>NC_133767.1:16315000-17515000 GCF_036562045.2 Rhinolophus sinicus
GAGGAAAGCAGACCCCGGTGCTGTCCTGACTTTATTCCTCCAGCTCGTGCCCAGAGGTCAGGTGGAGGTGCGCGGGTGCAGCAGTCGGTCCAGCTGCTGATGTGGGCTGAAAGCCGGGCTGGTTTGTTTGCTCTCTGCTCTTTCAGGGCACAGATGAAAAGCGGGTCCTGTTCCTTCCTGGGTGCCCCCTGCCCTCTGTGGGAAGGACTGTTGTGCAAACATGAGCAGTGATCACTTTTGCCCTCATCTGTTCATTTTAAAGCTTAGGGAATGGTAGCAGGAGCCCAGATGAAGGAGGGAAGATTGTAAATTGCTTGTCCTGGGTTCCCCTAAACACAGCTGGGCCTTCCTGAGCTAAAGGACGCAGCCTCCACTGTCCTGTGGGAAGTAGCTGGGGTCCCCACCCCGGGCCTGTGACGTGCAGTCCTTGAGTACAGTTTGCCTCAGTTCTCTGACAAGGCACACACTTGCCCTAGCGTCGTGCAGTTACAAGCAGGTGGTGTTTATTTTTTGCGGTGAGGACGTCAGGGCCCTCTGGTGTGACCAGTGACTGTCTCCGAAGGGAGCGGGCTTTGGAAGAGGGCCCAGCAGGAGGGGCAGGGGATGTGGGAGACGGTTGGACATTCCATGGGGTGTTCTGCTGCCGCAGCGGCCTGTGGCTACCTCGTCCTTTAAAGTTGGCAGCTCGGGACAAACTCTTGTTTGTCACATGCACGTCAAAAGCCCTGCGCAGTGGGGCGGGTACGTTTCGTCCTCCTCCTGTGCCGCAGACTAGTTTAGAGCAGCGCTGGCTGCTGCCTGCCTCGCTCCATGGACATGAGGCTTAGGCTGCTGAAGACTCAGGAGGAGCTTCTGGAATGGTCTGTGTGGAGGGATTTCTTAGGAGGACCAGGAGCTCCTAATTCCTGCAGCTCATTTTCAGAGGCTTATACTAGAATGTCTCTGAGGGTATTTGCTTCGTCTGGTAATTTTAGCACAGCATAGCCTCCGAGGACCCCGCTCCCCACCGCCACCCCCATGTTTTCCGAGATACAGGTTCATACCCTTGGGGGCCCAGCTTTATTTTGCCAGGGGCAGCTGCTGCTCTGCCCCTGGCAGCTCGGGGAGCCCTGGCGTAGCGCAGACACCTTCCTGGAACCCTGCAGCGAAGGCACATATGCCCATTCTGTTTTCCTTGATGGTCGTTCTCAAAGGAGCTTTTTTCCTGGGAACCAGTGGAATGGTCTGCTTGTCAGTTTGCCGGATTGAAGCCGTGTTCAGAGGCCAGACCAGGAACTTCTGAATGTCGTGGTGGCCGCCTTAGAGAAGGGAGGGAGCAGACCTGTGCTGCCCGGTGTTACAGCCACTGCTTGGTGGCCCTTTTAACAGAAATGAAATAAAACTGAAAATTCATTTCCTCAGTGGTAGTAGCTGCCTTTCAGGTGCTCGGTGGCCACATGTGACTAGTGGCTACTGTATGCAATGGCGCAGATGTAGAATATTTCTCTCACTGGACAGCACCACTTAGAGAGTCCATTGGTTTTATAAAGTGAATTATCAAGAGGACGTGTTGCAGGGTATAAGAATTCCCTGTCACTTTTTAAAAAACCCAATCAGAATTCAGTAGGGAGAGAAGAAAACATATTGCGCATTGTCCCTAAGGCTTGAAATTCAAGTGTAGAAAAGCTGAGTTGTCCCTCTTGGTTGCATAGTGGGGGCCGTGCTTGGTTGCATCGTGCGTCCCCCACACCCGCGGGGAGAAAGCCATCCGGAGAGGTCCGCGAGGAAGCCTGGACGCCGTGGGGAAGGCTGTCGTGGGCGTGGTCCTTCCTGACGTGGGTGCGTCCTCTCCAGATTGCAAGCTGTGCTCTAGCCACTGCTGCAGCGGAGAAGCTGGGGCCTGGGGAACAGTTGGCTTCATGTCAGAACACTCTGCCATCATTTTACCGTAGACACCGTTCAGAAGACCTTCTCAGAGCTGTACCAGGGTTCTGTCTCCACCCTTGGTCTCTCAGTTGGCATCGTGGGGCACTGGAATCAGGTGGCATTGCTGCCCTTCTCAGGCTTGGCCACCTTTCTCAAAGCAGTGGGTGTAGTTTTCAGGCACAGTCATGCCCTCGGCGGGACGCCGGCCTCGGCCAGTGACCCGTGGTGCGTGCGGGCACACCACATGCACGTCCTCCGTGCCAGGCGCACAGGGGGCTCCACCAGGGCCTCGCTTGACAGCTTCGCCTCTATGGCATGTGTGTTGAGATACGTTAGAAAGATGCCCCCACTTCCTGGAGCTGAGGTCAGTACAGAATGTGGACAAGTAGTGTTGTCCTCACACTTGGGCGTCCCCCTTCCCTTTCCTGGCCCAGCTGAGTCCACGCTGGTGTCCCCTGGGCTGTCCCTGGAGGGCGGCGTGCTGGGACAAGTGCAGGTTCAGGGTTCCAGGTCTAGTCTCACTCTGCGTCCTGCAGCACGTGACCCTGGGTGTGTTCCTTAGACAGCGGGCCTCAGTGTTGCTGTCTTCTGTAAGATGCCTGCTGGTGGCCTCTCCCTCGCGGGCCTAGATGTTATGGGAACGTCTGCGTCTAGGTGAGAGTATGCGCCGACGGCTCTGCCTCCCTGAGAGGGGCAGACACAGTCTGGAGTGTCACGTGTCACCACCCCACCCGGTAAGGAAGTGCAGCACTGCCAACACACGGAAGCCCGTGTGCTTCTTCCCTTGTGAGAGGACAGGGATTTCGCTGTGACCGGTCTAGCCGTAGGAGATAAAGTTGTTGGCGCTGCACTTGAGCTTCTTGCGATTCTGACTTTCTGGGCGATCTTGGGAAAGTCCATAAAATCGTGCCCCTTTCCTACCACTTCAAGTGAGAAGCTGACGCGTGGGAGCTGCTGAAAAACAGGATTCTTCGTTGTGTGTTTCTCTTGTGTGGGTCTCTGGCAGTGTGTGTTCCTCGGTGAGAGCTGTGGGAGCCGCAGGCCCAGCGGGGCCTCCCGGGGGGCAGGGCACGGCGCCCTGGCAGGCTCTCGCTCCTCTGACGCTGCTGCATTCTGGGGCTCAGGCCTGCTTTCTGTTTCCAGGAAGCTCAGGAAGCAGCATGTCCCAGGACATAAACCCGTGCAGAGGAGCTTGCACTTTTTAAATATACTCCCTACAAAACGCAGGGCAGATAGTGCAGAGGTGTCAGACAGTTTCCAACATACGTACTCGTGTGTACAGATCTACCGTGACGCTGTGCTGCTCAAGGCACCACAGTCACCTTCTGGGGAGAGGCTCAGGGAGGGGAGCTGGGCAGGTCGGCACAGCATCTCAGGAACTGGGGCTGAGATACTCAGCGGCGCGCTCCGGTGTTCAGGCGGCCCTACCCTGTGCGGGTCTCATTTGATGTCGAGATGGCTCGTCACAAAGATTAAATACGTGAGCACGGGCCGTCCAGCCGACATGTGGTGCAGGGCTGTAACCCAGGGCTTCCAGCCTTGCTCTTGCTTCTGGAAACGGACTCTCGCTCTTGCCCAGCCTGTGTTGCTGTGCGACAACGGGGCGGTAGTGAGAAAACCGTGTGGTAAGTCTTCACCTTGGGCGTGTCTGTATCCTTTCTCCTCCGTCCGGTAAGGTGCTTCGCCTTGACCTCCGCCGTGAGTACTTCATGGCGGCACTGCTGCTAGACTTCCAAACCGTTGTAATGAAACGACTGATACGTTTTCGTGATTTTGAAGACCACTGTGTTTTTGTTTGGTCTTGATGGCCCTGTCCCCATTTCAGCGAGTCCTGTCCTCCAACTGATGAGCAGTTGGTTGCAGGGTAAGACCCACGCTTCTGCACCACCTTTCTGTCTCGATTCCTGCTGCCTTCTCTTCTTGTAATGCTGCTTAACCCCCAATCGCCCTCAATGTTGAAAAATGACTAATGGGGCACCCAGGCCCGCTCTCGGACCGCACTGCCCGACGCCCCACGAGTGCCCCGGCTGCCCACGGCCCCTGCCCTTTCTCCACCTGGAGTTCTTTAGCTATTTCACATCACCCAAGAGGCCCAGGCCAGGTTGGCTGGCACCCGGGGGGCTTCTGGGACCAGGCATGCACTCAGACCGCCTTCTCCTCCAGGCAGGCCCCCGTGGCCCCGTGTGCGCAGCAGGTGAGAAGGTCAGGCTTCCTTGTCTCCCTGGCCTACTGCCCCCCTACACTGGCCCTTACTGATTGCTCCTGGCTTTCACTTCTCAGAGGGGTTTAGTGGGGGCCTCTCCCAAGGGCCGGAGCTTAGCTGTAATGCGTGAGCTTACATGCTATTATTGTGTGTGCCCATTCGAGGCAAAAATGTTCCCGTGGAGTTTATGTGGCACTTCTCCCATGGAGAAGATGGGACCCACCTGTCCACCTGACAGGGCATCCCCTCTGGGCATCAGAGGTACACAGAGCATTGGTGAGCCCCCCAAAATGAGAGGGGGCAGAGGCAAGCTCCCTTCCATGCTGTCCCTCTCCCCCTTTTCTGGCCAAGCCAGAGAACAAGCCCTGCTCCCCGATGTCTCAGCAGGGAAAGGAAGGAAAACCTTGGCCCGTTTTCCAGCGGGGCTGGTTCATCTTCCTAAATGTGGGGTTTTTGTGGTTGTTTTCTTTCCTTTTCTGGGTTATTCCAGGAATGTTAGTGTTTGTAACAGCTATTTTATTGTGTGCAATATGTTTACCAGACCTTTTACCATCAAAACGAGGGGAAAGGAGTTTTGTAGACTTTGGAAACAACAAACAAATGTCATCGCGCGTTTTTGTTTCAGTTTGCTGTTTATAACAGTTATGTCCCCTGGCCCCAAATCTCATGATATAACGCTGTGTCTTTGTGCCTGTTTGTCAGCGGACACGCTGTATAAAATATAAAACCACTCAAGTTGTTTTCATCGTAAGTATGTGGTACCACAGTGGTGAGTGGGTTTCTGTCTGGGCCAGCCTTGCTCAGATAAGCAGAATAGCCACCACCACCTGCGGGCCACCCTCCCTAATGGCCACTTAGTATCTTTGAACTTCAGCACATGACTTTCCAGTTGGTTCCTTCCGCAGACCCTGGCCTCTCTGGGCTTGGAGAGAAGTGCTTTTTTATTTGGCTCTCGGGAGGGTGTTTTGGATTTGGGTCTTTATAGATGTGAATTGGACTACCACTTCTTGCCTCAGAATCTCAGGACACACCCCACATCCACGCTAACCTCGGGTCCTGCGCTGGTGGCCCAGGGCCAGGGCTGAGGCCCATCTGTAGATCTTCATGTCAGAGCAGAGGCTCTTTCATGGAGGTGTTTGGCTATCACAGGAAAACGTGAACTCTGGAGTTGTGGGAGGAGGTTTTCTATCCCTTATCTCTGCATCCCCACGTCCTCAGGTGGCAGAGTGGAGGGGCTGTTTGTTCAGATAGGACGTGAAATGTTGGCACTGGCTCCATCACCAGGGCAGAAGTGTTTGTTTGGGTTTGTCACCCTGAGCCCTTCCTCACCGTGTCCCTTAGATGGGACTTACGGGGCAGAGTGAGCCATTTAGAGTTTTTGAAGAAAGCATGTAATGTCTCTGGCCTACGACACTGGAATCTTCTGTCTCTGGTTTAATCTGCAGGGAGCGGTATCCCAGAGAAGAGAGACCCCCAATGGGCGGCCAAGGACTTGGGCTGTGGGTCCCACGTTTGGGTCCCAGAATGTCTCTGACAGCCTGGTGGTGGAAGGTCCAAGTGCAGTCAGTCCTGACTGCAAGAGGCAAACTGTCTGCATTTGGTTTGTCTGGGGGCCACAGGGTGACCTGGGACTCCTAGAGGACCACGTCAGTCCTGGAGGAAGGCTGGGAGCCCGTGTGACACCTTCCCCCTGCAAGATCTTAGCAGTTCCGGGCTCCCCGCCCGTCTGCAGCGCAGAGACTTGGAAAGAGTCCCCAGCTACCTGTCTCGCAGCTTGTCCACGTGCTGGCTGCGGAGCAAGGCTCTCGCTGCGGCCAGGCTGCAGGTCACTCTTACAGTAGGTGGGGAGCCCTGCCATGTGTGCGGAGCCCAGAGCAAATGGCTCCCTTCTTAGATCCTTTTATCCCACAATCAGATTTGCTATTTCAGAGTTGAGCCGAAGTAGCAGTTGGTAGCAGACCATCCTTTTTCTTCAGACAGTGCAAAGGTCTGATGTGGGTCGCTCCCCTCCCCCCACACAAGGTCCTCCAGGAGAACAACATGTGGTATGGCTGGTTCACCGTAGCCCAGGATGCACACTGGAGTGTCTTTCCTCAATGGCCTCTAGGACCGTAAGGGTCTGTCTGCCCAGGAGCCGAGCATGGCCTGGCGGGAGCTGGAGCCACCTTCCCCAACGTGATGTGCTCCCCCAGCCTGGATGTTAGGAATGCTTTCTCCAGGTGGAGAAATGAGCACAGGCCGTGTCTCCCTCCCGGCTGCAACTCAGGCAGCGCCTCAGGGTTTCTAACGTGGAAGCCCCCCGCCCCAAGCCTAGGCTCTGAGATGAGTCTGCACCGCATTCCCCAGCCCTCTCCTCCCTGTGGTAACTGTCCCTACCCTGCTCCCCCCTGGGCAGGAAGGAACAGGTTGCCGGGAAGGAGACACAGTGTACAGACGGACCTCACAAGGGGGTGACCTCGGCGTTGTACAGAGTCGTGTGCACGTCTGCTCTCGCACACACCACAGCCAGCCCGGCTTCTCCGTGCCTCCCCACGTTGAGACCCATTAGTGGGTCTGCAGAGCTTGCACGTCTTAAACACCCCTTCCCTACTAAAAACTGGAAGGTTTCAAAACAAACAAAAAAATGAAAACTGAAAGCTGGAAGGTTTCAGTATCCAGGATAAGGGAAGGCGGCCGTGTGGAGGAGGCGATGCGCATGGTGTAATTAGCGCTGCCCCCGCCCTTTACACAGCACCGAGGGCTTGAGGGGTGCAGCCCAGCAACCTGGGGCTGGTGGTCCAGCCCCCCTCCATGAGCCTTAGGGAGCGGCTCCTCAGGGCAGGGCCAGCTCCAGCTCCAGCTGTTGTTCCTCCCTTTGAAAGCAACTGCAGCCCGTTTCTCTCCTGAACTCCGGAATGTGCCGACAAATGACAGCATGTGCCTTCGGTCTGTGCTGCTCTGCCTTTCACCTCGTAATTCTGGTGATTTTGTGTCCCGAATCGGGGATTGCTGCAGAAGGCAGCTGATGGACGCTTCCAGGCGATCAGTGGGGGTCCAGCCACTCGGTGCACGAAGCTGCCGT
The DNA here is from genome assembly GCF_036562045.2 of Rhinolophus sinicus. Classification (NCBI taxonomy): domain Eukaryota; kingdom Metazoa; phylum Chordata; class Mammalia; order Chiroptera; family Rhinolophidae; genus Rhinolophus; species Rhinolophus sinicus. Next base: position 16,322,170 of record NC_133767.1, read on the forward strand.
GTGCTGAGGGCCGTGGGCACGGGCCTGAGACTCTTTGTTCACGTATTTCCACTCCACCTGTTTTTAATTTTAAGGTTTTCAGATGTCATTCTGGCAACAATTTTGGCAACCAAGTCTGAAATGTGTGGCCAAAAATTCGAACTGAAGATCGATAATGTGCGCTTTGTTGGTCATCCGACTCTCCTGCAGCACGCGCTGGGGCAGGTGAGGGTCTCCTGGGGGGCGCTGGGGCAGGTGAGGGTCTCCTGGGGGGGGGGCGCTGGGGCAGGTGAGGGTCTCCGGGGGGGCGCTGGGGCAGGTGAGGGTCTCCTGGGGGGCGCTGGGGCAGGTGAGGGTCCCCTGGGGGGGCGCTCTCCCTGGGCAGACATGGCTCATCCTGGTCTGGGGCCCCCAGGGGACAGGGGCTGACACCGGCTCTGGTGAAGGCAGCCATCGTGCAGCAGATCTGACCGGTGCTTGCTGTCAGCTGCACCCTCTCGGGGTCCTGAGGGTCCCTTGGAGAAAGAGATGGGTGGGCTTCCTTGTCTCCGGGGTTTCCGTCCCTGCCCCCAGCTTTTACTGTTTGCACTCTGGGTCTCTACAGACTGTGGCCTTCCCTTTTAAAAGGTAGGACAATTAAGTTTGCAAACTCATCCTAGAAAAAGTGCTACATACCTCATTGCTGAATATCACTACGGTCACCTTCAAAGGACTCCCCGCGGGAAGCTATGCACCAACGCCAGCGCCTAGTCCACCCTTCAAAGCAATGTTGGAACTCTTTTTCTGGAATGGCCATCAGAGCTGTCATAGTATTATTACCCTTGGTGTCCTGAATGTCATCAAAATGTCTTCCTTTCAATATTTCCTTTATCTCCGGGTAAAGAAAGAAGTCACTGGGGGCCAGCTCAGGTGAGTAGGGAGGGTGTTCCAATACAGTTATTTGTTTCCTGGCTAAAAACTCCCTCACAGGCAGTGCCGTGTGAGCTGGTGCAGTGTCGTGATGCAAGAGCCATGAATTGTTGGCAAAAAGTTCAGGTCATCTAACTTCTTCACGCAGCCTTTCCAGCACTTCCAAATAGTAAACTTGGTTAACTGTTTGTCCAGTTGGTACAAATTCATAATGAACAATCCTTCTGATACCAAAAAAGGTGAGCAACATCTTTGCCACAAGTTCGCAAACTTAATTGTCAGACCGATCTCTAGGATGTCTGTTTCTAGGGGAGGCCAAGAGAAAATTCGACAGCATTTGTCAAACCCTTGAACTTTACATAAAGTAGTCTAAGCATGTCTTCTTACTCAGTAAGTGATATAGCCAATGTTTTTGTTTAATTTATTGGGGTGACAATTGCTAGTGAAATACATAGATTTCAGGTGTACAATTCTGTGTTACATCATCTATAAATCCCACTGTGTGTTCACCACCCAGAGTCAGGCCAGCGTTATTTTTTAACGTAGCTGTTACCTTGTGCTAAACATTCTCTGATGAATGAAATGTCCCATCCTTGGGAATTTCACAGGCTGGGATGCGCTGTGAGCCCAGGGAGTTGGTGTAGCCGGAACCTGCCGGCCAGTCCTTTGCACACAAGCAGAGTTAGCGACAGCGTCACTCCCGTTCGGAAGGGTTCTGATGTGATGCTATACGATTTAGCTCCATTTCTACGCTCCAAAAACTCTGTGAGGGTCTCTGCTGTGGCCCTCAAGCCTCCTCCGTGACCAAGCCCATGGAAGGAGCCTCTGAGGTGGTTGCAGGTGCCAGGACGTGGAGCCACGGCTGGGAGCCCCTGGCCCCAGGCAGCACGCTCCCTCGTCCCCAAGGCTTCTGCAGATGGGTTTAGTCCCTGCGTATGGCCTGTGCGTGATGGCGGAGAGCCTGCCAGCAGCCACACCCGATAAAACCCACGGAGCCCTGGGGCCCTGGACTCGTACACCCCCTGGTGGCAACACTTGTAGTCAGCCTGGTGTTTGTGACTCAGGTTGGCTGGATGCCAGAGTGGCAGCCCTGGCTCTGCTGGCTCTGAGCATTGTCCTGTCCCTGAGCCGTCCTGAGGACTTGTCATACCTGGCAGAGACAGCCTGGGAAACTCAGGTGGACACTGGGATAGTAGTGGGGGCCTCATCTGCCTGAGCCCCCCTCCATCTTGGCTCCCCTGGGCACCTCCACTCCCTTCAGTTAACTGGGGCAGCCTCGTGCCTTTGGGGCCCGTCACTGACCTTCCTACTCTGACCTCTTCAGTGACCCCTCTGTCCATGCAGCCACCCCTCGCCCCTGCAGAGGCACGGGGCGCTTCTCCAAGACGCTAGAACTCTGCTTTGCTCTGGTTCTGCTGCATTCTGGAAACTTCCCTGTGCTAAAGCAGAGGACCTCTGACAGCTGCTCTTGGGAAGCCGTGGCTGTCACTCACTAGAATTCTGCCTCTTTTGCAGGCCTCCAAGATAGACCCGTCCCCGAAGAGGGATGCTCCCACGATGATTCTTTTTAACGTGGTATTTGCGCTGAGGGTGAGTGTGTTAAATGGCCTAAGGGCATGGGCAGATGGGGGGAGGGGACAACAGCGGCTCATGTCCCCCGAGTGCTCAGACTGCTGTGGGCGTGGCACCAGGCTCCTCACTGTTCCCCCCCCTTTTTTTAATGTAAATGAAACACACATAACATTTACCATTCTAACCATTTTCAAGTGTACAGTTTGGTGGCATCTAGTAGCATGGTCGTGTAACCATCGCCGCTGTGAGTCCTAGCACATTGTCGTTGCCATGAGAGACCAGTTATTTCCCTTTCTCGGCCCTCCCCCAGCCCCTGGAAACCATCAGTCTGCTTTCTGTCTCCGCATTTACCTGTTCTGCATGTTTCACATAAATGGGCCCCGATAATATGTGACCTTTGATGTCTGGCTTCTCTCACTGAGCACAGCGATTTTGAGATGATTTCTTGTTGTAACGTATATCAGTACTTTCCCCTTGTGGCCAAATCATACTCCATTGTGTGGACGCACCACACCATGCTTATCCCTTCATCTGTTGATGACTTTGGGTTATTTTCACCTGTTGGCTCTCGTGACCAATGCTGTTAAGGACATTTGTGTACAATTTTTGTGTGGAAACGTGTTGTCATTTCCCTTGGGTATGTGCCTAGGAGTAGAAGTGCTGTGTCACATGATAATTCGGTGTAACCATTTGATAAATTGCCAGGCTGTTTTCCACAGCAGCTGCACCATTTTGCATCCCCACCAGCAATGGATGAGGGTTCCAATTTCTTTACATCCTCACCAATACTTGTTATTTTCCATTTTTTAATAATTAAGCTTAATTGTTCTTAAAGCAGTTCCCAGTGCTGTCTGCAGTAGTGTTTTTATTAGTTACAGGAAATTTCTTTTCATTAAAGCTGTGAAAAACGGGGGGGTGTCCAAATAAACATAAAAAGCCCCCCGAGTAAGGACTGACTGATATTATGAAGGGACTTTGGAATACCTTGGAAATGTATATTCAGGGACTTAAGTAAGTAACGTCATTCCTCTGAAATATCCCAATAGTAGTTTTTACCAAATAACCCAGTAGTTCTTTCTGACTGGGCATGTGATCTCCATGACGGCTTTTGTGCAGAAATATGAGTGAGAAAGTGACTGGATTTCAGTGACAAGGAAGAGTGTGGGCTCTGAAAACCTCAGAGTGGCAGAAATGTCAAATGTAAAATTAGGTGCCCTTTTAAGTCTCAGGGTGGTTTATTTCATTGTGGCTTTTTTGGTGTGGAGACCACAGGTCTCGCTGTGAACGGTTCAAAATCAAAATAATGCTACAGAAAAGCTCCCTGAGCATAGAGCTTCACCTTGAAAACTGGCATTACCTTGTCGATTAAATAAGGAGCTGCAAGTGAGAATAAAAGGATTTGTTAGTGGGGCTGTCCGCGGGGCACGGGACTCCAAGAGGAGATCCTTACTTCCTACTTTGTACACTTTTGTGATGTTTGCATTTTCACAGCACCCTAGCATTACTTATATCATTGTATAATGCAAACATCCACAGAGAGAACTCCCTTAAGTAAAAAGCAAGCAAACAAACCCCATGACGAACGCCGTCCACCTGTTAGCACCGATAGCCCCCGGGGGATGGGCAGTGAGAGGCGGCCCTGACTCCGCCCAGCTGTTGCAGGGAGGCCCTCATCTGTGGGCAGCCTGCGATAGCAGAGCGTTTGACACCCTTGATAGAGCAGTCCAGAACACAAGCATATTGTAAAATTGTGTAAAGATTTTTATAATAACAGTCTGGAAGTAACCCTGGTATCCAGGAGTCGGGGAATCTAAACAAGGTGGTGGTTATTAGACACTGGCTTGTGCTGTGGCCATTAAAGATGAGAAATGGGACGGTACCAGAAGCTGGAGGACTCGCGGTAACTGCCTGGTAAAGCAGTAGGAAACAGACAGGATAGGACTTTATGGAGCAATCGGCTATAATGCTGAGGCGTGGAGGAATTTTTTTTTTTAATTTTATTTTATTAAATTTATTGGGGTGACAATTGTTAGTAAAATTACATAGATTTCAGGTGTACAATTCTGTATTACATCATCTATAAATCCCATTGTGTGTTCATCACCCAGAGTCAGTTCTCCTTCCATCACCATATATTCGATCTCCCTTACCCTCATCTCCCACCCCCCACCCCCCTTACCCTCTGGCATCCACTAAACTATTGTCTGTGTCTATGAGTTTCTGTTTTGTTTGTCTTGTTCTTTTGTTGTTTTTGGTTTATATACCACATATCAGTGAAATCACATGGTTCTCTGCTTTTTCTGTCTGACTTGTTTCGCTCAGCATTACTCTCTCAAGATCCATCCATGTTGTCACAAATGTTCCTATATCATCTTTTCTTACCGCTGAATAGTATTCCATTGTGTATATATACCACAACTTCTTTATCCATTCATCTATAGAAGGACATTTTGGTTGTTTCCATGTCTTGGTCACCGTAAACAAAGCTGCAATGAACATTGGAGCACACGTGTCTTTATCTCTAAATGTTTTCAGATTTTTGGGGTAGATACCCAGAAGAGGGATTGCTGGGTCATATGGCAATTCTATTCGTAATTCTTTGAGAAACCTCCACACTGCCTTCCATAATGGCTGCACCAGTCTGCATTCCCACCAACAGTGTATGAGGGTTCCTTTTTCTCCACAGCCTCTCCAACACTTGTTACTATTTGTCTTGTTGATGAGGAGGAATTTTAAATAATCAAGAGTTGGTATTTTAGGGTGGACAAAATTTTTGATTTTTCTTTTCAGTAATCATATACACATGTATACTTGGAGAAGTTTTAAACAAACCCCAAACCAGTGACAGTCATTTGCTAGCCCTCATACGCCTGTCTCTGAGGTCCTCCAACTGTCCCTTTTGTACCCTGGCCCCTCTACCCCCTTCCCCACTTGTCACTCTAGTATTTCAAGACAAGTCCCAGCCTGCCTGTCTGGTCACTCCTCCATACTTCAAAAGGCATCTCTATAAAAACAGGGACATTTGTTTTATACCAGGATGCCCTTTTCACACCTGATCAAATGCCCGTAAATTGGCATCAGCTAATACATGGTCCCCCGAACGGTTCCCCAGTTGCCACATGTTTTCCGGTTGGCCTGTCTGAACCGGGATGAAAACCCAGCTCTCACAGGCCTGCGGTGCTGTGTCTGTACGTCTCTGCCAGCCCAGGACTCTCCCAGCCCTTTGTCCCATCGAATGTTCCATGTCTGGACTCATCTCACTGTGCAGTCAGGCTTGCTCTCTGTCCCAGTATGTCCTGCAAACTGGACACTAGCTCAGAAGGCCTGATCACATGTGGGCACAGATTTGGGGGGAGAGGAAGTCTCACAGGCGATGCCCTAAACTTCAAGCTGCCTCATCACGTATGGGGAACATGTGGCGCTTCTAAGAGCTTCCACTCGGGGCTGGCACGTCCCAGGTGGTAGCTCTCTCACGTGGCCACACACAGCCTCAGGCACTTTGAGCAGTGCCCGGCCTGCGCAGCCAAACAGGACACCCCGGGCCAGCCCGTCAGTGCTGGTCGTCAGGGCCGGCTTGCACGTCTGGGAACGTGGAACTCACTGCCCCCGAGCATCTGACTCACGCCCCAGCCAGTGGGACCTCCAGCAGAGCGTCAAGTGCTCAGATGTGACTTGATTACTTCTTGAAGGGAATAGTCACGTGGCCACGATCATTCTCCTACCTCTGCTTTGCTGTGGGACTGTTTTTACACAGATTTCTTCTAAAAGGGTATTTGGTTCTGAGGCAATTTCTATACCCTACAACTCCGACCCCACAGGTCTGTCATCTTGCAGGGGACACTGGTGAGGGGGTGCCCTTGACCTGAAAGGGCAGGGCTGCTGCCTGGGGATGGGCTTAGCATGGGAGCGACCTTCGGTGCTCTCCCCACGCGGGAATGCCACCAGGTGTGAGTTCTGCTGGGAGTTCAGCAAGTCTCCCCCACTCCAGGTGGAAAGGTGTTTGCTGAGTCTGGCTCGGGGTTTGGCCCAGAAGCCCGGCTTGGACTCCGCAGGCAGGGCCCTGCCTGCCAGATAAACAGGAGAGGGAGGCAGCAGCCGAGCTTCTAATCAGCGGCTCCATTCACCTTTCTTCCTTCTCCCATCTCCACCCCAGGGGTGACTCAGCCACCCTGCTGGCCGCCTGCAGCTCTGAGTCATGCTTGGCCAGTTATCTGCTCCATGGAGCATCTTCACAGACCCTACAGGCCTGCCCCGCCCGTGGGCTGGCCTGGCTGCAGCCCCTGATAGTTGTCAGGGTTAACACGGGGGCGTGGAGGGAGCTTGGGGAGGGGGCCGGCCTGGAGCCCGCTGGCTTCTCCTGTGAGCCAGGGTCGTTCCTACCCGGGGAGCTTCTTAACCTCGCGGACAGAGAGTGTCCGGTGGACACTTAGCCCGGGGCTTCTGTTTATTACCCTGTGTGTCCCTGTTGTCATGGGGCTGTGGGACTGATTTCTCTCGTGGCCAGGCCTGTCTACCAGCAGTCAGCAGTACACTGGGGACCACAAATACTCCAGGGTCTTGGCTGTGACGTGGCTGTTCGGGCACTAACTGGTGACGGAGGTGCCACCGTTGTCCTTTTGCAGATGGAAGCCTGTGAGCCAGGGTCACACAGCAGGTGGACAGAGGGCTCTGTACCTCCCGCTGAGCCAGTGGGCTGCCTCTGCCAGGCCCAGAGTAGATGCCAGATCTGTGCCCTGCCTTCCTGGGTGGCCCTCGTGTGTGGCCCTGCAGCATGGCAGCCTTTCTCTTGTTAGAAATGCCTGGTTTGCTACCCGCCCCCCCAGGACCCCACAGAGCCACCTCTGTGCTGCCATCCAGGCAGCTGTCCCCAAGATAGGATGCTTGTGGATAGGATGCTGGTGTTTCTGTGGACCAGCCCTAGAGGGAACACAAGAAACGGGGGATAGCAGTGGCACCTGGAGAAGGGGCCTGGGGAAAGGAGTGGGGAGAGTTCTTTTCTGGCCTGAGTGTTTGCTGTGTGTGTGCCGCCCGAGCACGTGTGCTGCGTCTGAGCCGCGTGCGGCCTCTCCCGCAGGCCAACGCGGACCCGTCGGTGATCAGCTGCCTGCACACCCTTTCCCGTCGCATCGCCACCGTGCTGCAGCACGAGGAGCGCCGCTGCCAGTACCTGACGCGGGAGGCGAAGCTGATCCTGGCGCTGCAGGACGAGGTGTCTGCGGTGGCGGACGGTGAGTGCGGTGGGGTCTCCCACCCGGCACTGTAGAGCAGGCAGCATGTGCAGACAGATGTGGAAACTGAGGCACTCGGGTTCCAGGGGCTCCACCCTGGGCTGAGCCGGTCCTGGGTGTGGAAGAAGACTCTGGGGGCACAGCTGTAGGCCCACCTTCCTGAATTCACGTGCTGACATGAACTCACAGCTCGAAATGTCCTCCTCCTGCACAGACGCTGCCTGATGGCGCCTCAGGCAGGTGAGGCGCTCCCCGCTGGCCCTGTGCCCCGGATGTGCTTCCCTGGGCAGAGCACATGTGCAGGGACTGGTGGGAATACGGGACTGGCAGGGTGGGCGCTTGCCCATTCTTTGCTTTCAACTAACTTGGAGGGAGACCTAATGGAGTTATCAGCTGGCCAACTCTTAAAACTAATTTTTGCTGCTAGATCACCGTGTGGTTTGGGACATACCATCAATATTTCAAAGTGCAGGGAGGCACCTAGCAGTCACAAACCTCCACGTCCATCTTCTCACGTCAGCACCTCTGTAACAAAAGAAAACTAGGAACATATATTGTCAGTCTGATCTTAGCAATAAGTGAAAATACTGGTCACCATCCGGAACTGTCCCACTCAGCTGCATTTTCAGCAAACATTCACTTTTTAGGTTTGACAGTTTTCTGTCAAAATATGTAACATATTTCTGTTTTGGCCAGTTAGGTACTCATTAATAACAGTCTAGAAATTTTCATTTTCAAAAGCACATTTTCTTTAAAGTCTGCCTGTGACTTTATCACAGGGAATTTGAAACATTCAATTTAGAACATACATTTTTTGGTTAGACGTTTGTGACAAAGGATTAAGGAGTCTTTCAGTCGTAAAAATACGATAAATGACGTTATCGGAGACGTGTAGGCGAAAGTGGGAAGAAGCATGGCCCCCACGGACCCCGAGGCAGCACATGGCTCTGTGGTCTGCGGTGGAAGCCGTCACGGGCAGCCAGTGGAATGCTCGGCTCCGGGGCTCTCTGTGATTGCGGGTTAGGTGGGGCCAGCGGGGAAGTTTAAATACAAATGTTTCGTATAGAGATGGTTGAACGGATCAGCCTAGGTCTAATTTTAATTCAACTGGATGCCAGAAATGTTATAAAAAGCACTGGGGGAATATCCTGATGTTTGCTTTAAAGTTACTTAAAATGCTTTTTCTAGTTAAGCTTGTTTCTAAAGGTATTTTCTATTCTAGCCTGTGCACGTTTCCTTGCTCTGGAGGCTCTAAATCCTTCTCTGTTGTGATTCTTGCAGCAAACGATGGCCCCCAGTCTCCTTTCCATCACATACTGCCCAAGTGCAAGTTGGCCAGGGACCTCAAGGAAGCTTACGACAGGTAAGACAGGTGGGCGGCACGGGCTCCGCCCCCTCCTTCTCGTGGGCCTTTTTTGCCTGAGCGGTGTCTGAAGAGGGGACTCCCTCTGCTGGGTGCTGGTCTCCTGTGGTGCCGCTGAGATTGGGGTGAGAGGGGACAGGAAGTAGCAGCCCCCTTGCTAAGTGGTGCATGCCCAGCGAGCCCAGTCACCTCCTCTTAAACCTGAAAATGAACCTGAAGTTACGCGTGAGAGTCCGGAAGTGCATTTGAGTCCTCAAATACACGGTGACATTTTACTGAGAATGACACAGCCATGTTCACTAGGTCCGTGTCACTGTCACCACTTCACCCGTGAGGAAACCGAGGCTCCGAGGGTAAAGCTGGGCTTGGCCATGTTCCTCCCTGCTCTGGGGGGCTTGGGGGTTTGGGACACTGAGGCAGCAGGCGTTGGGGACAGCGGAAACCTCGCAGTTGTTCTGACACATTTGTGACGCAACAGCTACTCTGAAACGTGGACGAGCAGAGAACTTATTTTTAAAGGGTGTCCTGTGGCTCGGAACACCACGCCCTGGCCCTGGGTCTGCAGTGGGGGTTGGGGGGCCAAGGGCCCAAGTGACAGCCCATCTGGCAGTTTGGCCTCTCCTTCCCTGCACCTGGCTCATTGGTTCACAGGGAGCCTCACTTAGAGCTGAGGGGACCACACTGCACCTGGCATGTTGTCAGACAGAATCCTTCCCTCCTGTCCTCCCCCCCCCTTACTTTCCCACATTCTCCTTTGCACGTGCATGCAGCTCAGTGCTGCCTCTTGGCCTTCTCCGGGCTTCTGTCCGTCTGGGTGGACTCTGCTCCCCACTGGAGATGGACTCTAAGACCTGTGGCCGCTGACACCGTGTGTCCTCTCAGCCCAAAGATGATGGTTTGTTCAGGATCCTTTTCCTTTTTTATGTTAATTTTTTCTGATTCTACCAACAATATGTGTTCATTATAGACATTTAGGAAATACAGAAGAGGGTAAAGAGAGTCAAATATATGGTGATGGAAGGAGAATTGACGGGCGGTGAACATACAATGTGAGATATAGATGATATATTACAGAAATGCACACTTGAAACCTATGTAACTTTACTAACTACTGTCACCCCAATAAATGTAATTTAAAAAAAGTGTAAAGAAAATAAAAGTCATCTATCATCCCATACCCAGTAATAATCACCATGAACGTTTTGGTAAGTTTTGTTCTTTTTTGTGTTTTTACTTGAGCTCTGAAAAGGATCCATGTCTGTCGAGTCCCATTCTGGTGGCGGATGCATTTCAGCCACGTGTCGTGTGTCCTCTTCACAGAACAGGTTCGCGGTGCATCCAGGAAACACGGACCCGCTTTCTCCCTTCTGCACAGCGGCAGCACCCCCCGCACCCCCTTAGCCTGCTGCCCTCTCACTGTGACAGTGTACCTTAGACTTCTGTCTGTCCTGGTAAATGGGATTTTGTCATTCTCTTTTTTTTCTGCATACTTAGCTGTTCCCCTCCCTTGGGCGTTGAGTTGGTTCCACCTTTTGCTGCTCTAAGACATGGGGCTCAGCCCTAGGCCTGTGTTATTTTGCACGTGTGGCCCCAGGTCCAGAATATAAGTTCCTCCAAGTGGAATTGCTAGGCCGAATGGGTGAAATGCATTTCCCTCTGTGGGGTTCGTGCCTCGATCTGCAGTCCCACGAGCAGCATGTGAGCTGCCTGCCAACCCCGGGTCTTGGTGAGCCTCTGGCTTGTGGCTAAGAGGACGGGTGGCGCGTGGCATCTCACACAGCTTTGTCTGAATGCAGTTATGTAGGTCTCCATGTGTTCGAACCAGCTGTTTCCGGTGAGCTCTTTGCTCAGATCCCTTGCTAGTTTTTCTGTTGGGAGGTGTAGGTGCCTGTTTAAAAGAGGGAGAGTTGCCCTCTGTTAGATGCGTAGCCATTAGTGTTTCCTTTGTCTTTACTTTGGTGGCGTCTGGGTGTTAGGGGGCAGCGGGAAACAGCCCTTGCCGGAGTGATGGTTTCAGTTTCTGGTCCCTCCTGTTCTGGAGAACTTGACCTAGGATGGGATTTTTGTAAGTTTTTTTTTTTTAAAGATTTTATTGGAGAAGGGGAACAGGACTTTATTGGGGAACAGTGTGTATGTACTTCTGGGACTTTTTCAAGTCAAGTTGTTGCCCTTTCAATCTTAGTTGTGGAGGGCGCCGTTCAGCTCCAGGTCCAGTTGCCGTTTCTAGTTGCAGGGGGCACAGCCCACCATCCTTTGTGGGAGTCGAACCGGCAACCTTGTGGTTGAGAGGACACGCGCCAACCAACTGAGCCATCCGGGAGCTCAGCGGCAGCTCAGTTCAAGGTGCCATCTGTGTTCAATCTTAGTTGCAGGGGGCACAGCCCACCATCCCTTGTGGGAGTGGAGGAGTCAAACCGGCACCCTTGTGGCTCCAACCAACCGAGCCATCTGGCCACTCAGGAGCTGAGCGGCAGCTCATTGACGTCGTTCTATTTGCAGAGGGCGCAGCTCGCTGGCCCATGTGGGAATCGAACCAGCAGCCCCGTTGCCCAGAGCTCGTGCTCTAACCAACTGAGCCACCCGTCCGCCCCTAGGATGGGATTTTTGGTCTTGTCTTTCCCTGTCTTTCTGTCCCACATGATCCCATTTGCGTTTTCTCTGCAGTAAGAGAATTACCGTCTCTGGTCTTGGGTTGGCTACTGTCAGACAGATGTCCCTTCTTTGGAAACTGTTGCCTTACTCTGGGAATTTGCGTGCCTCAACCGGGATTAGACTACAGCATAATTCAGGCTAACCTGGAATTAAAATAAAAAGCAAACCAGAAACAGATTTTATATTCCTAAAGAAAGAATGTGATTTCTTATGTTTGAACTGCCCTGGAAAGCTGGAGGATGAGATCTGGGTGGCTGAGTGCTGTTGGCAGGATGTGCTGGGCTCGGAGCCGGAGGCAGCCAGTGCCCCCTAGTGGGCGTCAGTTTCAGGGAGGACGGGGCTCAGAGTTGCGGCAGAAATAGCCCCCGGGCCCCCTGCCCAGCGCTTTGCTTCCTTTTCTCCCAGGAGCTCTGGTGAGCTAGAGCTCAGGGCTTGAGTTTCCTCTGGGTGAGCCCTCAGCCCACCCTGACCAGTCCTGGTCCTGGGGCCGCCCAGGGAAGCCAGGGGTCGTTATGTGCTCCCCTGCCTGTCCCAGCCTAGCAACAGCACCAGCTCTGGGACCACCCAGGAGCCTCCCTGGCCTGTGGCCTGTGGCCTTCCCTCGGGCCTTATCCCACCAGGTCCACGCTGGCCGCGAGGGTCTGGCCTGGCCTGGCCTGTCCCCACTCCTGCAGGATGGACTGCACCTTGGAGCTCAGAAAGGGACACTGAGTTTCCATTCATGATCAGGCAGCATGAGACGCAGAGGGTGACTTCCTGCCCTACCCCTGGAAAGGTTTTCTCAGAGCAGAGAGGAGAGGCAGGAAGCTGTGCGTCTTAGTGATGCTGGAGTCCGGGCTGGGACGTTTAAAAGGACCTGCTCTGGGCTCGATGTGTTGGGTCAGCTCCAGGGCTGTGGAGTGGCCGAGGGGCCAGGTGGCCCTGTGCCCCAGGACCCGAGTGTCTGCCCGTCAGCTGGCAGTGTGAGTCCCCTGGGAAGACACCCCAGCTGTGAAGCTTGGTGACCTCAGTGACAGCGTCCCAGTCGTGTGTGTGACCATCAGGGTCAGGAATGTCCCTTCATTTCCCGTAGCAGCCCTTGGGCTCGGCGTGTGGAGAAGCACAGCTTGTCCCCTAGAGTTTGAAAGGAAGAGTAAATAGGAGTCACGTCAGCGTGGATTCCGTGGCGTTTGAAGAAATAGTTGTTGGCTGGGTCTCCATAGTTCACGGGGCCTGTGGGGGTGGGGGACGCTGCCCAGGGCCTGGCTGGGCAGGTGGGGGTGGGTGCGCTGGGGGCTCCATGCCTGTTCCCGCTGCCTCACACCCCGACCTGTCCAGAGCAGAGGTGGGTCCACAGACACCTCCACCACTATCCTGGCAGTTTCTGTCCCCGATTTCATAAAATGTGCCTACGTATAAATTTCAGGGTGGGCCTTTGGAGCCCACCCGGACCTCTTAGATAGGTGGCAGCATCCCATGCGTGGCGTGGGAAGCCCGGCCATGTGTGGGACCACAGGCACCAGTGGGTGCAGGGCCGGCTCCGCACATCTCTGGCCTGTGGCAGGAAGTGGCCGACCAAGGACGTCTCAGTTATTAGTTATTAGCTGAAGGTGGGGAGATGGACCTCAGATGTTGAGGTCTGAGGGTAATGGAACAAGCTTCCATCTGGGAGGTGAAAGATAAGAGGTGCTGCAGGCCCGTGTGTGGCCTCGTGCACAGTCATCGCCTCAGGACTGGCTGGGGCTCGGCGGGAGCTCGTATCTCGCGTCACAGACAGGGCTTGGCTGTCCCTTCTGGGGACAGAGCTGGCCCAGAGCTGTGTGAGCAGCTGGATAAGCCTCACACGGGGGGCAGCGCTTTTCCTCCAGTGTTTCCAGACCAAGCCATTAACAGCCCTGCAAAGCGCAGTACAAGTTTAGCAGGAACCTTCTAGGGCCCAAACCCCTGCTCTGCTAGTCATGGCTTAAAATTGTACTTTACAACCAGGCGCAAACCTTTCTCTTCCATCTCTTGACAGACTTACTTCAGTGAGGCTCCTGCCGTGGGCGGGGGGCTGGTTAACAGGGCTTCTCTGGGAGCGTGGGGGCCATTCCCTCTCCTGAGGTGATCCAGGGACCCTCGGGTCTGCAGCTGGCCCTGCAGGGTGCTGCTGGGGGCGGCACTCAGGGCCTCCACACTTTGTAGACAGGCACCAGCCTCGGTGCAAAGTGCTCCAGGGGCGGGGGTTGCTGACAGGTGAGCAGATGCTTGGAGAAGTGGAGTAAAGTCCACATGGAAACCAGGGAACCCACTGCGTGTGCCCTCCCGCCCCCACCCAGAAAAGAGGACCCCATGCCACGGGGTACCAGACAGTGTGGCCAGGGCCCCGGCACGGCTGACATGGCAGAGACGCTCTGTGGGCCTAATTCGTTTCCTTCACGCCCAAATCAGGCACCTGCTGTTGTCTCCCCGTGGGGCTCGTCCCAAGCGCCCTCCGTCCCCCACATGCTCTCCCCTGCACCCTCCTCTGCTTGTCTCTCTCTGGCTTCTTACGTGCCATTCAGTTTGCTTTCCCGACACCGCTGAGTGGGAGCTGGAAGTTGTACCCCAAGAGCATGGACAGTGCTTGACACCCCAGCACATGTCAAGTGGTTGGCAACTGGCACATGGCATTGCTGGGCTCCTGGATGGAGCAAAAACACTTCCCTACGGAATGATAGCAGTCTGTTTAGTCCCGATTCTGTGGGGCTCGAGCAGCGGCTCCAAGCCATATGCTAAGGAGGACAACTCAGAAGGAGAAAGACCTTCGTTTGCACTCGCCCAGCCTTTCTGACCAGGTGTAAACTGCAACGGCGGCGGCGCCTGGTCAGGTGTTTCTCCCTGCAGGCCCTGGTGTGCCACGTTCTTCTCTTCCCTTCCGAGTGTGGATATGAGAGCATAAATATTATTGGTCAGTCGAGCGGAGCAACGAACCAGGTCCCCTGGGCAACTCTCTCCTGGGGCGACCTTTGATTCCATAGGAGGCTGTGCTGTTTCTCAGGGTCTGATGTGAGCTGTCCGGCCCTTGGCAGAAACCTTGGGCCATAGAGGGCGAGGCTACGGGAGCCTCCATCTGCTCAGATGCACTTGCTTAGTTAGCACTTAGTTCTGGAAGAAGCCAAGAGTGGGGGTCTTCCTTTGGGACCTTGGGGAAGGACCCTGCGTCTCTTCCCCAAATCGTAACACTCAGCAGACCTGCTCGTGCGTTTCACCCTGCGGGACTGTGGCATTGGCAGCCGTCCAACCTTCACCTTGTAGATTCAGCCCCAGCCTGCAGCCTCCCATCCCCTGCAGTCAGGGAAGTTCTGACCGTCGCTGAGGCCCTGGGACAGTGTCGTGTCCCTGAGGCCCCAGGCAGGGCCTGCAGAGGGTGTCTGGGAGCTGCGGGCAGCTTGCAGTGAGCAGATGGTGTTGGCAGACGCCCTGGGGGTAGCTGAGGTCACAGCAGTGCCTGTGCTTTCCCCACTGTCTTCTCTCGCATGGCTCATTCCCTGCTTAAGAGAATAAAGACCTATTTTTTGCCTTTGAAACTGCTGACCACAGATTCTGCCAGTCCTCCGGCAGACCTGGGGGGAAAAGCTTGGGGTTGGTCTGCTGCTTGAGGCTCCAGGGGAGAGACCAAGCGCAGCCTGTGGGTGCGAGGAGTGGGGGACCATAGGGCTGCCTCCCGGCACGGTGCTCTGTGTGCCCCCAAGAGGGTCTGAGACCCGGGTGGGCGAGGCAGTAACTCCTGACAAGCCTTGCCAGGCCGCTGGCCCGCCTCACACTCGGCCGGATGTGGGCGTTGTGGCCGTCCAGCCAACTAGAAATAGCATAGCGGGGTTGGAATGTGATGGGGAGTGCTGTGTGGCGCTGCTGGGTGAGGGGGGGGCCAGGCCTTCGCAGGAGCACAGGTCCCCCTCATTCACCTGCTGGGGCACAGTGAGGGACCAGCCCAGGGCTTTGCCCGGTCCGCTCTCTCCTCTGTCAGACACCTGCTGCCAGCACGTAGCACAGGGCTGTGAGCCTGGCCGTGGGGCGGAGGCTGGGCTGGCCTTTCTATGGGGGGGAGGTTTCAGAAGCTCCTGCTGGACACACCCCTTGTGTGTGGTTCCCCAGTGCAGGGAGCCCCGGGCCACACGGGCAGGGGCTCCCTGAGAGAGAGTCCACCCAGAGCAGGAAGCACGTTCCTCGGACCCCTTTCCTTCCTCCATTCATGAAGTACTTCTCAGCCCCCCAAGTGCCCTACACTTGGGCCACGGGATGTGAGAGAAGCGAGGAGTCAGGAGCAGAGGTGCCAGGTGGGGCCTGAGCAAGGTTTGGGCCTGAGAACCAAATTGCCGTCGCTGCGGCTGGTTTGGACGTGGCCGTGGTGTACCTGGGCGCTGCTGGCACCTGCTCTGCACTCCTCCCCGACAGGCCGTCCTAAGGGACTGGGCACCCCCCTTCCTCTCCTGCCCACCTCTCCTGCCCTGCCTGGCTGCCCACCAGTGATGGGGCCGTCCTCAGGTGTGCAGGAGGAGGCCTTAGGCCTCCCCGGTGTGTCGAGCCTCCGGGACAGACACAGAAGAGGCTTCCCTCGAGCCCTCGCACTCTGGACTATACAGCCCAGGGCTGGCCAGAAATACAATTCGTGTGTGTGTGTGTTCATCACCCATTTTCTTCTCTTCAATGTACGGAGGTCTGGAAAGACGCTTTCTTGCCCTGGAGGTCTCCACTTGCAGTTTCCTCTGACCCGCAGGGACGGTGTGCTGGGAAGAAGCACCCGTGGGCAGGGCTTTGTGCAACCTGTGTGCATGGGTACGGGTGACCGTGTGAATGGGCAGGAACCCTGACGGTAACGGTGCCCGCTGTCCGCAGCTTGTGCACGTCTGGCGTTGTACGGCTGCACATCAACAGCTGGCTGGAGGTGAGCTTCTGCCTGCCACACAAGATCCACTACGCCGCTGCCAGCCTCATCCCCCCCGAGGCCATCGAGCGCAGCCTGAAGGCCATCCGGTGAGTGGGGCCCCACGCACGCTCCCCGCAGGGCCCTTTCCCTTAGCTGCTGCCTGAGCTTTCACTCGTGACTTTGTTCCAAAAAAGTGTCCTTTCCTCTCCTGCCACAGAAATTGGCAGATAGGGCTCTCCTGTTAATAGAAGTAAAAACACGTTTGTGTCTGGTGTTGCACAGAAATGACCAGCCCCAGGTGTCCTCTGGGCCCTCAGGGCGCTGCCTGGGCCAGTGGGGCTCCGTGCTGAGGTCCTTGCCTCAGGCCTGGGCACTGTGGGGAGAAGCCACACCACGGGGGGCACGTCATCTTCAGGGTGTCACTCACTGGCTCTCCTGCATTTGAATTTGAACTGGTGAGGTCTCCATTTCTTAATGTAACTGATTCCCAGCAAGGAAAGAGCTGAATCCAGTTTCTCCCCCATTTAGCACCCCCCATCAAGTCCCCAGTTTCCTTAAATATTTTTTAATTAAAGAAAGAAATTGGTCACATTACAGAAAATCTGAAGATGTCAGAAAGCAAAAGCACTGCCTGATTCCCTCACCCTCCTCCAGTCTGTGCTCCACGTCACGTCTTTTCCTCCCTGGCTTTGTACTTATTTTTACGTAGTTCTATTCATAGTCTCGGTGGTTTTGCTTTTTCCATATTTGGGATTCTTTCCTTAGGAAAGGTTCATTTTTTTTTTTTCAATCAACAAACGTTTGCCGGGCAGTCCCAGAGGTGGGAGATGGAGTCGGGTTGTCAGGCCTTCCTCAGCTTGGTTCTGATTTTCATTTTCCTGAGAGTGACTGTCACCCTTGCAGATGTTTAAAGGCCCCTGGATGCCCTCGTCTCTCATTCCTCCCGTGGTCTTTCCTCTCTGAGGTCCAGTCCTGTGGGCCCAGCCGCACCTTTGTGTGCCGGGTACACACCTGGCGCTGGGGATCTGGGCTGGCGTGTCCCCTGACCTGTCTCTGCTCCACAGCCCGTACCACGCGCTGCTGCTCCTCAGTGACGAGAAGTGCCTGCTGGCCGAGCTCCCGCTGGACTGTTCCCCCGCCCTGGTGCGCGTGATCAAGACCACGTCTGCCGTGAAGAACCTGCAGCAGCTGGCCCAGGACGCAGATCTGGCCTTGCTGCAGGTAGTGCCCTGGGGCCTGGGGACCCATTCGGGACGGGGACGGGTGGGCGTCAGGAAAGCAGGCCACCTCTGTCCAGCTGAGAGCTGCTGGCAGGTGGTCTGGGGTTGGCTGAGGCTCTGAGTCAGGCCTGGCTTCAGGGCTGGCTTGTGAACTCGCCTTGGGACTGACTGCTCTTCATGGAGGGTGGCGAGGCTGCGCAGAGAGGAGTGAGACCATGCATGGCTGCGAGTGCAGGGTGCTGGGTGGGGTGGCTCCCAGGGCTGAAGCGGGGACAAGCACGTGGCCACAGGAGAAAGCCATATGCCCCTACTTTGCTGATGCGGGAAGTGAGGCCAGGACACGCGGGCATGGTGGCACTGACCACCTGTGTGTGGGTGTGTGTTCTGTGTGAGGTGCCATCCCCTGGCTGAGCCGTGTGCCTGCGGGCTGCCCTTTCTGACTGGATGGAGGGCCCCGCTGCCCTGGCTGTGGCCTTCCCGGGAGCCTTGGCATAAGGGCCAGGGGGCGAGGACAAGTCCCAGGGGGGAGAAATTGCAGGCCAGAGCAGAGGCGCCTTCCAAGGGACAGCCTGAGGGTGGGCCCCAGGTTCTGGTGACAGTGGGCACCGTGTGGCCACCAGGGGGCAGCAGGACCTGGCCCCGGGACCTGTGGTTCTTGCAAAGGCCAGTCGGTGGCAGCGTCCCCAGGCTGGGCCAAGGAAGAGCCAGGCGAGAGGCTGGTCCTCCCGGGCATCTGGGAGACGCATAGAGGAGTGTGTCACCAAGGCCTGGCTCTTGGGCTATTTTCCCCCAAAGCAGTCTTTTTGGATTCTGTCGCCCAGAATAAGTCCTTCCCTCATCTGCACCCCATGGCCTTCCTCCACCACCTGTGAGAATGTGTGTTGGGTTCTGCGTTGGTGTTTCACGGGCTCCTGGACTGGACCAGCCCCGCGAGGCCCACTGCTTGCCTTCATAGCATCCACGAGACACAGAACCTTAGACATGCTCATGTTCTGTGTGAGTTTGTCTTCTGACCAGTACCTGTAAGTGGCATCTACCTGTGAGTGTCTGCAGCTCCTGTGTCAATCTTGGAGAGGGGCTGGCCCCTCTGTCCACGGAGGCAGCCCCATAGGGAGTCTGTCTGGACGCTGCACCTCAGCCACATCAGTGGCCTTGGACAAAGACAAAGCTCTGATGGTGTCCCTTTTGCGTCCCTGACCCCGCCTCGCCGTGGGGACACCTCTGTTGTTTCTCTGCACACCCACTGCTCAGGTGGGTGTACAGGAGCTCCCTGGGGCCCAGCCCTGGTGACGGGCCTACCAGCAGGGGGTGCAGTGGAGGCCCCGGTCCACGTCCTGTGTGAATGTCAGCAGATGATTATTTATTATTTATTTTTTTTCTTTTTCTTTTTGGTTTCATTCTTTTTTAAAAAAATATTTTTTTTGGTCTTTTTATTGTTTCACTGGATGCTTTCAAATCACTCGTCTGCAAGTAAATATTTGGGGTGTTTTGGTCATGATTGAATTGATATGTTCTGTCTCGTAAAAGTTCGAATAGCATACAAATCATTGACACAAAAAGAGCAAGTTCTCCCAGTACCATATCCCAGATGTGAGCCCCGGAGATTCCTCCAGGTTTTTCTCTGTGTATTAACGTACTCTCTTGGACTCACAAGATGAGGCTTCCGCCGTACGTCACTTCTGATTGGCAGAACAATGCTCACAGACCTTCACATCCCGGTCCCCAGGACCTGTGAAGGTGACCTTGTGTGGGACTCGGCAGGTGGGGAGTGGTCCTGCATTATCTGGTGGGCCCAGTGTGGTTGCAGGGGCCCTTGTCAGAGGGAGGCAGAGGGAGGCTGGCCGTAGAAGAGGCAGGGATGGGACCAGGACGGGGCCACCCAGCGAGGCACAGCACCTCCTCCCCTCCCCTCTCTGGGCAGCGCTGCCCTGCCAACACCTCGACTCCAGCCACGTGCTGCTGATTACGGACTCTGGTCTCCAAAAGGCTGCTCTGGCTGCAGGGAGAGGCGGGAGGTGGAGCCCCCTGGGTGAGGGTAGGGACAGAGATGGAGGGAAGTGGGCATGTCCTTGCTTTAGAGTGAATGTCATGGGGACTTGGGATGAGAGCGAAGAGGGTCAGCGATGGAACTGAAATTTCCTGGGTTTGCGTTGGCGCTGCCACTGCAGGTCCCATGTGCCGAATGAGGTAGAGGTGTCCTTGGCAGAGTCGCAGGCCACTCAGGGATGGTGAAGAGGGGCAGCAGGCCCACCTGGGTGATGCCCATCTGGGTGATGCCTGCCTGGGTGGTGCAGAATCAGACATGCCCAGTGCCTTTCTCTCCATGTTCTCAGGTCTGGCCTCCCCTCATGAGTCTGGAAGTGATTTCGGGTGTCTTGGCCTGTCTGTGACCCATCTTGATATCCAGGAGTACAGGAGAGCAAGGGCAGTGGGGTTCCCGAGGAGACTGGGACAGAGATAGGTGTGTGGGGTAGAGGGCATGTCCAGTGACCCCATATCCGTTGTCACGTGGAAATCCATTCCCATGCGGGACCCCTGCGGGAGGTAGTGAGCCAGTCTCTGCCAGGATGGCCAGCCAAGCCCCTTGCTCAGCTGAGCTGACCCTACGATCCTGGGTGCCCCCCATGTCCGTGTGCTCTTGGGACCTTTCCTCAGTGCCAGCCAGGACAGCACAGGGCCCTAATGGGAAACGACGGTCCTGGACCACACGGGAGCCGTGACAGAAAGGCCTGTTGCTCTGAGCACAGACCACGCGGTGTGCCGGCTGCGCCCAGCACCCTGGGGGGGGCCTGAGTAGTTGGGAGGAGCCCAAGTGGTCAGCCTGTAGGTCCTGGCCTGCCAGCCCCCTCTGCCCACAGGTGTTCCAGCTTGCGGCTCACCTGGTGTACTGGGGCAAAGCCATCATCATCTACCCTCTGTGTGAGAACAACGTCTACATGCTGTCTCCCAATGCCAGCGTGTGTCTGTGAGTACCTCTGGCTGCCGGAGGCGCCCCTCAGGGGAAGGGGGGTGGTGGGCAGGGCCCTCCAGGGGTGCTCCCGGGATCGGCCCCGCCTCTGCCATGCCCAGCTTACAGTTCTGGCCTGGTCTAGCACCACAGCCCTTCCTGGGCCTGTGCTCCTCTGGTACCTGCAGCCTCCAGGGAGGGCCTGCGTCCATCCATGTTGACAGCCAATGAGTTCGGGACCAGGCGCCTGATGGGAGGTCGGGAGCCTTGGCCTTGATTTGGGGGCTCAGAGGGGCTCTGGGGTGGCCTGTGCCCATGATTTCTGCTGCCTGGAGGGAAAGCGGCTCTGTCTTGTTGCATTCATCCTGGTCTGCCCAGCACAGGCTCGTGGACAGGGCACATGGGGAGGTCGCTGC
Organism: Rhinolophus sinicus; assembly: GCF_036562045.2. Classification (NCBI taxonomy): domain Eukaryota; kingdom Metazoa; phylum Chordata; class Mammalia; order Chiroptera; family Rhinolophidae; genus Rhinolophus; species Rhinolophus sinicus. The sequence continues at coordinate 16,343,323 of NC_133767.1, forward strand.
CTCACGGACACGCTTGCCTCACCTGCGCCCAGGTACTCTGCGCTGGCCGAGCAGTTCTCCCACCAGTTCCCGTCTCACGACCTGCCGTCTGTCCTGGCTAAGTTCTCCTTGCCTATCTCCTTGTCAGAATTCAGGAATCCGCTTGCTCCCCCTGTGCAGGAGGTGAGTGCAGCTCCGGGAGCCCGGGGACTCCCCACCCAGTGTTGGTTCCCCATCCAGGGGCCCTCCAGGCGCCCGCAACCCTATCTTTGGTTGGGGGGGGCAGCAGAAGGGGCCTTGCTGTCCAGGTAGTCCATGCCCGACCAGGATGACAAAACGCTGGGTCCCCGGCTGGGCCACCTGCACGTGCTTGGCCAGCCACCCCACACTTGGGCCGCTCTGTCCCTCCCACCCCCACCCCCCGTGGAGGCCGTCCTGGCTGCAGTGGGTTGTTCGTAGAGTTAGAACTGGTAAGGGCCCTGCTCAGGAGAGCGCTGACCTTTCCTGGGAGGACAGAGCCACGGGGGCCACCGGGGGCCCACAGGTGGAGGATGCAGAGTAGCTTGTTTTCACTGAGCCTCGGCCCCACCCTCCTTCCTTCCCCATCGAGGTCTGGGTGGTCCCTGGGTCTAGGCTCACGGGTCCCCAGAATCTCATCCGAGAGGACCTGGAGAGGCGAGGCCCAGGATAGGCCCCCCCAGTGGGCCTGGGGCAGGTGGGGGGCCTCCAGGGAGGTGTGAGGCGGTGGAATGAACGGGTGAGTTCTGTGTCAGGGGCAGGGGTGTGTGGCCTGGATTGTCCTCTCCTCTGAATGCCTGGAGCTCTGGGCAGGGACCCAGGGCACGGCCAGGTGGCACAGGTGGCAGAGATGGGGCTGGGTGTGCTCAAGGCTTTGTCTTCAAAACTGAACTATTTGCTTTAATAAGCACCAGATCTGTTAGGCAAAACCAGTCCTGAAAAGCAAACCCTTTCCTTTATCGAATCGTGAATGACAAGGCGACTGCTGGTTCCTCAGTTCATTTAGATGCTGAACGCGGCTGAGTTCTAAATGCCGTCTTTCATGGAGGCTTTGGTTTCTAGGAATGGTGCCAGGTCGTGCCAGCTGAATGAAAGACACTTTGCATCCGCACCCTCCCCCTTCTCAGCAGAAACTTCCTGACGGTCTGGAAGGCGGGTGGATTTTCCAGGCCAGGCCTGAGGGGCCACCTCGTGCCTGGTCAGGGGGCCCAGATGGAGCTGGGTTTGGCTCTGCACAGGCAGGGGGAGGCTGCCTGCCTCTCACCTCCCGCGTCAGGCCCAGAATATGCTCTTACGAAGCCTCTTTGTTTTATTTCTTAATTGAATTTTAGTTCACAATCCTTTTCGATTTGATTTGGTCTGAACAGGTCATACATGCCCAGGGTGGACCCCTATTTCCATGCCTGGTCAGCCAGCCCTTCCCAGGAGGGGACCCCAAAGATGAGCAAGTGGATGTGTGTCTGAGAACACGGGACACCCTCTGTGTGCCTTATCCTGCTCACTGGTGCTGGAGCTCCGCCCACACAGGGCTTCTTAGGGCTTCTAGTCAGGTGTCCCGGGGGAGAGGGTGGCTGCCATGCCCTGGGGACTGTACGGCTCAGCAGGGGTCCCTGTCCCTGTGCAGGCTTTCAGGGTGACCCGAGGAGAGGACTTCCTGCCCTCAGGACAGCTACCCACAGCCTCTTTCTGAACGTGCCCAGGCCACAAGGAGGGCATGCCACAGGCCCAGCTCCGTGTGGTGCTGGGGCCCGAATGGCAGGGAGATGAGGCAGAGCAGGGGTGGCTCAGAGTCGGGAGGGCACAGGGGCCTCCATGTCACAAGTCCTGCTGCTCAGCTCTGGGAAGAAAAGGCCAGACGCTAGGGCAGCCCACGTGTGCTGGGGGAGGAAATGCAGGGGTGGCCCTGGCCCCACTGCTTGCCCTGCCCGCTGCCTTCCTTGGGGGAGGGGGATGGTTAGACTCACAGAGCCAGCCAGCAACGAAGGGCTCCTTCCTGCCCCAAGTTGGGCCCTGGGAGCTCATGCACTCCCTGATCTCATGAGGGTTGTGTCTTAGGCCCTGGCTCCCCGATCCTCTCAGGAAAGGAGTGAGGTGGGGCGGCCTCCCCACGCCCAGGCCTCACCCTGCCTGCCCTGCAGACCCAGCTCATCCAGATGGTGGTGTGGATGCTGCAGCACAGGCTCCTCGTCCAGCTGCACACCTACGCTTGCCTGATGGCCTCCCCCAGCGAGGACGAGCCCCGCCCACGAGAGGACGAGGTCCCCTTCACTGCCAGGGTCGGTGGCCGCAGCCTCAGCACGCCCAATGCCCTCAGCTTCGGCTCTCCAAGTAGGAACCCTCTGCCCAGGGTATCTGTCTGGTTTGGGGGGGAGGTGAGCTCCTGGGAGTGGAGGCCAGGAGGTCCGACAAGGGCCCCGCTGGGAATGACACGACACCGTCACACGGCCACACGCATGTGTACATACACCGCACCTCGTGGGCAGCAGGGTCCTCACGCAGACAGCCTCCCTTGAAGGAGGACAGGGGACCCCAGCCTCCGCCTCCTTGCGCTTCTGTGGCTCTGAGGACGAGGCCGTACCTCTGGGCTCCTGCCCTGTCACCCCCACCTGGGATCAGAGCGCATTTCATGGCATCACTGGGAGGACAGCTGAAACCTCTGTGCCCTGGGGCCTATGAGGACGCTGTCACAGTCCCTTCTCGAAAGAGCCACTGTGGCCACATGTGCCCCACAGGCAGCAGCCCATCGCAAGCCGCAGGTCCTGGGCTGGAAGGAGAAGGGGAGCTGGAAGGCTTTGGGGGCAGCATCTCCCCCAGCCTCGGGCTTTAGGCGCAGCGCAAGGCCCCGGCCTGCCCGGGGCTCTCCGTCGGCCATGGTGGGTGGCAGGGGTGTCCTTGGGAGACGGGCGACCGGCTACTTCCTGACCCATGCCCCCCACAGCCAGCAGTGACGACATGACGCTCACGAGCCCCAGCATGGACAACTCCAGCGCAGAGCTGCTCCCCAGCGGGGACTCCCCGTTGAACAAGAGGATGACAGAGAACCTGCTGGCCAGCCTGTCGGAACACGAGCGGGCAGCCATCCTCAGCGTGCCCGCGGCCCAGAATCCTGAGGACCTCCGCATGTTCGCGAGGTGGGAGCCGGGTGCCTGGGGGGGGCCGGGGCCGTCCTGGGTCAGAGTAGGAGGTGGATGGGGGTGTACTTGACAAAGCCACCCGAAACCACTGACGACAAAAGGCAGTCACCGGTCGAGGCCGTGTCTCAGGCACTTGGTGTGTGCCAGGCGTGGGACGTGCCGTCTGTGGCCAACACCGGTCCTGGTGCCTCTGTCTTTGGGAGTCTCTCCAGCACTTCCGGGGTGTTTCCTGTCACGTCATGGGAAGCAGCAGCACGTTCTCTCCTCATGGGGCCTGGCAGGGACTCTTCCCAGGCCTCTTAGCCGTGGGGTGGAGGTGCGGGGGGTTCCAGGATCCCCACATCATCGGTGACACAGACTTTGTCACACCCACACTTCACTTGGGGGACACTGTCGGTGTGTGGTTTTCTGGGAGATGTCAGGCTATCAGGGACTGAACCCTGTTAAGAAGCACATGCCAGGCAGCTCTTTCAGCCGCTGGGCCAGGCCTCTTCCTGTGCCAGCCCGTCGCAGACACCCCGTCTGGACCCAGAGCCATGTGGGCTTGCTGCCACAGTGGCATGAGAAAGGCTGCTGGCAGACCTGTCCCTGTGCTGCCTCTACCGTGTCAGGACGCTGAGTGTGGGTGTGTCCCTCGGGCTCAGGTGGGCTCCGGGGTCGAACAGCCCTGTGTCCTCACAAACCCCCTTCAGGGGCCCATGGTGGGCGACTCCTGCTGGGGGACTGGGGGGTGGGCTGCCTCCCTGGGTGTGAGCCCCCCCCCCCCCCACTCTGTGTTGGCCGGGGGCTGCTCAGCCGCTGCTAGAACAGAGGCGAGCCTGCGCTCGTGCCCCCGCCCCCAGGCTCCTGCACTACTTCCGAGGCCGCCACCACCTGGAGGAGATCATGTACCACGAGAACACCCGGCGCTCGCAGCTGCTCATGCTCTTCGACAAGTTCCGCAGCGTCCTGGTGGTGACCACCCACGAGGACCCCGTCATCGCTGTCTTCCAGGCGCTGCTCCCCTGAGCCCGGGCACGGGGTGGGCACCCGCGTCTTCCCACCAGGGCTCCCTTCCTCCTTCCTTCCTTCGCTCCCGGAGGCCTGCGTCCTCTTAGCCCCGAGGGGCTCCTGCCCTCTGCGTTCTCACTCTCACCTGGTCCTCCAAAGTCCCCGGGTCTGAGCTGAGAAGGTGCCGCCCTGGGGGGAGCGTCTGTGGGGCATGCTTCCCACACGCAGATCTGGGCCGCCCGCTCCACCTTCCTCCCGATCCTGTGGGTGCTCCCTGCCCCCTCCAGTGCTGCCCTTCCCAGCTGGTCAACCTTCGCTACTGCCCTATGGGCCTGCAGGAGGTTCCCCTTTGCCACCCGAGGCCGTGGGCCCCCCGTGGGGTGGGTTGGCCCTGGCACTCCCAGTCCTCTGCCACGTGGGGCGGGCGGGCTGCCTTAGGCCTGAGGGAGGACGTGCCCACGCTGGGCCTGGCGCTGGGTACCCTGAGGCCCACACAGGGCCCCGGATGTCCCCATCCTGGAGGAGGAGCTGACCTCTGAGGGCAGCTTGGGCTGAGTGAAATACAAGTGGCACTATTTTCTAGAAAATGAAGCATTTATTTGGTTTTTAAACAATTAAAAAGCCTGCCTGGCTCAGGCCTGTGTGCCCCGCTCAGCCACTCTGTCCACCACACTGACCCAGGGGCTGCCCTGGATGTAGAAGCGCAGGGGCTTGTGGACCCACTCCCCTGCAGAGCCAATGCCCACGCGGGCTGCTGCCACCACAGCTGGCTCCCTGGGCCCAGGGGGGCCCTGCTCCAGCCACACGGCCTGGTCCTTGGCCAGGTCCCGCTGGTCAAAGCTCTTGTTGATGGCCAGGGCTTGGCAGAGCTTGGAGGGGCCGCTGCAGAGCTCACGGTCCTTGAGGGCTCGGGCGCTGCCCTTCCGGTGGGTGCTGCGGAGCTGCCGCATGGTCTCCAGGCCCCCCAGGGGCTCCAGCGCTCGCAGCAGGACGCATGCCCCATCCCCTGTGGGACAGACGGACAGGCGATTGGCTCTCCCTGTCCCAGGGCACAGCCAGCACTGCAGGGGTGACGCAGCTGCCTTGCTGAGCACCCCGTACTCACGCACTGCCCAGATCCTCTGCCTGCCTCCCCCTCCTGCACACCTCCACCCCCAAGACCCCAGGCAGCCAAGGCCTGCCCACCAACTAGGGATAACCCATGAAAACGCTTAGTGAGTGCTGGTAGCTGGCCTCTGGTTCGGTGCTCAGCAGCGGTGTGAGGCTGGCACAGGAAGCCTCAGACAGCTGGTCCTGCCCGGGCATGGTCACCCCACCAGGAAGCAGGAAACAGGAAGCCTCCGGCCTGGCCTGGGCCCCCCATCCACCTCCACCCACTCACTGTCTGTTGGATTCGACAGAAGGTTGGCTCAGCAGCTTCCAAGTGTACACAGGATGCTGGGTAAGCCCCACCCCGTGACCCAGTGGGGAGTCTTGACAGGGCAGGGGGAGGTGCCCAATGTCCCTCCCTCCCTCACCTCCCTTGGGATCCCCTCTGGCCCAGCCCTCTCCCACCAGTCCAGTCCAGAACCAGCCAACTGACACCCCAGGCCCGGGGGCTCACTCAAGAAGACGCATCTGTCCACATTCCCATGGCCCTGCATGGCTGGGAACAGCGCTTCCTGGGACCGTGGCCAGGGGAGCCTGACCCCAGCTAGGCTGCTCTCCCGAGACCCCAGTGTTCCAGACTCACAGGGCCCACCCCAAGGGATGGCCAGGCCAGTCCCCACTCTTGGGCTTCACCCACACACGCCTGCCCGTCAGCATCTGGGAGCCAGCCCTGCCTGGATGCAGCAACCACACCGTCCTGCACAGCCAGCAGCTGACAAGTGGGGTTTTTGTGCCCAACGCCCTTTGGACCTCAAGATACACTCACGGGCAAGCAAAGCCTTGAAATTCCAGTCCCTCTGTGTCCCTGGGCCCCTCCCAGCCCACCAGCCTCGGCGTTTCCTGTGTCCCCCTGAGCCCCTGTGGGTGTGACACGTGTCCCTCACTGAGCCCCCCCAAATGGGTCGAAGGAGCAGCCCACCCCCTTCCTTTCCACCCCCTCTCCTGGAACACATGCGAGTCCGCACCCAGACAAAAGCACAGCACCCTAACCTTCCCAGCCTAACCCTCCCACGGCTCAGCCCTCCTCCGCCCCGACCACCTGTTGGCCCGGCAAGCTCACCTGTGCGCCTCCCGGTCATCTGTGCCTCCGCCCCCCGGCAGGCAGGCAGGCAGGAGTCCTGTCCTCGGGTTCCCCTCCTGGATGAGCCCTGACTGCACCCGTGCGGTTTCCTGCCCCCCAAACTAGGTGTTCCTGGCGCCTCTTGGTCATGCGTCCAGAAAGTAACACACTACCTCCCACGTCTGCCCTGTGCACTGTCCCCTCGGAAGCCCTGGCTCCTCCCCTCACTGACCACAGCGCCGGGCATCTCTGGACTAGTCTCTCTCCCTGTCTGAGTTCAGTCCCACCTCATGTTGGTTCTGTCACCAAACAAAAGCACGAAGACCACATTAAGCTCTCCAGGGTGGTAACACGGCCCTTGGGGGTGTCCCCGCCATCCTCTCGGGTCCAATCACTTGGTCTCATGTAACACCCTCTCTGTGCCAGGCACAGGGCCAGTCCTGGGCCCCGCATGTTCTAGCCCCTGCGGCTTTGGCACTAGAAAGCCCCCGCCATCCTCTCCGGGCAACCACAGCTCCCAAGTCACCAGAATCGTCCAGGAGATGCGTGTGACAGAACGTGACTCCAGGCCCTCACTATCCTCCTGACCTTGGGACCAGGGGGGGAGGCCTGGCAGGCTGAGGACACTGGGCAGCCCCTGCTCCTGGTGGGCAGGGGCTCTGGCAGGATGGTGCTGGGGGCTCTCCAAGCCCAGCACAGACCTCCCAGAAAACAAGCCACCTGCTCAAGGACAGGGGTTCCCCACACGGGCCCCACGAGGTGAGTGGCTTTTCTTGGGAGCGTGAGACCAGCATCTCCCCACTTGGCACCACTGACACCTGGGGCTTTTCCTGCCAGCTGTTCAGCATCTCCCACCAGCTGTAATGACCACACGTCTCCGGATTTTGCCTCATGTTTCCCCAGGGCGGAATCATCCCCAGTGGAGAGTAAGTTACGATTCCAACCCTGTAACTGGCTGCCTGGCAAGGGAGCCCCGCTCAACCCAAATCGATGCCACCCTCCTTTCCCTGCCACCAGGCCTTCCAGAGTCTACCCTGGGTCACGGGCGACACCAGCTCTGGGACGGTGGCGGCCTCATGGAACCTGTCTGCCCTGGGTTCAGGTCAACCCACGACCTCTGTTCCATGGGGGCGCCCAGCCTGACCGCCCTGAGTACAGTCTGAGCTGAAACCCCGAGCTGGCCTGGCAGTGGCGCCTCGTGTGCCAGCCCCAGCCCCGCTAACCTTGGCTGGAGACGTTCATGCAGAAGTACATGCCGTAGATGAGGTACACATACAGGGTCCCCGGCTTCATAAACATGCCACGGTTGCGGGGGGTCTGCCGGCCGCCCCTCGAGTGGGCAGCTTCGTCCTCTGGCCCCAAGTATGCCTCAGTCTCCACAATGCGGCCGCGGAGCTCTGTGCCATCACTGAGTCGCCGGACCAAGACCTGCGGGCAGACGGGTGTCTGCTCAGGGCGGGAGGGGCTGGGTCCACTCCACCTGACGGTCCCCAGTCCGGACCTCACCTCCCTACTCAGGATGCACTAGGGCCAGCCAGGTTCCCCTCAGTGTCCCATCCTTCCTGCTGGGCCACCAGACAACAGGCCCTGCAACGTCACGTCCACAGGATGTAGCCATCTCAAGTTCTGGCCGTTGCTGGGCTGCAGACCAGTGCGAGTCCTCTCAGCAGAGCGGGGCCCTCCGTCACCCTGCCTCCTCCTCCCTGTGGCCCCCTGACCTTGCTTGGCTGGGGGCAGGGCAGCGTGGCGGGTAAAGTGGTGACCCCACGTGGCCACCTGGGACACTAGAGCCTGTGATGCTCCCTCTACCTGGACTAACCACCAGCTCCCACCCACCCAGCTCTGAAAGGCCTTTCTGAGCAGCAGGGCTGGCTGCCCCCCGCCCAGCACCCCTGGCCTGAACCATGGCCCTGGGTGTGGCCAGCTCCATAAGGAATGGGTCAGTGCGGGCAGTGGGCCAGGGAGACAGCCGAGCTGCGGTTGGCTCGGATAGTACCCTGGGTGGGGGTAGAGCCGGGAGGGGACAGAGGGGCCAGGCGAGGACAGGGCGCAGGGCAGTTGCCAGGGGCTGTCAGGCCAGGAGAGCACCCAGGCCCAGGGTGGGCCAGGGGAGCGCTAAGGGTGCCCAGGGGCCAGGCCCTCCCTGCGTGCAGCCTTTCGGCCCTGTGGCAATGACTGTTTCTCGGCTGTGGGACACAGGATGGCCTTGGGAACGGCCAGGACTCATGCCCAGTGAGCGGAGTCCCAGGCCTGCCATGACCAGGAGGCACAGTGGAGTTGTGGGGGTACACCGCCTCCCCAGGGACGCCCCAGCACCTGCCCTGTCTTCAGGCCAGAGCCATCAGTTGGACGGCTGGGCCACCCCTGCCTTAGCCCAGGGAATCTAGTGTGTCCGGAGCCAGGGTCAGTGGCACAGGACGAGGAGGTAGGTGCGAGCCTGGAGACTCAGCGGGGTGGACAGGAGGCCTTCCTGCAGACGGGGAGGAAAGAATGGGGTCAGGGCCTCCCCCGGAAGGCCCTCTGCAGGTGAGAAAGGGAGGCCCTGTTCCTTCCCAGACAAAGCCTCACTTCCATCTTTCCAGGCGATCAGAGGGGGCATTCCTCCATTAGCTTCACTCTCCGTGTTTCCACCTGTTTCCACACTTCTAGGAGGTCTGGCGGGTGGGGAGGGGCAGGTGCCCTCTGGACAGGAGCTCCCCCTGGTCTTTTTCTGTCTTTTCCACTTGAATTTTCCGCTCTGAATTTCATTCTGATATTGTTTCCAGATGGCAGATGTCGGTTGCCCCCATGCCCATTACAAACACATCTCCTTGCGGGTGGGGGGGCCTGGGGCAGGCGACACCCTTCTCAGTCGAGAGAGAGAGGGTGACTCGAGTGCTTTGGGTTGTCACGGCAACTCATTGCTCCTTGCAGTGACCTGTTGAGGGATGAGCCAAGTCTGGCCAAGGGGTCTGCAAGGACATCCACTGGAAGGTCACAGCAGAGGCTGTCCACTCTCACCAAACATCCACAGGGTGAGACACTCCGCTCTCTGCCCTGTCTACCCTTGGGCTCAAGCGGGCACGATGGGAGCCTAAGGGAAGACTGTGAAATGCTGGGGGCCCCAGAGCCCCTGACCTGATGCTGGGGCTCCCCTGCCCCATGTGCCATGCTTTGTGAGACCACAAGCCCTCATTACGTAGGGTGCTTCTAGAAGGATCTTCTGGCTCTTGCAGCTGAAGGCATTCTCATGGGAATGGAACCTGGTCCTTACCCACTAAAGAACACTTTAGGATCTGTTCCTTTCGGCACCCAGCTCCTGGCACCAATTCTTCTATTAGTCACCAAAATCGATCTACCTTGGCCACTTGAACCTACAAGTAGCCCCATGAACAGACCCAGGGTCGGCCACGGAACCTCTAAGAGGCCCAGAAAGCCAGGCCTGGAGTTTGACATCCAGGTGGTGCTCCACAGACGTGGCCCAAACTCAGCTGTCACGAGCACACAGGTCCTGGGCCGTCCCTGCTTCCCACTCCTGTGCTGGACCTGCCCTGAGCTGCAGGGGCCCTGGGGAGCCGGCACCGCCACAGGGAGCTGCCACGGTGAACAGGAGACTGCGTCAAGGCAATCCTGATGCTGGGCGGCCCATTGGTCACGGCCACGGCTCTCATGTGGCTAAAAGCTGTCACTACCACATACGCAGGCCAGCTACCCAGGGGCACTGTGTCGGGCAGGGCAGGCAAAGGCCGCCCCTCACAGACACCACGGGCCAGCAGTGGTGAGGAACCTGCCCTGAGAACAATACCAGGTGGAGAAGGCTCAACGTCCTCAGTCAGCCTTCCGCCCAGGCGGGCAGGCCGACAGTGGCTCCCCTGCCTCCGCCCAGGACAGAGCCCACCAACCATCTCAGCGTTCTTTCCATCTGATCCCGGACCCACCACCTGCTCCCCACACCTGAGTTGACGCTATCAAGGAACACGTGTGGCCAAAGCAGCTCCCTGCACGAGAACAAAGTGCTGAGACAGGGACCCATAGATGCTGCACGGGGACGACCACTTCAGCAGAGGCCACGTCACGTTTACATTACCTGTCCCAGAAATGCCTGGGCCAGGGCCACGGCAGGCTGGTCGAAAAAGTCTGACCCCAGTCTCGCAGGGTGGCTGTTGGAACTTGAAAAATAGATGCTGCATTGGGGGGCCAGGGTCTTGGGTGGCTCCAGGCGGGGCTCCTTGGGGCAAGGTGTGTGGGCTCCATCGGGTGGGCTCTGAGGCCGTTCTGCCACCAATGGTCGCTGCTTTTTTAGCCCCAGTTTGCGGGAAAGCTGGAAAGGACAAAATCAAGAGTCTGAATAGGAGAGGGCAGACGATTGTGTGGTGAAGTCGGACGTGCAGAGTTGAAGGACCTTATCTGCCTGCCTGCCTCAGTTTCCTCATATGCAAAATGAGGGCAAACAGAATGCCAGACCTGATGTAGTCAGCCCCCGCTGAGCCCCAGGAAGGCTGGGGGAGACAACTGCATGTGAGGACAGACCGGTGGCAGCAGTAACAGGATGACCACTCTACTCCCCACGCCCTCCCCATACAGGACATGCACAACTTGGTGGCAAAGGGCTGCGAGGCCCAGAGTGGGGAGAGTGGGGACCTGAACCTGGGATAGGAAGACTGGTATTCCCATATCACCTGGGCCCCAAACAAAGTTCTCAGCTCGTTTCTGGAACCCTGCCCTTTGCATCGGAGCCTACGCAGGAATTTGGTCGAGGAATGGACTGTGGGTCAGTGTGTCATCCACACCCTCCCCCCACCCAGCTGACACGTCCGCTGTGCCAGACCCCTCCTCAGAATGCCCCAGAAAGTCTGGCACACACACGTGGGTGAATACTAGGCTGACCATCTGCTTGGCCCCACTTCAAGTGCTCAGCACGACTCCCCGTGAGTCCCCAACTGTCCTCTGCCTCATGACCCAGGATGTCAGAATAAGGAGCTAGTGGGGCAAAGGTACGATCTCCCACGGGATGAGGACCTGCTGAGACCCTGCATGCTTTCTGCTTCCCACCTGCCGCTACCCACCCCCCACAACCCCCATCCCCAGAAACCTGAGCACACACCTTCGGCTGCTCTGGGAACAGCCGCTCTCCGACAAGCAGGGGAAGGTGGAGAGCAGGTGGGCACTGGGGCCTGGAAATACCCTCCTCAAGGGCTGACTGTCAGCTGTACCCATGTCTCCCTAGCATGAGACACTCATTATTTTTAACATAACTGCTGACGTTCCATGTCGAACGGAGACCGCCAGTCTGCTGAGAATGGAGGCTGATGTGACCGTCTTTGCAGTCGGGCCCATCTGCCAAAACCCACCATGGGCTCAGACTCTGGGACTCTGCGGCCCCTGCTCTCACCCGAGTTTAGCCCCCCGCCTGCCCCATGGCAGTCGGGTCACAGTGGGTCTCTGCCCTGGCCCACCTTGGGTGGTAGGAGACACATGGCTGCCCAGAGACTGAGGCTCAGACCTCAGATTCCAACCTGCTTCCGAGGCCTTCGCAGCGACAGTCACACAAGCTGCTTAACCCAAGGGCTGAGGAATGGGGTGGCCCTGCTGTTGCGACCAAGGGTGGGTGAGTGCTGCCTCAAACCGTGCGTCTGGGCACCTGACATCCATTACCTAACCCTGATTAGAAATGAGGGTTTCCTGGGTGAGGAGCCCCAGAAAATGACAGGTGTCTGTGCTTCTGTTCCATCTGCGGAAAGGGAATCAACAACATAGCACAGAATAAAATGAGAGACGCCAGGAAAGCACTTGGCTGGCACACAGCAAGCACTCAATAAGTGGTAGGAAAAAATACCATCCACAGGAGATGCCAACTGCTAGGCTGGGCCCACCCGGTGGAGGGCAGCAAACAGCCTGGGCACGCGGGAGTTCTCCAAGGGACCCACCAGCCCTCCATCAAAACGTGGGCAAACGGGGTTAGTAAGTAAAGAGAGAGCATTTATCAGCTTGTGACAGACAATGGGGCCAACCGCTAAGCCAACCCCATGGGCTCCTGAGTAGGGGGCGTCTAAGCTGGGCCTGGGTGCCCAGCATTTAACCAGGAAACCGGTGTCGGGGTCTCCTCCCTGACCTCACTGGCGATCTCGGGCGGGGCCCAGACTTTGCTTCTGGCAAATGGAGCAGCAGAGCCGAACCTGGACCCGACCCCGCCGGCGGGCGCTCGTCTGGGAACCGCAGACTCCATCGGGGGCCGGCCGTGCGTACGTTACTCATTTTCCTCGTGTTGTGATTCTCGCCCTGGGAGCCTGCTCCTCGGCCACGCGCGGAACGAGAAGCGCGCTCACCTGGGCGCGAACTCACCTGGGTCCCGCTACGTGCGGGCATCCAGAGGCTCGGGCCGGGACTCTTTTGGGGGTGGGTACAACCGGGTGTGTAGTCAACCCAGGAGCTGACACCGGAAGCGCCGCCGTGGGCCGAGGGTGGAGTCGGCGCCTGCGCAGAGGAGGACGGAAGCCTGGGGGAAGCGGCCTGGAGAGCCGGTCACGGACTCCGCCCCCGGAGGAGGGGCTGGGGTGGGCCACTCGGAGGTGGCCCGGCCGGACGCGGGCTCCTGAGCGCTCCCCTTGCCTGGCGCCCCACCTACCATCCTGGACAAAGGCTCAAGGCTGCTGGGACACTTGTGGCATTAGAAGGGGGGAAGGCGGCTGGGGTTGCGGCGAGTCCCCCCCCGCCCCGCGCCTCGGTGCCCTTCCCAATGACCTGCCCCCCACCCTTCTCGCACCCTGGTCCCCTCACAGCCGTAGAGCCCACTCCACCACCAGACGGTGGTCAGACCACCAAGAGAACTGGTCCGTTTTAAACCTTGACTGGGCCCTCCAGGGGTCCCGGTTGGAGGTGTAGTTCTTTGGGGGAGTGGCCGGCAGACGGATCGGTGGGATGCACGTGGAGAGCATGTCAGGGAGGTGGCCTGGAGACCTGGTCCTTGGACACGCCTTCCTGAACCGCGGGGGGGGGCCTTTGGGTGGAGAGGACAGGTTGGGCGGGGGAGTGGGCAGGAAGACTTTGTCCAGGAAGCGCACGCCAGGCCTGTCCGGAAGGCCATCACCACAGGTGGTCCAGGGATTCGGGCTCTGCATGGAGCGCCCACCCCAGCCACGCTGGAGGATGCTGAGAGGAGCCTGCCCACGTCCTGGAGTGGCTCTGCTAGAGGGCGGCCAGCCTCCTCAAGAGGCTGAACCGGACTAGGGCTGTGGGGAGGGCAGAGGCTGCGCGCAGTGTGGGGAACACGGCTGCCCTCCACCTCGGAGGCCCCTCCCCCCACCCGGCACCTGCAGCCCACCCCCCACCCTGCCTTTAATCTTTGAAGTCAGCCGGATTTGTGTCCCCGGGGGGAGGGGAAGGGGAATCTGGGGAGGGCAGTGCCTGGTCCAGAGGAAAGAAGCGCCATGGGTAGTGGGTGTTCAGGTACAGGACTGTTTTTGGGGGGGTGCCCCTGGGTGTAGGGGCGCACTGGCAGCTCCTGTGGCTCAGTGGGAAGCAAATGCAGTTTTAACTGCCATTAGAACCCCCCTCCACTCTCACTCTAGGGTTTATCTGGGTCTGCAGAGCCCCTCGGCTGTGGCAGGTACACTACCACCCTCTGTACCAGCCACCCCTGTCCTGGGTAAATCCTGGCCCTAGGAGAGGGTACGATGGGGCCTCAGAGCCACTGGGCATAGGATGGTGTCAGATTCGAGGTGCTGGATGGGCCATGTGACTGGCGATCTCAGAATGATCCTGGCACCGGGTGTCAGGACGCCTGCAGCTGGGAGGACTCGGTCCCAACAGCTCCTCCGGCCAGCCCAGGGGCTGACTCCAGCCCCCACCCCCACCCCAGGGCCCCAACCAGGACTTCCTGGGGAGGGAGGGGCAGCAGCCTTCCAGCTGCCTGCTGGAAGCCACCCAGCTGTTTGTGGCACTGTGTGCTGCTTCCGGGGGTGGGCAATGTGTCATAAACCCACGCTTGTAAGGCAGGCCTGGATGTGACTCCCACCCCTTTCTTTCTTTCCTCCTCACCCCCTGCAGTCATTCTGCCCAAACAATGACCCCCTTCCGGCCTTCCTGTGTGCCCAGCCTCCCTTCCCTCCTCCCTTCCCCCTCTCATTCTGGGAGGGAAACTGAGCCTCCCGTTAGGCCCCATAACCCTGGTGAGGGCAGGGACAGACTCAGGATGGGTGCTATTTTGTTAAGTTTTATTCTGATTTCGCAAAGGGTGCATAGTCCTTGTAAAAATCATGGGGAGTCCACACATTCCCAGAGGGGAGGTTTATTCCCACCTTGCGGATGAGGAAAGAGGTTTGGAGGGCAGCCCTGGCTGGCCCCCAGGAGGAGGAGGCAGGGCCAGTGCCAGCACTCCACTTCTCCAGATGTTCCGGCCTGAGTGCCTGAGTGCAGGGGCTTGCGCAACCTCTGCAAGGGGGGCTCCCGCCCCCCATTTCCGGGTTTGTGGTCAGAGGCCCCACCGCAGGCTGGAAGTGGTGGGTTAAGCATCCCCACTGTGGGCTGCAGGGCAGGCGGGCTGGGGTGAGAGGTGGTGCTGGGTGAGAGGAGGGGCCTAGGACCTTCTCTCTCCCCAGGGTACCCTGCTGCGGGGCTGCAGGAGGCACGCTGGAGGATGGCAGTAGAAGACAGAGGTGAGGACACCCTTGATACTTTCAAAAGGGTCAGTGCTGGGCTGCCCTGCTCTGTGCCCTGCCCGGCCAGCTTATGGCCTGTGGAGGAGCCATCAGTCACCAGAGCCTTGAAAGGACAGTGGCTCTATGGGCCTCAGCAGCCAGAGCTTCAGCACCAGCTCTGGCTCCGTGTCCTTCTCTCTAACATAGGGACAGGGACGATTAACACCCATGAAGGGAGAGTTGACAGGTGGGGGTGTTCAGGGGCTCCTTGGGTAGAGAGGGCAGCTGAAGGAGCTGTGTGTAGGCTGCATACTCCCATCCTGGGGCTGTCCTGCCAATGCTGCTGGGCCGTTGGGCCCAGGTACTCACGGACCCTTTGCCACACCCTGAGACAGGGGGAGGGGCAGCTGTCTCAGAAATAGTCAGTGACTTCAGGCCCCTGGCTGGCCTGGCCCATTTCCGCCTCCTCCCCAAATAGCCAGGGGCCGGTCTTGGGCCCATTCAGGCCCCCCTAAGCCCAGGGACCGGTCTGCTGAGCTGAGGAATCCATTCCAGAGTGGCTGGCTGAGACTCCTCCTACTGGTTGGGGCTCCCAACCCCTCCGATTCTACAGTGAAGTCCAGAGCCACGGGGGTGGTCCAGACACTCACCATCCTCAGTCACCCACCCACATGCTAGGCAGTTGCAGCTGATTTCCGTTTCTCAGGGTTGGGTGAAGAGAGAACAGAGGCACTGGGAGGCGTGTTTCCATGTAGGGGGCTTCTCCACCAGGGCATGGGGCAGTGGGGCAGACGTGCGGCAGAGCACATGGGTGTCCATGCATGTGTCCGTGTGGACTAGGTCCAGGCCTCCTCTGCTCACACCATCCTTCTGATGCCAGGGTCCTTGCTCAGGAGACCAGAGTGGGCAGAGAACCTGAGATTCCCGGGTTTGCCTGTCAGGGTGTACTGAGGCATGCTTTGGAAGCAAAACCTGTGAGGAGCAAGGGTTTGCAACAGGCTGCTGTGGATCCCACTGGAACTCGGAAACTGAGAGGGCCCTTCAGAGGTAATCCACATGAATGCAGGGGGAGGCCATTTACCTGTCACTGGACACACCACCTTCTCTATGGAGGGAACTTGATTTGGGGCAAGGTAGCGCATGTCCACTGAAGGTGACTCCTCGCTGGTGGTGGTGGGGTTTCAGCTGTGAGCCAGCTATGCTGGTGCTCCTGGCAGCTGGGGGTGAGTGTCTGGGTCATGGAGCGGGTCTAGGTGGCACCCTGCAGCGTCCACTGCAGGAGGGGACTGGTCAGCACCAGATGCCCAATTGTGGCATATTTTGGAGGTGAGCCCAGACCCTGGACTCCAGAGAAGACACTGCTGTACTCCCTGCCAGCCCAGTCTGGGCATCCAGGCGGGTGGGGCCTGCTTATCCCTGGCAGGGGTCAAGAATGCCGGGCATGGAGAGACTGTCCTATCTCTGGCTGAGAGCCTGGCATGGGAGGGGTGGCACGTGTGGGCTGCAGGAGCTCTGGGCATCAGCATGGGGCAGCCTCCCTCTTGCCTTGTGTCCCCAGTCCACCCATAGCCACCCCCCCAACTAGTGAAGGAAACCCCCTGGCCCCCCCAAAGCTTTCATTGTCTCTCTCTACCTAAGAATCATGTTGCTATATCTGTGTTCATAGAGGACCCACTATGTACAGATATGGCTTTGTCCCACGGTATGGATGAGGATTCAATCAGAGGGTTCTGTCCCTTGCCCAGGCTCTAGGCTGCCACCTCATGTTATCAACTTTCTTTTCTGTGTAGCCATGGACTGGGCTGTTGTCTGCAGTCAGACATTGGGCATAGCTTGCTGGCCATGGCAGCAACACCGTTCAGAGAGGGACAGTGCCACCTGGTCCCAGACCAGCAAAGGGTCTGAGGACACATTTGTGGGCCCTCTAAGGTTTGAGAGTCTGGCCTCAAGTGCCCAAGGGGTTCTGACATCCAGTGGAAGAAGGGTCCTTAGGAGACCTGTGGTCCCAGTTCTGTTTCCTCAGGGGGAAGAAGGGACACCATCGTATCAACGCTCTAGGGGAGACCTGGGTCCCTCTACCACTTGCAGCTCCTTCCTGGACCCTGCTATTGGCACCCTTCTCCCGTTCCTGGGTCTTTTTCTGGGTGGCTCAGCCCCACAGACTCCTGCAACGTCAGGAAAGAGGAATGCTGGGAAACTCCCACCAACAGCCTCGCCTAGGAGCAGATGGGCCATGCTGTGTCCAATTCCCAGCATGATGAGCCCACCCGGGGTGATTGGTGGGCTCTGAAAGAAGGAAGGGCTCAGTGGATGCCACACCGAGCTGCTCAGGCTTTCAGAGCTGTAACCCAGCTGGCCTGGGAATGCCTGCTGGGAGGGCAGTGGCCCAGGGAAGGGGGATCTGCTTTCGGATCCTGCCTTTGGTGTCTGAGTGTGCAAACACGGATGGGAGTCTACTGTTGTGGTTATGTGCACATGTGTAAGTACGAGAGTGGGCATGAAAGTGTACAATTGTGTGTATGAGTAGGTGTGTATATGAGTGTGTCAACAGGTGTGTGAATGAATATGTGGGCATGTGTGTATGAGTGGGAACGTGTGCAGGTAGTGAGTGCTCACGTGGCACTGATGGAGTGTAGGGTGAGGACGTGTCAGTGGGGACCGCTGGGGGAGGTTTGGGGGAGGTTCGCGGATACGTTTACAGGAGATCCGGGGACACTATCCCAGACACCCCTTCCGTTCCCCCTCCCCCTCCACTGCAGCCTGTTCCCTCCCCCTTTCTCAAGCACACGTGTAGGCCCAATAAGGTCAGGACTCTCTCCGGAGTGGAGTCCAGGAGAGGCTGGGAGACCAGGTCTGTAGTTGACCATCAGTCTCTCTCTAGCTGGGCCACCAGGTCTTCCCTCCTCGGCCAAGTCGCTCAAGACCCCCCGAACCACAGGTGTTCTTGCAGCTGGACATCGGGGAGAGCGGAGCTCAGCGGCCTTCCCGGAGGAGGTGACTCGGGCCGGGCGGGCCGCGCGCATTCCTGAGCCCTGAGTCAGTGCGGCCGCCCCCCTCCGGCCGGGCCCGCCCCCGGCGCGCACGCCCCTCGCTCCATGGCATTCCCTGGCGGGCGGGCCGGACGGGCGGGCGAGCGGGCGCGCGGGCGGGGACTCGGCGCGGGCGCCCTCCCGGCCGGCGGCGGCAGCCCCTCCCTGAGGTCCTCAGGACCCCCGAGGACCCCTGGTGCCGGCGGCGGCGGTGAGTGAGCGCGCCTGGAGGGGGGGGCGCAGGGCGCCGCGAGCTGGGCGGATTGGGGCTGCGTCCGCTGCGCGCGGGGCCGGTCCTCAGTCCATCGCGGCTGGAACCGCTCCGAGGGGCCGGAGCCCGGTCGGGTCCGGGGTCCTGGTCGGGTCCGGGTTCGGGGTTTGGACCAGTACCCGCTCGAGGCGCCGGGACTTTCCTTCCCGGAGTTTCCCTGAGCCGTCCGCGGAGGCGGCCCAGCCCCGGATTCCAAACCCGGCGCGCCGCAAAAATAGCCCGTGGCCGGATTAGCACGTCCCAGCGGACTGACCAGGCCGGACAGCTCGGCTCCAGCCCCCGCCCAACAGCTGAGGGTCCTGGGAGCGGGAGAGCTCGCAGTCCGGCTTGTCCCCAGGCTCCTCTGAGCTGTAGCCTCCCCCCCCCCCCCCCTTACGTTTTCCTTCCCGGCCGCCACCGGTGGGTGGTGTCTCGAAGTCGAAACTCCAGCTCAGAGGGTGGGACTTCACGGGATCATCCCTGTCCCAGGCGTACTCCCTGGGGATGGGAATCACATCAGTCCTTAGCAGTAGCTGTGGAGCTAGGAGTGGGGACTGATCTCTGTCTCCCCTTCTGCAAACACGAAGCTGCAGGGCTCTGCGAGCTGCTCCCAAAGACACCCCCTACCCGGTGCTCAGTGGCGGAGAGGTGCAAGCCAGGGCAGAACTTGAGGCTACTACCGGGTACCGTGAAGCCGGCCTTCTCTTAGCTGGGGAGATGGAGGCACCCCCGGTGCTCAGCGCACTGGGGGTGGGGTTGGGGGTGGCTGGCTGTCTGCCCTGCTGGGGCCATGTCTCTGGGACTGCACGGGGATTGGGCAGGAAGTCCCCTGGCCATGCCTGCCCAAGGCCCAGATAGTACTGACTAGAATTGTTCTTCTGTGTGTGCAGCTTGTGTCTGTGTGTCTGTCTGGGTGGGC
Source organism: Rhinolophus sinicus (assembly GCF_036562045.2). Classification (NCBI taxonomy): domain Eukaryota; kingdom Metazoa; phylum Chordata; class Mammalia; order Chiroptera; family Rhinolophidae; genus Rhinolophus; species Rhinolophus sinicus. The sequence continues at coordinate 16,362,466 of NC_133767.1, forward strand.
GGGGCCTGGGTCTGGAGGCCCCAGCTCTGTGCTGGGAGAGCCCCCCCTTCCCCACCTTGGGGCTTCCTGGCAGAGAAGATTCAAGGATGAAACTGGCTTTTCAGGTTTGGCCCAGCTAGGTGCTGGGTTCTCCCCACCCCCATGGAACCAACCTCAAACCCCTAGCCCCTACCCAGAGATTGGAAGAAAGCTAGGGAACCGAGCAGCTCACTAGGGCCCAAGGGGTCCCTGAGGCTAAGCCCCCTGACACCAGGAGTCATTCTGGGTAAGCTGGGTCCTTTTCCCTGAGAACAGGACGGGGGCTAGGAGCGGGGCACAGGGGCCAGGGGCCCGAATTGAATATGTCAGGCCCCACGCTCCTTCTCAACCCGTCCAGCAGTCTCCACTGACTGACCAGCCTCCTGTGGCACAGATGGAGAGACTGGGATCTCTCCATCTCCCTGGCCAAGAAAAGGCCTGCCTCAGGCACTCAGCTCAGGCTGGAGTGTTGCTGTGACCAATATCCCTCAGTCAGCCTTAGTGTGCCAACCAGACAGACAAACGGCCGCCCTTGGGAGCTCGCATTCTAGGAGGACCCTTGGTTCAGAGGGAATCCCAGGTCTCCCCTGACTTTCAGGGCCCCCTCAGGGTCTTCTCAGCTCCAACTGCCTCTCAGGGTCTTCCCTGTTCCTGCTCCCTGGATGTGAGGGGCTCCCCGACCTCAGCTCCAGTGGCCCTGCCTTGGTGTCTGTGACAGGGTTGAGTTTCTGCTCAAGGATCGGATTCCTTGGCTTCTGCCTGTTTTGTGGGTGACTCCCTCTCCCCTGAACTGAGATGCTCTGGGTTGTGGGGGTGGCATGGGCTCCCAGAGGGGCCTGACAACCCTCCACAGCCTGAGGAATAGGGCCAGCAAGGTGGGCACATGGGACCCTCCCACCCCGGCTCCTGGGCAGACATGGCCCAAGGCTCTGAACCCCATTGTAGGTTCAGTGACCTCAGGCAGTGACTGACCTCTCTGACCCTCAGTTTCCTCACCTGTAAGATGGGCACAGAGGACCCCTCCCAGGGCTTGTGATGGTTCAGGGTTCTTTGGGTTAGGCAGGTGTCAGGCTTGTGATGACCTCAGCCATTTCTGCTCTGATAACGCACTTTGGGGACTTGCGTTCTCCTAGTGAGGTCTCTCCAGCTGGTGTGTCCTGGGAGGGTGTTGCTAAGCCCCGAGGCTTTCTGGGCACCAGAGAGCACACCTGTGGGGTCCGTCGGGGGCACTTCTGGGGACGCTAACTGGTGACCAGACATGTTAATGGGATGTGGCCTTTTCCCTCTGCAGCTTGATGGGGTGCTTTCATCTAACTCCCGTGATGCAGCTAGACCCCATATGCCGCACCCAGAACGGACACTAGCTAAGTCCATGCCCCTACCCCCTTGCTGTCTGTGGCATGGACGGTCCTCCCACCTCTCCGAGCCTTGGGCTCCCTGACCTCGGGGTGTGTCTGCTGTTAGCCCCAGTCAGACCCAATGGGGTCTTCAGGGGCTTTGCTTCTGGCCGTTGGTAACCCCTGGGACATATGTGCCCGCTGAGCCCCTGGGCAGTGCGTCCTGCCCAGGGCCGGCGCTCCCTTCCCCACCCTGTGCCCCAGGTGCCCAGGTCAGGGCCCCATGCGTCACGGCCTCCTAGAGCAGGAAGACGTCTGTCATTCTGGTATTGAGCCTCTGCATCTACTCCTCTGGGGTGACAGCAGGTGATGGGTGACACGGGGAGGGAGGGGCTCAGTGTGTCCTCCTTCGGATGGCACCTGGCCATTGGCTAGGTCTCAGGCCTGCCCTGCTCCCCTCTGAACCTCATTTCTTCCACAGAAATGTGGTGGGGTAGCCGGGAGGGATGAGGGCCTGGCCAATATCTTCCCAATATGATGCCGTTTACCGATGAGGTAGGGGCCTAGAGAGGCCAGGTGCCTTTAGCTTTGCCACCTAGCAGCATGTGGCAAAAAGGGACTAGATCCTAGGCTGCCAGACAGCAGATGACCCCACTCCCAAGGGAGATCTGGGGTTCCGCATTTGATTAGGAGCAAAACAGAAGCCTGAGGGTCAGAGATCAGGGCACTAGTGGGAGGCTGGCGGCGTTGGCCTCTCCTGGGACCATGTGCAGGTGAGCTGGGGACACGTTTGGGCAAGTGTCCTGGGGTGGGGCCCACTGCTCCAGCTGACCTCGGTGGTGGGCGGGCCCCTGGGCTGGGCAGGATGGGGCCCAGGCTTGGCAGGTCTGGTCCTGGGCCCTGGGCCCCCACTTGACCCCCAGCTGCCCCGGCAGCATTTTCCTGCAAGTGTGCAGGGAAGGCCCGAGTGCCGTGGTAGCCGCTGCTCCCAGCTGAAGATCCAGCTTCACGCTGGCTGTGGCCACGGGCCAGGCCTCGGCAGAACAGAATACCTCCCCAGTCTGCTCCTGCCCCTTGGCCCACCTTCCCAAACAGGGCATCTCGGAAGTGTCCCATCCACTCCCCACTATGGCTCCCGCTCTGGTTGCACACGCCCTCTCCCCCCCCACCCCTCCTGACCCTTCCTCCGGCTGCCCTCCTCAGGGAGCTCCCCAGGACTGGTGGGCATCACCAGCCTTTCTGGTTTTGATTCAGCTGCTGCTTCTTGAGCACATACTTTGTGGCAGGGACTGCAGTGGCCCCTGCTTTTCTGATGGGAAAACTGAGGCTTGTTCAGAGTTGGTGGTGGAGGTGAGCAGGGTCTGTGTACAGTGTCTCGGGCCAGACTCTCCCCACTGGTTCCTGCCTCCTGGCGCCTCCTGCACACACACAGTGCCAGCCTGAAGGGTCCCTGGTCAACCCCAGAGCAGGAACCTTGGTCAGTGGGAACCCCCTTCACCCCCCACCCAGCCCTCTGCCCTGATGGCTGCAGCAGCTCCCAACCCTCTTGCTGCTGCTTAAGCAGCCCCAGTGGTCCCGTGACCCCGCACAGCCCTTCTCCCTCAGCCTTATTTAAAGTCTTGCCCCCCAATATCCTGAGCTGCTCGAAGTACCCGGGGTGCAGCGCCCTGGGGTGCCGTGCTGTTTTGTGCCCCTCCCTGCCGGTGGGCTGGGTCCCCACTACTGGCGTTTGCTTCATCAGCACTTCTCACCTTACCTCCACATGCCCCTTTGGGTGTCTTCGGGTGGGGCTGGGCCCTGGGGGGCAACCATGGATGTTGCCAGAGTGACTCAGACGCTGTGTGACCCTGGGCAGTTAGACTCTCCCCTGGGCTGTGGTTTCTCCCAGCACCCGGGGGGTCAGCAGAATAGAGATGGTATTGGGATTTCCCCCACGAGGAGCTGTCTGGGAACAAGAGCCCACTGTGTGCCTGGGGGAGGCCTGGACAGGGAGCCACTGTCTCTGGGCGGGCACTGTGCCCCTCCCTAGTCCAGACCCTTTGTCCAGCCGGGGCCGGCCCCTCCCCCACACCTCGGGTCCACAGTGAAGCCACCACCCTGTGAATCCCACCCACTTGAGGTCCAGATGGGAAACTGGGCACATTGGGGTAGGAGCCACAGCACTGAGGGCAGGCTGGGCATCCTAGAGCTGAGTGGGTCCCAAGCACAGGAGGGACGTGGGGGGCGGGGAGGGACACCCCGAGGCCTGGGTGTACAAGCAGGAGCTGGTACCTCCCTCGTGAGCTGAGCAGCTCTGGTGTTCCTGGGACAGACTGGGGGCCTGGGCCCGCGGGGGCCGGGGGATGTCCAGCTCCCTTTACACGCTCATGCCCTCTTCTCACCTCTTTGCTTGTGCTGTTCCTGCCGCAACCTGGTCCTACAGTCACCTCTTCCCCCCAGACCCAGTTGAAGGGTCATCTTCAGCAATTCCCCCATCAGCTGGGTCATGGGGATGGCTGGCCTATGCTCCTAACGGACCAGTGTTTACAGGGCAGTGGCACTGGAGCAGACCTGTCCTGGGCACTGTGGGTCCATTCCCGAGCTGTGCCAGGGGAACCCAGGGCCAGGAGCTCCTGTCAGGGGTAGGAGCTGCCTGCGGGCTCTGGAACACGTGGGAGGTTGGGCAGAGTGCACGGGCAGGGGCCAGGCCCTGAGACGGGAGGGAGTCAGGTGTGAGGAGAAGCCACAGGGTGGGGGAGCAGTGGGAGCCTCAGGAAGTCATGGATGTGTGTGGGGTGAGCCAGTCAGCTGGCAGACGGTTCCTGAGCTGCTGAGTGGAGAACCAGAAGCACTGGCCCGTTTTCCAGGCGAGGACTGGAGGCCACGTGAGGCATGCCATGTGGCTGGGTGGCAGGGACAGGCTGGGTCATAGCCTCCCCCTCTGAAATGCGAAGGGGGTCCCCATCCTGTCTGGTCCCTCGCCCACAGGGCCCCACGGGGTCCAGTACAGTCTTGGGGGTCAGATCACCTGGATCCCCACCTGGCAAGCATGGCCTGGCCGTGGCTTACAGGGTGCCTGGGGGATGCTGTCACAGCAGTGCAGGTTCTGGAAGCCTCTATGTGATCACCACTGTCTCTCCAATATGCCTCATACTGTCTGAAATCCTACCGCTGGTGCTTGAGCCTCAGAGCTGTCCTTCCCTGTCACTTCCTTACCAGTGGGGGAGGGGGGGCCTTAAAAACCAACATGATCTGTGAAGGGGGCACTGGCGGATGGTGATCTGTGACCTGTTGATGTGACTGAGCCATATGGGGACACACAAGTCTGGGCTGGGTTTGTGGTGTAAGCTGCATGATTGCCGGTCTCCTGGTTCAGATCCCAGAGACACCCAGTTCTCAGGATGCCTTCATGTCACACCCTGTCCCCCTGACCCTGCCCGCCTCTGTTCCCTTCCAGGGTCCCCTCCATGTGACCCCACACGGTGGGGCTCACAGGGGCAGGGGGCCCAGAAGGGGTTCCCAGCGACGTGCAAACAAATGCTACTGTTGGTCCTTACCCTGAGGTCAGATCAGCTGACCGCGGGGGAGAGGGGCTTGACTCTGAGGGGGCTGCATGGATGGAAAGACCCCTGAGTGTATAGTCAGCTCAGAGAAGAGCCAGGAGAAGGCACCCCTGCAGGACCAAGCCTTCCCGCTGAGCCTGGTTGGTATAGCGCAAGTGGGAGCTGCAGGCAGTGCCCTGGGACTGGCCCTAATTGGTGTAGGGCCATTTGGGAGTCTGCGTGTGAATTGTGTCACTCTAGGGGTCATAGGATCTGTGAGCAGTGTCCTGGGCTCGGCCCTTTGGTGTTAGGCCAGTGGGAACGGCCAGTCGCAGCCTGGCCCTCAGACAATGTAGAGCCAGTAAGGCCTGTGAGCTGAGTCCTGGGCTGGTCCCTGATTGGCATCGCGCCAATAGAAGGTGTGACTACTGTCCTAGGCATGTCCCTGGGTGGTAGGAGGCAAGGCGGAGCGGTGAGCAGTGTCCAGGGCTGGCCCTGTTTTGTGTCGGGCCAGGACGAGCTGTGCCCAGCACCCTGTGCCCTCCCTGGTCTGTGTAGGAGGGGAGCAAACGCCCTTGGACTTTCCCAGGTCAGTGTAGAGCCGAGCGTTGCTCTGAGGAGAGTTGCGGCCCCTCCCTGGTCTGTGGAAGTTCAGGAGGAGCAGTGACAGGCCTGTCACCCCCTAGGTAAGCCACCCTGGACATGTGACCTCGGGCAAGTCAAGCCCCTGTGCTCCAGGCCTGTTTCCTTATGTCTAAGACACGGACGAGCCTTTCTCTACTCCTCCTCCAAGCACTTGCGGGGGGGGCTCAGAGTGGCAGCTGTTTCTAGGGGTGTTGGGGGTGGGTTGATTATAGACCCCGCAGTTCAGAGTCTGTCGGGGTCCAAAGCTCTTTGAGGAGGCCAAGGAATTTTGGGGTCTCTGCCCTGGGTATTGCTTGGCTATTCGTCCTCTGTTGTGATCAGGGAACCTTCCCGATCTTGGATATCCTGTTTCCAGATCCCTTGTGGGGAAGGGACTCCAGATCTGTTCTGAAGGTGATGTTTTGTAAGGGGGGAAGCCATGGTCACATGACATTTGCCTCTCGGTCACATGGCTAGACAGTGGTGGCCCATATCAAACCCTGGCCTCTCTGCTCTGGTCCCTGGGCCCTTACCCTGTGTCTAAATGATAATTGTGGGTGAGGGTCTTAGATGCTTAGGTTGTGGAACCGGCCAAGCTGCTGGCCCAGCGCTGAGCTGCTTTGCGGCTGTTTCTGAGTGTATGGCGCACCCTGGCGGTCATGACAGCATCTGCGCCCAGCTGGTTTTCAGGAGATCCCTTTGCCCCCGGAGCTCTCAGGTGCTGGGAAGTCGCTGGGCCGCTGCTCTGTGAGATGGAGCCATCCCACACCCCTGTTGGCGGTGTAATGGGCCATCAGTCTTTGGAGCGGACGGCATGGGGTTTGAGAGGGTGAGATCTACGATTTGCTGGGTGTACAGACTGGGGCGAGCCCCCCAGCTTGCTGGTGCCCTCCTGCCCACTCAGACCTCCGCACTGGTGGTTCCCTGTGCCAGGAACAGCCCCGCACTGCCAGCCTTGTTCACTCGAGCATTTCCTTCAAGCCTTTGCTCAGATGTCCCCTCACAGGGAGGCTTCAGTGTCCCTGGCAACTAATGTGCTGATTTTGACTATTACATTTCGCATCTTTTAACTCAGGACTTACTTCAGGTTTATTGTTTGTCTGGACTATAAGCTCCAGGAGGGTGGGGATTTTGTCTGTTTTGGTTTCTTCATTTCTCTACCAGTGTGTCCTAGGAGTGGCTCAGAGTAGGCACTCCAATATTTGTCACCTGAATTTATATTGTCTGAGGACCTAGTATGTGCCTGGGAATGGGACTGAGCGTGTCAGTGCTGAGCACACAGTAGGACTTCAGCAATGGGAGCCGTGACCACCCCTCGTGGGGTTATCACTGCTTCCCCCTCCTCCTGGGTGTGGGCCCCAGGAACCCTCAGACGTCTGTCAGCATTGTTATTTGTTACTGAAAAACACACCACACCCCCAGGCCCGCCTTGCTGCACCTGGAACCATGAGCGAGGTCCGCAGGGACAGCGCGAGCAGCCTGCAGCGCAAGAAGCCGCCCTGGCTGAAGCTGGACATTCCAGCTGCGGTGCCCCCCGCGGCAGAGGAACCCAGCTTCCTGCAGGTAGGCCCTGGCCAGCAGGGGCTGTGGGTGCATCCTGCCCAGCGCCCTGACCACGACCCCGTTACCCAGCCCCTGAGACGCCAGGCTTTCTTGCGGAGTGTGAGTATGCCGGCCGAGACAGCCTACGTCCCTTCGCCTTACCATGAGCCCCGCCGGCCGGTGCTGCAGCGTCAGATATCCATCACACAGACCATCCGCAGGTACGACGCTCCCCTGGCTGCTCCGGGGGCTGGTGGGACAGAGGCAGGCATACAGGGTCGCCTTTGGGTACTGAGGCTGGGAATGGGGCTAGGGCCCTTCCTGTCTCAGCGTTCTCCTCCGCCTTGTTCCTGTGTCACCTCCTGCTCCGGGGACTGACTCCTCTCACCTCCCACCCTTCTCTGCTCCCCCCCAGCACTTGCTCTCTCCTTCTCTGTCTCCCCCACCCCAATGCTCTGGCTCCTGAACAGCCGACAGGTGCGTTTTGGGCGTGTCCACACCCTGCCCCTCTTGAGCCCCCCTGCTGCCTGCAGGATCCTCCCACAGCGCTGGTCTCTCTCTCGGTCCCTGCTCAGGTACCTTGGGCAGAGCATGCGTGTGTGAGCGTCAGCTGGCGTGTGCATGGCTTGCGACCTCTTGGGAGCACTTTGCGTTCCCTGAGGCTCCTAACGCCAGGTGCGGTCGGTGGTTTTGTTTGCATGTCCAAGGGCTGTGGGCAGCCTGCCTGGGCTTCAGTGCCCACTGCCTGAGTGCTGTGGTATCTGAGGTCAAGCTGCTGCCCAGGGCCAAGCTCTCTCTGGATGAGCTAAGGGCTGAGCTCTGAGCCCCATGTCTGGACTCAGTGTCTCCCCACAAGCCCCCCTCTCAGGGATGGAGTGCGGGCCTGTGTAAAAGATTCACCTGGGCAGGGCCTGTTGTCTGCGGTTCGAGTGGGAATTTGGAGTTGGCTAATTGTTTAGGGGGCTGGAACCCACTCTTCATTGGACCCAGCCCAACTGGACCCCAGACCCTGGAGTGACCGGAGGCTTGGAGTGGGGCATGCAGCCCAGGAGCAGGGCCTGTGAAGCCCCTCCTGGGGAGAGGTGAGGTCTGGCTTCCACTTGCTGAGTCCCTCCCATGGCAGGGGCACAGCTGACTGGTTCGGAGTGAGCAAGGACAGTGACAGCACCCAGAAGTGGCAACGCAAGAGCATTCGTCACTGCAGCCAGCGCTATGGGAAGCTGAAGCCCCAGGTCATCCGGGAGCTAGACCTGCCCAGCCAGGATAATGTGTCACTGACCAGCACTGAGACGCCGCCCCCGCTCTATGTGGGGCCGTGCCAGCTGGGCATGCAAAAGGTATGCCCACCCCCTGCTGCCTCCCACAGGCCCCTCACTCTGCTCCCTGGGGCAGGGGCTGGGGCTACAACCAGCCTAAGCAGAGGGTGCTCCTTGGGGCTCATGGTCTGGGAGGGTGGTCCGATGGTCTCATAAAGACACGTAAGATAGTCTGGGAAGGGGTCCTGAGGGAGGGGCCAGCCTCTGGATGGGAGCGTCCCAGGATGAACAGCAGTATAAAGGCGCTTCAGGCGGGGAGAGGAACCTGTCTGGGTGTGGGGGTGTGTGTGTTTGGGGGTGGCACCCACCAATGTCCAGGCACCCACTGGGTGTGTGTTGTACATAGTGGGACCCAGGGTGGGAAGGAGCCCCGGAGGTGAGGCCCAGCCCCGACGCCTGCATCTCCTCCCCTTCCCAGATCGTAGACCCTCTGGCCCGGGGCCGGGCCTTCCGCATGGCGGACGACAGCGCGGACGGCCTGAGCGCCCCGCACACGCCCGTCACGCCCGGCGCGGCCTCCCTCTGCTCCTTCTCCAGCTCGCGCTCGGGTTTCCACCGGCTTCCGCGGCGGCGCAAGCGGGAGTCTGTGGCCAAGATGAGCTTCCGGGCGGCCGCAGCGCTGGTGAAGGTGGGCGCAGGGGCTGGGGGGGCGTGGGGGGGGGACCGAATCCCACGCCATGTGCTCAACTCCTTGTGCTCAACTCGTTGCGGGCAGGGCCGCTCGGTTAGGGACGGCACGTTGCGCCGCGTGCAGCGCCGAAGCTTCACTCCTGCCAGCTTCTTGGAGGAGGACACGGCTGACTTCCCCGACGAGCTGGACACGTCCTTCTTCGCCCGGGTAAGAGCAGAGGTGTCCCCTGAGACCCCTCCGCCTATGCGACCCGCCCCCCCACCCTGACCGCGCGTGTTTGCTCAGGAAGGAGTCCTTCATGAGGAGCTGTCCACGTACCCCGACGAGGTGTTCGAGTCGCCGTCGGAGGCAGCGCTCAAGGGCTGGGAGAAAGCCCCGGACCAGGCGGACCTCACGGGTGGGGCCCTGGACCGCACGGAGCTGGAGCGCAGCCACCTGATGCTGTGAGTGGCAGCGGCGAGGGGCGGGCAGTGGGGCCGAGGCGGTCAGGAGCAGCTGGGCCCTCCGGCAGGACGCCCCGCAGGCCTGAGGGAAGGGGTCCGCTTGGCTACCGTGGCCGGTTGACCCAGCGCTGAGCACCATTTGGGTCTCGGCTGCCCACCTGCGGAACAGAGCGCGCAGGTTGGACAGAATTCAGTGGGTAGGCCGGGGAACCGCTTGTAGGTCCGGCCCCACCGCCAGAGGGCGCAGGGTTGCCCTTTTCTGGTAAGGAGGGGGCTGCAAAGTGCCTTCCTCGCCAGATGGGAACAAGGCAGATGGCAAGTAGCCCTAGTCCCGCCTGGGAGGGGCTGCGCCCTTTCCCCCAGGTAGGTGACCGCGCCCTGTCCCCCAGGCCCCTGGAGCGCGGGTGGCGCAAGCAGAAGGAAGGTGGCGCCGCAGCCACGCAGCCCAAGGTGCGGCTGCGGCAGGAGGTGGTGAGCGCGGCGGGGCAGCGGCGGGGCCAGCGCATCGCGATGCCGGTACGCAAGTTCTTCGCCAGGGAGAAGCGGCCTTACGGGCTGGGCATGGTGGGCCGGCTAACCAACCGCACCTACCGCAAGCGTATCGACAGCTACGTCAAACGCCAGATCGAGGATATGGACGACCACCGGTAGGCCTGAGGTCCCCGTCATGCGGCAGGGACGACTCGGGGGTGGGGGTGGGGGCCCCGGGTTGGAGATGCCGCCTCCGCTGACGCTCCGCCCCGCAGGCCCTTCTTCACCTACTGGCTCACCTTCGTGCACTCGCTCGTCACCATTCTAGCTGTGTGCATCTATGGCATCGCGCCCGTGGGCTTCTCGCAGCATGAGACCGTGGACTCGGTGAGCCCTGGCGCCCCACGCCCCTCCACTGGTCTGGGCCCTGGATTCCCTCCCGCCCACTGTGGGAAGAGAGGGCCGGAGGCGGCTCCTTCTCATCTCCTGCCCAACCTCCCAGGTGCTGCGGAACCGCGGGGTCTATGAGAACGTCAAGTACGTGCAGCAGGAGAACTTCTGGATTGGGCCCAGCTCGGTGAGGGCGGGGTCTGGCTGGGCGGTGGGCGGGGACGCTGGGCGGGCAGGGGGCAGGGCCTCAGCTCCCCGTCCCGCTCGCCCGCAGGAGGCCCTCATTCACCTGGGGGCCAAGTTCTCGCCCTGCATGCGCCAGGACCCGCAGGTGCATAGTTTCATCCGAGCCGCGCGGGAGCGGGAGAAGCACTCAGCTTGCTGCGTTCGCAATGACCGGTCCGGCTGCGTGCAGACCTCGGAGGAGGAGTGCTCGGTGTGTACCCCTGCCCGCGACGCACGCCCTTATCTGCACTGCGTGTGTTTGTGGTTGTGTTGTGACTTCAGATGGAGCCCGTTGAGTTATCCTTTACCTTAGATCTCGGCACATTACACCGTCCCTCAAATCACATTCATTACTTTTTAATTCCCCAATTGCTCCATCTTACCCCGCCGACCATTGTAACCCCTGTGTGTGCTCTTGCTACACGTGTCTTGTTTTTGTGCCTAGGCCTAGTTTACATAAGTGGTATTTCCTTTATCCAAGTTTTTATTACATCCCTCAATGAGGAGGTGCCAGTTTATATCAATTCTGATTTTGGACACAGATTGTTTCTAATTTTAAGCTAATAGGAATTACGCTGTTGCGCTTATAACAGAATCTCCCCCGTGCACATTTCTGGAGTGTAAATCTATGGAGTGTGGGTTGAGCTCTGGAGGCTCTCAGTGGTTTTGCTGTGGATTCTTGTCTTCTGGAGTCCGTACTGGGGGAGGGGTGGGCTCTGACCTGTGTCTCCCCACAGTCCACGCTTGCAGTGTGGGTCAAGTGGCCCTTTCATCCCAGCGCCCCAGACCTTGCTGGCCAGAAGAGGCAGTTCGGTTCTGTCTGCCACCAGGACCCCAGGTCGGCCCTGTAGCCCCTCCCTTACCTCTTGGTCCTTCTCTCCCTGGGTAGTGGGGGGAGAGGGTGCTGCCCTCGTGGAGGTGGGTGGGAGGGTGCCAGTGCTAAGGGCACAGAGCAGGGCCTGACCATATGCTGGGCTCGTGCAGGGTGTGTGATGAGCCCTCCTCGGAGGACCCCCACGAGTGGCCGGATGACATCACCAAGTGGCCGGTGAGCCTGGGTGGTGGGGTTGTTGGGGAGGAATCCACCCCTCACCTGTTCGTGATGCCAGGAGGTCCCAACCCTCTTGGGACCCTGTGTTTAGATGCAGTGCCCCTGACCTTTGCCCAGCTTGTCCCTCCACTGACCCCTGCCTCTCTGAGCAGGTAGAGCAGGAGAACCAGGTAGAGACTTGGGCGGCCCAATGACATTCTTCCAGTTTGACCGTTGGCCAGGCTGAGGCTCAGCGTTCAGTAGCCTCTTGGTCAGGGAGGCCTGTTTCCTACAGCGGGAGCCTGCCCTTCTCTGCCCCAACCCCCAAGCCTGGTGTCAGGCTGAGGGTTGGGGGAGGCCCTGACCCAACTCATCCCCATTTGTGACCCAGATCTGCACTAAAAACAGCGCGGGAAACCATACAAACCACCCACACATGGACTGTGCCATCACAGGCCGGCCCTGCTGCATTGGCACCAAGGGCAGGTAGGTGCCCGGGGGCAGAGCGCTGTCTTGGGCTGTGCCCTTCCCTTACCAGGTCCCAAAATAACCCCAGATACTAGGGGTGTGGGGTGATGAAGGGCCAACAGAGGTGCGCGAGGGGGGCTGGAACCTGGGCCCCACCGTGGAGTGAGTGGGGGCCTCTGTCCCTGGGCCCCAGCAGCCCCCCAACCCTGGCCTGACCTTCCAGGTGTGAGATCACCTCCCGGGAGTACTGTGACTTCATGAGAGGCTACTTCCACGAGGAGGCCACGCTCTGCTCTCAGGTAGGCCTCCAGGGTGCGCGTCCCTCCCTGTCCCCCCAGCCTCGGAGGGTGCTGACAGGCCACTCTGCACAGGTGCACTGCATGGATGACGTGTGTGGGCTCCTGCCCTTCCTCAATCCCGAGGTGCCCGACCAGTTCTACCGCCTGTGGCTGTCCCTCTTCTTACACGCTGGGCAAGTGACACCCTCAGTGCTGAGCAGGGATGGGTGGGCGGGGGTCTCAGGGCCCCCGGGAGTGGCTGGCCACGGACGGCCGTCCCTGCTGAGGCCGCTCCTTGCCCCACAGCATCCTGCACTGCCTGGTGTCCGTCTGCTTCCAGATGACCGTCCTGCGGGACCTGGAGAAGCTGGCGGGCTGGCACCGAATAGCCATCATTTACCTGCTGAGTGGCGTCACCGGGAACCTAGCCAGTGCCATTTTCCTGCCGTACCGGGCAGAGGTGAGGCTGGGTCCCAGCCTGGAGCGTGTCCCCTCGGCCCCTTGATCCTGCTGTGCTCCGGGCCATGGGAGGCGGGATGGGGAGACGAGGCTGTGGGTCCGGGGGTCCCACTCGGCCCGCACTGCCTGTCCCCCCAGGTGGGCCCGGCCGGCTCGCAGTTCGGCATCCTGGCGTGCCTCTTCGTGGAGCTCTTCCAGAGCTGGCAGATCCTGGCCCGGCCCTGGCGCGCCTTCTTCAAGCTGCTGGCCGTGGTGCTCTTCCTCTTCACGTTCGGGCTGCTGCCCTGGATCGACAACTTCGCCCACATCTCGGGCTTCGTGAGCGGCCTCTTCCTGTCCTTCGCCTTCTTGCCTTACGTCAGCTTCGGCAGGTTCGACCTGTACCGCAAGCGCTGCCAGATCCTCATCTTCCAGGCCGTGTTCCTGGGCCTGCTGGCTGGCCTGGTGGTCCTCTTCTACTTCTACCCCGTGCGCTGTGAGTGGTGTGAGTTCCTCACCTGCATCCCCTTCACCGACAAGTTCTGCGAGAAGTACGAGCTGGACGCCCAGCTCCACTGAGCTGCTGGCCACTGGGGCCGCCTGCTCCCGGGCGCCGTCCACCCCGAGCCTTGCAGGCCATGGACGGGGCTGCCTGAGCCATGTGGGGTTCTCAGGCCATGGACGGGGCTGCCTGCGCCCCGTGTGGGGTTCTCAGGCCACGGACGGGGCTGCCTGAGCCATGTGGGGTTCTCAGGCCATCTGAGGCCACGGACTGGGCTGCCTGAGCCCCGTGTGGGGTTCTGAGGCCACGGACGGGGCTGCCTGAGCCCCGTGTGGGGTTCTGAGGCCACGGACGGGGCTGCCTGAGCCCCGTGTGGGGTTCTGAGGCCACGGACGGGGCTGCCTGAGCCCCGTGTGGAGTTCTCAGGCCACGGACGGGGCTGCCTGAGCCCTGTGTGGGGTCCGCCCGCATCTTGGACACAGACCTCTTGTGCCTTGTTCACTGCTGTTGACCCTCTCGTACTTCTGGGCATTTATTACACTAGTTCCCGTGATTCCCTTCTAACTAGTCTCTTGACGACCACCTCAGGTGGCCAATAAATGGACTGGGAGCGTTTTAGCTGCCACTAACTTGACCAGAGCTGCCTTCTCCTTTCTCGTTCCTGGCTGGGGGCTGTGGAGGGACATTCCTCTCGCTCACAATTCCCCAGACAAGGAACGAAGTGTCCAAAACACCTCCCAGGGAAGTCCCTCAGCCAGGTTGCACCCCCTGCCCCCAGCTCCCTTCCTTAGTTACTGGTAGCCACAATGGGATACAGACCCAGGCATGCGCTGTCACATCTCCCCCACACACACACTGAGAAGCGCCCTCCCTGCTCAGCCAGCAGTTTCAGCTGCCGCCCCAGGCCCCTCCATTTCCGGGAGCCAGGGGACGGCACTGCTGTACAGTCCTGTGGGCAGAGGCGGGAGGCCCTGCCGACAGCTGTGCTCTCACACACAGGCCTGTTTGTTTCTGCACAAACAGAAGAGAAAGCCAGCTGCGCGTGGGGGACACACGTTTATTTCCTCCTGGCCGTGGGAACACAGTAACGGTCAGGTGGCCTCCGTAGCCCTCAGGACACACCAGCCCCATTCTCTGCCCTTGCCTCCTGGGATGCAGCAGTGCCCGTCCCTCCTGCCGGGACTGTGGCTTGTGGACTTTTCCAGGTCAGAAGCAGAGAGGTTTATTCTGTACACAGGGCCCGGCCCACAGCCCTGTGGCATCTGCCACGAGATGAGGGTGTTTGGGCTCAGGGAGGGATAAAGCTCAGGTCACAAGCACTGGCTCACTGGGTCCTAGTCCTGAGGGCCCAGGCTTTAGACAAGTCCACTTGTGTTCACTTTGACATTCTCCTGTGACAAGGGGACAGTGGCCCATGGCTGCTTCCTGCTGGGCAGAGCTTGTCACCAGCACAGTTGTCCTCGTCCAGGGGTTCATTTTTGCCTCAGCTTTTTGATGAAAGACACCTCGTCCCGATTCCGGATACCATAACTGAAAGAGAAGGAAAGGTGTTAAGTGTCTGATCTCTGGAAGGGTACATCCGGGACTCCTCACCTGAGGCTAGTGAAAAACCAAGAACGAACAGGTGGGAAGAGTGTGGCATTCAGGAGGGGGCAGTGGCCACACTGTACCAGGGGGAGGCCTTTCACCTCCATGCACTCTTTCTTCCCTCTTCTGGCTCTGTGCCGCCCTGAATTGCCACGGGTGAGAAGCAGTAGGGCCCCTCACCCCTCTCCTCCACCCCCATTCTCCTAGTGGGGACCCCAGTGGGAGGCGTCAGCACAGCCGGGGGCCTCTGTAGGTCTCACAGAGTCCCCAGGAACAGACTGAGGATCCCTCCTCCCTGGGAAGGGCCCAGCCCTCTGGCAGAGCATGTGGAACTAGACAGCACTGCCCAGATGCCTCCTGTAGCTCAACATGTGGCCTGGACTTACTCTCGGAGCTTCTTCCTGTCCTCTGTGAGCTTCTCTCCTGCAGAGGTCAGATGGTACGTTCTCCACACGTAGGACCTGCAAGGTAGGGTTTCAGGTAAACCATGAGCAGGGTGAGAGGGGCAGCTGGGATGCAGACGCTATGCCTGAGAGCAGCTCATGGTGCTCAGCTCTGTGGGCCTGGGGCAGCTGGCCTCCTCTTCTGGGCTCTTTCCTGTACATTGTGCACCATGCCTGAGGCAGCTACAAGGAGGCCGGCTGGAGCATGCAAGGGAGGAGATGGGGCCGCTGATACCTGCACCATCTGTAACGAGGGGGACCACTTCTGGACACATCACAGATGCCCTAAGGTGTCCCTAAGTACAGATACCCAGCTGCCTAGGTGGGGTGATGCAGATGAAAGAGCAGCTGATGCAGGACTCCCAGGCATAGAAGCACCTGCCCTGTCTGAAAGCTCCAGGCAAGGAGCCCATCACTTTAGTCAGTACTTTGTAACAGGGCTTAGTGACTAAAAAGCACACAGAGTCCTGTGGAGTCCCAGCCCAGCTCCCAGGAGGGGATGCAAAGAGCATTGGCTCCACTTACCAGCTGATGTGTTGAATGCCCCCTTCCCGCTCCTGCCTGAGCTGCACGTATCTCTGGATGGCTTTCTTCAGGTCCAGGACTGTGGCGTTCTGTACTACGACCACAGCTGCAACCAGGGACACAAGAAGGAGAAGATCCATGGTGGGAAGCCACAGCCACAGCCTCAGGTGGTGGGAGAGGAACCCAGAAGCCCTGTCAAGCCTTGTTTCTGACCAAGGCTCAAATCTGGGTGGGTGGGCTTGTGGTTGCCCCAACACCCATGGGCATGGCCCCTGAGTGTCCCACTGACCAGCCCCTGTGAAAGCTCAGATTGCATGGCCTGAAGGGAGGTGGGCAGCACTTACGCATGACTTCTCCATCCATCTTGCACACTCGGACTGTCATTGCTTGGCCATACTCTAGGGCTATTTGGGAATTGACCTCTTCCAAAGTAACCTAGAAAAGACCAAGGGTGGAGGTGGGAGCCCTGGCTTTACCACCCCAGACGACAACAAAGAAAAACAAGGTGGTAATGTCCAAAAAACGGTGCAATGTTATATGCAAGACAAGAAAGGGAAAAGGTTCTTACTTATAAGGGTTTTTTCCCAGTTCAGCATCTCAATCTCATGTTCCACCCACATTTCCCATTTAAAGTCCAAAGTGGACAGAGGCTCTGGAGAAAGGAGCACAGAACAGGCAAGAAGGATGGATCCTCTCACCCAGGGGCTGGGAAGGAGGAAGATACTGGGCCTGCCCATCTGTCCTGGGAGCCTCTGATCACCAGGATCCAGGCCCGGGCCTCCGGATAAGGCTGAGGCAGGTGTGCGATGATACACGTTGCCAATACAACTTTTAAGAAAATACAAGTTAACTTTAAAACTCCACGATGGACAAAATAATGGTGAAGCTTGAGAAGGGAAAAACCAGCACTAACGATCTTGTCCTTATTTTGTCTGCCATAGGTTTTACACCAACTCTGAGTTATAAACGTATTAAAATATCATTATTTTATTTTACTTGGCGCCTCTTTAACCTCCGCGCCCGAGGTGAGAGCCCCGCTCGCCCCACCCGAGGCTCGGCCCTGGTTAAGACCCTCACTGACCCTCTGGGCCGCAGCCGCCATCAGCACCTCGCGGGATCCACACCCTACGAACGTCCCGGCGGGGAACGCCGCCTGCACCCTGCCCGCGCGCACCTGGATCGGGAGATCGCAGAGCAGCGGGTCCTGCACCACCATGGCGAGACCCTCCTGGAACACGTCCACCGCCTCGGAGTGCGGCAGCGCCTCCTCTTCGTCCTCATCATCGTCCTGCGCCTCGGGCTGCGCCGCCGCCGCCGCCTCCGCCTCCTCCAGGGCGCCTCGCTGCCGACCGTGCTCCGCCCGCACCGTCTGTCCGCAAGACCGAGGCCCGGTGCTTTCGCCGGGGGAGCAAAACCGGCGATGCCAACATTAGGGCGTCGATGGTTGGCTGCCGCGAGGACCAATGAGAAGTGCGAGATGGCCTGCCGCGGTGCTCGCTGGGAGCGCGACATCGGCGTGTCTATTGGTGGGCTAAGGCGGTCAGGACCAATAGGAGCTCGAGGTGGGCGGGCATAGCGTCGGCTCCTGAACGGCCGCGGGGGCTGCCGGGAGGCTGCGGGACAGAGTCTGCCGTCATGCTGCTTTTCTGTCCCGGCTGCGGGAACGGGCTGATCGTGGAGGAGGGACAGCGCTGCCACCGTTTCGCCTGCAACACCTGCCCCTACGTGCACAACATCACCCGCAAGGTGGGTCCTGGAGCCCGGCGTCGGGCTCGCGCAGGCCTCCCGCTTCCTCCGGCTGTGCTCCACGCCTGTCAGCACGCACGGTGGCGTCCCTGGCCGTGGTCACCGCAGAGGCCGCCGCGGTCCTCGTAACGCCGAAGTCAGACCGAGTCCGTCTTGCGCTCAGTAACGCTCAGCCGTTCTCCAGCGTGAAATGTGCTCACAGGGCAGACCGAGCGTTGTCACCGCGCCCCTCCCCCCAGCCGTGCTTTTCTGATTTCAGGAAAGGGGCTCTTTTGCCCCAGAAACACCAGCCTCTTGGAGGATCTCCCCTGATGGACGTGGCATTGCTACCAGCGCCTTTGCGCATGTTTCCTGTCCGGTCCAGACTTCCCCTAGACGGCCGTGCCACTCTTTTGTCACGTCTTCGCTTAAATCATCACTCGATTTAAAATTGCAGCCCTTCCATTTTATCCTCTTCCCCTGTTTTGTTTTTTCTCTAGGACTCGTTACCTTCTAATACGCTGTATAGTTTACTTATGTGCTTTGTTTGCCGAAGCCGAGACGTGAGCTGTGGGAGGGCAGGGCTCTTTCTGTTCTGTTCCCTCTTGTGTTCTCGTCTGAACACCTAGGACGGAACTTAGGACGTGGTGGGTGTTCAGTGCGTGAATTATGCTCCCTGGGTTAGAACTTGGTATTTTCCCCTCGATCTTTACTCTTTAGAAGCAGATCCCCTTGGGGCTACCTCGTTCTCAGTGTTTGTGTTCTGCACTGTGCTGCTGTGTTGTGGGAGTTTAGAGTCTGGAACTATGAGAAGAGTGAACTCTTACGTCACTGACATTTCAAGAATGTCTGGTAAAACTTGGGGAAGAACCAGGTGCTTTGAAAGCTCTCTGCCTGGGGTGGGGGGACGGTGGCTAGGCTACCCAGCCGGTTCTCTTTGGCTTCAGGTGTATTTGTTTCTCGCATCTTGGGTTAGCTGGTAGTGTCTTAGAGGTGTGGGCGTAGAGGAGGGTCACACCGAAGCCATCGTGTCTTCCTGCTCTGGTGTTTCATTCAATCCGTGCAGAGATCTTCTCCGACGGCTGAATCTCTTTCTTCTCTTGCCGGGCATCCCAATCGTAGGTTCTCCAAATTCCAGTGGAGCGTCCTGCTCTGTGGTAGCGGGAACACTGTTTTCGTTTAGTATCCCTGCTGGCTGGGAGGAAGAAAGTGTGGGAAGACACTTGAGGGCAGGTGTGGAGGTGTGGTTTGGTGGCCCCAGGTTGCACTGTTCACTGACTTGGAGAGTCTGAAGACTTGCTGTTGTTTGTTAGGTAACAAATCGGAAGTATCCAAAGCTCAAAGAAGTGGATGATGTGCTTGGTGGAGCGGCTGCCTGGGAGAATGTTGACTCCACTGCAGGTAAGCGGGAAAGCCCTCTGTAACTGAGCGGTGGGTAAGTACGAAGCTACTGGCTGCTGCTCCGTGGCAGTCTGTGATGTATTTAGAAAGTGTATTTGCTCTTTAAGAACTTCTTAACACCAATAATATTGGCACAAGCCTTGGAGTCGTGCAGTCCTGAGTTAAAGTCTCGGGGTGACTTCTTACTGTTTTATGACCTAGGTGGGGTCCCTTAAGCACGCCAGGGCTAATCCACACTCGTAGATTGTGAGAGCATCCAAGTGAGTTATACAGTGTTTGGCATATAACAGGCAATTCAACAGGCGGTAGCTATGATAGCTACAATGGTAGGAATAATACAAATCAGAATCGCAGGAAATAAATGTGGTCTTCTTGTTCTCATGCGAAATGTTAAAAGTTAATACCAGAGAGCACTTAACTGCAGTCTCAGTAAAATAAATGTTTATTTCAAGTCTTGATTCGTCTCTAATAGACATAGATGTGACCAAGCAGAGCCCTAGAGAACCTGCACTGAGAGGAGGAAGAGCTAAGTAAGATTAGTGCCATTTCTCTCCCTCTCTAGACCAGTATCCAGCTCTGCCACGTTAACAATATAGCAAGGGCAGAATTTGTCATTAAAAGCTAAGTTATGCCCCGAATGTCCAAAATGGTGTTTGAGAGTTTTTGAAGGTGTTTCCATCAAGAGCAGGGTTAGTGTCTCAAAGTAAAAACCTTTGAAGGTAAATGTGTCCTGGGGTCCTCGGAAAAGGTATGGGATGTGTGGTGAGATCTTGATAAGAACAGCCTGAGGAGCTACTGCCAAATAGACCCCTAAATACTCGGGGAAGCGGATTGGTCAGCCCTTGGGAGCTCCTCTGGGAAGAAGACAGGGCGTCTCCACTTCCCAGGTGATGGACATGAACTTGTTAGGGGGAGTCTGCACGGCGTGCGCTCCGTAATTCACACAGCAGCCGTGTTATGTTTCCAACCAGTCTTCTACCAGGTTTGAGAAAAACAGTGGGGTCCAGGGAGGGGAGGAGAGCGTTTCCAAGCTCTCCTGGATTTCCTCAGTGTGAGAGCACACTGGGAATGAGATCACTGTTTATAGCCTTCCATCGGGGGACCAGGTGAGCGAGGGAGGGGCTTTGCTGCCTTTTACATAACACCTGCTTCTATCAGGTATGCTGGTCAACGAGCATCGTGTTAAATAACGGGGATCACTTGTTTCTTTTTCTCATTCCCAGAGCCCTGCCCCAAGTGCGAGCATCCTCGTGCCTACTTCATGCAGCTTCAGACCCGCTCTGCAGACGAGCCCATGACCACCTTCTACAAGTGCTGCAATGCTCAGTGTGGCCACCGCTGGAGGGACTAGGGTGCAGCCGGCCAGCTGTGTCAGTCTGTTCCCTTCTTCCCCGCAGGGGACTCCCAGCTGGGAGCGGGCACTGTGTGTCCTGAGGGTCTCTGCTGGTTGGCAGAAAGCTAACCCTTTTCGGGTTGTCGCCCAGGGTGTCAGGAAAGATAGCCCTTCTGCCAACCAGCGGATGAACTCATTCATGTCCAGGGAGATTTTACATGTGGGAAGGAGCTTCCGTCACTAAGTACATTCTGCTTAAGGTCCAGTTCGTTCATCTCCTACATTTGTCGGGCAATTGACATTCTCTCGCCATGAACCAGCACTCTTCAATATTTACATTGTTTGTACAACTCATAAAATAGAACTTATTAATTTAGTGCATTAGATGTTCCTAAATATTTCATTGTTAATTGCAAACTTATTTAATCAAAATTTATGCTGAATATTTAATTAAAACGAAAAGTCTAATATCGCCTTCTCAGTGTTTTAAATGCCTTAAATAGATGCCAGACCCCAAATCATGATTCCAAAATTGACTACTGCACTTAAGACTAAACTTGTTACAAAATTGCTAATGACATGGATTTAACTTGCTTTATTATTTCTATGCTGACTTCCTAATATTGCAATACACTTTTTAGATACTATGTTTGTATGCCTTCTGTGTTCTTTCCACTCGGAAAAGAAACAGGGGACAGGGGACAGGATCTGGATCATTGATGAATGGATCTCTTGCTCAGGGCCTCAGACTTCACTGCTTTTCCAAATCTCTTAATAATGAAGTCTCACTCATAAAGTCACGGTACTTAAAGTTATGCCTTTGGTACTGTTTTTTACTGTTTTGAGACTTGGTTTCTTTCCCAGAAATGATTTGAGTTTCACATGAATTGTTTTCGTGTTTCTGTGACACGTTGACCAGGTCCTGCGCCCATTATCTCTCATCAGTTCTATTTCAGAACAGTTTGTTCTGGTTTTACAGATGTGATTTCATGGTGTCTTTTAGTACTTTCTGCTTGTGCCGCTCGTTTTGTTTCCTCCGGCGCCAGTTCTGGTTGGGTTCGTTGTGAGAGGCTGCGTGGTGAGACCACGTACCCCGAAGTTAACTGCCTATCTGCGTCTTAGCTGTGAGACCTCCCTCAAGTTGGTGAACCTCTGCCTTCATTTCTCCGTGTGTAAACTGGAGATAGGAGTCAATTTCAGGGGTTTACAAACCTTTTCTGTAAAGGGCTAGGTAGTAAATATTTTAGACTTGTGGGTTGAGTTAAAATCTAGGACACACAAGAAAACAACTTCCACAATTTTCTTCTAGGCAAAATTCAAACTGTAATCGTAGTAATTGACTAGTAATCACAGTATTTGGTAATATGGGTCTGTTGATGGAAATCATGGCTGCCCTTTTGCTTATTTGGGGTTCAAAGTTGGGGTTCTTGTCATTACAATTGAATGCATACGTGCGTCTGTTAATGCAGGTCAAGTGCATGAAGTTCAGGGCTGACATCCAGTACTGATGAGAGACGCGGATATTTTCCTCAAAGTATTTGCTGTTGAATAATACACTGAAAAACTGTAGGCTTTAAATCCTTTGCGTGTCTACAAGCTTTGTAAATTTGTCCATCGAAGCATTTTCATGCTCTACATATAGTTTTACCACCAACGGTAACACATCTTAGCAGATTCCACTTCAGGCTCTACTGCATGAGGGTTTTCTCACCTTTGAACATGATGTTGCCGGCAGTTGTTAGTCGTTCTTTGCAGCCGCCAGTTCTTCAGTCGTTGCCCAGCTCAGCGTTGAGACATGGACCCTTCGAAGACACAATCTTTGAGCCATTTCAGTAACACCTGTGGACTCATCGAGGGCTAAGGATCGTCATTATTTCAAAGCATTTGCCTCATTTTGAATTGACTGTTGACATCGCTACGAGTGTTCTTAACTTTTAGAACAGCCGTTCTCGCCCACAGGCTGGTCGTCTTCATTTCATTGTTCGGGACGCACTTCTTCAGCTGCTGCAGTCAAATATAATTCAGTCACCATCAGGAAGTGGCTCTTCTTGCTTGGTGAGCAGATGAGCCCCTTGGAAATTCAATTTGGTTGCCTTGTTTTTATCTTTTTTAAAAAATTTAATTATTTTTTAATTGGTTTAAAGACTTATTAATAGTAATTGCGTAATTGGGGTTAGGATAATTCAATTATGCGAATCAGTACTTTTATTTTTTGTGAAGAAATGTGTTGTGTATTGAGAACAGTGCCAGTGGCAGGTGCTTAGCCTGGTAATGTCCACCAGCCATCACTGCATAATACACACAACCCTCTGCCATCCGGTTTGATGACAGACTAATCCACTCCCCACTGTGCCTTAAACACATGACGTTCAGAGTTCACTTAAAAAAAAACTTTTTTTTTAAATTTATTTTTTTATTGAGGTAATGTTGCTAATAACATTACATATAAATTTTGGGTACCTGTTACTCTACTGAATCCTAACCCCCAAGAAATCTAGTTTCCACGAATCACCATATGGTTGACTTACCCATTTTGTCCCCCTTTCCCCTCTGGTAACCACCATTCTGTGTCTGTATCTATGAGTCTGTTTTTGTTTTGTTCATTCGTTTGTTCCTTTTTTGTTTTATATTCCACATGAGTCAAATCATACAGATTTTGTCCTTTTCTGTCTGACTTATTTCACTTAGCCTAATACTTTCTAGATCCATCCATGTTGTTGTAGATGGTAAGGTTCATTCTTTTTCACGGCCAGGTAATATTCCGTTGTATATATGTACCACGTCTTTATTTATTCATCTGTTGATGGACACTTAGGTTGTCTCCATATCTTGGCTATTATGAGTAACGCTGCAATGAACAGAGGGGTGCACATACCTTTTTAAGTAAGTGTGTTCATATTTGAATAAATACCCAGAAGAGGAGTTGCTGGATCATACAGTAGTTTTATTCTTAAGTTTTTGAGGAACCTCCATACTGTTTTCCATAGTGGCTGCACCAACTTACAATCCCAACAATTCACAAGGGTTCCCTTTTCCCCTCATCCTCTCCTCTTATTATTATTTCTTGTCTTGTTGATGACAGCCATTCTGACAGGTGTGAGGTGATAACTCATTGTGGTTTTGATGTGCATTTCCCCGATGATGAGGGACGCTCTGAGTTCACTTGCCTTGTTTTGACATGAGAGGCATGGACTGGTAATAAGCAAAACAAGAAATGTTGCCGTATACCAGTCCGGTGGCCTGGAACTACGGAGCGTGACTGCACCATTGAGTTGTAAGTGTGCCCATCAGCAGTGCGAAGCTCTGTTGCCACTACTCAACTTTGTCACTAGCGTGTGAAAGCCGCTGCTGGTAATGCCAGCAAATCAGTGTGTCTGTGTTCCAATAAGACTGGATGCTGAAATGTGAATTTCATCATATTTTCATGTGTCACGTAATTTGTAAAGCAATTTCCCCCCAACCATTAAAAAAATGTCTAAACTATTTTCAGCTCACAGGTTTTTGTAAACAAGGGGTGCGTTGGATTTGGCCTGTGGGCTGTAGTTTGCTAACCCCTGGTGCACCGCATAGGACTGCAGACTTTTTTTTTTTTTTAAGATTTTATTGGGGGGCTGGCCCCGTGGCTCACTGGGGGGCAGGTGGTTGGAGCTCCGTGCTCCGAACTCCGAAGGCTGCTGGTTCGATTCCCACATGGGCCAGTGGGCTCTCAACCACAAGGTTGCTGGTTCAATTCCTTGATTCCCACAAGGGGTGATGGGCAGCACCCCTTGCAACAAAGATTGAACACGGCACCTTGAGCTGAGCTGCCGCTGAGCTCCTGGATGGCTCAGTTGGTTGGAGCACATCCTCTCAACCACAAGGTTGCTGGTTTGACTCCCCCAAGGGATGGTGGGCTGTGCCCCCTGCAACGAGAAACGGCGGCTGGACCTGGAGCTGAGCTGTGCCCTCCGCAACTAAGATTGAAAGGACAACAACTTGACTTGGAAAAAAGTCCTGGAAGTACACACTGTCCCCCAATAAAATCCTGTTCCCCTTCCCCAATAAAATCTTTTTTTTTTCCAAGTCAAGTTGCTGTCTTTTCAATCGTAGTTGTGGAGGGCACAGTTCAGCTCCAGGTCCAGTTGCCATTGTTAGTTGCAGGGGGCGCAGCCCACCATCCCTTGCGCGAATTGAGGAATCAAACTGGCAACCTTGTGGTTGAGAGGACGCGCTCCAACCAACTGAGCCATCCAGGAGCTCAGTGGCAGCTCAGCTCAAGGTGCCGTGTTCAATCTTAGTTGCAGGGGGCGGAGCCCACCATCCCTGGCAGGACTCGAGGAGTTGAACTGGCACCCTTGTGGTTGAGAGCCCACTGGCCCATGTGGGAATCGAACTGGTAGCCTCCGGAGTTAGGAGCATGGAGCTCTAACCGCCTGAGCCACTGGGCCAGCCCAGGACTGCAGATTTATGTTGCTTCACATACATAAAATCCTTACGTGTCTGACTGATCATGTCCGATGCCTTTTTTTCATGGTGCTGCTTTTTCATAGGTATATGGTGACTCCAGCTTGAGTGTTCTTTGTGTCTGAGATTTCCTGTCTGCCTATGGATGTTGGTTTTCTATTTATCGCCATTTATTGTGGAGAGGGCGGGGTATCAGGATTTGTCATCGGGGCATTTTCTGGGCAAAGAGGCACTGGCTTTTCTGAGTCTAAGTGTCCTGGCAGAACCTGGCACAAATGCAGGTGTGGGGACCGCGCTGACTCCCCTGCTGCTCCGTATTTGGGACTCTGACCAACCCTGGTGATGGTTCCGGACTTTCCTGGCTCCCTCCCATCACCCAGGAAGGGCGATGTGCCTCTTTCTCAGATGTCCTCTTCTGGGTGTTTTTAGCACATGGTTTCCTCTGTCAGGCCAATCAAATCTCAGTTGCCTCCCTTCTTTCAGGGATTCCTTCTGGTTAATGTTCCATCTTGTTTTCCTCACTGTTACGATGTGTTCCTTTTATTTAAGATACTGTATTTTTCACTTATATACTTTCCTTTTGGTTCTTTTTGTTTGTTTCTATTTCTGAGATTTCCTATTTATTCATTGGGCACATATTTTTCTTTATATCTTTGAGGATAGTTAGAATAGCTGCTTTAAAACCTGTGCTATTTCCAACAACTTAGCTTTGGGAGTCCATGTGCATCAATTGTCTTTCCTCTTATGTATGGGTCACGTAGTTCCGTTTCTTCATGTGTTTAATAATTTTGGGTTTACCTTGGAAATTGTGAATGATATACATTGTAGATGCTGGATTCTGTTATGTTTCTCTGAAGGTTTTTTTGTTTTGTTTTGTTTTAAACAAGCTATAAACTCTGTCTCTGATGTAGGCAGCAGCTGGAACCTCTGTTCAGGTTGTTTAACTTTTGCTGGGTTGTTTGGAGTTGGCCTGCACACATGAGGTTCGGGAATCCGCCAGAGATATCGGTAGAGTTTAGATGTAGAATTTGGGGCTCTCCTCCCTGCCTGTTTTCTCTCCACGATTTCCTCCCTTTCCAGCCGTGTGGTCTCCACTCGTGGGATCGTGGTATGGGTGGTGGTGTGGTCTGCAGGTCTTAAGTTAGTGAATTCTGGCTTCATCCAAGTGGGAGGGACCCTGACAGACAGCAGGAAGCCCTCTTGAGGAAGATGCCAGAGAAGGGATGGCTCCGGTGAGTATACAAGGATGTACTGGTAATAGGTAAGATGGGGCCACGCTGATTGAAATTTAAATATTGCAAAGACATATGATTATGTTCCTGCTCATTCCTAAGGTGTTTCCTGGGCTTGAGCTTTTGATTCCGTTTCTGTGGGTCCTGGGGTTCTCACACTCCAGAGAGCTACACACCTTGCCCCAGGTGTTTGATAGAACACACATGAACCCATGTGCACACAGGTAGTCACACACATGAAAGGAGACCCATATACACACTGAAATGTGACTTCCTTGGTACCACGAAGAACATACAGCCAGTCAGTGTACGATAAGATGTTTATCTTTTAAAAATTTTTACCCATTAAAAATGTGCATTTGTTTGAGCTTAGAAATTCTCTAGCAGGACATGTGCCTACCTTCTTGGGCTACCTCTGGGGTGAGATAAAGGGGGACCCCCATTTTTTAATTTCCTTCTATATAATTTTTTCTTTAACTGAGACTGTTATGTTTAATACCCTCTCCATCCCCAGTGCTCACAGACTGCCTTAGCTGGAGGCTGGAGAATCTGTACCCTTGGTCTCAGAAAAGTCTAGAAGGGGACGAAGCCCAATGCTCTGGTGCCTGGTCAGGGTCCTTGCCTCCGGGGACTAATTTATTCATCTGGTTGGTTACTCTGGGGGAGGAATACAGCGGATGCTCCTCCGTCAATCAAAGGACGAGCCACCAAAGTCCACGTTTGGCAACCTTCAGTGTCATGGGGAAGGAAAGGTTGTCCCACCTCAGAATTCCCGGGGTTACGATTGGAGGTGACAGTCACCTCTCAACCCCGCTTGGGGCAGACGGCTGCTCAGCTACACTCTCGTGGTTTCAGATGTGGGCGGCCTGTGTCAGCCTGCCGTGCGAGGCCCACGTCACCGGTTGCTGCAGTTATTTCCTCATCAGCCTGAGGGGCTCGGCTGTGAGCACAAGGACAGTCCTTACCATGGGACCCAGCAGATGCATCTGCGAAGGTGAGTCTGTCATTGGGGCTTCCCAACTGCTCGAGTCAGCACAAACCTCAGAGGCAGAGAAAGGGTGGGCGGCCCACCTCCCCAGGCCCCAGGATGAGCCTGTGGATGAACCCTGGGAGTGGGCGTCTGGGAGTACCACCCTGATTTTCCCTCCGCTGGTGCCCTGGCCTTGGGCATCGCCCAGAGACAGCAGGTTGGCAGTGCTGATCAGAGAATGACAGACCGTCATTTCCAGTCCTGTAGGGGTCGTGTGTGCCCCTGGGCAGAGGGGAGGGCACCGTGTTTGCAGGCAAAGTTTCTAATGATGGGAGAGACCTTGCTTCCTCGGTGGCCAAGCTGACCTCTGGGGGGCGAGTGAGTGGGCATTCCAGGGCCAAATGTGATGGCCACGAGTGGCCATGAGGTCTGCCAGGCCCTGGGCTTGGTGAAGTCCCTCCAAGTCTCCCATGCCTTTGGGGACTTTAGGGCAGAAGAGGGTCTGGGATTCCCCCCACTGGAGCTGTGGGCGGGACAGCAGGTGAGGGTGGAATTCCAGAAGGAGGGTCCACTCAGCCCAGCAGAGGAAGAGGCGGGGAGGGTTCGTGCTCTAGTAACATCCCAGCGCTCCCCTCCCAGGTGCCCAAAGCATTAATACCAAGTAGAAGCAAGGGCAGCGTCTGAGGGGAGTTTCAGGATGCGTTTCTTAAACAGTTAGGGTAGGGGCCAGGGACACACCCTGAATCAGACAGGTTCTCGCCCTGGGGGAGCCTGGTCTATGGAGGCTGCAAAGGGTCAGCAAGGGGCACTGTGTCTCCCCACTTAACCTCCAGGCTCCCCAAAGAGAACTGTCGACAGCTTTATTCTAGCCCTTGCTTGTAGCCACTAGCTGCCCCCTGTTCATGTCCGGTCTGGCTAGGGAGAGAGACCGGGGGGCTTCCTGAAGGCAGAGGCACAGGGGACAGTGTGACAGAGGGCAGGAGGTACCCTTGGGGTGAGTAGGTTTGGGGAGCAGACCAGCAGGGACCCATGTGAACCCCTAGCTTCTGCTCCTTTGACTTCCATCCTGACCCCTCTTCCTCCTGCCCTGAGTTCCATCCCTCTGTCTGTGCACTTGTGCACCTCAGGCCCCTCTGGGTCCAGCCCTTACCTCTCCCATAGTTCCTGCCTGCTGTACCCCCCAGATGGACTGCCCCTCCCGCTTGCCGCTCTCAGAAAGCGCTCCTGGATGCCGCCCCCCACTTGCCCCAGCTTTCTCTGCACCCTCTGTGGACTCACCCACCTGTCCTTCCTGCCTTCCTGTCTCCTGCTCCCAGCCCTTCCCCACCCACTGTCAGCATCACCTGTGGAAAGCACGGCGTCCTCAAGCACTGTCTGCCCAACAGCATCGGTGGTGCCCATTGGTGCCAGGGGTGGCCCACATGCGCTGGTGTGGCCCAAAGTGGCTGGCTTCTGGCTGGCTTCTGCTCCCATTTCCAGCCCCATTTCCTAGCACAGTCCCCACGTCCCCCAAGTTCTAGCTGTTTCTGGGGATCCAGGGTCTGAATCTATTCCTCCTCCGCCAGCAGAGAGAAGACAGAGATAAATGTCCATTTAATTAGCCACCTCCATCCTCATCCACCTCTGTGTTTGCCAGCTTCTTGGGTCTGCAGGGAGAATGACAGGGGATATCATCCCCTCCCCATGAAAAATGTAAGAGACTATGTAAAAGGAGACAGGAAATGAGTGCAGTAATTGGCGTGAAGCCGACTCAGAGGGTGGGCTGCAAGGCACCGAGGAGCCCAGGGCTGCCCTGCCAGCCCCATGCCAGGCCTGCTCTGGCCTGGGATTCCACCTGGCATCAGGGGAGTTCTCATGGCGTGAGACCAGGGAGGGTGAATGTGTCTGGAGACCCGCTTTGTCTGGCAGAGTCTGTGCGTCCTGCGATAGGGATACGGCTGCAAGGCAGCCATGACTCTGTGATAGGCCAGGGAACCCCTGCAGGCAAGCTGAGCTTGACATGGAGGAAAGGGGGTCTGCGAAGGGCCCAGAGCGGCTGTGGGCTGAAGGCCCTGTCCACAGACCCGATGGGGGAGGGGCAGTGCTGGGTGGTAACGTCCGCCAGGCCCCCCAGCACGACTGAGGGGTGCCCACAACAGCAGACACTGGCATCGCCTCCTCCTGCACTCAGCCATCCTGAGACTGGGCGTTGTTGTCTGGGCTGTGATTAGACCCCCTGGGGTCCTCCCAGTGCCTCTTCCAGGACCAGGGAGCAGGCAGGTGAGGGCTGTCAGACAGGGGTGACCCTGCCTGAATAATGTCCCTCTGTGCACTTGAGGAGCCCTGAGGAGTGAGAACAGGGACACCCCGGGGGATCCGGGTAGCTTGCAGGCTTGTGTGGGAGCTAATGAGCCCAGGTGCCAAGGAGAGAGCTGACAGGTGCCAAGGGTCAGGCAAGTCCCGGTCTCTCTGGCCTCAGTTTCCTCATCTGTAGAGGGGTGGTGGCCCCACCCTACCCAGTTCACTAGGTAGAGACAGAAGTGTTTTCTGCAGAAGAAAGCGGGAACCCCCCCCCCCAGGATGATCCTGCCCAACTCTCCGGTGCTCCCCCCCAGGGTGGGTCCCGGCCCCTGGGCCACCCCACTCCGTGCTCTCGAGCCATCTGCTCCTGGGTTAGCCTGCATTCCTCCGGCGCTGGGGCAGTGGCCGTCCACCGTCCCCCCTGGGGGCCTAGATCCAGCCTCTTGGCTGGAAAGTGGCTGCCGTGCCTGAGCTCCCTCAGGTCCTGGAGTCCACTCTGACCCCGTCCTCACTGTCCTGTCCTCACACGCCCTGTTGTCAGGCCCCTGCCCCATCTCTAGTTAGTAGCTGCTGCAGGAGGGGACAGATGCGATAGGACCAATGCTGCGGTGGGTGGTACCAGGTGATGCTTCCTTCTAGGGAAGGGTGAGGTTTCCCTGATCGTTGATCTTAACAGGGGCCTGTCCTGTGGATAGATAGTCAGTTGGGGGTGTGGGGTGGGGTCGGAGGGGTGTTTTCTGTCTGGAGAGTGTGTGCTGAGGTCTGTGTGTATGTCTGCTGCTTTCTGCCTCCTTATCACTCATCAGGCTTGCATAAGCAGGCTGGCCCTGCTTCCTGCTCAGGAGCTATCAGTGTACCATCTGGGGCTGCAAATGGGGTGACAGGGCGTCGGCAGCCTCCCCCCTGCACCCAAGCACTTCCTAACCTGAGCCCCTTATCTCCAGCTAGCTTCTGGCTCCCCCAGGGGTCCTGAGGTGTGGGCTCGCCCCTCTAAACAGGAGTGTGACGGACAGAGTTTAGGACCTGCCTTCTGTTGCTTGGCTACCCCACGGCCATCCTACACCTTCTTGGAGCAGAACTCCGGGGAAGGCGTTTATTGAAGAAGAAGGAAGGGATCGAGGCTGTGTGACCCTGAGCAAGACACTGCCCCTTTGGGACCCAGCTTCCTAGTCTGTGAAGAGGGATGGTCTTTACCTCCCAAGTGTTACGGGATTTCCAGTGGATAACGCATGTTACACATGCGGCACAGGGAGAGTTCAGTAAATCTCACCTGTGGTTCCCCCAGACCTGCCCCCCCTGCAGGATGGGACCTGGGCCCAGGGAGAGGGCGCTGGGCTGGCAGAGGACCCCAGTCCCAGAGGAGCCTTCTGGGCAGACTCAGACACGCAGCGGATGCAGAGCCCAGACCTGTGTGGCGGTCTGCGTCTGAGGGCTCCCTCTCATACGCTGCAGCCATGAGTCCGTCAGGCCCACTGACCTTTCTGAGCTTCAGATGCAGCTCGGACTGTGGCGCCCGACCTCTTTCAAGGGCACAGTGAGGTGTGGTGGTGACCCTCTCAGAGCACTCTGTGGGGGGGCCCTCACAGGGCGGATCTCTTGGGGAGCATCCCATGGGGGTGCCCCTCCTACACAGCCCCTCGGCCCTGTCCCTTGCAGGTCGGACCTTGGAGAGTGAGGCTCTGAGGCGACGGATGAGTACTTGGCTCCTGGTCTGCACCTGGGTCGGCTTGGGAGTCTCGGTGCCAGGGGAAGGAGAAGGTGAGGGCACTACTGACTGGGAGGTGGGTGCGGGAGTGCTTCAGGGACAGCGCTGTCCTCTGTCAAGCTCCACGGGGTCCATTTGGCCCAAACTGTGCTAGGGCCTGTCCTCCAGGGACCGGCCCGCATCCAGTCCCATCCAGGTATCCCGGTTGGAGCCCATCACTTGCCTGGTCTCCCAATCCTGTGCTTGAGGCATGTTTCTGGTATCGGTCTCTGGGCACTGCCCTGCCAGGGTGTCCACTGCCAGACCTGCCCCCCTCCCCCAGCCCTGCCCTGAAGCAGCCGCTATGGGCTCCCAACGGTCACTCTTCCCAGGACTCGGGGCTGGAACCCTCACCTGTCTCACCAACAACATCCTGAAGATTGACTGCCACTGGTCTGCCCCAGAGCTGGGCGAGGACTGCAGCCCCTGGCTCCTCTTTACCAGGTGAGGCTGGAGGGCCAGATTCACCTGGACAGGGGATGGGCAGGGCGCAGGGGTGAGGATAGGATCCCCATGATAGTGGCAGCGGGGGTCGGGCTGGTGCAACAGCAGCTTGGGGCTGACACACGCCCTTTCCAGCAACCAGGCTCCGGGCAGCAAGCACAGGTGTGTTTTCCAGGCCAGCACGTGCACTGTGCTGCTGCCGCCTGAGGAGGTGATTTCACCTTTTGACAACTTCACCATCACGTTGCACTGGCACATCGCCGGGAAGGAGCAGGTCAGCCTGGTGGACCCCCAGTACCTGCCCCGGAGACATGGTAAGGCCTGGGGTGGGCACCTGGGCCTGAACATCCAGGCTGCATGGGGCTTGGGGATGGAGCCCTGCAGCCTGTAATCCGCAGGCCTCGTGAGTGTGCTTGGTCCCTTCCGGTAGAGACCCAGGGCTAGGAGCAGGCGGGGTTTGGGAGGGGAGGGCCCACAGTTACTGGAGGGGTTGGGTTTGGGACGATGAAGAGGCAGGGCTTCGAGTTGGAGCCGTGGCTGCAGCTTGAGTCCCTTGAAATGCGCTTCAGGGCCCCACAAAGGACCCCAGTGACCAGCAGCAGCCTGTGAAGGACAGGGGGGCACCCTTTGGGGAATCCCCTTGCCTAGCTGCAGGGCTGGAGGAAGTCCCTGTGGTCCTGTCCCACCTGGGGCTTCTCGGGACCAGCCACCCTGGGATGCCCGGGGGCTGAGAGGGCCTTGCCCATGGCCTCCCGGTCCTGAGCATGCGGGCAGACGTCCTCAGGTGGCCTCATTCCATTGCAGTGAAGCTGGACCCTCTGTCTGACCTGCAGAGCAATGTCAGCTCTGACTCCTGCGTCCTGTCCTGGAGCATTAGTTCTGCCTTGGAGCCGCTGGCCTCACTGCTCAGCTACGAGCTGGCTTTCAAGAGGCGGGAAGAGGCTTGGGAGGTAAGGCTCGTGCTGCTTCCTTGGAGCCTCCCTGTCTCCTGGGGGCGGCTGCCCAGGGCCACTGCTCACCCCACACAGGGCCTGCTGACTTGGAATTATGAGAAAGGGAGGTGATTAGAGCCAAGAGACGGGTGTGCAAGTGTGCACGTGTGTGGTTGTACACGCAGGTAGATGAGTGCAAACGCGTGCCTGTGGGTCTGTGTGTGTGTCCGTGTGTAAGTGTGCCCGTGTGTGCATACGAGTGTGGTGAGTGTGCCGCTGAGTGTGCATGTCTGTCCTCGGGGGCTGACAGACCCAGACTCACCCTCAGCGACTGCCCCCTGTGCCCCCCCACAGCGGGCCCAGCACAAGGAGCACATCACCGGGGTGACCTGGCTCCGCCTTGAAGCTGCCGAGTTGGACCCTGGTTCCATGTATGAGGCCAGGCTGCGTGTCCAGATGGCCACCCAGGACGGTGCCATGGAGGAGGAGGAAAGCTACGAGGGCCAGTGGAGCGAATGGAGCCAGCCCGTGAGCTGCCCCTCTCCCCAGAGACCAGGTGGGCGCTGCGTGGCTGCTGCCCGTCCAGAGTCTGGGTTGGGCTTTCCTCCCCGCCCACCCTTTTCCCTTCCTGGGACCCCTCCTGCCGGCAGTCATGCCCAGCTGACTGCCCTGCCTTGGGGGTCTGAGGTGTGTATGGAGGAAACAGCCGCCAGGTGTGGGCTTTCTAGGAACCGCCAGTCAGGGGTCCCGGGCTGCACACCAAGGCCCTGTCCCTGAGGCAGGAAGGGCTGGGCTGACCCTTGTGCACAGAGGTGTCGGGAAGGCCACGGACCCTGATGACCTTGCAGAAAGGAGAGGTGAGGCTTGGGGGTGCGTGATTCACCCAGCGTGCTTTGCCAGGCGAGACACAAACCTCCAAGGCCCATAGCAGACTTCCCACGTAGGCCCACGGCTCTTATGGGGGTGCCTGTGCCCTGTGGGTTTGGGGAATAACCCGCTGCTGAGGCTGCTCACAGCTCTGGGCCCTTCCTGCTCACAGGCCCCCTGGCCCGTCCCTTGGGGCACTCCAACAGCACGCTTGTGGCTGTGTCCATCTTCCTCCTGCTCACCTGCCTGACCTACCTCCTGTGCAAGCTGTCACCCAGGTCAGTAGCCAAGGGAGGGGCGAGTGTGTGTGTGTGTATGTGTGAGCATTTGTGCGTGCATGTGGACGAGGATTTGTGTCAGTGTGTGTGCATGTGTCGGTGTGTGGTGGGGGCCATCAGCCCCTCCCCATGTGCCCCCCCCTCAGGTCCTGGATGGGTAGAGTTTTCAAGCCTCTGCCTCAGACCAGTTGGGAGTTCCCAAGTTGTGAGGGTTTGGGGGGCAGGTGGTGTGATCCTGAACAGCTGAGCAGGGACCCAAAGTCACCAGGCAAAGTCTCCTGAGGTCCTGGTCTCCAGCCTCCAGAGGCGCTTGGCGGTTTGCTCGCTTGCCAACACATTTGATGCAAATGCAGTTTGGGGCACGTGCTGTGCACAGGCCCCTGTTCTCGGCTCTGGTGGACGCCTCAGAGGACAGGTGGACACCAGGGCCCTCCTGACCTGAACCATCACATACGAAGGTCAGACAATGAAGTTCGTGAACTTTCCACAGTGTAAGCACACGGTGGAAAGTTTGTAAACTTCCTTGTCTGGACGTTTGTATGTCAGGTTACAAGAGGGGCTACAGGGCTCCGTCAAGGGGGACCCACAGAAGACTGGCCAGGTGCAGACAGGTAGTAGAGAAGATGAGAAGACGTTGGACAGAGAGCAAGAGGGTGGGGTGGTGGTGGGAGGGGTGCTGGGTGGGGCCCAATGGGTGGGGCCGAGAAGATGGAGGCGGGTGCCAGGCTTGTCTTCCGAGCAAAGGAAAGCGTATTAAAGAGTGTGTGATATGGGCCGGTTTATGTTTCGAAAATGGATTGTTGGGGTTCGAAAGGGGTACTGCTGGGAGGCCAGTGTTGGTGTCCAGAGAGAGGCTTCATGGCTTGAGCTGGTGAAAGGAGTAGGGATAGAGCAGCGTGGAGGGAATCACCAGGGTCTTAGGAAGAGAAACCGAGGGGACATGGAGGCAGAGGAGCTACCTTCAGTGACTCCCCTCAGGTGGGGAACTGGAGGTCTGGGCCCCAGGGGAGGTCAGTGAACGTCACCTTGACCTCCAGGGTTGGAGCCCTGTGCCACGTCCTCCTGGGAGGACCAGTGAACCCTGGGCAGGTACATCTGTGCTTGGGAGAAGTCAGGAGCGGCAGGGAGTTGGGGTGTGCCCCCCTCCATCTGCCAATGACACTGCTGTGGGGTGTGGGAGGTGCTGGCTCCCTCTGTGGGCGCAGCGGCACAGCCAGTGGCCCTCACCCCTGAGCTGACCATCTCAGCTTACCCTGGAAAGGACATGTGTCTTGGTATAAGTCAGTTTATGGGTCACTAGCCAGGGATGCCACAGGGTACCAGGTGTGTGTGTGTGGGGGGTCTTGCCCTGAGAGCAGGTTTGGACCCCGTGAGAGGAGAAAGCGTGGCAGCAGCAGGGATGTGGCCGGGCTGGTTCCCTGCTGCTTCCCTGGGGTGACCTCGCGCCTCCTGGAGCTGGGTCTCTGACTGGCCTCCTCTGCCTCAGGGTGAAGAGAACCTTCTACCAGCACGTGCCCTCTCCGGTGGCCTTCTTCCAGCCTCTCTACAGTGTGCACAACGGGAACTTCAAGGTGTGTGCACTGACCACTGCAGGGGGGTGGGGGCCGGGCAGGGAGTGCCCAGATACCTGCCTGCTCAGGATGTGGGCTTTGGGGGAGAGCGTGGGGGCCTTTCTCGGTGCTTTGAGCTTTTTTGGTCTATATCGTGGGTTCAAATTTACACACTGTGTCTCACATGGGCAAAAAAAAAAAAGATTAGCTTTATTCATGTTCCCCTCGTGGAAGGAGGGGGAGCTCCCATGAGTGGTCTCTGGTCTCTACCCTTTCAGGCCCTTCACTTTGAGCAAAGGATGGGAGACACTGCTTCCCGGGGGTCCCCCTGACTCGTCCTTCCCGGGGTCTCCCCTTCTGAGGATGCACGGTTTCCTTGGCCCAGCCCTTTTCTCTCTCAACAGGGAGCCTAGTTTTCCAGATTGTTGTCCCAAAGTACCTTTGGAAGTTTAAAGCTGAGCACTTTGTCCCTGGGGGTCCAGCTCTTTCTCCAAGGCAGTAGATCTGACAAGATCCCTGAGGCAGCTGAGGACAAAGGCCGGGTGGGACCAAGATTTTGATTGCGCTGGACTGAGTCACTTGGGCTGCAGGCAACCAGCCCCTTCTCTGTGGAACTGTGACACCTCCCAGGGGTTACTTAGCGCCCTCTGGGGCTGGTCTGCTCTCTAGGGAGGCCCGTAGTGACACAGGATGTGGTGTATGTGGTGTATTTGGTGGAGACTCCTGGTCCCACCTAGGGAGCAGCTTCCTTTTGGAGGTGGGGTGGTGGGGTGGTGATCTCCTGTGGCCCTGGAAGGGTCCCAGTCTGCCTGCCTCAACCCAGATGTGCCAGTCCCCATAGCATCTCCTGTTGTGTGTGTGTGTGTGCGCGCGTGCGTGCGTGCGTGCGTGTGTGTGTGATGAGTTCTGGAGCTGCTGAAAGTTTATGGAGTAGTCATCAGGCCTTTCTGTCCTTGGCACCTGTCCCCATCTGCACCCTGCTTCAGGCTGCTCTGAGCACCCGGCCCTGTGTGGGGAAGTGCTGAGGGGCCTGAAGGGACTTGGGGTCCCATGCTGAAGCTGGGCTGGCACATGGGGGGGAGACAGAATGTTCCAGGCACAGGTGCTGCTTGGCCTGTGGGTAGGGGTTGTCTGGAGAGCTTCCTGGAGGAGGAGGGAAGGCTGCTCCCACAGTGAGTCCTGAACATGCTGTCCGACCCCCCATACTTTGTTCCAGACCTGGACGTGGGCCCACAGAACTGGGGTGCAGCTGAGCCAGCACTGTGTCGGCACCCCACAAGGAGCTGCGAAATCTAGTGTCCGGGAGGCCATCGCATTCCTTACCTGTGACCCGGTGGACCCTTGGCCGCCCGTGGCCCTGGAGGAGGTGGAGAGCACTGGCACTGGC
Organism: Rhinolophus sinicus; assembly: GCF_036562045.2. Lineage (NCBI taxonomy): Eukaryota > Metazoa > Chordata > Mammalia > Chiroptera > Rhinolophidae > Rhinolophus > Rhinolophus sinicus. The sequence continues at coordinate 16,398,841 of NC_133767.1, forward strand.
CTCCCCACGGATGTATTGCCAGCAGCAATCCTGGGGTGGGCAGGGGAGCCACCTGCCTATCTGCCACAGGAGGAGTGGGGCCCTGCGAGCCTCGCCAGGCTGTCACCCCCACAGCCAGAGGGCAATAGCAGCGACTACTGTGCCCTGGCCTGCTATGGGGAGGTCACCCCTTGACTTTCCCAGGAAACACACAGAGCTCTGGGCTGGTCGTGGCCTTTGCCTGTGGCCTGTCCTGCGACCAGCAGAGCCTGGATGCCTGGCAAGGAGGTAGCTGCGTGGGAGCTGGTCACTGTCACGGACAAGACCCTGGTGAACAGGCCACAGGAGGACCTCTGGGGTGTTTTCTGCCCCCTGCCCTTGGCAGACAGTGGGCTCGGTCCTGAAAGTTCTAGAGCCCTGACTCGACCAGCTGCATCATGTCCATTGTGGGAAAAATGGACTAAAGTCTCAGGAGCTGACCCTTGACTGAGACTGGACCTCTTGTGGAAGGCCACCTGTGCAGTGGTCACCTGTCCTGCCTGGATGGAGGCAGGAGGCCCCCACTTCCCTCCTCTCCACTGAGAACCTGTGGGGAGGGGCCTCTGCCCTCAGCATCCCGCCAACCCCGTGCCCCCCCATTCCCTCCCTGCTTTCTGGCTTGATCCCAGGCCCCCCTGAGAAGAGGGCTGTGGTCCCCACAGCCTTTGCTGCCCTCACCCCCTTAACGGGCCAGCCTGGGCCCAGGGGACACAGGTGAGACGGTGTGACCAGGCTGAGTGTCATCATTCTGTGCCTTCCTGAGGTAGCTCTCCTACTGAGATTAAAAGGCATACAGTGGCTGTTCCAAACTGCTGATGGCTGAGAGGAGGCCGAGAGCTGTGGCCAGAGACACCAGATTGTCAGGACTGGAAGTGAGCATCCAGCAGTGGCTTTGGCCTGGGAAGGGCCCTGCCTTCACCCCCTCCCCTGTGGTCTGGACAGAGTGATGGACAGAGCAGAGGGTGCCTGCATCGGTCTCCTAGGGCTGCCAGAACAAAATGCCAAAAGGACGGGGCTTACAGCAACAAAAATCGGTTGTCTCACAGTTTTGGAGGCTGCAAGTCTGACATCTAGGTGTCAGCAGGGCTGAGAAGCCTCAAGGGCTCTCTCCAGCTTCTAGTAGTTTCTTGGCTTGGGGGACAGGTAGCTCCAATCCGCCCGAGGTGTTTTCTCTGTGGGGGTGTCTCTACCCAAGACCCCCCTTTTTATAGCAACACAATCATCGTGGATTGGGGCTGATTTGAATGATTTCATCCTGACATGAGCATCTAAAAAGGTGTTTCCATTTCAGGTCACATTCACAGGTATGGGGGCGGTTTTAGGGCTTTCTCATGGGAATTTGGGGGGAACATAATTCAACCAATGACCATGTCCCTGCCCCTGTCAGCAATCCCCACCTCCTTGCTGGCCCAAGGCACTTGGCTCCCTCCCAGGGAACCCTCATCGCTCTTACTGGGTGCCTCAGGGAGAGGACCCCGTCCCACCTGGCTGCTGGACTTGGGGTTGGTGCTGGGCTCACCTGCCTGGTGAACGCTCGGACGAGACTCTTCTTTCGGGGAAGGATAAAAAGATGCCTGTCTCTTTCTGGATGCTGAGCCAGAGAGGGGACTTCTCTCTGGGAGGTTCCAGTGTCCCCTGTGGCATGGGCAGAAAAATAGCACTAATAGCCCCAGGCCCCCAAAGGCAAAGCCCCCCTCTGGCTCAGCGAGGTGCCCCCTCCCCTCTGCGTGCCTGCGGAGCCCCCAAGTTTTTGAGGGGAGCCTCAGCAGAGCCGGACTCTGGTCAGCAGGGGCGAAGCAGGACCCAGAATGTATCTTTCGTGTCCAGAGAGCAGGAGGGATGTGGACAGAAGTGAGGTGCCGGCATCCTTAGCTCCATCCCAGTGTAAAAATACTAGTGTTAATCCACTTCCTGGAGCCGACCTCTGGGGAGCCCCGGGGTGGTGTATGTGTAACAGCATCTGTGTGGCTCATGTGTCTTCGTGTGGGACCTGGGCCACCTGCATGACTAGACAGGTGACCCCCACAGCTGGGATGCCCTTCCTGTGTGGCCGAGGTGTCCATTTGACTCACACACTTTCTCTAGCTGGTACCTGGATACCTAACTCTGGGCTGGAACCTGAGTGTGAAGTCACTCAGAGGCTGTGTGACGGAGTCTCGGTGAGTCACGCCTGCCCTTCCTGGGTACACGCGAGTAACAACGGCTCATAGAGTGGCTGTGAGCGCCTGAGCAAGAAGCCTGCACACCTTGGTACCCAGCAAATGCTAATCTCCCCTTCCTGAGAGGACACAACCCTTGGAAACCACATGCCAAATCCGGGGTACAGCAGAGCAAGGCTCAAAACACCTCTTGGCGCCTGCTGAGGAAGTCACCCATCGCTGGTCACCGATGAGTCAGAGAGAAGGTGGCCTGGGAAGGGAATTATGACACTGCTGGTGGGTTGAGCACTTGCGTGGACAGTATGGCTGCAGCATAAGTGTCCAAAATGTGACCGACCAGTCCCCAGGCTGCGGCGGGACTGTGGAGGGTGTGGAACGCTACGCTGATGGGGCAGGAGGAAAGAGGACCCCCCCCATCAGGGAACACCACAGGACCGTTCCTTTTTCTTTGTTTTTCAATGAGGTAAACTTCACATAATAGAAAATTAACTGTTTTAAAGCCTATAATTCAGTGACATTTCGTACATGCACGATATTGTGCCACCATCACCTCTATCTAGTTCCAAAATATTTTCATCATTTCAAAAGGAAATCCCCCGCCGAAAAAGCAGTCTGTCCCTGTTCTGCCTCCCTCTGACCTCTGGCAACCACGCGTCTGCTTTGTTCCCTATGGATTTACGTAGTCTGGATATCTCGTGTAAATGGAATCATACAACATGTGACATTTTGGGTTCAACATCTTCCTCGTAGGATGATGTTTTCGAGGTTCACCCACATTGTAGTATCAGTACCTCAGTCCTTTTTATGGCTGAAGTATTTATTAGTCCATTGTCTGGATGGAGCACATTTTGCTTATTCATCTCTGTCGATGGACATTTGGGTTGTTTCCACCTTTTCACTTTTGTGAACAGTGGTGCTATAAATATTCATATCAAGTTTCTGTTTGAATACGTGTTTTCAGTTCTTTTGTGTATATTCCCATGAGTGGAATTGCTGGGTCATATGTTAATTCTGTGTTTAGCTTTTGAGGACCCGCCAAACTTTTTCACAGGGGCTGCAACATTTAATATTTGCGTCATTAATGTACTAGGGTTCCAATTTCTCTGCATCCTCTCCAACTCTTGTTAGTGTCTGATCTTCCCTCCTTTCCTTCCTTCCTTCCTTCTTCCCTCCCTCCCTCCCCCCATCTTTCTTTCTTTCTTTCTTTCTTTCTTTCTTTCTTTCTTTCTTTCTTTCTTTCTTTCTTTCTTTCTTTCTTTCTTTCTTTCTTTCTGTCTGTCTTTCTTTCTTTCTTTCCTTCCTTCCTTCCTTCCTTCCTTCCTTCCTTCCTTCCTTCTTTCTTTCTTTCTTTCTTTCTTTCTTTCTTTCTTTCTTTCTTTCTTCTTTCTTTCCCTGTTTCCTTCCTTCTTCCCTCCCTCCCTCCTTCCCTCCCTCCCACCTAGTTAGAAGCAAAACCAAACCAAACAAAAAATCTTGAGGTGGCACTAAAGGATAAGAGTTGAGATACCCCAGAGACAAGAGAGAAAAATGGGCGGCTGGCTTTAATTTTGGCTTTTCAATTGGAATTGCTTACTGAGAATCTGAACAAAACCTTTTGCTGGGTAAGTGAGAGTCTGGACTCATTCAGCTCCGAAGATAAGGGGCATTTACTCCCTCCAGTTCAAATTTTGGGTATTCTTAGGTGACTAAGAATCTATGTGGAGGTGGCTGAGGGTACCCCTCAAGACGAGCAGGGCCTCAGGGAATTCTAACACAACTGTAATTAAATAATTGACTTGTCCATCTGTGGACACACGCATAGAGGCTTAATTAACATGGGAAATTGTGCCTCCAAGGCTGACAAACTCCCGGCTGCCATCCCCTAACCCCATTAATACTCCTGTAGATGTGCAATTCATAGGGACCCTTTACTTGCAAGTACTTACAGACATGGAAAGATTTCACTAGAAGTGATATCAACTTAAGATGGCCGAAATGGAGCGCTTATGACACCTACATTAATTCCTTTCTGCGTGTACAATAGAAAAAACAAAACAAAAGCCAGCTCTAAAATAAAACGAAATGGGAGGCACATCAGTTGGCAAATAGGAGCCCCTGAAACGGAGCACAGGGAGATGCTTTCTCCTCCAGGAGGTAAGAACATTTTAGAGACTGTTTCTGAACGAGAGAAGGTTTCCGAAGCTGCTCAATGCCAACACCCACTTTTCCCTCTTCTCCAACTGTCCCACTGTACCCTTTACTTTGTTTTTTGGACATAATCTCCTTTCCTCCTCCCCTTTCTCTCTCTCTCTCTCTACACCTCCTCCACTGCAGCTCCTTCCTGACCAAGAGGAGACTCAGAATAGAAAACCAGGCCAGGATAGACTAAAAACAAAAACGAAAACAAAAAACGCAAACCCAGAAATTCTGGCAGTCCCTTTAGAGAAGATCCAGTCAGTCTCAGGACAGGGAGAACCAGATACCGTGTTTCCCCGAAAATAATACCTCGCCGGACAATCAGCTCTAATGTATTTTTTGGAGCAAAAATTAATATAAAGGGTCGGTCCGGTGGCTCAGGCGGTTAGAGCTCCGTGCTCCTAACTCCGAAGGCTGCCGGTTCGATTCCCACATGGGCCAGTGGGCTCTCAACCACAAGGTTGCCAGTTCAATTCCTCAAGTCCCGCAAGGGATGGTGGGCTGCGCCCCCTGCAACTAAGATTGAACACCCTTGAGCTGAGCTGCCGCTGAGCTCCCAGATGCCTCCGTTGGTTGGAGCACGTCCTCTCAACCATAAGGTTGCCGGTTCGACTCCCGCAAGGGATGGTGGGCTGTGCCCCCTGCAACTAGCAACGGCAACTGGACCTGGAGCTGAGCTGCGCCTTCCACAACTAAGACTGAAAGGACAACAACTTGAAGCTGAACAGCACCCTCCACAACTGAGATTGAAAGAACAACAACTTGACTTGGAAAAAGTCCTGGAAGTACACACTGTCCCCCAATAAAGTCCTGTTCCCCTTCCCCAATAAAAATCTTAAAAAAAAAAATATAAGACCCAGTCTTATTTTACTATAATATAAGACTTGGTTTTATAATGTAATGTAATGTAATATAATATAATATAATATAATATAATATAATATAATATAATATAATATAATTGGCTCTTATATTGATTGTTGTTCCAAAACACGCATTAGGGCTGATTGTCCGGCTAGGTCTTATTTTTGGGGAAACACGGTATATGGTCTGGGTACTAAACCCTTATCAGGTTTGTGACTTGCAAATATTTTCTACCATTATGTAGGTTACGTTTTTTTACTTTTTGATAGCATCCTTTGATGCACAAAAGTTTGAAATTTTGACGGAGTCCAAGCTATTTATTTTTTCTTTCATTCCCTGTGACTTTGGTGTCATACCCAAGAAATCATTGACAAACCCAATGCCAAAAACACATGAAAAGATACGCATTATCACTGGTCATTAGGGAAATGAAAATCAAGATAACGGTGAGATAACCCCTTCACACACATTAGGATGGCTTTTCTCAAAAAAGTAGAAATGAACTAGTTTTGGTGAGGATGTGGAGAAATTAGAACTCTCCTGCATTGCTGCTGAGAATCAGAAATGATGGTGGTGATGGTTGCATAGTAAAATGTGAATGTACTTCATGCCACGGAACTGTACACTTAAAAGTGGCCACAATTGCACATTTTATGTAATGCGTATTTCACGACACACACAAGAAATCCTCCTCAGAACTGGTCCTGACATAGCTCACATATTATGGAAGAAGGCCCTTTCCTCTTAGAGTGCAAGATAGCTTTGTTCATGCTGGTGCTAGTATGGGCTCCAGGCTTTCTCACACACACCCAGCGTGATCTCATCAAGAGAGGGAGTCCACTCTTACCTGCTGCGTTTGCACCTCCTTCCATTACCTTACTCACCTTCAACTTGCCCCCCAAAAAACTACTCTCAATCACTGTTCTGCTACCATCTCTGTAATTTTTCCTTTTCCATAATGTCATATAAATGGGATCGTACATACAGTGTGTACTCTGCTCAGAGAGGCTTCTGTCACTTAGTAACATGCATGTAAGATTCATCCATGTCTTTGCGTGGCCAGGTAGATCCTTTTTTGTTGTTGTTTGGGTTGACACAGACATTGCATGGATGTACTCCGCTTGGTTTTTTTATTCAGCTATTGAAACATGTCCTGATTCTTTAAAGTATTTCACTGTTGTGAAGAGAGATGATATACATATGAGTAACGCATGATGGGTTTTCTCTCAGATACAAGTTTTTAGAGCAGTTGTCCACATACCTAGGAATGTGATTATTGTCTTACAGGGTGAGGCCATGTTTAGCTCTGGAAAAAACTGCCAAACTATCTTCTAAAGTGGCTCTAGCACTATGCATTCCACTGGCAGTGAATTAAAGGAAAGGTCTTGTTGCTATTGCTTTTTCTAAAAAAAAGATTTTAGCTATTTTGGGGGACCTGTTAGCTCAGTTGGTTAGAGTGTGGTGCTGGTAGCACCAACGTTGCCGGTTCGACCCCAGCATGAGCCACTGTGAGCTGCGTCCTCCTTAAAAATAAATAAATGAAACAAGCAAGCAACAAAAATAAAGATTTTAGCTGTTTTAATAGATAAGCAGTGCTATCTGATTTTTGTTTTAATGTACTTTTGCCACAGGACAAGAGATGTTGGGCATTATTTTGTATGCTTATTTATCACCCGTGTATCTTCTTGGGTGAGGGTTTGTTCAGATCTTTTTAAATTGGGTTGTTTGTCTTCTTGTTGAGTTTTGGCGTTTCTTTGTATATTTTGCATAGAAGTCCTTCTTCAGATGTGTTTTCCAGATATTTTCTCCTCCTTTGTGTCTTGTCTTTTTGTTCTCTTAACAGTCTTTCATAGAACAGACATTTTAAATTTTAAGAAAGTCATCAGTAATTTTTCTCTTTTATTGACTGGCTGTAGATTTTCCTTTGTGTTTTCTTCTATGATTTTTATAGGTTTGCATTTGAAAATTTATGTCTGTGGACTGTTTTCAGTGAGCTTTTACATAAGTTGTAAAGTTGGTGTCTATATTTTTCCCTATGGTTTCCAATTATTTTATTGCCATTTGTGGAACAGACTTTCCTTTCTCTGTTGACTTGCCTTTGTCCCTTTGACAAGTCACTTGTCTATATTTACATGGGTCTATTCTTTTGCTTTATTTTTTCTGTCCCATCTTTCTATTTCTTCACCAATATCATATTCTTTTCATTACTGTAGCTTTATGATAAGTGTTTGGATATGAATGTGTGAATTAACTTTGTTCTTCCGTCTTCTGTCTTGTAGTCTAGGTTTAGAAACAGTTTGTCAATTTCTTTTTTTAACCTGGGAATTTGGGATTCCACTGAATCTATAGATCAAGTTAGAATTTTCATCTTAACAATACTGAGCGTACTATTCCTGAAGAAGAAATATCTTCTGCATTTATTATATTTTGTTTGACTTCTCTTAACTGTGTTTCAATGTTTTCTGAATGTATACTTGTATATATTTTGCTAGATTTATACTTAAGGACTTCAATTGTTGAGGTGCTATTGTAAATGTATTTTTTTCATTTCAAATTCCAATTTTTCCTATACATCATTGCTGATTGTTTTAGTCCATCTGGACTGCTATAATAAAACACCATTTCGGTATTTTAGGTGGCTTATAAACGATATCAATTTATTTTTCACAGTCCTGGAGGCTAAACGTCTGAGAGCAGGGTGCTGGCAAGCTAGGGTGAGGGAGCTCTTTCTGATGGCCCATCGCTCCCTGTATCCTCACCTGGAGGAAAGAGGCAAGGGTCTCTTTTCTAAGGAGACGAATTCCATTCATAAGGACTCCACCCTCGTGATCTAATCACCTCCCAAAGGCCCCACCCTCCTACGCCATCACATTGGGCGTTAGATTCCAACATGTGAACTTGGGGGGAACACAGACGTTCAGACCATATAGAAAATGCATTGACTTTATACTGACCTTCTACTTCGCTTTTTGTTCTCTCTATATTTTCCCATCACAGCACTGGAATGGTGGGCCCTAGTTCAGTTAGCATGTCACTGAATAATCATAAGACTGAATTTCAGAGATTCACCGGGGTCTGGGTTGGAGGGGACCACTGGCCAACGCTAAACTGGGAAAGCGGCTGTCTGTCCTGCGCTGAGCCCTGGTGGACAGCAGGGGTCGCCCGAACGCGCCGTTGCTGCCCCACGGGGAGCGCATGCGTCCTGCAGCTTGAGGACCCTGGGGGGCGCCGGGGACAAAGCGAGGACAGAGCGAGGAGACGCTCCTGTCGGCCGCCCTGAGAGCGGCAGGAAGGAGCGTTGCTGCGGCTTCCCCGGAAACGCTCGTCTTTGACAGCGAGCACAGAACCCTCTTTCTCTGGACTTTCTCACGCCTCCCGTCCTCAAGGCTCTGACCCCGACCGTCCGTCGTGGCGCGTCGGGCTGCGGGGACACGTGGGGACCGGCCAGCCCTGCAGCCCCTGAGAGCCAGCCTCACTGTTAACGCGGTTGAAAATAATATATTGACACACTGAACAGTAGGTGTGTTAACACCCACAATATCAAGTTTAAATACCGAGGGGGTGCCCCAAAAATGTACACACATGACTTGTATTCAGCTTTTGTTATCGGCATATATTGAGTATTACAATTGTAACACAGTTTTTTTCCTTTCTTAAAATATGTATACATTTTTTGGCACCCTCTGTATAGTTTTTATACCAAACCTAGAATTTACCAAAAATTGACTTTTCTGGCTTTAACGGAAGTAAACTTACCAACAATTTTTTTTTTCTTTTGTTAAGAAAGTCACAGTGTAATTGGCAGCTTATTTATAATGGTACATAAAATAATGTCGGTTTTGTAAACATTGACAGCCTACATTATGCGAAATATGTAAATATATCAAACTTTGATATTAAAATCAGAATTGGTTCAAGGTCCGTCAATACTCGGCTATTAACTGCGAACCCAAATGGTCCTGGGATCTTTTCCAATGGGAGATTTCGAAGCACCATTCCAAACTTTTACACGCTGATTGTTCTGTGTACAGTTTCCTTATTTTAGGATTAATTTTGTTAGTGGGTATTTTTACTAGGAAATCACCCATTTCTTGTAGGTTTCCAGTTTGATGCAATAGGTTTCTCTTATTTGACTTTTCATTTCTTCTCTTTCTGATTTTCTACAAGATTGTCAGAATTAATGAACAAATATTGATGAGTTATTATTAACTAAGTTTACATTTTATTCGGGTTCCCTTAATTCTACTTTTTCTGTTCCAGGAGCCCATCCAGATTACCATATGACATTTAATCATGTCTCTTTAGGTTCCCCTAGGCTTTGACAGTTTCTCACACTTTCCTTGTTTCAATGACAATATGGAGGAGGGCTGGTCAGGTATTTTGTGAAATGTCCCGCCTTGGGACTTATTTGGGATTTCGATGATTAGACTGGGGTGGTGGGTTTTAAGGAGGCAGATCAAAAGGTAAAGTGGTAAAGTGCTTTTTTATCACTTTTTATCAAACAGAATGTTCTCAAGGCAATTTATGTAGAGCCTACACTTGAGGAGAGGGGAGTTAGCTTATTTCTTCTTGATGGGTGGCTGTGTCTACATCAATTATTTGGACTTCTTCTGCCTAGGAGAATTTTATTCAATCTCATTTAACAATTAGGTAATCATTTATTTTTACAAGTGTGGATCCCCGGATAGTTATTTTAAGCTCTTGGTCTAATTCAGCTCCACAGCATTTTGTTGCTCAGTTCCTTCCTGCTTTGCTACCGAGAGCTCTTTTTCCTTGGGCCTGTTACTGGCCAAACTGAGTCCAACTGCTCAGTAGTTGCCAGTCTACAGACAACTCTGAGATTTTATGAAAAGGAACAGACTTCATTTTGGGAGGGCAGGCAAGGACACATGGGGGCAGCGTGTCATTTCCTAAAGCAATGGGTCCCTGAACAAAGGATCGGATTGGTCTTTATTCAGGTAAATCATGCATAAACATCAAGGTGAACTTCATCACCGTATGTATAGGTGGGGACATTCCTGCACAAGTGCAGTTAGAAAACCTACCTGTACATACATTGCATGTTCAAAAATGGTGGAAAATCTCTGCCCCTGGGAAGGTATAATTAGAAGGGCTCATGCCAACGTCCGTATAGAGTCCTGCGGGCTGCTTCAGCCGGCCTCAGGCGGTTTGAGTCAGATCAGCCTCCTTGGTGTCTCTCTGAAAAAAACAGTGATGGCGCCATGTTCGTCAATGTCAGGAATGGTACAGGTATGAAAGAAAGTTTGACTAATTATTAAGTCTCAGCCCTTCTGTTAAACACTTAGCAAATTATAGGATATGGTTACATAAACCTTGTAACATTCAGTGTGATCTAAGTGGGTTTACAGGTTTATCTAAGCAAAACTATGAATTCTAAATAAAAAAAGTTAGTGTATGCTAGACTACCTGCAAGGCTGTATATAGGTTAGGTTCCAAAATCTGCTTCCCACCATCTGCCATTTACTTCATTCATGGCTCCATTCCAGATTACAAATAGTGTTTTCAGGAGTGTTAGTTACTGTCCCCAAGGGGAAGAACTTTATAAAATAAAGTCCATTTTGCTTTAGTCTATTGTCGACGTAAGAAATGTCCCAACTTGTAGAGAATTTTCATGAGTTTGTTTAACCCAAATTGATACATATGCTGAGAAGCAAGGTTTAAAATGTTCTGGAGAATAACAGTTTGGCAACTTCTTTTGTGCATTTGAAATTAAGGAGGGAACAAAGGAAGATTATATGAAGATGGGAGAAAGAAGCAAGGTGGGAGTTGGATTGCAGGATAATTAATAAGGTGATGTGCTCTTTTGAGGGTGGTTACTTTGAAAAAGAGGCGTTTCAAAGATGTGTTAACCTTGACACACAGAAACAACTGGACAGGACTTGCTGAAGGCAAAGGTAAAGCTTCACAGAAAGTTATATGCCTGGGGCGTGACTGCCCACTGTGACCTGCCCAGCTGGGAATTTGTGATCAGATCAACCTGTGAGGTTACTTTCCATAGAACCCCCTTTTTTTGGTCCACACTACAGATTCCATTCATTTCCAAAATTACTTAGGTCAGTGCCTTTTGCCCCACCATCTACAGGAAGTTTTTTATACATTTCTAATACAGTTAGAATTCTATATTCACATTCTATATTCTATATTCTATATTCTATCCTGCGACACTCCCACATCATAAATAACTTAATTTGAATAGATTATGATTTACTCTTTGGGCTGTAAAAATGTACAGGTATTGAAAAATGTATAGTGCCAGGTATCCATGACTAAACTATCATATGGAATACTTCAAACCTCCCATGCCATGATTTACCATCTCTGTAGTTTTGCCTTTTCCCGAATGTCATATAAATGGGGTCATGTACTGTGGAGTCTCTTCATATGGGATTCTTTCAGTTAGCTATATATCTGTAAGATTCATCCACGTCTTTGCATGAGTTGATGTTTCATTCCTTTCTATTGCTGAATAATATTCCATTGCTTGTATAGGGGAGGAAAAATAATTTTCTCTCTATTCTTCTAGGTTCTTAGCTGAGACCCCCCCCCCCAACCATAATAAAGACATTGAGAAGAGAAAAATTGAAGTTTAATAACATCTATACCTCCTGTATACATTGAAGCTACCCAGGAAAACTGCGTAACTCCCTGAAATGGCCCAAGTCATAACCTTAAATACCATTTTTAGCTTAAAACAAAAGACAGATGCTGGGGGAGGGAGAAGCACATTAAGGCAGGTTACCAGGCAAAGCACGGTAAACAAGGTATGGCTGTTATGCAAATTTAGTTCAGGCCTGTTTTCATTGAAAAGAATCTCAGATTTAGTCATCCTTCTCTTTCTGGTACAGATGGAGATGTCCCTTATAAATGTCAATTTCCCTCACAAAAGGACAACTAATACAGGGTTTCAGAAATGTCTGTCTGCTCTTTTAAAAAATTAATCAGCTCAGAAATAATCCTTATGCCATAGAAGCATATTTTGGGGGGGCATATTCTGCCTCCCTTCACATGGATGTACCCTAATTCGCTTACACATTCATATACTGAAGGACAGCATAGTTGTTTTTAGTTTTTAGCATTATAAATAGCACTGCTGTGTATCACTGCATACCGGTTTCTGTTTGGACATAGTTTCTCCCAGCAGTTGCATAAACACTAGAGGCAGGATCGTTGGATCCTAAGGTGAGACTTGTTTAGCTTTGGAAAAACACTGCCAAACTCTCTTGCAAAGTGGCTGAATATTCTCCTGGCTGAATGAGAGTTCCTGCCAAAATGTGGGGAGAGAGGTAAAGAAAGAGGGGCTCTTGGAGGGTGAGGTGGTGGCTCCAAGGTGGGGTCCTAAGATGCTCTCCAGGTGCCCCCACACATGTCTTCCACGTCCTCAAGTGCCCCCCATGTGGTCCTGTAAAGAGTGAAATGCTCGGCCGCTCTGACTAGAGCAGAAGTTTTTATTTTATAAAGTTCACGTTATTAATTCTTTTCTTTTGTGGCTAGGCTTTTGGTGTTGTGTGTTAAAACTCATCACCAAAGCCAAGGTTATGTGGATTTTCTTTTGTTTCCTTCTAGGTATTTTATAGTTTTGCAGTTTAAATTTGTTTATGGACGATTTTGAGTGAATTTTGGTGTAAATTGTAAAGTTTGCGTCAACATTCATTTCATTTCCTATGGTTTCCAATTCACTTTTCCTTAACTGTTTTTTGAGGAGTCATGGAATGTTTGGCTTCATTTCAGTTTGTATTTCCAAAGTTGGGTGGATTCAGCAGGACTCCTCAGAGGGGGCCTGGCCTCCACTGAACTGAGAGGCGCGTCCTGCACTGTCTCCGCCAGCCGGCAGGGGGCGCCCGAGCCTGCCTCTCGGACCCTCACGGCTCCAACAACACCTTCTGCCCTTGGCCTTGGCTTTTTGTGCAGGCTGAGGGAGGTGGGTCTCTGGGGCTTTGGGACGAAGTGTCAACGCTGACAGGAGCTGGGTTTCCTGAGGATCCTCTGGGGAGATGCCACGGAGGGAGGAAAAGGTAAGGAAAGCTTCCTGTGAGCGTGGACTGCTGCGGGGTGGGGTGTCAGCCTTCAGAGGACACAGCAGAGGAAGGGCTTGATGTGCAAAATTGTGGGGTTTTTAGTTTTTTGTGTGATGTAAGACAGTGTCCAGTGTTGTTCTTTCGCAGGTGGCTGTCCAGTGTTCCCAGCGCCGTGTATGTGTGTTCATTTCTGGGCTCTCCGTTCTGCTCCATTGATCTGTGTGTCTGTTTTCATGCCAATACCACACTGTTTTGGTGATGACAACTTTGTGATGTAGTTTGAAGTCAGGAAGTGTGATACCTCCAGCTTTGTTCTTCCTCAAGACTGCTTTCACTACTTGGCGTCTTTTGTGGTTCCACATAAATGTTAGGATTGTTTGTCCTATTTCTGTGAAAATGCCATTGGAATTTTCATCGGGATTGCATTGAATCTGTGGATCGCTTTGGGTAGAATGGCCATTTTAATACTAATTCTTCCAATCCATAAGCAGGGACTGTCATTCCATTTATTTGTCTCTTCTTCCATTTCTTTCATCAGTGCCATATAGTTTTCAGTGTTCAGGTCTTTCACTTCCTCGTTTAAATTTATTCCTAGGTATTTTATTCTTTTTGGTGCAATTTTAAATAGAATATTTTCTTAATTTCTCTTTCCGGTGGCTTGTTATTAGTGTATAGAAATGCAACTGACTTTTGTATGTTGGTTTTGTATCCTGTAAATTCACTGGATTTGTTAATTAGTTGTAAGAGTTTTTTTATGGTGGAAAATTGGAATTCAAAATTCCCACTGTATCTACCACATGCCAGGTCATCCATGACACCCAAGACCTAGAAGCTACTACATAGTATAATCTTCCCAGCGTGCCTCTTAATAACATGTGGACTTCCACACGGGCAAGTAGCGTCCCCACTTGGGGTGCTGGATCTGCACACGGCTTGACCTCTCTAATGAAGTTTGATGTCTTCTCTGCTTTTGTGGCATGGGTGTTTCAAAAAGTAATTTACTTTCCAGTAATTTCAAACGTCCAGAAAATTTGCGGCAGCATTACAAAGACTCTTTATCGCTACACTCAGATTTCCCAGCTGTTATTGCTTCATCCCTTTTCACATCAAGTACTCCAGTGTTTTATCTAAAACAGGTGTGCTGTCCTAGAGACCCACCGTGTAACCCCAAGAAGGAAATCATTATGGTTTCTATATTATAATCCAATCCACAGTCCCAATTCAACTTTCACCACCTGCCCCAGCTGTGTGAAAATGTCTTTTTTCATTGTAATCCAGTTTTATGTTTCTATAACTGTTCCTGAGCCTTTCCTTCATTTCCTCAACTTTGATGGATTTAAAGCACAGAGTATGACTCCAATCTAGGTGTCCTTTTCTGCTTGGCTTTTTTCTTTTATGATGTTTTTAATGTTCAGCTATGTCCTAACATGTATCAGTACTTCATTTGTTTTTTTCATTGTGATTAGATATATGTAATGCATTTACCATTTAAATCATTCAAAGTATATAGTTCTATGGAATTAACTACATTTACATTGTTGTACAAATATCAGCACCATCCATCTTCAGAACTTTTCATTTTCCTTAAGTGAAACTCTGTATCCATTAAACACTAACTCCTCATTCTCATTTCCCCCAGCCCCTGGCAACCATACTCTATTTTCTGTCTCTGAATTTTATTTCTCTGGATACCTCTTATAAGCGGAATCATGTATGTGTCCTTCTGTGACTTGCCGTAATGATTTCATGGTACATCCATGTTGTAAAATGTGTCAGAATTTGCTCAGTTTTGAAGGCTGAATAATACTCCATTGTGTATATACCACGTTTTGTTAATTCATCAGTGGACACTTGGGTTGCTTTTGGCTGTTGTGAACAATGTGGCTATGAATGTGGGTGTACAAATATTTGTACCAGTCTCTGCTTTGAAATCTTTCGGGTATATACCCTGAAGTGGAATTGCTGGATCATACATTAATTCTGTGTTCAAGTTTTTGAGGATCTGCTATACTGTTTTCCATAGTGGCAACACCATTTGACTTTATTCCTTTATATGGAAGAAGACTAATTCAGTTTATGGATTTACCGCATTTTGTTTATTCATTCATTCATCCGTTGGTGGACATTTGAGTTCCCTGGTTATGGGGAAGGGGTGGGGGAGGGAGTGTTTGCAGGGATGGGGAAATGTGTGACTCTGATGGCTTAGTGCTCGTAATTCCATCTCAGGCCAAGCACCAACCCTCCACCCAGCTCTGCCCTTTCAAAACAAGGGGAAGGCCAATCTGTGGATGCTTTGAGGAGGGTCTTCAGATGGCGCGCTAGCGGGGGGAAAGGAGTGATGTATAAGGCAGTGTCACTCATTCCCACCAGCTCTTTTAAGGTCGGCCAGGGATTCTTTGGAGAATGGTGACCTTAGATCATTTGATTAGGCAACATGGAAATAATAGGTTGGGATTTAGTCTTCAAACTAGTAATTATAATAACAGCATGTTCCCTGAAGTCTGCATGCACCTTTTCAAGATAGCAAGGAAACACATTGGTAGAATTGCAGTGATATATATTCATTACAGCAACTACAGTATTATCTGTTGAGCACTGGCTTTGTGTCGGCACTATGCTAAGGGCCTACCATGGATTTCCCCATCGAATCTTCACAAGAACAACAAGAGATAGGTGATATTAATATGCCCATTTTAAAGATGAGGAAACTGAGGCAGAAGGAATTATAAATGGGTTGGGAGCCAAAGCTATGAATTCTTCTCCTGTAGAAATCATTTTCACCAAAGTCAGTGACTAGATCATCAACAGTGTATGGAACACTTGGGTTCATTTTTAAAATTTGTTCTTGGCTTTGTGGGGCTCACCCCCCCACACACATTCTTAAACAAGGCCACGTGCTGCTTGGTACCTCTGTCCGCCCGAGAGCACTTGGGTTTGTTCTCTTACAAATGAGAGGGGTTTTTGTGAAGACCATGGTCCCTCACTTTGGGGGAGAGAGTGGTGGGCAGAGAGAAATGAGCTCCGGAGGAGCAGAGTCCCATTAACCCCCCAGGCAGGTTTAAGAATGGATGATTTGAGGGGCGGCCGGTTAGCTCAGCTGGTTAGAGCGCGGTGCTCTTAACAACAAGGTTGCCGGTTCGATCCCCACATGGGCCACTGTGAGCTGCGCCCTCCACAACTAGATTGAAACAACTACTTGACTTGGAGCTGTTGGGTCCTGGAAAAACACACTTAAAAAAAAAAATAGATGATTTGAGAAAGCTCTCAATAGTAGCAGAAAATATCATGTAAGACTAATTTGGGCCTTTTTATGCCACTTAACGTTGGTTTGGAAAAGCAAAACCTTTACCCAATAACTGTAACTTGCTGGAAAACTATAGATGTATGTATTTGTGACCCTTTATACATCAATCTAGTAGCAAGTTGGCCAGTGTTGACGGAAAAACACAGATTTCTATAGTAAGTGCTAATCAGAACCAGCAAGTTTAAGGAGTATTCTGGAAACTTGAATAGCACACAATACCATTTTCGTATTTAATTAGCTACATGCAATACTCAATTAGGTGAGTTTCTTGCTTTAGAACAAGGCATCTGTGAATCTGCTGAGAGCGATTGAGTGTGGACAGTGGTCATGGAAATGGCGGTTAATTGGGGAACATAAACTTGATCTTTATACGGCGGTGTTGAACCTGTCTTAGTTTTCCTGCAAGTAGGAGTGTGTTTGCTTCAACAACCGAACAATTCTAAAAGCTTTGTTTTAGAAGCAGCTTTACAGCCTCAATTAGTGTAGGTAAGGCAGGTATGGAAAAGAAAGCCCGTCTCCTTCTGCCTTGACAAACGGGGGCTCTTAATGAATGACTATGGTGCCTGGTGAGAATGTCAATTTTTTCAATGTGGGCATTTATCTGCTAGGAGCTGATGTTTCCTCTTCAGTTAAGAATGGATCGTAAACCACTTTATGCAGATGAAGCAATGAAAAGAAACGGGTTAGGGTTAGACCAGGGCTTGCTCCCCTCTCTACCTGTCCCTTTTTTAAGTAGAAAGCTTTGGGGGACCATAAAGGAGTTCTGCTTTTCCCTTAAGACTGAGGCTGATTAGTCACCACCCCAGCTTAGGTGCCCTTCTGCATGTTCCCATGATGCCCCGTGCGCCACTGCATCCCTGCGCCGGGCCTTCCCATGATGCCCCGTGCGCCGCTGTCTCCCTGCGCTGGGCCTTCCCGTGATGCCTTGTGCACCGCTGTATTATCCTTGCGCTGGGCCTTCCCATGATGCCTTGTGCGCCGCTGTATCCCTGCGCCGGCCTTCCCATGATGCTCTGTGCACTGCTGTATCCCTGTGCCGGCCTTCTCATGATGCCTTGTGCACCGCTGTATTATCCCTGCGCCGGGCCTTCCCATGATGCCCCGTGCGCCACTGCATCCCTGCGCCGGCCTTCCCATGATTCCCCGTGCGTCACTGTCTCCCTGCGCTGGGCTTTCCCATGATTCCCCGTGCGCCACTGTCTCCCTGCGCTGGGCTTTCCCATGATGCCCTGTGCTGTCTCCCTGCGCCGGCCTTCCCATGATGCCCCGTGCGCCACTGCATTCCTGCGCTGGGCCTTCCCATGATGCCCTGTGCTGTCTCCCTGCGCCGGCCTTCCCATGATGCCCCGTGCGCCACTGCATTCCTGCGCTGGGCCTTCCCATGATCCCTACGCATCACTACCTCTACCTTCCCCCCCACCCAGTTTCTGTGTTATGTACTAGTTTGGCCTCCTCTCTTATACTATGAACTCCTGGGAGGTATCGTTGCCCCCTTTGCCCTCAACACATGGTTGGCCAGGCATCTTGGATTTTGGGTTTGTAAGGATAAGAAGCAAGGAAAGAAACAAGGGTCCTAGTTAGGAACCCAGGAAGAGAACTGGCTGTCGTTTGCCCCAAGAAGGTGCAGATGGTGAACACAAGGGGTGCAGGACGTTTGTTTTTCATTCATTCAGCCAACATGTCCAACCAACCAACCACATGCTGAGAACTGCGCTCACCCCTGCGCTCATTATTTTGTGTGTGTGCCATTTATAAGTGACATTGTCTTTGAGAACGAAGTAGCAATTAAGTTTATTTTTGATTCATATTCTAAATCTTGCCAATTTCTGTTGCTTCGACTGTAGACATAGCCAGACTCAGTTATTCCCACTCTTTTTTATTGATTCTTCTTTCAAACAGCAGTATTTCCGAAGTTCTGCATTCATTTCTCATAGCAACCATCAGGTAATTTCCTCTTTCAGTGGAGATCACTTAGAATTTACACAATCCATTGACATGAAGTTGTCCCTGGTTTCATTGCAATGGAGGGTCTCAGCAAACGACTATTTTGGCATCTCAGTATCCCGTTGCTCTGCTTGGGCCACTTCAGACACCGCCTTCCTGTCTCCTGCAGTCCATTCTTCACACAGCAGCCAGCTGCCATGATCCTGTTTTTAAGATGCACCGCTGAAGACATATCCTCTTAGTCCTGTCGATTCTCTAGCCCCCGTTCGATGGTCTCAAGAGCCAAGTCCTCTTCGTGGCCTCTGAGGGCCACTGTGCGCTGTGTCTGCCCACGTGTCCAGTCTCATCACATCTGTTCCCCCGTCCCAACCCTCAGATGAATGGGTTTCCTCCTCCAGCCACAGGACCTTTGCTGGAATCCCCTCTCCTCTCTTCTGACTTGGTGCTCAACCTCTTTTCTTCAGCAGAGCCCTCTCTTCCCAACACCTGGCCCCCCACCCCTGCCAGGGTCTCATTCGTTCCCTCAGTGGGGGCATTATTAGTATCTGTCTCCTTTACGGGATGGTGAACCTCCGGGGGCAGCTCCCATGTCTGCTTTTGCTCAACTGTGAGCTGGCAACCCCGGGCCCATAGCCATGTTCAGTATTTATTAGCTCAGTAAGTACATGAATGAGCGATGGCTTGTAAAATGCCTATGCGTAGTACCTGGTACGCAGAGAATACTCATTGTTATTGTTTCAAGGAAGTAAAAGAGAGAATCCCTACCATTAGATCACTTTAATCTTTGAATGATACTTCGGATTCCAGCCATACTTTCTACTTTTTCCCTGGTGTGGAACTTTAAAAAATGCTATTTAGGAAATTTGGAGATATTCAAGAAACGATATCATCATTTATTTAGAAAGTTGATTACAGACAAGCCAACTAATGATCACTATTATATGAAAACAAAAGAAAAACTAGCCCATTCTCTCAACATTCAGTGGTCATTTTATTTTCATACTGGCATCAGGTCCTTTTCAATGGATTTTTTTTTTTTTTAAAAGACCACAGTTTAATATTTATAGCGTTTTCTTCAAGGACCCTATCACAGTGATTTTAATGGAAGTTTTACCATATGGTTTGTAAATCACAAGATGAACTAGTTAGCGACACAGGAGCCAAAATTCCTTTTCATCTTTGTTTCTTTGGATGGAAAACAAAACAAACAAAAAAGAACAAAAAGATTCCACAGCATCATGGAGGTTACACTAAGAGTTGGAGGCTCAGAACCTTAAGAGCCAGGAAATTCTATTTAAAGTGAATCAACTTCAGTTTTGTTTTTTTCTGGTGTTGGTTGGTTTTTTCACCTGAACTTCATGTTGTTTAAAGATAGGAAATTTCATAATCTTATTAAGAGGAGCAAATAAAGCGCAGGCCCTTCAGGCCGGTGAGCACTTTTCAAAGTTTGCTTTCACGGCCTGACTTCTAGTTAAGGTCCTAGGGTTTCAAAATGTCTGTCTGATGCCACTTATTTCCTTACTGCTCAGGAGTTTTCTGTTGTAACAAAAGTCAAATGTTACTTTTGCCCTAATTGGACTGTTTAAAATGATGTTTCCATCGCCAGGGCTTCACCAAATGCCTTAGGACGTTGGTAGGACAAACATGGTAGAACTGATGAGACAACCTAATTAAGAAAAGTGAAAGAAGAAAATCGATTCTCCTCTGCTTTCAGCTTCTCTGCAGTTAAGTAGGAACAGGTGGGTTAGTGAATGTCCCAAATCAGGCATCCTCCACTCTGCTCACTCTACATGGTACCATTGCCAAGGTGAGTTCCCGGGAAACATCAGATGGCTTGGCCAACGGTTGACATGGCCGAGCTCACCCATTCCCAGCTGGCATGTACAGGGACCGTCTTCCTTTGGGGTCTTTGTTCTTCTCACCTGAGTGGCATGTCTTGTCTGGGGCCCGCCTGTCCCTCTCGCTGATTATGACTGCTCTTTTTCACTCTGCCCTCCCATCTTGGGATGAGAATAATCACCTGTTCACACCTGACCTTGCCTTGGCTTTAGGAGTGAGCTGGGGGGACAGGGCTCCAGCTGTGCTGCTCAGTGGTTTTACAGCTTCCCTTCAGCCTGGGCAGATGTGGTTCAAATCCATCTCTGCTGCTCAGGAGCTGCCCAACTTCTAGGAAGCTACTTAGCTCTTTGGGCTCCCTCCCTTCCTTCCTCCCTCCCTCCCTCCCTCCCTTTCTTTCACAATCAGAAGTTTATTACTGAGTGCATCTGAGTACACACACACATACACACAGAGGAGAACTCAGTGAAGGGTAACTCAAGGGGTGGTTAGAACTTGGGCTTTTATAACAAAAGAACAATACATTCTAGAGAAGCCACGAGACAAAGGAAAGGAACTTTGGGCTTCTGGGAGGCAAATATAGGGAACAAATGGAAGATAAGGGCTGCTTCAGTGAGATTTGTTATGCAAATTCGTCTGCTCCAGCTCTGGGTGGGTAAGACCTAGCCTCTTCTCCAGATTAGGAATAGCCCTGCCCTTCCTGGTGGGGAGGGAGAGGGCGGAAGTTTTTCTTGTGTCTGCTTCTTCCCAAATGCCTTCAGCTCAAAACAATCCTTATACCAGAGTGGGATGTTGGGGGCAGCATGCTGTGAACCCCTTCAGAGATATTCTGAGAAAAGAGACTCTGGTTACAATCTTATGTGTGCAGAAAGGAATAAAGTATCACCCTCGGGTATGAAGAAGGTTGTACCACAGACAGGAAGCAGGACAATGTCCCGTCAGATTTATACCCACAACCTCACCCCCAGGAGCCGGCTTTGTCACCATTTCTAGATTTACAGTTTGGCAGGACCTGATTATCTTTTGTTCATCAGTTCTTGTTCTTCAAAGACTGACTCACAGAGGAAGAACAGGAAACAGGCCCAGTCTTTGGGGCTGTGAGTCTAACCTCACCACGAATCTGCTGGTGAGCTATTACTTCCTGCTGGAAGAAAGAGGTGGTGCTTTGACAATGGCCTTGAACCAGGGGCGTGGCTTGAGTCGTCCTGTTCTCTTAGAATCCTGTAGCTGGCACTCAGAGACCGAGGGAGGGCACCTTTGTAAAACCTGTCGGATGGAGGGACGAGGTATCCCACAGTCCCCTCCACGCGTCCAGGGCTCACATGCAGGCGTCCTGTAGGCCCAAGTCCTCACGTGCTTTTGTGACACCAGACGAGTGACTGGGACGGCCAGAAGTGGGGCCACTGCCAGCCCTCGGGCACTTTAGTGTGAGTTACAGAATGTGACCTTGGTCCACCCACACTGCTGTCTCCCTGCGGGGCCCCTGGCTCACAGCTCGTTCTGCACAGCTGGAAACGGTGACCCTGGAGGGTCAGGAAGGGGCAGATTAGTGAATGTCCAGGGAAGAGAGTGCATTTCCTGATTTTCTGTGAGGTCTATACATTGGGTATTCTGTGTCGATTTCCTCTACACTGGGGGAGTGGGGTTCTTTTTTCACTTGAAGTGGCCTCAGCCTGTCACCTGCAGTAGCAAACCAGATATGCCCAGAGGGAAGAGCTTAGCTAGGGGTGCCTCGTTCCTTCCCAGACACTCAGGGCCGCACGGTTTCCATTTTCAGAAAGCAGAGAATACTTTCCTGAATGCCATCATCATTGAGAAATGGTACGGTGTACAGTTAAGACCGCAAAGCCTTCTCACTAAATGCGTGTGTATATGAAAAAAAAAAAACACCACACGTAACACATACTTTTTGTTTGGCACCTGAAAATTACAAAGTGGGCTCCTCATCAAGTTTGCGTTAAACTTAGCTACAAATATAAGAGCACAGAGCAGAAGATGTTGCGTTTTTGTTTTAAGAGCAGGTGTTTAACGCTACAGACGCATGAACAGCTCACTCAGGTGACAAATATTTGCGAGCCCGCTGCGTGCCAGTTGCTGCATGAAGCTCTGTGTGTACTGTGAACAAAACACACGGTTCTTGCCCTCGTGCAGCTTAGGGCCTGGTGGGAAAATACAGTGGGTGCCCAAGAAATGTACACACATTTTAAGAAAGGAAAAAAACTGTACTAAAATTGTAATAATATATACCGATAACAAAAGATGAATACAAGTCATGTGTACACATTTTTTGGGCACCCCCCGGCATAGGCAATCAGCAGAAAAATAAACACCTATGTGATTACACATCAAGAAAAAGCTGGGAAGAGTAAGAACCCATTTATTTGACTTAGGGACATCAATCTCGTCATGTGACCGTCCGCCAGCACCTCTAAACGTGCAGAAATGGGGAGGCAGATGGTTGGACCATAAGGAGTGGTCGGGGGGTTTCCAGATGAGAAGGGAGGAATAAGAGAAGGACCAGAAAGGTTGAAAGTCTCTGCAAGAATGTCTTCCAGGGATGAACAGCTATGGACCATGGAATATAATGGACCATATTTAACAGACGTGGAAGCTGAAATCAATTCCTCCTCCAGAGTTCAGTTATGGTTTTTAGACTCCGCATACAAGTGAGATCATAAGTATTTGTCTGGCTTATTTCACTCAGCAGAATACCCTCTAGATCCCTCTGTGTGTCGCAAATGGCAAGATTTCATTCTTTTTTTATGGCTGAGTAATATCCCATTGTATGTATGTACCACCTCTTCCTTCTCCATTCATCTGTTGATGGGCACTTAGGTTGCTTCCATATCTTGGCTATTGTAAGTAATGCTGCAATCAATCTATCTATCTATCTATCTATCTATCTATCTATCTATCTATCTAGCTGCACACATATATATAATTAGTGTTTTGGATTTCTTTGGATAAATACCCAGCATAAGGTAGCTCTATTTTCAGTTGTTTAAGGAACCTCCATACTGTTTTCCATAGTGGCTGCACCAATTTACAATCCCACCAACAGTGCATGAGCGTTCCCTTTTCTCTGCATCCTTGCCAACACTTGTTTGTTGATTTATTGATGATGGCCTTTCTGACAGGTGTGAGGTGATATCTCATTGTGGTCTTAATTTGCTTTTCGCTAATGACTAGGGGTATTGAGCATCTTTTCATGTACCTGTTATCTTCTTCAGATAAATGTCTATTCAGGTCCTTTGCTCATTTTTAAATCAGATTGTGGGTTATTTTTGTTGTTGTATGAGTTCCTTATATATTGTGGATATTAACCCCTTATCAGATGTATCGTTGGTGAATATTGTCTCCCATTCAGTAGATTGTCTTTTTGTTTTGTTGATGGTTTCCTCCACTGTACAAAAACTTTGTAGTTTTGAGGTAGTCCCATTTGTTTATTTTTTCTTTTGTTTCCCTTGCCTGAGGAGACATATCCAAAAAAATATTGCTAAAAGTGATGGCCATAAAGTTTACTACCTATGTTTTCTTCTAAAATGTTATGGTTTCAGATCTTACATTTAAGTCTTTAATCCACTTTGAGTTTATTCTCAAAATGGATTTTGAGAATTTTTTTTTTTGCATGTATCTGTCCAGTTTTCCCAATACCATTTATTGAAGAGAGATTGTCCTTACCCTATTGTATAGTCTTACCTCCTTTGTCATAGATTAAATAACCATATAGGCATGGGTTTATTTCTGGGCTCTCAGTTCTGTTCCATTGATCTGTGTGTCTGTTTTTATGCCAATACCCTGTAGTTTTGATTACTGTCGCCTTAGGTAGCGGGATACCCCCAACTTTGCTCTTCTTTCTCAAGATTGCTGTGGCTATTCAGGGTCTTTTGTGAGTCCATATAAATTTTAGGATTATTTGTTCTAGCTCTGTGAAAAAATGCCATTGGCATTTTGATGGGGATTGCATTGAATCTGTAGATTTCTTTGGGTAATATGGACATTTTAATGATGTTAATTCTTGCTATCGACAGCCTTCCATTTATTTGTAGCTTCTTTAATTTCTTCCTTCAATGTCTTATAATTTTCCGAGTATTGGTCTTTTACATCATTGGTTAAATTTATTGTTAGATATTTTATTCTTTTTGATGCAATTGTAAATAAAATTGTTTTCTTAATTTCTCTTTCTGATTGTTTGTTATTAGTGTATAAAAATGCCACTGACTTCTGAATATTAATTTTGTCTCCTGCTACTTCACTGAATTCGTTTATTAGTTCTAATAGTTATTTTCTCTCTCTATAGTATCATGTCATCTGCAAATAATGACAATTTTAATTCTTGCTTTCCAATTTGGATGCCTTTTATTTCTTTTTCTTGTCTGATTGCTGTGGCTAGGACTTCTAAAATTATGTTGAATAAAAGTGGTGAAAGTGGACATCCTTGTTTTGTTCCTGATCTTACAGGAAAAGCTTTCAGCCTTTCCTGGTTGAGTATGATGTTGGCTGTAGGTTTGTCATATATGGACTTGATTATGTTGAGGTATGTTTCCTCTATCCCCACTTTGCTGAGAGTTTTTATCATAAATGATGTTGGATTTTGTCAGATGCTTTTTCTGCATCTATTGAAGGATCAGATGATTTTTATCCATTTTGTTTATGTGGTTTGTTACGTGAATTGATTTGCAGATATTGAATCAAACTAGTATCCCAAGAATAAATCCCACTTGATCATGGTGTATGACCTTTTTAATGTACTGCTGAATTCAGTTTGCTAATATTGTTGAGGATTTTTGCATCTATGTTCATCAGAGATATTGGCTTATAGTTTTCCTTTTTGTAGTGTCTTTGTCCGGTTTTGACATCATGGTAATACTGGCCTCATAAAATGGGTTTAGCAGCCTTCCCTTCGCTTTAGTTTTTTAGAATAATTTGACAAGGGTAGGTATTAATTCTTTTTGAATGTTTTGTAAAATTCACCTGGGAAGCCATCTGGTCCAATAATTTTGTTTTTTGGGAATTTTTTTGATTACTGGTTCAATTTTCATTGGTAGTTATCGGTCTGTTTAGGTTTTCTGTTTCTTCCTGATTCAGCCTTGGAAGATTGTATGTTTCTAGGACTTGATCTATTTCTTCCAAGTTGTCTAATTTGTTGGTGTATAATTGTAGTATTTTCTTTCAGTCCTTTGTATTTCTGTGGTGTCAGTTGTTGCTTCTCCTCTTTCACTTCTAATTTTATTTATTTCGGTCCTCTTTCTTTTCTTCTTCATCTGTCTGTCCAAAGGTTTATCAATTTGTTTTATCTTTTCAAAGGACCAGCCCTAGGTTTTGTTGATCTTTTCTATTATGTTTTTAGACTCTATTTTGTTTGTTTCCACTCTGACCTTTGTGATTTCCTTCCTTCTACCCACTTTGGGCTTTGTTTGTTCTTTTTCTAGTTCCTTTAGGTATAAGTTTAGATTGTTTATTTGAGATTTTTCTTGTTTCTTAAAGTAGGCCTGTATTGCTCCGAATTTCCCACTTAAAACTGCTTTGGCTGTGAACCATAGATTTTGGGTCATTGTAGTTTCCTTTTCACATGTCTCAAGGTATCTTTTGATTTCTTTCTTGATCTCGTTGTTAACTCATTCCTTGTTTAGTAGCATGTCATTTAGCCTCCATGTGTTTGTGTGCTCTTCAGTTTCCTTCTTGTAACTGATTTCTAGTTTCATACCATTGTGACTGGAGAAGATGCTGATAGGATTTCTGTCTTTTGAAATTTAATGAGACTTGTATTGTGGCCCAACATGTGGTCTATCCTGGAAAATGTTCCATGTGTACTTGAAAAGAATGTATATTCGTTGCTTTTGGATGAAATGTTCTAGAAATATCAATTAAATCCACCTGGTCTAATGTGTAATTTCAGGCCACTGTCTCGTTGATTTCTGTCTGGACGATCTACCCATCGATGTGGATGGGATATTAAAGTTCCTACTGCTGCTACTGAATTGCTGTCCATCTCTTCCTTTATGTCAGTCAATGTTTGCTTTATATATTTAGGTGCACCTATGCTGGGTGCATAGACATTTGTAAGAGTCATATCCTCTCATTAGATTGATCCCTTTATGGTTGTGAAATGCCCTCTTGGCCTCTTGTTACAGCCTTTGTTTTAAGGTCTATTTTGTCTGATAGCACTTTGTTTTTTTCATCACCATTTGCATGAATTGTCTTTTTGCATCCCTTTACTTCCCCTTACTGTCTGTGTGTGTCTTTCCATCTGAAGTGGGTCTCTTGCAGGTGGCATATGTACAGGTCTTGTTTGCTTTTGTATCCATTCAGCCACCCTATGTCTTTTGGTTGGAGCATTTAGTCCATTTGCATTTAAAGTAATTTGTCATAGGTATAGAGTTATTGCCATTTTATTCATTGCGTTCTGATTGTTTTTGTAGTTCTTTGTTTCTTTCTTATTGCCTTGCTTTCTTCTCTTATATGTTGATGACTTTCTATAGTGTTGTGTTGGGATTCTTTTCTCTTTATTTTTTGTGCCTGTCTTACAGCTTTTTGGTTGCCTTGTGATTTATATACACCCAGCTATAGTTATAGCAGTCTGTTTTAAGTCGATGGTTGCTTAAGTTCAAACACATTCTAAAATTACTATAAATTATATTCATTCCCTCCACAGTTATGTTTTTTGTCATTATTTTTTACTTCTTTTATCTGTGTATGTGTATCCTTTAATTTATTGTTGTAATTACACATGATCTTCCTATATTTGCTTTTTAACCTTTGTA
Source organism: Rhinolophus sinicus (assembly GCF_036562045.2). Lineage (NCBI taxonomy): Eukaryota > Metazoa > Chordata > Mammalia > Chiroptera > Rhinolophidae > Rhinolophus > Rhinolophus sinicus. Next base: position 16,425,941 of record NC_133767.1, read on the forward strand.
CTAGCTTTATAAATGATCCACTGCTTTTACTAAGTGTTTGCCTTTGTTAGTGATAATGGTTTTCTTTTCTATATTTTCTTACTCATATTTTTGGTCTTTTGTTTTCTTCTTAAGAAGTCCCTTTAATGTTTCTTGTAATACTGGTTTGGTGGTGATGAACACCTTTAGCTTTTCCTTGTCTGGGAAGCTCTCATCCGTCCTTTGATTCTAAATGACAGCTGTGCTGGGTAGAATAATCTTAGTTGTAGGTCGTTGCTTTTCATCCCTTTGAATATCTCCTGCCAATCCCTCCTGGCCTGCAAAGTTTCTGTTGAGAAATCAGCTGACATTCTTGAGGGAGCTCCCTTGTACAAAACTAATTGCTTTTCTCTTGTTGCTTTTAAGAGTCTCTCTTTCTCTTTAACCTTTGGAACTTTAATTATGATGTGTTTTGGTGTTGGCCTCTTTGGGTTCATCCTGTTTGGGACTCTCTGTGCTTCCTGGGCCTCTGTGTATATTTCCTTCACCAGGTTGGGGAAGTTGCAGGTGGGCAATAACACATACCTGTTCCAGAGCTGGTCAGAATATCCAGAGTTGACATAATTGAGAACATTTTACAGAAGAGGCAGCATTCAAGATGAGCCTTGGAGGATGGGATACATTTGATGAGAAGGAAAGCAAACTAAAGCTGAAAGGGAAATATAAGCCAAGTGTGCATGCAGGAGAATAGCAGCCCTTCTTCAAGAAAGAGAAAACTTTGACTTTGATGAGAAGTGATTTTCAGTAACTTTTTCACACCAACTTATCCTGCTTTGTCCCACATGGTGCCAGCTCAGGGGACACAAGAGGCTGAGGGCTAGTTGGAATGACTCAAAGTCCATCCTGAGTGTGGGGCTTTGGTTCTGTGTTGGTGTAGATTCTCAGTTCTCCTCCATGTGGCCTCCCCTGTGGCCAGGTTACACTTCCTCCCCGCACGGTGGTCGCAGCAGAGTTGGGTTGCTTATCTGGTGGCTGAGGGCTCCTGAGGGTGCAAAAGCAGAAGCTGCCTAAGTCTTCTGGGCCCAGCATTGTGTCCTTTGCATTCTAGGAGTTAAAGTGTTTCACAGAACCAGTGCAGTGGGTTCAGCATAGAAGGGGGCTGCAGAAGTTTGTGAACCTTGGGAAGTGGGGTTCCTTCTGGGACCATCTTTGCAGACCAGCTACCATGAGGATGTCCCTGCACTTAGGTTTCCTACCCCCAGGCTCCAGCATGCGGTTTGTGGTGAGAAGTGGGACATATTAGAGGAAAACTAAGTGGAGAGTTGTACAGGCCTCAAATGCCAGCCTAGAGAGTTTAAACTTCTAAAGCGTAAATGTATTATATATTGTGGGACGAAGGGGAGTGGGCCGAGGTCTTTTTCTTCATGGGCCTCTTTCCAGATTTCCCCTGCATGTCTTACTGGCCAGAACTGAATCATATCACCACCCCTTGCTGTAAAGGAGCCCGGGAAGGTGAGAATCTGTTAGGAGATTAGGATCGTAGTTACGATCAATCATGATTCAATCTCTCAGCAGCGGCCATTGCAGCCTGAATTGGTCGGGCGGGGGGGGGGGGGGGGTGGAGGAAGAAAGGAGCAGTGGGGCTGGGTGGCTCTAGACAGAGGCTGCCACCAGCAACGAAACGTAGGGAAGGATGTCACTTTAGTTCAGGTGAGAGGGAGTTAGGACCTGGACCAGGGCAGGGAGAGGAGAATAGGCCAGTTGTGAAAATGAAGACAGACGTGGGGTGGACAGACCATGGTGGCTCATGCCTGGTTTTCATGAGAGAGAAGGGGGAAGAGAAAGAGACAGAGAGGGAAGTCAAAGGATGACCACATCTTTTCCAGCTTAATTGGATGGCGACCGTTAACTGAGGCTGAGGACACAAAGGAGAAGTAAGGGTGGAGAAAGATGGTGACTTTGGTCTTAGGCGTTTGGAGAGCACGGGCGGGGCCAGATGAAGAGACGGAGTTATTAGCACAGAGCTGTTGTCAGAACCACGCTGTCAAATGATGCCTCTGCTTGTGCAAGGTCCAAAAGCACGTGTCTCTCCAACTGCTCATGGAGGCTACTTCTGGGCAGAGGGGTTGGTGGGCGGTAGACCCAGGGGAGAATGTAGACTTACGCACGTTGAATCTTTGATAATGGGCGTGCACCTTATTCAAGAAGGGAAAAATAAGTTCACGAATGAGTTGACTAAAAGGCGAATGATTGCTAGAGGAAAAAGGAGGGCGTGGGAATGATTCCATGCAGAGGACAGGATGAAAAGAGCAAAAAGGGAACAAGCGAGTCAGTAGTGAATCTTGTAAATCAACACAAAAGCACACCCTGCCATGTAGAACGAGCGACTGCAGGGGTGGAGGAGACTGGGGGAGAAGTGGAAAAAGAATGCCTGTGTGTTTCATGAAGCTTCCATTGTTGACCCTAGAAAGTGTGTGAGTGCAGAGATGAAACATAGTCAGATTCACACAAGTGTGGTGACACAAGGTGCTCAGAACACGGCAGCTCGAGAAAGCCCTGGGGCAGAGAAATGGCATTTCTTGGCTATAGGAGACCAATCATATCTTTACAATGTATTATCCCACTGCTCCTCACTGTTCAGCTGGCTTTTCACCTGCTGTAGGAACACCAAACGAAGTGTTAGGTAGTGCATGAAACTGGACAAGGCACCCCAGTCATTCCTGTGACATCCTGCATTACCACGAGACCGGTAGTAGTTGTGGTAAAAATATGTTGTGCATTCTTCTTTCCCACGAAATTTTTTCTAGCCACAAAATTAACCAGAAACAAGAGAAACACGACCCCCTCCCCCTGCCTTTTCTCAGCAACAGAAAGACAGAGTCTCTGATACATGAGAAAGAATAACTTACCAAAACTAAATTCGAAATACTAGTGAAACAGGCTAGAAGATATGTAATGGTTCATTGCGAGCCAACAGTGGACGGAACCGGAAGTTGCCATTTAGATGATGTGATGCCCCCTGTTCAATGAACAAGGCTGGGCGATAAGATGGAGTAAAAAAAAAACACCCGAGGAGTTTGGATTATTCACTTGTAATTCCTCTCTCCCTTCCCTTTGCACTTTCTTTTGCTTCGTGTTCACCCCCTTTCCATGGACAGTCTGTGAAACTGCCCATGAGGCCAACCAACCGACATAATAGGCGAGCCCAGGAACATTACCCACCTATGACCTCAGTTGGCAGCCAGCTCTTTTGCAAATGTGAGTCTGGATGGGGGGTTGGGGGAGGGAAATAGGGGCGTTCATCCAAAGCCGCTTACCTGGGCCTCAGAAGTTGAAGGTTTCCATCCTGCCACTTTCTTTCAACAGCTACTGAGTATAAATCTCCATAGTAATGTATTCAATGAAATACTTTCAGCTGCTAATACCAGAATACCCAACTAAAAGTGGCCTTTAGAAGGAGGACATTTCAGATATAATTTAACAAAGTGTTTCAAGGTAGGAGTTCCCAGGGTTGGGGCAGCAACTCACAATGTCATAAAGGCCCCTGAGCCTTACCTCTTTCTGCTCTGACCTCTTCAGCATGTTGACTTTTACCCTTAGCTCTGTTCTCACGGTCATGAGATGGCTGCCACCGCGCCAGGCATCACCTCTCTCCATGAGTGTCCAAAGTCTCTTTCTATCTCTCTGTCTTTTTTGGGGGAGGAAACTCTTTCCCAGAAGCCTTAGGCACACTTCCATTCAAGCCCTATGGCCCCAAATTGGGCCTCAGCAGCAAGGAAGGTTGGCAAGCTGAATACTCTGGATTTTCAGTCCTGGGTGGAAAAAAGGAGTTGGGAATGACTGTCGGGTAGGCAACCAAACATCTACTGCAAGAAACAATAGTGAGGATAAAAAATAACAATAGCAGCGAATATTAACTGAGCCATCGAGACGTGCCAGGCGTTGTTCTAAGGCATTAACATGCATTACCTTGGTTCATGCCAACCACACTGCTACAAGACTGGGATTCTTGCCATCCTCATTTCACAGTCAAGAAAACAAGTTCAGAGAGGTTTTAAAAACTTGCCACGGTCACGCAATTAGAAAGCATGCTCTCAACTTTTTGGAGACCAAAGTCAGTGAGCTAGCCCTTGACCTCAAAAAACCTGCAGTTCAGAGGAAGGCCCAGGCAGGGAAATAAGTCACGATGAAGTAAGTGCTGATCGATGAGTAACAACAGGGTGTGAGTTGGTAAGAATTCGGCTGGCCTCAGCATCCCCGGCCCCCTCCCCTCCGCACGCGAACCTGACGAACCTGACGTTGCGTTTCCAATGAAAACTCCCAGGGAGGAAGGGAACAGAGAAGTACTTCGGGGAGACGGACAGAGCAGGGGCCTCAGGAGGGGGAGAACCCCCCACCCGGGAAGAGGGGCTGTGAGCATTTTTGGGGTGTGTGATAATGCTGTGCTGCCTCAAAGTGCCCAGGGAGGTGACGAGACTCCAGTGTGAATGGCTGCATGATGCTAGGAGGGGAGGCCTGACCCAGCCACTGCTGGGTCACTCACGTGAGGACACCCACCCCCCAGCGGTGGGCAGAATTTCACAACAGCGCTGGGCAGTGGCGGTGCCTTTTGCAGATCAGAGCCCAAAGGGCTCTCCATAGGTTTCTGCTCTCTGTTTTACCCTGGAGGCAGGGAGAGACTCCAGCAGTCATTGAGAGTAATTTATCATACTATTGGGAACATGAGGACTTGGCATCAGATTTCATTTTATTTGGAACAACGAATTCCTATGGCGCTTCGCACATTCAGAGAGAAAGCCCGTCTGGCTTTACAGCTACATGCACAGATAGGTAGACATGCAGAAAAGGGAATCACTGAAGAGAAGGAATCCGGGGAAGTCTCCACAGATGAGGTGCAGCTTAAGCAGGGTACTGAAGGATGAATAGGAGTTCACCAGGGGGAAAAAAGAGGGAAAGGTCACTGCAGAGGCAAAGACATATGAAAGTCATTGCTGGTCCTCAGAACTGTGAGTATGCTGAGCATTGGGTAAAGGACACAGAATTCAGAGATAAGGCTGGTTAAGAAGACACCGGGGTTTTCTCCGGAGCTCCAAGGCCATGGGCAGGTAAGACCCATATTCGGAAATAAAACTGAACTGTAGGCGTCACACTGCAGAAATGAGTCTGAGTGAGAGGTTTCCAGACTTGCAGTTTTAAGTAGCAGAGCATTTTCTTATTTATGAACCCCTTTATAAATAGAAATTAACTGTATCTCCAGTATATGAATCAGATATTACAGGGGTAAAGTGTTCCCCAACCACAGTCATCTTGGATGCAGGAAACATGAGTCTACTAATAAACTAAGCCTGGACCTCATGTGCCCAGTGACAAGCTGGTAAGAAAACTAATCCCTGTCACTCTGGGGTACCTTCCCCCATCCAGAGTCCAGTGAAAATCCAGGGTGATCCAGTCCAGATGGTGGAGGAGGCCCTGTGGTTTTCATGCACCCCACGGATTTCCAGAATGTGGCCTGGCCTCTGCTGTCGCCCGCCCTGAGCTGGCTCCTTTGGTGTGTGTCCTTTTCCTGGTCCAGCTTCCCTGGGGACACTAGGCAGCCATTTCCCTGAGCTGAGCACAGCCCCCACAGCTACTCCCCAGGACCTCCAACTAGCTCTGGCCCCAGATCTGGGAATCGGCCCAGCTCAGACCACTGCTGGGGGCCTCAGCCTCTCTCAAGTTCAAATTCAAGTGCCTAACCCTGGTCTAACCCTGGTATTCATTACACTGAAGGTCATGGCCCATTAATAGCTTACAAAATCAATTTAGTGGGTCATGGCCCACTAATGCTTTATTATATTTATTTAAGATTGGAAAGGTGAAATGACTCACTATCTTTTTATTTAATTGTTTTGGTTATTTATTTACGTATATATTTATTTATTTCCTGACACCCATCCGTAAAAGTAGGGCGGTCATGCATACATTTATTTTTCTCAACCACCTACTATCTTTTTGGTATTTTTTTTTTTGCCAAACATCTGATCATGAACATATTCCAACACATCAAAAAGTTGAAAGAATTGTACAGTGAATACCCATCACCCCACCCTTCTACCATTAATATATATTTTTTCATTTTTTTAGACTAAGGCATAATTTACGTAACAGGTAAGAGCCACCTGTTTTACTGTGCAGCTCTATGAGTTTTGTCAAACATAGTCGAATAGCCACCACCACAGCCATGACAAGAGAACAGTTCCTTCAATGCAATGCCCTGCCCTTTGGCAATTGACTTTTCTCAACCGTGGGCTCTGGCAGCCATGGGTCTATTTCCTATGCCTACAGTTTATCATAGAAACAGTCACGCAATGGATAGCATGTTGCATCTGGAGTGTTTCATAATGCATAGTGCATTGGAGATTTTCCCATCGTGTTGTGTGTATCAGAAGATTTAAATAAATTGCTAGAGAGTATTGCATCGTGGGAATGTACTGTTTGTCCCTTCGCCAGCTCATGGACATCTGGGTTGTTTCTGTTTTTTTGGCAATTACAAATAATGTTGCTGTAAATATTTACAGACAGGTTTTTGTGGGAACCTGAGTTTTCATTTCTCTAGGATAAATACCTAGGAGTAGGAAAGTGGGTCGTATGTAAAACATGTTTTGTGTTTTTAAGACACTGCCAACCTATTTTCTAAATGACTGTATTTTGCATTATTCTTATAATTTAGGAGAATTCCAGTTGTTTTAATCCTCACCATCACCTGGTTTTGTTGGTATATTTTAAAAATTTGAGCCATTTTAATATATGTGTCAAGGTATCTCACTGTAGTTTTATGTTGCAATTTCCTAACAACTAATAATGTGGGGCATCTTTTCATGTGTTTATTTAGTATACGAGTCCGTATTTAATTGGTGAAATGTCTATTCAAGTTCTTTCGCCCTTTTTTGAAAATTGAGTTGCTTTCTTACTGAGTTTTGAGAGTTCTTTATATATTATGGACACAAATTCTTTATCGGATATATAATTTGCAGATATTGTCTCACAGTCTGTGGCTTATCTTTATAGTAGTAGTGTCTTATGAAGAACAGAAGCGTTTAATTTTGGCGAAGTGTAATTTATCCATTTTTCATTTATAGTTACATGAAGATTTAAAAACAGGTTTATTGAGATATTTATCCATTTAAAGTGTACAATTCAATTGTTTTACTATAGTCACAGATTGCAACCTGTGCAACCTTCATAGTCAAGTTTAGAGCATTTTCATCACCCCAAGGAGACACACCGCACCTCGTAACCACCAGTCTCCCGCTCTTCCATTCCCATCTTCAGCCCTCAGCAGCATTCATCCACTTTCTGCCTTTGCAGATTTGCCTATTATGAACTTTTCACATAAACGGAATCACACATGTGATCCGTTGTGAGAAGCTTCTTTCACTTAGCATGATGCTTTCAAGGTTCACCCATGTTGTAGCATGTATCGGTACTTCATGTTTTAAATTCCCAAATAATGATCCCTCGTTCTGGATATACCACATTTTATTTATCCACTCTCCGCCGAGGGACATTTGGGTCATTTCCAGCTTTTGGCTACTATGAATAAGGCTGCTGTGAACATTCATGTACAAATTTTTATAGGGACACATGTTTTCATTCCACTTGGGTATATAACGAGGAGAGGAATTGCTGGCTCATACGGTAAATATATATTTAACCATTTGGAGAACTACTAGACTGTTTTCCAAAGTGGTGGCACCATTTTACATTCCCACCAGCAGTGTGTAAGAGTTCTGACTGCTTGTATCCTCATCAACATTTGTCATTGTCCGTCTTTTTGATAACAGCCATCCTAGTGGGCGTGAAGTGGTATCTCACTGTGGTTTTGATTTGCGTTTCCCTGATGGTTTTGAACATCTTTTCATGTGCTTCTGGGCCACTTGTATATCTTTTCTGGAGAACTGTCTATTCAGACCCTTTGCCCATTTTTAAGTTGGGTCGTTTGGATTGTTATGTCGAATTGTAATTGTTGTTTACATATTCTAGATACAAGTCTCTTATCAGAGATTTGTAAAAATTTTCTTCCATTCTGTGGATTTTTTCACTTTCTTAATAGTGTCCTTTAAAGCACAAAAGCTTTTAAATTTGACGATGTCAAGTTCATCTATATTTTTCTTTTGTTGCTTGTGCTTTTGTGTCATAGCTGAGAAACCACTGTCTAATCCAAATTCTGGAAGATTTGCAACTATGTTTTCTTGTAAGTGTTTTATAGGTTAGCTCTTATTTAAGTCCTTGATCCATTTTGAGTTCATTTTCATATACAATACGGGTAGGATCCAACTTTATTCTTTTGCATGGGTCTATGCTGTTATCCCAGCATCACTTATTGAAAAGACTAGTCTTTCCACAGTGAGTTGTCTGGATGTGAATTAACATTTTATTATATTTGCTTTATGACATATCTGTCCATCTTCTCATTCCTCTATCCATCCACCACTCTCTCTTATTTTTTGATGCATTTCAGAAAGTGAGTTGCAGGTATCAGAATACTTCCTCCTAACACTTCAGCAGGTGTATCAACAACTACAGTTCAATACTGGTCCACCGTTTTTAGCGTAAAATTTTCATACAATGAAATGCACAAATCTTAAGTGTACCATTCAATGAGTTGTTTTTTTTTTAATTAAAGTTTACTGGGGTGACAATGGTTAGTAAAGTTACATAGTAACTTTAATAACGTTAGTTAAGTTAGTAAATGTTTCAGCTGTACAATTCTGTAATACATCATCTGTATATCCCATTGTGTGTTCACCACCCAGAGTCAGTTCTCCTTCCATCACCATATATTTGATCCCATTTACCCTCATTCAATGAGTTTTGACAAATGCATTCACCTGTGCAATGCAAATCCCTTATCAAGATATAGAACATCAACACCACCCCAGAACGTTTTCTCACATGCATTTATTTTTATGTATTTATTTTTAACAAATGCATGTGCCCGTGTAACCACCACCCCAATCAAGATATGCCACAGTTCCATTTCCTAAGAACATTCTCTTTCACTTCTTTGCAGTTAAATTTGTCCCACCCCCTCCACAGCCCAGGCAACAATTGATCTCATTCCTACCACCATGCGTTCGCTTTGCGATTACAGAATTTCACAGAACTGGACTCCGATGCTGTGTCTTATTTTGTGATCAGCTTATTCTGCTCCTCCCCAACATTTTACAAACAAAATAGGGCAGGTAATAAACTATCAGAATGAATGGCATGTTGGCGGGGTGAAGTGTTGCTTTGTTTCAGACACATCCACGCATGTGTGTGTGAGTGTGAGTGTGATTGCACCAGGCCAAAACAGAAAATGCAGTTCTTACTGTGAGTAGTCATAAAAAAGATTTAAAAACCACTGTTCTCCTGCATCAGAACCCTGTTTCTTTTCTTCCAGTCTTGTCACTCTCTGACCCCAGTGACCCCAGGGATTGGTCTCCTGTTTGTACGTTTGCAAATTCTGCTTCTTCCCTTGGGTCACTCTCCTCACTTTATCCCAGTCGCCCTCAAGCTGGAGAATTCCTACTCATCCATCAGATGCCCGCTGGATTAGCCTTTCCTTTAGAAAACTTTCTCTGATCCCACGCTTCCCTCGCAGAGCTGGTATCATGTCCTACCGTAACTACTTGATCACTTTCCTCCAGGTGACTACTGCTTCTTGGGGACAGGGACCATGTCATATTCACCTCTGCAGTCCCTAGCTCCTAGGCTGTGATGACATATCATAGGCAGTAATAAATATTTATCGGATGAATGAATGAACTTCAGGATTCCGGCTGACAGGGTTTTAAATAAACGCGCCTGATTCTTTCCCAAGACCCCCGTCCTGCTTATCTTATTGTCCTGTACCTCTCCGATTTCTTAACCATTGTGTTTTAAAATCTCCTTGAACCACCTGAGGCCTTAGCCTTTCAGGTTTCCTCTCTCAGGCAGAAGACAGAGGCCTTTCATCATTGTTACTTCCTGCCAGACACGCTGAGGCAAACAACTGTCATTATGAAGATGACTTCATATCCTTATCTTTGTGGCCTTTGTCCCAGAACCCTCCCCAGGCTTGCCAGAGTGATAGCAATTCTGTGATTGTGGAGGAGGTGTGTCTGGTGGATGTGCCCGTGCACGTGGAGAGGTGTTCACCAAACTGTCACAGTGGTATCTGAGATTCCAGATGATTTTCACTTAATAGTGTATGCTTTTCTGCATGGCTTCAACTTTCTAACTGAGACTCGCGTCAGTTACCGACTGCTGTAGACATGCTGCCAGAAGCCGTCTGAGGTCTACAATGTAAGTTTCTGGCTCGCACGCGGAGGTCGGCCAGGTGGCTCTGTCGTGGCTGGGCTCTGTTATGTCTGGGTACAGGCTGGAGGTGGTTGATCTAGACTGGCCCTCGGCTAGAGATGTCCTCATGGTAATGGCAGCAGTAAGTCCAATCGTGGAAGCATCTTTCAAGCTTCTGCCCCATCCTGTATACTAACATTCCACTGGCCAAGACAAATCGTGTGGCTGAGCTCTGAGACCAAATGAGAGACACTTATAAATTACAAGGAGCGTGGGCACAGGGAGGGGTAAAGAATTGGCAGCATCATTGCAATCTCCTACGTACATGGGCTATCTTTATATTCAGAAAAAGTAGTAGAGCTGCTTTCAAGCAAGATGGCTACCAGAGCTGCAGCCCTACACCCTCCAGGTGGTAGAGGTGAAAGACACCGGTGGAAGGGGCAGGTGACTCCATTTCAGCTGCCCCAGAGAAATCTCAAAGCGCCTCAGTGGCTCTGGTGGGTCACATACCCATCTCTGATCAAATCACTAAGGCGAAGGTTCTGATTGGCCCTCCTGAGTCACACCCACTTTTGGAGTCGGGGCGGGGTCAGTTCTACCTGATTTGTAGGGACTGAGCTGGGAAGGGAGGTTCATCAGAGGAAAATCAAGGATGCTATAGGAGGGGGCTGACTTAGATTAGCTAGCCCCCCGGAAGTCCCGAGATAAGGACTGACGGGCACTTCATTTACATGAGACGTGATCCCAGAAGACACCTGAGAGAAGGAAGCTGGTGCAGGCACGTTCAATGAGCAGATTAATGCTTGGGGGCTGGGGCTGCATCTCTCTGGGACCTCTGGGAGACTGCTGAACATGCCATCAGACTTGTCCCCCCACGTTCCCTGAGAAGTGAGGAAACTGGGGTATTTATTCTCCAACTCCAGTCCTCATTGGCTGAGACCTGCTTCTGCAGGCATTAACTCTGGCACTTCCGCCTGCTCCCTGCTCAGGTGAAGCTGGCTCCTCTGGCCAGAGAATGTCCTTGGACAGAGTCGCAGGTGCTGGCAGTGCGCTGTTGGGACTGGCAAGCGTGAGGGGATATTGACAGCATCTCCTACAGTGGGAACAACAGGTCACAGTGCTAACCAGTTGTTAGGGCATTGGCTTATTTTGGACTGGGTCCTGCTCTCGAGGAAAGGAAGCCCATAGGTGCAGCCTCTGGATAGAATCCCAGAGAGGAAACAGAGTGGCTGAGGGCACAGGCTGTGGCGTAGGGGAGACCTGGGCTGTGGTCTGCTTTTACCACGTGCTAGCTGTGAGACCTTGGGTGAGTTACCTAACCTCTCTGAGACTCGATTTCCTCATCTCTAAAATGGGAACGTTATAGGGTTATTTGAAGGTCCAATGAGACAATTGATTATATGGGACTGAGCACATGGCAGGTTTCTAGGAAATGAGAGCTACAGGGCTGAGTCCAGGCGGGAGGAATGACATTCCCCAAGGAGTATGTCCGAGTGCCCTGAGACAGGGGAAGGGAGGAAACCCAGCCAGGCGTGAGTGGAATTAAAAACTGAAGATGGGGATGGCCCGAAAGGACATCACCACGGACAAGCATCCCTGAGTGTGGCCAGAGGTGGCGGGAAGACCCAAGAGTAAAGTCTGGAACCGGGAAGGCACTCCATTCAGGAAACGTACTCCAGGAATACGAGGCACACATTGCCCTACCTGTTCACAGCACCTGGTGCTCTGCTGCCGTTTCTTGCAAATCATCCAGAGGGCAGGAGTGGGTGCCACGGGTGTCAGCTTTGCCACGGTGCATCCCTGCACCCTTCCCATGGAGATTAATCTGTACAAATATTTCCTTGCCACAGGCTGAGCATCTAGTAGGACAGAAAAATCCAACAAACGGGGTTGAGGAAATGATCAAAATGCCCGGGGTAAGATCTGGCTAGCTTCAGGCCTGGCTGGATCCAGGAGCTCAGACAGTGACGTCGAGACCTCCTTTCACTCCCTCTCCGTCTCTGAGTCCATTCTGTGGGTTTCCATATATAAGAAGGCTCTCTCCTGGTGGTTCTAAGATGGTACACGCAATGAAGGTAAAATTGCACGCCTTGCACACTCCAATCCAGTGCAAAAGGATGTAAGTACGCTTGTCCAGCAGTCCCACGACAAGTCGAGGCTCACTCTGATTGGACTAGCTTAGAGCACTTAGGTCACAAGCTTGCCCCTGACCCAGCTCTATGGCCCTGTGGCCATGGAACTGCTGGTTGCACTGAATGACTATGCCTGGGCCACACGCTCCAATCCCTGGCTGGGTAAGGAGACCCATGCAGATATGTGGATGGAGAGCTGGGAGGAGGCAGACCTGCAGAGGCCAGTAAGGGCTGTTGCCTGGCAACCAGGGGCCAAGTGTGTGTGGGAAACAAGCCACCCACTATCACCACAAACAGTCCTGTGTCTTCAGCCAGCTACCTGAGGAGGCAGAGCCCCGCCAGGTGACAGGTGGTAGTCCCGCCACCGGGGGAAGCTGCTCTTGGGACACAAAAAACCTCCCAGAAAAGCACCCAGTGTGGGGAGAGCTGGTTTCCTCGTCCCTTAGATGCCTGGGCTTCAGCTCCTCCTCGGCCACTTCCTGCTGAGCAGTCGCAGGGGAATCACCGATTCTCTCTACGTTGCAGCTACCTCAGCCATCCCACTGTTCGTTCATTCATTCATTCATTCATTCGTTCATTCATTCGTTCATTTGCCAGGCCCTCTGTGGGTGCCAGGGCTACGCAACAGTTGTTCATGGCTCTTATCCCAGTGCCTGGCACATAATATGTGCTCAATAAATATTGGTCAAGCAACAAATGACCAAGACAGAGAAAGTCACAGCCTGCAGTGAGCTCTAATAGAGAAAAAAAGACTCAAGTCTGAGAAGCTCAAGAATTCTCCCCCGAGGAGGTGTCAAGCCCTCAAGGAAGAGGGTGATTTCTGCAGGCCGAGGAAAGGAAGAAGCGCACAGCTGGCCGGGAAAACGTGTGAACAAGGCACAGAGCTGGAGGACGGCACCTCGGAGTATTAATCACTGACTCTGGGCCAGAAACTGTGTATTTGCCTTTGCACTCTTGGGAAGGATTAGAACGTATCCACCATGACATAGGAGGACGCTGCCTCTTGGCACGTCTAGAATCCTTCCTCCTCTTGCCGGCCCCTCTGCGGGGCCTCGGTTCGCACTTGGATTATTGGGTCACCAGCTATGTCTTCCCTCAAGTTCACCATCCATGCCTCTGCCAGGGATTGTCCTACAACCCCCGGGCTGAGCCTCTCGTGCCTTGGTTTGGCATCCGTGATGGTCCACGTCACCCGAGGCTGGCGTTTAAGACCTTTGGTAACACGGCCCGAGCTGCCCCACCCAGGCGCTCCCTGAGACCTGTACCCCGGCCCGTGTTCATGCTGCTCTTCCTGCCTTGGATGCCCATCAAAGCTCCTGTACCTTCACCTGCAGCTTCTCGCCTCTTCACGGATGCCCTGCGTGCCCTTTTCCGAGGATGCCCTCCTTGGCACTCACTCCCCTGTTGTAGGCCCGTATTTCCTACACCACTTCCTGTGGGTGTGTCCAGTCTTGACCCCTCATTGCTGTGAGCTACAGATAAAATTTGGGGTCAGGGAAATGAGATGAGGAGAGCCCTCTGTCTGGTGGGAGAGTCTTCGGACAGACCTGTGGTCACATTACTTTTTACAGGTCATCAGCAGCCTTCCTTTAACCCAGGAGTTCTAAGCTGGGGGCCATTCCCCACCCCAGGGACGTTTGGCAAAGTCTGCAGACATTTTGGTTGTCACCACTGGGGAGAGGATGCTTCTGGAATCTGGTAGATAGAAGCCATAGATACTGCTAAACATCCTACAGTGTACAGTTTGGCCCCCATGACAAAGAATTATCCAATTCAAAATGTCAGTAGTGCCAGGGCTGAGAAACTCTGGTTTAACCTTTAAGCAACGGGAAGCGCCAGGGGAATTCTCAACAAGGAGAGAGAGAGAGAGAAAAAGAGAGAGGAGAGAGAGAGAGAGAGAGAGAGAGAGAGAAAGAAAGATAGGGACAGATATTGAGGTTGAGATTCAACTTGCTGAACTCAGACAGCTGAGTCAGTGGTGGCCTAGAGGAAGGAAGCCCACGAGACTAGTCTGATTCAGGACTTTTTTCCCGCTTTCCCCAACAGATCAGTGAGGTAAGCAGGCAGGAATCTCAATCATCATCCAGATACTAAGCTCTGTGTACATACCATGTTTCCCCAAAAATAAGACATAGCCGGACCATCAGCTCTAATCAGTCTTTTGGAGCACAAATTAACATAAGACCCGGTCTTGTAGTAAAATAAGACCAGGTCTTATATTAATTTTTGCTCCAAAAGACACATTAGAGCTGATGGTTCGGCTAGGTCTTATTTTGGGGGAAACACGGTATTGCAACAAGCAGTGTGAGCATGTAATGTCTGTTAGGTTCCTGGGAGAAGTTTCTGTCTCCTGATAAAGTGTGTTCACTCAGCACTCACAAGCTCGGGAATCTTGAGCAAATTACTTACCCTCTCTGTGCCTGTTTCCGCATCTGTAAAATGGACCTAATAACAATACACCTAATTCCTAGAGTTTTTGTAAGAATTGATTAATATATGACAAGACCCTACAACAGGGTTGGCACATAGTGCCACACTGCTTGTATTAGTGTTAGCGCTTAACGTCACCCTGTTATCACCCACCACCACCATCATCCCCACCACCATCATCATTGTCTCTATTATTCAGTACCATCACCACCACCACCATCATCCCCACCAGCACCACCATCATCAACACATCACCATCACATTCGTTTAGAGAAAGCCTGTTTATTGAACCTGCCTTGCCTGAAGTATGATTGGATGTCATTCTTCCCTAAGGGTGGCAGCCAAAGGGATCGACCCTCAGCCCTTTTGACCTTTGACATAAGTCTCCTGGCTTTATCCAAAGAGCCTGGCTCAGGGTTGTTGGCAGTCCCTCTGTCTTCACCCACTAAAACCAAGTGAACCATGCCAGCTTGGAGGTCCTAGATGCTTCCAATTCTCAAAATAAGCCCACTGGGTCTACAAAATAACAAAACCGCAAAATAACGGAAAGCCGAGCAACAGAAGCACAAACAGAGGTTCAGCTTTCTCCTAGTATTACACGGATACTGGAGGTTAGGCACAGCTGGTGTGGTTCAGCTGCTCGAAGATGTCAGGGCTCCCGTGTCTGGAAAATTCTTCTCACCTTACAAGAATTCCAGATATTGGCTGTTGCTGCAGTTTGTTCAGTCGTTCATAGACGTCAGGGATCCCACACTGCAGTTGTCGGGGCCTTCCCTCATGCTGACAAGATGGTCTATATTCACAGCAGGAGGGCCCCTTCTAGCAGGACTGCTAACATTCCCCAGAAGTACCACCCCCAGACTTCCATTTGTGTTTTGTTGGCAGAACTGGGTCACTCAGCCAGGCCTAAGAGAAGAGAGATTGAGAAAACTGCAATTGGAGAGTCATAATTAGCTGAAACAAGTCTTTATCCAGTGCCTCAGGTCGGGTAAACTGCTGCCAGAGATGAAGTCTGGGTTCTGTGGGCAAGGAATACAATACCGGAGGTGAGCGTTGTGGGTATGTGGCAGCCAGGTACTGTAGCTGCAAAACAAATGATCCCCAAACCCACTGGCATTTACTTTGCTCATGAGCCTGCAACCTGCACCACTGCGTGGGGACAGCTTGTCTCTCTTCTACTTAGCATCGGGTTAAAACAACAGCAACATTTATTTTGCTCACGATTTTGCAATTTGGTCAGCGTTCGGTGGGCTCCGTTCCTCTCTGTTCCCCGTGGTGTCAGCTGGGATGGTTCTGGAGGCTGGAACCATGGGGGCTGGAACCATCTGAAGGCTCATTGTTTCATATCTGGACCTGAGCTGGGAAGTCCCTGGGCTTCCAGGGGTTCCCTGGGCTTCTTACTCTACGTGGTCTGTCTGTGTGCTCTCTCCAGCATGGTGGCCTTGAGGCAGCCGAACGTTTCACATGTCAGCTCAGGGATCTGAATATCTGAATGTGCTTAGATCTATTAAAGAGATTGAATCAAAAATTAATGTAAAAAAGCAGCAGGTCCACATGAGTCAAATGGTGAAGTCTACCAAACATTTTAGGAAGAATTGTACCAATTTTCTACAATCTCTTCCAGCAAACAGAAGCAGAAGAATACTTCTTACCTCACTCTTGGAGGCCAGCATTACCCTACGACGAAAACCAAGTGAAGACCTCACGAGGAAAGAAAACTGCAGACGAGCATCCCTGATGAACACAGATGCAAAAATCCTCAGCAAAACACTAGCAAATCCTACCCAATCATGTACAAAAAAAGAATTGTACCCTACAGCCAAGCAGAACTGATTCCTGCTGTGTAAGGCTGGTTCAGCATTTAGAAGACAGTGGTGGCCATCACACCCAAAGAAGAAGAAACACAATCCTGTCAACAGGGCAGAAAAAGCATTTGACAAAAACCAACACCCATTCAGGATAAAAACGCTCAGCAAACTAGGAGTCGAGGGGAACTTTCTCAGCTTGATGAAGAACAGCTACAAAAAACCTACGGCTACCAAAATACTTCATGGTGGGAAACTGGATGTTTTCTCCCTCAAGATCAAGAACAAGACAATGATGGCCCTTCTCACCATGCCTACTCAACATCCAGTTCTCGGCAATGCAATCAGATCAGGAAAGGAAAAGAAAGGGTATACAGATTGGGAAGGAAGAAACAAAACTGTTTTTGTAGATGACATTATTGTCTATGTAGAAATTCCTAAGGAGTTCACAAAAAAATAAATAAATCAATAAATAAATCTATCATCTATCTACTATCTCCTGGAACTAGTAAGCTTTTGTAGGAAGGCTGCAGGATACAAGTAAGGTTACAAGAGTCAATTGCTTTCTTATGTACTAGCAACGAACAGTTGGAATTTGGAATTAAAAATACACCATTTACATGAGTGCGCGTGCACAGACACACACACACATACAAACAACACAAGTATAAATCTAATGAGTTATATGCAAGATCTGTATGAAGAAAACTATTGTACACTGGTGAGAGAAACCAAAGATCTAAATAAATGAAGAGACACTCCATTTATAGCTAGACAGACTCCATACTAAGATGCTAGTTCCTCCCAACTTGATCTACAGATTCAACATATCCCAATCAAAATCCCATCAAGTTATTTTGTGAATATTGACAGACAGATTCTAATGCTGAAAATAGCCAACAATACTGAAAAGAACAATACTGAACAATCCTGGGTTCAGTACTCAGTATTCAGTATTGGGTTTGGTTCACCTGATGCAAAAAAATCATTCAACAGATTGTTGAATACTGAACAATACTGAAAAGAAGAAGAAAGTTGAAGGACTACCCTTTCCCCCCGAAAATAAGACCTAGCTGGACAATCAGCTCCAATGAGTCTTTTGGAGCAAAAATTAATATAAGACCTGGTATTATAATATATGATATTATATGATATATGATATTATATAGACCCGGTCTTATAGTAAAATAAGACCCGGTCTTGTAATAAAATAAGACCAGGTCTTATATTAATTTTTGCTCCAAAAGACGCATTAGAGCTGATTGTCCGGCTAGGTCTTATTTTCAGGGAAACACAGTAGTATTACCCAACTTCAAGACTTATTATAAAGCTACAGTAATCAAAACGTGTGGTATTGGTGAAAGAATAGACAAATAGATCAATGGAACAGAATAAAAGCCCAGAAAATAGCCCACACAAATATAGTCAACTAATCTCTGACAAAGGAGCAAAGGCAATTTGATGGAAAAAGCATAGTCTTTTCCACAGCGGTGCTAGGATAATTGGATATCCTTTTGCAAAAGAAAGAAAAGGAGGAAAGAACAAAGAATCTAGGCACAGACGTTTCACAAAAACAGCTCTAAATGGACCATAAACCTAAATGTACAATACAAAACTGAAACCTCTGGAAGATACCACAGGAGAAAATCGAGGCTCTGGGTTTGGCAGTGAATTTTTAGATGTAAAACGAAAAGCATGATCCACCCAAGAAAAATTTTGTTCCCTTGGACTTGATTAAATTGAAAAACTTCTGCTTTGCAAAAAACACTGTTAAGAGAATGAAAAGATAAGCCACAGTCTTGGAGAAAATCATTTCAAAACACATACGCAATAAAGGGCTTGTATCCAAACTATACAAAGAATTTAAAAACCTCAACAATAAGAAAATAAACAACCCAATTTAAAAATGGGCGAAACAGGAGTCCGGTCAAGTTGGCAGAGTAGCAAAACATATTGAATGTGAACTGTAATTGAAAACAATAAAAAAAAAAATGGGGAAAAGATCTCAATAGACAAAAAAGATATACAGATGGCAAATAGACATAGGAAAAGATACTTACCATAATATGTCTTTAAGGGAATTGCCAATTAAAACAACCCCAAGATACCGTTGCACATCTACTAGAATGGTTAAGATCCAAAACACTGACAACACCAAATGCTGGCGAGAATACATAGCAACAGAGACTCTGGCTCATTCGCTGGTGGGAACGGTCCAGCCATCTTGGAAGATATTTGGGGTTGCTTGCAAAACTAAACATATTTTTAACATGTGATCTACAAATCGCTCTTGGTATCTACCCAAAGGCGTCGAAAACAGGTTCTGCACATAAACCTGCAGACAAGTGTTTGTAGCAGCTTTATTCATAATTGCGCCAAACTGAAAGTCACCAAGGAGTCCTTCAGTGGGTGACGGGACACATAAACTATGGTACACCCCGAGAAGGGACTAGTATTCAGAGCTCAAAAGAAAGGAGCTATCAAGTCGCGACCGGGAGGGACCCTAAAAGCATATTACCAAGTGAAAGGAGCCAGTCTTCATAACTGCATATTGTCTGATTCCAACTATATGACATTCTGAAAAAGTCAGGACTCTAGGGACAGTAGAAAGATCAGCCTAGAGGATGTTTAGGGAGGTGACACGATTCCTTTACATGCTGTATTGGTGGACACAACCATTATGCATTTGTCAAAACCCACAGCGCTGTGTACAAGAGAAAGAGTGACACAGAGGGACAATGCCGACTGTCCTCCAGTCCTCTCCCCGCAGCCACATACCTGTCTTCCCCCCAACCCCGTAAGTCACGGAAGCCTCCTGAGTCACCGTCCCTCCACTGGAGCCCAAGAGCAGGTCCCACGTTTTCACAGTGGGGTGAGGGACACTGGACCAACACCTCTCATAGCCGTGGCAGCCTCTCTGCCTCCACAAGCACATACTCCACCCCTGTCCCCAAGGTTGCATTGGAAAGACCCAGAAGTTCTGGGTGACTGATGAACGCCCACCCCTCACAGAAGGATGGGGACAGGGTGATGCACACCCAGAGACAGCACCCACCCTCAGCTCCATTTGCTCATCTGTCAAATGAGGAGGTTGAGTAAAACGTCTCCCTAAGGACCCTATTGTGCCAACCTTCTGTGATTCTGAAACACCGCCTCCCCCATAAGTGCTGAGGACCATCTTGTCCATAAATAAACTGGTGGAGCCAGTTGCTGAATTTCTAATGGTCAAGAGCATCTTTTAGTCACGATGGGAGCCCAGGATTTTCCCTCTAAGCCAAATAGGCCAGATTGGGACCCACCAAGACCTGCAACAATGACACACTCCACATCTGTAAAAACGACTTCTCTGGGATGACATACTTTATCTTCCTTATGAAAATTGTTCATCAAAATAAAAAATAGACACATACCTTTGGATCCAGCAATTTTACTTCAGGAAATTTGTCTTATAGGAAAGTCATACAAGTGTGCAAGGATGTCTGTACAGAGATAATTTTTGCAACATTCGTTGTAATAGTGAAAAATTCAAAGCAACTTGAATATCTATTTTAAAAAGATGGATAGAGTGATGGCGGGTGATGGGAACGTGAAGCGAGGCACCTTGGGGCCTGGCAGCGAGAGCCGCAGCGAGAGCCCGAGAACCCGGGCGGCGCGGAAGCGACAGCAGAAGCGGGTGGCTGGGCAGCAGCGGCGGCGACGCTCTTGACGGGGGGCGGGGAGAGGCTGCTGAACGTGGCGCTAGCGGCCCTGGTGCTGCTGGGGGCCTCCGGCTGCGGGCGCGCTGGGGGCGCAGGCAGACGCGGGACTTCAGCTTGGAGTCGGCCCCGCACCCCGCGCACCCCGCTCGCGGTCAGTGGGAACGTATTCGACGTGACCAAAGGCAGCAAGTTCTACGGCCCTGCGGGTCCGGACGGAATGTTTGCTGGCAGGGACGCCTCCAGGGGACTGGCGACATTTGGCCTAGATAAAGACGCACTTAGAGACGAATACGATGAGCTCTCAGATCTGAATGCTGTGCAGATGGAGAGTGTTCGAGAACGGGAGATGCACTTTAAAGAGAAATATGATTATGTAGGCCAGAACCATCAGAATATACAGCTGAAGACCATACCAAGGACCCCAATAAACAGGATTGAACTTTGTAAACAACCAAAGTCAGGGGCCTTCAGAGCTGCAGTTCTTACTCCCTTTCACAGAATGTCTAGAGTCTTTGGGTTTGGTTCACCTGCTGCAAAAAAATCATTCAACAGATTGTGCACAAGCTAACTGAGTCTCACTGTGAAGATTTGAATACTAGACATTCTTTATGCTGCCAAACTCATTTGTTGCAGTTGTTTGTCATGTCTGGTGGGGCTTCATCATCCTGAAAAGAAAGACAGGGATTTTTTTTTTTTTTTTTTAGAGAGTAAGAAAGTTACGAGGTTACTTTTTCCTTTTTTCTTTTATTTTTCTTTAAATCAAAGACAACCAGATATGTATTTGCTGCTTGAGTGCACACATCTGAGAAACAGCAAGGGGGGATTCCTATTTCACGTGCTCTGCCTTTGTTTTAGCATCGAGGGAGGGAGGAGACCTGGACAGAGAGGTGGGGTTGCACGTTAATTGGAGTAGTTTAGGCTACTGAAACATTAAAATGTGAATTCCCCAACTTTTCTTTTTGGGTTTTGTCAGGAATTAGGGATAAAAACCTTTACTTCTAACAAATTTTTGGAAATTAGATGGGATTTCAAGTGGATTTAAGTCAAAGCTAAATCCCCAACAGTAAGATCATTTGAAACTAGTTTGCATTCCTTCCCTTCCCCTAGGTCAAATCAATATTACTTGTGCCTTATTTCACTTACATAGACTTGAACAAGCAGCATTAAGACGGAAGTTGGAATATTCTGTTGACCGCAAAACCTTGATGTCATGCTGTGTATAGAGAATATAAAAGGAATATTCAGTGTTACTGCCATATATGTTAATATACACAAACTTAATTAGCATTGTAATGGCCAAATGCATTCCCCCATGCTTTTCTCTTCAAAAAAAATTAAAAAACAAATCAACAACTCTGTCCCCCAACAGCTGCCTAATTTTAGGAGTCAGACCCTCATAGCTCACTGGTGTGGGTGCATGGGGTTGTAGTATGGATGTCGTATGGGTGTGTTTGAATGTGTGAGAGCGCCTTGGAAGGGACTCTGCAGATACTGTAAATACCAGTACCATTTTAATAAAGCATGTACAATAAACCAAAAAAAAAAAAAAAAAGATGGATAAATAAATATGGCTCATATATAGAATGGAATCACCATGTAGCTATTAAAAGACATAATAAGGAAAATCTATAAATGCTGACATGGAAAATTGTTCAAGATACAGTGTTGATTGAAGATAGCAGATGCAGACACACACACACACACACAAAAGAGTGAACCTTAATTTAAGCTACTGACTTTAGTTAACAATAACGTATACATGTCACTTCACTAATTGTCATAAATGTACCACATTAATGCAAGATGTTAATAAGGGAAATTGTGTGCAGGTGGAGAGGGTCTGTGGGGGCTCTTGTGCTATCAATTTTTCTGTAAATATACCACCGTCGTAAAACTTTTTTATTAATTTTTATTAATTTTTTAAAACCTGAAGGCTAGGCTTAAAAACAAGTGTGTTGTGATGTAATGGGAGCTGAGCTTGATTGGGGCAACACGTAGGAAGCCCCTGGGGTGAGGGCCTGAGGTTTTATTACTTTGGGGCCTCCAGGCCCCTCTTCCGGGCCTGACACAGCCTCTGATCAAGTTTGGACAGTGTGGGCAGGAACGTGAGACGTGGAACTGCATGTGAGATGACCAGCTTCACATTCATTATTTCTCTTGGGCCTCGGGACAATGCCCTGTTTTCTTGAACTATTTTGACATAATTTCAGACTTACAGAAAAGTTACAAGAAAAGTACAAAGAATTCCCAGATTTCCCTTCCCCCAGATTTCCCAAATGTCTTCACACCCGACCGCATCCTTTTTTGTCTTTTCAGTTTCCAGCCCCATTTCCCAAGCAAGCAAGCAGGCCTGCCAAGGAACAGGTCCCAATGTGGTTTCTTTTTCATCTTCATTCCGGTAAGAACAACCATGGACATTGACTAAGCACCTTATGTGTACCGGACACCGTCCCTGGCACTTTTCACGTATTTCATCACTCCACCCTCCCACGGCCCCCTGAGGGGTTCTGTCATCAACCTCGCTTTGCACACGTGGAAGCTGAGGCCCAGGGACTGACCCACTTTGAGCAACAAAGCCACATGGTTGGTCAGTAGCAGAGCTGGTGTGCAGACAGATGGAGGCAGTCTGGTGGCAAGCAACGAAGGAGTGAGGAATGACTTAAAGACGTACAAAACAGGGTGGGAACCCAGTTTGGGAGCCAGGCCAGGAAAGCAGACAGCCCACGCCACATAGTCCCAAGGGAGACTTCTGCTGTTGTCTCCAGATGAGACTGGGCTCAAACTCAGACACGCCACGCCAGGACAAAATAAGTTTCTTCTTTACAAAGGGAAGCGGGCGGAGTTCATTCCAAGCTGCCCGGGATCAAATACCGATTGTGCGTGTGTGAATGTGACTGCAGGTGTGGGAGTGTGTAAGGGGCTGCTGCGTGTGTGAGTACATGAGTGTGGGTCCGTGTGTGGGTGTGAATGTGTGTGGATGTGTAAGTGTGAACATGAGAGGTGTGTGGGTAAGCGTGAGTGGATGTGAACACGTGTGGTATTGTAAGTACCTGATGTGAATGTGTATGGATAGATGAATGAATGCAAGTGTGTGTGTGTGTGTGTGTGTGAGTGTGTCAGTATATGAGTGTGAATGTGTGTGGGCAGGTGAGTCTGTGAATGTGGGTGCGTGGGACACACTGTGTGTGAGCTTTTCTAGGCAGGAACAAACCCTTCTCCGTGAAGCATCCTGCTGGAGTGGCCTGGGTAGGGGCTTTGTGGAATTCCCATCCAATGTGGGATTCCCATCTGACCCGTGGAATTCACACCTTGTTGGCCAATTCCTACTCCCTCTGGAAGCCCAAGCTCCCGGGTCAGGTCGGAGGCCTCTCTCCTCTCTCTCTGCTGCCCCATCACAGCCGTCACTATACTCAGTTGTTTGTGTCTAATTATGTGTCAGGGCCCCAACCAGACCCCCAAGGCTAGGAAAGCAGGGGCTGGGTCTCTTTCTGTCTCTCCCACCCCGGGCTCAATACCCTGCACGTGCAGGCATCAATAAATGATGCTGAATAAATAATCGTAATTTTTCCCACCCCCATGGCACAGCGCACCTCCAAGTGTTTGCGCATGCAGTCGCCTCCACCTGAATGCCTGTCTCCTTTTCCCAAAGGACACTTAGAGACACCATTCAGAGGCCACCTCCTTCAGGAAGCCATCCTGGACTCCCGGGACCAAGTCACTTACTTGAAGGCCGGTGGCTGTCCGGCCCATGCGGTTGTAAGGTCTCAGAGGGCAGGGCCATGTCTGTTTCATATCTTCATATCTGCATCCTCAGCACTTGTCACAAGGTTAAGCACACAGTAGGGCCAAGAAAGAATGAGTACGTGAAGAATAATGAAAGAGAATTGATGTACTGTGCCCTCTCCCTAGAAAGCCAACCCTTACCAGAGGCTTCGCTGCTTCCCTGGCCCACCCTCCTTGCACAACCCCATTCGGCTGACATGTCCTAGGCTCTGAGGAGTTTGCCTCCACTCTCAGACCAGCATCTCCTTGAGCACGAGGTAGGGTGTCAGATTACTCTTTGGGTCCCTGCACTGCTGAGCCTGAGTCTGCACATGTTCTACCTCACCTCCTTCTGCCTTCTCCTCCTCAAACCTACCTGGCCTTCCCGCAATCCCTAGACATGTTAAATTGGTTCCCACCCCAGGGCCTTTGCACTTGCTGTTCTCATTTCCTAAACTAGTATTCCCCCCTACCCTCTTTAGACTCACAGCTCAAATGTCTCCTCCCCAGGGACACCTAACTACGATCGCCACTGGCCTCATAGGTCCCTCTCTGTTTTTCTTTCTTCTAATTTAGTGTTTGCCTTGCCTCGTGGCTACATCAGGGCTTTTATGGTGTCCCGTAGTTAGTGGTCTATGGAGCCTGAGTTCAAGTGCCATGTCTGCTGTGTGATTCTGAGCCAGTTTCTCCTCAGCGGGTCTGTGCCTCAGTGGCAGGAACAGAGTTCCCTCACAGGGCAGCTGTGGGGATTCAGTGAGTAAATACAGGGAGTGCCTTAGCACAGGGCCAGTCAGGTTCTACTAGCTATGCGCTGAAGGGTTGTCTTACTCTCTATACATTTTTCTGGAGCCCAGCATATAGTAGGCGTTCAGGAAACATTTGTGGACGGTACAGCACACATTGGCACTTAGCAAGAGTTGGGTTGCTGGGAAGGGGGGAAGGATTCAAGTTGCCCAAACCCCTAGCTCCAAACACCTGCCCACCTGCCGGCTCTACTCTGCGGGGAAGA
This sequence comes from Rhinolophus sinicus, assembly GCF_036562045.2. Taxonomy (NCBI): domain Eukaryota; kingdom Metazoa; phylum Chordata; class Mammalia; order Chiroptera; family Rhinolophidae; genus Rhinolophus; species Rhinolophus sinicus. Next base: position 16,451,037 of record NC_133767.1, read on the forward strand.
GGCGAGCTCCCCCCCCCCCGCCCCCCCCCGCCCCAGGAAGGGCAGCGGGAGGGGCGGAGGGACCGGCCAGAGCCTAATGCGGGGGTGGGGGGGTGTTGTTGGGAGATGGGATTTTATTCTGAGAGCGTGGGGGAACTACTGCGGGTTCTCCGTGGGGCGTGACCTCCAGCTCCTTCCGGGGAGACGGTGTGGGGGGTGGGTGGGGGGTGCCCCCAGGGGAGGTCAGCGGCCGGGCCTGGAGTGGGCTGAGGGGACATCGACAGGGACGTGGGATTCGGCGCCCGCCGCGTGAAAGTGGGGGTGTGGCGGCAGGGCGGGGCATGCAAATCTGGGGGCGGGCGCCAGGCGGGGCGCAGGAAGCTGGGCGGGCTGAGTCCCGCGCCCAGGAAAGCCCCAAGTGGCGCCGCGGGGCCCGGCTAGGCCACCCCACTGTCTCCACTTCCCGCTTGGGCGCTGGCTCGGCGGATGGACCCGGAGCGTGGAGGTAGGACGCGGGGCTGGCTCGCGGGTCCGAGGCGGGAGGGATCGTCCCGGGCACGCAGCGGGCCTCTGGGAAGTGCTGGGCCGCCGCCAGGGTCCCGGGCGGAGGGTCCCTGGGACCTGCCTTACCCGCGCTAGGACCGCTCGTGCACGGAGAGCGGTCTGCTCTGTCCATGTCTCCCAGGGGCAGCCGAGACGGGGGCTGGAAACGCAGGCTGGCCCCTGGGCGCTCAGACACCCGGCGCGGCCCCCAAACTCGTGCCGAGACATCTCTCCGAGCCGTGGGAAATGACGGGAGCGTGGGGTAAGGCAGGTCTTGGGCCACGCAGGTCCCCTTCTCTGGGCAGTCACCTCTGGCCCCGCGCACAGAGAGTTGATGAGAATTGGGGAGGAGAGAAAGGGTGGGGAAAGTTCTGCAAACTGTAAAATTGGATACTAGGTGAGGGAATCTGGGGAAACAACGCCCTTTCCACCTTTGTACTCCTTATTTGAATATTGCTGGATGGATCCAGTACCAGCGATCGTTTTTTTCTGGGGCTTATTTTCTTCAGGCTCTGTTCTGAACACGGTCAGTATTCTGAGTTAAATCTGAAAATAACCTTTCTGGTCGTGCTGTGTATGTATCATGGCCATTTTTCAGATGAGGACGAGGAAGCGAAGGCAGCTTAAGTAACTCGCCCAAGGTGATGCCCTCCCCCCACCCCCCAAAGTGTGGATCAGGGTGGGGACCCAGGCGATCTGACGCCCGAGCCCTCTGCTCTCCACCTGTCAACAATATTTGCCAACCTACCCCATAAATGAATTCTCCAGGGGATTTGATTAAAGTGCAGATTCCTAGGCCCGGTCTGTGAGATTCTGATTCAATAAACCCAGGAGCCTGGATTAAAAAAAAAAAAATCTGTATTTCCTGTAATCAGGAGAGAGTGGAGACCAGTGACCTGGTGGCAAATGCTGGGTTCCCAGATTTCCCCCAGGCTGCTATGAATCCTGCGTGAATCCTAGCTTCTGCCTTTCCCCAGCCTTCTGTGAGCTGTGGCCCCTGTGGGAGCTGGAGCCTTTGGTGGGACATCAGAGCTTGTGTTAAAATCCTAAAGTTCGAGGGGGAAACTGAGGCTCAGGTGTCCGTTTGGCCCAGGTTTCTGCACACTTAGGGGATCCAGACTCCTGCAAAGGTCCCTTGGACTCAACTAGGATTGGGGGGTGACCGGCCCAGCCATTCCCTCACTCATTAGTCCTTGGCGCTCCTGGAGGCTCTGCTCCAGCGCTGTTTAGGGCATTGGTGTTTACCCTCAGGGCCTCCCTCTGGGGAGAAAGAGCACAGCAGGGGTGATCAGCCCCTGGGGGGAGGCCCCGTGAGAGGCTACGGGGAACAGAGACCTCTGAGCCAGCCTTGGAGCATTGGAGGAGCTCGGCAGTAGGAGAGCGGGAGGGAAGGGTACGCTGCTTGGGCAAAGACATGGAGATGTGAAGGGCGCTTGTGTGGCGCCAGGGAGTGGGGAGAGCAGTGGCGAGGTGGGGCTGGCTGCATTGTGGAAAGGCCTCGAACGTCGTGCTGAGAAGCAGGCCAGTGTCTTCCCTTTGCCTGAGCCATCGGAGTCACAATGCAGATTCCTGGGCGCCAGCCTGGACCTCTGGAGCCAGATCTGGAGGGAAGCCATGGGAAGGCGGCAGGGGGAAAACCACTAGCGAGTCACCATGGTTACAGCACATCCATTTACCGGCAAGTCCGGATGACCTGAGCATTTCCACATTCTGGGCAGTGACTCAATCCGGATGGGTTTTATACAGTACCGTCTCGGTCTCATACAGCACGACCCCGGGATCGCTAGGTGCAAAGGTCCTTGAGGTTTAAAAGGTTAAAAATAGTTGCAAAAACCACAATGACTTTTGCACCAACCTCATAGCAAGGCCCTGAAGGGAAGTCAAAGAAGTGAGGAGAGAGACTCTTTCCTGGACCCCTCCCCCTCTCCTCTCCAACCCTACCCCAGGATGGAGGAGCGGTTTCGAGACCAAACAGGCCACTGAGCTCAGGTGCCCTCCATGCACCTAGGAGGGGGTCAGGGACAGAAGCCTCCGGCTGCTTTGTTTCCTCACCCTGGTCAAAGTGAGCTTTCATGCAGGTGAATAGCATCGTGTTTTATATGCCACTTAACACAGTTTCCCACACCTAGTATGTACACAGTAAACGTGCGTGTCCGCTGTTACCTGTCAAGACGTATAGCTGGAGGTTAAGAACAGGGACTCTGGAGCCAAATTGCCCAGGTTCAGAGGCTGGGTTTGCTGCTTCCTAAGTTTGCTGCTTCTCAGGCCCTCAGTTTCCCCATTTGTGAAATTGTAGTGACTATGCTGTTGTAGTGATGATGGAAAGAATGAATAAGTGTCAGGCACACAGAACGGGCTGGTACAGAGTAAACACATGGATTTATAGTAAATCAATGAGCCCCATTGGATGGGGTTTCGTCTGCCCATTTTGCAGGTGAAGAAACTGAGAATCACAGCTGTGTGCAGGGACTTTGCCTAAGGTCCCATGTCTAGGAATGACAGAGACATGGAGGGATTAGAACCTGCTTTCCTTCCCAGCCCGTGTTCTTTCCCACTGTCCCAGTTTCCTGGGGTGAGCAAGAGGGACATATTTCCCAGCATTCCTCGTGACTGGCCCGGTGGAGACATGCCTGGTCACGTTTGGTCATATTTCCCTTCACTAGTCTAGAAGAGAGGCCAGCGGCTTGCCTGGACGGTGTATGAACTTGCCCTTGCAAGAACGTGGATGGGAGAACCCCACCTGGTGGCTGAAAGGTCCTACAGGACCCACCATCAGATGGGCTATACCCCCATTGCTGTGTCATGTGACAATTCTGCTTCCGTGAGCTAGAGGCAGAGAAAAGGGCATAGAGGCTTGAAGACAGGGGCCCCACGTTCAAAGGTGAGTTTGCTGCTTCCCACCTGTGATCTGGAAGCAGTCGCTTGCCCTCTCTGAATCTCAGTTTGCCTGTCAGTAAAATGGGTATAGGACAGGGATGTTCGTGAGATCATTTTTATAGGCACTTTGCCCCTGGCTCGGCAATTGCTGTTTTTCTCCCCATTTAGGACACAGTCGCGTCTCCATATTCAGTCCTTGGCTTCCTCATTCCTTGTTTTCTTCAAATATTTATCAAGCCCCTGTACATGCCAGGTACGGTGGCTGGTGCTATGACAGAACACCAGACAGAGCCCTCCTGTTCCTGCAGTTTACATTCTAGTTGAGAAAACAGGCAGTTCACAAACCCACATATATATACAGATCTACAGCCCTTATCAATCATTCCAAAATCCACCAGCTCTGAAAACCGAAAGCTTTTTCATAACTCGCTTGGAAGCACGACCCGACAGGAACTAAACCCGAGGCCCTCTCGGGTCTTTATTTCTCCTTGGTGAGGATGCACGTGTCTTTCTCTCTCTCTCTTTCTCTTTCTCTGCAAAGATGGTCACGTGATTGCTGCTCTGGCTGCGTGGGGGGCGGGGGTGCTTACGTCAGGTGGGATTTTATACCAGATAACCTTTCTTTAATCTGAGTAATTCGGAAACACGCCTGCCCCCCCAGGATTTCACATGAGAGAACGGGGACCTGCAGTACGCTGTCAGCTAGTGACAGTGCTAAGAGAAAAGCAAAGCGGGGGAGGGCGGGGTCGGTGGAGGGATGTCAGAAAGACGAGGGGCGAGGCCTGGAAGGATGGGCCCTGGGCAGGGCACCACAGCAGAGAAGGGCTCGTCCATCCCACCGACCCCACTCCCGGGCCCCCTGCATGTCCCCGGCTCACAGTTCTGTCTCAGGGTACATGTCTGTGTGTTTCCAAGAAGTGGTGATGCCTCTAAGATTTCAGATTTGGCTCCGACTGACTCATTCTCACTCTAGCCCCCGCTTCCTCTCTTCCCCGAGGTTGTTTCAGAAATCCAGGGTCTTAGCTAAAGCAGGCCTGGGTGCTGTGACTCTTTGGGGACAGTCACTAGCTGGGCCAGCCTCCAAGTTCTCTCCTCCTCCCTCCAGTGAAAGAAGGAGGATGTGGGTCCCAGCGAGGGGAGGAGAGGTTGGCCCTCAAGCGTTCAGTGGGACTGATTTCCTGAGGGGAGGGGGTGCAGTTCTGAGCAGTGGATGTGTCAAGGCTTCCGGCCTGCAGAGCCGGGTGACGAAGCTGAAAGCGACAGGCATGGACATGGGTTGAGGGCTGGCACGAGGCTCACCATTTACATTCACTCAGCAAACACGCCAGGGGTTGGAGACAGGGCAGCCAGGGATGTGGAAGGGAGGCCCTCGCAGAGCGGGCAGTCTGGTGGGGGAGGTGACTCCACGGAGGTGACTTCTGAGCTAAGACCTGAAGTAAAAAGACATGTGGATGTGTTTTTTGGGGGTGGGAAAGAGTGGTCCTGGCAGAGAGAACAGAAAGTGCAAAGGTCCTGAGGTGGGAACAGGCGTGGTGCGTTTAGCCCACAAGGAAGCTGGTGCGGTTGGATGGAATTAGGGTGCAGGAGCCCAGCTCAGGGAGGTAAAGGGGAGCCCCGTACCTGCCTTATCTCATTCAGCTTGTAGAATCACCTGACAACGTAGGACCTGCTCTTACCCAGACCTCACACGTGACGAAACAGGCACAGAATGGTGTAGTAACTTGCCCAGGGTCACACAGCTGGAAGGCGGCAGAGCAGGGCTGTGAACCCGAGTTCTCAGCGTTCTCAGTCGTCACCACTGTGTGTAAACACATAATGGGAACCGGGCTCAAGTGCTGAAGACCCACCTACCACTCAGATGGTTGTTGGTGTGCTGTCCTGCCATAGGTCAGCCAGCCTGGCAGCTCTGTGGGTGTGGGCAGGCCAGGCCTGGCATCACAAATGGTCCAATCATTGTGCAAATCATTTTACAGATCATTTGACCAATGAGCACCTTCCCCGGGGGCTGACAGTAAGGCCACGCTGAAGCAGAGGGGACCGCAGAGCAGGGTGAGGGCGAGTGGAGTCCCCAGTCCACAGCAGGCGCTCAGCTAGGGGGAGGTGGGTAGAGGAGTGGGGGCCTCCCCGTTTCCCCCAAGGAGGAAACGGAGGCTATGGTAGTGACTTACCTGTGACACAACTCAGAAGGACAGAGTCTGGATGCAAATCCAGGTCGCTGACCTGGAAGCCGTGACACTAAGCCACTGTTCTGAACCCACCCCCACAAGGCGTCGAGTGGAAAAGAGCTGAATTTCTTGGTTGGAAATAAGGGAGCAGCATTTTGGAGAATAGGAGAAGGTCTGAGCTTTTCCTGGAGCATCCAGGAGAGCATCCTGCCTTTTCAAAAGAGGAAACGGCACTTCTCTGGAGAGGAGAGACACGGGGCCACTGGGCTGGCAGCTGTCCGAGCCTGCAGAGCCACAGACTCCTGTTGACAGCCTTGTTTGTGAGGGTGGAGCTTTCCACAAGCCAGATTTCCACAGCTAGACAGCTCTGACTGGGCTAAGATTTTTCCTAAGATACAGCCAGATTAGCTTTCCAGGAACTTTCACTTTCTGCTCCATCCCTCCAATCACAGCCCAATATTTCTCCTTTTCAGACTACACAGCTGTCGTTATTTTAATCATTCTTCTTGACACAGGGAATTGTAAAGAGTTCAGTCCAGCTTTGGACACGATGCAGTTGGTCGGAGACCCACATGAAACCCATTGCTTTCCCCAAAGCCTGTCTGGTCAGAGAAGAGGGAGGGGGCTCACCTTCTGTTTCTCCTTGCCTCCTGTGGGGGTCTTCTGGTGTCTGAGGACACCCACCCGCCCACCCAGGAGGATACCACCTGGTGATTGTTGGCCAAAAAGGGACCACACATGTAGGGTGGGATTTTAAAAAATCGAACTCTTTTGCAAGCATTTAAAAATCAGGATTACACACATAAAAATGTGGATTTGGGGCTTCTTTTGAAAAACTCAGAAGACCTAGAATGACTGTGCCTTCAGTCTCATGTGGCAGAAAGCCACTGACGCTGTGTGGCATCTGCCTTCTGGGGCTGGGCATGTGCCCGCCACTTGTCTCCTCTCTACTCTCTGAGGGCACGCATATCAGTTGTCATAGATAATTTGAGTTTCCTCTGGAGGAGACGACTCCTTGGCCGTGAAGGAGGTAGCTGGCATGGCCCCTGAAAAGGCCTGGGGGACCTGACGTAGCACTGGGAGTAGACTGAGGGTCTTTGGGGGTCCCTCCTGCCCTGAGAGCTTGGTTGACACCCCCCAATACTCTAGACTGCACACTCCACTCCCTTCCTTCCCTCTCATTCATCTTTTTTTCTTGTCCTTTTTATCGCAACATATGTGCAGACAAGTGCCCAGCTTCATGCATTTTCACAAAGTGAACATGTGCCATGTATAACCCAAGCAGTCCACTAGAAGTCTCCCTCCTGCTTCCTCCTGGCCCCCCCGCACGCCCCTCCCCCAAAGCAGAAGTCCTAACTTCTACCCCGAGATCAGTTTGTCTCTTTCTGGACTTTGTATAAATAGAATCAGTGTTGCCGTTTTGAGCCCAGCTTCCTTGGCTCAGCTTGCACCCACGTGACCTGCTGATGCTTTCCTGGCAGCTGTAATTGCCGTGGGGTCTCAGACAGTTTACTTGGTGCTTAGAGAATGAGCTTTTGCCACCTGCTCCGTCAACACGGTCTGAGGCCTGTTCTACTCCACCATGGTCTCTGCCTCCCTGCAACCGTCCCATGAGGCAAATGGCTCTGCCCACACTTCACAGAGGAGGAGACTGAAGCTCTGAGAGGACCCCAGCTTGCCAGGGTCTCTCAGACAGTCAAGGTGGGGCCTGGGACTTAGCCCCAGAATTATGCTTCCATGTCTTAGATGCCCTGGAGTCCATGCTCACATGAGTGGCTCCACACGTCTGTGTGTTCCTGACCATGGCAGGAATGACACAGGGTGAGACAGCAGGAAGAACTTGTGGGAGAACTCCTCTCCACCCCAGCTGCCCGTCTGCAGACAGAAAACCAACAGGGAGTTCTTATCAGGGCCGATGTGTCACCCTTTGGGTTTTTGCCCAGGGGCAAAGTCTCGGTCACTGTTGAGACAAGTTCACGGGTGAGCGCTGGACAAACAGAGATGGAGGCCAAATTCTAGCTCAGTCACTTCCTGCCTCGTCACCTTGGGGCTCTTTCTGAACCCCTCCGAGCCTCGGTTTCCCGCTCTGTGCAGGGGGCGTGTGTGGCCCCCTCTTCTGCAGGGGTTTTGCCGAGGAGCACACAGAGAGGTGCTACCAGGAGCGAGTTCCTGGCTCCCGCCTCCATGCCTGGCGCTGTGCCGCGACTCCAGAGGGAGGAGGTCCAGGTTCAAGGCTCAGTCCCACCGTTTACCAGCTGTGCAGCCTTAGGCAGCTTCCTGAACCTCCTTAGGCCTCGGTTTCCCCGTCTCCAATGGGGATGATAGTGACTGTACCCGCCGTGTTCCTTGGGTTGGAGAGAGGTGGAACCCATGGGCAGAGAGCCCTTAGAGAGCTTGAGGAACTGGGGACAGGCACGGGCCATGGTGACTTTTGCAGGAGCTGTGACTGTCACGAAGACAGCCAAAATCTCGTCAGCATCCTGGGGTAAGAATCATGGTAATGCCCCAATTACCAGCTCCCTGGAGGTTAGCTCCCCCGGGGAGGCCCACTGGTGCCTGCCTTAGGTTATGACAGAGACGCCAAGCCACAATTGGTCAGTGTTTATCTCGCGGCGAGAAGCAGAAAATGCCAGCTCTTGGCGCTGTGCCCCTGTCTCTGTCAGGGGTGGCTGACCGGGCCCCCTACATGCAGCCATTCAGTCTTCCATCCAGCAAGTATCCATCACCCCCTACTCTGGGCCAGCATGGTGCTGGGCTCTGGGGCTGTAGCAGTGGACGCGGTGGACACAGGCTCTGGCCTTGTGGGCGGGAGCTGCGTTCCTGGGGCATGTGGACTGTGGACAGGAAGTGTGCGCATGTGATATGCTACAGGGCCTTCAGTGCTGTGCAGACCAATAGAGCAGGACAAGGGCTTGGCAGTCATGGAGGTCGGCTGCTGGCTCAGCCTCCGGCGGGGCCTCTGGTGCTTTCTGCAGGTGGCCGTGGCTTCTAGAATCCCGGCTGGAGTTGCCTGGATGCCTCCCTGGGGGCCCGATTATCTGCTTGGGCTCAGCATGTCCACAGCCAGCACAAATGTCCACGTTGCCATCGAGTGGCCTCTGGCGCCAGATGCCAGCCTGTCCTCGAGGTGGTGCACCCCCCAGGGGCTCTGGCCCAGCCGTGTCCCATGGAGGAGGTCCCTGGTCTCCAGCCCTAGCCTTTCTGCTGAGCTCTAGGCCACGAGGACGCACTTCCGGCATCCTGGATGAGGCCCACTGCTGTGTCCACAGCTCTGCAGACTGCGTGGTTTCCCCTAGCAACCCCGCCCCCCTTCCCAGCACCACCACCTGCCACTGTCCCAAACCAGAGCCACCTCCTCCTGGCTGTCAGCTGCCTGCCCCCGGTCATCCCTGAACGGTCACGTCCACCTCCCAAACGGGGCTGGAGTCTGCTTTTCTTCTCCAGCTCCAGCAGCGCCCCCTTCTCTCCCAGCCGCCTCCGTCTTGCCACGTGCTCGTTCTCCACACACAGGTGGGAGTGGGACTTCTGGAATGCAGCTCCTGTCTTGCCAAGTGGCTCCCCACTGCCCTGGGCTGCAGGCCAAGTCGCTTACCACGCCTGGTAGACAGTTGGCTTCTGGCCCCACTGACTTCTCTGCTCTTATCACCACCTCCCCTTCCCCCCATCACTGCCACCAAGGGCTCGTCTTGTCGGGAAGGGACTGGGCTGTGCCCTCCTTTCTTCCTGGCTGTTCACACACTTTCCACTCATTCCTTCCCTCCCTCCCTCCCTCTCTTAGGATCCTTAAGAATCTGTAAAATGGGTTTAATAATTGTACTCCCCTCATGGGGTGTCTTAAAGTATCCAGAACAGTGTAGGGTACTAAGGAAGCACTAAGTACGTGTAACCATGAGAATAAAGTCGGGTGCACACGATCATTTATGGAGTGCCTGCTGTATGCCTGGCACCAGGCTCCGTGTTCTGGTTCCCTGCCCTCAGGGAGCCCACAGCGCCCTCTGTGGGGCATTCTTCCACCCTCTCACACCCCGCCTTCCCCTCCGTGGAGAATTCTGTCATGCCCCCCCCCCCCACACACACACACACCTGACCCTGGAGGACCAGCGTAGGTCCTGGTAGACTCTGTCTCCTAACTGCCTCTTACATTCTCTGATGGTGGTGTTCCTACTGCTCCCTGCAGGCCTGTTTCTTTCTCACACTGCCCCCTCCCTTGGTCCACCCCAGCCTTTCAGGGGCGCAGGCCACAAGCCCGAGACCTTGACTCAATTAGTCCTCTTTTCCTCTCACCCACCCCACAACATCCCATTCTGGCAGCAAATCCTGTGGGCACTACCGTCAAACAGATCTAGACTCCGACCCATTCTTACCGGGCCTTACCCACCACCCTGTGCCTGGACCAATCCGCTAGCGTCTCCTCACTGGTCCCTGCTTCTGCCCTTGACCCCACCACTTACTGGCTGTGCATCCTTAGGCCGTTTCCTGAACCTTCCTGGGCCTTTCATTCCACACAGGCAGATGGATGGTTAGAAACGTCTCTGTTCACTCAAAGATTTATCAAAGGAAAGAAGGAAGAAATGAATGAATGAATGGCCTGTTTTGCATCTGTAGTACCCAGCACATAGTAGGTGCTCAGAAAACGCCTGCTACAAGAATGCATGAGGGCCTGGAAGACACAGTAGGTACACGAGAGCCTGGGGTGGCTCTTGGCTGACATGACTGAGTCTTGCTCATGGTGGCAACAGAACCAGCCTGCTGCCACCCATCCTCGTCCCTGGCTGGACTCGGGGTAGGGCAGGCAGGCAGCCTGGGCCATTTTAGGGCTCTGGCCTGGCCTGCCTCACTGTCCTGGGTGGGGCTGCTGATGTAGCTGCCAGTTCTGGGAACCCCAGCCAGGCAGCAGTTCCGGGAAGGCTGCTGCCTCAGGGAGAAGTGCGTCCTTGGCCCCCCGCCAGACCGGCCCAGCTGTCCCCAGGCCAGAGGAAGCTCTAGGCTGGCTTAAGATTGTGGAGTTTCAGGGATCAGTGGCTCCCAGGGGAGGCCTCCGTGGCCCCTGCTGTGCTACTGGCTTCCTCTCCAGTACCTCTTATAATGCTACTGACTGCATCCTGTCGGCGGATCCAGCTCCCACCCTCCCTTCACTCGGGCTTGTAGTCAAGACGAGGAAGAGGAACAGGAGGCCCTGTGGGCACAGGAAGAGCCTCCTCAGTCACGTCCGTACTGCTGCTGGCTTCTGACTCTTCATGACCTGCCACCCATCTCCCCCCAAATAGAAAGAGTGAGTTGAGTGTGTTTCTTTGCCAGCAGGAGTGATTTTCTACTCCGGTGCTTCTGCTGTCTTCCTGGCTCGGGCTGTCACCAATTCTTTGACTCTGCCGCTTCCTAACTCTGACCTTGGCCTTGTCACTTGCCCTCTCTAGGCCTCAGTTGTCCTCTGGCCAATGCTACCACCTCCCAGTGTTGCAGGGACGGCGTTTCAGAGGTAGTGAAACACATTGGTTAGGCACGTGGATTCCGGAGGGAGACTGCCCCAGTTCAGATCCTAGCTGTGTGGCCACAAGCAAGTGCTCTAACCTCTCTGTGCCTCAGTCTCCTCATCTGTAAAATGGTGATTTTAATGGCACCTCCCTCATAGAGTTCTTGTGAAAACCAAATTGATTAATACATTATAAGCACTGAGAACAACGCCAGGCACATAAGTACATACTCCATGTGCATGGCAGTTACCATGGGCCAAGGCTTGGTACATACTCCATGTTTAAAAATAGATGGTTGATTTTGTTATGGTTGAATTTTAGCCAGTCATTTAACAGATGTTTATTGAGCACCTGCTGTGTATATGTCAGATACTGTTTAGGCACTGGGGACAGCAATGACCGTGACAGACACAGCTCTGCCCTGGGGTTCACATTCTCATGGGGGAGGGGGTGACAAACAATACATGTATAGACAAAGAAATCCCTTCCATGTTACAGGGTATCTTCTATACTCCCAACTTCATGAACTAGCAGCAGAATGAGGGGCGGTTTCTCCTCTGCCTGTTTTTGTCTTACTGGCTTGTGAGGCCTCTTTATCTATTAAGGCCGTTAACCCTCTGTCAGGTAGGTCGCTACCCTTTTTCTAGTCACTTGCTTGCTTTCTATTTTTCTGTGGCGCGTTTTGACGTGGGGAAGTTGAAAATTTTTTGCAGTCCAATGTTTTTCTTTGCTATCTACATTCTGAAATAAAGTACATTCGCCCCTGTGAGCTCGGCGATACAATTAGATAAGTAGATGACAGAAATAAACAGGGTGCTGTGATAAGTAATGGGGGAGCCCTTCGTAGATGACGGGGTATTACAGCTGCGAGGGAGAAGAGTGCTGGGAGTGGGTCAGAGCACTCAGGCCAGTGGGACCAACGGATTGTGGGGGAGGGAGAGGGCACAGGTGGGGACAGCATGTGGGTAGCCGGGGCCTTGAGGTTTGTTATTTTTTTCATTTTCTTAAGCTTTTATGATATTTGTAGGCTCACATGCAGTTGCAAGAAATAATATAGAGAGATCCGCTGTGTTCTCAGATTCCTCCACGGGTCACGTCTTATCAGACTGCTGTCAGTATCCCTCCCAGCCAGGATACTGACAACCCGTGGCTCGCATTCCGATCCGGGCCCGCTTTACTTGTACGCATGTGTGTGCACATGTCTTTAGTTCTACCACACAGACAGCTCTGTGTCTCCACCACCACAGCCAAGGTAAAGGACAGATCACAAGAATCCCTCTTTGTTGCCATTTATAGCCACATCGACTGCCCTTTCTGCCCCCCCCCCACCTCCCAGGAACCACTAGTCTGTTTTCCATTTCCATATATTGTCATTTCAAGAACGTAACACAAATGGAATCACAGTGAGCACCCTTTCAGCTTGGCTGCTTTTACTCCTGGGCTCGGATTGTATTCGGAGTCAGAGGTGCCCCTCTTGAGTGGGCCATGAACCCCTGGGGACTGGTGGCACCTGGATGAAGACACCCTTCAGGAACCAGAGGCCAGTGGAGGGCATGAGCAGGCAGTTCAGGGCCTCGTTTCCAATCTAAAAACGATTCTGCCTGCCGCGTGGCGAAGAGATGGGTGACTCATGTCTGTAGCCACCCAGGGTCCCCCATCCCCTTATGTTCTCAGCCTCAGACGAGATTTTTGAAAAAGCTTGGCCACGGCATTTCCAAACTATATTTCAAGGGATTGTAAATCCTTCAGGGGTTTTGACGTATACGTGCACACAAATGAGGGTTGGGTTGGAAATAAATGTGGTAAGTGGGTTAAATGAACAATAGATCTTCTTGCTGCAGGACTTATCAGAACCTTTACATGCAAATGTGCATGATGAACTTCCAAAAGTCCGAGGGGTTGCTCAAGCTTAGCAGGCCATGGGATTGTTTCTCGAGAAGCCTCTCTTGGGGCAGGTGTTGTGTGGCCCTCACTCTGGGCTTTGTGCTTCTAGATTGGGTTTTGTGACTATAAACAGTTCTGTCATTGTTGACAGAGACGCAGCGGCTGGGGCGGGGGGTGGATGGTGGTATCTGGAGTAAGGTGAGGTCTGAAGGCTGCACCTGGGACGATGGGGATGGTGGGGACCACGCTCAACACTGACCTGGTTCCTTTTCTCTTCGCAGGTGCCTAAGGATTTCCCAATGGGGTGGCTTGGCTCTGGGCTCACGTTCCGGGTGAGCTGCCTGATTCTGGTGTGGGCGGCAGGCGCTGGTAAGTCACCACCTCTCGCTCATTCCGCAACCTGTTTATTGACTGTTTACTTGCCAGCCTCCTGGGATAATCAGTGAACAAAACAAAGACCCGTGGCCTTGGCGAGATTACATTGTAGTGAGACGAGACAGCCAGTGGCAAGTGGCCCTAATTCCAAGTACATTCTAAATATTGTCAGAAGGTGACGGAAAAAGACAATCTAGAGCAGAGGCAGGAGGACTGGGAAAGCTGGGTGGGTGGAGTGGACGATCGCAATTTAAAATATGTGCTCAGGGATGTGCTCACTGAGTGGCAGACAGTTGACCTGAAGGAAGGGGGGAGCCATGCCGACAGCTGGGAGAGGAGGGTTTCTGGAGGCCCTGAGCCGAGAGCCCGCCTGGGGGGTAGGAGGAACGGAAGGAGGCCAGCCAGCGCGGTGCAGGCTGTGAGCAGCAGGTGGGAAGAGAGGAAGTCAGAGAAGTGGCGGGGTGACCTGGTGAAGAAGGCCCTTGCAGGGTTTGAGAAGAGCAGCGACGCGGCCTGTTACATGAAAAGGGATGCCTTCGGTTGTAAGCACAAGGGGTGGAGCCGGGCGGTCCGGGAGGAGGTGCACAGTAGGCCGGGTGGCTTGGCCCAGCAGAGGCGATGGGAGCTGATAGCTTCTGGATCCATTAAGGGGGTGGGGAAGGGTGGCGGGGGCAGATTTGAAGGTGAGAGAGAGAGAGGTGTCCAGGATGACTGAGATTTCTGACCTAAGCGACCAGGAGGGACGCGGTTATCATTTCTGAGAAGCAGAGGAATCAGGAACTGGTTTTGGATATGAAGTGTGTTTGAGATATTTACTAGATATCTAAGACTCTCCGTAACGTGGTCAATCTTTTATCCTGCGACCAAGTGCAAATTGATGGCAGCTGTGAGGGGGGCGGTGCTGGGCACAGGAGCACCGGTCAGGTGCTGGGCCATCTAGAGCCAGGGCGATTTGGCAGACCCAGCCGACACTCTGCTGGGTTCAAATCCCAGCTTTGCCCCTGACTGGCTGGAAGAAGTCCCCCAGCTCTCACCCTGCCCTTCCATACTGACCACACCCAATAGGACGCCAGAGGACCAGGGCACTTGGGTGACAAGACCCTGGGGGTCAGCCTCCTGAGTGCAGAGAGGGGTGGAGAATAGGTGGGGGGTGGGGAGGGGACCATGGATCACGGCACCTCCCCCACTCACACAGGTGCCCGTAGTTCTTTAACTTGGCCAAGGCCAAGTAGTTGAGCTGCAGAACCTACAGGCACACTGGATGTATCCCCTCTAATGGACCCTGCACCCCAGGGTATCTCTTCCGCTCAGCAGTCACCCCAGTGCCAGCTGGGAAGCTCGGGGAGCCTGGTCCTGGCCCAGCTCTGGGAGCTCTGGCCATGACCGTGCCTGGGACTGTGGTTTCCTTGTTTTGCGATGGCCCCTTTGTGCTGTTTGGGCTGATTTCCAGCATGTCCTGTGGCGCATGTCCCTCTTGCTGAGCACGCTCCTGTGTCTCCCAGGCGGTGTCAAGGTCCTGCGTCAGCCCTCCTGCTTCTCTGACTACCTCAGCACCTCTACCTGTGAGTGGAAGATGGATGGCCCCACCAACTGCAGCGCCGAGCTCCACCTGGCCTACGTGCTGGAGTTTTCCACCCCGCCCTCCGCCGAGTAAGCCGGTGCTGGAGCGGGAGGTGGGGGGGCAGGCGAGGTTGGCCCTGGGAGTTCGCCCCGTCTGGGCGGTGCCCTGGAGTGCATGGTGCTTTAGCATGAGGTTCATTGTGGCTTCCTGTGCACGGTACAGGTGAGGCCCTGGGCGCCGTGTGTGTAAGGACAGTGAGTGCGTCATGATGCTTGGAGTGCCCTGTCACCGACACCTGTGGGTGTGGGGGGAATATTGGACCAGACCAGCGGCTCTCAGACATTTTAGTCTCAGGACTTTTGCATGCTTAAACAGTAGTGAGGACCCCAAAATCTTTTGTGTAGGTAGCTTATGGCTATCAATATTTACCCTGTTAGGAATTAAAACAGAATGTTCGAAGCACGACGGCACACGAGACCACATTCAGTGAATCATCACACATCGTGTAGCCTCCGGAAAACCCCATGCTTGTGAGAGAAAGCGGGAAAGTGGCAAATAACGTCTTAGTAGGATTATGAAAATAGTTTGACCTAATGGACCCCTGAACCACGCTTTGAGACTCACTTGACTAGACCATTGTTTGGGGGTACAGTGTTAGTGGTTGAGTTCACCATGGAATATGGGGTACATTGTTCCCTGTGGTTCATTAGAATAATCCATGTACACGGGGTACTGTGACAGGTGCTGCCCAGGCCACGGTGGGGTACACTGGGCACGCAGTTCCAGGCCACGCTGGAATGCATAGCACACCAGAATGTAGGGTGCGCTGACAGGTGGGATTCCACGATATACTGAAGTGGGTGGGCTGTGCTTCTGTGTGTGGTACATGGGCCTACACCAGAGATCGCAAACTATGGCCCACGAGCCACATTCAGCCCACCACCAGTTTTTATAAATAAAGTTTTATTGGCACACAGCCACGCCCATTCATTTGCATATCGTCTATGGCTGGCATCTTTTGTGTGTGGCAGAGTTGTGTATTTGCGACAGAAACAGATGAGGCTCAAAGTCCAGAATATTTACGATCTGGTCCTTTCCAGAAATCATTTGCCATTTCCTGGCCTAGCTCATGAGAGGCAGGGTTGGCTGTTTGGGGTGGTACGTTAGGATTTTTGTTGGCGCACAGGGCAGCATGCCAGGGCATGCCACAGTTGCTGGACACTGGGATAGACCGTGCCCTCCAGAAGTATGCTGCGACATACACGTAAGCTGTTGCAAATTCTCTGCTGCCATGGGTTCATCCCTTTCACTGGCTTTTAGGGATGAGCCACGTCCTGGGACCAAGGCTGCGGCCAGGGGTGTGTAAGAGTCCCTGGTGGGTGTGGCGAGGGGCTGTGGCCAGCAGGGAAGGCAGTGCTAGTCCACGTCCCCCCCATACCCTGGCCACTTTGTTCCCAAGGCCTCAGGGCGACCAGGAAACTGGGAGAGTATGTGGCTCCTCAAGGTGTGTTCAGGGGACCCATGACCAGCCTAACCCAGCCCTGTGTCTGCAGAAACTACACGTGTATCCCTGAAAACAGAGACAGCACAGTGTGTGTGTGTAACATGCGGATGGAAAACATGGTCTTTGGGGATACCTACCTGCTGGACCTGTGGGCTGGGACGCAGCGGCTGTGGAGCGGCACCTTCAGTCCCGGCGAGTATGGTGAGCGGGGCCTGGGGGGAGGGGCACAGGTGTTCCCACAGCCGGCCGCCCCAGCAGGGGAGGCAGGCCTCTTCCCTTTTCCCAAACTTGATGGGGTTCTTGCCCCTTTCTGGGCCTCAGTTCTCCCATCTTTGAAATTAGATTGGGCCCCGCAGCACACCAGGCCCCCTTCAGCTCCAATATTTCAACCCCCTGAATGTAAGGGCCCCGACTGGGGTGCTGAGATCAGGCATGTTTGATGGAGGATCATGCTTGCTGCAGATCAAAAATTTAACGGGGAACCATCCTTCCACTCCGCCAGCTGCTTAGCTGCCGCTACTTCAGGCAGTCTAGAGCCCAGAAGGCTGGCTTTCTCCTGGTACCCAGAGTCCCCCTGGGTACCTCCTCATGAGCTTGCTGTGTGGAGTGACAGGACTTTAAAACACCATTTATTGCTTTGTGACCTTGGGCAAATCACATTACCTCTCTGAGCCTCAGTTTGCAGAAGAGTGTGATTATCCCCATTTTGCAATAGAATGAACTGTAGCACAGAGAAGGCAAGTAACCTGCCTAAGGTCACCCAGCTACTAAGAGCTGAGGCAGCCTGTCACAGAGACCCCCATCTTCACCACTCCACCAGGAGTTCCTGAGGGGCCAACTCATCCTGCTGGTGGTTGGGGTGGGCTGGGGGGTTATTTAAATTGGCCCATGAACAAACCCATGAATTAAAATAATTCTTGCATGTATATGTTGATTGTAATGTATATTATATACCTGTGATCTCATGGATATGATTGCTTAAAAAGAGACTGAGTTCTCAAACACATGAACCAAAAAAAAGAAAATTACTTAGTAAAGAATGTAGTACACAGATGTGACCAAAAATGTAAAGGACGAAAGTGAAACGGTCAAAGTTTGGGTGACTTTGGCTAATACACTTTGCATTCGCTGTAGAAAGGTAGTTAGTTAATAACGACCACAGTGCCAAGTGGAATTGTAGCGACATTTGAATGAGTATTGTCATTCTAATTCTCTGTATGACTCTGAATCTACACGGAGTCTTAAATGTACTGTACAGAGGTGGTGCTGACTAAAAATCAATGGCCCGTGGTCTGCGGGCCAGACAAGCTCTCACCAGGTATCGCTTTTCCGCAGTGAAACCCAGGGCCCCGGAAAACCTCACAATTCAAGCCAACACCTTCCCCATGTGGAAGCTGGACTGGATCAATCCGTACTCGGCTGAAGATTTCCTGTCTTCCGTGCTCTTCTACCTGGTCAACATTTCAAATGAGAACGACCCCACAGATGTGAGTGGGGGTTCTGCAACCCCTCTTGCGACTCAGGCGGGCGAGAGCCAGGCCTGGGGTGGGAGGTGGGAAGGATGCCGGCTTGGGGCCCACAGCAAACCAGGGGACCTAGAGTCCCAGCTCTGCCCTGGCTCT
Organism: Rhinolophus sinicus; assembly: GCF_036562045.2. NCBI lineage: Eukaryota > Metazoa > Chordata > Mammalia > Chiroptera > Rhinolophidae > Rhinolophus > Rhinolophus sinicus. Next base: position 16,469,018 of record NC_133767.1, read on the forward strand.
GTGCTGGGCTAGTCCTGCCCCTGGCCGGGCCCCAGTGCCCAGTGTGCAGAAAAGGGAAGTCATTTCTGGGCACTGCTCCTCACCTGTAAAGGAGGGTTCTGCGCCACGTCTGTTTCCCAGAGGCCAGGACACTGAGCTTTTAGGAGGGTCCCTCAGCAACACACTTAAATGACTGGGTCCCACAGTCAGAGGGAGTCGGTGGCCTCCCAACCCTGCTGGTCAGGGAAAGCGTCTCCGCTGACCTGACAGGCTTACCAATCCTTCTTCTTCCCAGAGGAGTCCACAGACTCAGAGCTTCCCCCCAAAACCATGTTCAGCCATGACTTACTGCCGTCGCTAGGTTCCGACTGCATTTACTTTTCTGTGACACTCATGGTATCTGCTGTTTGCTTTCCTGTCACAGCAATGATAGCGGGTTCCGTTTTAAATGAACGTATTGACATTTTTAAAGGGGAGAGCTGATTCATAGGAAACTATCAAGTAAATAATAGCCGGGGTTGTACAGTGATGGCTTGGGGCTCCCCTCTATTTTAGTTGCAGGTGGGGGTGGAGGTCACTTCCTGCCGCCCATGTTTTCCCCTCATACATTCCCACCCGTGGTGGTTGATTACATCTCTCAGGTGTGGTTTCCCCCTTGGCGCTCAGGCCAGGAGGTGGGTAGGAGCAGGAATGGGGCACACACAGTGTCCCATGGGCCCCGGGCCGGCCGTCCTTCCCACCTCCCGCCTCAGAGAGCAGTTGGGGGGAGGGGGATCGCACAGATGCCAAGGAAGGAGGTGGGTTCCATTTTGTCCATGCGTCTCCCCAGTCCTGTTCCTGTGCGAGGCTCAGTTCAGGGGATAGCCTGGAGGGGACAGAAGAAATGTATTTATTGACTTACCATGGCTGGATCTGGATTCCGTCACTTCGCCCTGCTTTATTCTGCTTTGGCTCTGCTGTGAGGCCGGCTCGTCTCTCATTTGGTGGCTGACTTGCCCGCTGGCAGCTCTCAGCCTGTGACCCAGAGCTGCATGGGAAAAACTTTTCTTCCCAGGTACTCTCAGTAACAGGCTTGGGGCTGACGATCGGTTGCGTGGTGGTGGATGGCAGTCCGGTTGCTGCTGGCACGCCGATCTCTGAACCTGTCACAGGCTGTGGCCGGACAGAGGGAGGGTGCTCGTGCTCTGCTCTGCTTGCCCAGGGGTGAGGCATGTGCCCACCTCTGGAGCTGCAGGTGGTGTCAGTGCCACCCAAGCCGGATGGGCTGAGAATAAGGCAGGAGTGGCTCCCCAAAGGAGACTCTGGGGAAAGGGAAACAGGGACTGACTGGGCTGGCTGAGACACAGCCAGGTCTAGAACCTGGCACCAGACTCCAGCCAGTGGATAGAATTGGTCGTCGTGCCTGGGCTATGGCTCAGTGGTCATGTGGGTGCTCAGGGCTGCCCCAGCCCTCAGAATTCAGGTCCAGCTTCTGTTGTTGGTGGGGCAGGGGCTACTGAGATGCCCCTCTCCCATGTCTTCCTTCTCAAGGTCATGGCTGGGCCTGAGGAATTCCCCTCATTAGTCATTGGCCAGTGCTGGTCACATGCTTCTCTCTACCCAATCACAGGCTAGGAACGGGATGGCCACAGTTGGTTTAGACCAATGAGGACTAACCCTGGAGCTGGAGACAGAGTCTTATCTACACTGAGCTGTGGGGATCTCAGTGGCATAGATGCTGGGTGCGTGTCCAGCCATGTTTGCTACAGTATTATAGACACCTGCACTGGCTCGAACTGGGTGGGATCCATTAAAGAATTTTTATTATAATAGAAGCTTGTCTTGGGATTTTGGGAATGGAGCTACTCTTTGTCCTGGATGATTTCTGGACAAGGTTCCAAAATGGAGGTGGAGTTTTGGCCTGGGCACTGAAGGATGTATAGGAGTTTTCTAGATAAGGAACGTGAGCAAAGGCTTGGAGGCATGAAAATTCATGGCATATCTGGGGATTATGAGAATGTAGGAGCACGTGCGGTGAAAAAGCAGAAAATGAGGCCTCACGTCCGTTCAGAATCATAGATGCCACGCTCACGATCAGTGGTGACCATTTCTTGTGTGCCTACTATGTGCCACACACGACGTACATCATCACTAATGGTTGTGAAAATCCTGCAGGTAGGAAGGTATTTGTCTCTCCTCTTCTGTGTTGAGGAAGCTGAGGCGTGGAGAGGTGGCACGATTCTCCCAGGGTCCCACAGCCAGGGGGGCGGAGCTGGGATTTGAACTGCGGAGCCTGTGCTGCTTCTCCTTCCCTGGATTTTCCTCTCAGAGGTGGTCCCCTGAACACCTGGCCTTTTTGTGAAAAGCCAACCAAGCACAAGGAGTTCCTTGAAAGCTCCGATTTCTCTTTTGTTTCCTGGTAAAGCATTTCCCAATCCCCCACTCCTCCCCAGGGTGTTCGATTCCTTGGGTGAATCGTGAGATCCAGCTGTTACTTCCAGCTTATTCATGTTTAGAAAGAAAGGGAAGAGTGAGAGTGTCGTTCGCTCCAGCTCTGGTCTCCTCTCACAACTCCCACCCCATCCTCTGCTCCCCTGGAAAGCTCCAAGCCACCTTGCAGTCCCTCCAGCAACCTGTTCAGGCTCTGCTTTTGTTGCTGTACTAAACCTCCCCCGCCCGGCTCACTTCACCCCAGCCTGTTTCCCCCAACACGCTTCCAACCCGCAAGCAGAAGCAGAAGCAGCTGCTAGCAGCCGGGAAGGGGAAGGGGCTGCAGGGGGCCTGAGGAGGAGGGAGAGCTGCAAAAGGATGGACCCTCCCCGCAGGGAGAGGAGCCCCAAGCAGAGGGTTCCAGCCACACACTTGCCATCAGACTTGACCTTGACCTTGAACACAGATTTAATTTTATTTTTTATTTTTTAAGGTTTTGTTGTTGTTGTTTCAATAAAAGTAATATTTACATAAAGTAAAAAATTCAAATGGTAGGAAAGGACTCAGAATGGAGATGTGTTTCTCTTCTGACCACAACCTCCATCTCCACTTCCCAGAGGCTGACCACTGCTCCCTCTTTTGCCAGGAGGGGAGGGAGACCAGGCTGGAGCAGGCAAAGGGCCCAGAGGCGTGTGTGTCCTTCCAGAGGTTACGCTTAGTGCAAACAGACATCTGTGTGTTCATTCATCACTGTGTTAGTCTTCCATCGCCACATCGAAATGTCACCATAAACATGGCTGCTTTAAATAGCACACGTTTATTGCCCCACAATTTGTGCTGGGGTCTGGGCACGCCCCCGCTGGTCCCCGGCAGTAATCAGGGAGTCAGCCAGGGCTGCGTCTCCCCTGGGGCTTGGCTGGGGGAGGATCACGTCCGAGCTCTGTGATGTTGGCAGCGTCCGGTTTCTTGTGGGCTGTTGGATGGAGAGCCTCGGTGGGTCGCTGGCCCCCGGCAGGAGGCCCCCCGCCTCGCTCTGCTCCTTCCCTCATGGCTTTCTCAGAATCACAAAGGGAGAGAGAGAGAGAGAGAGAGGGTGTCCTAGCCAGTGGGATTACAGCCTTACCTCATGCAATCACATACGTGTAGTCCCTACGTACCCATCACTTCACCATCATTTATCAGTTGGAGCCGAGTCACAGATCCTGCCCCACTCAAGAAGAGGGGATCACACAGGACTTGATACAAGGTGGGGGTTATGGGGACTCCCTCAGCATCTGTCTGACACCATCACTATGCCTTTTTCCCCCTCCTACTTTTTAATACAAAAGGCAGCAGACAACACTTACTAATCATCTTACCTTCTTAACAACAGACCTTGGAATGCCCTTCCCAGTGGGGGCTCGATTGGGCAGGGCTGATATTGGAGGCTAGTGATTTTGAGCTTGACCAAAAGGCTCTAGTGAGCCCATGAAGGAGAGAGAGGCACACAGTGGCTATCTGTGCTTCAGAAACATCCCTCTCAGGCCCTGTCCTAAATGCTGATTTGTATAAACCCATTTAATCCTCACACCAACCCCGGGAGGCAAGCACTTTTATTATCGCTGTTTTGGCAGGACATCAAGGCCCAGAGAGGTTATGCCACTTACCTAAGGTCACACAGCCAGAAAGAGACAATAGGGACCCTTACCCTCAATTTACAGATGAGGAAACGAAAACTCAGAAACATTAATCAACTTGACCCAGTAATGTCATATGGCTAATTAGTGGGGATTGGGGGGTCGGGTGAGGGCTGATTCCCTGACCCATCTTACTTGACTCTGGTCACAGTTTCAGAGATGGCAAAGGCCTGAACTGGAGGAATAGCCAAATACCCGGGCTGGCGGCTCTTAAACATGGTGGGGTTGGCTCAGGATGGCAGCCAGAGTGGGAGCTGGTGCACTGATGTCTTCTTTCCTTTACCAGTTCAGAGAGTATAATGTGGACCACCGGAATACCACTCTCCTCTTCCCGGCCACTGCACTGAAGTCTGGGGTTTTCTACATCATACGGGTGAAGGCCCAGGCTCGGCACTACAACGGCACCTGGAGTGAGTGGAGCCCCAGCATCAGGTGGTGGAATTGTGAGTATCCATTGTGAGTCCTGAGCAGCTATAATAGAATCTCTCCTCCTCGCTTTTATTCTGTGGCCAGACGCTCCCCCTGGCTGAGGCTCTGGCTTTCCACATCCTAGGATGCCTGTCACTGCTGTAAGAAATTACAGACTGACGTGGTGAACTGGCTGCGGTAGGTAGGCTAGGCTGCAGTAACTGACAAGCCCACAGGGTCTGTGGGTTAGCACTGTAGGAAGGTATTTCTCGCTCGTGGAGGCTGGGAACTCAAATGTCTGGAAAGGGGATTCAGACATTGTGCATTTCACTGGTTTGTGGGTGGTTTTCCTCCCCATGGCTCCACCATTCTCTAGGACAAAGTTGATTAACCTTTTTGTGTCGCAGACTGGTGAAGCCTGTGGACTGTGGGGAGCCATGGTTACAGGAAACTCTGAGCTTTACAGAATGGCTCGGTTTCCTCCCCCTGAGGCAATTGTCTCTGCCTGCACCTGGGGGGAGCTTAAGCTTGTAAACTGCTCAGGTATGTGGTGGGAAGGCCAGTTCCCGGACACAGAAGCTGATGCCTATCAGGGCAATTGATACGATAATTACTTTTGGGAGTTTCAGTGAATTTTGTGTCTCCTATGTAAAAGTTAAAGAATTTACAGTTGCTAAGATAATGCATACTTTCGTTGCTAAGTTGCAGTACTCAAACTGCATATATAGGTGCAGTAAAATAAACTTAGGGTCTTCAGGATCACTGAAGTCCACGATCGCCATCATATGTGAGAGTGTCTTTTATTCATTCCCACTCCCCCATTCGGGAACCCATTGACTTGTGGCGGCTGGCCCGTCACAGTGGACCTCACCTCAGAATAACATTTTTCAATGTGTAAAATAAAATATGTAGGGCTGCAAGGGAAACTCATTTTATTGAAATGCAATTATAAAAATATTTTAAAGTATATTTACCTAGGGATATATGCTTCTTTATCAACACGTTAAAAACAGGATCTGGTGGTAGTTCTTGTAAATACTGAAATTGCAAAGTAGATGAGCATCAGTCGTATTTCATGGGATGGCAGCTGTACTGTGAGATGAGAACAGCTATGATTTCTGTTGGGAGCTGTTATTGTGGTTTGTGGAAGCTGTTATTGAGCTGTACTTGCTGCTATTTCCTCCCTCCATTTCGAATGGGAGAAAATGCTAGGTGTCAGAAGTTAGTGGAATTAAAGATGTCATTTCTTTCCCTTCCAAGTTCTCAGACCCCTGAATTCTGTCTGCAACTTTGATGGAGGTCTGTGGACCCCAAGTTAAGAATCTCTAAGGGCCCTGACATTCTTTGCATTCAGAAAGGGGAATGAGAGCAGGGAGACCACACCTGCTTCTTAAAAGCCTTGGCCTGGAAGTGACACATATCACTTCCTCTCAAGTTCTATTGGCGAAACTGGTCACATGGCCAAACATAGCTGCAAGGGATTCTGGAAAATGAAGTTCCTTGCTTGGTAGCTACATCCCCAAAACAATTCTTTGCAACCTTATCACATATGGCTTTTGCAATAGAAATATTGAATTATCTCACATAAAATGAAGTCTTACAAGTGGACCTTCCCAGGTTTATATAGCAGCTCAGTGATGTCACCCCTGAGTCTCGTGTTCTTTCCTTCTGCTGTCCTTAGCATGGTAGTGTTTTTTCCTTAGACTGGTTACCTCATGGCCCCAAGTCCGCTGCTGCACACACCCTCAGACCCCAAAAAACAAAGAGAATGAAAGGCTGCCCCCAGGGAGTGCACCTCATGTATCTCTCTCCTTTATCAGGAAGCAAAAAAAAACAAACAAAAACAAAACAAAACAAAACAAAAACATATATATATAATTTTCAGAAGTTTCCCTAGAAGACTTCCCCTTGTATCTCATTGGCCAGGACTGTCACATGGACTCTCCCAATTGTAATGGAGGCTGGAATTCCAATGTGTGGAAAGGGGACTAGGATAGTCGTGATTGGCCCAAACCTCAGGGTGGACACATTGCTACCTGGCAAAGAAGAAGGGGAGCTAGGGTAAGGGAAGCTGCCTCAGGTGGCATCTCTACAGTGGGGAGGAGTGGGGGCTGTTGTGAACATTCAGTGAAAGATGGATTCTTTAAAGTGCTGGGCACAATGAGAATTGGCAGGTACTCTGACCCCACCCACCACATGTCCCTCTCAGCATTGCTCACTTTGTTCCGTGGGTGTCTCTTTGCCCGTCTGTCTCCTATGCTGGGCTGCGAGCTCTATAGGTAGTGTCTACTCTGAGTCTGTGTCTCCAGGACCCAGAACAGGGCCAGGCACATAGTAAGTCCTTGGAAAAGTTTTGTCGAATTGATTTGCTTCTAATATTGACCTGGGGAAAGAAAGGGAAGGGAAGAGAAATAGCTTGTATGGAACACGTACTGTATACTGGATACTCAGTCTTTATGTCCACAAATGTTTATTGAGCTCCTACTATGTGCCTGGCCCCATGCTAGACACTGGGGAACAGTGAACAAAACAGACAGAAATCCCTGCTCTTGTGGAACTGGCATTCTGGAGGGGGAGACAGGAGATAAACAAGTAAACCAAAAAAATGAATAAGTCTGATATATCTAGATCCAGATGGCAGTAAGTCCGGGAAGAGAAGAAAGTAGGTACGGGGATGCAGTGATGGGAGCAGCAACAGTAGAGAGTGTGTGGAAAAGATTTTTGGAGCTGGTGACAGTGATGGACGAGAAGGAACCAGCTGTGCGAAGAGGGTAACAGCAAATGCTTATTGGACGTGCCTTGTAATGTGTATTCTGAGTGTAACTTATATTAAATCGTATAATCCTCACGTCATCCCTTTTTGATGAGTATTGTCAACCCCATTGTACAGATGAGGAAACCCAGGCACAGAGAGGGTGAGGGGCATGTCTTGGGTCACCAGCAAAGATGACAGTGTCAGGCTTTGAGCTCAGATAGTCCAGGTCCAGCGTCACTGCCCTTGACTTCTGTGCTTCAGGAAAGAGAGAGCAGCAAGTCGAAGATCCTGAGGTGGCCCTGAGCTTTGGAGGAGCAGGGGACAGCCCTGGAGAGGGCTCAGTGTACAATGGGGAGGGTAGGCGGGGATGGGGTGGGAGGTTTCGGGGTGGCCAGCTCATGCAGGGCCTGGGAGGGTGTGTTCCTGAGGCCTTAGCATCCAGCTTTGGGAACTGGAGTGCAGGCTGTGCCCAGCCTGATGCCGGCTCGCGGCTTCCCTCCCACCTGCAGATTATGAACTGTCCTGGGAGCAACACCTTCCACTGGCTGTGAGCATCTCCTGCATCGCCATCCTGGTCATTTTCCTGTCCTGCTACTTCAGCATCCTCAGGTGAGTCCTGGGCCAGCCCTCTGGGGTGCGGGGTGGGCGGGAACCCGCTCCGCCTCCCCCCAGCCTGTCAGTTTGCAGGCCTCCATTCGACAATAAGTATTTATTGAGCAGCTACTATGTGTGAGGCACTGAGGCAACAGCTGAAAGGAAACCAACACGCACCCTGTGTCCTTGTGGGGAGACAGATGTGAGGTCAGGAAATGACCACGGCCATTTTCCATAGTGGTCCCTGCGCTGAAGGGAATACACCAGGGCAAAGGGGAGAATGTTCCAGGTGCTGTTTTAGGTGGGGAGGCCAGGGCAGGAGACCTGAGAGGTGAGACCTGACTGGGGGAACGAGCTGACCAGGGTAGAGCTGGGGCAAGGGCCTTTGGCAAAGGGAGATGGATCACACTCAGGTCCATCTGTCTGTGGTCCAGACACTTGGGGGCATGTTGCAACAGACAGGAATTCTAGCCAATCACCTTGACAGAGTCAAGAGACCTGGGTTCGGATCCTGGCCGTGGGTCTTGGTAGCTGTGGGACCACTGGCCTTGGGTCCCTCCTTTGCAAGTTGAGATACAGTGAGAACATATTTCATCCTAAAAGTCCTAAGAGAGTCCAGTGGGTGGGGGATAGAAGGAGCCTGGTTTCTAGTGAATACATGGTGTTTCAGCGCCTCAGTCTTCCCACCTCTGAAGTGGGACTAGCGAGCCTAACTCACTGTGTCAGGTTTAGCGGTGGCTGAGGATCGACGTGAGTGAAAGTGTCCGTACTTTGCAGGGCACACATTAAGTGTGCAGGGAAGGCAAGTTTACCTCTCCATGTCTTGTCACTGACCCCTCTGAGCCACGCTAGGCTGGTCTTTTCCCCTTTTCTGAGCCTCAGTTTCCCTCTCAGCTGTTCTTCCCAGCCCCACTCACGGTGCATTCCAGCCTCCTTGCTGTTCCTTGAACACAGCAAGCAGGTCCCTTCCGAGCCTTTGCACTCGCTGTGCTGCCTGCCTGAAAAGCCCTTTCCCCAGACATTTCATGACTCTCTCCTCGGCCACCTTTACTCACCACTCAGCAGTCACCTCCTCAGGGAGGCCTTCCTGGGTCGCACTCTCCATTCATCTTCTTCATTGTTATTCATGGCACTTAATGCCATGAATTAATGATGTCATATAATCATTCCTGTATCTGTTTGTCTGTCTCCCTCTTCTAGAAGGTCAGTTCTGGGAGGGCAGGGCTTTAGTCTGTCTTGTTCACTATTGTGTCCCTGAGGCCTGGCACACTGAGTGGTACATAGTAGGTGCTCTGACATGTTGACTGACTGAGTGGAGTAGGTGGAGGCTAATCCAGGACCTTCCCTCTCAGAGCTGAGCCTCCATGGGTCCAGGCTGACTCAGGAAGAGAGAAGGAATCTGTTTCGCCCAGGGTTCCCTCAGGTTCTCAGGCCATCCCAGGCCTCTCCCTGGCGCCTGGCTCTCGGCTGCTCCAGAAAAGGGCTTGTCGATGGGAAAATCCAGAATTCTCTCTCTGCAACTTGAGTCTGTCCTACTTCCCTGGGACTTCTTCCCACTGAGGACAGAGGTGGCTGCGTCAGAGCGCCACCTGGGTAGCAACATGCCGGAGCAGGAACCCGGCCCTTCCTCCCAGCTGTCACCTCACCTCTCTGGGCCTCGGTCTGCTCATCTAGGAAGGGGGCAGCACCTGTTCATGGGGTTCAGGGGAGACATCCAAAACCACTCAACGGGGTCCTTTTTATGGGAAGGAGCACCAACCTGTTAAGGACTCAGAGGTCAGCACCGTTCCCTTTTCTTTTCCAGGATTAAGAAACAGTGGTGGGACCAAATCCCCAACCCCGCCCACAGCCGCCTCATGACTATTGTGATCCAGGAGTCTCAGGTAGGAGGGGGGTTGGGTCGGATGCTTTGCACTGATGTATCAGGAGGTAGGATTCCAGACGCCCCGGATGTGCTGGCTATTCACTGGCCTTTGGAATTGCACGTGAGAAGTCAGGAAGAGCTCAGTGTGTGACCTAGCCGCTCCTTGGCTTTCATAGCTACTCCCCTGGGGCTGGTCTCTCCATCTTTTCCCCTCCCCTGGGAGACGATGACCCCTGAGGGCATCTGCCCGTTCATCTTGTAAGGTGGTCCCCATACCAGGGCAGGAAGCCAAAAGGAGAGGGAGAGGGGGGAGCGCTTCCCGTCTTCCTCTTATGAGCAGGAAACTGCCCCCAGGGCCCTTAGCAAATCTCTCCCTAGTTCTCCTGAATCACATCCCATGCTTTTTCCTAAACCGTTCACCTGTGAGGAGTGGGCCAACCAGATGGCCACCCCTGAGCTAGGGGTGGGGCCAGCGCCCCCAGGGCAATGGCCACGTGGGGTTTGCCTGTGCAGTAGCAGGGTTCCCTAGGGAGGAGGGAGTGAGGGGTACAGGACCTGCTAGAACAGAAGGTCTGGTCTAGAACAGAAGTGTCCTCAATGCTCCAAGGACCCTGTGGCAGTCTGGAGTCCAGTGGTGCTGGATTTGAACCCTGGCTCTGCCTCCCCCTCGCAGAGTGGACTTGAGCAAGTGGCTTAGCTTCTCTGAGCCTCAGTTTCCTCATGTGGGTTGCAATAGTGTTTCCCTCACAGCTGATGTTGGCATTCATGGAGACAGTACAAGTAAAATGTATATTACAGGGTCCTGCACATAGTAAGTGTGGTTTATGTATCAATTAGCTTTTGCTGTATAATAAATCATCCCAAAACATAGACAGTTTGTGACACCAGCCATTTCTTGGGCTCTTACTTCTGCAGGTTGGCAGTTGGGACTCAGCTCAGCAGTAGGGGTGGAGGGAACCTAGGCTGGCTGGGCAGATCTTTGGGCTGGCGGGTCCCCTGTGGCCTCACTCAAAAGTCTGGCAGTTGGCTGACTCTCATCTGGGTCCGTGGAGGTGACTAAGCCATGGGTCTCTGGCCCAGTTGGCTCGGTATCACTCCCACCACATTCTATTGGCCAAAGCAAGTCACATGGCCGGGCCAGCTTCAAGGAGTGGGAGGAGTTACAGAGAACTAGGATCATGTCTGCCATTGGCCAAAGCAGCTTAATATTGGGGCAGGCTCCGTAATTCCCAGGAAATAGGCTCAGAGCACCGAAGTGACCTGATTGTACCAGACGTGTGTGATGTCAGGACTTCATTTTCCCATAACAAAGCTGATTGGGCAGGCCACTCTGCTCCGTTTCATTGGTTGTCTCTCTGTGTTTAGGTGTCACTGTGGAGGAAGCAGCCCCGAGGTCAGGACCCAGCCAAGTGCCCGTACGTATATGACCTTAGGTCCTCGCCGACATGCATTTGGAAGAGGATGGAATTGGGGGGGTGGACCCCATCGTGGAAGTGGGATCCCACATCCCCTCCATGTCTGCCTTCTCTTTCTTGGCATTTAGCACTTTTCCTGTGACACTGGGTTTTGAGGGGTGGCAGCAGGGGGAGTGGTCTGGGTAGGTAGGCTGCTGGCTGAGCCCCTGAATTTCAGTGGTGGGGGGTCAGGCACATGCTGAATCCTGTTGGGGCTGCACAGTCTGGCCTGAGCAAGACTGGCAGCATTGACAACCAGGACAGTGGTGCCAGTTGTTAAAATGCTGACATGACTGCCTACAGGTTGGCACATACCACTATCCTAAACCATTGAGTATGCCACCATCACGCTGGCCCCCTTGGCTTCTCCTTCAGTGCCTCCTGGGCCTGACCACAGTCCAGAATGAAAGGTTTATACCTGGTACAGCAGAGACTCCAGGACACTGGGAACCCAGGACCCCACAGCCATTCTAATTGGTCATTACTGACGCTGGGTGCTGATACGTATTTTAAATACCATCTTCCCTGACAAAGACATTTCCTTACTCAATAGACTCGGTTTGTATTAGGTACCAGGTTACATGCTGACCTCCCAAAGTCAGACACAGACTCTTCAAGGAGTTCCCAGCTCGTAGTGGGACAGACTGATAGATTGTTGATGATAAAGGCAAGAAGCATGTTTACCATAGGCCAGGGTGACTTCCCGCTGGGGCTTTGAAGGATGAATAGGAGTTCTCAAGTGGTGAAACTGAACCCGGACCAAACTTTGCTTTTGCAGACACTGGAAGACTTGTCTCACGAAACTCCTGCCCTGTTTACTGGAACATGGCATAGAAAAGGATGACGATTCCTCCAAGGCGGCCAGAAACGGGCCTCTCCAGGGCCCTGGAAAATCAGCGTGGCAGTCTGTGGAGGTCAGCAAGACGATTCTCTGGCCGGAGAGCATCAGCGTGGTCAAGCGCGTGGACCTGGTGGAGGCCCCAGGGGAGAGTGAGGAGGAGGAAGAAGTGGAGGAAGATAAAGGGAGCTTCTGTCCGTCACCCAAAAGCAGCGGGGGCAGCTTCCAGGAGGGCAGAGAGGGCATCGCGGCCCGCCTGACGGAGAGCTTGTTTCTGGACCTTCTTGGGGCTGAGAATGGGGGATTTTGCCCGCAGGGCTTGGGGGAGTCCTGCCTTCTTCCACCTTCAGAAAGTGAGGGTGCTCAGATGCCCTGGGCTGAGTTCCCAAGTGCAGGGCCCCAGGCGGCATCGTTCCAGGGCCAGGAGCAGCCTTTGAACACAGAGTCAAACCCTCCGGCCATGTGGCGGCAGAGCCCACGCTGCCTGCCTTTTACCGAGACAACTGCCGTCATCGCAGACAATCCTGCTTACCGCAGCTTCAGCAACTTCATGAGCCAGTCGTCGGGTCCTGGAGAGCTGGACTCACCCCCACAGCTGGCCGAATGCCTGGGGGACGGGGACCTCACCGTGCCCTGTGTCCCCCAGTCGTTGGAGCCCCCCACTGCCCTCCAGCCTGAGCCAGAAACCTGGGAGCAGGTCCTTCGCCGGACTGTCCTCCAGCACGTTGCAGCCCCTGCCCCCGCCCCGGCCCCCACCAGTGGCTACCGAGAATTCATGTGTGCTGTGAAGCAGGGCAATGCCCAGGCCGGGGAGACAGTGGGCTTTGGCCCTTCTGGGGATGCTGGGTACAAGTCCTTCGCTGGCCTGCTTGCCAGAGGTGCCACCTGCCCGGGGACACCTGGGGTTGAGGCCAGCAGTGGGGAGGGAGGCTATAAGCCCTTCCAGAGCTGCCCTGAGGCTTCTGCCCCCACCCCTGCCCCCCTGTTCACCTTTGGACTGGACATGGAGCTTTTTCAAAGTCCTCAGAAGTCACCCCTCCCAAGCAGCTCCGCAGAAGGCCTCATGCTGGAGCCAGTGGCAAAGGGAGAGAACGGCCAGAAGCCCCCACTCCCCCCAGAAGAAGCCCCAGACCCCATTAGGGATGACCTGGGCAGCGGCTTTGTCTACTCGGCTCTCACCTGCCACCTGTGCGGCCAGCTGAAGCAGTGTCACGGCCTGGAGGAGCATGGCAAGGCCCATGTTGTGGCCACTCCCTGCTGTGGCTGCTGCTGCCCGGACGGGTCCTCACCCCTGGTGAGCCCACTGAGGGTCCCTGACCCCTTGCCAGGTGGGGTGCCACTGGAGGCCCGCCTGACAGCCTCCCTGGCACCCTCGGGTGTCTCAGAGAAGGGTAAGCCCTCCCTGTTCTCCCAGCCCGCCCAGAGCAGTGCCCAGAGCTCAAGCCACACCCCCAACGTGGTGGCCACGCTCTCTGCAGGGCTCACATGCATGAGTGCTTCTTAGTGATGTGCCCTCTTGTCTCAGGTCTACAGGTGAGGACTGGGCCTTCCCACGTCTGCCAGACGCCTCCTCCTTGCAGGCAGCCAGGCTGGCAGATTTCTGAAAAACTCAGAGAACCCTGGCATGACGTTGGAAGTTGTCCGACACTGGGGCTCCTCCCTCGTCCCCCCTGTTCCCAACACTGATGGCTCAGCACATCCCGTGGGAGTGGAGGGTGCCCGGCAGCTGTGCCTCCAGCAGGCACCTCTAGGAATCTTGGCTTGTGAAGAGCCGCTGCCACTGTATGCTGCCCACCTAGTCTGTTGCCCATGTCTTGCCCAGTCCTGGGATTAACTGCTGTTGTGTCACCGGATTGGACGCTGAGCCTAGAAACTAACCAAGCCAATGGGTATCCCTTGGGAGGCCTTGGGAAACCAATGGGAATTGAGGCCCTGGAAGGGAGGTCATTTGCCCAGAGGTGCCCATTCATTCCACGGAGCTTCATTAGGTTGATACCGGAGGCAGGCTCTGGGCTGGGGAAGGGTGTTTCATAAAGTGAGGGTAATATGACTAAGCAGTGACAACTTGCTCTCTGATTCCTACACAGTGTAAGACTGGGGGCTCCTGTTAAGCGTGGACCCCCCCAGAATAAACATGCCCAGCTACCTGGGGGCCGGTCAGTGCCCCCACATACCCTGTTGCTGGCAGCCAGAGACCAGAGGGAGGGTTCTCGCCTGACATCTGGCTGAGCTGGGCATTCTAGACACTGACAGCAATTAGCCTGCATGTTGGGCCAGACCTCAGGTTGAGTAATACTTGTTTGTGTGCATATCAAAGATTGTGTAAAACCTGGTGTTTGTTTGTGTTTGCTGAGGAGTGTGGAATGGGAGGGGGCGGAGTTTTATATAAACAAAGGTTCTTTATCTTTTTTTTTTTTCACTTATTAAACATACTGCTAAGCATGCTGATGAGTGTTGTATCTCTGTTAACTCATTGACCCCCCCCAAGAGGTCCAAGAGGTTAAGTAACTTGCTTGGGTTCCCCCCAGACAGGGATTCAAGTGCAATTCGTTGACTTAAGATGGGATTCCAGGAAACCCTGCTTGGGGAATGGGGCTGTGAGGCAGGGGACATTAAAGGTGTTACCAGCAGTGTGGACAATTCTGCTTAATCCCGTGGGGAGCTTTGGAAAGCCAGGCACGGTGTATGTCTAGAGGTGTCCCTGCCAAAGTAGGGGGGAGCTGGGGTGTTTGTCCACCAACTCCCATCTCTTACTGGTGAAGGACCACTTCCAGGGGCATTGGCAGCAACTGTGACACTTTGCCAAAGTCACACTAAGCTAGTTAGTGGCAGGCCTGTCGCCAAACCCAGGCTGCAGATGGGGTGATGTGTGGGCCTCAGACAGGTAGGCAGGGAATCTTATACTCCCACGTTTGTGTTCACTCTGTTTCTCTGAGTAGATGCCCTGACTGTCACACTTGCAAAATGAGGGGCCTGGCTGTTTGGGGTGCCTTCCTGCTCTGGCATTCTATACCACACTGGAGGTGACGGGGAGCTCACTACCTTACATGCAGCTTGATGTTTGTTAGAGGTGCCGCCTTTGTGCTGAGCACAAATCTATCGCTTTAGTGGCCCAAGTCACCTCCCTTCACCCCCCCTCCCACACACACACGGTGTACAGATGGGCAAAAAGGACTTGCGAAGGTCAACAGTGAATGGCAGAGCCTGAACTAGCCCTCTGGACTTTTTGCCTCCAAGAGTTTCTATAAGAAAATACAATAATTTAAAATAACTAGGGCCAAGCCATATGCTAAGGGCCACCCACTACATCCGCTCTCGTAGGCAGGTTGAAATAGTATTCCAGTTTTACAGATGAGGAAGCAGGCTCAGAGAGGTGGAGGTTTAGCTTAGGGTCACACAGCTAGAAAGTCCTGGAGCCAGATTTGAACCCCAGGTCTGACTTTGGAGCTCCCAGCCCCCATGGGATGCCAGCTCAGGGACAGCATGGGACCTATCCAATGTTAGCTTTCATCCTCTTTGCCTGCGCACTGTCTCAGAAAATCCAGTTAAAAAATTAAGCAGCAAACAGAAAATACATTTGTGTGAGTGGTGGAGACGCAGTTGAATTGAAATCCAATGGAACCGAGGCCAGAGTCATTGTTCTCTCTGGATTTTAGGAGAAAGAGAGCAGAGTTCTCGGCAGAGGCTCATAGCACACAATTGGGGGCGTGGAAGGGGCCTTGAGGAAGCTAGAATGGAGAACTAGACAGACACACCTCCCATCTCTCCTCCAAATATAACCCCACCCTCCCAGGCTCAGGGAAGCTGGAGAAAGGCCACTGTGCTTGCTTTCCCAGAAACAGAAAAGCTAGAGAGCAGGAAAGCCACACACCCCACCGATATTTACTGAACACCTACTATGCCAGGCACCACTGGGTGCCGAGGAAACTGAGTGAGACAGGGTCCCTTCCCTCCCGGATCTTACAGTTCAGTGGTGGAGACAAACAGATAAAAGGGAAAATTGCCAACACTGATGGGTGATATGAAGAAAATCAGGGTCCGAGACATGGGGAGCTAAAGGGAGGTGTTTATGGAGGTGCAGGCGT
Source organism: Rhinolophus sinicus (assembly GCF_036562045.2). Classification (NCBI taxonomy): domain Eukaryota; kingdom Metazoa; phylum Chordata; class Mammalia; order Chiroptera; family Rhinolophidae; genus Rhinolophus; species Rhinolophus sinicus. Next base: position 16,485,080 of record NC_133767.1, read on the forward strand.
AATGGGGGCTGGAGTTAGGCACTAACATTCTGGCTTAAATGCACATTAGCCCCACCCACTGAGAAATATGGTCTGATAGACACCATTTTCTCTTCAATCTTCCCGGTCCCAAAACGTAACCGCCCATAAGCAGGAGCCAACGAGAGAAAAGGGAGCCACTGGAAGTGTTCCTCTGATAGGACTTCCTCTCACCTCACAAACTTGGGGAAAAAACTAAGTTTCCCACTGACGACACCAGGGACTGGAGTGGTGCAAATTCTCAGGGCTGGTTTTCTCACTCAGGTGCCAAGTGACTCCCCACCACATGAATTGATTTACAGGAGGGAATGGCTGGCTGCCAGGGCCTTCCTTGGAATTTCTTTGACAAAAGACTTTAAAAAATCCCCTTAAAATCTGGTCCTCATCCTCCCAGGCACTGGTCCTCAAATTAGGCATGGAACCCCAAAGGTCTTTGGGGTGTAGAGCCCTAGACCCCGTCCCTGTTTTCTGTGTCCCCTTTCTCCTGCCTGGGCCTTCATTTCCTCATTTGTAAAACGGGAAGGATAATAAAATCTGCATTGTAGTGTCAAGCAGGGTGTCATGCGGGGTCTCTGGTCCCGCTCCACGCACAAGAACGCAGGACATGGTGAGGCCAAAAAGGAACACCCACAGAGCCATAGATAGGGGAGTCATACCAGTATATTCTGGCTGGCGGCTGGGTTGGAGACACAAGAAGCAGGAGCCACACGATCCGGGACGCACCGTCCGCTTCTCTGCCAACCACCCTCACTTGCTAACTGCAATCCGCGCTTGCTAGCTCAGCCACGGCAGTTATATCAGTGGCCAATGGCTAACCGGTAACAGCTGATGGCCAACTAGTCACAGCTGATGACCATCTACTACCCGAGCCAGCACCTTCCCACGTGAGGCCGAGAGCCTGGAAACTGCTCTCCTGGGACTCTGTCCCCACAGTAGTGTTGTCCTGAAAATAGCCTCTATTTGTGGGGGCGGAGCCCCAGAAAGAAGTTTCCAGGCTCTCGGCCTCACATAGAAAGGTGTTGGCTCAGGTAGTAAATGGCCAACTGTGATTGCATGGCCATCAGCTGTGGCTAGTTGGCCGTCAGCTGTAACCAGTGAGCCATTGGCCACTAATATAACTGCTGTGGCTGTGCTAGCAGAGAGAGAGGAGGGAGAAGAGAGAGAATGGGGCTAGCAAGAAGATGGCGGCTGGGCTGGCAAGCGTGGATGGCGGTTTGCGGACAGTGTGGATCCAGCCTCCAGTGAGAGTATAGTGCCGCCAGAGAGAATATAGTGGTATGACTCCCCTACCTATGGCTCTGTGGGTGTTCCTTTTTGGCCTCACCATGTCCTGCGTTCTTGTATGGGGAGCGGGACCAGAGACCCCACAGGCCTCCCTGCACGACAAATGGCGCAGCGAGCAGGGTCTCCCGCACGACATATTATTATCACCTTCATCCTCTCTTGGGTTTACTCCAACCTGGCTGGGGCACAGGTGACAGGAGTGAAAAGCTACAAACAGAAATCTAGAATTTTCAGCCCCAGCCACTCCTCTGGGCTTCCTCCCAACATGCCTGTAAGGCTCTGATGGCTCCCGCTGCAGCTGGTTAGTCCTGAAGTGGGAGCCCCCCAATCCTGTGGTGTGGGAGCCCCCCAGCCCATGGCCTCCCTCTGTCCCTGAACTCGTTGGTTTATGCCGACTCCTTCCTGACTAGGGGCGACTCATTCATTCATTCAAATGTTAATTATTGCGTTTTTGTCTCCCTGAGAAACAACTGTTAGAAGTAAATTTCTCAAATTATGAGCATGGATCAGTTTTGAGATTTGCAGGAAAGAATCAGAAAAAGAAGAGAAAGAGAACATTGGCTCAAAGAACAATCTTACGAAGGGACGTTTTTCAAGATGAATGAGGCTAGGACCATGCTGACAGAACATTTTACTGTGATGGAAACATTTGCCACTGCCCAGTACAGCCGCCACTCGCTACGTGTGGCCATTAGGCACTTGATATGTGGCTAGTATGACTGAGGAAATGATTTTCAAACTTTACTGAATGAATTCACCTTTACATTTCAATAGCCACTCGTGGCTAGAGATTATAGTATTGGACAGAGCAGGGCTAGTAGATCAATTTAGTTCAAGGTACAACTTAATGAATTTCCTCAACCTGGAGGGGAGAGGGAAAAGATCCAGGAAGAGGAAGGAAGAGAGAGGAGGAATAACGGATTGCACCAAATGTTTGCCCCAAGAGCCATGAGAGGCAGGGTTCTGGTGGATCAGGTGGGCCCAACTCAGGCCAGCCCCTACCCCACCCCCACCCACACCCCACCCCGGAGCTGGAAGTAGGTGGTGGATGTGGGTAGAGAGACGCTGTCTGCGGACTTTCCCAGCGCCTCTAGTCCGGAGGTCCTGAAAGCAGTTGGGGCTCGGAGTGGAAGGGAGAAGTGTCGAGGGGGCTGGGCGTGGAGACCGGGGAGGCCTCCAGAGCCACTGATGTCAGGGTTTCCCTGCCCCAGCCCTGCACACCCCCGACTTCGATTTTACAAAGAGTTTTCCTAAGGAGCGGGGGTGAGTGGGTACGTCTTCTTTAATTTTTAAAAAACAAAAAACTACTTATTGCTTCTTTCCTGATTACTAAATTGGCACGTGCCAGCCTTCTCTGATTCAGAGAAAACCTAAAGGTATAAATAGGAAAGTGAAAACCACCGGAAATCCCATCCCCCGCCCCAGCACCTGGCCCCATGTGGGCGGTCACCAATGAATGTTTGTTTCTGAAGATGTGTCTCCGTTAACATCCTGTTGAATAACCTTTCTGATATTTTCCTACGAAATTTATTAATTAAAAACAAAAAACCCAGCGTGACGTTTTTGAGGCCCCATTGCGAGGGAGGCATGACCTCCCTGGCTCCTCACAGGAGACGGAGACGTGGTGTGGGACTTGCCCAGGATGCACCCTGACCCCTAAACTTTCACCTTTTACAGGTGAGAACCTTGAGACTCAGAGGAGCGAGGGCTCCACCCTCGTCTTGCCTCTGTTTGAACCTGCCTTTGCCAATAGAGCTGTGTGACCTCGGGCGAGGTACTTGACCACTCTGGGCCTCAGTTTCCTTCCAGACCAAAGACGGATGAGAGCCGTTTACAGCAGCCCATAGCGGGGTGTGGGGGGTGTGGGGGTGTGGGGGGTGGGGGTGGTGAGCAGCAGATGTCTCCAGGGGTGAAGGCCGGGTGGTGCCAGCTGCTCTTGTGATTAACTTGCTTAAGTTATCTGGCAGCAGCAGACAGTGCCAGTTCTGCCTCAAAATGTCACCTTTTCCCAGGATGTCTACTGACAAAACGACCAGTGGCGAGGCAGGGACCCGCAGGATCAGATTGGCGGGAGGCCAGCTCCCTGGTCACTGCTGCCCCCTAGTGGCTCACTCTGGCTCCAGCGCCTGCCTCCGCTCCCCCAGCTCCAGGTCCAACTCCAGGGTGCCACGCCCAGAAAACGAGGCCTGCGACCCCAGCCGTGCGACCCCACCCTCTCTTTCATCTTTGCATTTCTCCCACCAGTTCTAGCACCTGGCAAAAGGGCTTGACTGACATACGTTAGGAACTCAGGGTGCTCCAAGGATCAGCTGTGTGACGCGGGGTCAGTCAGGCAACCTCTCTGTGCTTGCTTCCTCATCTGTAAAATAGGAGTAATAATACCACTGACCGCGTGGAGCCCTTGTTAGAATTAAATATGTTAATACATGTAAGACGTACAATGGTCCTGTACGTAGTTAATGCTTCCCAAAGGTTTGCTAGTGTTCTCACTATACTGAATGGGTCCGTGGTATTGTGGAGGTGAGGGTATAAAACATAATGAAAAGAAATAAGGACATTCCAAATTTAATGTTACTTTTCTGCAAAAAGAAAAAAGAAAGGACAGACTGGAACAACAGAAATCCAAGACAAATGGTCCCCATGGCATCGTTCCACCAACTCATGTTTCTGTCTGTGCATCTGACTTGTCGACGTCCCTTTGCAGAGCCAGTGTTTATGTGTGTTTGCAGAGCTTTATAGCCTGCGTATAAATACACATTATATCTATTTGCTCCCTCCCGCCCCGGCCCTTTTTCTCTTCCCTTCTGTTGTTCCATATACCGCCTTACGGGATCTTGCCCAGTTCTGCTTTTCTCCTCCCCATAGACCCAACTTGCTGGGCTTCCAACAGGTCTTTCCAGAGAAGGAGACCAAGATAAGCGAGACAGAGGTGCAGCGAGAGAGAAACACGAAATCTGACTTCTGATCCTAGCTTCAGGTGGATACCTGACTCCAACCATGGATGACCTCTGACCCAAGCCCCAGGCTGATGCCTGACCCACCCTGCGGACCTATTTGTAGACTGACCCAGGCACATGCTGACCCCCAGCCCTGGCCCAGACTAATTTTGGAGCCTGTCCATAGACTGATCCCGGATCCCTCACCACGTACACGGACACCCCACCCAATCCGGGAACTGGCATTTCCTGCTTTCCAGCTGGTAAGTTCAGCTTGAGTTGGTCACTGTATCTGGTCAGTCTGTCCTTCCTCCCGGCCATGGAACTGCAGGGCAAGCTGACGGTTCTCCTTTTCACCAAAGGGAGCAGCGTTAGCAGAAGCCCCTTGCCACCTTCCTTCTGCTTTGGTGGTTTGGCAGCCATCTTGTGACCATGAGACAGTATGTGGGTGAAAGATAATGTCCTGACTATGGCAGAATGGATAAAGAAAGGGACCACCTGGGTCCTTGATTACAACACTCAGTGATCAAATCAAACTCTGGAATCTTCCATAAACCACAAACCTACTTTTGTTGAAACCACTGTGGAGTTGCTTTTGCCGCCATAAAGCAGCCTGAAAGATTGTGGTAGGTGGAATCACGGACCTCCACAGAGAGTCACATCCTAATCCCAGGAAACTGCAAACGTGTTGTGGCCCATTGCAAGGGAGGATTGAGGTTGGAGTGGACATGGCTCATCGGCTGACCTGGCGCTGGAGAGATGACCTGGGTGGGCCCAATATAATCACAAGAGGGTCCTTCTAAGTGAGAGAGGGGTGTGTGTGTGTGTGGGGGGGTTAGAGTCAGAGAGAGACTGAAGGTGATATGCTGCTGGCTTTGACGATGGAAGAAGGGGCCACGAGCTGTCGAAGCTGGAAAATCAGGGGACAGTTCCTCCCCTGCAGTCTCCAGAAGGAAGGCATCCCTGCGGACACCTTGGTTTTTGGTTCAGGGACCCCCAGGTCGGACCTCGGACCTCCAGCACTGTTAAGATAATAAATTTTCATGTCTTGAGCCACTCTGTTTGTAGCACCTTGTTACAGCAGCAGTAGGGAACGAATACACAGACGCTTTCATGCGTTTGATTCCAGGTTCTGGACACACCCCAGCCTTCTTTTCTTTAAGTCCCTTCCCCGCTTCCCCGTTCTTTTCATCCTGATGACCACTCAGTCTCCCTTCTGGAGGATTCTGTCAAATGCTGCCCACTCCCTACCTCCATCGGCATCCATCATCTCATTAAAGTGACTGTGGGTGGGGGGGCCTCAGGGACATGCCACCAGGGCAGTAGCACAGTGCTCGGAATTAGAAGCTCTGAGTTCCCTGTCTTGAAATTCTCGATAACCTTCTGTTTGGAGTTGTGTGTTGTCAGGGAAGCCCATGGGACAATGGCGCATTCACCCAGGGCTTGCAGCCTCGGCTCCCACGTGGTCTGCGTCCCTGGGACGGGGTCTTGACCACCTGCTTGTCTAGCCTCTGGCACCCTGGACCTCCCCCTTCCCACCCTCGCCCAGCAACCATGCTGCCTTCAGGCCCTGGAGGAGCCCGGCTCAGGCACAAGGGCGGGTGGAGGTCAGCAGCTCACATCAGGGCGTCTTGGGCTGGAGCATGGTGGTGGTCGTCCCTGCCTCACGTGTGTCTGCCAGGTCACCGGAGGCCACGTCAGCCAGTTGCCCGCTCCTGATCTGGGTTATCAAGAGTCCCCATCTTGAATTCTTAGTACTTTTGGGACAAGAAGCCCTGACATTTTATTATGCACCCAGCCCCACAAATTATGCAGGCATTCCTAACGCCACTCCCTCTGGACCCCAAACACCGACAGTCCCCCCTCCCCCATGTTCCAGTTTCTTCTGCAGACTTCTTCCCATCACTGTGGTAACCTGTTCCATTCCCTTCCATCTGCAAACAAGCAAAGGTTTCCTCCACCCCGCCTCCTACTTCTCCGCCTCTCTCCTTCCTACCCAGACACAGTTCTCGAAAGCTGTCTCCTCTCTGTCTCCACTTCCTCCCTGCACACCCACTCCTCAACCCTCTCTGTGCAGAACCTGCATGCACTTCTGCCATGAAACCGCTTTCACTGACACCAGCCTCCAAGTCCAGGCCCGTTGCAGTACATCTCTTTCTGCAGCACAAGCCCGCCCTCCCTCGTTCTTGGACCTCTGCGGCTCTCCTGTTGCCTGCTGGCTCCTGCCCAGACACCTGGCCTTGGGGTTTCTCCTCTGCCCTTCCTGAAACATTGGGGGTCCTTGGGGCCCATCTTGGGCCTGCCTCTCTCTCTCTCTCTCTCTCTCTCTCTCTCTCTCTCTCTCCTCTTCCTCCCACACCCCACGGGCAATCTCACTGTTTCCATAGTTAACTACAACCTTTCCTAAATCTAGACTGGAGATCCATGAGGCAGGGACTGTCGCCCAGCACCTGGCACGTAGAATGTGCTCAGTCAACACTTGCTGAATGAATGATACCTTCTCAGTCCATGTCCCAGGTGTCTTGCCTGAACTTTAGACCCATGTATCCATGTCAAATTCCACATCTCCTACCCAGACATTTCCCATGTGCTATCTCGTGCACATCTCTGTCTGATGTGACATATATGACGAGAGATTGCATATAGTATTATTAAGTCCTTTATTTCTTATTGGGTCTTTCACGCCTCCCCCACTAGAAGGTGGACCCCATGGGGACAGAGATTTTTGTGTTGGTTGGTTCACGGCTGTATCCTGGGGACTTAGAACAGTGCAAGGTACACAGTAGGTGCTCAAGAAATACTTTCTGGACAAATACATGGATGTCCACATGGACGTCTCCCCATCTCAGACCCCCTAGATCCAAAGCGGAGCCCTCCGTGTTCTCCCCAGTCCTCCTCCTCCTGGGTCCTGGTCTCAGTCGCTAAGGCTAGAGAGCGGGCATCACCCCGGGAAGCCCACTTCCTCCTCCCTCCTTAGGGAGATTCAGGCAGGACGGACCCTAGGACTCCTGACCTACAGCAACTCTGTTTAGACAAGTCAGCCGCCTCCTTTTCAACATCTGGAATTATGCAAATAGCATCTTTCTTCTCAAGCTCTGCCCACCAAGACCAGAACCTCCTGGCTCCCATACGTTTGGGGTCCCTAAGATGACTTCAGGTGGCGCGTGGATGTGGTGGATCAGAGCATGTGTGACACGGGCATGGATGCAAAAGGGCATCCAACAAAGAAGGTGGTTCCTTTTTCAGTTCTCTTTCTCTGCTTCTGACTAACCTGCCACAGGCCATACCCATGGAGCTAGAATTTAATACCAACGCCTCGTTTTGGTTTCATTGTTTTTGTTTTCCAGTCCTTTCTATTTATGAGAAAGGATGCTGGCTGTCCATTCGTGATGACGACAGTGTCTCTTTTTAAAACAAAGTTATTCAAGCAAAACAAATAAGTCAATATGAAGAACAAGTTTGAGTCAATAATGATGGAGAAAACAATGTAGATATGGAAGAAATCCCTGGTGAGTGTGAGAGGGCCGCAAGTTTGGAAGACTCTGGTCTGCAGACCCGAGTGCAAACCCTTTTGCAACCTGGCTCCTGGCTCCCTCCGTTCTCACCTTGTCAGGCCATACTGCTCCCTGGATTCGATGTTTGTGACCCCTAGAATCCATGACCGGCTGTGATTTGTGATTTATAATAAATATATATTTGGGTTTTGTCCCTGTTCCTGGCACAGAGCTCCTAAAATTCTTGGAATTTCCTAAGTGATGAGAACCTGTAGTGTGTTTTGTTTTGTTAATAAAGTGACCTTTGGGAAGCCCCTAGGTCACCTAAAAATAAGGTCTGGTTGCCAGGGGAACCAACCACGGTGATTAGAGGGAAACTGTCAGTCCTACCCCTCAACCTCTGGGGAGTGGAGAGGGGCTGGAGTTCAATCCCCATCGGTCAATGATTTAATCAATCGTGTGTACGTAATGAAGCTTCCATAAAAACCTAAATGACGTGGTTTGGGGGTATTCTGGGTTGTGAATGTGTGGAGGTGCTGGGAGGTGGGTCAACTCTGGAGAGGGCACGGAGGCTCGGAGCCCCTTCCCACATAACTTGCCATCAGGCTGTTCCTGAGCTATATCCTTTCATAATAAACTGGTGATCTAATAAGTAACTGTTTCTCTGAGTTTGTGAGCCGCTCTGGAAAATAATTTAACTTCAGGAGGGGGGGTGCTGGAACTTTCTATCTACTGCTGGCTGGTCAGAAGCACAGGCGACAACTGGGGTCTGAAGTGTAGGGGGAGGAGGCTTGTAGGACTGAGCCCTGTGGGATCCGATCCTGTGTCCAGGTGCATAGGGTCAGCACTGAGTAAACTGCTCGATGGTGTGGAAACACACAAGTACCCTGTTTCCCTGAAAATAAGACCTAGCCGGACAATCAGCTCTAATGCATCTTTTGGAGCAAAAATTAATGTAAGACCTGGTCTTATATTAGGTAAGACCCAGTCTTATATTATAGTAAAATAAGACCAGGTCTTATATTAATTTTTCTCCAAAGATGCATTAGAGCTGATTGCCCGGTAGGTCTTATTTCAGGGAAACATGGTACACACACACACACACACACACACACACACACACACACACTGGAATTGATGTCAGAATTGTTCCCGGGTCCCCTGAGACACCGTGACGTGGCCAATGTACCGACTACACTACACATTTGCAAACCGCCAAGGCTTTACTCTTGCTCTGCCCTCTCTCAAGTATGCCCCCCCCAGTTCTCCATCAGGCATCTCCACCCTCATGCAAAGGGGCTCTGATTACATCTACCCAGCATCCACTCCTTCTTCTTCTGATCACAGCACCTGCTCTTCCTTGGAGACAATCTCTCCCTACTCTTAGTTCCTGTTGTTTCCATGATCTAAATTCACTCCCAGCTTTCCAATAGGACACATGACTCAGGCTTGGCCAATCAGAATATTTCTTCCCATGTTTATGTTGTGATTGGTTTAGGGACAGATATGTGATTAAAACTGACCAATAAGAGCCTTTCCTGGTGTGATCCTTGGGAAGACCGGGAAAAAGATCTTTTCTTTGTGCTTCCTAAGCTGGTGGGTTATAAGCCTGGACTTCTGAGAGCCTTTTCTTCCCCGGCTGCCATTGAGTATCACTCACCCTGTTTAAGAACGAAGTCAACACATAAGAAAGCAGATCCCAGAGGTGGAGACTTCCAACCTGAAAAAAAAAAAAATTATTTGGGAACCCTGACTCATCCATGCCTGAAACTATTTCTTGAATTTAAAAATGTCATTTTGTGACCCAATAAACCCATTTTAAAAGCTCTCACTTGCAACCACAATGTTCCTCGTTGAAACAACTTATTTTTTTATTGAGATAGAATTCATATAAAACTTTCCATTTTGATCATTGAAAAATGTACAACTTAGTGGGCTTTAGTATATTCCAAATGTTGCATACCCATCACCACCCTTTGCCAAATAAAACCTTGAACCCAATAGCAGTCACCCCCAGCTTCCCCGCCCCCATTCCCTGGTAACCACTAATGAAACATCAGCTTTTCAGACCCAGTTACAATGGGCATTTCTCGGAAACTTGACCTAAACACAGGGCAGAACTGTTCTCTCTTTTGTGCACATCCCTTTATCACTTGTTGTAATATTCAATTTTATTTTTTGTTTTTAATAATAGACTAATTTGAACATACATAAAATCACTACCCATGTGACTCCTGTTAGACTCCTTCATGCTGTAACTATTTCTTCTTCTGTCTCCCATCCCCAGTATCATGCAGGGTGTTATGCGGGGTCTCAGCTCCCGCTCCCCGCATAAGGACGCGGGATATGGTGAGGCCAAGAAGGAACACCCACGGGCCCGCCCGGTGGCTCAGGCAGTTGGAGCTCCGTGCTCCTAACTCCGAAGGCTGCCAGTTCGATCCCCACATGGGCCAGTGGGCTCTCAACCACAAGGTTGCCAGTTCAATTCCTCGAGTCCCGCAAGGGATGGTGGGCTCTGCCCCCTGCAACTAAGATTGAACACGGCACCTTGAGCTGAGCTGCCGTTGAGCTCCCGGATGGTTCAGTTGGTTGGAGTGTGTCCGCTCAACCACGAGGTTGCCGGTTCGACTCCCGCAAGGGATGGTAGGCTGTGCCCCCTGCAACTAGCAATGGCAACTGGACCTGGAGCTGAGCTGTGCCCTCCACAACTAAGATTGAAAGGACAACAACTTGACTTGGAAAAAAGTCCTGGAAGTACACACTATTCCCCAATAAAGTCCTGTTCCCCTTCCCCAATAAAATCTTAAAAAAAAATAAAAAAGGAAGACCCACGGAGCCATAGGTAGGAGAGTCAGACAACTATAGTCTCGCTGGCGGCTGGGTTGGAGACACAGGAAGCAGGAGCCACACGATCCGCAACCCGCCATCCGCTTCTCTGCCAACCAACCTCACTTGCTAACTGCAATCCGCGCTTGCTAGCTCAGCCACGGCAGTTATATCAGTGGCTAATGGCTAACCGGTAACAGCTGATGGCCAACTGGTAGGGGTGATGACCATCTACTATCCAAGCCAGCACCTTTCCACGTGAGACCGAGAGCCTGGAACCTGCTCTCTGGGACTCTGTCCCCACACCCAGCCCAGGGCCTGGCCCAAATGAAGTGTTCAGTGAAAAAAACAACAAAACAAAAGATGAACAAAGTCTCCCTCCAAACACCCCAGTCCCGGCCGGGCCAAAACATGAAGATGCCGGCACGTGTTTGTTGATTGTCTGATTGACATCTTGGTGAATGAACTCTTCCACACTGAATAACATTCTTGCCTTGTTTGTGTGTGAAGGGGGTGGGGGAGCATGCTTTAGCTGAACGGATCACTTCCCACACTCTGACATTTAATTAAACCCCAAACTAAACTTACAGTTGGTTGCCGTGTCTGGGTACCCCCTAAAATTTCCCCAAGCCGCACCCACTTCAGATGCTTAGGGGTGGGGTAGGAGGGGGGCGGAGCAAACTGGTGATTGTGGCCCCATTGACTTAACTGCTCCTGGTCTCAGTTGTCCCATCTGTACAATGGGATTAAAAATAGTTAAATACCTCATAGGGTTATCTGAGGATTCAATGAGTGAAGGCGGGTACAGTACTTACGCAGTGCTGGCTCATTTAAGAAGTCTGTTAAACAGGATGCTTTTGTTGTGTTAACCAAAAAAGTACATGAGATCGCTAAGCATATGCGATTTCCTCTGCTTGGAAATAACTATTTTGTAGTCTTACTGCCACACTCCATTATGTTTCAACTTAGATGCCACCTTCTCCACGAAGATCTCTGGTCCACTCAGGCCTTGGTTAGGTGCCCCTCCTGGGGGTGCCCAGTGTCCAGCACACATAAGGATGGCCTGAGACACCTCAGGGTGACCAACACAGGGTGGGTACTGAGTTAATGAAAGGACAGCTCAGAACACGCATTGAAGACTGAACAAGTGGTTTTGTTCTCGTCCCTGGCCCCTCTCAGTGGGGCTCCTGCCCTGCCCTGGGCACCAAGGCTCTGGCTCCATCCCGTGTGTCCCTGGGAAGAGGTGGTGGGTCAGTGGGGAGCTAAGGCCAACACACAGCAGCTCCTAAGAACCCCCTGTGCACGTCTTTTGTCAGCTCTGCATTCTGTGACGTCACGTTGGTAGCTCGGAATTGGCTGTGGTGGGAATATTGACACCACGGAAAGCAGCAGACACCATGTATCAGGTTTTTGTTTTTTGGGGGTTTTGATGGTGAGCTTACCAGCACACTGCCAGTTGTGATTTGGGGGCTACAAAAATGCTTTCCCACTGCCAGGTTTTCGTGCATACAGTTGCCCCTGCACACTGCCATTCCCCACCCCACCCCACCCCCTCTCCCACCAACCACAGCTCCCTCATGGCCCCTGACCTTTTGCAGAACAAGGCCTGTGTTTATTTCTTCCCCTCTTTCCCTGTACTGTGCCCGGTCCAGTGTGAAAGCTGCAGCTGTCAGTAAAAGCTTGTTGATTGACTGACGGACAGCTCTTGGTAAATATTTTTGTGAGTCTGATCTTTCCCCTGTGTGAATGTGGGGAAACCACGGCAGCCTGAACTTTCAGTAAAGAAGGGCCTGTTTGAGGAAGGGAGTCTTTGCAGAAACTCACCACAGCTGCCTGGAAACCGAGTCATTGCAGCCCTTCCTCCCTGAGCGCACAGACTCTTGGAAGACACAGGTGTCTCTGGGCCACGGCTCCCTAACAAGCAAGATGGGGGAAGAGGAGGGGGTTGAGGTCTTGAGGACAGAGGCTCCTGATGGGGTGGGAGGCTCTGGAAGGACTGAGGGAGTGCTGGGGGGCTTGCACACGCATGTGCACACTCATGAGCATATGTGGGGTGTTCACATGTCTGCAAATGCGTGTGGCATTTGTATCTTGGATCATGGTCTGTCCCAGCAGAATGGACGGAGGCTCGGGAATCCTCAGACCACAGGGCATGCTGAAAATAACACTGATCTCTGTCCCCTGTACCCCATCCAGCCCCTGCCGAGACCCACCTGCCCCTGGCTCCTGCCGAGAGGGAGGTACGTACTCACGCGTGTGCGTGTGCTCAAGGGGGTGCCGGTGCTGAGACCGCTAACATCTGGGAGGGGTCAGCTCTGCATCTGACACATAGTAGGAACTCAGTACCCAGTACCCGTCTGATCTGACCATGGAACTTGCATGTCTATGCATGTGCCCCACTAGACGACACACACGGGGAGGGTCGGAACTCTGTTTCTTCACTGTTAGATGCCTGGCACATAGTAGGTGCTCCATAAATATTTCTTCATAAGCAAGTGAGCTCATGTGATAGCGTGTGTGTACTTGCCCAGGTGTGACCCTGGGTTGCTGGGGGTGTCGCATGCTTCCCACGCAGGCAGGGCCGTGCGTGCTGGGTGTGGGTGGATTGAAGCCAGTCTGTGAGTGAGCAGGCTGAGTCCTTGCTGGTCTGTAGAACCACGCGTGGTGAGTCTCATGCTACGAGGAATCTGCGTCTGTGGGCTTGGGCTGTCTGTGCACGTGGGTGCGTGAGCAAGGGTGTGATTTCATGTGCCTATGTGAGCTTTGCTCCTATGTACACACGGCGCTTGCGTGGATATTTGTGAGAAAGATCCTGACGCCGTGGTTTAACAGCTCAGGCTCTGGAGCCAAACCGTCCTGGTTAGAATCCTAGTTTCATTTCTTATTTGCACAGTTATGGACAAGTTACCGAAAGTTTTAGTCCTTCAGTGTCTTCATCGTGAGAGGGGGATAACAATGCATCTGCCTCCTAGGGCAGTTTGGGGAACATAAGATACTAGCGTGTGCTCTGTCAGGACACCTGTGGCTGCTCCCATCTGTGTGTTGCACGTGCCTGTATAAGCACATCTGTGCCCCCCAACATGTCCCCCACTGTAGCCCTAGAGAGATAAGGACCCTATCTGCTGGGCACCAAGATTTACATGTCGGCTACAGGGACCTGATCAAGCTCCTGGTCTATGATGCTTGGAGGTTGGGTGGGGGTGGGGGAAAGGCCCTTGGGAAACCGTCTGGACTCTGTGAACTGGGACACGCGTGCCTGTGTGTGAAGCCGTCTTTCCTCCCCACTCACCAAGGAGAACTTGGTCTGTCCTTGGTCACAGGACTCCATCCTCCAGCCTGGAGAGGTCAGTCTTGGCCAGACCAGCTCACTGGGCTCTGAGGAGGCAGAAATGAGACAAAGGGTGCAGAGGGCACTCCAAGGAATAGAAGATGCCAGCATGTGCCCACGGTGAGTCCTTCGGGGGTGGTTCTGGGTGTGTCCATGAGGCCAGATTCTTCCCCAAATGCCCATAAAACAAACAGCCAGGTGCCTTTGAGGAGTCTGAAAGGCGCTGTCATGCTCAGGAAGGAAACACCTTCCTCAGACGGCAGCAGAGGAGACTGGCACCCACAGAGTGATTCAGGAGGAGGGGACCTGCCCAGGCCCTGGGAGAACCTGGAGGACAGGAAGTGACCGCTGAGGCTAATTCAGAGTGTTTGTTCATCACGGACTCACTCAAATCCCATTTGTAGGCCCTGGCGGATCCAAGACAGGTCCCTGCCTGTATGGAACTTGGGGTCAAGCCTACAAGTACCCATCATGCAGTATGGTTGTGACATGATGAGGGACGTGTGGACCCACAGGAGGGACAACTCACCCAGATTTGGGGCATCCGGGAAAGCACCCTGCAGAAGGTGACATCTCTGTTGAAACCAGAAGGACCAGAATTAATTCAGGAGATGGCAGGGGAAAGAAGGCACCAGGCAGAGGGCCCAGCAGGTGCAAAGGCCTGGAGGAAACAGCCCAACCTGGCTTGGCCACGTGATGTGAGATGGGTGAGGTGGGAGGGGACTCTGGAGCCATGTGAGTCGCACGCAGCATTTGAGACTGAACAGGCCTTGTCACTGATAGACCAGCCGGATTTGAGGGTGGCAGGGGTGGAGGTAGAAGTGGGGCTGAAGGTGGAGAGGGCCCCGAAATACTCATCCAATCATTCAACAACTATTTAGTGAGCACCTACTATGTGCCAGGCACTGCCTTATGGGCTGGAGGTCTGCAGCGAACAGAACAGACAAATCCCTTCCCTAATGAAGCTGCAGTGTGGGGGCCAGACAGCCAAGGGATGTGCACGCAGCACACTGGGTGACACTGGGTGACCTGGAGTGTGGTCCAGAACAGGCCAGCAGAGTAAGAGGACGGAGCGGGGAGGGCTGCTGTAGGAGGCGGTCAGGGAAAGCCCTCTGAGGAAGGGACAGGGTGAACACAGGCTTGAATGAAGTAAGGAGATGAGCCATGCAGCTATGAGTGGGGGGGGGGGTAAGGGAAAGGGGTGTGTCCCAGGTGGAGGGAACAGCCAGTGCCAAGCCCTGAGAAGGGGATGGTGTGCCTGTGCCTGGGGCAGTGAGATCCAGAGGGCGAGAAGCACGGACGGCTTGCTGGCCACAGGGCTCTGTGTTTATCCTATGGGATGTGATTTTTGTTTTAAAATGATCCCTCAGCAGGGAGGAGAAACAGGATGGTTTCAGGGCCCGAGGTAGAAGTGGGGAAACCCGCTAGCAGCTGCTGTAACTGTGCAGGGGAGGGACGCTGGTGGCGTGGGGCAGGGGGTGGTCGTGGCCATGGATTCTGGGTGGGTTTTGAAGGTACAACCAGCATGACTTCCCAATGGATGGGTGTAGGGAGGTGAGAGAAAGCGACAAGGCAATGACAACCCTGCACTGGGGCCATCCTGGGGACCCAGCCCACCCGCCTTCCCCCCCTTTGGTCTGGTCCCGGGAGCCAGTGGAATAATTATCACTGAGGAGTGTCATCAGAACCTCTACTGTTTGTTGCGCCCTGACTCTGCCAGGTGCCATGATGTCTTGCTCCTCGTTATTATAACCTGTGTGTAGGTCTCCCAGCCCCATTCGGCGGGTGGGGCCATAGAGGCTCCAGAGAGGCAGGGCCTGACCCGGGCTCACGCCGTCCCAAGGGCTGGGGTTCCCACTCAGGACCGTGGGACTTGTGCTCCTCCTACCAGAACACTAACTGGTGGCCTCCTCCAGGGGATATCTGGCAATGTCTGCAGACACTGTTGGCCGTCCCATCTGGGAAGAGGTGCTGCTGGCATCTCGTGGGTAGAGGCCTGGGCTGCTGTTCCATATTCTCCCACGCGCAGGACAACCCCACAGCAAAGAATGATCCAGCCCAAAGGTCCACAGTGCTGAGGTTGAGAAACACCAATCCCCCAACCCTCGATGGCTTCCTCAGAGACCTCCCTGAAAGGGAAGTGAGGCTGTGGCAAGGTGGCAGTGGGCAGCAGGCAGCTGAGGTGGCAGTGAGCCCCATGACAGAGGCTGGTTCCTGGAAAACTGAACTTGACCTCCTTGTGGCTTTTCTTCTCCTTTTCAAACAGCCCAGGCAGCTGGGCCACGGCGCCTCATCTGAAGATGGTCTCTGAGGGCCCAGCGTGGCCCTGGCCCACTACCCTGCAGAGAACCTTCCCTGGCTTCCACCGTGCAAGGGGTGGGGTCCCATCCTCTGGGCTCTGGCACCACCTTCCCCTGCAGCCTATGGCCGCCTCACTTCCCTCTTGCTCTCTGGCCCCCTGCAGCCAGTCCACCCACGTCAAGCACTCATTTCCCGAACAGGAGATGCAGTCACGCCGCGTGTCTCTGGCTAACCAACGACCCAACTGGGGCTCTGTTGATCCTCTCCAGGGTATGCTTCCTTCCTCTTTCAGTCTGTTTGCATCTTATTTCCCTTCTTTTACTTTCTTCTGTGTTCTCTGGCTGCTCTTTTTCTAACTTCTTGAGAGGGATGTGGGGAACATGCATTTTCTTCTTTTCTAATTTATGATTTTTTAAGGCTACAATTTTCCCTCTAGGTATTGTTTTAGCTGCAACCCACAAGTTGTGATATGTACTTTTTATAGCATTCAAAATGTTTCCTAATTTTTCCATTGTGATTTTTCTCGTTGTCCCTCAGGTTATTTAGAAGTGTATGTCTTTACAAAAAAAAAAAAAAAAAAAAAAAAAAAGTGTATTTCTTAATTTCCTTATCCACAGGTTTGAAAAGTTCTGGAATGGCCTCTTCTATCTTGTCAACATGATGAACTTTTCTTCATCCTTCCAAGTCCAGTTCATGTGACCCCCTCCTCTGTGAAGCCTTCCCTGGACTCTGCGTCCACACCCCTCTGGGCACATAATTAGCAGTTGCCTCCCTTCTGTTCCCGTAGCACTTTGTACAGACCGTCCTTGTTGCACTTTTAGGCACAGAGAAGTGTATCTATCAAGACTTTCAGTTTCAAGTGAAAGAAAACTGATCCTAACTGGCTGAAACCAAAAGGGAACTATTGTCTCATTTCACCAAAATGTGTGGCTTTCAGGCATAGCTGGATCAAGGCGTCCTGACTTCTAATGACTCAATTCATCTCTTGGGTCATTTCCTGTATGTTGACTCCATTCTGCAGCAAGTTTCCTGTTGTGGTCACACAATATCTACAGTAGCTGCAGAGAGCACTGCCTCCCTTTTCCATGTCTGGATCTTTGCCCCCATAGGCCCATTAAAAGTTTCATGGGGTCTTATTGGCTCTGACTGGGTTACATACTCTGACTGGAGCAATTCATATGGCCTGGGGTATAGTGGATTGGCTTGGGACAGCCTCATGGGCTCCCTTGGGAAAGAAGCTGAGAGTAGAGAAAGGCTGATACCCCATAAAAAATTAGGATACAATTATCAGGGAAGAGTAAATCAGCGCTAGAAAGCAACTTTCCCAAAAAAAAGTCACTCTTATACTCACTGCATGCCACCATCTCAAGTGCTTTACTTACCGTCCTGTATGTCCCTTCCGTACTGGACTTGAGACCTTCGACCGTGAAGAGATCTGTTCCATGAACTGAGAAAAATTGGAGGCAACAGGGAGGGAGAAGATGGGCAACTCCTTCTCGATCCTCATGAGCCTGCCCTCTGGACCTTGGAGACTGGCGCTTCAAGGGTGGGATTTCCGCGCCTAGACACCCTGCATCTAGCAGAAGCACTTGATGAACTCTCTGTCTTAGCTCGGGCTGCTGTAACAAAATACCACAGACTCAGTGGCTTAAACAACAGACATTTATTTCTCACAGTTGTGGAGGCTGGAAGTCCAAGATCAAGATGCTGGCTGATTCGGTTCCGCTGAGGACCTGCTTCCTTGCTTGCAGGTGGCTGCTTTTTTGCTGTGCCCTCACATGGCTCTTCCTTGGTGCATGTGGAGAGAGAGAGAGAGAGAGAGAGAGAGAGAGAGAGAGAGAGAGAGAGAGAGAGAGAGAGCTCCCTGGTGTCTCTTCTATTTGTAAGGACACTAATGCAATCTTTAATGGTTTCCTTAGGGGCCCATCTCCATATACAGCCACACAGGGAGTCAGAACTTCAACATATGATATTGGGGGGAACATGAAGAGTCAGTCCCTTATACTCTCCTTCCAGGGTAAGCCCTCCCACATATTTCCAAAAATTAGTGACACACAGACATTCAGCATAAAAGTAGCTGCCATGTCCCTGCGGTCCAACCACACAATCACCCACATCAAGAGGCGGCCAAGCCTCGGTTTGCATATGACCAGGGACAGGAAGCTCACCACTTACCCTAGATCAGCAACATTGATTGCTCTGGTCTGGACCTAAAGGTCAGTGCTCACATGTCTATTGATTTTTAATGCCTTTCCTCCCGACTGCGCTGTCTCCCCAGCAGGCTGATGCTTTGTTACTTTCTTCTTCTTTTTTACATTCCCAAAGTGGAAAGAGCTTTATGATTTTTCCTAGATTCTAGAAGTGATATATCATGTGAAAGATCAGTACAGAAAAGTACACAATTAAAAAAAAAGGTTCCCATCACTCAGAAATGGCTGTTAACACTTGGAGCTACACTGCCCGGGTTCAAATCCTGACTCTGCCACTA
Source organism: Rhinolophus sinicus (assembly GCF_036562045.2). NCBI lineage: Eukaryota > Metazoa > Chordata > Mammalia > Chiroptera > Rhinolophidae > Rhinolophus > Rhinolophus sinicus. Next base: position 16,503,755 of record NC_133767.1, read on the forward strand.
ACTAGCTCTGTGATGGGTAAGTAGCTCTTTCCTCATGTCTATAATGAGGATAGTAAAAGGTGGTTGTGATAGCTTATCACAGTGTCTGCTAGATGGTAAGTTCCTTACAAAATGTAAATACCCGTTATTTCTGTTATTAATAATTGTATTAGTCAGGGTTCTGTTTCTTTGGAGAACCCTGACTAATACAGATAAATCTGTCCTGGCCTGCTCAGGCTTTCATAACAAAATATCATAGACTCAGAGCAGGGGGAGGTTAAACCACAGAAATTAATTTTCTCACAGTACTGGAGGCTAGAAGTCTGACATCAAGGTGTCAGCATGTTATTTTCTGGTGAGGACTCTCATTCTGGCTTGCAGAAGCCACCTTCTTGCTCTGTCCTTACATGGTGGAGATGGGGGCGGGGGGAGAGAGAGAGAGAGAGAGAGAGAGAGAGAGAGAACTCTGGGGTCTCTTCTTGTTCTTATAAAGTCACAGTCTTATCAGATTAGGGCCCCACCCTTATGATTCCATTTAACTTTAATTACCTCCTAAAAACCCTATCTGCAGAAAACAGTAACATTGAGGGTTAGGGACTCAACACTCTTTTCCTAGTTTATTTCAACCCTGTCCGTGTTTTTATATGTACCTGGCATAACTTACTTTACCCGTTTGGGTACGCAGATAGGCCCCTTTCTCTTTGTGGTAGTTGTTCAAGCCCTTTGTGGAATTAGAGATTGCATTCAGTTGCTATAACAGAGAACAGCCACAGTGGCTAAAACACTAAAGGGTTTATTCTCCTGTGTAATGTGAAGCCTGGAGGCGAGTGACTTCAGGGCCAAGTGTGATTCTCTTGGTCTTTCTCTTTGGTTTCAAATGGCTGCTTCAGCTCCAGCCATCACAACTACATTTTAGGGAGGAGAAAGGAAGAAGCGTAGAAGGGTCAAAGGGTGCTTTCAGAATTTCCATCCACTTCCATCACTAGCTGCAAGGGAGGCTGGGAACTGGTCTGTTAGATGGGCATGTTGCTGTCCAGAATGACACCATGGTTCTGATATGAAGAAGGACAGGCTGGCAGCTGGGTGACAACTTGGTTGCTGCCATTTGGCCTGTAGCAAATGTTGACGTCTCGCTCTTATCCCCTCAGTGCACACACTGCGGCATCCTTACTGCAAATACCTGCAAATCTCTGCTTGAGGGCTTGTTTTTGGCTGCAGTGCATATCGTTGGCCAGTTCGAAGTGCCAGATTAAGTCCCTAGAAGCAGCCTTCCATTCATGACAGAAGGGGTTGTAGTGGAAACATACCCTCGCTTCCCTGTTTCTTGTGAGGGACAATTTGGAAGAATGTTCTACACGGTCTTCCAGAGGTCCTCAGTGGAATTAAGTTCCCACAGCAGCAACCTGCCCTTCATGGGCTCCTCCCCTCCCGTACCTCATTTCCTTACTCCCCTACAAATGTTTCCTGGGCTCACCTCCCAAATCTTCTACTTGCACCTGAATCCTTGTCTTAGAAGTTGCTTCTGGAGGAACAGAGGCCCCCCTCATGCCCCAAACATCAATCCGTGTGGTTAGTGGCTAAGGGAGTTATCAGCTCACCAGACAGCCTAACTCTGGCAAGAGATTTATAAAATTTTAAGATATTCTTACTATCTTCCCGAATCATACCCCTATTGGTCCAGAGCCTCACACAGACCAAGGTGAGTTTTTACAGCAGTGTAATTATATCCACTCTGTGTTACTTATAACTGAGGGTCCTGTTTATTAGTTTTTACTTTATATTCAGTCATTGCTCTTGAAATAAGCCCACTGTGTCAGGAGGGCTCCCAGCGTCAGTCACATGTGTGTACAACCCAACCTTCCTTCCACGACCCTCTAGACGTTGCCTTCCTTTGAGGGGAGGTTCTAGTGAAACACCTCCTGTCCTTCGTGGGTTGTGGTCCTCAGCAGACCATTTGGTCCATCGGAGGAACCCCACAATGTTGGAACCTAAAAGGAAATAGATGAGGAAGGGGGTGCCTGAGAGAAATTTTAAAAGATGGAAATAAATGGAGAGATAGTCCCTGTTCATGTGTCAGAAAACTCAATATTTTTAAGTAGGCGAATTTCCTCAACTTGATACAATAGATTCAACACAATCCTTGTCAAAATTCCAGCAGGTATTTTTTTCAGAAACAAGCCAATCCTAAACTACATATGGACATCTAAAGGATCCAGAATAACCTACCCAGTTCTAAAAAAGCAGAATAAAGTTGATGACTTTCACTTCCCAATTTCAAGACTTACTACAAAGTTACTGTAATCAAGACAGTGTGACACTGGCATACATATAGACATATAAAGCCATGAAACAGAATAGAGAGTCTAGAAATAAAGCCATACATTTATAGTTAATTAATTTTCAAAATAAGTGTCAAGGTAATTCAATGGGAAAGGATAATCTTTTCAACATAGCATACTGGGACAATTGAATAGCCACATGCAAAAAGATAAATTTAGACATTATCTCACATTATTCACAAAAATTAACTTAAAATGAGTCATAGTTCTAAATGTAAAACTAAAACGATAAAACTTTTAGAAGAAAACATAAGAGGAAAATTTTGTTACCTTGGGTCAGGCAAAGCATTCTTAGGTACGGCACCAAAAGTGTAATCCACAAAATAAAATAAAAAACTGTAAATTGGACTGCAATACAATGTAAAATGTTTATTCTTCAAACAACACCATTAAATATCACCAAGAAAACATGGCAGAATAGGGAACCCTAAAAATCAGTCCTTCCACTGAAGTAATCATTAAGCTGGCAAAAACGGTCAGAATAAACTTTTTTGGAAGTCTGGACTCTGATTAAACTTTACAGAAACCAGGGAAGTGCTTAATGAATAAAAAGACTGGTGATCTTTGGTAAGAAAGTGTTGCAGCATTTTTGCTTACGTGCTTACCATTTTCCATTCCCCAGGTCAGTGGTGTCTGTGGGAACAGTAGACTGCATTACTGGTGGGCCTTGCCAGTACAAGAAAGGACAAAAAAGACCTAATTCTCAAAAAAATTGTGGTTGTGCAGTTTGATCTGTCTTGTACTTTCTGAGGGATTGGTTCAGGCACTTACCTGGGTTTTGCTGCCCTGGAAACTCTCTCAGGGTTGGACACTTCCTAGGCAGTGTCTACTGAAAAACTTGAAGGACATATACTGTCCAACTGGGGCAAGAGATGGTGGACAGGGTAAGCAGCAGACAGACCAAAAAGCCTGAGAAAGAGGAGGCTGAGGGGGAAGATCCAGGGCTTTGAAAGTCTTCCACAAATACCAGGGAGTCTGGAGTACAGTGCATACGCCCAAGGTCGAATGCATGTACCAAAAAGATCTGAGAGGTGCCTCCAGCTGATCTCTGGGCTCTGTCCAAGCAGGTGAAAGCTAAGACAGAGTTGTAGTCAGTCTGGCTAAGCATCGAAGAAGTGTCTCAGTTCAGAGGCAATTTACAAAGGCTGAGAAAATTTTTTTCTGTTTTATTTGTTTTTTCTTTTTTTCTTTTTGGCTCTAGGTGTTTAAGGCAATCTCTGCCAGATCACTGGCTGACCTCTGAGACAATGGGACAGAGACTTCAGTGAATGTGCATGGTAAGGAATACAGTATTTGCAAAAATAGGTTGAAAACGTCACTAAACAAATGGATGAGTACAGCCCACAACAAACAACAAAAGCAAACCCTGTTGAGGCAGAGGGGTGGGGAGACTCTGATTTTCAGAGTTCTCACATTATAATAGTCAAATGTCCAGTTTTCAACAGGGGAAAGAAATCAACAGAAACTATCCCTGGGGAAGTTCAGACTTTGGACTTGCTAGACAAAATTTTAAAATCAATTGTCTAAAATATGCTCAAGGGGCTAAAGGAAACCATGGATGAAGGGAAACTAGAATACTATATGAAAAAATAGAGAATATCAATAAAGAAATATAAAGTATAAAAGGGAACCAAATAGAAATTCTGGAGCTGAAAACTTTACCAGAGGGGTTCAACATTTAATATAAAGCAGGCAGAAGAATCAGCGACAAAGATAGACTAATTGAAATTACCCAGTTTGAGGTACATAAAAAATAGAGTAAAGAAAAATAAACAGAGCCTATGGGCCTTATGGGACTCTATTAAGTGTATTAACATTATAAGAGTCTCAGAAGGAGAGGAGAGAAAGGGCCAGAAAGAATATTTGAAGAAATAATGGTCAAAAGCTTTCCAAATTTAATGAAAGATGTGAATCTAAATATCTCAATGACTCAGAAAACTTCAACTAGGATAAATGTAAAGAAATCTACATAAGACACATTATAATCAAACTGTTGCATACACAGAGAGAATCTTGAAAACAGAAGAGAGAAGTGACTTGTCACATGCAAGGAATACTCGATACAATTAACTGCTGATTTTTCTTCAGAAACCATAGATGCCAGAAGGCAGGGGGATGACATGGTGAAAGAAAAAACTGCCAACCAACCAAGAATGCTGTACTTGGCAAACTGTATCTTTCCAAAATGAAGGTGAAATTAAGACATCCAAGATAAACTGAGGGAGTTCATCACTAGTAGACCTGCCCTACAAGAAATGTTAAAAGGGAGTCTTTCAGGCTGAAATGAAAGGGCACTAGACATTAACTTGAAGTTATATGAATAAATAAAAACACCAGTATAGGTAAATACATACATAGATGAAAAAGCCAGTATGTATTACTATATTTTTGGTTATAACCTCTCTTTTTGTTTCCCCCATGATTTAAAAGAAAAATGCATAAACAATAATTATAAATCAATTTTAATGAGCACATAATGTATAAGTTGTGATAATAGCAAAATAAAAGGGGTGTGGGTGGAGCTGTATAGGAACAGGGTTTTTAGCTATTGAAGCTAAGTTGGTATCAGTTCAAGCTAGAGTATTATAAATTTAGTATAATTGTAACCCACAGAGTAACCACTAAGAAAATAGCTAAAAATATACAAAAAAGGAAATGAGAAAAGACTCAGAATGGTATATTAGAAAAAGTCAATCAAATACAAATGAAGACAGTAATGGAGGACGTGAATAACAAAAAAAGATATAAAATATATAAAACAAATAGCAAAATGGCAGAAGCAAGTCCTTCCTTATCAGCAATCACTTTAAATGTAAATGGATTAAACTCACTGGTTAAAACACAGATATTGACAGAATTAATAAAAAACATAATCCAACTATATGCTATTACAAGAGATTTGCTTTAGGTCCAAAGATACAAATAAGTGGAAAGTGAAAAGTTGGGAAAAGATATATCCTATGCAAATAGTAACCAGAATAGAGCTAGAGTGGCTATAAATATCAGTAAACTAGGCTTTATGTCAAAAATTGCTGCAAGGGACAAAGAAGAACATTATATGTTGATAAAAGCGTCAATTCGTCAAGTGTCAATTCAATATTATATGTTGATAAAAGTGTCAATTCATCAAGGCCTTTTGATACCATATCTAACAATCCACAAAGAAATTATTAGCGATAATAGAGATAAAAAGTTACACAAAATGACACGGTACAAGATCAACATAAAAAAATTAATTGGGTTTCTGTACACTAGTAATGAACAATAAAAAAAGGAAATCAAGAAGACAATTCCATATACAATAGCACCAAAAAGAATAAGATTCTTAGGAATAGATTTAACAAAGGAGGTGAAAGACTTGCACAGTGGAAGCTGCAAAATATTGCTGAAAGAAATTAAAGAAGATCTAAATGAAAAAAAAACACAAAAAAACACCCCATACTCATGTAACAGGATAATTAACATTATTGAGATGGAAATATTCCTCAGTGCAATCTATAGATTCAACGCAATTTTTATCAAAATCCTAATAAAAATTGGCTTTTTTTTTTCAAAATAGAAAAGTTGATCTTAAAATTCATGTAGAATTACAAGGGACCCGGAGTAGCCAAAACAATCTTAAAACAAAACAACAACAACAAAGTTGGAGGACTCAAACTCCCAATTTCAAAACTTACTACAAATATAAAGGCCCTAATCCCATTCATGAGGCTCCTGCCTCATGAATCACCTCACAGAGGCCCAACCTCGTAATACCATCACACTGGGGGCCAGGATTTCAACATATAAACTTGGGGGAGAGACACAAACATACAGCCGATAGCACAACCCAATTTAAAAATGGGCAAAGGATGGGAATAGACGTTTCTCCAAAGAAGGTACACAAATGATGACTGAACACACAAAAAGATGTTCATTATTAGCTATTAGGGAAATGCGAAGCAAAACCACAGGAGATAACATTTCATACCCATTAGGACGGCTCTAATAAAAAGCAGAAAACAGTGAGTGTGGACAAGGATGTAAAGAAATTAGAACTCACATACATTGCAGGTGGGAATGTAAAATGGTGCAGCTGCGATTTCTGGTCAAGATGGCAGACTAGGTAAATGCTGTCCTCACCTCATTTCAGGACCACATCAATTACAACTAAACCACAGAACAACCATCACTGAGAATTGCCTGAAGTCTAGCTGAACCGAAGCCCTACAACCACGGACATACAGAAGCAGCCACCTCGAGACTGGAGGAGGGGCAGAGATGCGGAACGGGCTGGTCCCACACGCGCCTGTGACCATTAAAAACTGGGAGGGGCATCTCAGCTGTGGAGGTCCTCCCCGAGGAGTGAGGGGTCCCAGCCCCACATCAGGCTCCCCAGCCCAGGGTTTCAGTGCTCAGGGGAGAAGTCCCCATAACTTCTGGTTGTAAAAACCAGCAGAGACTGTGGCTGAGTGAGGTGGAGGGAGGCTGCACCCCCAGGCACTCCTCCTAAAGGGACTGCGCACAGACTTACTCGCTGACGGACAGAACCACTCACTCTGAGCTCCAGCGCTGGGGCAGCAGCTGGAAAGGCAGAAGGGACATACGGGAGGAACTGAAGTATTTAGCGTCAGGCTGAGGGCTGGAGGAGCAGCTTTCTCACGGAGGAAGGAGCTGGTGGAAGCCATTGTTCGTTGTTGAGCCCTTCCCTTCCCTGCGTGCAGACACAGGTGGGTGCCTTGTTGGAGTCTCCATCAACCTGGGGAGCACCTTTTGTCTGCCTCACCCTGGTGATTCTGAAACCCCACCCCACCCAGCATTTGGGCACACCCAAGCCGCTTCCAGTGGCCTTTCTGTATGAACAGCCTGCCTTGGCTCATGCTGCAGACATTCCTAAAATCTCTCAAAGGTTCACAAGATCCCAACAAGCAGCATTTGGCTTTGGCATGTCCCGTACCTCTGGCTGAGCAGCCCTAAGCCCATCACTAGCAACAGCTGCCTTGGTTTGCAGCTTGGCCTCTCAAGGCATCTCCAAACCTAGTGTGAGCAGCAGCCATCTCTGGATTGCTTTGTGGCTCATGCCAGGTGCCCCCAGACAGGGCACAGATTGTGGCTGAACTTGGCCTGCAGTGAGTCCCCTCCCAGGAGGCCCTGGGGCTGGCAGACACAGTGTCCATCTTCAGACTTGGCCAGAGCATCACGGCCACCTCCAAGGATGACACACCCAAAGGGCACACTGGGCAGGCACCAGAGCCCTGCTAAAGTGAATCCTGCTCTGTAGGATCAGCCCCTGCACCACAGCTCCTCCCCTGTAGTCACAGCCAGTCCTCACAGCCAATCAGCCTGCTGGTCAATCACTCACACTAATGTGCAAACAACAACCAAGTCTCAACTACAACAGGAGGACACACACAACCAACACAAGGGACACATCTGGAGCACCCAGCTCAGGTGACCAGGGAGACTGTGTCACTGGGCCCCACAGGACACCTACTACATAAGGCCACACTACTAAGACCCGAAAGTGTAGCAGCTCTACTTGATACGTAGAAACAAACACAAGGAGGCAGCCAAAATGGGGAGACAAAGATACATGCCCCAAATAAACAAACAGAACAAATCTCCAGAAAATGAACTAAAGAAAATGGAGACAAGAAATCTACCAGGTGCAGAGTTCCAAACACCAGTTATAAGGATGGTGAATGATCTCAGGGAGAACTTCAACAAAGAGATAGGAAACATAAAAATGGAGATCAAAAAACATAAAAAAGAATCAGTCAGAAATGAAGAATACAATAACTGAAATGAAGAATACATTAGAGGAAATCAACAGTAGATTAGATGAAGCAGAGGTTCGAATCAGCGATTTAGAAGAGAAGGTAGCAGAAAACACCCAAACAGAAGAGCAAAAAGAAAAAAGAATCCCCTTAAATGAGGAGAGTTTAAGGGGCCTCTGGGACAACATTAAACATACCAACATTTGCATCATAGGGGCTCCAGAAGGAGAAGAAAGAGAGAGAGAGAGAGAGCAAGGAATTGAAAACCTATTTGAAGAAATAATGACTGAAAACTTCTCTAACCTGGCAAAGGAAATAGACAGACAAGCCCAGGAAGCACAGAGAGTCCCAAACAAGATGAACCCAAACAGGCCCACACCAAGACGCATCATAATGAAAAATGCCAAATGTTAAAGACAAAGAGGGAATCTTAAAAGCAGCAAGAGAAAAGCAGTTAGTTACCTACAAGGGGGTTCCCATAAGATTGTCAGCTATTTTCTCAACAGAAACTTTGCAGGCCAGAAGGGATTGGCACAAAATATTCAAAGTGATGGAAAGCAACGACCTACAGCCAAGATTACTCTACCCAGAACAGCTGTCATTTAGAATCAAAGGACAGATAAGGAGCTTCCCAGAAAAGAAAATGCTAAGGAAGTTCACCACCACCAAACCAGTATTACAAGGAATATTAGAGGGACTTCTCTAGAGAAAATAAATAAATAAATAAATAAATAAATAAATAAATAAATAAATAAAAATATGAATAGTAAATAGCAATAAGTACATATTTGTAAACAACTGCATTAAATATAAATGGATTAAATACTCCAATCAAAAGATAGGGTGGCTGAATGGATAAGAAAACAAAACCCTTACATATGCTGCTTACAAGAGATTCACTTCAGATCAAAAGACACACGCAGTCTGAAAGTGAAGGGATGGGAAAGAGATATTTCATGAAAATGAAAACAAACAAACAAAGTTCTGGTAGCAATACTTATACCAGACGAAATAGACTTTAAAACAAAGGTTATAAGAAGAGGCAAAGAAGGACCCAGTAATCCCACTTCTGGGTATTTATCTAAAAAAAACCAAAATGCTACTTCGAGGGGATCTGTGCATCCATATGTTCACTGCAGGATTGTTTACAATGGCCAAGATGTGGAGGCAGCCTGGGTGTCCGTCGATGGAAGAATGGATAAAGAGGAGGTGGTACATGTATACAATGGGATATTGCTCGACCAGGGAAGGGAATGGGTTCCTGCCATCTGTGGTGACTTGGATGGACCTGGAGGGTATTGTGCTGAGTGGAGTGTGTCAGACAGAGAAAGAAAGATGCAATGAGATTTCACTTATATGTGGAATCTAAAGAACAAAACAAACACACAAACAACATAGAAACAAACTCATAGGCAGAGAAAACATTTTGATGGTTGCCAGATGGGAGGGGGGTTGAGTGGACCGATGAAAAAGGGGGAGGGATTAAGAAGTACAAATTGGTTGTTACAAAGTTGTCACGGGGATGTAGGGTACAGCATGGGGCATATATTCAATAATATTGTAATAACTATGGTGTCAGATGGGTACTAGATATGTTGGGGTGATAGATGGGAGAGAGTTGGGGGACACAGTGAAAAAGGGGAAGGCATTAAGAAGTACAAATCAATAGTTACAAAATAGTCATGGGATGTAAAGTAAAGCACAGGGAATACAGTCAATAATATGGTAATAACTATGTATTGTGCCAGGTGGGAACTAGACTAGGCAGGGGGATCATTTCTTAAATTATGTAAATGTCCAACCACTATGCTGCACACCTGACATTAATATAAAATAATATTGAATGTCAACTGTAACTGAAAAATTGAAAAAGGGACAGAAAAGGTGAAGGGGCATAAGAGGTCCAAATCTCCAGGTATAAAACAGTAAGTCATGGGGATGTAATGTACAGCCTGGGGAATACAGTCAGTAATACTGTGACAGCGGGGACGGTGTCAGATGGTGCTGGGCTTATGGTGACCACTTTTTTAGGTATGTAAATGTTGAATAACTATGGTGTTCCCCTGAAACAAATATAATATTGTACATTAGCTATATTTTAATAAAAATCTTTAAAAATGAATAAAATGGTGCAGCTGCTGTGGAAAAGTTTGTCAGCTCCTCCATAAGTTAAACATAGATTTACTATACGACTCAGCCATCCACTCCTGGGTATGGACCCAAACAATCTGAAAACCCATGTCTGCACAAACACGTGCATGACAGTGTTTATCACAGTGTTTTCCATAACAAAGAAGACGTGAACACAGGCTGAATGCCCACCAGCTGGTGAAGGGGCACGCTGAAGCAACACATCCATGCAACGGAATATTATTTAACCATAAAAAGGAATGAACCTCAAATGCAGTAAGCTAAGTCATAGACACCAGACACAGAAGGCCCCATGTTGGATGACTCAGTGTATATGAAGAGTCCAGCAAAGAAAAGGGAAAATCAGCAGAGACAGAGAGTTGGTCACTGTGGCTGGGGGTGGGAATGAGACTGACTGCAGACAGGCAGGAGGGATCTTTCTGGAACTGTTCTGTAATTAGACTGTGGTGGTGGTTACACAACTCAGTCAACTTTCTAAAACGTATTGAATTGTTGCTTGCAATGGCTGAATTTTATGCTATGTAAATGATACTTCGATCAAACCGTGACAAATAAAGAGGAAATGGGTTGAAGGATGGGTTGTCTCAATTATTTCCCCCCACTCCCTCTAGGCCCCTTGGCTGAAATGCAAATTTAACCACTTCCTGCTTATTGACCAGCTCTGAACATTAAGGGGTGTTGGGTGGGTGAGAGATCCTGTAACACCCTCTTTCCGAGACCTTGGGGGTCACGCTCCTGAGACATGTATAGACCCAAAGGGGCCTCTGAAGGGACCCTTCCCTCAACACAGATCTATTCTGAGGGGCCTCATGTTTATCCTAACGGATCCGGTAGCTGTTAAATGTCCATCTTCAAAAGCATCTACTTTTCAAACACAAGGGGTTAAGTGGCCTCTGCTGCATCCCGTCTGCTCTCTAAGTTGTGAGCTGGGCATTCTTTTGAAAATGTCAATTGGGCTAAGCCACTCCTCTGACGGAAACCTCAGAAGACTCCCCTATTCCCTGGGAACCAAATCTACCTTCCTTGCTGGTCCTACAAGGTCCCCTGTGGTGTGCGTCATGTGTGACTTCTGTGACCCTGCTTCCTAGTATCCCTTTGCTTGTTCTCTCTATTGGGCCACCCTGTTCTCAAGTTCCTGGAGCAAGCCACGTGCCCTCCTACCTCAGTGCCTTTGCACTTGTCGTTACTTCTGCGTAAAATGTTTCCCGGGGGGCAGCCGGATGGCTCCGTTGGTTGGAGCACGAGCTCTCAACAAAAAGGTTGCCGGCTCAATTCCCAGAAACACACTGTTCCCCAATATTCCCCAATAAAATAAAATAAAATGAGTTTCCCGGACTGTTGGGTGCTCCTTCTTATCATCCAGTGTGCCCCTAAATGTCGCTACCTTGCCCTCTCCCTGGTTTTCTATGACACTTAGTACTGTTTGTTTAGTTTGTCCATTACTTCTTTTTGCCTGTGGCTTCACAGGCTCCGTGAGGGCTGTCACTTGTGTATTGTCCTGTGGGGTGTCCCTAGTACATACTCAGGGGCCAGCTCTGTACTGGTGGGTGGGAGGCAGGAAGGACAGAATGATGGTTGGACAGGGGGGTGGATAAAATGGCTGCGTGGGTAGGTGGGTGCAGGGGTCGGTGGAGAGAAGAAGGGGAGGGAGGGAAGTAGGCAGGGGGGCAGGTGGGAGGGCAGAGGGACTGACTATTCTGGGGTGGACATACGCCCAGAAGCAGAGTAGTGAGGGATCAAGAATGTAAGCTCCGGAGCCCAAATGACTGAGTTTAATCCCAACTCTGCCATTCACCAGATAGATGTGTGACCTTGGACATGTCACTTAACCTCGCTGAGCCTCAGTTTCCTTACTTGTAAAATAGGGATGATGATGATGATGATGATGATAACCATTTTCTTGAATTATTCTGAGGGAGATGCTGCATCCTCAGGTCCTTAAAACCTGGGGACAGAGTCAGCGCTCAGCAAACATGAGCTCTGTTTTACTGTTCCTTCCCTGGACTTTTCCATCACTGCCAATATCTGATAGATGGAATCAGAACACTCACCCTGAAGGCCAAAAGAAAGTAAAAGAAAAGCTGGCTTTCTTCCAAGATTTGTTCTCCCGATATTTTCTTGGTAGGGAAGAGAATTTCCATAGGGCAAACATCTTTCAAATTGGTCACAGGGGAATTTGTATTAAGTTCCTCAAAAACAGCAAGAGAAAGAAAAAAATAATAATAAAAGGAATAAAGAGCAAGATGCTTTCTCTTTTTCTTTGGAGCGGTCATGTGGGTTAGCTGCAAATTGTTTCCCAAGAATGAGTCAGCTGGGGAGAGATGGCATGCGGCTTGAGCCAACCTGTGTCACCAAAACAGCACCAAATAGCCCCCCTCTGCCTGGTAGGTAACCTTTCATCCTGGTTTGGGCCCATTTCCACAGCCTGGTGCAGGCTTAGGAATCAGATACACCCAGGTTCAAACCCCAGCTGTGATACTTCTTAGCTTGTGTGACGTTTCAGCCCTCTGAGCCTTGGTTTCTCCATCTGTAAAATGGGAATAATCTTGTCTGTCTCACAGGGTTTGTAGGATAAAATGAGATCACCTCGGTGCCTACAAAATGGAAGAGAGTAACAGTGGCGGCAGCAGTAGCATTTCTCTTGTTCTTCTTTTGAGGCTCCTGGGCGTGAGTCTGCTGAATTTTGTCCCCTGGCTTCTTAAGTGTCTGTCAGAGACATCTGACCCTCTCATGGGCTCCTGGGTTGCCAGCAAGATGAAAACTCTCTTGAGAATTCTTTTCTCTGTTTTCCTCCCGAGTTCCCATGGGTTTTTGGCAACCCTTCCCCTCCCGGCTCAGTGTCCCCATTTGCCAGATGGACAAAGCGGGGCATTCAGAGAGGTGATATGACATGCCCGAGGGACTGTCTTCTCAAGGGCATGGAGACAGGGTCCTACTTCCCACAGTGCTGCAGCAGGAGGCTGGATTCAAAGGAAAACGGGGGCCAAGGAGTCTAGAAGGGGGTCCCCAGCTCCAACCTCTACTGGGCTAGGCAGGCAGTGTGCCTGAGTGAAACAGACCAGATTGCAAACTCTGGAAGAGGGTCACTGCCACCATGTCTCCGTGAGACCTTGAGCAAGCTCTGGTCTTGGATTCTGTCTCGTCTCTGAGCCGAGAGTTGGACTCTCAGGACCCCAGGGGCTTCCCGGTCCAGTGATGGCTCTTCCCGACCCCTTGGAGCTCCCGTTCCACATCTGTGAGAAGCAGCGGCTCACAGCTGTCCTGCCTGCCGCATGGGTCATGACCTTGAAGCCTGTGGGGATGATGTCACCCTGGCGCCCCAGTGTATTCCTAGCAGGTGACCTTTGAGGAGCAGTGGGCCCTGTCAGGGGGCGGGGCCCCCTCCCACCTCTTTCTCACTCTGTCTGGGGAGGAGCCAGCGGCGCTGGGGGCGGGGCTGGGAGAGCTCTCACCACATCCTCCTCTTCCAACTCGCACACGCGCTGGGGCAGGGATGGCAGCCACTGCCCCTGGTGCATCCACTGCTCTCTCTGCCGAGTGACTGATGGGCTCCGTGTTCCAATGTCTGTCTGCTTCTGCCTGAGTGTGACTGACAGCCTATCTGCCCGCCTATCTGTCCCTCTGTGTGTCTGCCTGACTGGCTACCTGCCTGACCAGCCCTGTCTGCTGTCTGTCCGTCCCCAGAGGATCACTCCCCGCCCCACAATGACTGTTTGCTGCCTCTGTGTGACCTCTCTGGGATGTGACTGACCATTGCCTGTGTGCCCTGCTGGCTCCTGGTGTGTGGCCTGCCTGCCCGGAACCCAGCTGCCATCAGTCCCGGGGACTCAGAGCGGTCCGTGTGGAATTCCCACCCCGAACCCGACTGTTGTCTCAGACCCTCACCTCCCAGCCCTCGCTGAGCCCAGCTGCCACCCGTGGGAAGCCACAGGATTGCTCCGAGCACACGGAATGGATTTCTGAGGGAGAAGCTGGAAGAGCAGGTAACTGGGCTCCAGCGACTGAGCTCAGCGGGGCCGGGGCGTCTTCTCCGCCCTGGCCAAGGTGGAGGGGACAGAAGGCTCCTGCAGCCTCATCACAGCTGGGCACAGTGAGACCAGCAGGGTGGGTTACAGACTCTTGTTCAGCTCAGCTCGGGGTGACTGGGGGCCTTTGTGTGAGTCTGCTGGAGGCTCAGGACACGGGCATGGCTAAGATGACCCCGTGAGCTGTCTATGAAACTAATCCCCCAAAGGCCAGGGGCTGGGGAGAGAAAGGTGCTTCCAGACTGAGCATGACTCCACAGTCACTATGGTTCTGGGCAGCTGAGCCGGGCAGGGCTGGCATGGGTGTGAATGTATAACACTTCTAGGGGGCGATTTAGGGGGTGGGAGAAAGGCATCAACGTGGCGCCAGCGTCTGTGTTTTAGCTCCTTTATTTCATCGAATCCTTCAAAACAAGCTGGTGTGCCCATTTCACAGACAAAAAAACTGAGGCTCTGAGAGGTGGAGTGATTTTCCTAAGGTGACTCAACCAATACGTAGCAGGGTAAGCAGGTGACTTGGTCGCTGCTGTCTCCTCATCTTTCTGGTGAAAGCCCGGGCGTGGGCTGATGGTGAGAGGCCGATTGGTTCTGTGTGCTCGTGTGGAGGAGAGGGGCATGCGGGAAACTGCCGGAGGCTCGGCCTGGAAAGATGGGTTGAATTTTGACTTGTGAAATAGAGGGGAAGGAAGGAACAGGCAGACATGGTCCTGGCAGAGGAGATGGGGAAGTAAAGGCCCGAAGCAGAAACTTAGGATTTGTAGAAGGAAGGGCAAGATGCTGGTCAGCGGAAGCTGAGGACCCAGGGCAGGGGGCATTACACAGTCAGGGGCTGCTCCTGGGAGGGAGCTGCAATCCCCTAGGGGAAGTATGGGGGTTTTAGAAATACATGGTGGAGTGGGGGAAAATCTGGGGGTTCAAAATCCAGCCATGCGATTTCCTAGCTGGGTGAGCTTGGGCGAGTCTCTGTGCTTCTTCTAGCTATGTGGAGCCTCGGTGCTCTCATCTGTAAAATGGGGACAAAGGCAGTTCCATCCTCGTGGGGCTGGTTGTGAGGATTCGAAGGCATAGAAATATGAAAGCTGCTGGCCAGAGGCCTGTCCAGGAAGGGAGTTTGCATCGTGAAGAAGCTGGAGCTTGGGGAGGAGAAGGGCCACTTTCTAAGAGCGGTAGAATGTACTGGGACACGTCCCTCAGCCCCCTGAGTCCTGGTCCTCCTGGCACAGGCGCTCAGCATGCTTCCAACACTTCAGGGTCTCCCATAATCCTCACACCACCAGGCGAGGTTGCTGGCCTCATTCATCCCATTTCACAGAGGAGGAGACTGAGGCTCAGTAGGGAGAACCTTGGCCCAGGTCAACGGTGACCATGAGATTCAGAGCTGGGTTTGGATTCCCAGTCTGTTTGCTAGCGAGGCCACAACCTGCTGGACAGAATAACATAAAAGTAAAACTCATAGTCTTGAGGTACCTCCCGAGAGGGGGTATTGGATCAAAGGGGCTGGGCAGACCCCAGCAGGGAGCCCCTGATCACCTGTTCCCCACACCTGGCAGGGTGTCTGGATCCTTACAACCCCGCGTGGAGGAAGCTAAGACCCCTAGGTAGCCAAGGTCCAGGGCCAGGAGAGGGGGGCAAACACGATGAGAGCTGAGCCCTTGGCAGTGCAGGCTTGCACCTATCCAGAGAGGAAGAGAGGGGAGCTGAGTGGGGGTTATGGGCAGTGGGTGGGGACGTGTTGGAGGGGAGGCCAGTTCAAGAGAGGTGGACAGAGGAAAGCAGGCCACCAGAGGCTTTGAGAGGCACCACATTCCCTGCCTGGTTCCTGCTAAAGAAACGAATGCAAGGAAGGAAGGGCATCCTTCCTTCCTCAGCCAGGAAGAGGAGCCAGTTCCTGGTGGTCAGGTGGGGGCGTTGGGTCTGGTTTATGAACACACCGCTGATGGGGACGTGGGGCTTTGGAACCAGCCCGACCTGGGTTTGAGTCCCAGCTCCATCACGTAGTACATGCGTGACCTTGAATAAGCCGTGGGCCTCGGTTTCCTCATCTGTTACATGGAAATAAGAAGGCCTGTCTTGGACTCGTGGTGAGGTTTTGTTCAACAGGTATTTATGGAGCACCTACTGTGTGTCAGGCTCTGTCCTTGGCCCTGGGGGTGCAGTGGTGCACAGACAGCCAGTGCAATGCGGACAGCAGTGACTCACAAGGAATGGTGGCGATGTTTGACTTTCAATATTATTGGTAATAGTCTCGTGTTATTAGCTAGGACATCTGGCATAGCTTCTAGCATATATACTAAGCCCTCAGTGAAGGACAGCTCTTAGGAGGATTCTACTCCCCACTTTCCCAGATGGGGAAACTGAGACGCATGGGGGGCGGGGTTATCTAGGGTCATCCAGAGAGTCATTTACAAGCAAAGGAGAAAAAGCTGTGAAGACAGGGGAACAAGCACTTCCTCACATGTTTCTCCCTTTCCTGCCCCCCAGTGCCCTCCAAACCTGAGGGGTGGGGGAGGGGAGATGGGAGAAGCCCCACCCCCACCCCAAGGCTCACAGGTGCCACCGCCCCCACTCCCTGCCTGGCACACGGCCAAAGGGACTTTTTATGACAGCTCAAATGAGAGCTCTGAGTAAACTTGGAACTTCTGAAACAACCTGAGAATATTCCCTTCCACGGAGTGTGGGCAGGGGCCCCGCTGAGGGCCCCCAAAGGCCAGGACACCTGCAGCAGGGACCCAGCCAGCCTGCTGGTCCCACAGCCCCTAGGGAGGATCTGGTTATGCAAATTGTCCCCAAGGAGGTGGGGCAAGGGTCCCAGCCTGGTTCCCCCTCAGGCGACGGCCCCTCCTCACCATATAGCAATGGCCACGGCTCTGGACTTCTCTGGGCTTTTGTTTCCTCCTCTGCCTGATGCTGTAAACCGGGACCAGGGCCAGCAAACTTTCTCCAGCACAAATCATTAACATTCTGGCTACTTTGTCCAGGGCCGGGGCAGGCTGCTGGGGGCCTTCTGGGCAAGGAAAGAATAAAGGCAGGTTGCCCCACCCCCTCCTCCCCCCCACCTCGTGGCCTCAAGCGGCGGTGGTTGAAAGCACCCTTTCTTTCTCTGCCCGACCAGCAGCCCCTCCTGGGCTGGGGGAAAGGGAGCTGGAGTGAGATGTGGCTATGGGAGCCGAGAGAGGTTGTACAGTCTGGGCAAGGTTGCCCAGCATGGTGGAGACTGCAGGGCACGGAGAGATTGCACAGGCAGGCTGGGAGAAGTTCCGGGAGGGAAGGTTGTTTCGTGAAAATAGGTTTCATGGATGAGGATTCATGGCCCGCCTGGGAGAGAGAGAGTGAGAGACTGAGCGTTTCCACAGGCTCAGAGGTTGTACAGACTGGGAAGGGACAGGCCCTCCCCCTCATGGTTAGCTCCTACTGACTAAGGAATAAGCCCAGAGTCCTGGCACATGTGTCCTCAGACACCCACAAGCCGCCCTCATCACTGGCAAAAAAGCAAAAAGCAGCTAACGTTACCCAAACACTTACAGTGTTCCCAGCACCTGCCTCACACTCCCTTAGCCAATTCAGGGCACAGGGCACTGCCCCCATTTGACAGATGAGGAAAACTGAGGCCAGAGAAGGGGTGAGACTGAATACTATTTAACTTTGGAGTGTACAGAGAAAGGGTCTCATTGGGAGTGAGTGGCAGAGCCTTCTTTCCGATTCAGGGCCACCAGGCTGGTTCTCCCCCAGCCAAAGAGCTCTGCTTAGGCAAGAACTAGCTGCTTCACCCTGGGCAGCCCACTGTCCCCCTCTGAAAGTTACTAATCTGATGACAGCAGACATGATCGCTCAGACCCTGGGTGTTGCCCAGGGTGGGGGGAAGTTCCTGGGGACCGTGATGAAGCTGATGGGGAAACCGAGACCTCTTGGGGGCTGCCTCCGGGCTGCTCCTTGTATGACTGGACACAGCAATTCTTAGTCTCCTTCATTCATCCCCCATTTTTCTTCAGCTACTTTTTGAACACTTACTGTGTCCCAGGCCTCCTTCTATGCGCTGAGGATTCTGTGGTGAACAACACAGGGAAATTTCCCAGCGTCTGGGGGCTTCTGCTCCAGGACTGAGATACGAGTAGGTCATAAACACAAAAACAGGAACATTTACTAAATGAGTCCTAGTATTACAATTGTGAAGGAGACGGACAAAGGGATATGTGGCACAGAGAACCTCCAGGGGGACCCATTTCAGACAGACTAGATTGCCTCATTGAGGAGGCAACATTGTAGTTAAAACCTGAGGATGAGAAAACATGAAGCACGAGGCAAAGTGTCCTAGGCAGAAGGAATGGCATGTGCAAAGGTCCTGAGGTGGAAAAAAAGAGTTGGAGCATTGGTGCTTTTATTCTTATCAAGTTTCTAAAGATTCCCAATGCACGGAATTTAATAAGAAGGAGTGAAAAAGAAGCAGCTTTCACTTTGGAGGGTCTGTCTACATAAGTTTTAACATTGAGGTTAAGCTTCAAACTCTCTTAGGATCGAAAGCATTTTCTTTCAGTCACTCAATGTTTTGAGCACCTATGTGTCAGGTACTGGTTAGTCACTGGGGATTCAGCAGAAACCAAGAAACACACGGTGCCTGCCTGGGGGTTGCTCAGAATGTCGCTGAAAGCACCATGAGCAGTGTGCTCTGATGGAGGGATGGACCCCAAAGGAAGGAGTGACTCATACTCTTTGGAGAGGTCAAAGATTTATAGAGGAGATGACAGCCAAGGTAGGCAGAGAGTTCCGGTGGCTGAAACAGCACGTGCAAAGACGTGGACGCCACATGAATGGGGGTGCTGGGGGAGCCATCAGGAAGCTGGTGTGTCTGGAGTCCAAGATGAACACTGGGGGGCACATCTGAAATGTCTTGAATGCTGGGTGTGGGGACAGAGTCCCAGAGAGCAGGTTCCAGGCTCTCGGCCTCACGTGGAAAGGTGCTGGCTCGGGTAGTAGATGGCCATCAGCTGTGACTAGTTGGCCGTCAGCTGTTACCGGTTAGCCATTGGCCACTGATATAACTGCTGTGGCTAAGCTAGCAAGATTGTAGTCAGCACTACAGATTGCAGTTAGCAAGTGAGGTTGGTTGGCAGAAAAGCAGACGGCAGGTTGTGGATCGTGTGGCTCCTGCTTCCTGTGTCTCCAACCCAGCCGCCAGCGAGACTATAGTGGTCTGACTCCCCTACCTATTTCTCTGTGGGTGTTCCTTTTTGGCCTCACCATGTCCTGCGTTCGTATGTGGGGAGTGGGAGCTGAGACCCGCATGATACCCTGCGTGACACTGGGCTAAGGAATTTGGGGTTTTCCCTGAAGAGCAATGGGGAGCCACAGAATGCCATAGCTGGAATGAGCACTGGTTTGGAGGGGCCACCCAGGGCGGCAGGCCAACCAGTAGGACAGGTGGGCAAACATTCTTGAAGACCAGGGATAGACTCGGAGCCCTGCCTTCTGTGTTCCTTTTCGGGAAGTCCCTCCGTCTTTGACACTTCCCCTTCTGGTGACCTGCTGGCTCTTGGTTCTGGCCTTTCTGGGGAGTCCCTCTTCACCCACCCCATTTCTTCTTGGTTCCTATGGGAAACGGGTCATTTTACTTTACCACACACCCTACCTTTCACTTTCACCCCCCAGTCCCCACCTGGGTCACGTTGAATGACCGACTTGAGGAACTAAATAGACCCCATTCCTGAATCATCAGTGAGGGAAAGACGATAGAGGGAAACCATGAACTTGGGTTCTTTCCAGTTTGGAAGGTTGTAAATAGTGCTACGACACTCTGGTGTGTCTGCGTGTGTACATACGTACACATTCCTCTTGGGCGCCTGACCTAGAAATGGAATAGTTGGGCCTCTTGTTCAGCTGAACTTTTCCAGCCTGGTGCACCAATGTACACGCCTACCAGAAAATTGTGTCAAGACTGAGAGTTCCAGTTACTTCGGATCCTATTCTGCACTTGGAATAGTGTGTCTTTTTCATTTTAGCCGTTATGGATATTGGTAACATACTGGGCTGTAAATTTGCATGTTCTTGATGAATAAGGATGTTGAACACCTTTTAATATGCTTTTTATCCATTTGGATGTCTTCTTTCGTGAAGGGTCTGTTTAAGCTTTCTGTCAATTTTTTTTTTTTAAGACATGATTTTTTTTTTTTAAAGATTTTATTGGGGAAGGGGAACAGGACTTTATTAGGGAAAGTGTGTACTTGCGGGACTTTTCAAAGTCAAATTGTTGTCCTTTCAATCTTAGTTGTAGAGGGTGCAGCTCAGCTCCAGGTCCAGTTGCTGTTGTTCGTTGCAGGGGGCACAGCCCCCCATCCCTTGTAAAACCCACAGATACAGAAGGCCAACTATATTAAATTTTCCAATCCATGAGCATAGTATGTCCCTCCATTTCTTTATATTTTTTAAAGTGTATCGTACAAATATCTTGTAGGTTTCTGTGTAGAGTTCTTATGCATCTTTCATTCGAGTTATTCTTGGGTATTTGATATTTATGCTAATGTAAATTGTATCTTTTTTCAATTTCATGTTTGTTCTTAGTATATAGAAATAGATTAGTATATTTGTTCTTAGTATATACAATAGATTTCCCCCACACACACTTTATTAACTTCGTGAACACACTTTTTCAAGCTGGAGTTCCAGCAGAAATAGCTGCGAAACCCAGACCACTTCAACTGACCACCAGTTGGCGCCTTCCTACCTTTGCTTTTGTAATGTGTGTAGTAGATCTCTCCATCTGCTAATCCCAGAAGGCGTTTTGTGGTGGAAAGCAGCACGTCCAAGCCTTGGACTTCATAAACCAGTAAATATTCTTCTACCCTCTTAACAATTTTTTTTTTTAACAGGACTTTATTGGGGAACAGTGTGCACTTCCAGGACTTTTTCTCCAAGTCAAGTTGTTGTCCTTTCAATCTTAGTTGTGGAGGGTTCTGTTCAGCTTCAAGTTGTTATTCTTTGAGTCTTAGTTGTGGAGGGCGCAGCTCAGCTCCAGGTCCAGTTGCCATTGCTAGTTGCAGGGGGCACAGCCCACCATCCCTTGCGGGAGTCGAACCGGCAACCTTGTGGTTGCGAGGACGCACTCCAACCAACTGAGCCATCCGGGAGCTCAGCGGCAGCTCAGCTCAAGGTGCCATGTTCAATTTTTTAGTTGCAGAGGGCGCTGCCCACCATCCCTTGCGGGAGTCGAGGAATTAAACTGGCAACCTTGTGGTTGAGAGCCCGCGCTCCAACCAACAACTGAGCCATCCGGGAGGCAGCTCAGCTCAAAGTGCCATGTTCAATCTTAGTTGCGGGGGGCAGAGCCCACCATCCCTTGCGGGACTCGAGGAATTGAACTGGCAACCTTGTGGTTGAGAGCCCGCGCTCCAACCAACAACTGAGCCATCCGAGAGGCAGCTCAGCTCAAAGTGCCATGTTCAATCTTAGTTGCGGGGGGCAGAGCCCACCATCCCTTGCGGGACTCGAGGAATTGAACTGGCAACCTTGTGGTTGAGAGCCCACTGGCCCATGTTGGAATCGAACCGGCAGCCTTCGGAGTTAGGAGCACGGAGCTCTAACCGCCTGAGCCACCGGGCCGGCCCCTTCTTAACAATTTTTAAGTGTACAATACAGAACAGTCCAGGATTGGGAACTATATGCAAATTGTTAGACAACAGATCTTTAAAACTTTTTCATCAGGCACGACTGGACTGCTATACCCACCGAACAACCCCCATTATATCCCTTCCCTGCAGCCCCTGGCAATACCCATTCCACTTCCTATTTCTATGAGTTTGATTACTTTAGATATGTCATATAAGTGGAATCATGCAGTATTTGTCTTTTGTGATTGGCTTATTCACCTTTAGCATAATGTCCTCAAAAATTATTCATGTTGTATGTAGCATCTGGCAGACTTTTTTTTCCTTTTTAAAGGCTAACTAGTATTTTATTGTATGTATACCACCTGTTCTTGATCCATTCACAAGGTAATGAATTTAGATTGCTTTCTCATCAATATATTGTCAGTAATGGGTGTATTATGAGTAATGAGAGTATCGAAATGAAGATGGTTGTGCAAATATCTCTTTGAGATCTTGTTTTCAATTCCTTTGGCTATGTACCCAGAAGTGATATTGCTGGATACATGGTAGTTCTATTTTTAATTTTAACAGGAAACTCCATCCTGTTTTCTATAGCATTTCACCGTTTTACAAGCCCACCAACAAGGTACAAGGAATCCAATTTTTCCACATCCTCACCAATCTAGTAGTCATCTTAACAAGTGTGAAATAATAACTCACTGTGGGTTTGATTTGCGTTTCTCTGATAACTAGTGACGTTGAGCATCTTCTCACGTATCTGTTGGCCATTCGTTTATCTTCTCTTGGACACATATCTACTCAAATCTTTTGCACATTTTTTTCAATTAGGCTTTTGTTTTTGTTGTTACTGAGCTGTAGTTCTTTATAAATTCTGAATATATCCAATATATGGTTTGTAAACATTTCCTATCATTCTGTAGGGTGCTCTTTCACTCTGTTGGTTGTTTCCTCTGCTGCACAAAAGTTTTTAAGTTTGATGTAGTTCTATCTGTATTTGCTTTGTTGCTTGTGCTTTAAGTGTCATATCCAAGAAATAACTGCCAAGCCCAATGTCATTAAGTTTTTTCTTATGTTTTCTTTTAGGAGTTTTATAGTTTCGGGTCTTACATGTAAGTCTTTAATCCATTTTGAGTTAATTTTTGTGTACGATGTAAGATAAGATTCCATCTTCATTCTTTGACACGTGGCTATCCAGCATTCCCAGCACCATTTGTTGAAGAGACCTTCCTTTCCCCATTGTATAGTCTTGGCACCCTTGTCAAAAATCATTTGACCAGGCACATAAGCATTTATTTCTGGGTTCTCTATTCTGTTTCATTGGTTTATGCCTGATTTTATGTCAATCTCTACTTTGATTACTGCTGCTTGGTAATATGTGTTGAAATCAGGAAGTGTCAGGCCTCCAGCTTTGTTTTTCTTTCTCAAGATTGTTTTGGTTATTTGGGGTTTTTTGAGATTCCATATGAATTTTAAGATTGTTTTTCTGTTTCTGCAAATAATGCCAGTGGGATTTTGACAAAGATTGTATTGAATCAGTAGATTGCTTTGGACATTAAAAAAATATTGTCTTCCAATCCATGAACATGGAATGTTTTTCCATTTATTTGTGTCTTCTTGAATTTCTTTCAGCAATATTTTGTCGTTTTCAGTGTATAAGTCTTTCATCATTTTGGTTAAGTTTACTCCTAAATATGTTATTCTTTTTGAGGTTATTGTAAGTGGCATCGCTTTGGTAGTTTAAACTTCGTCAGATATTATCATAATTACTCTTTTAAGCAATTAGTATTCATTTATATTTATAATACTCTCTATTGCTCTTCATTTCTTCCTGTAGTACCATCTGGGATTCTTTTTCCTTTGCCTGAATAACTCACTCAGTATATATTTTGATGCAGATCTATTAGTGACAAATTCTATCAGCTTTTTTTTTTTTTTGGTCTGAAAAGATGTTTATTTTGCTTTCATTTAAACAATTTTTAACTAAAAATTCATTTACACATAAAATTCACTCTTTTAAAGTGTACAATTAAGTGGTTTTCAGTATATTCACAGTGTTGTGCAACCATCACCACTATCTAACTGGAGGACATTTTTATCACCCCAAAACCCCCATGTCCATTACCAGTCACTCCCCATTTCTCCTCCCTCCAAAGCTCTAGCCCCTGGCAACCACTAACCTACTCCCTGTCTCTATGGGCTTGCCTGTTCTGGACATTTCATATATAAATGGAATCATACGCTATGTGGCTTTTTGTTTCTGGTTTCTTTACCTTAGCATAAACTTTCAAGGCTCATCCTTGGTGTAACATGTGTCACTGCTGCATTCATTTTTATGGCTGAATAACATCCTACATTTTGTCCATTCATCAACTGATGGACACTTGGGTTGCTTCTAATTTGGGCCTAATATGAATAATGCTGCTATGAACCTTTGTGTACAAGAGTTTTTCTGTGGATGTATATTTTCAACTCTTTTTGTTTACATAGTAAGAGTCAACTTGCTTGGTCATGTGATAATACTATACTGTATTAATTTTTTGAGTAACTGCAAAATTGTTTTCCACAGCAGATACACCATTGTATTCTGAATCCTAGACCCCTAACAAATATATGATTTGTGAATATTTTTCCCACTCTGTAGATTGTCTTTCCATTTTCTTATAGTGTCTATTGAAGTACAAAAGTTTTAAATTTGAAATAGTCCAATGTATCTATTTTTTCTTTGGTTCCTTGTGCTTTTGTTGTCCTATCTAAGAAACTATTGTGTTTGGTTGTTTTTGTTTGGTTCTTTATTTGTTTTGCTTCATTTTGTCTTTTGGTGTGAATCCCTTAGGATGTTGTATATATAAAATTATATAATCTGGAAACAGAAACACTTTACTTCTTCTTTTCCAATATGGATGGCTTTTTTTCTTTTAGTTGACTTATCACCTGTACTAGAACCTTCAGGACAATGTGTTATAGAAGTCATGAGAATGGACAGTCTTGTCTTGTTTATGGTCTCAGAGGGAAAGTTTTTGGTTTTTCCCCATTATGTATGATGTTAGCTATGGGATTTTAGTCAATCCCTTTATCATATACTGAACTTGACTTCGTTGTTTTTTTTTTGAAGGCTATTTTTGCAGGATATAAAATTTAAGTTGCATTTTAAGTATGTATTTATCTATAATTTTTTAAAAAGTTTTTCTATGATGTGTCTAGATGTGGTTTTCTTTGTATTTGTCTTTTGGGGGCTTTTCTTAACTTGTATCTCTATTATTGCTTCTGAGTAGTTCTCTCTTTCTTAACTCCAAATACATGTACGTTGGACCTTTTCACAATATCTCATATGTCTCTTTCGGTTTTTTTTTCTTTCTGTATTTTAAAACACTTTTTTTCTCTGCGTATTTCAATCTTGGTATTTTCTATTGACCAGTCTTCTAGTTCACCAACCCTCTCTTGTGATGTTTCTAATATTTGCTAAAGCCACCAATTCAGTTCTTATACATTTCAATTATTGTATTTTTCATTTCTAGGGTTTCTACTTTTAAATAGATTTTATATTGCTGGTGGAATTCTTGAACATACTAATCATAGCTATTGTAAATCATGTCTAATAATATTTTCTAAATCATCTATGTGTCTGTTTCCATTGTCTTTTTTCCTCTTGATTTTTGGTCATTTGGTATTCTTTCTTGGTTTTCCTTGTCAATTTAAGTGAATGCTGGCCACTGTGTGTGCAAAATAGAGAGACTTATATAGGCAGATCAACTCAATGCTGTCAAGGCCAAACTATTTCTCACCTTTCCTTACCCTTAAAGCGCAGCCTCTCCTGAACAACTGGGTATTTTTTCTTGCCAGGCCTTGAACTTCAATTCTTTCCTCAGCATCGTGAAACTGCCCAAATCCATTATTAGCTTTTTAGCCTATTGGCAGATGATTTTTGCTAGATTTCTTGATATGCAAGTCATTTGCAATGATTTGGCAAAGTATTTGAAGGGAAATTGCATACAGAGTTTCAATGCATTTTCCTTCTCTCTGATACCCTGTCTTCCCTGTCTCACTTGGTTGCTCTCTCATGTCTTTTTTTTTCTACTTAGTAGTTGTTCTCAGTAGGGGGATTAGTCTGATACCAGCTACTCCATCAGAGCCAGGAGTGAAAGTCCCCTTCCACATTTTATTTTACAAACTTAAGATTCACTTACATTTAAAATGTTATGAAATAGTCGGCGCATACAAAAAAGATATAAAGAATAACAAACACCAGTGGTAACTTCACTTAGTTTTACCAAACCGTTGAGACCCATGAACACCCCCTCTTCATCACATCCCCTCTGTTTCTCCACTATTTGAAGTTTGATGTTCATTGCCCCCTTGAATTTCTCCATAGTTTTAGGACACAGGTATGTTCACCTAAACAACAGAGAGAGCTGTTTTACATGGTGTTAAGTGTGACATAGACAGTGCTATTACACATGTGTTCTTTTCTAACTTACTTTTTTTTGGTTTTCTTTCACATGTTGTTAGTGAGAGTCGTTCGCTTTTTGGCTGTGATGCTATGATTCGTTTCCACTTTGAGTGATTCCATCACAATTTACCTTTCCCTTCTGATGATGGATATTTAGGTTGTTTCCAGCTTTTGGCTAGGAAAATCAATGCTGCTTTCTGCTTCTAGTACATAGGGGGTGGTTTCTTTTGTGGTGTACATAAGGGTGAAATCACTCGCCCTTAGAGCACGTCACTTGCTCAGTTGATTAGGTCATGCCAAGCGGTTTCCCGGTTGAGCTGCGTTCATTACATTTCCACTAACTGGGAGCTCCCTTCACACCACGTCCTCAGCCACATGTGATGTTAGACTTAGTGTTTGCCAATCTGATAAAATTAAAATGGTATGCCATTGTGGTTTTTATTTGCATTTCCCTGTTGACTGTGAAGTTAAGCCCTTTCTAGTCTCCATAACACCTATTTCAATCTGATTTCCTACCCCCAAGCTTCTCTGCTTCCCCAGAATCTCCTGAAATTTGGCCAACTTTTCATCTGAATTACCACAAGCCTGGAAGTCATTTCTCAGCAGTGGGGCCTGGTGTATAAACACCTCTGCAGGGCTCCATCCCATCCAGGACTGTGCTGGAATGCCTCCCATGCAACGATGCACTTAGTGTTTACACTGACTGCAGTAAAGAGTCAGAACTCCCGTTTTCTAGATGAGAAAAGACAGAATCAGA
Source organism: Rhinolophus sinicus (assembly GCF_036562045.2). Classification (NCBI taxonomy): domain Eukaryota; kingdom Metazoa; phylum Chordata; class Mammalia; order Chiroptera; family Rhinolophidae; genus Rhinolophus; species Rhinolophus sinicus. The sequence goes on from NC_133767.1 coordinate 16,530,807, forward strand.
GGGGTGAGGAACTTGCCCAATGACACCCAGCAGGGAGCTGGCTGGTTCCAGGCCGGTTCCAGCTCTTAGGAGCTGCTGCAGGGGTTCCCAGAGCAGGAAGCCCCCGTAGGGTCCCCTCTGTCCTTCACTTAGAAAACACACCTTGTGCTCTCATGTGTGTCTTGGTGAGTAAGCGGCTGTTGTCCTCAGGAGTCCGCTTGAGTGAGAAGACCCATAAAGAAATGGATTCCGAGCAGGGAGCACAGTGGGACGGGGTGGGGGAGGCGTTCCCACATCGCACTGTGGAAGGCAGGACGAGATAGATGCCTTCCTTGTTCAAAGCTGATGTTTCCCCCACTTATTTGAGATGGTGTTAAATGTCCCTGTCCCTGGACCCTTCGTGGACCGTTTTCAACCTTCTTTCAATCCTCTGATGACGGAGGGCATGAAAATCTCAGACTGGTGCTCATATGTCTTAAACACCCCTCTCACACTCTGATCCTGCTTTCTAAACAAAGGCAAACAAGATCTGAAATCCTCAGCATCTCAGGCAGGGGACAGTATCTTCCTAACATTCCATTACTGTCTTTTGTTTACCTTGTATCTAGTTTTTACATTCCACTGTATTTAGTTTTAGGGTAAGTTGATTGGTGTAGGAAACCCTTAAATAACATCTACTATATGTCAGGCCCTGTTCCAAATGCTTTACAAATATTAACTAAATTTAATTCACCCAAAGACCCCCATGAGGTGGGTACTGTCATTAATACTATTGTGTCCATTTCACAGAGGAGGACGCTGAGGCCCAGAAAGGTTAAGTAAACTTCCCAAGATCACACAGCCTGTAAATGGCAGTGTTGGGATTTGAACTGCGGCAGGCTGGCTGCTAGTCTGCATTTTCACCACTGTGGCACCATATTGCCTCTCCATTTCATACTAGTGAACCTGTTGATGGTAGTGACGTCTTATTTTCTTTGGAGACATGTATTGGAGCGAAAAATGGGAGGTAAAATAAAGATTGATAGCACGGGTGAAAACCCCGAGTGCAGTGAGCGGTAGGTGTTCTGGAACATTCCAACGCGGCTTCACGGATGCAGGGATAGAGCAGGAAGGCCGTGAAGACCGAGTCTAGCGTGATGGGAGAGGAATGTGTGTTCAAGGAAAGACGCAGGATGTGAATTTGCCCCCTGCCAAGGCAGAGAGGCACGGTGGGCCTGGGGGGCTAGGGGGGTGGTGAGTTGATTAATATCAATGGGCCAGTAAGGGGAGGGATCCAGCCTCCCGTTCAGTAACTTACAGTTCACAGAGCACTGCCACCTCTGCTTTCCCACGGACTCTTCTTAACTGCCAGGTGCTGTGGGCATTGTTGTCCCCACTTTAGAGATGCCAACTGAGGTCGAAGAGTAGACGGGCCAGAGAAGCTCCAAGATTCTCCGGCTTCAAATTCTGGGCCCTTTGCTTGATCCCACCAGGTTTCTTTGGTGACAAGCAACACCTCCCTCCCTCCCTCTTTCCCCTTCCCTCTCTCCTTTTCTTAGCTGTATAAATGCCCATATTTAATTCCACTCACAATATAGGCTAACTGTGGGGGGGAAGCAGCGGGCCCCTCCCTCTTTGCATTCACCTGTCCTTTGTGACTGCGTAAGGGGGACCGAAGAAGGTGGGAGAGGTGGGGAGGAATCCACAGGGTGTCAGCCAAGGGGCAGGAGCCCGTGGGAGTGTCTGTGGACTTCTCAAACTTGTTTTTGCTGAGACAAATCCAAGCACCTGAGGCAAGTCTTCCAAGGGAGAGGGACGAGGACCAGCGGGAGGCTGTTTGGGCCCGTTGGTCCCCAGGCCTGGGCCGACCCTCTGCTGTGTGTCTCTTCCAGGCCCCTGGAGGTCAGCATGCCGCTCGTGGGGGCCGCCTACCTCTTCCTGCTGATGCTCCAGGGTGACGGTGAGTAGCTGCGCGGGCTCCGCGGGAGGAGGGCCAGGCTGGCCGCGTGCTCCCAGGCGTGGCGTGAGGCCCCAGCGTTGGAGGCTCTGGCGTCTGTTCACTTGAGGCCGACACAGGGGAGCAGCCAGGTCTCCATGAACCAGAACCCCTCTGACCAGAGAGCTCCGCTAGCCAGAGTGGTTCAGGCGCGTCCCAAGCAGCCCAGCCCCACCCCCCCTTTGGGGCTTCAGGTCTCACCAGGGTGATGACAGAACTCCATCCTTCGTTCCTATGGCCATCTGCCTTGGCCGGCTCTGGCCCTCAGAGTGAGGAAGTTCTGCCTTTGGTCTAACCTCAGCGTCTCCTCATGCAGTACCCTTCCTAGGGGAGGTTCTTCAATAGTCACTGGACCCTCAGCAGGCACTGATGGGCCCCAGTGCAGACAAAAGTTGCCAGAGCCTTGGGAGGTGCCCTCGGATGACCAGGAGATGAAACAGTCAGTGGGTGATGTCAGGGACAGCCAGGGCTGAGAAATCCAGGAAGCCTTCCCAGAGGAGGTGGACACAGCACACAGGCTTGAATGGGGCTGGGCTAGGGGCAGGGGAGCCCTCAGCCACCACCACTCTGCTGACCATCAGCATTTCTCTCTGGTTTTCACCAAAAGACCCAGAGCCTCGAATAGTTCCTTCAGGAAACAGATGTCATGTTCCTCTCTTTTCCCTTTCTGAGGGAGCAGCCCTCCATCCTGGCTCTAATGGGCTTTGGGTCACCCTGTGGGCACAAATAACAGCCCCTGCTGTGGACTGGGAGCTGAGCATCATTTCATGCCATGCTCCCGACAGACGCGTGAAGTCCATGCTGCAGTGACGCCCGTTCTCCATTAAGGAAACTGAAGCTCAGAGAGGAGAGGGACAGGCCCACACAACCCGCAGCAGCATCGCTGGGCTTGGCCCCCAGATCTGCCTGATTGCCGTGCTTTTACCACCCGGCTTCGCTGCTCTTGTTGAATGAGTGCCACGTGCAGGCAGCACGGACTGCGCTGGCGTGATGTCATATACCTACCTCCACACCCTCCGAGGGGGCCAGTGTCCCCAGCTTGCAGATAGGGACGGGAGTCACATGTCCATGCTTTGATAACCCCAGACCGGGTGACCCCAGGGCTCTCTGCCCAAGGTGAGCGTACTGACCAGGGGACTGGGTTTTTATTCCCTCTGGTCCCTGACGCCGCCTCCATGCTGGTCTAGGGGCTGCTGTGCCCTCCCCAACGTTTCATTCCAAGTCTGGGACAAACCCTGCCCCTTGGTGGCCTTCAGCCCAGGTAGAAATGGCAGATCCTCTCCAAATTCTGGAGCCCTGAGAGAGAACTTGCAGGATGTAAACTCGGGGGACACACAGCCATGCAGTAGGTCCTGTAGCCAGGCCATGTATTAAGTTCCTCCTGCCAAAATCAGTCCTCCCTTCTCCACTAAGTGCTGGACTAACCCTCCTGGGCCCCCCGCCCCTCACCCCCCGGCCTTGTGCTCCTCCCCGAGGGAAGCTGCCTCCTAGAGCAGGATTCAGTTCCATGACTCAGGTCCCATGGGAGTGGCTGCTGGGAGAACTGTGTTGAGAAGGATTCTGAGGCCACACTCAGGGGAGGGAGTGTCACGATTGATTAGCGATGTCTGCCACGTGTGTGATGGGAAGAACACACACAGATTAGATTTCCTGGGTGAGAGTCTCAGCAGCCCAGACCAAGAGAGACGAGAGATGTCATGTGGGCTCGGAGCCTCAGTGTTCTCATCTGGAAAATGGGCGTGGGAGTGGACTAAAGGACGTTCCAGCAGCAGTGTTCTTGGCTCCACATCCAGCTTCTGACCTAGAGAGTGAGGCCCAGGAAGGGAAAATAGGAAAAAGCCATTTTCCTATTGAATCCACTTAAAAAGAGGAGCACATTTCTGGTAAATAGTGGGGGGAAAAAACAGTGTTGGCATTTGATCTCACAAAACTAAAACTATTAAATTTATTTTGTCAAACATTGAGCAAAATTTAGATTATGATCACACCTATATTTTTAGGACAAAGTAAAGCAATGAATGATGGGGGTGGGAGAGTGTTAAATCTGTCAACGAAACTGTCTGAGAGCGGGCAATCCATGTGTCACTAGCAGTGTTGGTCTGGGCAGCAGGGTAATATAGACATTTTGGCAAAAGCATTCGAAGGTTTCTCAGTTTTCTGAAGCCTCCGTATTCTCCAAAGCGTTTGTGGCATCTCTGATGTCCGTGTCCGGTCTCGGACCAGTTGCCGTGGACAAAGGGCTCCTCCTTTGTCAGGGACGGAGGCGTTTTCATCAGTGCTCCCCTTGACTTCGTGAATGCCTCTCGAGTGATGTGTGGCTTTGCCCTGTATCTGGGGAGTTCAGGATGCCCCACCCTGAGAGGGACACTGGCCAGGGAGGACCCTGACCTGGTGGCTGGACACAGGGCTCGTGGGGAGATACCTGAGGGGGGGACCCGCTTACTTTATCATGTTTCACATTAGAAGGGTCTTGTCGCCATAGCCAGCCTTGAAACTTTGGGGGCTCAAACAAGGAATCTCAGGTGGCAGGGACCCCCTTGCCCCAGGCCCACACCTTAGTGGCCCCCGAGTCGCCATATTCATCCTGGCCCTGGGACCCCCACATCCACTTGTTGTCCAGCCCCGGGGGCGGTGAGGGAATGAGGAGCCCCACAGCCCCCCCACCAAGCTCTCTCTCTCTCTCCCCTCACCCTCCAGCCTGGGGTTGCTCAGACCTTGTCTGCTACAGTGATTACTTCCAGACAGTCACCTGCATCCTGGAGACATGGAACCTGCACCCCAGCACGCTCACCCTCACCTGGTAAGTGGCCCGGCCTCACTAGCCTGGGGTGCTACTCAGAGTAGCACGTCCTGGAGCAGGACCGCAGGAGACCACACACTGAGCTGGACCTACTGTGTGCAGGGCAGGTAGTTTAGCACTAAAAATAATAGCTTCCACTTGCTGGGGAATCGCTCAGTGATTTCACCAACAGCATTTGGTTTCACCCCAAAAAAGACTGTGAGCTGGGAATCACTGTTCCTCTCTTGCAGACAACCCACACAGGGCTCATGGGACTTGTCCAAAGCATGATTTGCTAGGCCACAGGGTAGCTCTATCCAGATCCAATGGCCATATTCTCTCACCCACTCAGGCCTGACTGGTCTTGAGACCCTGAGATGACAGGAGACCCACACGATTTTTAAAAGCACTTAGTACATGCCAGGTAGCCTGCTATGTGTTCAATCACCTCCAGTTGTCACAATTACGACTCCTGTTTTAGAACAGAGGACACTGGAGTTCAGAGAGGTTATGCAACTTGCCCAAGGTCACACAGCCAGTGAATGGTGGACCTGGGATTCAAACACAGGCAGCCTGACCCCACAGTCCATGGGTCCCTGTCAGTCCATATTGTTAAAGAAAAAATCGTTCATGACACTCGTTAAAGAGTGGTAGGGCAGAATTTATGTAAGACCATCATGATGGGTGTAGGGACCACTGAATGGGGCTTTGCTGTAGGGGAGAGAGATTGGGCTCAACTTCAGATACAACAGCAAAAAGTGGGACTTCATAACCAAGGAGCCGGTGGGGTCAGTGATGGAAAATGGCTAAGGGAAAACATCACGCGTGAGGCGGCTTCTGGCTAAACCATCCTAACAGGATCCTTGCTGGTGGCAGCCCAGGGGCATCAGATACCCCTGGGGGCTGGTGGAGGATGGGAACCAGCTCAGATATTGAGGGTGGGGGCTTCTGGCTAAACGGACTAAGCAGGAATCTTGCTGAAAGGAGACAATGCAAAGACAAACACCGAATTCCAAAAGTCAGGGCTTGATTGAGGAGAGTTCAGAGCTGCTTCAATAGAGTTTGGTTAAGGAGAGACTCTGTCAATATGCAGCTCAGGGTAAAGAATAACTGGCTTCACTAATTCATTCATTCATTCAGAACACATTTATTAAGCTCCTCTTGCCAGGGGACTCCCTTGCAGGCACTGGGGATTGAGAAGAGCCCCAAAATGAGGTTCCAGGTGTCCCAGAAGGGACCCACTGCAGGGGGAGTGGCTGGGGAGACCTACGATAAATACTCAACAGCCAACAGGATGCTTTCTGATAACAATGGTGCTATCAAGAGCAGGAAGCTGGACCGGTGCAGAGAGTGAGTGATGGGAGGGAGGGCCTATTTTAGCCAGGGTGGTCAGGGCAGGCCTCTCTGGATGGGAAGGAGGCAGCTAGGGACCTGCTGAAAGGGCATTCCAGGCAGCGGCGCTGCACGTGCAAAGGCCCTGAGGCAGGAAGTGATGGTGAGTTTGAGGAATAGTGAGGAGGTCTGTGTGGCCAAGCGGAGTGAGCCAGCCTGAGGGAGAACAACAAGCAAAGGAGGTGAGAGCTTGGCAGGGACCCGATTCTGTTGTGTGGGTGATGAGAAGCCATTGCAGGGTTTCAGGCAGGGGAGTGACAGGGTTTTTATAAATATGCCCCTGGCTACTGTGCAATGGGATAGATTGCAGGGAGGGCCGGCAAGGCCAGGACACTACCAGATAGCCATGTCAGTGGTCCAGGCCGGAGGCTTGGAGAGCCTTCATTCAGAAGTTTCTGTGCCAACAAATATTTAACAGAGGTCTGAGTCCACACGTCCTGGAGGGTGGTCTTGTTCAAAGCCTGAATTTGTAGGTAGGAAAATAAATGCTGGTGAACTCCTCTACGTACTTCAAAACCCATTGTTTCTGCCCAGGGGGAGTCATAAAGCCAGAGCGTTTCCCCTAGTCAACAGCCTCCCTGGACCCAGAGCAGGGAAGAAGGTTCATTTTGCTCTTATCTGGGCCCTCTGCCCAGGCACTTGTTAGGTATTCAGTGGGTGTTGGACGGAAGGAGGGAGGGAAGGAGACCTGAAATGCTTAGCGTCCTTCCGGGAGGACAGTGAGGCAGAAGATGGAACTGACAGGGGCAGATTTAGGCTCGGTCCAGACAAAAATAGCCCAAATTTCCAAAGTTGAGAATTGTTGCCCTCAATGAGGTAGTGAGTTCCTGGTTTCTCAGAGGTATGCAAGCCGAGCCTGGACACAATCCATCAGGGATACTTCTGGGGAGGGAGTCCTTCCCTGGGAAAGGGTTGGTTGGACTAGGTGATCCCCCAACCACACCTCAAGTCCCTCCTTCCCACGATTCTGGGCGTCTGCTCTGAGCCTGTGCATGGAGCCCTGCCGACCTCCAGCCATGACTGGCTGCTCTGTCCTTGAAGGCAAGACCCGGAAGAAGACCTGAAGGATGAGGTCACCTCCTGCAGCCTCCGCCGGTCCAGCCACAATGCCACACATGCCAAGTACACGTGCCACATGGATGTGTTTTCCTTCATGGGCGACGACATTTTCAGTGTCAACATGACAGACCAGTCTGGCAACCACTCCCAGGAGTGCGGCAGCTTTATGCTGGCTGAGAGCAGTGAGTACCCCTCACTGAGGAGAACCCGGGGTGGGGGGTGCGAGGGCTCCCTGGGATGGTCCTCCCCCCGCCACCCACACTGACGTGCCCTTTAGATGCACTACTGTTGACTAAGGTGTGATGGGTGACAGCTGAGGCTTGGGCCCACCCAGTGAGAGGCAGCAGAGGGATGGACAGCAGCGGGACTGGACCGGGACGTAGGGTTTCAGTTCTGGCCCAGCCTCTCCCTGTCGGTGACCTTGGCCTGTAGAATGAGGGCTCCTTTAACCCTGCCCCTCTGGGATTCTGTCCCATTATGAGGCAAGTAGGGGACACTGAGTCACAAGAGAAAACTTCCCCGTTTTCTCCTATCCATTAGCTCCAGTGAGGCCTAGAATTTCCCTCCAGGCTGGACGGAGGGAGGAGACCAAGCAGCAGAAGGGGTCTGGCTGGTGGAAACAGTTTTCTTTGTGGGTCCAGAAGGGGGGGGGGGGCGGCTGGGGGACAGGGAGGGGCACAGGAGGCAGCTTTTAGCGTGCGTGTGTGCGCGCCGAAAGTGGGGTGTCCATGGAGGGGGTGAGGGCCCAGCCCCAGAGGCATGGAAACAGACTGCAAAGAGACTCCTACCCTTGGGAAGGACTGGAGTTTGGGAGTTTTTGTCTCTAGATCCCCAGGCGGTGGGGCCAGGGGACGAGAGAGTATCTGTTATTCGTGCTCTGGGGTCCAGGTTTGCACCCCTCTGCTGAGTGGGTATCACACCCTAGAGGGTGTGAGCACAGCTTCACACACACACACACACACACACACACACACACACACACGTCTCAGCCGTTTGGATCTAGGTGTGGTGAATTCACCAAGTAAGGGTGCCTCCTACCTCGCTGACAAAGCTGGGCAGGCAGCAGACAAGCGCTCAGGGCAGGACAGCCACTCTGCCTTGCGGGGGTTCCAAGCCACATTTCTCTCTGGTCCCCTCCCTCCTGCCCTGTCTGCCAGGGTCTGAGGCCAGGTCTGTGACCAGACTTGGCAGGAAGCGGTATTCTGCCCCCTGCACAGCCCCCTTCCCCCCTGCCCACGCCCCTTCCTCCCCTTGAGCCCTGGGCCGCCCTGGGCTAAGCTCCCTACTTGACCCCGTGGTCCCCCATCTCCTGAGTTCCTCCCTAAGTGGCCCTCCCCGGCCAGCCGAGACCACAGAAGGAAGCCAGGTAGCTGGCGTCCACGGCTGGGGAAGAGAGAGGAGGGCTCAGGAACTATTCCAGTCCACAAGGACCCATCACTGAACTAGCAGTGACAACACAGCACTCACCACGGCCTGGGGGCCCTGTGCCTTCTCCCACGTCAGGCCCTGGGGCAGTTATAAGCATCACCAGAGCTCCTTCTGGAACCCCTGAATTTAACAAACAGTTCTGGAGGGCCTACTGTGTGAGGGCACAGCACGGACCCAGGAGAATAAAACCTCCGCCTCAAGGAGCTAAGGTCCCAGAGATGGGGGGTGGCTGGTGACAGAGGGAGACAGAGAGAATATTAGATGGTGGCAAATAGAGCTCGGTGGAGGTGGGTGTGTGGCAGGGGCCTGTCATGTCTTTTACACTAACACAACGCTTGTCACTTGGTTCCCCTGAAATTACCTCCTTCTGCTACTTAGTTTGGTCCCATGAATTTTCATCCCGTGGAGTGGAAGGGAAGCCTGACTTTGACCTTTGCCTGGGGGGCACCTGGAGGGTTGTGGTCCAGATCCCTGCTCTTGCACTTTCCAGAAAATGTCTGTGACACAAGGACAGTCACATCAGACTCTCGCAGGGCCACAGAGCAGAGCAGCCCTGTAGGTACTCAGCAGTGGTGGCTTTCCTCATTATCATAATGCATAGTATAACTAGAGTATAATTATGCACAGCATAATTAATTAGCTCCCATGCTAATTTGAGTCTTATAAGTCATTCAGGCTGGAAGACTTGACACTATATTTAGAGCAGAAATTAGAAGACCCATGGGTCTGGCCAACAGGTAGCTTAGAAAGTTTTTGGATTCGTAGCTAACTTTAACATTTGAGAGATTTCCCACAATAATCTGGATTCTTAGGGATTTTTTCTTCCTGCCCACCCTGGTCTGCATTCCTGCCAGGACACCGGGGGCTGGCTTGCATGTGCATCCCCCTTTCGCCTGGGGGCCTCTTTATAGTTCAGTCCCCAAACCTGCCTCACTCATTTCTATCACTGGCCCACCCGACCTTGTAACCCCCATCTAGTCTAAAGTTCTCATTTTTTCAGATGGAGAAACTGAGGCCAGGGACAGGGGGTGCTTCACCCAAAGCCACTCGGGGTTATTAATCCTGATCTCATAAAGAATGAGTCACCAAATCTTCCTCACCCCGTTTTATCTTTCTGGCTTTTTCCTTTAGTCAAACCGTCTCCTCCTTTCAACGTGACTGTGACCTTCTCGGGACGTTATAACATCTCCTGGAGCTCCAATTATGATTCCTTCGCCCTCAAGGGCAAGCTTCAGTACGAGCTGCAGTACAGGAAGTTGGGAGACCCCTGGACTCTGGTAAGAGAATCGAGGAGAGGGGGGAAGGGGAGGGAGAGTGCAGAACATCCAGGTGGGGGAGGGGAGCGTCTGAGAGGCAGGTGAGCTTGTAATTCACAGCCAGGAACCAAGGACTCACCAAGGATGGAAGTTCCCCCTTACACTCTTTCACTTGGGGCTGCCCTCTCCACGTACCTCCCTGGGGTAAGAGACCCCTTGAAATTCTTTCCTTCCTGTCCCTGTCCCTCCCGTATCAGCAGGCCAAAGAGGAAGGGACTTGCACTTCCCAGGTCCCACCTGGCATCTAGTAGTGACAGTAGAAGAAGTTTCAGAAATTGGGCTATCTCATCTGGAACTCTCATACTTTCTTAGGATGGCTGTAGTGGGAGAGTTTCAGAAGTACCAATAACCAAAGGTCCAGCGTTAGAGGGACCGTTGCTTCCAGTGTGAAGCTCCCGTGCTGTCCTTTGTTCAGTGTTGGAAAGTTCCAGAATGGCCCACTCGTTAGAACAGTCACAGCTGAAGAGTTCTAGAATCATCCATCCTTTAGAACCGCCCCAGTTGAAGATTTTCCTTAATGCCATTGATTAGAATGTCCCCTGCGGGAAGCTTCCAGCAAGCTTCCTTTGCTGAGATGCCAGTAATTGAAGACTGTGACATGCCCACAACTGAGAAGGGCCACAGTTGAAACATTCCAAGTGTCCACCGTCTGGCATGCTGCCAGTTAAAGATTCCCCAGTGGCCATGGCTGTTCCTGGGACATTCCTAGTCCCAGCGGGGAGGGCCCCCTCCTGTGGGATCCCAGAGAAACAGAACAAAGCTTTGTACCACAGGCAAGGTGGAGACAGTGCCTGTGGCTCTGGAGTGGCCAGAACTCAGGCAGGAGACTTCGCAGGAGACACTGAGCCCCCTTCGTGGGGGCTGGTGCAGGGGCTGAGCTGGAGGCAGGGGCTGAGCTGGAGGCCAGGGGCTGAGCTGGTTGCCCCTGGCCCACTGCATCCCTTCCCTGTGCCGGCAGGGTCCAAGCAGAAAGCTGATCTCGGTGGATTCCAGAAGTGTCTCCCTCCTTCCCTTGGAATTCCACAAAAACTCCAAATATGAGCTGCAGGTACGGGCAGGGCCCCAGCCTGACTCCTCTTTCCAGGGGACCTGGAGCGAGTGGAGTGACCCAGTCATCTTTCATACCCAGTCGGAAGGTAGGTGTGGAGCTGGGCACACGCCACTCTGTGCCAAATCTTATCCCAAACCCTGCCATGAGCTTTCCAGCATGGCTGGAAGGAAGCCACTCAGTGTATCCCCAGTTGCAGCCATTTGACATTTCTGGAACCCCTGCTTGCCCTGAATGGGGTGCCAGGTGTTCTGGCAAGGTGTGCCACCCTCCTAATAGCTCTGTGATGAGGGAGTCATTTCTCCATTTTGCAGACGAGAAAACTAAAGCTCTGAGAGATGAAGTCACTTGCCTGGGGTGGGGGTGGGAGCGGGATTTGCACCCAGATCCATCTCACTTCAAGGAACCAGCAGCCTTCCCCACCCCTTCACTCCACCCCAGACCCACTGCCCGGCACACCCACCCTGTGTGGCCTCTCCTGGGGGAGGAGGTTCCGTCTGACCCAGTATTGGCTTCTTTCCCAGAGGCAGAGGGAGGCTGGTTCACTGTGCTGCGGTATCTCCCCGTGGTCCTCACACTCGCTGTCCTTGTCTACCTGGGCCTGATGACCCGCCTGCCTTGGAGGTGAGGCCGGGAGTCAGGGAGGGGGAGGGGTCAGCCTGGGCCACAGCCCCTCTATGAGCCACCTATGCACTGGCTGGGGGCGCACTTGTCACCAGACAAGTGACGTCGTGATGATGACAGTGATAATGAGCAGCTCCCGTTTCCACTCGCTCAGCCCTCACAGCAGCCCTGTGAGCTCGATGCACAGCCATGACTTCCACTGACAAATGGGGAAACTGAGGCACAGAGCCACTCAGGAAGTGGCCCCAGGGTCTCATGGCTGTGAAACGAATGAGGTGGGCTTTGAGCCCTGGGCTCTCAACAGCACCCAGTGAATTTTAAGCTCTGAGTTCCGAGGTGCACGCGGGTCTGCCAGGTGGGGTGAAGGGTGGGTGTGATAACCCACCCCCCAAACCCCCTCCACCTCAACTAGAGGTTTTGTTTTTATCCGTTTATATACTGGGTTCTGCTGCCTCTGGCCATGGGGAGAAAGGGAGCTGCTGATTTAAAAGCACATGGAAGGTCGTGTGGCCTCCATTCATGTGCTGGCGGCTGCAGGGTCACAGCTGCCGTGTGCTGAGCCCTTGCCAGTGGCAGGTCATCGTCCCCCAGAGACTGGGACACACAGAGACAGAGACGCTTGAGGAGAGAGAGGACAAGGGGGGTGCACGGCCATCATGGGCTCTTGGTGCTGGGCGCTGGGTCTCTGCCCAAGTCCTCTATAGCCCTGGGGAAGTGGCCCTTTGCCCACCCTGCCCTAGAGAAGAACGTCTCAGCAGGGCTGCACTGGCCCAGCGCAGAGTAGGCAGCTAAGCCCTCCAACCCCACGTCCCTTCTGGAACCTGGAGGAAATGTGCTGCCCCAAATTTCAGATGTGGACCTTGAGGCGAGGGCAGGTGGGGGGTGGGGTGGAACAGAGGGAACTGGGGGTGTCTCGGGAGGTGCTGAGTCTCCTGCAGGACCAAGTTGGGGAGCATCTGAGGGGGAGGTTGGACTGCCCTCATCGAGATGTGGGGGGCTTACCTCATGTCTGCCTCCCCAGGCTGTGGAAGGTGTGGGTGCAGGTGCCCAGCCCAAAGCCGTTCTTCCAACCCCTCTATGACGGCCACAGCGGAGACTTCAAGGTAAGTGCCTTCCCCACCCTGTGACGAGCCCCTTGGAGCCTCTTACCCCCTCTGGAGACGCCTCCACCCTCACATCAGAACCCCCAGCCCCAGACCACAGGCCCAGCCAGGCCTGGAGGCCCCCTTGGTCTCTGCAAAGTGCAGGAAGTAATTCTGGTGGCAGAACTGGCATGAAACAAGGTCATGCAGCCTTTTCCAGCGCAAGGAAGGGGAGGGGGTGAGCCAGCTGGGGCCCCGGCTCCTTTCTTAGATGCCTTTGACAGGAGGGTGGAGAGGGAGAAGTTTCTGGGGAGGGTATGGACTGCCTGCAAAATACGCCACCCCCTGCCAAGCTCCAACCACAGCCACCACTGCTGGCACCCATGGGTTCTCTGGACCCATTTACTGCTCAACACCCACCCCGTGGTGAGACAGCACCCCACACACACCCACCCACAGAGAGGATGTGGTGACAAAGGGAGGGGCAGCCCGCCTGGCCCAGCTGAGCCTGGAAGTCAGGAAACGTGGACTAGAGCACTGGCTGGGCTCCTGCTGTCTGACGCTTTGCCAGCTCCCTCTGTGCCTCCAGGCCCCTCATTTCACGCAGCCCCTGCAGGGTGGGTGCGCCACCAACTCCAAGGGACCCCCTCAGATGGGGAACGTGGCCTCAGTGGGGCAGGGGAGGGGCCTGGACTCCCGCCCACACAGGGCTGACTCTTTTCTCTGCACCTTCCTGGAAGCTCAAAGCTCACAGCTATTTCGTTTTACCAGCACGTACAGAGAACACTTGCCATATAAGGGGCGCTCCGCTCGGAGCTTCCCAGATGGCAACTCATTGAATCCTCACAACAGCCCTGTGTGTAGGTGTTAGCCGGCCCACTTTACAGATAAGAAAACTGAGGCACAGAGAGGGTACATCACAGGCTGAAGGCCACGCCGCTGAGAAGTGACTTCAAATCAGTGGTGGTGGCCACGTCAGGGATCTAAAATGAGCTTTCCAAGGGCGGTAGGCTCCAATCTAGGGGCTTCCAGTTCTCAGAGATTCTTTCCGCTGCTTGTATGAAGACCCTGTGTCATGAGGGGGGGTGCTCAAGGCTTAGGGGCCCGCTCACTGTCTCAGTCCATCACGACCCCACAGCCCTTCTCCATCCCACACCCAGAGGCCATTTCAAGTGGCTGGTCATTGACTCACTCTGCTCATTTATTTAGTGAACAAACATTTATTGGGCAGTAACTGTATGCCAGGCACAGCGTGAGCATCTGGGGACACAGCTGTGACCAGAAGAACTGGGGCTTCTGCCCTGGCAATATCCACTCTAGTGGAGACACAAACAGGAGAAGGCTGGGTTTCAAGACCTGTCTGGAGGAGCTGACACAGGGGACCTGGTAGGGGCTTTGTCACTCAGATCCCAGACTCGCCTGTGCCCCTGTCCCCACAATGCTGCACCCACACAGACCCCAGGCCATGGAGCCACCAATAACCTGGGTTTACAGCCCATCTGACGCTGTCCTATTCATGACTCTCTCCCTGTTTTCTCTCACAGAAATGGGTGGGCACTCCCTTCGCTGCCTCCAGCCTGGAGCTGGGCCCCTGGGGCCCAGGGGCGCTGTCGGCCCTGGAGGTGCACAACTGCTGCCCACCACCGAGTGCAGCCAAGGGGCTGGTGCTCACAGTACTTCCAGGGCCTGTGGATCTCGTGGAATCAGACGGGGTGCCTCCATTGGGCTCCTGGGGCCCGGCCCCCTCCACTGTGGGCAGCTTGGGCGGCTCAGCCTTCAGCCAGGAGCCAGATCGGCCGTACGGCCTGGTGTCCATCGACACAGTGATGGTGGGGGGTGCAGAAGGGCCATGCGCGTGGCCCTGCACCTGTGAGGATGATGGCTACCCAGCACTGAACCTGGACACCGGCCTGGAGCCGGGCCCGGGCACCGAGGACCCGCTCTTGGGCATGGGGGCCACAGTTCTGTCCTGTGGCTGCGTTGCAGCTGGTGGGCCTGCTGGGCTGGGGGACCCGCTGGGCAGCTTCCTGGACAGACTAAAGGTGCCCCTTGAAGAAGAGGCGGGTTGGGAGCCAGGGCCGCCCTGGGGTGGCAGGCCGCCCCGAGGGGTGTCGGACAGTGAGGTGGGCTCCCCCCCTGCGGGCCTGGACATGGACACGTTTGACAGCGGTTTCGCAGGCTCGGACTGCGGCAGCCCCGTGGAGTGTGACTGCAGCAGCCCCAGGGATGAGGGGCCCCCTAGGAGCTACCTCCGCCAGTGGGTGGTCATGGCCCCATCCCCTGCGGGACCTGCGCCCCAGGCCAGCTAGTGAGGCTGACTGGCCGTCCAGAGCGGGCCGTGCCCCTGAGCTGCGGTGTGAAGAGGTCTGCAGCCTTTGGTCTCCTCGTCGGGGGCCGCAAGCCTGGAGTGTATGACGTGTGTGTGCCGCTCAGGTGCACACTGGTGTCTGTGTGTGTCAGCATCACATGAGCCTGTGCACACGGTGGCCACCTCCCTCCCTGCCTGGCACATGGGGTGGCTCCAGGGTCACGTGCTGAGAAGCTGGTCCAGTTCTACCCATAGGGCCTCCTGGGAGCAGGGCACTGCCTGTGACAGACTCCAGGTCCTGTGTCCCCAGGAGCCACAAGAAGCCATACTGTTCCTTATCCAGGGGATGGAGTGAGCCCACGGTGACCCTGGGTGGGGGGGAGATTGGAGGGAGTCCGTGGACCTAAGTCTGGGTCCCAACTCTGACGCCTTCTGGCTGGGCCACCTTGAGCGACTCGCTCCCCGTCTCTGGGCTGGGGTTTCCTGTCTGGACAATGTGGACGGCATGACCGCCCTTTGGGGGAAATCAGTGAGCTCGCCCACGGAGTGTGCAGCCCAGAGTAGACCCTCAATAAACGTCAGCTTCCTTCCTTCTGTGGCAGGACCAGGGCTTGCGCTGCAGGTGGGTGGGGGTGAGAAAGCAGCCACAGCCCGGCCTGCCTGGGGGCCGGCTGACCCCACCCAGTAGAAGGCCCCTGGAGGAGTTTCCGGGCTTAACATCAGGCAGCTGTTATCTTTTAAGACAGCCCCCCACCAACCAAGATTTTTTTTTTGCTGGCTCCTGCTGCCCATTTATAAATTTCCTTTTTGTACCCAAGAAATATTTATTGAGCACGGTAGGGGCTGGGCATTGTGTCGAGTGTTGCGGGACAAGGTCAGGGCCCCCAAGACCCCCCCCCCTTGGTGCTTACGGTAGGGATGGGGGCAGAGAGGATGCAGCAGTCGTGACACAGCACTCCCGTTCCCCTGGCATCTTGTTTACTCATCTTGGGAAATTAGAGGGAAGTCAAGTTCTTGTTCATTTGTCATAGAGTCTGTTGAAATGTGAATAAAAAGCCAAGAAAACTGCCATATTGTGAAGGCATCTTACTGGACTTCAGATTAGCACGGGGGCAGATATAAACGCTACACACTGCACACAGCTCACACTGGTTTTTGTTTTTTTTCTTTCTTTTTTTTAAGAAAATAGATTGTTTTCCCCCAGTGGGTACTGACCTTTAGAAGTGGCCTTTCAAGACCACCGGGCCAGTGAAGGCGGTGGGGAGACTGATTCAGACACCCGCTCCCAGAGCCGGAGGGGAATCCCCACCCAGCCTGGAACCCCCCTGTCTGTCACGCTCCCCTGAGGCCGGGCTGCAGGGCAGGGCTCTAAGGAGACAGCTGGTGCTTGTTCCTCCTTTTGGACGAGTCTGAGCTAGAAGTCGGCAGAAGTCGGTCCAGCTGAAAGCATTTCTGGGACTCTGGGTGATCGGGAAAGTCACTGAGAGAACATCAGTCCTCGTGTCCTACAACATATAGTGGAACTATTCACCTCGATCAGGTGGCGTGAGGCTCAGATGGGAGCACAAACATGAAACCACAGCTTCTGCATGTGTGAGCAGCCCGCACCCCCCACCATCACCCTGGAGACACTTGGGCCAAGGTGTGTTGTGGTTTTCACACCCTCTTGTGGGCAACAGCTTCCAGGTGCCACCTGGGGCAACAGGATCCCAGGGGCAGCAGCTCAGCTCTCCACACACAGAGCTCTGTGCTGGTGGAGGGGGAGGGGTGCCAAGCCCAGGGTTGGATGGGGGGGCTCTTGCCTGGGCCAGACATGGCTCTTGACCGGCTCCATCTTTGAAGGGGCTCAGCTCATGACTATGGGTGCAAGACGAAGACGGTAGCTTGTGTACCTGGGAGGCTGGACTCGTAGGAGGTGGGTACATTGGTGGGAGGCTGGAGGGTGTCATGCAGGGTGTCACGCGGGGTCTCAGCTCCCACTCCCCACACAAGAACGCAGGATATGGTGAGGCCAAAAAGGAACACCCATGGAGCCATAGATAGGGGAGTCATACCACTATATTCTGGCTGGCGGCTGGGTTGGAGACACAGGAAGCAGGAGCCACGCGATCTGCAACCCACCGTCCACCTCTCTGGCCTGCCAACCAGCCTCATTGGTAACTGCAATCCGTGCCTCTCTGCAATCCAGAATCCACACTCCGCGCTTGCTAGCTCAGCCACGGCAGTTATATCAGTGGCCAATGGCTCACTGGTTACAGCTGACGGCCAACTAGTCACAGCTGATGGCCATCTACTACCCGAGCCAGCACTCCTCCACGTGAGGCCGAGAGCCTGGAAACTGCCCTCTGGGACTCTGTCCCCACAGATGGGTAAGTGGATGGATAGATGGATGGCAAAAGCTTGAAGGAAGAACGGTTCAAGGGATGGATAGAGACAAACAAGTGCTAGAGAAGAGATGACTGAGCAAACGGAAGCTCCGTGATGGCAACAGCTCTATTCTGCTCATTGCTTTCGCCCCAGTCTGGCACACAGCAGGCACTCAGCAAAGCCTGATCTATAGTGTTTGCTTATTTCCACGGTGTGACTATTTCTACCTGGTCAATTTCAAGCTACCCACTCGATGAGGCTAAACACAGAATTGGAAAGAGATGTGCACAACTGACTCTCCCAGCTGGTAGGAACTGGCCCCAGCACGCCACAGATGGGAGCCCAGAGGGGACATCAGGAGCGGGGGGGGGCGCTGCACAGAGGAGACGGTTTGTGGACTTTGAAAAATGAGCAGGAGTTAGTTGTTAGCTGCACCAGTGATTCAGGAAGAAGGAAGAGCTTGAACAGAGGCCTGGAGGTGGGACCGAGCCCTGAGCACCTGGTGGGAAAGCTGGTTCCGGGGCAGAGCTGCTAATGCCGTGCTCTTAAAGATGCAGCTTTCGGCTCCAGGCTGGCTGGCCCAGCCGTCTTCCACTCCCAGGCTCAGAAGGGGCAGGGACAGCCATCTGACAAGTGAGGGAAGGTGCAGAAGAGCTGGTGACATGCCTGAGGTCACACACGGAGTTAAAGCTCAGAGTCAGAGCTCGAGCTCTGGTCTCCCGATCCCAAGTCCAGCTCTTCCTCACCTTGCTGGTCTCGGGGGGACCTAGGTCAAGAGATAAGAAACTCAGCAAACTCCTGGGCCAGGGAGCTGTGTCCTACACAGCTAGACTGAAAAACAATGGCTGGAACTGCAGGGGTGGGGAGAGGTGGAAGAAAGGGGGGGGGGGGGGAACGACAGATGAAAACAGGATTCTCCTTGGAAGTCAGTAAATGGAGCAGGAGACCCTCCGGCCTGCTCACCCCAAAGGGCAGCTAGGGGTCTTCATCCTCTAATGGCAACACATTTGAGGGGTTTTCTTTTAAAAACTGATGGCCCCAGAGAAGAAAGCTTTGCATTCTGCTGTCTTGGGGGTCTCCCAATATAATGCTGGCTCCCCTACCTGTCCCTGGAAAGTGGTGTCAAGGGCAGGGCTTTGAGGTGGGACCACCGAGTTTTGCCAGAAGAGCCAAGTCCCAGCTTCTAGTCTTGAGAAGTTACTTCACCCTCTGGTGCCTGTTTCCTCATGCGCAAGGTAGGTAGGTATACTGATCAGACACCTCGGGGGCTGCGGTGAGACCAGCGCCTTGCAAGTGCTCAGAAAATGTTAATAGCATCATTTGGTGGAGAAGTGACGCCCAGCCCGGTAAGCTTGCAGGGATCTCGACCTTAAACACGGATGAGCTGCCGCCCGTGGAGATCAGACGAGCCAGCAGCAAGTGGAGATGTTGGGCTGTTGCTGCCCCCTGTGGGTGGCCCCTGGAACATGGCCGAGCTGCTGCCCTCCCCGCGCTGGTGCATCTGCGCATCTGCCAGGTGCTGTGGTGGGCGGTCTGTACAGTTTGCCCTATACAGTCGTCACCGCAATAGTCTGCGATGGGAAAATGATGATGACACAAGGTGAACGGGCAGAGTTTTTTTAATTCAACAAGCGCTGCCTTCTCCGTGGGTGGGTGGGCTTGCTTTGTTCACGGTGGTGGTGGTGGGGGGTAGTGCAGGTGGTGAGATCCCGAAGGGGGGAGATCACACATGTGCACACACATGCACACAGGCACGTATACACACAGATCCATGTACACACTGACACGCACTCGCACATCTGGGAAACCCCTGGCAGGAATGGGTCACGGGTCCAAGGGAAGGAGGGTGGGTGGTCGGTCAGGGGAAGTCAGGACAGGGATCACACTCAGTGAGGACCCAGGAGGCTGGCGGATACGGACTGCACAGACCTGTGGGCGACTCAGGAAAGCGGGGCGCGGGGTCCAGGCAGGCAGCGCAGGACACACAAGTGGGCAAGGAAACTGGGCAGCACTTTGAGCGCTCACCATCAGGGAGACCAGGGAGGAGATCCAGGCCCTCGGTGAGAAGGGGCCGTGCCGCTGGGTGAGCTGTATGGATGGCGCGCTCTATGTAAGGACGGCATCACGGGTCTACGTTTGCTGAGGGTGCATATCACAGATGTAAATGCAAACAGGGAGGAAGGAGAAAGGAGCCTGGACGCTGACGTTGTATCTGTAACGTTCTAAGTGTTTAAAAGGGAGTGGATTAACACGGCTGATGGAAGTGAAAAGGAGAGTGAAAAGAGTGCAGAGGGGTGGGGAAACTGAGGACAGGAGGGGCGGGGGCTGGCCAGGACGTGCCCCATCTGGGTGTGGTGCTCCTCCCTGCCTTTTATTTAATCAGCTTTTAAAATTTTTCCTCCTACATGTGAATTCCTCCACACCTCAGGCATGCACTGTTTTCCACGGTTGCTCCTACGCCCGGGTGTTTAACCCAAGGCCCCTTCCTCTCTTCTGGGTCAACTGCCCGGCCCCCAAAGGCAGCTGAGCACACAGCTGCTGGTCTGTGCCGTGATTCCTGGAGCCGGCTGTGCAGAGTTTAGAAGGGCACAGAGCTACCTTGGATGGGTGGGCAGGCAGGGTAGAGGGACAGATGGAGGGAGGGAGGGAGGGAGGGACCCATCCCTGTACAGCAGGTGGCTGTGGGAATGGGCGCTGGTGGTCAGAGCAGAGCCCCTCGCTCCGCTGAGCTGTGCCCTCACCCTCACACGTGCCCGAAGTCTCCCTCATCTAGGAGTGTGGGGAAGATAACAAACTGATCCTACTATGTGCTTCACCTGGTCCTCCTGCACAGGACATATTCTAGCCCCGACTCCCAGACCTCCCTTCCTGCCAGCACAGGGTACACTCCCAGGTAATCAGCATTTGGGAAGTAGTTTGTTTCTAAAGCAGTTCACGTGCATTCTTCTACTTCATCTCCAAGAATCCCCCCCAAACACTATCTTTTTACACATGAGTAGAAATGGAAAGGGAAGCAAGCAATGATGCTGACTTGGGCAGGTCCTGGCTGTGCTGGGGTACACCCTCACGCCGCCGGACCCCACGATCATCCCTGGTGACCCCGGCTTTGGGCTAGGAGTGACCAGTGACAGGTCCCTGACACGGAGGACAGGAGTGCAGGCCCAAGGGTTGGGCCAGGTCAGGCACAGCAGGTTAAACGTGCCTGGACGGGCTGGTTTTGTTAGGAACAGAAGCTGCTGAGGTGGCTGAGACCAAACACAGGGCGGGGCAGTGGTGACTGGGGGACACGTCTCAACTTCTGACCCGTCACATGCAATGCTGCCGGATCTCTTCACTTTTCAGAAGATAGAAATGTGGATTTTCCTTTTTAATGTGAAACCAATTTTATGTTGGCAACTAAAAAGAACCCAAAAAATCCATGCCACAGGCTTGTGTCCTCTGCCACCTACACAAGCTTCTCTGTCAAGGGACAGGTGTGGCTCCACTGAGGGGGAGAGGAGGGCAGGCCCAGCCACAGCCTGTCCTCGTCCTTTGGTCTTACTGGGGATGTCCACTCCTGGCTCTTTTGCAGCTGAAGACAACGAATCCCTCCGGGCACCAGACTCTTTAGGAAACACATATAACTAAATGCATTTACTTCACTTTAATTAAAAAATAAATAAATACATGCCGGGGGATTTTTTTTTTAAATGAGGAAAGAGACTGAAAAACAAAACAAACAAACCCCTAAACCTACAGGGACCCCTGGTTTCTAGCCAGCGGGAGAGGGTGCACCCACCCAGCGGGAGGCCTGCCATGGGGCTCGCGCGGCTACAAAGGGACCCGCAGGCTCCCATCTGGGTGACACAGTCCCAGCCTCAGGGGTCAGCTGTGTGGCCAGGAGAGGAGTGAGTCTGTCCTGGGGCGCCTGGCAGCGGGGCACACAGCCCCCGTTCTGAGACACGTCCCCACAGGGCTCCACCACTCAGGGCCACTTGGTCTTTCTGGGGAGCCAAGGCGAGTCTGTTGTGCTGCTGGAATAATCTGGAACGTGTGTGTGTGGACGGGGAGAACCTGGAAGCCCAGAGCCCCCGACCACACTGGCCAACAGCTGGCAGCCCTGAGATCCACACAGGACGCTCGGGGCCTGGGCAGCCACATCTTGGGAACCCGTGGAGGCCACGGCCGAGGGTGGGGCCACAACTCCAGGGCCCCCGGGCCAGCCTGGGCGGAGGAGCAGGCGGGCGGGAGGCCCCTTCCCGGAGTTCCAGGCCACAGCACCAGCGTGGCCGAGGCCCCGGCCCAGGAGAGCTCGCTCCTGAGGAGCCAGCAGCAGGGAAGGGAGGGTCGAGAGGGCCACACGAGCCTCATAAGTGGACCCACTTGTTCCAGTTGCCCTCGTGGGGGAACACGCGGCCCAAGCGGAGGGTGCAGTCCAGCGTGGGCTCGTAGAACACCATGCAGCTCTCGCTTGGGCTGGAGGGCACGTCTGCCTCGGCCACCGTGGGCTTGGAGAAGAGCGAGACGGCCGCCGGCTTCCTCAGCAAGCGCTTCTTGATGCAGCCGAGGAATTCCAGGCCCTGGAGACACCGACATACAGCTTTACAGGTGCATTTACAGACCACGTCCACTGCTTCCCAGGACAGGGGACACCTGAACTTGGCCTTGAACGACCAGTAGGGATTTACTAGGAGGGTTTAGGAAAAAGCCGAGGGCAAGACAGAGACTGAGCGGCATCTGTGCAGTGGAGCAGGGGTCGCAGACGGGCCTCTCACGGGCCAAACAGCTTCTAGGTGGGGCTGTCTTTGGCCTATACGCGCTTTGAAGTTTGGGAAATCTCACACTGAACTTCAGGTTTTCAGCTTCTATGGGGGACCTGGAGCTCGCAGGTACACATGGCCTTGGGGGTGCAGGATGAGGATCAGGCTGCCCAGGAGGCCGAGGGTGCATGTCCAGCTCTTCCCACCGCCCACGAGGGGTCCTCACTCATTTACTGGCCTGCCCGTGGGCCCGTGAGCTCGCGACCCCTGCTCCAGAAGAAATGTCAGAGGCAAGACCCGGGAATGCTAATGCTTAGGCCTGAGCAGCAGCACGGCAGTGAGGCCGGCCTGGGGGCACGGGGCAGGAAGCGGGCGCGGGTGGAGCTGCAGGGGGCCGAGGGAAGAGTGTGGAGACTGGAGACGCAGGGCCAAGAGCCAGCAGCCAAAGGGCAAGGAGGCCAGAGGCAGGAGGACGGAACACGGGCGTAGAACTCGCCAGCGAGGCAGACTTCTCTGGGCCGGTAGGTGTAAGGGAGACACCTGGGACAGGAGGCTCTTTTGAGGAGCCTGGCTCTCTGCCCAGAGGCCGGTGGGCCAGTCCTTGCACCTACTGCCCCTTGGGGGTCGTGCCTGTATGTGGTGGCCACACCCAGCGTGCCCAGCACCCGAGCCCTCTGAGACCCCAGCCCAGGGCCCAGGAAGAGGGAGCGCGGAGGACTCCCCGCAGCCCGCCCCGCCGCACCTGCAGCAGCTCGAGCACAGCGACGGGCTGCAGGACGCCGTCGTAGTGCTGCAGCAGGCAGCTCTCGGGGACGCCCGGCCTGCTCATGATGTGGTACAGCACGGCCTCCATCATGCCCTTGCACACCAGCGTGTTCAGCTGCCCATCCACGACGCGCCACGGGCGGCTGAGGAAGCAGACGGTCTCACAGTCCCTGCAGCAGGCAGAGCGGTGTCAGGCTCGGAGGTAAGGGGGTGTGGGGGCAGCTCGTTCACAGGGTGTGGTGGGGGGGCCCTGGCTCCACAGACAGGACACTGAGGCTCAGGAGGGCCGGGGCCTGGCCCAGGTCACAGGGGTCCCAACCCCAGGGCCCGTGAGCACCAGCTGAGGAAAGACCGTGAAGAGCCAGCAGCCCCCGTGTCCCCCCACTCTGGCAGGGGAGGGACAGGAGCTTTGGCCCGGACCCTGGGCCAACGGCTGGCGCCACCTTTAGGTCAAGCTCACAGAGGGTGGAATGCAAATCTCCTGTGTGTCGTACACAGGGGTTGGCTGCCCACTTGGCTCCAACCTCCACACGGGGCCAGGGGGGGACAGCCTGAGTGCTTGGGAGCCAGGCGCACACGTGGGGGGGCCCTCGCACCAGAAAGGCTTCTGTGAAACCCGCTGCTCGGGACAAAGCCAGGACTGCACATGCCCAGTGCTGCTGCCCCACCCGCCAGACGCAGGGGCACCTGCCTTGGCCCCCAGGGAGTGGGGCGACCTAACAGTCCCACACATTCCCAAGTCCCCCCACGGGCCCGGGACCACCGCTGGGGGCATGTCCAGTCCTGCTGCTCCTCAAGTGTTATCACTACTGGATGCCCTGCCAGGACACCCAGGACAAGCTGCCCCCACTCGCCGCCAACAGGCCCAGGCCTGAATTTGAGTCACACACGCACCTTTCCTGCACGGCTTGCGGGACGCTGCCAGCCACAGGAGTCTCCGCCAAACCTGACACAACAGGAAAAGAACGGGAGGGACTTTAGAAAGTGGGAACCCGTCTCTGCCTCTTCCATTCATTCAGCAAGTACTGCTGGGCTGTGGGGACAAAGCCGTGAACAAGGGACAGGGACCCCGTTCTTCACGGAGACTCCGTCCTCAAGGTGGTGGCCACAGAGCCGAAGCCAGCGCACCCAGAACATGGCCGGGAAGGATGCGGGAGGCACGTGTGGGGACTCGTTCCCAGGGCCGTGAGGACCCCGTTATCCCAGCGAGGGACACCTCATCTTCCACCCAGAAGCCCTGACCGCAGAGCGGTGTGGAACCCTTGGGCAAAAACAGCCCCCAAAACGGAACACCTT
Source organism: Rhinolophus sinicus (assembly GCF_036562045.2). Lineage (NCBI taxonomy): Eukaryota > Metazoa > Chordata > Mammalia > Chiroptera > Rhinolophidae > Rhinolophus > Rhinolophus sinicus. The sequence goes on from NC_133767.1 coordinate 16,554,964, forward strand.
GAGAAACCACCTGCAGAGGCCACTGTCAAGATGTAGGGGGATGCACACGCGGGACTGATGGGATGGGACTGGACACAGGTTTCCGCAGGGGCCCATCGTGACGGGAGGCGGGGCCCCAATCTGACGGGAGGCGGGGCCCATCGTGATGGGAGGCGGGGCCCCAACCTGACGGGAGGCGGGGCCCCAACCTGATGGGAGGCGGGGCCCCATCCTGCACTGCTCCCTCCCACCGGCCGCCAGGGACAACTGCCTTCTATAACCAGCTCTGCTGTCTCGCACTGCGGTTCCCACATCTGCTGAGTCCCAGCAGCATCCTGCCCTCTGGCGGAAACGCTAAAGGTAAACAGGGAAATCTTTCCCCTCCAGGCTGAGGCTCTGCAAAGCGGAAGCAAAGGCCTCTTCTGACCAGCAGCAGCTTCCCGGCTTGGAGGACACGCAGGCCCAGGGATAGAGAATAGGCGGGGAGGGGGGTATGGGGTGGGGGGCAAGATGCTGTACCTCTGGGGTCTTCCGAGCCCTCAGAAAGCTGGGCCTGACGGCTCGGAGGCTCTCGGCCTGGGGAGCCGGGTCCCCCGACACCATCTTGGTCCTCTTGCTGGGCTTCTGATGCTCCTGGGAGAGGCTCCCCTGCACCTGCATCTTCAGGAGCAATGGGCAGAGCAGATACCGGGGTTTCTGTCGCCTCCTCCGCTCTGGGGCCGGGGCCCAAGCGCACGTCCTGGAGCGTGGGCCGCTTTGCCGGGGGCTTCTGGGCACTGTCGGAGTCAGCCTCCCCAGTCGGCCCGGCCACGTCGGTGCTCGCCCAGCCTGCACGCCTCTTGCCGCCCTGGGAGCCCTGAGAAGGTGGTGCCTGCCTCTCTGCAGTGTCGTCCTCGCTGGACGGGCCCTCCGGAGGTCTGGCCTGGGGGTCTTCTCTTTGAGTGTCAGTATCCTCCTCCTCTTTCCCTTTCGGCAGCATCGACCGCAGGATCCAGGGCTGGGCCGAGGCCATGGTCACCAGGCGAATGGAGTTGCCGCCGACTTCCACCACCTGATGTCGCTCCAACAGGTCCTGGGAAGCAAGGGAGACACATGGGGTCTGGGCGGGACCCAGGGCCACCGGGCTTTGCTGCCCCCGCCTGATGTGTTTCAGCATCCTGAGCAGGTGGGAAGCCCAAGCCCATCAGGGCAGAAAACCGAGGCCGAGGCCGGGGTCCAGGCCAGGGTCGGCCACCCGCTGGCCATGTGGCCTTGGGGCCGTCCTTTTCCTTTCCAGGCTCAGTGTGTCTATTTGTACAACAAGTCAGATGCGTGAGCTTGGGACCACAGCTGCGCCCTCGAAGCTGAGTGACTTTCTAGGTCACTCTGCCCGGCCAGTATCCTCCCACAGGACCACTGTCAGGTTCTCCTGCCAAAGCCAGTATCATTCCCATGCGAGTGACAGTAACTCCTGCCATGTTCATGCCCGGCTTCCAATGTCCTGTTCTCATCTGGGAGCTGCACCAGCTCTGGGAGGCACATACAGTCACCACCACCTTTCTTCTGATTTTTGTCTTAAAAACCCACATGTCAGGGTTGAAGGAATTTGCCTGGAACCAGGCCTCACATCCAGGCCGTGTGGGTCAGGGGCTGGTTTGCTGCGGGCTCTTGCCCTCTAGGCCTTTACCCCCCTGGGCCCGGCACCAGGGACCTGAGGGGGCTCCCGACCGTCAGTGGGCTCTGCTGCCCGGGCTCCACGGCCTGGCCTGGGGACAACCCCACCCCTCAGCTCCCCGGGCTCCAGATACACCACGACTTTTATGAATAATGGAACCCCACGTGAGCAGCAGCCGTCACCCGCTCCTACTTCCTGCACTGGGGGGGCTTGTTTGGTAACAGCCAGCACTGGCTTCCATCCTCCTCCCACCTCATGACACTGCCAGGCAGGTGTCTCCATGACGTCACTAAGTGACAAGCACCCTGCCGCCTCCGACTGCCGACAGCGCACAGGGCACCAGGTCCCACCCCATGTGGAAGGGCCGTCTGCTGTTACATTCTTTGGGTTCGAGGGCACTGAAGCCCACAGGCCCAGCAGGTACCGTGGTGAGGCAAGGGGCTCCAGCCAATGGTGCTGAAGGAGCCGGGAGGGCCCCGTCTGGACAGGCCCTTCGAACCTCATTCAGGAGAAGCTGGGTTTTAGGCAAACTCTCCCATTTTTAATTATTGACAACTAATTCCATTTTTAAAAACACTGTGCTGTCCCCAGCCAAGCCCATCTGCAGTGTGCACCTGGCCTGGGAGTTGCAGCCGTGTGTGGGCTCCCCCAGGCTACCTGAGAGCACAGCTCACCTGCACGTAGTCTGCGAAGGCCCTGGTACGCTCACCGTCGGCCGTGCCCAAGGAGGAGAACTGTCTGCTCAGTGCCGCCCTGTCCACCCCAAAGCAGCCGGCAGCCGCAATGGCCGCCAGGACCTCCAAGGCGGCCGCCACATCTCCAGGTTTATACCCGGACAGCTCCACCTGGTGGACAAACTCGTCCAGGCTACACGTGTCCTCTTGGGGGTTTATCAGCCTGGTGAAGGTGTCGGGGAGGCAGGAGGTTCCCACTGACAGGTCTTCCAGAGAAGGGTCTGCAAAGATGGGAGAGCACATCAGGCCTGACAGGAGCCCCCTCCCTACAACCCGGAAGTGCACTGGTGATACTGAGGTGGGATATGGTCCAGTGCCAAGTCCCGGCTCCCCAAAGAGCGAGGGGCCACCTTCTGGGTGGGCGCAGCAGGCCCCTGGCAGGCAGGCCGGTTCCTGAGATGTGCCCCTGGGTCCTGGGCTGTGGCCACAGCGGCTGGATTCCCCAGGGGCCAGCGCGGTCCTCCCGCCTGAGACTCAGAGAGAAGGGCTTGGAGACGGGGCTGGGGCTGGAAACTGTGACCCTGACGTTCTGGAGGGGGGGCCCTGGGACACAGCTTCCTGACGCTCTGCTCACAGCCCCTCAGACCCCCCGGGACCCTCCCACAAGCCCTGCTTCTGCGTCCACCAGCCAGGGCTGCTCTCTGCGGCCTCCTGTAAGAGCGTCTGTGCTGAGCCCAGTCAGTCAGCACTCGTTTGCCCGGGTCCAGCTCCGGACAAAGCACAGAACACAAACAGTGGTTACAAAACTGCAAGTGAACACCATCCACCTCGGCTTGTAAAAATCAAGTCAGTCAGAGGCAGGAAAGGGGTGGGAAGGAGGAAGAGAACGCAGGGAAGGGACGGGGCCTAACAGTCTCATTTACGCAGAGGGAGGACAGACGGCCTGCAATCGAGGGTACAGGAAACGGAGGCTTAAATCAGTTACTGACAGTTTCAAAGGTCATCAATAGAAGGACTGGAAAAGTAGAAAAATCGGGAGTAGAGGAGGTGAGAGATAATGAATGTAAGTGGAATGCTCAGAAATCAAAAGATAATACTTAAAAATGTCATAAAAACGCATAATTTAACGTTACAAAAGGAACCACCAAAACTAAAGACAGAAGCAGGTAAAAAGCTGCCCCAGAGCAGGCCGGGGCCTGGGGCCGGGGGTGGGCTAGGGGCCTGAGGCTGTTCCTACCCCCCATCCCCCACAGACAAGTGACTGGTGAAGCCACGTGAGCACAGCTGGGGCGCCCAGGGCCGGTGTGTGCGCTCCTGGAGCTGCTACCCAGGTGGCAGCTGTCTGGGCCCTGGTTTCAGCCCATCCTCTGTGGCTCCGCCCTTGGCATTGGGAGCAGGGAGGTGGGCACCGGGGCTGGGGGCGGCGGCCGGGGCAGCGCTCACCAGTGGGCCCGAGCTGGATGGGCGTGGGGCTGCGGCGCAGCCGGAAGCTCACGTGGCAGGAGTTCACCACGATGCTGTCGTTGGGGTTCAGGTTGCGGGTGCTGACGATGCCGGGGGCACAGTAGCCCCTCATCAGCAGGTAGTTGGTGTGAGAGGCCTGACGTGCTTTCACCTCGATGCCCCGGCGCTTGGCGCCCGGGTCCTCGTCCAGGTCGTCCTCGTCCTCGTCCTCTTCCAGGGCCCGGTCCTTCCCCAGGCTGCGAGAAGGAAGCCGCCCTGGGTTACCACACTCAGGCCAGCCCGGCCCGGCCCTCCAGGCACACACTGTCGCCCTCAGCACCTGTGGTGCGGCCTGAGCAGTGGCTAGCGCTCGCCGGGCAGCCCCTCAGATGGTCCCTTGTCCCCCGCCCCAAGCCCTGCGCTCACTCGTTCACGTCCTCGCATCTTTGCAAGGACTGTTCCGTTTGCCTGAAAACTCGTCCTGGTCTGTCCACACAAGGCCTAATTCCCATCATAGCCCAGTCCGGCTATTACGCCCTGAAGGAGCCCCCGCCAAGCCCCCCTCCTCTGCTCACCCTCCTTGTCACACGGTGACCCAGCTAAGTCCCGCCTCCTCTGCTCCCCCGGCGCCCGAGGCCCCCCCAGGAGGCCCCACACTGCACGTGGCACGGGCATCCCCAGGTCACAGGTGTGACAGGCCCCTACTGGGGGCTCCTCTGCTGTCCGTACAGCAAATGCCCGCGCAGTGCCAACGCTAGTCAGCACACTTGTTGCATGAATAAGGCCGGATGGCTGGGCAAACAGAGCTGCAGACACCGCCGCCGTGAGAGGAAGTGACGGGGCCACGGGCCCCAGCTGCACTCAGAGCAGCGTATGCGGGGCCAGCGCTTACCTCTTAATGACCTCGTTCTCCACCATTGAACTGTCCAGCACGACAATCTGCTCGGGGATCCTGACGTCCACGGAAACAAGGCCGAGAGAGATGAGGGTCAGGGCGGCCACACAGTGTCCTCCAGGGCCGTCCAGTGAAAACGCCACCAGGTCACTCGGGGAATCGTTATTGTCCTGGTCTTTGAAGGAAAATCTATCAGGCTGGTCCCACTTGCCGGCAGCGCGGATCCTGTCGAAGAACTGATACGATTCAGTGCAGATGGTGCTCGGAAACCGCCAGGTGAAGATCCTGCACAGACAGAAAGAAGGAACGGCATCCTGAGGACAAGCCCATCCTTGGCCGGGCTTGGCCACTCCGGTCACTGCGGTCGAAACCAACACACCCGCTTCTCTCTTCCTTCTCAGACGACGGCGCTGAGTTTCAGCCGAACCGCGCGTTCTCCCCACTCACCTGAGCACCTTCGAGGCCGGGGCACGCGTTGGGCTAACTCTGTGCCCCACACTCACTACAAACAGGTGCCACACTGGGGAAGGTGAATGTACTTGTGTGATTAATCACTGTACAGACAAGCCCTGAACCCACGGAGAGATGACAGGACACGCCTGCATCCATCTCACTGTCTCCAAAACGCGGCCGCAGTCAAGCCCTTGACTCTGCCCAAAGTGTCACTTTCCAAGACTGTCACCGCAGAGACAGAGGGACCTACGAGGTCAGGGAGAGGGACCCAGAGGTCCTCGTCATCTGCTGACCACCCTTGGCTCACAGATGAGGACGCTGCAATATGAGAAGTGGCTCGAGGTCAAATGGTCTTGTTGGACTTGGGCCCGCGTCCTCTGCCTCCCAGGCCACAGTTCTTTTTACTACACCAGGCCGCTCCCTGGGGAGGCAAGGGAGCCTGAGGGTCACTCGGGATGGGTGTGTAGGACAGGAGCCAGTTGTCTAAAGTCACAGGCAGAGAGACGGATAAAAGAAACACAGCAGCATTCGTTGTGTCATTGCTGTTTCTGAAGGCAGCGTCTGTGCAGAACTGAGGACCGGTCAGGAGACAGCGTGAGAAGGGGAGCGCACCGAGGGAAGGGCGGCCACGAGGAACTCCTGGGACGACTCTGACGGACCCCCTGTGCGGCTGGGGGCTGGGGGTGCCGGACGCCGCGCCTGTGGCTGGCGTGAGGCCACGCTGGGGGCTGTGAGGGGTGTTCCGTCAGGGGGGCCCCCCGGAAAGTGGTTCTCACCAGTCCACACCCACTCAGGCTGCTGCTGTGCCACAAACTGAGTCGAGACACCTGATGGCTTCACACGGCAGTGTGTGAGCCTGCGAGACGGGCGGTGTGCTGCAGCTCTGAGTGTGAGGAAGAGGTGCTGAGGGGACGCCCACCAGAAGGGCGCACTTTGAACTGGACGTTATTAAATCGGGAAGTCATCTCACCCAGTTGGACAGGAGAAAGGAAAACAAACTACCTATTAAACCGGCAAATGCCCCAATACAAAATTCCGCGAGTGTTAACTGGATGCCCACACGAGGAAGGACAGGGGTGGGTGAGAAAGCGGGTTCCCAGCTGACACACCTCGTAGGCGAGGCCACAGGATTGGCCCCGGGTTGGCCCCGGCTGCCAACCCTGATGAAGACGCTTGTCCTGTTTCTGCCCCTCTCGTGCGCCACCCTGCCTGGCTCAGCCTCTGACCCGGGGCTCCTGCGTCGGTGCTCACCTGTAGTAGCTCTGGGACAGCTGGTAGGACATTGGCACGAAGGGCAAAGCCCGGTTTTTCTTCGGACCCAGCGAGTGGCTGACCCGGCGCCGGTTGACCAAGCTCCTTTTCTGGAACTCCATGAAGGCCTTGACGAGAATCTGGTCCTTGTACTCCTGGTACAGGCGGAAGGTCTGCAACACAGCAGACATGTGAGCAAGGCTTTGCAGCCGGCCGGGGGACAAAAGTAGCTGGTAGGGGGACGAGGGGCCGGGAGGCTGGAGCTGGCACCTGGGGGTGGGCTGGGGGAGAGCCCAGGGGAAGCCAGCAGTCCCGGCGGTCAGCCCTCACCCTACCATCATGTCCCACCTCAGAGACCATAGAGAAGGAAGGGAACTGGAGAGAAAGGAAGGCCCTGTACCCCACCCTGTGTCTCTGGATGCAAAGACCCCAGGAGTCAGTGGTCATCTCTGAGGCCGCTCGCTCTCTGATGCCCCTTGCCCAGCCCATCAGGAGGTCTGTGGGCTCCACCCCAAAACTATGTTCCCAGATGCGTCTGGGTCGTGCTGTCTACACCTGCCACCATCTAGCTCATGCCACCACGGGGTCTCGCCGTCGCTTCCAGCTAACTGCTCTCCCTGCTTCTACATGTGCCATGGCCTGGCCACTCTCCATAGCCAAGTTCTCCTTCGATGCCTAAATCAGACACATGGTCCTTTCCCCCGCAGGCAGAATGTCCCGTCACCACGCTGGACAAGGCCCCCTGGGAGCACCCTGGCCTCGCCTCCTACAAGTCCACCCCTCATTGAAGCACTGGGATTTTGGAGGTCACCAGACCCAGGGCCCACACTTCAAAGACGGAAGAAGCGAGGGCCAGAGTTTCAGGGGAACTCAGGTCCCCTGAGGCTGCACAGCTAACAAGAGAAAGAGCGAGAGCTCAGGCACCAGCCTCTCATGGCCCCCAGCCCCGGAGCGCTGCTGCAGGGTGGAAGCTGGGTCCCTGACACCCACCTGGAATGACTGGCAGTACTTCATCTGACTATCCGAGAGGGCCAGCGTGCTCTGGATCAGGTTCTGCAGGACCAGGTAGTAGATGTCATCCACGCTGAAAGGGAAGGGGCGGCATGAGGCCTCAGCAAACGGCACAGCCGGGGGGGGGGGGGGGTCTGCTCTCTTTAAAAAACAGCTTCTGGTCTCACAAAAGTGACCTGAATGCCCAGTGTGTAAACTAAAAGCAAAGAATGGTTTTGAAGCCTTACTAACTGGTCAGTTTTGGCAGGAAAAATGTTTCAGCCTGGGGTGGGACGGGTGACGTGACGTGGAAGCAGATTTTCACAACTACCAAATGTGGTTAAGTACTTGTGTTTTCCTTGCATGCCATTTTAAACAAGTTTTCCTCCAAAGAGAATAGGTTTCTCACTGAAACACAGAGTGAAAATCAAACTGAATATTGGTTATTCAAGATGGAAAGCAAAAAAAAAAAAAAAGCCAAAAAAGAAGCCGTTTCCCTTGAAAGCTCATGGGCTGTGAGTTCAGGCTAGGCCAGCAATATGCGAGGTTAGGGGGCGGCAAACCTTTTCTGTCAACGGCTAGATCACAAGTAATTCAGTTTTCGGGGGCTACCTGACTTTTGTTGCAACCACTCAGGTCTGACGTGCTGATGAAAGCAGCACAAACAACACCCAGAATGGGTGTGGCTGTTTCCAATAAAACTTTATTTACAAAAACAAGTGGCAGGCTGGATTTGGCCCTAGCTGCCCTCGTGCTAAGTGACAGGCAACCTAATCAAGTGGCCGAGGAAAAGGCACTCGGTATGAATGTCATACTTGCCTATTAAGTTCATCCTCCTTCCTGATTTGGTCTTTCTTATCTCCAATCACCAGAACTCTGTATCTGCATGAGAAACAAACAGAAACAACACGTCAGTGCAACAACGCAGAGCTGACGCTTGCTCAAGACGTCATTTCTTGGCGGAAATGCTGAATAATGGTGTAACTCACTAGAATGCAAACATGTACATGTCAATTAAAGTGAGAAAGTACAGTGTTCTGTCCATGAAGCGAGCATGTTACAAAAACGCAGGCTGAGAAAATGAGGACTGCTCAAAGCAACATGGAAAAATGCTAACAAGCAGGGAGCTACGGTTCATTGGGAAAGGAGGATAGAAACTTGTGGGCTCGTTACGATTAAAAACAAGCACGATGAAGAAGCTGGAAGAAAACGGCCAAACAGGGAATTGCTGTATCAGGTGTTGGAATTACGGATTCTTTTCCCCATCTTTTTCTTTTTTTTTTTTGAGCTTCCTGTGATGTTTTAGCGTGCTCATGCCAAGCAAATAAATACAAGAATAAACTGTAGAAGTGACTTTGCAAAAAACAACAACTGTAAGACATGTCTTTGGTTTCTATAAAACTAAAGTCAAAATTCACCTTTGCAATAGTCAATTCTTCCTAAAATTTAGTATCAAGAAAAAGCACCTTTTCAAAAACCAAAACCAAAAAGCAAGTGGACTGTTTTTAGTCTAGTCAAACAAGGAAATACTTGGAACCATTTTCTTTTCTGCCTCGCCTGCCTGAACACTCAGGATCAAAGTTAGTGTTAGATCCAAGTTCCAGCTCAAACTTTCTCTTTCTTCTGAATGGTTCATGAACTCTCGTTTAAAAATCTTTTTTTTTTTTTAACTGTCTTCTTTTAAAACTAAAAGTTGCCCCATAACTTGACTGAAAATCCGTGGGGATTGGAGAACTGGACCTGTGAAAGGCTCTTAGGATTGAATATAAACCATGCCCTTGGTGAATCTGGGGAACCGTTTATTGCCACTAACTCAAACATGACCCCCAAAACAGCTGAAGGGCATCAACTCTGACAATGGCTCTGACCTGCCCCTCGGGCCTGGCCTACAGCGGGCATTACCTAAATTATTTGTTGAACCAATGAAGGAATGAGATCTCTAATGGAAACCGGAGGCCTAACGGCAAAGATATTGCAGAGTTCACAAACAGGAACTGACTGAGATGTCTTCTCCTTAAGGAAGAAATTCGGAAATACAGGGGCTGGAGGGGCTGTCTCGTGAGGACGGTGAAGAGAGGGGATTCTCTCTGGGATTGAGCAGAGGAAACAGGCCCGGTTCACAGAAGGCAAGGTTTGTAACATTTCACAGGGCTCTGTGCTCAGATCCAGGTATGTTTTTCTCCAGATGCCACGTGGTTGAGCTGGAGAGGGCCGCGGCTCTGGGGTCAGACCTACCCAAGTTCAAAGCCTAGCCCTGGGCTCACCAGCACTGGGACCTCAGGCAAGTTTCCTACATCTCGGTTTCCTCATGTGTAAAGTGAGCAAAGGCATGCCAACCGGAGGAGAAAGCCTGAATTAAATCGGCCGTGAGGCTGAATGGGACAATGCCCACGAGTGCCGGGTAGGTGAGGGATGGTAGTGGCCGCCTGTCTGCAAGTCTGTGAGAGGAGATGAGGTGGTGGAGTCAGGAGAGACGGCAGGGTTAGCTGCAAGGCTGGGGCACTGCTGACCCGGGCAGAGAGCGTGGCAGCCCCAGCTGCTAACTTCTTTTGCCCCACGAGGATGACACAGAACCTTCCGAGAAGAACCGTACCTGGCAAACAGCTCCTGGAGTGTGTCTGGGATTTCAAGGTTAGGATTCTTTAGGGATGAACCGAATTTCTCTTTAAGCTTCTCCACGAATTCTTTAAACTCGTTGGCACAAACCTTTGAACAGGACAGAATGATTCGTTAAGCCCTTTCTCTTCCGCAAGGGAGATTTCACTAAGATGCATCAAGAAAGAGCTTGTAACAAACTCCAGCGGCAGTGACCTTCCAGAAACACCAATGAGAAGTGCTGTCACCTCTGCCTTCCTGCGCCCTCCCCCCTGCAGCACACGAGGCCACCTGGGAAGGAGACAGATGCTCACCATACCGAGAACTGGAGTACCTGGTGCCAACACGCCAACAGCCCTCATCCCTGTACCGCCAGCTCGCCCCCAAACTCCTGCAGTCAGTCCCCAGAACACCCAGCACCCAGTGCCCCCGTCGGCAGGCCTGCACCCTCCACCCCTCCCTTCTCCCAGGTCTGCTCCTCCCTGGCTCACCCTGTGTGAATCCCCTGCCTTTCTCTCCTCCCCGCCTCTCACTCAGCTGTGGGCCACAAATCAGCCCCCCCCACACCCCTGCACGGTGACCATCCCAGCCCAGACCTCATCACAACACTGCTGTCACCACCCCGCTGACAACCCTTTGACCCCCCCATGGTGTGGCCAGCACACCGACCCCGTGTCCCACACAGGAGGGAGGCACCTCCTCCCGGCTGCGTCTCGCGGTGGCCCTCCGGACACCGCACCCATGGGCCACCTTGCCCGCTGCCTTCACGGCTTTGGCCTCACTGCCCCTCCTCTTAGGAGTCTGGGCTCAGTGCTGACACCCATGAAAAGCCCTCTGTGGCAGATGCTTTTGGTCACCTACTTCCCCCGTCCCTTCCTTTCTCAGGCATGGAGCCAGCCCTGACTCGGTTTGGGGAGAAGCACGCCCGGCCCACCTGGCTGAGCCAGGATGGGTCTGAGCCCATGATGGCAAGCTTGGGGGCTTCTGGGAAAAGCTGTCCTCTCCCTGATACAAGGCCCAGAGGGGCTCAGGACAGACCCTCCCCGGCCCCTCCCCGCCCTCGGGTCCTAGTGTAAGGACCTGAACTCCAGCAGTCACCAGCAAGCACAAGATGACCAACATGAAGATGGACAGCTGACTGCTAGGGGCGGGCAGTGAGGTGACAGGATGACCTGGCTCCTTGCTGGCACCTCTGCTTTGCTGCACAGGCCCGGGACTGCCTACTCCAGACGCCCGTGAGGTGGTTTTCCTGTCATTTGCATGACAGGCAGCCCTGGAACTCCCTCTGTGACCTCAGCGGCCCGGGCTTTTCTCTCCCAGGGTGATTGCATTGTCCTCCTCTGCCTGTCACACTGCCCTGTGGCACTGAGGGAAGGGCTGGCCTGGCAAGAGGCTGACACACACGCAGCGGGGACCGATGTTAGCTCAGGACTGAGTGGACTCTGAGCCAAAAAGCAGAGACAGCTGGGTCTGGAAAGACAGCTTCCTACCCCGTCTGCCACTGTCGCAGCCCGAACTGGGCAGAAAATTCAGAATCTCATACTCTATCTGCACGCTTGCCAGGAAGTCTAGCTGTTTTTAACATCGGAAGAGCTGCCCTGTTTTCTTAAGAAAACAGCCCAAGGCACAGCAGCCTCGGCGAAGCAGCGTGTCACATTCTCATTGTCTTTAAAAACTAAAAACTGGAGCCAGATCAAAGCCATGAACTGACCAGTCATTTTGCAAATGAGCAGGAGAAAAGCCCAGGTGTGTGAGGCCAGCAGAGGCAGCGTGAGACCCAGAGGGCCAGACCTGCACCGAGGAAGCTCTGCCCTCAGAGCAGGCTGGGCGCCGGCCACCGCAGGGGACCTACCTTCGGGTCTTCATAGTCACCTTTCCGATTCATGAAATCGCCAACGAGGGCCTTATCCTGGTACACCTCGGCCAGGCACACCCTGCGGACAAGACCCCGTGCGGGTGGAGGTTGGAACGGGGCCCAAGCTCAGGACCAGCAGGCGCTCCCTGTTCTGACATCGCCAGCTTTGGCCGCCCACGAAGTACGATTTACTTATGCACTGTTGTGTGATCACAGCTTTTAACAATGAAGGATTGGGGCTCAGCCGCACCGGACTAGAGGCTGGCCTGTCACTGCACACACACTGTCTATGGCTTGGCTTCTCTGAGCCTCTGTCCTCCACTAGGAACCCCCACCGAGCCTCCCAGGAACTTGGTCAGGACCACATGAGACGACGCGAGTGAAGGTGTATTGTAAACTAAAAATATTACACAGGCCCTGGTCCAGAGCTCTAACCTTCACAACGCTATTTGTCTACTCCACAAATCTTCCTATCTCTAGGATGTAGAGAGAGACTGACTTGCCCAAAAGGAAACAGAGGGAGAGACAACCAGAGCTGGCTGGGCTCCTATGAGCCAGGCACTTCAACCCCCATGAAGAGCTTGCGAGGCAGAGACTGTCATTCCCTGTGTAGCTTGTGAGGTGAAGGGACCCCTGGGGTCACACATACGCCCAGGGCTGCGGCAGGCAGGGCAGCTGCGGTTGGTACTGGTATTATCATTATCCTGTGTGCAGGGGGAGGCCAGCTTCTGAGTGGATGAAGCCCAGTGCCTGGCCCCCAGCTCTCAGCTACAGCGAGGAGGGAGCCCCAGGCCTGCTGTTCCCTGCCCTGGGCTGCTGTGGAATGAGGCAGAGCGGCAGGAGGTGCCCCAGATGACACTTCACTGTCGACTCACTGTCACCCTGGCCGACTGCATCCTCTCTCTGGGCCTGTTTCTACTCTGAAAAATGAGTTGGGACCTGGGGATCAGAACTCTTTCAGATAGAAAAGGTTAAGATTCTATGCAAAGGGGACGGTGGCTTTACACAGAAGGCCCCTTGGTAGGTGCCACCTAATGGTTCTCACCTGGGGCGATATGGCCCCCCAGGGGACATCTGGAGACATTTTGGTGTCACCTGGGGGGGGGTTACTGGCATCTAGTACCCACGGCAGTGCACAGGATGCCCCACAGCAAAGAATCACCTGGCTCCAGCTGTCCCTAGGGCTGAGGCTGAGAAACCCTGGCTACAGGTGACTTTCCTCCACGATCCAGGGCTGGGCAGATTTCTCCCTAGTCTGGATGAGTGCGGCAGCCCACGGCACAGAATCAACCCAGAGTGACGCTCTCCTACTGACCCAGGAATGAATGGCAAGTGGGGGTGGGGGGGCGGGCAGTACTTCCTAGCCGTGCCACGTGTGCCCTCCTGGCTGCCACACTTGGCCACCTTCCCTAACACGGGGATGCTCTTTGGTCCCCCCAACTCAAGCTCACACCCGTGGAACAGCTGGAGGAGGGGGCTGAGGTGCTGGCGATGGCTTTTGGCTGCGGCCCAGGGAGTGGGGCGGGCAGCTCTGTGACTCCCAGCTGCTGCCATCACCATGCGACCAGGCCATGGGTGGGTAACTCTCAGGGAACACCCCGCTCTGCTGAGACTACGGCTGCGTGTATTTGGTCCAATGACGCTGGCCGGACCTGTGCAGCTTGTTCCTGGAGTGAGGCACGTGATGGGCCGTGACTATGGAAATACTGAGAGCTGCTCTGGAGTGTGAAAAACACTAGTGAGGGTCGCAGGAGCCTCGCCTGCACCACCTGCTACGTATGGGATACGCCGCAGGTCACAGAGCCTGTAGCCAAGGAGAACAGAGCCTGCCCCACGAGGCCATCCTAACGTCTAATACCTCGCAGGAGAAACTGCCCAGAATCGCGCCCAGCGCTTGGACGATGTCACCAGTAACTACCAGCCCTCGGACTGGCCACAGGACAACCCGGAGTTCCCTATCTGTCTCACAGCAAATGGCGCAGAAGGGAGCAAAGCATGAACTAGAAGCCCTGGAATACCCTGGGCTTATGAAAATCCAAACAAGGCTTACTTGTAGTTCTGGTAGGCTTGTGGGTTTTTCACTATGTAGCGAGCTCTTCGTCCCACCGAATGCGACGTTTTATCCAAAGACTCTTCAAAGGTAGCGTGTAAAATATCCCGTACAACTTGCCAGGGGACGAACGGGCCCTTCACCTGGATCAGACACAGAGCCAAGATGGGACGTCAGCCTCTCGGAGCCCATGCCATGGTCACGGGCACAAATGGGCAGCAGACACTCTAGGCTGCCACCTCACAGGTTCGCTCCGTCACATTTACTTGGCACACATAGGGTGCTGGGCACAGAGGAATCAGACAGGTCCTCGGAGTCCTGTGGGAAAGCGTGTCTTCTGACAGGTAAGGCAGGTGCCCAGAGGTGCTGGGAGGTGCTACTGGAAGGGCAATGCTAGGAGAGGTTACACGTGTCCAGTAAGAGGGTTTCACAGGCTTGATTGCAGATCATGTAGGCCCAGAGACAGTCTGTATACTCGTATGCGGCTGATGTTACATCAGTAGAAACAGAATGTGCTAAATGAGCCGACTCAGGAGACTACCTCAGTCACACCCAGGGAGACCGAGCCGAGCTCAGGAAGGGGCTTGATGACAAGGTGGTTTTCTTACAGCCCCAGATGGGTGGCAAGAATATGGTGGAAGTGAGTGCGTGGAGGGTCTCCTGGCTCCTCCAGCTGCACCGAGGTGGGGCGGAAGGAGGCACCCACACCCCCTTTTTTGTGATGAAAAAGCCATTGCAGAGGCAGGGAGCGGAAACTGGGGACAGCCACATTCACCTGCAGGTCTGCCTGGGAGGAGGGACTGGGTGGGAATTTAGGAGGGGCAGAGCGGTGAGAGCCACTGAGAAAATGGTCAAGAAAGGGGATCGAATGAGGCTGCAGCCAAGGACATCCTGGGGGGGCTTCCGGGGGGGCTTCTCTTGGCCGCCACGGCCGAGCACAGCAGATGCCCGATGGGGCCCTTCCGAAGCTGCCTCACCTATCCTACCTGGGAACGTACGCCTGCCAGGGGCCCTGGGCTGGGTCACGGCAGAGCCCCCTCTCCCCGTGGCTTCTGCAAACCAGCTTGCTGGGGCACCTGCTGTCCCCATGCCTTGCTGCAAACTGAGACGATCAGAACAGCACAGGGGGCGAGGACAGACAGAGCAGGGGTCAGTGAGGCTGCTCTGGTAACTCTGGCTCAGGCTCTGGAACCTTCTCGGGGGCAGTGACATCAGAGGAAAGAGGGAGGGTTTGCCAGACGGGGAGCAAGTCCCTCTCCACCCCCCGGGATCCAGGGACCCAGGCCGGGAAGACATAGGAGGGGGGGACTGTGGTGTGAAAGGCGGCGGAGGAGCCACGAGAAAGCGGGAGGGCCAGGCTGAGGCCACAGCGCCACCCCACGCGGCCTCCAGGGCCGCTGCGGAAGGCACCACGCTAGGACGCCAGGGGCCTCGGCGTGAAAACGAATAAGAAATCTCTGTGTCTTGAGGAGCAGCCAGTCCTGTGGGCCAAGGGGTGCCAGAGGCAACAGAAGCAGCGAGAAAAGCACATGTCCAAGGGACAGAGCGAGGACACAGTAATTATAATTACTCCCATGTGGCAGGATCGGGGGAAGCCTTTCCAGAGCTGATGACAGTCGCTGAAAGAGAAACCCGAGCGAGCAAGCGAGCAAGGGAGCAAGGGAGCGAGAGGTTCAGGCAGACGAGGTGGGGGAGGGGCGCAGGGGAGGGTGAGAGTCCTGGTGGAGAGAGAGCAGGTCTGGACCGCGCCGCCTGCAGCCAGCCAAAGGGCCACTCGTGTTAGCTGAAGGCTGGAGAGAGATGTGCACCAAGGGGAACGGTCTCAGTCTGTAGGGCTTGGGGACACGCTTTCCCCTGGGTCCGAGGAGCGCAGAGCGGAGCAGCCGCAGGGCCACCGGCCTCCTGGTGCGGGTGGGACGCGAAGGGGCCGCCCGGGGCCGCGAGCAGGGGCCGCACACGCGTACCTTGGAGTTGAGCACGTTGCTGGCGATGCGGCAAAGCATGATAAGCCCGTCCTCGCGCATGGACCACGTGACGCGCAGCCGCGTCATCCGCTGCAGGGCCGTCTGGTCGGCTTTGTCGTGGTAACGCGGCTTTTTGCTCTTCTCATCTGCGAGGTCTTCTAAGGACACGGAGGGCGGAGGGGAGAGGCCTCTAACAACTGGTTGGGGGCTGTCCCTCGGGGGCGGGGGTGGGGGTGGGGGGACAGCTGGTAAGATCTGGTCCCGGGTGCCCCTGATCAGACTCTCACCCTGTCAGAGGCCATGCACGCTGATCGCGAAAGAGCCCTTCCTGACAGCCTTTTTTTTTTTTTTTTTTTTTTTTACTTATTTCATCATCATTTCTCTTTGGTGGGACCTCACGGTGAGGGCGGGGCAGGCTGAAGGCAGCCCCCCCTGTTAGTTTATCTGCCAATCTCCAACCCTTCCTACTGTGGGGCTCCGCCCTTGGAAGGGGAACTTGTCTCGGGGCACGTTTGCCGGAGGAGCGGGCCCCCACCAGTGCCCTGCTCTGTGACCTCAGAGACGCTGGGTGAACAAGGCGTACCCTCCAGGGCGACCTCCAGGACTGAACACCGAGCGCTGCCCCTGGCACCATGCAGCTACTAAATAAAGAGTAACAGTTGCTGACTATCACGGAATTTTTACTAGTCAAGCACTGGTTTAAGCTGTTTCACATCTATTAACTTACAATGAAAACAATACTTTGTAACAACCTATGAGAAGGATGTAGTTATTATCCCCATTTTGTCAGTGGAGGAATCTGAAACCCAGCAGGATACTAAGTAGCAGACAAAGGATTTGAACTTGAGCTCTTAACCACTGGGGTCTTTCAAGGTCTCCACCCCTCAGGGGAGATATGATGGTAGTTTCAGGAGGTAGAGACCACATGCTACTGCCAATTCCAAAACTGTTTAGTGAGCGGCTTCCAAATTAAGGCAGAAGAGACAAGGAAGGCAGGAAACCACATTTTGCCTTATAATGAATTCAGATCTTTGTGAGTCAAATTGATCCAATACATATCTGGATAAGCTAAACGCAGGGGGCCATTGCAAGGCCATTTGTTATGAATACCAGCCAAACAAACCACTTAAAACAGGGTGCTTTTAAACATTCTGGTTCCATCTGAAATCGGATCATTGTTAAAACACACAGACCACTTAGGTGATATAAAAAGTGGTCAAAAAAATAGACACCCGTCTCCTCACTGCCCACCTTCTCCCCTTTCACTACAATCTGCCCAGATGAAGAACCCAAAACGGCATTCTACAAAGTACCACACCTCAGATCTGACAGGGTTCTGCAGGCTTCAACGACTCCTGTCTCTCCTCTTATTTAAAAATGCAATGAGCATCGAACTTTGGCCTGATTTGCATAAATGCAGATATTAAAAGGTAAACCAAAAGAACAGGGGGATTTGGGATGGTGATGATGAGGATTTTGCTAAGCGTTTTTTTTTTCCAGTTTAGATGCAATTAGAAATTTTACTGAGGGAGTTATTAAGTGAAAAGGCTCCCCAAAATATAAAGAGGAACCAGCGGGCAGCCCATAGAAGGTTCAAAGTTCTCGCCTGCCAGCTGGATCTGGAAACTGAAACGGCCAGCACCCAGGGTCCACTCTCTAAATTGAGGTGAAGTAGAAACCCGAGTCTGGGGCAGAGCGCGGGCGTGGCGGTGGCTGAGCCAGACTGGGCGAGGGACAGGGCCTGGCAAACACAAAGGAGCGCCACGTAACCTTTTTTCTTCCTTTTGGTCTTCTTTCCGGGGTCCTTCTTCAGCCGCTTCCGCTTCTGGCTCTTCCCCCCCCTCACTCTCCGGTTCCGGTCCAGCGTGGGCTCCCGGTCAATCTCGCACTGCTCGTCCCGGTCAGCACAGAGCTCGGCTCCTGCTCTGGCTTCTCCCCACATATTCAACCGGCCATTGCCTAGAGAGAAGCACAGGACGTAGAGTGTTTCAAGACGAGCCCTGCAGAGGCCAGAAGCCGAGTGGAACGTGGGGCGGCCACGCTGGCCCCGAGCTGGTACCACGTCTGGTCTGGGGTGAACTCCGTACCTCCAGCCCCGAGGGGCAACTGGCGCTTGGACAGGAACGACTGCAGCCTCACCGTGAGGCCGTTTTCTGAAATGCTGTTGTCCTGGAAGACAAGTGCGGCACTGGGATGAAGCCTGAGGTTCCGCGACGCCCCAGGAGCCCAGAGCCCTAAACGCACAGAAGTGTGCGAGTGTCTGAGGGAGAGACCGAGGGGGGCTGTGCGGGGATGGCTGGGAAGCTGGCAGGGCTGCTCTAGGGACGGATTCCTCTGTCCAGCCACCTTTCTTACTGCCCACGTGCTCCCTCTCATGTGGCCTTTGCCTCAGAGACTTTCTGTTCCTTCTTTAAAACGGGACAACTGTCCACGTCACAGAATAAGTTAGAATCAGCTGAAAACAAAACAAACAAAAACCAGGCCAGGCAGATATTTAAGGGGCCTGATGTACCTTCAATGCAAATGGGAGTAAATGTTTGTGTTTCTGGTCGACTTTGATTTAACCGGGTCAGATCCGGAGCAGGGAAAGGGAGTGGACGCTGAGCAGTGACGGCCGCCCCTGGGGTGGTGGCCCGGGTGTGGGTGCCCAGCCCTCCACAGCCCACCTTTTTGTCCTTGTTGATGATATAGCTGGTCCAGATCCAGTTACGCTTCAGGTGTCCGTAGAAACTGGAGTCAAGCCCAGCAGCTCCCAGCCCATCTCCAGGGATCAAGCCTTCATCCACGACCTCGCGGCTGCCCCTGAGATGGGAAATAAACGAGCGAGAGCTCCTTCAGAACGAAGAGAGAGCCCGTGGGATGGGTAGGGGCGTTTTCCATAACTTTTAACTTCCTAGAAAAACACCTCCTAGATATAAGTGATGAACTTGTCAAAAATCCCACATTTTAAGGTAAAATTCCCAAGTTTTGAATTGTGGCAACTGATTGATCTTTTTTTCTTATTTTTTAAAACAATATGTGTGCTAAGGTACGGCTGGGCCGGACGTGGCCACTGGCTGCCCATCTGCGGCCTCTGCACCAGTGACTCGGGACCCCGGGGAGTGACAGCCGAAGCCCATCCCGGAGGAGCAGGAGCTCCCGCACGTGGGACCGGCCCAGGGCACGGGCGGGGCGGGGCGGGGCGGGGCGGGCACGCACGTGGTGTACTGCAGCATGGCGCACTTGCGCTCCAGGTTGTGCTTGTCCATGGCGCTCTCCTGCTCCTTCTGCAGACTGTCCTCCTCGTCGCTGCCCTCGCCGGCGCTGCTGTGCTTCCGCGTACGCGGGTAACGCACCACGCCTGGAAAAGCAAACACAAGCGCCCTGGTGACGGCCTCCTGCTGCGGGTCTGGCAGGCCACGTGTGCTGCCCGGCAGACGGAGAACAGCGGATTCCCTGTCGGGGACCCAGAGGGGAGGGTCTGACACTGGCAGGCCCTCTTTGCACAAAATGCCTTCTAACAGGTGTCAGAGGGAGCAGAAGGAAGAGAGTGAAACACGCGTGGGTGGACCAGAGAACAGGGTCTGTGCTCAGGCTGAGCTCCATTAAGGCGGGAGGGCGCGCAGGCAAGCGGAGAGCCCAGCAGGTTTGCGGGGGTCACGGGCGAGGAAACCCGTGCCTTGCTTGCTGGGGGAGCCCCGTGGAGATGCTGTGTGCCAGCGCAGAGGAAGCGATACGTGAAAATGATGGCACTTGGCTGGGGCTGCTGAGATCAGGGTCGGCAGGGGTTTGGACGGATCGAGGAAGCGTCAATTTCCCTGGGAGCAGCCCGACTTTTCCTGAGAGCCGAGAGGGGCATTCATTTAGTTGAGCAATTCAGTGGTTACTTACTAGTCCTCAATAAAGAAAACTGTGTTTCTTGCAAAAAGATAGAACATACTACTAAACCCGCTGCTTGAGTAAGGCAAAGGAAAGTTACCTCATGGCAGACTATCAAAAACGCTCTCATTAACAGGCTCATCTGGAGACCTCGGTGCAGGGAGGGGCTGTGGGGCAAGGCCGTGACCCCACCTCTCAGCAGGAGCTTTACAGGCCATGGCCATAGAGACTGGGCTCAGCCCTAAGGCGGTGCTGGTGTTCCCAGTTTGGAAATGAAGAAATGCAGGCTTAGGAGCCTACAAAGAGCTCACCCGAGGTCATGCGCTCGAATGGACAGTGGAACCGAAAGTGGACTTACTCTTCCGCTTCTCACAGGCCCCAGGTCCACTGACCCCGAAGCACTGGGCAGGGCACAGGCACCCGCATTTCAGCAGGCTCCCCTTCCTGGTGCTGCCCACGCGTGTTCCTGTTCTGGAGCCCCTGCCCTAAAGGACGCTCACATCTTATTACTCATGGATGGTGTGTTCTCCTCTGTCCCTGGGGCAGAACCCTTCAAATGTTTGCTGAATGAAGGGACAATAAAGGCCTGATTAACGGACTCAATAAGTAAACCTACCACACTTGTGCTCATGAGCATTACAAGGGATGGACATTCACCATCAAGCCTGAAAAACTGTGGCACAAATCACACACTGGCTCACACATTTTTTACCCAGGTGTAAAACGCAGGGGAATTAGGGCACTTGGAAAATAGGAGCCGGCAAAAGCCTAGCTCACTAATGAATGCCGGAGGATTCTGTGAAAAGGTTCTGAACACGAGTGCTCGTTACCCTGTTGACACTAAATGATTCTCCCAAACACAAGACCCCTTGCTGCGCAAACGTCAAAGTGTCAGACTGATCTCGCAGCTCTGGCACAGGAGAAGAGGGCCCGATTCCTCTTCCAGGTGCCAATCGGTCGCGTGTCCTTTTTCTCCCGGTAGAAGTGGTGAGAAAAGGCCCGGTGGGAACTGGCTGCGCGGACAGCACCCTGGAGTTTCCACACAGCCTCCGTCCCCCGAGCCACGTTTGTGGGCGTTCACTGTGTACCAGGCACTTGAGGACACACGGGGACAGAAGCCAGGGATCCTGAGCTCCAGGAACTCACAGAACGAAATGAGAGGACCACAGACAGTAAAGGTGCTGGGAAAGCTTCCTCGAAGAGGTGACGATTGAAGAGCGGCCACCTTGGAGGTGAAACTGTCACGAGACATTCGGGAGAGAGGAAAACCACACGAGCAAAGGCCTACCTCACCCCCCCCTTGGTAAGTCTGTCAGGTCTCCCTCCCAGCCCCTTCCAACCTGCCTCCTCTGTCGCCAGGGGACGTCTCTTGGACAAGAGTCACAGCCCCTAATTGGCCTCCCTACTTCTACTCCTGTGCCCTCAGCCCATTCTCCACAGCAGGAAAGACATAAACAATCTCGTTACCCATCGCTTACGGCCATGCAATGGCTTCCTGCGACGCAGAGAACAAACCTGAACTCCTCAGCATGCTTGGCCAGGCGACCAGAGTCTGGTTCCTCCCCACTTCGCAATCCCAGCCACCACGCTCCTTTCCACCCACGCCCGCCTCTTCTGTTTCTCCAACCATACTGGGGGCCTTCGCACTTGCCACTGGCCCTGCTGGAACATTCTCCCCAGCTCTGGGCACAGCTGGCTCGGTTTCGGCCTTTAAAACTTAGCTCAACTGTATCCTCAGAAAGGCTGCTCCTGACCACCCCGCCCAAATGCCCTCGACTCATCCATCACTGTTTCCCCCTCAGCACGCATCACTCTGGGTATGTGTGTGTTCACGTGTGTGTCTCTTCTCCGTGAGCAGGGAGTCCCCTGAGAGCAGCGACAGGCTGTGCTCTCATTGCTCGTGATCAGGCACAGGAAATGACACACGAGTGGTGCTGAAAAAACCAGCAAATAAAGACCAAGTGGCGCTGCCTGGGCTAAAGGGGCTTGGGGCTGGGAGCCCCCTATTTAAGGCCCACCACTCTCCTTCCTAAGGGAGCCCCAAGGACACGCCGGGCCTCTGGAGAGCAGCCTGAAAACCGTGACGACCACTCATCGTCTCCTGTAGCTCTAACCCCACTCATCCCACAAACAGGAGGGAAACGGGGCCACAGAGACAGACGGTACCTAACGGGGTGTTGAGGCAGACACACTGCAGATCAAACCAAAAGTTTTCCACGTCCTGCATGGAGTTCAGGACACAGAGGCGCCTCTCAAAGGGCCGGCTGCTTTGGGCGAGGTTGTAGTGCGGGTCACAGATGGTGGTGTCCACGATGACCGCGTGCTTCTTCAGGAAAATGAAGACCTGCGAGAGAGAGACAGAGAGGGGGGACTCGGTGGGGGCGGGGACCCTACCGTCAGTCTGGGCTCAGCCGTCTGCAGACTGCTCGGCAGTCAGGACCGCCTTCCCCTGGGCTCGGAGGACGTTACCTGATCTTTATCCTGAAACCTTTCTGTGGGACCGAACTGTAGCAGCCCCATGTAGCAGAGCCTCTGAAGGCTCTCCATCACCGAGAAAACGTAGCGTCTGGAAAACAGGGGAGGGGCTGTGGTCAGGGGTGGGCATCGGGGCTGAGGACGCACCTCACGGACTCCCCCCTTCTCCCCGGTGGGGCCTGGAGGACAGGCCTCAGGCCTGCACGATGCTGAGGCCCAAGACCCCACGTCCCGCACCCGACAGGGGCAACGGAGCACGGATCCTACACTGGGTGGGGCGGGGGGTTTAGGAAATAAAAGTAGCAAAAGGACAAAACCACATGAGCACCTTCCGTCTTTCTCAGCGGATTTTACTTTGAAAGAACCTTGAAATTAAGTAATAAAATGTTCCAGCCCGTACTTCCCTTGACTCTGGGCTTTATCTAGAAGGCTCCCAGGTGGCTGATGGAATGAAAACCTTGAGTCTTTCCACCAGGAAAAGGCAGGAACCTCTCCTCTGCCCAGTGAGCCGTTATTCAGAACCCTAAGCTCGAGGCCTGCTGGGAGGTCAGCCACTCCGCGTCTGTTCCCGGGGCCTCACCTCTTGTACAGAAGCTGCTGCCGGATGGGCCTGGGGAGAAAGCGGATCAGCGTGTGCTTCTTCAGAGGGTCGTTGAGAAACTCCTCGAGGTTGTCGACCTACGAGGCATGCGATGTACAGGTTCAGCTCACCCTCATGTCAGCCGGAATGAATTCCAAGAAGCGTGAGAACACATCCACCGCTGTTTTCTGGGCTGCAGCCTGTCTGAACCCGCCCACCAGCCCCTGGGGGACAGCGCACCCCTCCTTCTGTGCCCCCCTTTCTTCCTGCCCACCCCCCCTGGCCTCCCACATCTCTGCTTGCAGTCTTGTCACCCCTCCTTTCTAGCCACACTGCTCGGAGCCGTACCCAGGTGCCTTCAGATGCTCTGGTAGGTACAGACATTGCTGAAACATTTCTGGGGGACGATCTGGGACTATGTGCATTTATATTTTTAAAAAAGATGAAGAATGCTCATTCCCTTCGAAGCCAGTGATTTCTGTTTCTATTCTTACTACAAAGGAGCATTTTCGGAGCTTCCCACAAACAGGCCTACCAAATAGTAGTTGTCACATGTCATTTGTGATACTAAGAAACTAGGAATTAAATGTCCGAGAATAGAGCGTGGGGAAAATAAATTAGGGCACGTGCACAAGAAGGAATACTATGAATTTACTTAATATCAAGTTAAAACTTAATGATGTGGAAAATACAACATATTGTTCATTGGAAAGAACAGACAATAAAACAGTAAATACAGTACAGTCTCAATTCAGTTTTTACAAAAAGGGAGATCTCACTCACACTCACGCACATGGGTGTACACACAAACATGGCACAGGAACTAAAGACTGGAAGAAAAGGTACCAAAACACTAGCAGTGGTAGCTCTCTGAGTGATGAAGGTATGCGTATTTTCTATTTTCTTCTTTTTCTGTACTTACCGAATTTCTAAAAACATACTTTATTGTTACACCATAATTATTTGTCTGTTTTTCTATCTGTCTGTCTTCTGATTGATCTATCTAGAAGAACAGGTCCTTGAAGCATTTCCTTTGACCTACCAACCATTGTATCTCTCTCTCTCTCTCTCTCTCTCTCTCCCATCTCCTCCCTCCCTCCCTTCCTACCCCATCCATCCACCCATTAACCATCATCCATCCCACATCCATCCATCCATCCACCCACCATCCACCATCCATCCATCCATCCATCCATCATCCATCCATCCATCCATCCATCCATCCATCCATCCATCCTCCATCCATCCATCCCCCATCCCCCCATCCAGGCAACTGCAAGTCCTGAAGTATTTGCCAGACCTTGTGAGGTCACGCCCTCCAGCCTGGAGCTGAGGGACTAGCCTGTGACAGCCTGGGGGTCGCCATTACCTTGTAACTGACTTGCACAATCTGGATAAAGATGGAGAGTGGCAGGCAGAGGAGAATGTCGCTGATGAGAGCCCAGCCGAAGCCAAAGTCCCTGTGGACGGGGATGGGAGGGACATAGCGCATCCACGAGGCTTCATCCACGTAGACTAGGAGAAAAGCAGAGACAGGGTCCAAGTCAGGATGGTGACCTCACCTCTTAGGTCTCGGATTTTACCACACACTCGGGCAAACCCTAGTTGCCAGGCAGGTAGCCCAGAGGTTCAGATCGTTTGCCTTGTGTCTGTATTTCGATCAAGCCAGTGTGGGGACTCCGCCAGCTCAGCTGATGGGGACAGGACCCCCACGATGGCCCTCTGGGTTCTGCTGTTGCCAGCCAGCCGGCCGGCCTGCCTGGGGCGTCTCACCTGTCTCTGTGGCGAGCTCCACCTCGGCCTCCCTGAGGGCTTCGTCCTGGCTGTCTGCAGGTGGGGTGTCGGAGGGGGCCTCCAGGTCCTGCCCCGAGGCGGGCGGGGCTCCGGGCCGGCCCAGCCCCTGCTTTCCGGTTCTTTTTTCACTGCCGTCGCCCAGCTCCTCCACTCTGTTGTTGGCAGGGTGCCCGTAGATCAGGTACCAAAGAAACGTGTGGACCACCCGCAGGCGAGGCATTTTGGGCAGAAACCCTAGAGAACGCCCCAGTCCAGGAACTGAGGCAAGAAAGGGAGGGCAGTGCTTAAAAATTCCCATCGGTTCAATCCATCCCCAAACTATGTCCCAGGTGCCAGGGAAATACTCTTCCTCTCATGGAAGTGACTTTCTAGTGGGAAAGGGCAGACGATAACAAAATACCTAAACTGATGCATCAGATGGAAATAGCTGGTGCAGAGAATAAAGCAAGGGAGGGAGAAAGGGGGGCTGTGTTTCTACACGGAGGCCGGGAAAGGCCAGGGGGTGGGGGAGGCCCTGAAGGACGTCCACAGTCGGTGGTCGGTGAGTGACCAGGTGGGCCATGCAGTGGTCTGGGCTGTCCATCCCAGGGCACGTGTTAGGAGCCCGAGATGGTATGTGCCCGGCACATTCAGGGAAGGAACACGGAAGGGAGAGAACACAGGAGACCAGTGGACTGGAGAACGGCGCCACCACGGGGGGCGTGACAGACCACCACAGAGCACTCCTGGGTCGATGTGGGCTGTGTGAAATATTCCAAAATCTACATTCTTTAAAGCAGCTTATTTCTTTGTTGATTCAAACACAGTGTTCCTTGCCTTTCCCCAGTGAGAGAGGACAGGTGAGAGGCAAGGGAGACACAGGAACAGGGCAGTTAAGACAAGTGACCAGGGGCCCGTTGTCCCCGTCAGGTCTGGCTCATCTGAGGAAATGCTCGCTGCCTGCTATCTGCTTGAGTGGACGTGCTGCTCAGGTCTCTCCTTCAGTCTGGACTTTCTAACCGTGAAACCTTGAGAGTCAAGGCCACACCTGCGTGACTGGAGCCCTCGTAAAGGGAAGTCACACCAGTGGCCTCTGCTGCCTGGAATCCCCGAGGCTGCCGTGTCCCCCACCTGACAGAGGCCGGTGCCCTGGTCAGCCACCTTTGCCCTCCCCACCAGCACGCACGTTAAGGACAGGACATGAGCAAAGCACCGGTTAGAAAGCCCTGCCATCACACCTGCCCCGTGAATTTACATCAGAGCGGCTTGGTGGGGAGGAGGGAGGCGGCAGCTCTGCAGAGATCTGGTTCTGGGACAACGACATGGATGCTCCAACTCGCCAATGGCTGTAACTACCAGAGGCTTGTGGGGTCAGGAGAGGTAAAGATTTTCTGTGGTTCATGGAATATTCCAGCCCAAGGACGGTCAGTAGACAGAGTTCATCTCTGTGAATAATTCCTCACATTGGGATCTGGCAAAGTTTCATCTGAGTCTTGCAAGGTATGCTGGGATATGCTGGGCAAACGTCACTCCCCTCTTGCAGACGGAAGCTGACGCGGGAGCCCCACGTGACCCAGCCCATAATTCAGACCTGATTCTGACGGCAGCCCAGCGCTCAAATGTATAAGAAAGTGACTTAAATAGCACCACGCAAACAAGACATGAAACGCACGCAGACACTGACAAGAAGCTGCCTTTTACCTACAACAGGGTTGTAATTTTTAAGCTGGGTTATGCCCATTTTCTTGTCAGTTTTTTTCACCCGTCCACTCTCTGATTTAGAGGAAACATTCGCCTGGGAGCCTCTTGGTCCGCTCGGGTCTTCTTTTCCTTGGCTTTCTTCTTCGGCCTCCCCTTGAGGCGCTGGAGGCTGGGGCACTTTAATCCTACAGCCCAAATACAAGACTGATAAGACGTTGGAAAACCAAGACCTAAGAGGAAGGACTGGGTCTGCCCTCATCAATGACATGAAGCCTTTTGGTCCTGAGGTTTCAACTCAATTGCCAGTAGGGGTCAGGCAGATGGTGTAAATGAATACAATGTGCCAGGTCACTAGACATTTGGGGGTGATGGAGACTGTGGTAACCGGGAGAGTTCACCCCACCTACAATACAGCTGCTACCTTGCGAGAAATGGAGCCCTAGGTCTTCAGACACTTTTGTAAATGCCAGAAATCAGGAATCTGATGTGAAAATAACTGACTCAAAGCACATGTGACCAATGCATGGCAGGCCACATAAACCAGTGTCTGCAAGTCAGATGCAGGCCTGGGCTCACCCACAGGCCAGCTGTGGGTTAAACCCGGCTGGGAATTCTCTCCCACCCCTGAGTTTTCTCAGTCCATTACATGGTTTATGAATAAAATTAGAGAAGACCTCAGAAAGGCAACTCGAATCGTCTTTTTTGGTTTTTTCATTTTAAACTTTTATTTAAGTGTGTTTTTCCAGGACCCATCAGCTCCAAGTCAATTAGTTGTTTCAATCTAGCTGTGGAGGGCGCAGCTCACAGTGGCCCATGTGGGGACCGAACGGGCAACCTGGTTAAGAGCACCGCGCTCTAACCAACTGAGCTAACCGGCCGCCCTCGAATCGTTTTGAGACATTACGAGACTGAGCAAATTTCACACATCACAGGGCCTGTGATTTGGAACACTCTGCTCACAATTAGAATTAAAGATACGAGGATTTTCTTTTTCTTAAAGAATCCAGAAACTGGTCCTTGTTAGACTAGGGGGTCATGGACTGCAAACCCTAAACCAGCGAATTCACTGATGTTCCACAGAGTAAAGAAAGGGCGTTTGCGAAAGTGGCTTGGCTTCCGTGGTGGAGACACTGAGCTCTGTGGGTGCGGCCACTTGCCTGCTTGCTGTGCTGGAATTGGAGATCCGGAAACGGACCTGCTCAATGGCACTTCTCACCAGGGGGTCGTTCTGGTCCATGGAGGGGTGTACCACCAGGTCCACCTGTGGAGACAGCAGTGTCCCAAAGGGTGGGAGGGCAGGGGCGGGGCCGAGGGAGACTGAGCCCCACCGCTCGGCTCCTGTCCACACCTGTTCTCACTAACATGTCCAGAGGAGCCATGAGATGAGGACCCACTGAACGTTTGCCATTGTTTCTGGCATCAAAATCCCTCAAGTGACAGAGCAATAAAGCTCTGCCATCAGTAACGTGCTGCTTCACTCAAGTGAGAAATTCTGGCCTGAAAACAGCGGCCTTCCCAGCAAGCAGCCCCTCCCTGGGGAGTCACGGCCCACTGGTCTCGGCAGCCACCTGGTAGGCCGAAGCCCCGCCCCTGCTATCTGAGCGTTTCCCACAGTTGCTCATGGAGTCCTGAGGGTTTCCATCTGGAAAAGGTAAGCGGCTTTCATTAATCTCCCCTTCCTGAGAGTGTCGTCCTGGGACTCCCGCCAGGCGCGCTTCTAAGCTAACTGGCAGAGGATTTAGAGCTGCTTTTGTTGTTTTACCTTTTCCAAGGTACTGAAGCTGCACAGTTAGAGTGGTTAGCGTGTCATGAGAGAGAACGCAGGTGAGAAAGGGCAATAACTTGGTGGAGTTGAGCGGGAAGCTATGTGACAGCTCTGCCGTAGACGGCACGCACGACGGCCTGGGCCCCTGCAAAGCCAGGTCTCTCACTGGCAGGAGAGAGTAAGGTAAGGGTTTCTAAATGGGTCACTCCAGCCAGCAGGCTGCGTGCCAAAAATGGCCCGAGAGAGAGCCGGTCCCAGGGAACAGGCACAATGCCTGGAAGGGAATCCAAAGGTGGCCGTGGCATAGTCTCTTCTGCTCCGGTTGTGAAATAAGGACCCCTCCCCAACGCCTTGCCAACTTTTCTGGGGTTTTGGGAGGCTCCAATGAGATATAGTTAGGCAACACCCAGAGCACTGAAAAGTGCAATGCAAATATAAAGCATTTCTATTTGCCCACTTTCCACAGCCAAACGGCCCAGCTAAGTTCCGGAAAGCCCGATGGACAGGGCAGCCATCGGGGGATGCAGCAGCCGTGGCAAGGCTGCCGCCTACATGAAGCAACTCCGGCCAATGCGGCTCCAGGAGGCCAGGAAGCTGCCTGCAGCAGCAGAACTCTCAGTGCCACGCAAAGTGCCTTGGAGACACGAGCTGATTCTGGAGGCACAATACTACAGCCCTTCCCAGCTGAAAAAATGGGGTACCGCTTGGTGGTACTGTGGAGCCGGACCTGTTAGCAAGAGGCCCCCAAAGCTCGGCACCTTCATCTCTGAGGTTCTGTGGTCCTGTTTGCACCTGTGAGCCTCGCTCCCCACCCCGCCCCTGGCCTGCTCCCTCCGTTCTGCCTGGCAGACATGGGGCCAAATAAGAGCTGAGACATAGCGACCCCTTTGCCTGACTGCCCCTCTCCACTCAGAGTCCGGGCCCATTTTCCTGCCCCGAGAGGGCTGCCCGTCCCCAGACCTGCTCTGTGAAGACCAACAGAAATCCGAGGTATTGCAGCTGGTGGGCTGCTGGGGCTTTGTCCTGGAAAGAGATGGCAGCACAAGAACCGCCTGCCACTGCTCGAGGGAAGAGTGGCAGCTGGCAGGGGACGGAGAGCAAGGTCATGGGGACTCACAGCAGACACAGACACTGATGAGCGCTGCGGCCTGGGAACGGTAGCGACTGTGTTTCTTAAGTCACTTTTTGGACCGCTCTGTGTTTTTCAAATTTCAAATGTCTTCTTAATACATAAGATAAAGTGAAAAAACAAAAATGAGCTTACCAGCTTTTTAAAAACACAAAACGTCAAAGCAGAGCTTTCTTAAGGCAGAGATTTAAAATGTAGTCAGAAAAAAAAGGTCTGAAAATTACAAGGGACTGTCCTTTTGGTCCCAGGGCCCAGCTGGGTTCTCAAATTACTCCGACCCTGAGAAACGTATGCCAGGAATATGTGCAAAGGCGCTGAGCTTCCGTTGCTGTGGGAATGGCCTCAAACTTTCAATTTTATGGAAACGGATAAATTGAGACAGAAGAGATAATACTGTTCCCTATCGGACAACCCCAGCCGTGCATCCTAATTGAGTCTCTGCCATCATTTCCTCTGGGATATGCTTCCTCACATCTCTGTGGAAAATGTTCTTGCTGCTTAGCCCGAATTTTCCATCTCCTAAATGTTGCTTCACTTCCCCCGGGTCACCCTGCTAGGCGTCCGCGTGCCTCGCTTTCCCTCCTCGCTTTCGGGGCTGGCCGCCTGCCTCGGGCGGCACAAGCGGTGCTAAAATTCCAGCATGTTATTCCTCTTTTCCGTCTCCAGCTTGTTGGGATGGTCCCTGTGCCCCAGATCAGGAGGCATAATGGGAAATTCCGAGGTACTGACAACAAAGGACCGGCTGAAGCAGGACGGCGATACGGAGAGCTGGACAGGGAGACCCCCAGCCACCCCACTGGTCTGGGGGCTCGGGGGAGCCCGCGTTACCTTCTTCTTGATGCCGTCCTGAATGACCGTCGTCCGGTACAGTCTCAGCAGGCCTTCCTCGGACAGATTGCGCACCAGCCGTACGATGGACTTCTTACAGCACTTGGTGGACACGCCCTCCTGCTTCTCCTGGTCCATGATCATCTTCTGAATCCTGGGCCGTCACAAAAGAAGCCGTTAACATCGCCAGTCTCCACACGGAAGGCCCTTCTCCACCCAGGCGCGTGAGGAGGGCTAACGGTACCTACCCAGCAGGAACCCGGGAAGAAGTAAAAGGGGTGTCACCATTGGAAGGGCAGCTTCTTGAGAGGTTAAGAGCATCTCCCTTTGGGATAAGTCGTTAGCTAAAGACAAGCCACGACTGGCTGCGGGCTCCCGTTCTGAGCTTTTCACCAGGAACTGATTTGTGACAATGATTTGTGTCACATGATTTGTGACAACCATGGCAGGGAACCTGAGTGCCATGATGGAGATCTCTCTTTACCAAGTCTGCACGCCAGCTGAGCTTCCGCTGAGGAACGTTCCCGTTTACCACTGTCGACACCCTCAATCAGAAGCTCTTTCTGATTTTTTTCCTCACACATCTCTCTAGATCTTACTGAGTCACTATGGTGAGGTTTCTAGATAACCGATCAGAATGGCAGGCCCAGAAGGGACGTTAGAACACCTAGCAAACCCCTCACTGCACAGAAGAGGGGACCTCGGCAGCAGTACGTGCAGACAGCCTCCCCATGGCCTCGTTAGAGGCTGCTTCTCATCGAGTGTCTTTCACACTGGATGCCTCCAGGACATGGTGGTGACCGTGGGTTAGAGGGACCACAGCTCCGTGGGAACAGAAGTTCTACTTGTGTCTTTTTTGTTCTGGCTTTCATATAAGGCTTTGGCTGATGCCATTACCTGCCTCGGTTTCTTCTTACCCCTTCGCTACCACCAAATCCCAAGGAAGGAGAAAAGCACGTGCCCTTTCCTCAGAACTCCGATTTTGTGCGCAATCACCTCTCCCTGTTTAGTGTATTGCTATTCCTCACTGTCTACACTTGTCAAACCACAGAAACAAACTAACGCTTTCTACCACAAAGGGAGACTGAGACTCTCTGCAGGGGAAGGGAGACAAGTGCCTCTCGGTCCTGCCCAGGCCTGTGATGACTAACTGGCACGAGGTGAGTTCTCGGTGCTGACACACACGGCTCGCTCCTTACGTGAACAAGCTCTCGATTAGGCGGAGGTTGGTGACGGCTTCTATGATGAGATTCCTGCGTTTCAGCAGTCGGTAAGTCTCATGGGGTTTGTCTTGGCCTGTGCCATGCTTCCCGGTCTTCTGGGAACTGCTACCGTCCTAGAATGGGGACCAAAAGCACAACCACTCAGCACTGTTTGTTCTGGGCCCGGACCCCACTCTGCGGTGCACGCCCCCTCCCTGGGGAATTTCCATGCACATGTTTTAGGAAGGAAGTGAAAAGGGCTGTTTCCCTGACAGGATTCCATCACCCCACTATTTCTCGATGCGCCAAAATGGAGGAGACATCTGCGAGCAGAGGACTCCGGAACTTTAGGAAGGTCGGCTGCAATCAGGACGGAAACTAGAGGTGGGTGCTATGGTGCTTTTAAAGCAGCAAAAAGCAGTCATTCGGTTTTCTCTTGGTTCTTCCCCAGTGGAAGGAAGAAACTCGCAGACCGAGGATGACCCCAGCCCGTCACTCCAGGAGGCTCTTTTCATCAGAAACTCTCAACCACCCCATTACGGGTCCCGCTTACGGAAGAGGCCAGCAGGGCTCAGGGAGGCTCAGTGACCAGCCATGGTCACGGGGCGCTAATGTGCGCCAGGACAATTCTGCCCCACGCACGGGCTTCCGACTCCAAGGCTAGGAAACCACGGGAAGACTCTCTGGAGTGAGAGAAGACAGAAGGAGAGACAGGCTTCTGGGTCCAGGACAGACAGCCCATCCCAGGTCAACAGGGATGAGAGGTGAAGGGAAGACGGAGGGAGGAGAAAGATCAGTGTTCTTGCCCTCTTCTCCCTGCCAAACGCCCCTTCTCTTTCTGGCTCCTGTCTGTCTTCTGGGAGCCTAAATGGGTGTGTCCCCACAGCTCTCAGGTCAGACAATGGTACAGCCCAAATGTGCACACTGACAGGGCAGGAAGTCCAGAGACTAACACATTCCTTGCAAACCGCTCAGCACAAATCAGCGAGCGCCACGTGGCAGCCCAGGGACCGTCTTGCTGGATGCCCTCCTCGATTTCAGGAGAGTGAGCACTGTGCTGAAGGAGGGGACTCTTTAGTTTTCTTTTGCATTTCAAAGCAAACATTTGGAGGAGAAGCACATGAGTAAATGTGGCCACTTTCATGGGTCTGCTGGAGAGCAAAGTACAAATACGCTTTGCGGAGTGAACTTAGCACTTTTTTTTAATACAAAAGAAGGACGAGATCCTGCCATGGCTTTGGGAACGGATTTCTAAGACAAAGAGAAAGAGCTGCGCTAGGAAGCAACAGGAGTCCTAGGACCTGGAGGGAGATACATGGGCCAGATTAGAAGGTGCAAAGAGGGGGAGGGTGAAGAAAGCAGGTAAACCCTTGGGAACCTGCTGGGATCCACCTGGCGGCAGCCCAGGTTCTTCAGTTACAGACAACACCAGTCATGAGTTACGGCATCCAATCAACAAGGAAAGAGCTAAACGGTTCTAGAAAAATCCACAGAAACCCTTCCCCAGCCCACACCCCCTCACATCTGCTTGACAGGTCTCCAGACAGAAAGGGAGAAGCCAGGACAGGGTGGGACCGCCACGCACGTGGGTGGGTTCTGGTGCTCCCTGGGTCAGGAACTGAGCAGGCCTGTTCTCCGTCCCTGGGCCCTCACTCACCTGCTCCAGACCAGAGCTGACATGAGCTTACAGGGCTGTCGTGACGTCTGAACAAAACAGCAGTGACAGCATGAAAAGCCACCTGATCACAGGTCTGTGCTGTGCGGGGTGCCGCCTCTGACAGTTTCTAAAGTGCAAGAGGCCCCACGGCAGCATCTGAGGCGCTTCCAGGTGACAGAGGACAGTGAACTGAATTATATAATGAGAAAGGGGTTCCTGTGTCAACTGCCTTTTAATTGGTCTAATGACACTGATGGCTTGAGTCGGCTGCATTGCTAACCCTCTGACAGACAGTGGTATCCGGCCAGAAAGTACTAACATTTCAGTTTTATTTTCTTCCGTCTACTTTATGGTTTACCTTCTTTCTACGGCCTTTCATGGAGGGCAGGGTTCTCAGCTCTGGCACTGCCAACATTTGGGGCAGAATGATTCTCCATTGCGGGCTGTCCGGCACATTGTAGGTTATTTCACAGCCTCCCTGGCCTCCACCCACTCGATGCCAGCAGTACCCTGTCCCTTGAGTTGTGGCAATGAAAAATGTCTCCAGACATTGCCAAATGTCCCCTGGGGCGGCAAAACCGGTCCAATGTGAGAACCAATGATATAAATGGCTCATACAAATTTCCCTCCGAAATAAAATGAAGTAAAAAAGAGTAACCTGTTGGAAGTCTAGAAACTCTAATAGTGCAGGTGATTTCTGGAAGGGCAAGGTTGCGTGCAGATGGCATGTAAGGGAGCAATGGGGTTCCCCCCAGAGACCACCAGTCCCCGGCCTGGCACGGAGCAGGCACTCGGCATCTGGTGCTTCTCCATTGGGGGCTGCTGCTGTTGTGATGCTTATGCTCTTGACCACGCCCCCACAAGGAGCACGCTCTTGACCTTGCCCCCACAAGGAGCACTCTCTTGACCACGCCCCCACGGGGAGCACGCTCTTGACCTCGCCCCCTCCGGGAGCACGCTCTTGACCATGCCCCCACGGGGAGCACGCTCTTGACCTCGCCCCCACGGGGAGCACTCTTGACCACGCCCCCACGGGGAGCACGCTCTTGACCTCGCCCCCACAAGGAGCACGCTCTTGACCACGCCCCCACAAGGAGCACGCTCTTGACCTCGCCCCCACAAGGAGCACGCTCTTGACTTCGCCCCCACAAGGAGCACTCTCTTGACCACACCCCCCACGGGGAGCACTCACCTTTGGGTTTTCGAGCTTCACCTCTTCGATCACAGCTATGTTGCCACTGCTACTCTTCAAGCAGTTGCAGTCAAAGGACACGCTGGGGTCTGAGGAGCTGCTGGTGTCCAGGACGGTGTCACAGCTGACGGAGCTCCGGCATGCTTTGTCCTCCGCAGCTCCTGGGGACCAAGACGGCTGCTTCTTCAACGGACGTAGGTTTCCTTTCCACCTGCCTGCAGCGGAGGGCGGGAGTAGAACGAATGAATGCACTGCAGCCTCATCAGAGGGCAGAGTGAGAGGGGCATTGAGGCTCGGTAGCCAGACCAGACCCACCCACCCCGGCCAAGGACTCCATGAGGTCAGTTTCAAGGTGAGGGCAGTGGACCAAGTGAGTAGTGCGTGGCCCCCCTCTTAGCGGGATACCGGATTTGCAAATCTGTCATTGGCAGCACCCTCTGCACATGTAAAACAAGCCTTCTATAACTCAATTGAAAACCTGAGGGATTCTTAGGTTACTGGAGGGAAGAGATAGAGGAGGTTTATGGAATTCCATCCCTTGAATAGTGAAAACACAACAAAACGTTTGCCGAGGAGAAGTGACGCGCAAGCAGCCAGGATACAGATCCCATGACCATCTCCTCCAAACGTTTGATGACGTGAAGCATGTGACTCCCACGGGTCTGAATTAGGACAGCACTGAGGACATCCTCAGATGTCTGCTGACCCAAATGGGCTATTTTGTGAAGACACCCGGAGCCGGCTGGGAGGGGCGGCAGCTCAGATGGAGGACCCCCTTCCCCCGGGGAGCCCCTACCCTTGGTGGGGGTGGAGTGGTGAGGCCGGGGCCTGAGACCTGCGCTCGAGGAGGACTTCACATCCCCTCGGGGCCCTCGGCATCTCCTCTTGCTGCGGCTGCCCCTCTCCTCCTCACTGTCCGACTCGGAGAGGAAAGTGTCATCTCCTTCAGGCAGGGGGGACTCGTCGGGCACGGAGGCCAAGCTCACGGTGGTTAGCAGCTCGTTGCGGGCTTTCTCCCGTTTATACTGCCGGCTGAGGTCGCTCTCCTCCGCGAACACGCAGGAGATGTATTTGGTGGTCCGCTGCCGCCCTTCGTCTTCCATGAATCCCTGGGGAGAGGTGTGTTTAATTATACTCAGAATGGTGGCGCTGTAACACACAGGCGTGCGGCTGGCCCAGGGGTCTGCGGGGTCTGTTTCATATTATTCCTGCCTTCACCTGCGTCTCCTCCATCTTTCCACCAGGGCCAGGCCCCAGTGATGCTCCCTCACAGGTCTCCCTGCCTCGTTACCTACCCCTCAGGTCCTGCTTCCACAGGCCTCTCGGAGATAGTTTGCTAAACTGCAATGCTGGATGTGTGTCTGCCCTACAAGACCACGCGTTCCTGGAGGGCAGGGTCCCAACTTGGTCTTCCCCACGTCCCCAGGGCCTGGCTCAGGACTAGGCCCAAGAGAAGTGGGTAATAAGGAGTGTCTACAGAATCTGACAGCTCAGAGCTGCTGGCGAGTCAGGGTCAGGCGGTCACGTGCTCCATTCAGCCACTGCCATGGGGACTGAGGATGAGGTTGTCACCAGTCCACACTCATTCTATCTCTTAGGACAGGAACAGGGGCTCTCCCAGGGCCCTCCATGGCACAAAGAGTAACATTTTTATATGCCAACCACATGCCAAGTGCCCTGCAATCATTAGCTCGACTCTAATACTGCCTCTCGGCAAAAGGGCCCAAGAGCTCACGAGAGAGAAGCATAAAAGGCTGCGATGCAGGGCTGAGCCTGACAGGGGACACCGGACCTGCAGAGGGAGCCAGACGAGTAACATAACAGACAGGGGC
Organism: Rhinolophus sinicus; assembly: GCF_036562045.2. Lineage (NCBI taxonomy): Eukaryota > Metazoa > Chordata > Mammalia > Chiroptera > Rhinolophidae > Rhinolophus > Rhinolophus sinicus. The sequence continues at coordinate 16,590,759 of NC_133767.1, forward strand.
CCCCACGTGGGGCCCGTGAGCCCTGGGGAGCAGCTGCGTGGTCTGGGGGCTCGGATGCCAGCAGCCTCAGCCGGCTCCCCACACGGGAAGGTGCTCCTGTGCTGCCATGTCTCCTGCTGACTTTGCAAAACTGACAACTCAGTTAGTTTTTAAAGAGTGAAAACCGACAAAAACCAGTGAGGGGAGACATGACACGCCCGTGGGCTGTTTGGCCCCGGCCAGCCCCCTCTCTGCCTCCTTGACGGAGACGGCAGGCCCACCTTGTTAGCCGGCCGGCCGAGACATTCCTCCACAATCGCACCCTGTCCAAGTGCAGACCGTGAATTGTGGGAGGGCCCGCATGCAATGTTACCTTGACGACTTTGAATCTCTGAAGAAGACGACACAGCATTCTTGCTTCCAGTTTTCCCACATTCATGGCCACTCGGATTTCAGCTTGGGAAATTCCTTTTGTGCCTCTGCGCTCAACTGTGTGAAACAAAATCCTTGAACCCCAACCTCCGCAAAGAGGCACGTTGTGCACAAGTCAAGTCCATTTCTACCCAAATTTGTAAAGCAGACATTTCAAAGCAGTGAGACCAACCAACAGAGCAAAATACATGCCTCCTCTCCCCTGCCCCACCCGAGACTCTCTGAGCACTAATCCTAACAGCCACTTCTAAGAGCTTCCCATGGGACGCCTCCAGGTCAAAACAGCCAGTGTCAAGTGTCACTGCTCATCTATTACGTTCCATCTTCTCACCCAGTAGCAGGAAATCGGCCCTTTCACATGAACGGACTTTTTCAGATACATGAAATTCACCCTTTTAAAAAGCATCAGCGTAATTTTTAATGAACTTGGAAGATGTCCCTGCCCTCTCGGGAGACCCAGAGACATTGTGGCCACCGATGGCTGCATTGTCCTGTACCCGTTGCCAGCCTGCAGGGACCACGTGTGGGAGGGAATGACGCCACCTGGCCCCGTCTACGTGGCCAGCAGGTGACTGCTCTCGTACCTGCTCTGTCTAGTCTGTCGCCTGCTGCCCTGCCGCATGGTCACTGCTCAGTGTTACTGCACCTCCAAAGAGCCCTTTTAAATTTACTGCTCTACTGGGGCTGGGAACGAGGGAGGAGGCCGGCAGGAGTGGGGTGCGGTGGCAGCGAGTCCCTCCAGTAAAACACCGAGCTATAGGGCAGACTTGGTGATAGGAATATTCCCCCACCCGACTTCCTGATTCATCACACACGTAAGGCTGCGAGGTAAGACCAATCTGGGCAAAGGAGGTTTTGCCATGTTGTACATGTAGAAAACTAAACATCAGAATGAAAAGGTGGCTAGCACGTGTTCCCACACGGAACGAGTAACCCGGTGGGGATGAAAGGGTTAAGGGCAGCTATTCCCAAACTGTGTTCCAAGGAACCCAGTCTGGGTGATGTTCAGGGTTAAACTGCCGACAGCGCCCCAGAAAAGCTGTGCCGACTTGCCCGTGTGTCGCTAGCTGCTGCCCGTCACATCTGCTGCCACCTCACCTCCACTCTGTCCTCCTGCCCACAGGGACCTGCGGCCACAGCATCCACGACACTGGGTCACTGCCTTCTTACATCGCTTTTAGGGGCTCTAGTGGAAGGGTGAGGAACGAGGGGACAGATCTCCCCCACTTCATCACTGGAATTCTTAGCCTGCCGTGACTCCAGACCAGTGTGAGACGGTGGCAGGGGGCTCGCAAATCTCTGAGCGATAACACGAATCACTCATGTTTAAAGTGCTATTGACATACCAGGCACCGTGCCAAATGTCTCAATCCTATTCCTCATGTAGCCCTCATTACATGCTGGGATGGATATCACCCCCATTTCGCAGATGAGGAAACCGAGGCTTGGAGACCTTGCTTCGAGTCACAGAGCTAACAAGTGGCACAGCAAGGCTTCAAATCTGATCCGAAAGCCTGGACCCTGCCAGGGAACCACGGTGCTTCCCTCTGCGTTATAGGCTCAAGAGCACAGCCCTTGTGACACGCGGGCAAAACATTTCTCAGCACAAAGGCTCAGGACGCATGCGCCCAGTGACCTACTGAGCTCGTAGGTCTGCGTGAGCATGTCCCGCTCGTACACGACGTCCACGGGAGGCACTGCCTTGGAGATGACCTCCTCGTCCTCGTCGTCGTCCTGGTCGTCCTCCATCTTCCGTTTAAACTCCTTCAGCAGCTTGAGGCAGCGCACCATGACGTCAGTCCCTGGGAACACAGCACATGTCTGCCGGGAACGACCGTGTCGTGTAGGGGGAGGTGACATCAGCAGGGACAGGGAACCAGCCAGAGGCCACACACAGCACCGGGTTTGGAACGTGCCCAACGGCCGTGGGGCACAAGACCTAAACATGTCGCCCATAAGCCGCTTTTCGTTTTTAATATAATTAGGGGACGAAGAAATGCAGAGGAAGGACGAGGGGCCGTGTTAGTCCGCGGAAAGAGACGGCAGCCTCTGCTTGACACAAGCTCGGTGCCCGTCTGTGCACGTCGTCGCCCCGGCCCCCAGACCAGGGCCCGCACACAGCAGGCATGAGTGGGGTTGTGGAAAGAAAGAAAATGACCTTTTCCCGGTGGGCTGGTTCCCACTGCCGGGAGGTGTGGGGCAGCGCGAACGGGTTCCACAACCCTTCTCAGCCATTTCCGAGGCCTTTTAACCCAGTGATTCCAAGTGTGGCAATTTAGTCCAAGAAAATCGCACAAAGAGAGATGAAAGCTGCCACTCTGACAGGTCCACACAGCACTCTGGACAGCGCTTGCTTTCCTGAATAACATCAAACAGCAGCAGAGGGGGACTAGGTGGCAGTACCCAGACAAGCCACCACGCCCTGCGGGCTGCCTGCCTCCCAACGATCACACGGCACCTCTACTCGACCCCCAAAAGCACAATGGAGGACAAATGACAGTGTGTGCCTCTGGCTGGAACAAGAGAGAGAGAGGTACAAGGGAAAGCAAAAACATCTGGACACTTTACATGTGAAAACTCACTGGATCCTGACAAACCCAGAAGGCACTTTAGAGTCGAAGAAACTGAGGTACAGAGAGGTACAGTACCTCATTCCAGCATCCAACAGCTTGCAAGTGTCGGGGACAAAGTGACTCAGGCAGGGTCACAGGTCTCCAACGTGGGAGAAATGGTTCTGCCCTAAGGTGTCCTATGATATGTGACAGTGGTGACGAAGAAGAACGCCCCTCAGGGACGTCCACGCCCCAAGTCCCAGAGCCTGTGAACGCTACCGTCTGTGGCAAAGGGACTCGCAGGTACGATTAAGGTGCGGCTTTGTCTGTGGTGGTCAAGGATCCTGGACTATCGTAGGTTATGCGAGGGGCCCAATGGAATATGAGAAGAGTCCTTGGAAGAGAGAGGAGGAGGGTCAGAGGGAGAGACTGGAAGACGCGATGCTGTTGGCTTTGAAGATGGAGGAAGGGACCCTGAGCCAAGGAATGTAGGAAGCTTCTAGAAACTGGGAAAGGCCAAGACACGGATCTGTCCTAGAGCCTCTGGAAGGAACACAGCCCTGCGACAGCTTGATTGGAGCCTGTGACACCCATGTTAGACTCTCACCCCCAGAACTTTTCTCGTGGCGAAGTCTGCAGTAACTGTCACGGCAGGTTCTGCACCAGCTGTCACCAGCACACCGAGGTGCAGAACCCGTGGTACCACCACACAGAAGGGTGACAACAAAGCTGGTCTCTGCAGCCCAGAGTCCCCCTGCAGGAGCTGTGGCCACGGAGGGCCGTCCTGTGGGGTGTGACAGGCCCACACCAGAGCACGCAGACTACGGTCTGAGCGAGGTCAAGTCCAACCACCCCGGCCAGGGCAGGGGCGTCTCGTGGGGACAGAACACGTGGCTGGCTTGCAGGTGAAGGTCACAACATGTCAGGGCCCTGGACTCGTCAGTCTTACCCTCAGAACAAGCTCCGCTGACGCTCACTCAGCAGAACGCCCCAGGAGGCCCACTGGCGGCCAGGTGGGCAGCCCCCGGCCACAGGCGTGGTCCTCAGGCATCAGCTGGAGCTGACCCCTCCCACTCTCCGGGGTGACAGAAAAGCCCTCATTCAGGACCTGTCCATAGGCTGGGTCATGGCGCCTGCGCCCTCCTCCCAGGCTCTCCTGCTTCCATGGCTGTGCCCGTGTGCCAAGCACCAGCTTTCTCCCTCCCAGGAGGAGAGACATGGGGATGAGGGGACGCTTGGGCCCATCTGTATGGGTGAGAACTATTTCAAGCCTCGGTGACCAGCACACCCCGCACACGGCCAGGACACTGACCACCACGCCATCCCCACTGGCTTGTCTCTGTCCTCTACTCACACCCTTTCCGCACCCCTCACCCCCTCATCTCACCCGTAAGGTGGCGCTCACAGCACGGCCTACAGCTCCTGGGGACAAACCTCCTACCATGTCTCGAAAGTGAGCCGTGCGTCAGCTCTCCACGCGTCACACCAGCCAGCTCTCACCAGCCTTAGGGGGTGGGTTCTGCCACCCCGTTCACACTTACAGAGCCAAAGCAGCTAAGGATTTGCCCAGACTGCCACCCTTCAGCAAGCGAGGCCCTGGGGTACACAGGGCATCAGAGCCCAGGTCCTGCACCTTTGACAACATATGGCCTCGAGTGGAAAGGTGTCCACGTGACCGGGAGCAGCGGTGACCGGGAACAGCGGTGACGGGGGCCAGGGATGCTGGCTTCTGCGTGAGCAGCGGGTAGAGTGTGGACCCACACGCGCTCAGCAACAGCCCAGCGCTGTCCCTTCCTCTCCGTGTTAGCTTCCTGAAAAGGTCCTCAGCCAAGAAAAGACACGCAGAACGGCCCAAGTGGAGGAAAAGCATTACGTAGGTGCACGGACACAGAGGGCGACCAAAGAAAAACGCTCAGGGGCTCAGCCTCCGCCCTGAAATCCACACAGCGCCCTCCGTTCCCTCGTCTCTGCCCTACAGCAGGGTTGCCTGTCCCATCAAGAGCCGTCGCCAAATGGCACAGCCGCCTCCTCTGCTGACAGCCAGACAGAGAGACGGGCTCCAAGGGCATGCAGACGCCGCTCAGTCTCAGCTCCGGTCTCTCATTTCTGTGACTTTGGGGAAATGACTTAGCAGAGCTGTTTTCCACACAGGAAAAGGGGATGACAACGTTCTCTACCTCACCGGTTGGTGTCAGGATGACCCCCGATCACGTCCCTACAGAGGCTGGCATGTGGCAACCACTCGACCCCGACACCCAGCACCCACTTGCTGTGGGCCAGGCACTGTGCCAGGGGGCGCTACATGAATCAACCCGGCCAATCTCACAGCCCGAGGCTGGCAGGACCTTGATGGCCCATTGTACAGATGCAGAAGCTGAGGCACGGAGAGGTTAAGGGACTTGCTCAAAGCGATGGAGCTAGAAGTGGCAGAGCTAGATGAGCCCAGGCTGCATGAAGCTCTCCCCCAGACAGCAGTAATCTTTAATGGCGTCACCAGCACCCGGCACAGTACAGAGAACGACAAACTAGCTGAATTAAAGATAGCTGGTCCCTTCCTATGGTAGGACAGCCCTGCAGCTGGCCTAAGGTCTCATGGCGGCCCAGTGCCTGGAGACACGTGGGAACTCACCCCTGCTCTGGTCTGAGCACGGGGGGCAGGAGGGCCCCCTGGACAGGCAGGCTGGCGGCTGGGGGTGGTGAGGGTGACGTCCGGGAACCAGCTGTCCCCTGCAATCACACTGGACATTGTGCGCCCCAGGGGAGGCAGTGTCCAGCACACCTGAGTGGAGGGCGGTCTCAGGCATCCAGGGCCTGGCCCAATGAGAGGCTGTCGTGCTTCCAGAAGGCCCAGCGTGGGGCTCCGGACAGCGGCTGGCCAGGTTTGGGGCCACAGGGTCTGCGCCTGTCCATCCCACAGGGCGTATCTGACTCCTCAGCTGTGAATCCCAACTGCACCGACATTCTTCTGTGGCCAGCAGACAGGAAACCCTGACCACTCCCCCACTGTATCCAGTCTTTCTCAACATGCTGACTGTGGAAACATGTCCCTTTCCCCAGGCCATGTCATTTGTATCTTCACTTTGGAAAACCTCGTGCCGGAGAGGCCATGTGCACAGTGGTTAAGAATCTGGACCCTCCTGCCAGAGCCGGTGTGTGAACCTGGGCCAGCTGGTGGCCTCACTGCTCGACTGTGAACTAGGGCTAAGGACGACCTGTCAGAGAAAAGGCCGGGAAGGGACGGGACAAGTCCCTTCCTGATCCCAGGCGACCACGGGCCTTTCTTTCTTTCCCACAGACCCAGTTTTACCAGCCTCAGAATTTCAAGTTTTATGAGTAAAATCCCTTTATTTCAGCTTGTATACTTTAAATCTACTATAATTTTTTAAATGTCCCTTTTGTTATTTTAATGGTCTTAATTTAATTTGCTGTGCCCTGTTATGCGTTTTTTACTTTTTACTTTTTAACAGCTTTGTTGAGACATAATTCACATACCATAAATTCACCCAAAGTGTGCACGTCAGTGGTTATTTGCATGTTTACAGGTATGTGCACCTGTCACCCATATCGTCATCACCTTCAAGCCTCTAGCTGTCACCCCTCTGCGTCCCCTACCCCAGCCCTAAGTACTCACACATCGACTTCTAAATTCTCTCTTCTGGACTTTCCTACACGTGGAGTCACATAGCAACGGCCTGTCGTGACTGGCTTCTTTCTTTATGGAATGGTCTTGGCACCCGTCACCAACAGGTTGACCAGGTTATCTCGGGATTCTCAGTTCTCATCCATGGGTCCCTGTCCAGCTTCTGTGTCACATCAGTGCTATGCGTCTCGACTACTGTTGCTCTGTTTTGACATTGGGAAGTGGCCTCCTACTGCATTCCTCTTCCTCCGATTGTTTCAGCTTGTGGATCCCTTGCAAGTCCATAGGAAGTTTAGAATTAGGCCGCCAGTTTCTACAAAGAAGGCAGCTGGGGCTCTAACGCCTTTGAATCTGAAGGTCCTTAGGGGAGCTCTGCCGTCGCAACAATGTTACCCTAATTCACCAACCGAGGTGTTTCCCCATTTTCTTAGAGCTTAGGTTTCGGTCAACAATGTTTTATAATTTTCAGAGTATACATTTTGTACTTCTTTTGTTAAATTTATTCTGAAGTATTTCATTCTTTTTGATGCTCTTGCTTTCTGAATTTCATTTTTGGGTTGTTCATTTACAAGTGTATAGAAACACAACTGAAGTTTGTACATTCGTCTTGCTTTCTGCAAATCTGGTTGAACTTGTTTTTTGATTTTTTAAGAGTCGCGGTGCAACAGCTGTGGGAAGAACCCACATCCTAAACAGAGAGGTACAGACGCTAGATGCGCTCTCCCCCTTCAATGTTCTCTGCTTTGTCACAGAACCTGGACAACCTGCTCAAATGACCTCCTCAGGCAGTGGCCCAAGGGAGCAGGCTTCTGCGAACTGCTTCCCACTGTGATGCCTTCCCGAGGGAGTCAAGTTAACTCCTGTCTCTCTTCCGTCCTGTTCTCAGCACAATTTCATAAACACAGAACGACGACCAATAAACAGTTAAAGAAAATAATCCAAATTTGCAAAACAGATCAGGTCAGGTTGACTGTTAGTTACCGAGGTCTTTTTGCTTTGTGCAAACTGGATGGCTGCAGCTTTCTGGAACGCGTTTGAAGCATGCCCACACCTAAGCTCTCTGTTTATGGGCTTTTAGAAACAACTCAGACATACCTAGGCACATCTGAAAATTTACATAAAGTGATACATCATCTTTATTTATTATTTAAGTCCTGTCTACTCCACACTGCCTCAGATGGAGGGTTTTATGTTAATTCTGCCAACTGCGAGCACGACGCTCAAGGCAAAAAGACTCACGGCACTAAGTGCACAGGATGGTAACTGAAGTGGCACCTAATTCAGTTAAATCTGCTAAACATTTGCTTAGCACCTACTCCGTTCCAAACAGACCCTGCACAGGCATTCACGACAGAAAGTATGCGAGGGGTGTGGCCACCAGCCTCAAGCAGCTCCTGACCGAGCTAGGAAAGTAGCTGAGACATTGTGTGACAGAAGATGTGAGGGGAAGGCTGATGAGAGCCTGAGCAGGAGAGAGGGGGGTGACAAGACCACCCTGGGAATAAGACGAGGCTCCTGAACAGTCATCACGAGATCACCATGCGTGGATGGGGCTCCAGAAATTTTAACGGCGTTGTCTCGGGGGTCTGCCCTCTGAATCCCACGTAAGGAGCTGCCGCCATCCCTTTCCTTGGTCCCCAAGCAGGGCGGAGTCACACGGACCCTCCTGCTCAGAGGGCTCGTTTCCCCACACTCAGCCTCAAGGTAACAAGGACCACTCACTGCGCGACAGACCCAGGGGGAAGACACCTCCAAGGTCAGCTGGAGGATACACCAGAGAGAAGCTGGCCGTGGGTGCCTTTGGGGAATGGGAAGGATGGGCCCCCTGGAAAGGGGGCAGCACCTCTCTGCCTTTACAACTGCTATTAAAGAAAGGCCAGGCCGCTCAGAGTTGCCTCATTGTGTTTTTACAGAGAGGCTGAAAGGCTGACTTTTGATTTTTAAATGCCAGAAACGAACTCCATGAAAACGAACACTGAGCCAAACCAAATCCACTGCTGGCTGTGGCCTCTGCTCTGTGTACTCTGTCTTCTGTAAGCCCCACAACAGTTGGGAACATTGTAATATTATCCTCAGATAATCCTGATGAGAAAACTGAGGTACAGAGAGGTTAAAACTGGCCAAAAGTCAGCCCGACAGGAAGTGACATAAGAATCCCAGCCCAGGGCTCTCTGACATCCAAGTCCATCCACGTATCTTTACTTTCAAGAGGCTGGTTTGAATCTCCAGGGGCCTCAAGCCTGGAGGAAGCTTTGCTCCGTGGATGCCTGCCCAGCCAGAAAGCTTCTTTAAGGCTATTTCTTTCTTAGTTTCTCTTTACTTGAGACTAGAATCACGCGTCTTTGTTTTTAATGCCTTTCTTGTAACAGGCCAGGAAGTAAAAAGGAGCAGAGCCACAGGTCGGGTCTGTTTTCAGCATCCAGATAATCACGCTTCCAAGTCACACGCGGGGGAGTCCATTCCCAGTGAAACCCCCGGCATGCCTCTCCGTTCCTGGCACCTTCCTTCCTTGTCACAGGACCCAGCAGTACTTCCTGCTTCCTGTGTACTAGAAGGCTGTGGCGTCCACGCTTTCCCCTGAGGTCCAGTCACTCATCCAGTCCCACGGTTACTCAGCACTGAAGGGCCTCAAAGACGAGGGCTGCTGTAAGGGCCTCCCGACCTCCCAGGGCACCTTCCTTTGTCTATACACCTGTCACATGGTGTGATCTCTGGGTTACCCTCTCTTTCCTCAGGCACAGGGAAGCCACGCAGGGTGGGCAGTGATTCCACTGAGTGAGGACATAGAGAAAGAGACAGAGTAGCCTCCGACTGGCATTTCACAGTCACTCAACAAACGTGATCGCCTGCCTCCTGTGGGCGGAGCTAAGTCTGGGCCTGTCCTCCTTCCACGCGTGCGCACACACACCCCACCCCCAAGCTGTGGTTATGAAGCCGGTCCCCACAGACACTTGCTACGCCCATGGGCCCTAAGCTCTTTGTTCTTACACACCTCTTGGTTTTCCATGGAGCTGACAACTTTGTTTTTTTCCATTTGCTTGGTTTCCTGGGTACGTACCATGAAATCCTGACTCTGACAGAGCACAACTTCCGCTAGACACCCCCACGCACGAGGCAGCAGTCCTTTGCCCGAATTTCCTTGCCCTCTAGAGTCGTCCTCACCTGCTCCCATCGGACAGGCTGCTCTTGGAGCCTGTCAGCGTGACGTCCCTCTGTCATCTACCCCAGCATGTACACCTCCAATGACAGACTAAAAGGGAGCATGGGAGCGAGGACAGGATTGTTTCAGATCCGCATTATGAAAACATCCTTCTTCTCACAGCTGGTTAACGACAGAGCTGAATCAAGAATTCGAGATGGAAAGCCTGCTTCCTTCAGAATGCGGATGGCCTTGCTTCAAGGTCTTTCAGCATCAGTTACTACTGGGCAGCCTGACGTCTCCTCCCCGAAGGCTCCTTCTCCCGAGATTTATTTCTGACGTCTCAGGACGTTACATCATTAGGCAAGGTAACTGGTAGGTCTTTCCATCCGGAACCTTCGCCCTTCAGATCGGGGCGAACTCCTAGTGTCATTTCTCATCCCCTCACCTCTAGCCCCCCATACACCCCCCGCCCTGCCTCCCTCTCTGAAGCCTCTGTTGTCTGAACGTTGAACCTTTTAGGTTCAACCTCTTATTTTCAACTTAGCTTTGTTTCCCATCTCCTTTGAGTTTCTGTTCTTTCTGGGAGATTTTCTCAACTTGATCTTACTACCTTCCCTTTCACTAAATCTTTTATTGCAATAGTTGTACTTCTTTTATTTCCAAAAGCTTTTGTATTTTCTGTGTCCCTTCTTCATAGCCTCTTGCTGTGGTTCCATGGATGTCATCTCTTCTTTCTCTGAGGATTCTTTTCATCAAGTTTCCTTCTGCTCCTCTTTGTTTCTATTTCCTATGTTTGTTTGTTTGTTTCTCTCTCATATTCACACTAGAGATTTCCTCAAATGTGAGGTGAAGCAATAAAATGCTGCCCCGAGCCTTGTGTTTGAGGTGTTTGGAGGGTGGGAAGGAGGGACAGGTTGCCACTGAGTGGTTTCCATGAAGGGTGAGTGGGCAGAGGCCAGGTATTCGGCTGGGGAACCTCCAAATTTCAGGATGGAGTGGACTTTCCTCTTGGACTGGTCAGTTTCTGCAGAAAAGAAGCTTCTAGCCTCTGGCCCAGGGGACAGTAAGTCTGGCTGCTGGTGTTCTGGGGGCCAAACTGGGAGTGGCAGCGAGGAGAGGCTCACCTTTTAGCGTATAGATATGGTCGCCTAACCCCCGTTTCCCGCACAGCGCCCTTTCCCCAGCTGCGTGTCAGGTCTGTGAGTCTAGAATAGCTCGGGTGCATGTTCTCTTGGGATCCATCCGGACGTGTGTCTCTGGGAAAGGGCTCTTCCAGGACCGAGCACAGAAGGGCGAGGGGGACCTCGGGTGCAACGGGCCCCCCAGGTCGTTGACTAACTCTCCTGTCTCCAGCCCCATCTTCACCTGCACTTTCCAAGGTACCTGGAATCTCCAAATTTTTGGTTGATTTTGGGTCTCAGAGGTGTCAGTTCTTGCCCTCACAGGTATTTAGCTTCCCAGTCTGCTCAGGCCGTTACCGTGTGTCCATCTGCCTTTGGCACCAAGACGTAGCTGACGATTCTCTCTGCTGTCGTATCCTGTCCTCTTCCCCTTGTACCTGGGGGTTTGTTTACTCCTTGTGTATCCCTTACGGGGGCTAGAGTGGAATTTAGGAATTTACTGAAAGCTCTGACCCTCAGCTTATTCAATGACTGGTTAACACGAGTGATCAACCACATGGGACAAAAGTCAGGAGTAGAGAAAAATAACAGACAAAGGAAAGTTTTTCAAGTTTTACAGGCCATTGTCCTTAGTTGAACTTTTTTCAAATCCTACCTCTGCTGTTTACGGATTGCTCGATTTTATGTAAGTTACTCCGCCTCTCCTAACTTTAACTGTCTTACGTGTAAAATGGTAACTCCGTCACCCACCTGATGGGGCTGCCTAACGGGATCACGCGGCTCAGACCAGGCGCGTGAGGGCCTTTGTGTAAGGGGGACAAGATGAGCTTGTTCTTTGGACCCCAGAGATTGGAGGTTTTAGAGGGACAGCCACGTAGAGATGTTTGCCAGAAGTCAGAATTGTTTTCATTGGGCAAACATTTCCTGAGCACTTTTCCTATAGAAAATCCTAAGTCAGGCACAGAGGAATAAAGAGCAGAAAACTATGTGAAATCCCACAGCAGCCAGACGTGCTAAGAGAGACGGGCAGGCGTTCAGAGGGGGAGGGGCTGAAGGCGCCCCTGCAGCCGGGGAAGGAGGCTGGGCTGCCTTTACCTTTCTTTGTCTTGCAAGGTCCACATTCAGGGTGGATCTCTTGTAAGGGAAGGGACACCACCTTTGCCAGGCCCGCATTCAGCATGTACTGGTACAGACGCTTAAACGTCCGTTCGCACAGCCCCTGCCAAGACAAAGTACAAGCTGTCAGGTCTAAGTGAGGTGTCTGAACATACTAAAGAGTTGTGTAAACGGACACAAGCTTGACCCTGAGCTAAGTGATTGTCTTGAATGAGGACACCCTGGAGGCCCCAATGGGGAAAGACTACTAAGCTGCCCCGTCAAGGGAATAAAACAAGGTCCAGGGCGGTGGACGAACAATTCTACCCTTTGATTCCAAGAGGGGGAGAGCGATTTTCCCAGAAGGATATATAGGCGTGAGAATGAACCAGCAGGAGGTAGAGACAGAAGGAGACTTTTCACTGTATAGCTTTTCATATGGTTTTGATTTTTTAACCAAGGAAGTATATTAATTATTAACACACAAACATTACCTCCCACAGGCAGTGGAACAAATAGAAAAGAATTAAAAACATTTAAAAAAAGTTTAGTCTCTCTGTGCAGTTTCACTCATATTTCTGCAAGGTGACACAATCAAAGTGACCGTAAGTGCATCTGACCTGTACAGATTGCCAGCGACCAGCCTCCAGCACTGGCCGTGTTTGTTCTTCTCTCTCTCTCTCTCTCTCTCTCCCCTTCCCTCCCTCTCTCTCTGTATATATATATATATATATATATATTTTTTTTTTTTTTTCTTTTTCTTTTTTTTTTTTCTTTCTTTCTTTTTTCTTCAGGTAATTTACTTGCCAACATTGAAAAATGAGATTTCACATAAAAATCCAGATTCTGACTTCTCTGAAAAAACAAGGTCTGGCAACAAATCTGAGGCCTTCGCTTGCTCATGGCAGCAGTCGGCGGGAGCTGAGGACGGCGGCTCCCTGCACACAAGCACGCTGGTCGTGAGGTGCCTCGGGGGGCCACGGCCTTCACGCTCCCATGAGGCGCTTGCACAACGAGGGTGAAGGTCAGTTCCCATTTAGCACCACCTTTGTGCTGTTTCTTTCTTATGGCAATCAAAGGAAAATTAAGTATTGCTTGACTCCAGCATGGTCTCCATCCACACTTCTCCACCTGCCCTGTTTCACTCATTTATATCGCCTGCGCTGCCACTGCTGGCATTTGGTTTTGTGAGCCCTGGAGGAGGGAGGCAAGCTAGCACTGCTGTGGTTACGGCTTGAACAACAGGAGGCACTCGGGACTAAGACGCTACGTAGTTGAGTCTTACAGGTTTCCTTAGACTCCGGGGGACAGAGGCAGCACATCGCACATGTCTGTGGGCTGCTGCCACCACATATGTGTGATCAACTCTCAGACCAGCCAGCGCTCTAGCCGCTGGGTGAGAGAACATATGGCTACCAAGGAAACGCAGATGACTCACATACGGCTCATTCCAAGTCACTGCCTTGAAAGTGGCATGGATCGTTCATCTAGCGGTGCCTCCAGCACCTTGGAAGGACCCTACGGACACTCATCCATCAAGCTCCAGCCCTCAGCATACAGTCCTGAGCCCAGGCCCACCTGAGGGAGGGAGGAGGACGTGGTCCTGCCTTCCGGGGTGGGGGGGGCCTGCTGACAGGGACTCACACAGTCTGCTCAGCAAAGAGAAGCAGTAGGAGCCTCCCAACCCCCCCCCCCCAAAAAAAAATAAGCATCTATATTCATGGCATCAACCACATCTGCAGGCTCGGTATTTACTCAATCCTGCCAACTCGCTCTGACCTCTACGTCCAGCTGCCAAAGTGAATGTCCCAGAAGATCTGCATACTCCATAAATCTTAAAACCAAATTCGCCGTGTATCTGTGTACCTATCTCGTCCTCCCCCAAACTCCTTCCTCTTTCTGTAGTCTCTACTTTATTCACACATCCATTCACAAATACTTCCTGAGCCTTTCCCATGGGCCAGGCACGCTTCCCACGGTGGTGGTGGTGGTGAGAGGTTCAGCAGAGACCGGACATGGTCCCGACTTCCTGGCTCTCTGTGCCGGTCCTCGGGCTCCAGCCCACTTCCGTGAGGGGGACTCGCCCACGCCAGATGCGACTCCCTCACTCAGCTCTGCATCCTGGCTTTGGTCACTCACCGAGTCCTGCTGGTGTCACCTCCAAAATGTCTCTCAAACACTTCCAGCCAGTCACCATTCGGCCTGAGGCTGTGGAGTCCACCTCCCAGCCCCACTTCCCATCTCTCTTTGGGCCACCGGCTCATTTCCTAAACACTTTGCTCTTCTGGCAACTTCTCTGCCTTGGAACTGCCACCGGCACTTTATCAGGCTGAAGGCTGAAGTGCCAACTCCTCCACCTGGTGCTCAAACCTTTCTCCTCTGGCTCCAGCTTTCCGTTCCGGCCACATCTCTTACCACTCTCACCCAAGCACCCCGTCGACCTCTAAAACATCCCACAGCCCCCCCAAACCCCAAACCTTGGCTCAAGCCACTCTCCTTTCCCAGAAATGCCATTTCTCCTCCGTCTACTTTGGGAACACTTGACTTTGAAGCCCATCTCAGCAGTGACGTGCTGCATAAAGCTTCTCCTCGTCTGCAGAGAGCACGTCTCTCCTTTCCCAGAGCTCAGACACATCTTCTGAGCAGCTCTCAGCCTAAGTGTGTGCTCACTCCTGCCCCTCTGGTGAGACTGCTCCCTGACAGCGCGACACCAGCCGACCTCCTTCATTCTTATCATCTTAGTGTGGAGTTCGGTTCTGACGCTAAGTACACACTCACTAGAGTTTTTGCTGAATAGAAGAATGAAATCACGTCCTGCAACAGTTAAATCTTGTTGCTTAGTCCACAGTTCTGACCTGAGAGCAGACTAGCCTGGTTTCCCCACCCCCACGTCACTCAGTGAGGCACAGGGTTTCAGTCTCCAATGTCTGCATGGGCTGGACAAGAAACAAAGACAAAAGTGGGCAGATACGTTCACGAAGCATGTAGGAATCTTCTTCATTTCTATTAGGGTCTCTCAAGAAGAGACCTTAACAGCCTCCCTTTTATTTTCTACTTTCGATAAAGACTCAGACCGAGAAATATTTCCCTCCTACCACAGACAGCAGTGCACATGCAATGACAAATGGCACTAACTCTGCTTCGGGGTCCGAGAGGTGACAGAAGCAGGGGGCCTGAGGGAGCTGGCCAGCGCACAGCAAGCTCCATCTAACTGTTGTCACAATAGGCAAAGGCCCAGGCTCGCCAGAGCTTCTGATATTTCAAGGGAAGCCAGAAATTTAGATTTTTTGTTTTTAAATGTGAAATCTCCATTTTTAAGAAATGCTGGGTCAAATTTATTTTCAACGATATACAGGCCAAATCTGACCCGCAAGCCTCAGTCTGTAACCTCTGCTTTAAAGAGACGCGGACATGCAATGAATCCAGCGATAGGGAAGAGACCCCCCCACCCCCACCCCAAACAGTGACATTGGAGACTAGCTCCTCACCGATGCAGCGAAGGGGGAGATGGACTATCCTGGTGTCTATGATGAGACTCTAAACCATGTTTTTTTGGGGACTAATTACTGTTACCCCCAAATCTTGACTTTAAATGTGAAGTTTTCAGTTCTGTTTAACCTACAGGGCAATTTTATTTTTCTCCCGTTTCGAATGCTGGCCTTTCTCCTAACTTCCACTGAAGGTTGTTCAAATCAGACCGGAAGTGGCGTGACCTCCATGCTTTCTTTCGTTCTCATTTCGTCACGGCCTCTATTCCTGGGCGCAAAGGTGAGGCAGGTCAGTAACTGCTTGTCACCCTGCGTCCTCTCACCGCCTTACCAGTGAAGTCACTCATGGTTCAATAGAAAACCACTGGGACCAAAATGACAAGCTTGATTATGAAAGTAAATCTACATGCCCAGATTTAGCACTCTACATGAACTTTTATAGCAGATCTTAGGGCAAACCGCAGGGGATAACGGCAGTCAGTCAAGAGCACGAAGGATGGACCTTAAGGACTCAGGCATTTGTCATTCTGGAAAACAAAGGAAAATCCCGTTTGTTTCCTGATTAGGGATCGTCTAGTGCACGACAGGGCTCTCCAGTGCCACTCAGTCGGGCTGCACCTGACCAAGAGCGACCCCGGGGGCAGGGGGTTCAGCCAGCACAGGGAACCGGGCAGCTCACCAGCTCCTCCCGCAGCTTCCCCAGCGTCTCCATCTGGTTGCTCCGAGTGCCGAGCACCGAGGAAAGCTTCTCCATGAGGATGTCGTACTTGCTCCTCCTGGGAGAGACACAAAACGGGTCATTTCCCCAAACTCATTGCTAAAGACCACCTATTTTTGCAAGGCATGATTTCAATGACAACACATCAAACCCTACAGCCTTGGTCTTAGGGCGCCTGAACTTCACAGGTGGAGAGGCCGGGGCTCTGAACCGTCTGGTGACACGGCCAAGGGCATGTAACTAGGGGCAGAGTACAGACTGGACTCTACGGCTAAAACTCACTGAAATGAGTCTTTGAAATGCCCTGTTTGGATAATACCTTAAAGTCTAGGAGGCATTTCACATAGTACCTTACCAATCGCTTGGTGAGGAAGGGCGGGGGTTATTTCGTAAAGCAGCTAAACTTTCTAAAATTCTTTCTAAAATTTCCTTTAGAAATTTTCTAAATTTCTAGAAGGCCCGTGATGTGAACCGAGGTCTCTCCCCTCTTCACTTGGTCAGGACACCGCTCTGATTCGGATGCCCTGCTTTCTCCCCGACGTCACTGGTGTGATGGACCCCGCCTTCCATTGCATTTTTACTGTGAAGTCGATGTCACAATAAATGCTTCCAAGATAAAGGCCACCAGAGGAAGCTGCTGGGAGGGAGGGATGCAGGGAGGCGCCATGTTGCCAGTGCAGCCGGAAGGAGAGCTGGGCTTTAGCTGCCCACAGGCCACGGGGCAGCGACAACCTATGTATGGGAACCAAAAACTGCACCCCCTTCGCCGTTTGTACTGCCTCTGGACGAATGGAAGAATAAATGAAGGCAGAAATATTTACCGCGCAGGAACTAGAACCGAGCATGTGTCACGGCCATTTTACAGAAGAGCAAACAGGGGTTCTGAGAGGCCAAGTGACTAGATTTAAACACAGACCCCGACTTGGTCCACTGTTCTCTCTTCTGCCTACAGCTGCCACCCTGGGTTCTTTGTGGCTCTCAGGCTATACACCAGGTATGAGTTTGGTGATAAAAATATTTAACCAACAGATAGTACAGCTAAATAATGAAAGTGTACATGATCAAAGCATCGTTCTCTCTAATGGATTATTTCCCAAACGGGTTTGAAGACAAACTCAGAGTGACACTTTCACTCCTGGAAATCATTAGTTAATAGTCAGTCTACACACGTGTATCAGGCACGTTCTTTGGGCCCATCCCTGTGCTATGCAGTGGGCACTGGGAACTCTAAGACTTATACTTAGTCCTGAGGTTCACCCCGCCTTTCGGAGGGTGCACCTGGCCGCTGGGGAAAGGACCAGGCCTCCGTCGTTGGGGAGGGGAGTCAGTCAGTCCCTACGGTCCAGGCACGGGGTGCCCACTGCTTCCTAACTCCCTGACACTGCCCGCCTCCAGCAGAGAGCACGGGGCCAGGCACGGGGCTCACAGCTGACACACCCCACGGTCATGGTCATGTATCGTGGGCCCTGCACCAGCTCAAGCCTTTCCCACCCTGCTCTTTGTCCCTCAGAGGTGGAGTGCATGCTGAGACTTCTCTGCAGGGGGTGGAATGTTTCTTTCCCCCATTCCTAGGCGGGTAACTAGTCACCCCAACAGGGAGGGTTACAGAGCCAGAGACTCTGGTTCTCAGAAGGGAAAGTGTATATTTTACCAACGTGATGGAGGACTGATTTCGACACGCAGCTAAGTAGCCACGTCATGTACAGTAACACTCAGTAGCAACTCACTGTCTCACCCACAGGCTCATTATGATGGTTGCATGTCGCAAAAACATGCCAATTTGAAACTGCTACAATGCAACCTCAACGCTGTCACTGTAACAAATCAAATTTGGCTTGTTTACCTGTATTTTTACACTCCCCCAAAATTTCACCAAGATATTAACAGTCCCAATGGCTGAGCTGTGCAGTTAAGGCACTTCCCCTCTTCTTTTCTGTATAATTTCCAGGTTTTCTAAATGAGCATGACTTATTTTTCACAATCAGAAAGAGACAGCAAATATCTTTTTAAAACAGCTATAATTGTGTTGTGCTCTGGCCTCTGATTTTTAACAGCATAACACACGTAGCTGTGACACAGACGGAACAGTGTTGGTCACACACACACCTGTCCACGTGAAACCGGTTCAGGAGGAGGAGGATTGAGTGCTGCTGAGCTCCGGTGGGTAATCGGATCACATGTGACTGCATCGTGATAAGCCCATTTTTGTTCAGAATTTTCCTATGATAGTGGAGCTTCCCGGCGTCAACCCTGGAGGAGAGGAAGACGGCGGGTAGTGACCTTTTGCTCTGTCGGTTGCTTTCACCCACCCATGTAGAGTGCCTCTCACCAGAGACACACGCCTCCTACCCAGACAATCTGAGGGAACAGACATTATGGGACAACAGCCTTGGAAAGAACAGCCAGGCCTGGGAGCAGGCGCCAGGCCTCCGGGAGGGGGCGGGGGGAGGAGAGGCCGGGGAAACAGTGCGGGAAGGGATGGCTGGGGTGGGGGACAGTACAGAGGCTGAACAAATATGAGGTCATCAGATATGGATCTCTAACCCCGCAGTGGCCAGTAACTTGGGTGACCGTACTTCCTGGTTTGCCACCTGGTCCCCACTTACACCCATTTCCTTGGTGTCCCTTCTGGTCAGCTCCACCATCCACTCCCAAAATGTCTGGTTTGGACAATAACCTATATGGTCCCCCCAGCGTCTCTGTGCTCCCTGTCACCATGGGCTGAGGACTCCCGAGGTGGCAGGGATTAGGAAAATGGGGGGAGAGGTCAGCGGGGCACGATGATCAGGGGGGCCCATTGTTTGAGGGAGAGAAGCAAACCACAGCGTACTTGAAAGCCGTGCTGTGCAGGTCTCGCTGGAGCTCCCCTTGCCAGCGGGAGCGGCCCAGTCGCTCCAGAATGCAGTAGGAGAAGTCAGGGAGCTTCAGGTCGGGGTCCCCCTCCAGTCCTATCAAGGCCCGATAGCGCATGTCCTGGGAGGCCACGATGACCAGCTTCTTCCCCCACCTGCAGTCAGACACAACCACACAGAGAAATAACAATTGGAAGAAGATTGAAAGACAAAAACATAGCACCTTGGAAAATCGCCCTGTTCTGCTTCGAGGTCCACAAACCCCCAGCTTAGCCCGTTTCAGTCTCCGTGCTGCACGGGTTCAGGGGGAGCAGAGCCCACGTCGTGCTTTCCTTGCTTCAGGCCCTCCCAGGCCGGGCCGGGCACGCAGGCCCAAACCCCATGCCCCGCGAGGGCCTGGGACGTCCCAGACGCTGTCCCCGTCCTCGCCCTGGCCCACAGCAGCCGCTTCCTCTCCTGGCAGCGCTTCCCCAGCGTCTTTAAGCAACGCGCTCTTTTCATCGTTCAGGTCACTGCTCAGATGTCAACTCCTTAGGCCTCCCTCAAATGGTACCTCTGGCCATTTCCTTCTTCTTCACAGCACCTAGCGCTCCACCTTTTTTAGGGGAGACATCCTTGTCACTCCCCCTTTCAAACAGAAGCCCTGTAAGAGGCAGACTTGTCCCCCAGGACACACGCAGTGCCTCCAAGGATGCTGGGGCACAGCTGGAGCTCTGTGAAATGGATGAGCCAGCCTCCCGCACTGGATGGATAAAGCAAATCTCAGAGTCTGACACACTCAGCTGTGTCGTCAGGGGCCTGCTGTGTGCTGAAGGCCAGGCCTTGGGCAAATCCTTAGCTTTTCCCATGGACTTGGTGCGTGAAAAAGAATGTCTAGAAAGTAACCACGGCCCCGAGAGACCCGGCTGAGGATACTGATTCTTCTGCTGAGGCCTGACGGGCCCCACCACTTCAGGCTGAGGCTCTGCTGCAAGGCCGCGCCTGGAACTAAACGCAGGCCTTGGGCAGAGTGGCGCCCTCCATTCACACACTCCTGGGGCCCGGGCCGCAGCAGAGACCCCACGCAGGTGTGCAGGCAGAATCCACCACTCACTCACTCACTCCTTGACATTGAGCTGTACCCGATTGGAGGAGCTCCCTTTCCTGGATGAATGAGTCACCGAGGGTCCCTATGTAAGGCCCACGGGCTTGAGCCAGTCCCACTTATCCTAGCCCGTTGCTTACAGATGCTTGACCCCGAGCTCTGCCTTCAGTCACATCTCTCAGTCTGACTCTTTTCCTTTCACTCAGATAACTCGCTTCCACCACCACCCGGCACAGGGAGAAAGGTCTTCAGTTTAACTTCCCACAGCTTCCTCGCATTGTCTGTGACCTATACCTAGCCCTCTGCAGCTCATGAAGCCTGCACAGTCCATCGTCAAAAACAATGTGGCTGTGAACACACGGGACAGAGAGTCCACTGCCTGTGTCTGCATGTAGCAAACCCAGGGCCTATGCTCGCTCGTCTCAGAACAGGCTCATTAAGTTACATGGGAAGAGGTCAGTCGAGAAAAGAAAGTTTGAAAACGGGGGAACTGATTTGCTGGTTTAAAAATGTGCTCAGGGGTGGCCGGTTAGCTCTGTTGGTTAGAGCGTGGTGCTGGTAGCACCAAGATTGCCGGTACGGTCTCCGCATGGGCCACTGTGAGCTGTGCTCTCCTTAAAAAAAAGAAAAAAAGTACTCAGACCAGTTTCCTTCCCAGGATTATCTGCAGACACAACGACTCCTGCTAAGCTCAGTCTGCGGGCTGGAGTCATCACACAGCTTATCAAATATGGACTAAGCGCTATGCAAAGTACCAGAGGTACCAAGATAAGTAAAAATGGTATCTACCTACAAGGAGCTCAGTCACTGAAAGAGACAGGCAAGAACATTGCTCTATGGTTGACGTGACAACAGCACTGACACAGAGCAGCTCTGGTGGCCAAGGCTATCAAATGACAGGTATGAGGACCACCAAGGTAAGCCTACGTGCGTGACTACAGCGTGTGCATAATAATTAGGGAAAACTCTCCAAGAAGGCGATTCTTGAGTTAGCAGTCAGCCGGGTGGGTGAAGGGTAAGGAAGCAGGGTTTGGAAGGTTCCAGGTACATGAAGGGACATGCGAGTTGTGGGAGGCGAGTTGTGTAGCATGGCGGCAAGTCTGGGGGGTGGCAAGTTAGAAAGCATAAGAAAGGGAAGCTTGAGAGGCCAGCGGGAGACCACGTCCTGAATGGCCTTTCGATGCCACGCTGCGGAGTTTCGATTCCGCGGCACAGGTCAGGGGTTATAACGTCCGACCCACATGGGCAGACAGTCAACATGCAGTTGTGGGCCCACTTAGTGCCAGGCGTAGTCTAGATCCTAGAGCTACGGCCCTCAAGAGTTTCTAGTCCTGTGAGGAAAGAGTGACAGACACAACACTTAAGACCGTTTTTGGTACTGAAAAGAGATATGATGGTGTCTGGGCAATGGGGACCCTTTGTGAGGAGGTGAATTGAAGGCTGACAGAGAAGGAGGGGGTGTGAAAGCCGAGACAGGCGGGACCACCTGGGCCATTGCTCTGGGGCAGAACTCGGCCCGCGTGTTCAGGCTGCAGCATCGTGGAAAGCGGGGCAAGCAGAGGGGCTGAGGTCAGGCTGCTGGGCGGGTATGAGCTGGGTCCTGCAGTGCCCAATGGGCCATCGGCAGGTTGTGGGGAACTGGGCAGGGCACATCTCAAAGGCGCCCCGTAAAAATTCAGTCCTGTGGCAGCTGGACCTTGCGATGTTTCAAGAGAAGCGAGGAAGCCAGACTTTTAAACAGTAGCAATGGAGTTAAATGTAAAACAAACAAAACAGCATGCTGACTAAATAAAGTGCGTCCGAGGGCAGATTTGGCCAGTTTGAAACCTGCCCTGAGTGACCAAGCCACTACATATCACAGTCCACCTTAAAAACAACCACCTTCCACGTAATGTAGAGAGTTAGAAAGAGGAGAGACAGCACACAGGGAGATAGTCAGGGGACCACTGCATTAATTTGAGTCCAAAGGGGGGGGGGTCTGAGGAAACAGGACTTGTGGCCAATTGAACGCAGAATTCAGGGAGAGCAGGGCTCAAGGAGTCTCACGCGTATGCCTACGCAGCCCGGTGCGTGGGCTACCCCAGGCCGGAATAAAGAAACCAGAGGGGGAAGAGAAGGAAGAGAAGGCCGGTTTGGGGGACAGCAGAGTGAGTTATGCTCTGACTTCTGGGCAAACTGGGTAAGAGGGGCAGGACATTGAGACATCACACGTGGCGCTTGGGAGAGGGCCTGGGGAGGCGACAGCGTCCTTGGGAGCCGCCAACATTGAAGGGGTGGGAGGAAGTTGGGAGTCCACAAAGGAGCAGGTGAGGATTAGCTAGAACAGCAAAACAAAACAGAGCAGGAAGCCACAGGGCAAAACCTTCAAAAGTGCCTAACGCTATCGAGGGGTCAAGGAGAGAAAGGGGCTGACAGTGTCTGAGGCTTGTTAACAGGGATCTTGGAGGACGAGACTTGAGAAGAGGCAGAAGAGGAAGAGATAAAGGCAGAAATCAGGACCCAGTGGGCAGTGGAGGGGAAGGCAGGCAAAGAGGGACAGAGAGTGAGTGTAGCTACTTCTTCCAACACAGCACGGCTGTCGCCACAGGAGAGTGAGCCGGAGTTACAGGGAACTGAGCAGCTCAGGAGATGGTCCTGCTGTAAGAGGGGCAGGTCACGTGAATGTGCTGAGGACAGAACCCCAGCAGACAGACAGGCAGAGACGGAGAATCATGGAGAAAGAGGAACTAACTGACAGAGGTAGGAAACAGCATGAGATGGGAGCGGGGCTGGGGCTGGAGGGGGGAGGAGAAACGCCGGAGAAGCACTCCACCTCAGCCACCTTCACAGGGCTACCCTTTCTCACCTCCTCTAACCCTAAATCACAGGGCCCAGCTTGGGCACAGAACGAAAGGCACAATCCAGATGGCAGCTGCCTGCTCTGCCCGCCTGTGCTAGGACTGTGGACACAAACGGAAAGAAAGGCAGCCCCCCATCTCCCCCCACCCCGCTGAGGAAAATGAGCCCCAACAGGAGCAGAGCGAAGAGGGGAGAGGACTGGCTTAGTGGGGGATGACACGGAGGCTGCAGACCGGTCCTGGGGCTTTGACCACACGCTGCCTGCAAAGCGGGAAGAAGCCCAGGAGTTTCCGCGGGTGCAACTCAGTTACCTGCCAAAGGCTTCCTCCATTGTACAGCGGGGCTGCAAAGCCTTTGTCCGGATGTCATTGGTAATGTTTTTCCTCTCCTTAAAGTACCGGCAGGAGCCCTGGATGCCGTCCTTGTTCTCGAGGATCATATGGATGGGGTAGACATCCTCCAGAGGGACCGGGTCCCTCCTGGACTCCAAAATCCCAGTTTCCAAATCGATTTCTTCATACCTAAGGAGGAAAGTGCAAAGAGGGGCCACAGCTCAGCTTCAGACATAGCGCCTCTTGGGCATGTTCTGACAACCTCCCGCAGAGATCAGAGGGGGAGCGAGATCCCCAGTCTTCCTGCCTTACAAATGCACAAGCAGTGTTCTCTGCCCCAGAAAACAGACCTTTCCAGGAGCCCCTCAACCCACTCCGGAAGCGGAATGCTGGAACTGGAATCACCATACTGGCCCCAGGCCTGGCCTTTTGGCTTTCTTCCAAATCTGGGGCCTTGTCTCCAAACCACCAGGCTGGGTAATGATTCAAGGTTTTCCTCCTTCAGATGTCATCGTTCCATCTCTCTTTAGTTACCGCTCTAGGAATCTTCATCCATTTTGTACAGTTTCAAATTACCACTTGCATGTTAACAATTCTCACCATTGAATCCTCAATCAATACTGTTTTTTCCCCGAACATCAGTCCTGCTAAACACCTCAAATTCAGTGAAATCAAAACCAAAGTTATGCCGGCCTCTCCCGCAAGTCCCTTCTCGGCACCACATTCTCTCAGTCGCCTCTTATCAACCCCAGAGAGACCGCTGTTGCCTTGTGTTTCTTCTTTTTTCCAGGCAGCCAAGTTTTTCAAGTCTCCTTAGAAATCTTGCTCCCATCCTGCACCGGTCTAGTTGAGGCCAAATTCCTCATACACTTTTCAACCCTTTCTTGCTCGCCTTCTCTGTGACCTCTGCACAGTTTAACCCTCCATTCTCAGGTCACCTCTTCCCCAGCTTCCAGGACACCATTCTGGGCTGCTGCCGCCCTCGTCTCGCCAGCCGCACCTTCCCAGTCTTCTTTCGAAGGTTCCGAGTCCCCCATCCAGCCTTTACATGGGGTGCACCTCACCTCTTAAGGTTTCTAATCACACTACACCCTCTTTCATGGATGATCCTAGCCAACAGCTTTATCTTATATTAATTTTTGCTTCAAAAGACGCATTAGAGCTGATGGTCCGGCTAGGTCTTATTTTCAGGAAAAGACGGTACCAGCCATAAGGGATGGCTCCATGTGACTAGCTTTGTCCCTCCCTCTGACCTGCTTTCACTCCCATGAAACCAGATGTTTACTAAACAGAATCTCCGCTTGCATAACCCCAAGCAACTGCAGACACAATGTGTCTCAGGATACATTCAGCACCTTCCCTGCCTCCCCCCAAACGCAACCACTTTGCTGCCCTTCTGTGTTCCTACCACACTGAAGGGCATCAGTATTCACCCAGGTCCCCGAACATCAGGAACCAGAGGGCATCACCTTTGATTCTGACTTTTCTTTATACCCCACATCCAATCAGTCACCAAACCATCCGGATTCTTCTTCCCCCGTCTTGATTCCATTTGCCTCTTCAGTCTCACCCTCTCTGTGGTCAGCTAAACCATGACTGGTAGTTCGTGATTGGATTACCGCAAATCTCTCAACTTCTCTCTTTGCCCCTAGACTAACCCTCCCTTCAGAGGCTTCCAACTCTTTTAACATGTTGCTTACGGATCACGAGAATCTTCGGTTTTTTTCTGAGCCATGCGTTAAGGACGGATAACGAGAATTCTCGCTTTTACTGTTGACTCTTTTCACTTTGCACATTTTATTGAATTATTTGTGTTTCGCTAATAACAAAGGAAGCTGCTTTCTGCAATATCACACCAGGAGGGATTACTAACATCATAGGTGAGTAAATCCTAAAAAATTCCATAGAAAAATAATAAATGACATACAAGCATTTACACTTTAAAGAGAAGAGTGCATTTTAAAGTAGTTTCTTTTAAAAACCTGCCGGAACAGAGGGGTATGAGGGATTTAAACCCCGCCGTACGCAACGTGTTAAGTGGATGGAAAGACCACGGATAAACTCTCCAGTCCACTTTGGTTAAGGACAGAGTGGATTCTGTACCTGGACTTCCTGGATTCAAATTCTGGGTTATGCCCTCGCTGATTGATGACCCTGAACAAATCACTTAACCTCTGCACTTCAGACAATGGGGATAATAACATATACTCCCTACAGTTGTTGTAAAAAACAACTTGCTGTATGTCAGGCTCTTACAACTGTCCCAGTTCACAAGAAGCACATATAGACGTCAACTGTTATTCCTCATGCTCTGCCTCCGGTTCCGCACTTCAACCAAACTTACTTTTCGTCTTCCAGGCTTTCCCATTTGTTCTCTGTCCAGAATACTCTGCCAAGTGGCCATCTAAATCCAACCTTTCAGCCTTGTTCTGGACAGTATTACCTCTGGGAAACTCTCCTCTCCTGCACAGTATGGTTTAAAAGCACAGACTTTGGAGACAAATGGCCTGGCTTCAAGGCAACACTCATTTCCTTGTAACTGCCATAACTTTGGTCAGGTTACTTAAACTCTGACTGTGTCCTCTTCTGCAAAATGGGGAAGATAACAGCACCCACCTGAGAGGGGCACTGGGAGGATGGAGTGTAATATCCTGAAGTTCCCAGAACAGGCTCTTAGAATGGTATATGCCAGGCCAATCATAAACACTTGATAAATGCTAGCTGTTATTATTATTATTGCTAAACTTGTTGTTACAAAGCTCTCTAGTTGCCTTAGGGCCTCTAGTCCAGCACAGAACGAATGCCCCATATCGGTTTGTTGAACACAACTGTCTCTAATCTTTTTTCTTTTTTTAAAATTTTTATTGGGGAATAGTGTGTTTTTCCAGGGCCCATCAGCTCCAAGTCAAGTCTTTGTTTTCACTCTAGTTGTGGAGGGCGCAGCCCACTGGCCCATGTGGGAATCCAACCGCAGGCCCTGGTGTTACCAGCACCGCGCTCTAACCGACTCAGCCAATCCGCCAGCCCTCAACTGTCTCTATCTTGATCTGACTGCCTTCCCACTCCAAGCCTACCTTCCACTTTAGAGGAAATACTCTTTGAAGCTGGAAGGATATCCCCCCAATCCTGCTCGCGATCACCCCAAACATACGCATGGACATAATGGGACAGCAGCAGACGACCCCCTAAATCCATCAGCCGATGACGCCCAACTCCGTAAGGCGCCTGGGCCCTGCCAGGCCCGAGGGACCCCAAATAAGCGTTACCCCGCGCCCATCAACAAACTGCCGGTTCTCTGTCGGCTCCACTCCTTTCCTCCGCCCCCTCCCGGCAGAATCTGGTCCCCTCCCTGCTCCGTCAGACCCCTGGCCCTGAGCTTGTCCGCCCGCCCGCCCGCAGGGCCAAGCCGCTGACCGGTCCTGGAGCTGGAGGTCCGGTCGCTCCCGAGGTTCCGCATAGAAGCTGATGCCCGGGTGCGTGGCCAGCGCCCTCCACAGAAACTCCTGCGTGTAGGGCTCCAAAGGCAGAGGGAAGGGCGGCACTCGCGTCTCCAGACGGCTCCACAGCGCGGGCAGACAAAGACCATCGAGCCCCTCCAGGGCCACCTCATCCAACAACGACTCCAGCGCGTCCATTGCTATCGCAGTGCAGCGCCTGCGCACCACGCCGCTCAGCGCCCCGGCCCAGTGCGCATGCGCACAACGACCCGCAGCCCCCCAGGAGGCGGGCCGGACCCGGCGACCGGAGGAGGAGTTCCAGCGCTCCTGCGTGACGTCACTCCCCTTGGGGGCGGGCTCAGTCAGTGGAGCTCCACCGCCATTGGTTCGGAACCCCACAGTAACCAGGGGAACTGCAAACAGTGCAGAGGCCGCTTCCGGTTTCGCACCCGGAACCGCCGCCTCTAGGGATGGATGGTGAGTGTCCGTGGGCCCCTCGGAGAAGTCAGGTAGTTACCCTCCCATCCCCCCCGGGCAGACTCCTAGGCCACAAACCCCTGGGCCATCACTGCCTGACCCACGGTGGCCTCCGGTCTGAGGGACGGGGAGCCTAGGGGTCGGGGGTGGGGCGACGAAGCTGGGGGGTGTGGTCAGTGTTTGGCTCCTTTGCCGAGCGGTGCTCGTGGGGGAACCCGGTACTGGCCGTGGGCTCAGCGAAGGGGTTTCGGGTGGGAAGGGAGAAGTGGAGGTCTGAGGAGGGTCTTGTGTGTCCTACGAGTGGGTATTGTTACCCGAGAGTGGGCCCTTCTCCGAGCGACGTCCAGGCTTGGTTCTCACCCCGCGGGTCCCGCCGGGCGGAGTCCGGGCCGGATTCCCAGGCTGGGGTGGAACCCGGGCCTTGGAGCAAAGCTGGGATCTCCGGCGCTCTGGCTGCCGGACCAAGGGCGCTCTTAGGCGCCGTGTCCAGGTTCTTGGCAACTCCGGCACAGAATTGAACGAGATACCGAGGTCAAGTGGTGAAAGAGCAGTTTATTAGAAGAAAAAGCACACTCCAAAGGGTGTGGAGTGGGCCCCCGAGCAAAGGCAAGGCTGGCGCGACTGAAAGGCGGTGACTGGGCAGGACTTGGAGTTTTTATCCCCTTTTTTTCCCCTCTAGAATGGGCTGTTCCTTTCTGGGCATGGGACCACTTGATTGACACCTGTGATTGACAACAGGCTATTACCTCATCTTTTTAGGCTGCGCATGTTCCTTCCCAGAATCAATCTGTTATAATGAACTTCTGGGCGTATGTATGATATTATAACGATCCTTTACTAAGGCCCAGGTGAAATGAATGTTGTTCTGGCCTTTACTGCGCAGGTGTGAGTGGCCGGTTTAATCTAGTTGGATAATTTGTACCCATTTGTTCCTTGTAGGGGTAGATAATTACAATGAAAAGGGGAAGTTTTGGAGAGAGGGGAGGTCTTTTGGATGGTAATGGAGAAACCCAATGCCTGTCTCTAACTGCCTGCCTTGTTTTCCCCTTGAGAGATGTGATCCCCATCGAATCTCTATAGGAAGTTGAGGGACAGGAGGTCTGTCACGCGGGGTGGCCTGTGGGGTCTCTGCTCCCGCTCCCCACATGAGAACGCAGGGCATGGTGAGGCCAAAAAGGAACACCCACGGAGCCATAGATAGGGGAGTCATACCACTATATTCTCTCTGGCGGCTGGGTTGGAGAAAAAGGAGGCGGGGGCCACACCATTCGCAACCCTCACTGCATCGCTTGCTAGCTCAGCCACCATCTTCTTGCTAGCCCCCATTTTTTTGCTAGCGTAGCCACAGCAGCTATATTAGTGGCCAATGGCTCACTGGTTACAGCTGACGGCCAACTAGCCACAGCTGATGACCATCCAATGACAGTTGATGGCCATTTACTACCTGAGCCAGCACCTTTCCACGTGAGGCCGAGAGCCTGGAAACTGCACTCCTGGCTCTGTCCCCACAGGGTCTTTTCTTCTGTATCTGCTTCCTGCTGGGCAGGGGCATAGAGCTGTCCCTACCTATTGGGGATTCACGGAACTCTTGCCCTATCTGATCTTAGATGAGAGGAAGGGGTCTTGAGATCCACCTGGAAGACCGTGTTGGCTTCTTTGGTTGGGACTGGTGATCTTGCTGGGGTATCCTCTGTATCCCCAAGGCCCCTAAATGAGGAAAAATAGATTTTAATTAATAAATTTCTTAAGAGCAGAGCTCAAAGCTATTGGTGCAGGGTGGCTAAGTGATGAAAAATCCGTCAGCTCTTATGGAGCCTGTGGCCATTCAGCTGGTCACTCAGGTGGTGTCAGTTGTCCAGGAGCTGGGCCCGGAATGGGTTGGAAAGAACATTAGGCTTCAGTGATTACAATCAACAAGTATAAATCACAAGTTTTAGGGTAATTATTTAAAGCAGGAGGTAGGAGATAAGAAAGTGGGGAAAAGGAGACTTAAGAAAAAGGGAACTTAAAATTGCTATAGGAAAGAAAACTTAAAGTTTTTTAGTGGCGGGGAGGGCTACTCGCTTGGCCCGGATCATTTCCCACCTGTTCCTATGTTATGTAGATTTAAGCTGGAGCCAGGAGTGGATCCCATACAGGTGCAAAACCTCTCCCAAGTCACAGAGCCAGCGCTGGGGTGAAGTAAATGGAAGCATTGAAACTGGTCTGCATAGTAAATGTATAGGAAGCAGGATCATTAAAAGGCAAAGAAAGAAAAGAAAGCTTTTAAAAAGACCAGAGAGCCAAAGAAAAAGGGATCTTAAAATCTCTATAGTGAGGGGTCTCTCCCATATCAGTATGGGGGTAGGTAAGCGTCCTGTGGGGAGAGAAGTCACCAGCTGCTGAAAATGGGACTTGGTAAGGGGCGTGGAGGGGACTAGGGAATGCTCTCTGTGCTTCGATGTTAATAACGGTCACTGATCAGTGCCAGGAATTCAGTAAATGCCGTCAAGCCACACCTTGCGACGCCGCGTAACAGCCCTTTGATTCGAGTGTTATCCCATTTCACACATGAGAAAACTGAAGCTCAGAGAAGTTGAATAACTTGCCCCAAATCAGCCAGCCAGCAAGTGGCAGAGTGAGCAAGGAACCCAGACACGTTGTCTCTGGAACTGAGTGGTGGGGTCTGAGGTTGTGAAGAGAGTTTAGAGGCCCTTTCATTCCAGAGGCTGCAAATGCAGATTACTGCAGGAGCAAGTTAGTGGGCTGAACTGGGCTGTGACTAAAAAACAATTTCTTCTTGTGAAAGGGAAGCTTCTCATGTAGCTCCAACCAATTATTTTCCTGGCGCACTTTTCAAAATACCGTGTGGGCCAAGCAGTCACAAGGTCAGATGCCAGCTGTGGCCCCCCATGGAGGGGGTCCCTGATTAGAATCATGGAACTGACAATTGGAAGCGATCTAAAACTAGGCTACTCTGATAACTCATTTTGTAGAGAGAGATCTAGAGAGACTGTGCTAGAAGCCAGGTGACTTTCCTCATTTTACCACTCTCCCTCACTTCTGGAGAATTTGTTCTTTTTTGATATCCACTTAATGCAGCGTGGAAATTTTTTTTTTTTTTTTTACTTGAACAATCTTAGGTGCTTAAAAGACGACTTTGCCCTTTGTACTTCCGAGGTACTATAAAAAGGTCATTTGCCAGACTGCCGTGTGGAAAGGTCAATTCTCAAATCTCTTTGGTCTCAGGATGCCTTTATAGTCTTACCTCAAAAGAGCTTGTTTATGTATATTCTAGCTATGATATTTACCATGTCAGAAATTAAAGCTGAGAAAATCTTAAAGCATTCATTGATCAGTTCATTTAAACAACAATAAATCCATTACTTCTGAACATAAATAATACTTTTTCATGAAAAACAGCTGTTATCCCTCCCCCCAGTTAGTAGGAAGAGTGGCATTATTTTACATTTCCTCAAATCTCTTTAGTGTCTGGTTAAAGAGAAAGCAGCTAGAGTCTCATTTCTGCTTCAGCAACTAGACTGTTGTGCTGTTATGTTGGCTGATGTATTTGAAGAAAGTCAGGCCTCACAAATACACAGTTAGAACAGGGAGTGTTTTAATTGCTTGTTCAGACAACTATACGTTCTTTGATACTTTACCAAAACTTAGCAAGTTGTAGTTGCTTGGAGGTAAGTCACAATGTGGCAGCTGAAATCATATCGGTGAACTTTTGTACTCTGTTACATTAAAATCCATTGGTCTATCTTGCTCTTCCACTGAATGTTTTACTCAGGTGTGGTTTTATAACCTTAGGCACTGGTCATTTGGAAAAATTATTACTTCATTGAGTTATGCAAATCTTCCAAATCTTGACATTGGAAATTTCATTACACAATATCAAATGGCATATTACTACACAATATCAAAAAAAAATCACATTCATTAGTATCACCACTCTTTTATTTTTTTAAATGGGTTTAAGTATTGGAAAGCTATTAAACTCAAGGGAGGAGTGGAAACAAGTTTTCTACTTGTTTTAACTTGAAAGCTTGAATTTTATCATTGGCAACAAATACTGTCAGTTGTTTCCTAAAAGTGAAAAGCTTCTCTTCTTTCATATTTGAAGAAAATGTCTGCCAAATACCCAAATCTGAATAACTATAGTTTGTCTGTTAGCTGTTCTTTCAAGTAAAAATGACATTCTGTACAATATGTGGCTAGTTCAGCTGGCAACCCACACAGGTGTTTTGTGGGCTCAACCATTGTACTTTGGCAAAATCATACATCGTGTGTACTTTTCATCTTACACAGAATATTTACAAATGTGTACTCGTGTCTAGCTTTAATACAGTTGATTTTTCCTGTTTCATCAGGACATTCTTAAATGAAAATGTTATTTTGTTTGTTTTATTGTGAGTACATGGCTGAAAACAGAATGATTCCTCATACAGTTTGGTGCTACTGCCTGTAACCACCTAGGCTACAAGCTGTTTTACCTTCTGTTGCTTTTGCATCTTCAGTGCAAATATCAACACAGTGAAAACGTCTTAGAATTGGGATGAGAATAGTTTTGTCCTTGGGAACCCCTCTTCCTCATAGGATCTGCGGAACACACTTTGAGAAACATTGCTATAGGCCATTTTCAAGAAGTCTGCTTGGTCCCGTCTAATTGTTACCATCTCAGCTCTCTTGGAGCTTTATTATGGCCCAATGGAGGAACCCGTTCGTTTTCAGATTGGTTACAAAAAGGAAAACTTTGTTCTCTTGAAGAAAGAATTTGCCCTAAGGTTCGATTTAACACTCAAAGGATCTCTTTTTCCATTTCAATTTTTAAAACTTTTGAGTTATACACTATTTTATAGGCATATATCTATTGGGTAAAGTAATGCATAGCCTGATAAACTGTGATTCTAGCCAACTAGGTAAGCCAAACTGGCCTTATTAGAAAGATGTTTACCTGTGAAAATCACAAAAGCTTACTTCAATGTGTACCAAGTATCGCCAAACTGAATTGTAGTTTGGTTTACTCTGTATGTCCAAATCACCATAGCTTTTCACAACATTTTTTCTGGTCCATTGTTTTGACTTTGGGCAGGTTTTATCCGGCTCTGTGATGCAGTGTGATGTAATGCTGATAGGTTTGAGGGTTTCCGTAACCGCCCTGGATTTGACTCTCAGCTGTGTCCTCTGACCGCCCTGAGCCTCGGCTTTCCTGCCCATAAAATGGAGATGGTGATGAAACTTACCTTGTCTTGTTTGGTAATAATGGAGGGATATTTCCCTGTGCTTCCCCAGTGAGGTAGGTGATGTTGGATCTGCCGGCAGTTTCTGGGTGTGGGCAGAAATCGTGTCTTGTGAGACCGAAGAATGGAAACATGGACCCAAGAGAGGCAAAGAGTTTTAAAAAGAGGATAGTTTATTGAAAGCAAAGAGTCAGAGCTCCAGAGCCGGACGGGGTCCCGAATGGGGATGGCCCATGACTGAGGCAAAAGCTCTTACTTACTTTTATATCTTCCCTTTCCTGTTTGAAGAAGGGAACTGGCACCTTCTAATGAAATTCATCTACCAGGTTTGTTCTGCTGGCCCATTCTAAAGGAATTAGCAAAGTAACCCAGTCTTACCTATCAGATCTGTTTCATTTGTCAGGCCAGAAGGAATTTTATGATTAATTTCAAGGCCTTGTTACATTATGTCCTGGAGCGAAGGAGTGATTTCAAAACTCCTGAAGAAGTGATTTCAAAACCTGGAGTTTTAGGCTATGGCTGTCTTTGTTTATTCCACCAGGGACCTGCCTGTCTACCTAGGGACGTGCTAACTATCCTGTATCAGTAACCTGGTGAATCCATCGTTGTGGATTCAGTGAGGCTGCATGAATACGCTGAACACCAGGTCTAGCATATGAGGTCTGATAATTAAGTTCGCGAACTCATCCTAGAAAAAGTGCTACATACCTCACTGCTGAATATCACTACGGTCACCTTTGAAGTGCTCCTGAAGTGGGAATATTTTTCTGTGAGCCCCCAAATGAGGTAGATGATGTTGGATCTGCCGGCATTTTCTGGGTGTGAGCCGGGATTGTGTCTCGTGAAGCCAAAGAATAGACACACAGACCAGGGAGAGGCAAAGAGTTGTACAGGAAGATAGTTTATTGGAGGCAGGAGAGGAGACTGTAGCTCCCTAGTGGGAGGGGGTCCTGAATGGGGTGCCCAGTGGCTGAGGCAAAAGCTCTTACTTTTATACCTTCCCTTTCCTGCTTAGGTAAGGGGGCTGGAGACTTCTAATGGAATTCAGCTATCAGGTTTGTCCTGTTTGCCCATCCTGAAGGGATTAACGAAATAACCCATTCCTATCAGATCAGTTCCTTTGTCCAGCCAGAAGGGATTTGAGATTATTTATTAACCTCAAGGCATATTCTCATGCCTTTGTCCTAGAGTGAAGGAGACATTCCAGGATCTGGAGTTTCAGGATATGGCTGCTTTTTTGTTTATTCCACCAGGGACCCCACCCCCTCCCCCTCCCCCCTTCCTCCTCCCCCCCTCCCCCCCACCACCCCCGACCATACCCCCCACCCCTGTCTACCTAGCAGTCATGCTAACTAACCTGACTCACTTTTCTTGGGAAGCTATGCACTGACGCCAGTGCCTAGTCCACCCTTCAAAGCAATGTTGGAACTCTTTCTGGAATGGCCATCAGAGCTGTCGTCCTATTACCCTTGATGTCCTGAATGTCATCACAGTGTTTTCCTTTATCTTCGGGTAAAGAAAGAAGTCACTGGGGGCCAGATCAGGTGAGTAGGGAGGGTGTTCCAATAGTTATTTGTTTCCTGGCTAAAATCTCCCTCACAGACAGTGCCCTGTGAGCTGGTGCATTGTCGCGATGCACGAGCCGTGAATTGTTGGTGTAAAGTTCAGGTCGTCTAACTTTTTCATGCAGCCTTTCCAGCACTTCCAAATAGTAAACTTAGTTAACTGTTTGTCCAGTTGGCACAAATTCATATTTGTACCAAAATGATATCAAAAAAGGTTAGCAAAATCGCTGGAACAAGTTTGCGAACTTAATTGTCAGACCGTGTATAAAAGCTTGCCTACATGGTAACTAATTCATTATCTGCAAATGGGCACCGCTTCTTCCACTGCTGACAGACGAGGAGGAGGGAACCTGATGAAGCTCTCTAGCAAATAATAATCTTTGTAATTACAAAGTTCACTCTGTGTGTAAAAGAAAAACCAGTGTTTGACACTTTTTATTTTCATCAAGCTAAGCTGGCAATGTGTGAGTCTTCTGCCTGTGAACATGCTCACCTTTCTGTTCAACTCAGTGTTTTAAAAAATATGACATGGTTTAGGGAAAAAAAAATTCTCAATTTTCAAGGAACGCAATAATTAGACAAAAGGTCAGCATATCAGTATAATTAGAAAGGATTTTAAAACTGCTCATTTGCTTTTGCTTCCCCCAAGAGCAAATATTTAACATTTCCCTGTTTATACTGTTCATTTGCTTAGCAAACTTTCTCAAAGAATTAATCATGCCAAGATGAAATTTAGCCCTGCTTGGCTAAATATTCCCAGACTACGGTTGAATCAAGAAGGTTTTGCAGAAAGTATGCCGTCAGTGTGTCTGGTCTCTTCTGTTCTTGTGTGGTTTTAACTAGATTCCTGGTGATTTGTCTATTTCCTTTACCACTTAAAATGAGCCAAGCGAAAAATAAGCACAAAATAAAACAAAGCAAGCGTTCAGCCGGCAAAACAAATGTATGGTCTCCGCGTCTGTTCCCTTTTCCTTCCTTGGCTATATCATCCTTGAATCTGATTCATTTCTTTTTTCATGGTAGTTTTCAGCATTCAGTCCGCCCTGCTGTTTTAGCTTATAGGACTTGGCATATCTATGTTTTGCTTATTTTTCCTCAGGACATTTATTTGGTGACTCGACATTTCAATGCCTTCTGGGCACTGGAATCCAAAGATTTATCAAGATGAGTAAGATTGAATGCAGGTGCAGGTTAAGTGGGAATTCATTGTACTGTTCTCAAAACTTTTCTGAGAAGTTGATTTGTTTTTTTACATGCCAGTTACATTTTTTAATCCTCAAAACATAGGGATGTAGCAAATTTGAAAATGAATTCTTTATATCCGAGGTTACACATTGGGAGCCTCTGGCTGAAATAGCCCTTAGGCATGTTTCTTTGGCCCATAATGTTTTGCTTTTTAAATATTTGAATTAGTTGTCAACAGTGAAACATTGAGAGATTTCTCATAAATACCCAATTATGGTGTTTTCTTTAAAATATCAACAAAGTCTGTTAACACTGAATCAGAATTCTGCGTGGCCACAGTTCCCTCACAGCTGGAGCTAAGTGTGTGTGGGGGGGTGCTTTCCAATTCATCACAGCACCTAGCTGACTGGTTTCCCTCATCACATCTGGTACCTGCCTGGGCCCCTTAGGCATTTGAAGTTACAATCCTGCTCTATTCTTAACCTGGACAATTTGGAAAATCCATATGGACTTCATATGTGCCATACTGTGCTATACTTGTTTAGTTTTAATCTGAAAAAAAAGGGGGGGAGGGAGATATATAGTATTTTCTGCCCTGAGCTTCGTCGTCTGGTGAGAAAGCCACACATAAACAGATAACTGCAACCCAACAGGTGAGTCCCTAGAAGATAACATTTGTAAAGGTCTCCACTTTTCCCAAAGCACTCTGACCCCCTGCCTGCTTTTGTAAATAAAGTTTTATTGGAACACAGCTACATCCCTGTGCATACAAATGCATACAAACAGCCTGTGGCTGTTTTCAGGCTTCAGTAGCAGAGCTGACTAGTTGTGACAGAGACCTTGTGGCCAAAAATATTTACTCTCTGGCCCTTCCCAGGAAGAAAGCCGACCGTCCTGCCGTAGAAGATCCAATGTGATTCTTGAGATGGCTCAATATGGTACTCACTGTACTTGTGCCCGTTTCCCACCCCATAGCTAGGGGTAGTTATGCCCCAGAACCAGGGCTCAGCCGAATCCCGTCGACCCTCTGGTAGTCATCAGACAGCTGTTTCAGCCCGGTCCCTGTCGCGTGGGGCCAGGTTCTCACACCTGGGGAAAGGGATCCAAGGAGCAATGTGATTGGTTAGGAGCTCGGAGCTGTTGACAGAGCATTTGGTATAAGAATCAGGAAGTGTCAGTTGCCCTTAATGCACAGGACTGGCTACACCCTAGTGGCCTCAACAATCGCCCCGCGGACATAGCACCTTTAATTGGAGAATTTCCCTGGGGAAGCTCTTCCCCTCCCTTGCCCCATCCCTCGGTTGGTCAGTCTCCAGCCTCATCTTTAAATAGTCCCCCACCCGCTCTCATGCCCAGAGTTTTTAGAGTGGGCTGAACTGGGTCCATAGCTGTGTTTTCCCATATTTAAAAATAGAGATTTTCCCATAAACACCTGGACTTTTCAGCCTCTGGGTGAAACGGTGCTTTGGTCTCCCTGGGCCTCCTTCCCCCACAGCCCTGGTTCTCAGCACGGAACAGTGGCGCGCCCTCCTCGACCCTGACATGTGACGCCAGTTTGATGTCTTCTGACTGGTGGTGCCAGTCACCAAGGGCTCGCTTCCTACCCTGAGAACGTTGGCCTGACCCTGCAGGCAGCTCAGACTTCAAGCCCTGCGCAGGGCCCCTCGGACAGCCGGCCACCTCTTGAGCACTCCATGTCCTTTCCCACTGCCCTGCCTGGTCCATGCTGTGTTCCCTGCCATCTGTGCCCTTCTGTCAGGTCACTTCCACGTTGTGGGTGACCGTGACTGACGTTATCTGCCGAGTGGCAGCATCCCGTGGCTCCTGCGTTGCGCTGTCACGGGTGTGGGCCTCCGTACGTGTCTTCCTCTCTGAGGGTAGAGCCCACTCGTACTCCTTTGTATGCCCAACACGGGGCCCGAGGACGTACAGAGATGTCCACGCGTGTCTCCTTGCTGGGTTGACATTGTAGCCGGGAAGGAGACGAA
The DNA here is from genome assembly GCF_036562045.2 of Rhinolophus sinicus. NCBI lineage: Eukaryota > Metazoa > Chordata > Mammalia > Chiroptera > Rhinolophidae > Rhinolophus > Rhinolophus sinicus. The sequence goes on from NC_133767.1 coordinate 16,627,909, forward strand.
GCGATTTGTCTCTTAGTGAATTATTGGCTGGTCTCCATGAAGCAGAGAAAAGGCCCTTGCAGTTGCAGCTGAGCCTCCAGGCCAAGTTTCCAGAGACTTCGCCTGGTTCCTGTTTCTCTCGTGGACAAGTATGGTTCCCCCAGACATGCCGTTGGAGTAGTTCCGCCCAGTCCTAATAACACATCCTGTGCTCGCTTCCTTTCCTGTACCCCACAGCCTCTGCTGCTCCCCCTCCACTTCTCAGTTACACTCCTGTCCTCCCCCACACACACCTATCCAAGCAAAGTCACTGTCGATCCCACCCCCTGCTTCATTTTGGAACCCGATGCTACTTTGACCACCCTTAGCTGATGGATTCTCTGGAGACAGCCCGTGACTTCCGTGTCTTTTGAGGACAGGAAGGTTAGCGGTGAGTGTGACACCTGGCAGGAAGCCGGCACCCCGGATGTCTGCTCACCGACTGCAGGGGCCACCACTTTCTGAAGTCTAAGTGAACTCGCAGTGCTGTGTGTGAGTGTCTCCAAAGGGGCCCACACGAAGGAGGTACACTGTGAATCCACCTAAAACCACAGAAGGCCAGAGCTGGGCAGGACGTGACAGACCTAGCGCAGGATCCCGTTTGGATGGCTCCGATCTGCACAGCCTGTGCAGGGCTCCGGAGGTTAGATGCCCAGGGCAATGGGCAGGTCATCTAGACGACTGCAGCGGCCAGGATTTATTGAATGATGCCGTTTTAAGTCAGATTCTTTCAACACCTAAATACACTTTGCACGCCTGGGAATGGTCTTCAGTTTCATAAAGAAATCAATTGTCTACACATTTCTAAGCATGTGCCTTCCGCCATCTTGCCATCATCTATGAAATAGAGGTAATAACCCTGTCCTCCTCCCAGGAGTTTGTGAGAATTAGTTGCATTAATAGGTGCAAAGACCTCAGATCGGGGCCTGACACACAGTTAGTACACGTGTCGGTGTTAGCTGCGATGACGATGACGACGACGATGGTGGTTCTCACTGGTGACGTGGACACACGGACCGTCACTTTTATCCTCACTGTAGGGAAAAGAAACTCAGATCTGCTAATAAGTGGTGACTTGGATTCGACCTCAGAGGCAGGGAGACAACCTGGGGGTGGTAGGGAGCCAGGGGTGCCATGCCAGCTGGCAGCCATTGCCCTCGGCTCCCGACAACCGTTACCAGGCAGGAATACAGGTCCCATGTTGCCAGATCTTTCCGTTTCTCAGAAGAATTCAGAACTTAGGAATTTTAAATGTGAAATCTCCCAAGATTTAAATGTTGGCTAAAAAAATTTTTTTTTTAAACGTTATGGAGACTAGACACGTCTGTGGGCTGGACTCAGCCAGTGAGGGACTTTAGATCTAGTCTGGCCGCTGTCATTTATTAGATAGGGAGGCCGAGGCACAGGGAGTGATGTGCCCCAGATGGGCGGCCCAGGATGGGGGAGCAGGCCCAGGATGGGGGAACAGACCCAGGATGGGGGAGCAGGCCCAGGATGGGGGAGCAGGCCCAGGATGGGGGAGCAGGCCCAGGATGGGGGAGCAGGCCCTGGATGGTGGAACAGACCCAGGATGGGGGAGCAGGCCCAGTCTTCCAGTCCAGTGCCCGCCCCCCCCCCACAAAGCTCCCTCCTAAGGAGACACAGTTCCATCCCTCGCCTTCTTTGAGATGGAGATTTCATTTTAAGTCTGAAGATGGGAACTGTGATAAACCAGGCAAAGGATTAGTGCTTCTCTCTCTCTCTCTCCCCTCCTCCTTCCCTCCCTCCCTCCCTCTCCCTCCCCCTCTTGCCTTCTCCCCCTCTGCCCTTCTCCTCCCCCTCCCCCCTCCTCCCCTCCCTGCCTCCCCCTCCCCCCTGCCTCTCCTCCCCCTCCCCCCTCCTCCCCTCCCTGCCTCCCCTTTCCCCTCTCCCTCTCTGTCTGAGTTGCCCTCATTATCCCAGGCATCGTCATTCTGGAGAGGCGTGGAAGGAGCCGAGCTTGTGGAGTTGGACTGAGGGGGTTGCAATTCTGAAGCTCCTTTCGAGCCATGACCTCAGGGGAGTTAGTTACTTCATCTGTCAGTGCCTAGACTCTTAAATTATAAAATGGAGATTAATAGTAGGGCCTTCCCACCGGGCTGAGAATCAAATGAATTCATCCATCTGAAGCCCTTAGAATGGTGCCCAGTGCTTAATAGGCCCTCAGTAAAAATGAGCCATCACAAGAAAAATGCCTCTTTCTCCTCAGGATTCCAGGGGCTCACACACACCATTTTTCGTGTTTTCCAAGGTGGTGTGGCAGGTCATTTTTGTATTCGTGTGTGGGGTTCAAATACTCAGAAGACACTTTAATTTGGATACACAAACATACACGCATATTGTCACAAATGAAGTGTCCTCACTTGTAGCCTCACTTGTATTCTCTGGGGAGTTGTCTGGGCGGATGGGGCTGGGTTGGTGTGTGGAGGGGGGAGGGTTTGGGTCTCTGTGTGGTGGATACAGAGTTAGACCAAAGTACATTTCAGCCTGGAAGCTGTTGTCACACAGGCCACTGATTAGATTACAGAAGTGTGGCATTGACTTCTCACTATTTCAAATGAAAAAAGAAATCAATATTTTCCAATTATCAACAATGTTATTAAACTTCCTCTGTCATATTTTGCTTCGCCATCCCAGAAAGAGCAGGGTAAGGGTCAGGAATGCACACTGAGAGAAAATGAAGTCTTCCCAGCAATTCGTCATCATGCCTCCTGTCCCTTCCTGCATCGTCCATTCAGAAATGTGGTCATTCACTCATTCATCTATTCCAGAAACGTCTACTCCAGTCCAGGCACTGTTCCAGGTGTGGGAAATCCAGTGATAAAAAAGCCAGGCAGCGGCCTGGCCTCTGAGTTCACACAGTTGGGATTTAGTGGGGAAGACAGACCCCAGGTGCATCAACGAGACACGAATCAGTAAGTGCTGTGCAGAAGATGTGGGGGTTCCTCCACTCTGACGAGCTCAGCCCCCTTAAGCTGAGCTCTGATCGATGAGAAGACCAGGAAGAAGAGGGGAAAGGCCCCAGGGTGGGAAGGAATCTGAATTCAAGGAGAAGAAAAACTGGGAGGTGGAGGGGTGAGAGCGGGGGAGAGGGAAACCCTGCAGCATCGAGCAGACCCTGATAGTCTTGTTTTTAGATGGATGATAGGTGGCTGGTGAAAAGGCAGAGGGGCTCACAGAGATGAAGAGGAAGGGACAGGCTCGGGATGTATTTGGGTAGCGGGTTTCAGCAGAACCTGCTGAGATGCAGGAACAGTCGGCGGTTTCTGCGGGAGGGAACCACTAAGTGCTGAGTACCTACTATGTACACAGGGTGCTGTTCTAGGAGGCCTGACAAGTAAGTTCGTGAACTTGAGGCAACGATGCTGCTGACCTTTTGTGATGTCAGAGGGAAGACAAACAGGTAACCACGTTTACTATTTGGAAGTGCTGAAAAGGCTGTGTGAAAAAGGTAGAAAATCTGAAATTTACACCAACAATTCATGGCTCTTGCATCACGACAACGCACCAGCTCACACGGCACTGTCTGTGAGGGAGTTTCTAGCCAGGAAACAAATAACTGTATTGGAACTCCCTCCCTACTCACCTGATCTAGCCCCCAATGACTTCTTTCTTTACCTGGAGATAAAGGAAATATTGAAAGGAAGACATTTTGATGACATTCAGGACATCAAGGGTAATATGATGACAGCTCTGATGGCCATTCCAGAAGAAGAGTTCCAAAATGGCTTTGAAGGGTGGACTAGGCACTGGCGTTGGTGCATAGCTTCCCAAGGGGAGTACTTTGAAGGTGACAGTGGTGATATTCTGCAATGAGGTGTGTAGCACTTTTTCTAGGATGAGTTCACGAACTTAGTTGTCCGACCTCGTGTTTCCCATGTACTCTCTTAACCCTGACAATTAACTGACGTGGAATTGGGACAGTTAGGATTCCCAAACAAGTAATGCGAGGCAGAGCCAGACAGGCTGACCCAGAACCTTCTCTCTTAACTACCGCACAGCATTGCCCCAGGCTCTCAACTAATTATGAGGCTGGCCAAAGAGACTGCATGGCTAAGGATTTCGACACCACGCAAATGTGCCTGTGCTTGTCCGTGTGTCGATTATAAATAACCATTTCCAGTTGCCAGCTGCCGTTTGGGTTTGGGAAGGAAAAGGGGATCTTAGCATGACTTGTTTATCTCAGGTAATTTGGCAGTAAACTGGGCCCTGGGAATTTGAATTACACAGAAAATGCAAAGGAAGAATGACAGGGATGTTGCCGGCTTTCAGAAGAGGGAACATGCCTGACTGCAAGGGCCAGGTCCAGCCTGGGGGCGCACGTGGGGAATTTAAACAGGTGAGTGTGTCAAAGCCAACACTTGCCTGGCTTCCAAACAGTCGTGCTCTTTGTCTAAAAGACTTCTGTTATTATATGAGCTTTCCTCAAAGAGGCCCCCTCCCCAATAAAAGCGTCCATGGCATTGAGGAAAGGAAACAATGGGGAGAGGGGAAGGTTTTCTAGTCTCCTGCCCAGTTACCTGTTAGGCTGGAAACTAGACGCCTGTGTTGTTGGGCCTGCACAGAGCTTAAAAAGTTTTTAATTACTTGTCAACGTTTAAAAATGAGACCCTTTCTCCTGCAACTGGACTTCTCTGCAAACATCAAAGCCCACAAAACTGAGCGGACATTTCTGCATGGAAACCAGCGGCTGGACCCGTCAGGCTGGGCAGGTCCTCGCCAGGCTGCCCTGTGCCCACCCCGCCGCCTTACTCTGCCACTCGTGTCTTTGCAAAGGCTGTGGGTCAGAGAATCAAGGTTCAGGAAGCTGGGATAGGGCTGAAGGCGTGCGGGGGTGGGGGTGGTAATGGCAGTGGGACGGGGTGCGCCCCCTCCTGGAATTGAAGGGGGTATGCAGGCAGCGGCTGCAGTGAACACTAATTAGCCGCCAGACTGACTCATTGCTAAGCCAAGGTCTTCCCCTTGCTCTGTGACCTCGGGCGAGTTTCTTTGCTTCTCTGAGCCAAATGGCTTTGTTGTTACTCATGATAGGGGATCCCAAGTCCTATGGGCGGGGGCAGAACCGACAGTGGGAGCTGCACAGGAAGCACTAGGAACCGAGTTCCAGACAACCCCTTGGAACAGGTCTCAATTTTCCTTTCCTTTGTCTCTCCATTCGCATATTCGCTAGCCATTTCCTAACAGCTTGGCCCACCAGTAAATGAGCGGGTCTCCAGTCGCTTCTTGGCTTAGCTAAGAAACTCTCGTTTCCAGAAACCATATTTTATCATGTGATTCGTAACTCACGCGTTACAGATTGATCTCTTAAAACAAGGCAGTTTGTCCTCTGAAAATACTGTGTTCTCTTTCTAGCAAAGCTTCGGGGGCCCCAGGTTCATAGAAGCTACTCCAGGCCCATCCCATGGAGCACCCCCGCTCAGACCTTAGATGGGAAAATGTACGGCATTTCTCATGTTTTTAAAACATTCAAATCAACCTTATAGACATTTAATATTTTAAATTTATTTTAGTTGTTTGGATAGGAAATTGATCCAAATCATTCAAAAAATAAAAACAATATAAAAATATACATTGATAAGTCACGCTTGTGCATGTATCTTCTAAGTGGTTCTTTATAGAACCAATTCTTATTTTCCCTCTTTCTTAGAGAAAAGATTGCATACTACGTTATATTTTCTGCCCCTTGATTTTTTCACTTAACCTCTGGCCCATCTATAACATTGATAGGGAACTTGCCCATTCTTTCTTCTAACTTCGTCGTCATTTGGTTGTGTGGATTCACCATATTTATTCAGCCAGTCCCGCCTCTTAGACTTACGGGTTATTGCTAATATTCGCTATTGCAAATTATCACACAGTGAATACGCGAATACCTTGTGTATGCATTTGTTTCCTGTTTGGGGCGGTGTTTCTTCACGGTAGATTCCTAGGAGTGATATGGCTACTCGAAGGGAAAATGCGTTTTGTGCTTTTGAGGACATCGCCAAAACAGCCTGCAAAGGGGCTGTGTCATTTCGTATTCCTCCCAGCAGTGCTCAAGTGCCTCTTCCTAGCTCTTGCCAACTGCGTATTGTCAAACCTCTGGATTTTTGCCAGTCGGATCCGTGAGAGAAAGTGGTATGTCAGTGGGATATTTGTCATTTAAATTAAATTACATAGATATATAAAACGAGAGCTGCGTGAGCCCTCCTATTTGGACAACAGCAGAAATAAGCTCCCATTAGTCACGGAATGGAAGCACCATCACCCCAGTGGGGAGAAACAAATCCTTTGTTCCAAACTCCTCTGTTTTGGGGAGGTCCCTGCAGGGATCCTCTTTGCCTGGGGGATTCCCGCAAGTCACCTTTATGCTCCAAAGCCCAGCCCTGCCAGCCACAGCTGAGCATTTTACCTGAGCAGGTGGTCGTGCGCGTCTGCTGTCCAGCCTGCTTTGCCACATCTGGCATTTTATGGCATTTATCTGGCTAGTGGGGAGCTCCATCTCCCTTTATGCCTGGGGAATCATTTGCTTCTAATCCCGTGATTAATTGCTTGAGGAGTCTAAAGGACATTAAGAAGCTGCATCACAGAAAGAATTCCTTAAATCACACTCCCTCCCCAGCACATTCTGGCCTCTTGTACTTGTCTTTAGAGAGCTGGCGGAGGGACAGGGTAGCTTCGTGGATAAGAACGCAGGCCCTGTAGCCAAACTGCCCAGATTGACATCAAGGCCCGTCTACTCACCAGCTCCATGATGCTGGGCCAGTTTCCTAACCTCTGTGGGGCTCAGCGGCCTCCTCTGTAAGTGGGGGTAAGAGTGGTACCCATTTCAGAGGGGAGCTGAGAAGAGTGAATGAGTTGGTTTGTGTACTTAGCCTGGAGTTCAGGGCGAGGCACGCGGAGCCCTGATTCCGGTGAACTCACACGGGGACGGTGATGATAATGGTGGTGGTGGTGACGGTAGTGAAGGTGGTAATGCTGAGCATGGTGACAGTGGTGATGGTGACAGTGAGGGTGAGGATGCTGATGATGTTGACAGTGAGGATGGTGACAGTCAGGGTGGTGAGGGTGGTGACGGTGAGGGTGGTGAGGGTGGTGACAGTGAGGATGGTGAGGATGTTGACAGTGAGGGTGGTGACAGTGAGGATGGTGACATGAGGGTGGTGATCGGCAGAACACTGAGCCCCATCACTTCACAGACTACAGTTTGTGACCTTGAGCAAGGAGCTCAATCACTCATTCTGTCTGTTTCTCATTTCTTCATTGGTTTGTGTCAATGGGAATAATACGGTTCATCTAGAGCAGCTCAGCAAACTATACATAGCCTGTGGGCCAAAACCAGCCCGCTGCCTGTTGATGAGAATAAAGTTTTATTAGCACGCAGCCACCCCCGTTTTTTCACACAGTGACTATGGCTGCTCTCACCCTACCGTGGCAGAACTGAGTAGTTGAGCCAGAGACCTTATGGCCCCATGACCTTAACAGCCTATCAGGTAAGAAATACTGGGGGTGCGAAAAAAATGTATACAAGTGGACACTTTGGTCAACGTTGCTCAAGCAGTGTTTCTCCAAAAATAAGACCTAGCCGGACAATCAGCTCTAATGCGTCTTTTTTTTTCTTCTTTTTTTCTAATGCGTCTTTTGGAGCAAAAATTAATAAAAGACCCAGTCTTATTTTACTATTATATAAGACCGGTTCTTTAATATAATATAATATAATGTGATATGATATGATATAAAATATAATATACAGGGTCTTATATTAAATTTTGCTCCAAAAGACGCATTAGAGCTGATTGTCCGCCTAGGTCTTATTTTTGGGGAAACAGTAGTTCACTGTCATCAGAAGCATCTGGACGCTGACGGTAACCACTTTGAACGGCTCTGGTAATTGCAGAAGGCAAAGTGACTTGTATTCATCTTTTGTTATCGGTATAGAGTATTACAATTAATACAGTTTTATTTTCTTTCTTAAAATACGTGTCCGTTTTTTTGGCACCCTCTGTATTTACTATCTGGCTCCTTACAGACACAGTTTACCGAGCCCTGATCTAAGGAGTGGTTGTGCGGATGTGGGAGGTGAAGGCTATGCGGAGAGCGGGCACATAGTAGGTGCCCAGTCCAGTGGGGCTGCAGGAACAACCATTTAACACGAGCTCCGAGCAGCTCTTGTCTCCGCCCCGCTGCTCTCCTCCAATCCTAAGAGGAAAAATGGGGTAATTACAATATGAATAGCTTAATTAGAAATACCATAAAATGGCATTTTGCATATGTATTTTTATCATGTACCATACAGGTCTTTATGCGTCAAATATCACGCATGCCTATTACCTGCAGCAGTGGCCATGAAAGGCTGTGTCCTTTCGGGAAGTGTACGGGAAGTTTAAGCCTCTTTGGATGCCGATTTTCCCCCTTGTCCGATGATTTCAGACGCTCCCCGCTAAATGGTAGCGGTGACTATTATTTTCTGCATCTAGAGTAAAGTAAAACTGAAGTGTCAGAATCTTTGAACCGTTGGAAATAAATCCTAAGTGCAGATAAAGTCCCTCTGAAATCTGAAGTGGGAGAATGGTATTATAGTTACAAACATTCATTGCCTTCATTTCTTTTTATCTTTTCCCCAGGCACACATCTGTTTTATAAAGTAAGGTATACACGTATCACGTACATTTGGCCTTATTTATTGTTTTATGGCTGAAGCTGGCAGGTCACCTTGCAACATGCAGAGAGGGACCACCCTTAATTTTGCAAGTAGCGTATATTGATATTGATGTTACCATCTCCCACCTCACTCCCTGAGTTGTTGTGAAAGGAGATGAGCTAAGGGTAGGATGATACTTGGAGAAGCTGAGTGCAGCCGACAGGCGCAGTGTAAGCTGGTTCCTTGTGTCCTGGCAAGAAGGAGCTGTCTTCACATCCAGCCACCTGGAGGCGAGAGGGGTTCAGTGGGGTGACGGGCCTTCGATAACAAATGCATGTCATTAGCGCAAATTATCTTCCTTGGAAAGTAAGCAAGTTATTTTCCAATTTAATGGGTAAAGCAGCTTCTAATTAACTCCACTAGAGAGATTTGCTTTCAAATTTCAGTAGGTAAGCTCTCTGTTTTTTTGTATTAATATTTAGTTTTTATGGCCCAGCTTAATGGGTTTTTTTAACTCTTCCTTATTGGTGTGACAGAATTTTAGAGATGAGAAGCAAACCCAGAGGTGATTCAGCCTAACTCTCATTTAAAAAAAAGAAAAGGAAGGAAATAAGGTCCAGGGAGCTCCTGTTGGATCCTGACTTATCAGGGTCTGTAACTGGTTAGCTATTTACGGGACCGGATTCCTCTACCAGCACAGAAGGGGCCTCAGCCAGACTCTGGAGTCCACCACTCGCCCCTGGCCTGGCTCTGCTGCCCTCCTGCCCGCTACCCTTGCTCTGGGCCCCGCTGGCAGCTTGCTTGCAGCAGAACTGCTTCTGCTACTAAAACCAGCCTTGTCTGGCCTCTGGCCTCCGACCCGCTCTGTCCCATCCAGACCCATCTCCTAACTCCTGGCTTTGCACTGCATGGCCTGTGCTACGTGGAGAGTTACCCTCTCTGGCTGCAGGGCCTGCTCTGCGTCCCTCGACTGACAGCCAGCGCAGGCACAGGCGCGGTCTGTAGAAGCCATTCACTGTGGCTCCTGCCCCAGACACTCAGGATACAATTGGCCAAACAGCCCAGATCACCTGAGCCCTGAATCCTGGGCTCATTGTTGTTGTTTTTTTAAAAATTGATATATTTTATTTTTTAGAGCAGTTTTAGTTTCATAGCAAAATTGAGTAGAAAATACAGAGTTCTCATATACCCCCTTGTCCCTACACGCGTACAAGCTCCCCAACTGTCGACATCCTGCACCATCACGGTACATTTTCTGGGGCTCTTTTTCATCCCGAAATCCTGTGTTCTTTGTCTTAAGGCAAAAAGAAAAGAGATAGATAGAAAGAGAAAGAAAACCCCGCCCCCCCCCCCCCCACACACACACTAAGTGGGTGTCTGTGGAACACAGCTGGGTATGCAGTCAGTTTCACATCAGTTCATTCTGTCCTGGCATTCTCTGTTAGTCTGTCCCCAAGGCAGGTGGCTGGCTGCTCACAGCACCCTGGTCCGGCCCTCTTAACCTCTGTCAGAACCAATTCCAGATTCCTGGGGCTGGGATTCTGGTCGGCTGCCGCTCGGTCAGGGGCCCATCCTGAGAATGGAGAGGAGAGGAAGAGAGATGGGGCACTTCAGGGTTTCATTATGAGCTGAGAGGATAACCCAAAACACGCCTGCCGTACCGTGCTGCTGTAATCCACGGTCTTCCATCAGTTCTCTTGCTGCCTCTTTTCTAAATCCTTTGATATATTGGCCCCAAAGTTCGGCCATCGCCAGAGGTTCATCTTTGGGCTTTTGCTCTTCCCTTATTCTCACCTTCTTAGAAAGAGCAATGTCCCTTGACTTGTGCTCTGTCGCTGGCTGTGAGCCCCGCCGCCTCGGACCCACTGGAAGTGGCCACACCCAAGGACACGTGTCTTCCCTCTGAGACTCGGTCCCCCTCTCTTGCCTCTCAACACGTCATCACTAATGCTTTTTGCTCCTGCCTTCTGAGCGCTCTTAGCTAATGGGACCTGTGGTGACGGCATTCTCTCAAATAGCCGCTCGAGAGGGAAGTTGCCCAATTTGGGAGACACCTTTCAGTGACCACCATTTTCTATTTAAAATCAAGGCGACCCATCCATTTTCCATTAAAGAATCCTTTTATCACGGACACTTCCATAAAAGTTGTGAAAACTGCATTGAGAACAGCATATTTAAACATTGTGACGTCGAGCTGCTGAACCTGTGCCTCCAAGTACTAGTCTCCGGTTTGGGGAGAAAAGCAACGCTTCTCTCTGAAATCGCCCACGATGTGACGTATGGGTGCTTCCCACTAACTGAGCTCTGTGCCATCACCAGTGTTTCGAGCTTGGCGGTTTGGTGCAGCACATGGGGATGTACTCATCAGAGGCTGTGTGTATGCACAGCGGAAGGGATTTTACGCGATTCCAAACAATTTAATAGAAGTGCAATTCGCCTGGGAAAACTGTAGAGCCTGTCGGCCCTTGCAGAGTGCAGATAATGTTCCAGAGTAAAGAGCTGAGGCTTTGTTCATTATAGTCAAATAACAATGTGAGGGTGTGAATTACCATTTCCTTGCTGTTGGTCTATTTCAAGAGTATACCATTTTCCCCATTATAATAATAGGTTCCATTTTCTTAAAATCATTTGATTATGATTGGGCTGTCTATCCAGTTTGCAAATGAAAAAGCTTTTGCGTTGATAAACTAGTGGTTTTAAAACAGCCTTAATCTCTGGTTCTGCTTTTGGACTGCTACAGGTCAGACTCTGCGAAAGGCTGCGAGAAGCCGGTCCTGCTCGCGGGAGAAAAAGGAGGTAAACGCGTCATTGGCCGGGGCTCACGGGAGGCAGCTATTGGAAGGGACCTGCGGGAGCAGGCTGGCGATTACGCATTCCTGGTTGCCCTCCTCTTCCCGCTCTGAGTCCCAGCTTGAATCCCTGCACAAATGATACTTGGCAACTAGAGTTATAAACTGTGGGGACAGAGCCCCAGAGAGCAGTTTCCAGGCTCTCGGCCTCACATGGAAAGGTGCTGGCTCAGGTAGTAGATGGTCATCAGCTGTGACTAGTTGGCCGTCAGCTGTTACCAGTTAGCCATTAGCCGCTGATATAATTGCCATGGCTAAGCTAGTAAGTGCAGATTGCAGTTGGCAAGTGAGGTTGGGTGGGAGACAAGTGGACAGCAGATTGTGGATTGCGTGGCTCCTGCTTCCTGTGTCTCCAACCCAGCTGCCAGCGAGACTATAGTGGTCTGACTCCCGTATCTACGGCTCCGTGGGTGTTCCTTTTTGGCCTCACCATATCCTGCGTTCTTATGTGGGGAGCGGGAGCAGACACCCCGCATGACAAAACCCAGTGTCACTTGTAGTCATCATCGCTTGCTGAATGTATCAGTCAGCTTTGTCTGTGTAACATATCACTCCTGATTTTAGTGACTTAAAAACAACTATGCGTTTAGTTCACAATTCTGTGGCTTAGCAATTCGGGCTAGGCTTACCTGGGCAGGTCTGCTGGTGGGCCAGGCTCTGCTGAGCTCCGCTGAGCTCACTTAGCACTTGCAGTTACCTGCCGTCGTCTAGGGGCTGGCTTCTTATCAGTTAGGGCGCTTTAGTTCTCCGCCAATGTTCTCTCATCCTCACTTGGAGGTTCAGCGCTTCAAATGTTTGACACCACGGCACCTCTTTTTTTTTTTTTAAGATTTTTATTGGGGAAGGGGAACAGGACATTATTGGGGAACAGTGTGTACTTCCAGGCCTTTTTTCCAAGTCAAGTTGTTGTCCTTTCAATCTTAGTTGTGGAGAGTGCAGCTCAGCTCCAGGTCCAGTTGCCGTTGCTAGTTGCAGCCCACCATCCCTTGCGGGAGTTGACCGGCAAACTTGCGGTTGAGAGCCCACTGGCCCATGTTGGAATCGAACCAGCAGCTTTCAGCGTTAGGGGCACGGAACTCCAACTGCCTGAGCCACCGGGCCGGCTCCCGCAGCACCTCTTGAGCCCCGGGCTCAGAACTGGCCTAGTGTCACTTTTGCCACTTTCTGTCCTTCAAAGCAAGTCCCAAGGTCAGCCCAGATCCAAGGGGCCGGGAACTAGGCCTCACCTCTTGATGGGAAAAGCTATAAAATATCGTGGCCATTCTTGAAACCCGAACCTGTCTGCCCAACACCAGGCACCAGCCCTGGGACTGAGGCCCGTCTGAGACGGTCTGTGATCTTGGGCTGTGCACAGTGTGGTTAGAAGGGAAAGGTGACAAGGTTGTTACTGTGCCATGTGAGAAGTGCCCGCACAGCGAGAGAAGGGCAAAGAAAGTGGAATTTTAGTACAGAAAAGGGGTCACCGAATTCTGCTGGTGGTTATCAAAAAAGGCTTTGCAGATGTGCAGGCTTCCCTGGAAGGGTCAGTAGGAGTTTTCCAGGCCAAGGAAATGACATGGTCAAAGTCACAGAGGCATGAATAGGAAAGTCGCAAAGACCCTTGAGCCTGAGGTGGGAGGTGGCGCGAGCACCACCGGTTACCACAGGGAGGTCTCGAGCTCATGGGCGTTTAAACTTGAGCCGTATTTAGGGGCAGATGGATGCAGGGGCGTGGGGACAGAGCCCCAAAAATTAGTTTACAGGCTCTCGGCCTCATGTGGAAAGGTGCTGGCTCAGCTGTGGCTGATTGGCCGTCGGCTGTGGCCGGTTAGCCGATTGGCCGCTGGTATAACTGCTGCGGCTACGGAGGGCCGAGGAGAGCCGAGGAGAGCGGAAGAGGAGAGCCGAGAGAGAGGAACAGAGGAGAGAGTGGAGGAGAGTTGTTGGTCGGTCGGTTGGCGGAAAGGCAGACGGCAGGTCGCGTGTCTGGTGAACCCAGCCTCCAGTGAGACCGTGGTGGTATGACTCCCCTACCTATGGCTCCGTGGGTGTTCCTTTTCGGCCTCACCATGTCCTGCGTTCTTGTGTGGGGAGCAGGACAGAGACCCCACAGGCCGCCCCGCCTGAAAAATGGCGCAGCGAGCCAGGTCTCCCGCACAACAAGGGGCATGAAGGCATATAGCTCACCATCAATATCAAATTTGCCGACATGTGTATACTAACACTCTTGATTGTAAAGTGACGTAATTCTAATGAGGAAAAGAATTCCTCAGGCTCGGCTGGGTCCAGGGGCACAGAACTGGCCCCCAAATTGACATGGTCTTTCTCTTTCCATGTCTTGGCTCTGAGTCCTCTGTGCTGGCCACACTCTCAGCCAGCTCTGAGGGCGCATGTTGGGGTTGGACTGCAGAGGGCCCCCCATTTGCTTTGCTCTGACTCTCCTCCTCTCTCCTCTCTCCTGTTGTCTCCTTTCTCAGCTGGAACCAGAACAGCCAGTGTGGCTCTTCTTCTTTAATTAACCTTACCTGGAAGGAGGGCGGGGAGATAACTTGGGAACTTTTATGCTGCTGAAAATATCTAAATGTCTCCCCTGGGGGAACCGAGAAGCTGAACAAAGGCAGATTCTCCCACTCCTTTCTGGGGGGAAGATTTTTCTGGAGGCAGGAACAGGTGTGCCTGTCCTGCAGTCTTTCCAGAGACCTGGAGGTGGAGGAGCCAGAGTGGGAGTGAACACAGGCCTCAGGCACCTGGTCTCCCTCTGTTAAGTGACCCAGGCTGGGGACCAGCCCCCCTGGGCCAGGGATGAGTTGTTTTAAACCTAACCGAGGTCTTTGGTTACAGAACCCATTTATCCACATTAAGAAATTGGCTGGGAAACCAGGGCAGCGGGTAACTAGAAGAAATACTTTCTCCCGCCTGTCTCGCTCTCTCCTTGGCAACAGGAGTCCCTAATTGCCACTTTCCCGCTACTCCCATCATGTCAGTTGCTGGAGAGCATTCCGCATCACTCCTCTCTGGAAAGTGCTTGAAGTGAGAGAAGATGGAGAGTGAGGTTGTTTATCACAATATCCGAGTTTAACCCTGAAAGATATTCAAGATGGTGTCAGGTCCTCTGCAAAAGAGGGTCCCAGCTCTCTTAACAGGGTTTTTGTTTGGTTAGAGAAACAAGAGAAACCAATAGAAGCTGCCAGGTCTCACGTCCTGCTGTGTTAATAACGTGCCTCTTCCAGCCCCTCCCTTTTCTGCATCTTTCCCCTCCTTGTCTGGGAAATCTGCACTTCACACAAGATGCCAGGTATCCCCATGAAAGGCAAGGAAAACATGCTGGTTAGAACCGCAGGCTGGGACACATGTCGTGATCCCTGGGCGGTGAGGTTGCGGGCCAGCTTACGCCTTGACAGGTGAACGTGCGGTTTCCATCCTGGGTGGGGATTGGATGCTCTCTGCGAGGTCGTGGGCCAGCCTGGCAAAGGGAGGTTGTGAAGCTGTTTTCAATGAGGTTGCCGGCCCAGTTCAGCCCCAAGGTGTGT
The DNA here is from genome assembly GCF_036562045.2 of Rhinolophus sinicus. Classification (NCBI taxonomy): domain Eukaryota; kingdom Metazoa; phylum Chordata; class Mammalia; order Chiroptera; family Rhinolophidae; genus Rhinolophus; species Rhinolophus sinicus. The sequence goes on from NC_133767.1 coordinate 16,642,923, forward strand.
TTTCTTTGGCCCATACCCCCTTATAATTTCTGTGGAATTAGGTATCCACGTTTAAACGTAGGGAGAGTTCACATGAAAATGCAGACTTCTGGCTTCTTTGGAAAAATGGAGAAACAACGCATCGTTATTGCCATCGGGCAACAGGGGCAATGGCTGTTGTGGAGGATGGACCCCCGTCCGTGGGGCCCTCCACAGTGCCCTCCCCGCCCCCGCTTCTGCCCCACAGATGCCAACAACTGTGCCTTGCCCTGCGCCCAGCGCTTTCTGTCGGTGGTTCACAGACGCTGCGGCACATGAGAATCCCCTGGGAGCCTTTAAATCCCCCAATGTCCAGGCCTCTTTTCGAACCAGTTAGATCAGAAGTTCTGGCATCAAAGTGTTTAATCCCCCCCTGCAGGCAGCTGGGTGTGCAGCCACAGGTGAGAGCCAGCGGCTTGCAGGTATTGACTAACCCCTGGCTCCCAGTCCTGCCTGGCCCGGAGGGCACCCGGTTCTCAAGCCTTCTCACAGACACAAATGGGCACAAATCACAGGAGAGAATGACAGACACCCTGGAGGAGACCCAGCTAACGCCCCAGGCGGTGCCGGAGGAGGGAGAGAAGACTTCTGAGGAGGAGGCTTGGGAAGGGTTACAGTCATTTGTGGAAAATGTGTCTTGGGCGGTTGGTGTCAAGTCGGCAGATGCGTCTGGTGTAGCTGGTAAAAATATTCTCAGCCTCACCTGTAAGGAGCATTCGTGATTCCTGCCTGGGGCGATCACAGTGTCTGTGGCCCCTGGTTATAGATTAGTGACTTGGAGACAGTGGTCAGTGTAGTTTACTCAAACATGAAGAGGAAGTAATTTATCAGACGGTGTTTTGAACAAAAGGAAACCACAGCGAAGGAAGAAATCTACTCGTCACCCCCTCCCGGTGTTCACACTGGTGCCCATTGCCCTGTGGGGCTCAGGGGGACGCGTCCTCCCACTGCACAGGGGCACAGAGGCCCAGGCCACTGGGAGTTAGTCCCCACCATGGGCTTCTGCAGCGGAGCCCAGTCGCGTGACCTCGGATGAGTCTCTTGACCCCCCCCCATCTCATTGGTTAATATCCACTTTGGAGGCGGTTTACAGAGGAAAGGCAGTAATGCACCTGGTACAGTGCCTGACCCCTGGTAAGCATTCCAGAAGTGTTAGTGTTCCCTAACTACGCCTCGTCAGAGTGTCTGGTACTTAACAGAGTCATGCCCTTGGACAGAGCAGAGCTTCTGCTCCAGCTGGACCGTAGGCAGAGTCCAGCCTTCCAGGTCCTGGCCGTGTCCCCTCAGGCAAGTGGGCCCCATGGTAAACCACTCAGAGCCTCCTGGGATCATGGGCTTCCTTCTTTAGCCGCTGACCAGAGATTCGGGAAAATGCTCTTGGCAGCACACTCCTGTGCTGAGCTGACTTTCTAAAGGGCTGCAAAAGTCATCTAACTCAGCCACCTCGAAAAGGTTAAGCCTTTCCTTTGCATGCATGCCCACGCCTGTGTGCACACAAACACTTCCTTCTTCTAAGCACAGCCTTTTGGTGCAAGGACGAGAGGCTCCTCTCGACTTCACTAAGCAGAGGAGGACACTGGTGAAGGACACAGCAATGGAGGGAGTCCAGGATCCGGGGTGCCCCAGGGACGGGGTTACCTGGACAGCCCTGTCTGCGCACCAGCGTGGCCAGGCCCCTGCTCCCCTCGGCCTCTGTGCCTCGTCGCCCTAGCGCTGCTCCTTCTCTCAGCTCAGAGGCCAGAGGGAGAGAGTCTCATCGACCTGGCTAATTAGTGCTAAAGGGCATTTAGGGGATGCCGTGCTCCTGACATCAGCTCCCCAGCTGCCCTCCCAAGAGGCAACTGTTGGAATCAATTTCGGGTGTGTCCTCCCAGAAACTTTCTATGCAAAGCGTATCTGTCCCCCTCTGCCCCTCCCCCTGCCCCTCTCACACATGATAGCACCAACACGTGGTTTTGTTTTCACCCAATAACACGTCTCGGAGAACATCCCGCAGCAGGAGGGGGGCGCACACCTCACTCCTCTTTAGGGCTGCACAGCGCTCCGTTACAACTGCACAGAAACGTCACGCGTTATTTGAAGCCTCTGGGGCCACATGTGTTTCGTGTTTTTTGGAAATTAGAAAGTAATACTGTCCCAGTCTGGCCGGGGACAGGACCCAATAATCAAATACATTAATATATCTGCACAAAAAAATGAATATTCGTATTAAGTGGGGTAAAGACAATGCATTTCATGTCTGCTCTGAGCTGGTTTTGCTGCTGAGTAATTGCGCATGAAGGAGCGTGGCCCTGCCTGAAAGTGTAGTACTTGTTCTGGTTCATGGCCGCCTGCGCTGTGAATGGCCCTTAGCTACGTAAGAGCACGTTAGCGACTGTCCCCAAGCAGACATCGGTGCACAGGGGCAGAGTAGCCAAAGGTCAAGTTCTTTGCCGTGGAATTAACGGATCAAAGGACATGTGCTCTGTTAACACTGATGTTTCCACTGTGTCTCCCAGCGTGAGACGGGCAGAGCTTGGTCCCAGGCCGCCTTGGAGAATTCTGGCCAGATACAAGGGTGGCTGCCCGTGGCTGAGGTCTCCACACTGGAGCCACTCAGCGGCCACCCTGCCGTCCCGCAGGGAGTCGGAGCAGAGCAGTGTCCTGGGAAGGACTTGGGGGCACACCCAGTGCCTCGGTGTTTGAAGGGACTGTCACGGGCCCTTCGGCCTGAGCACGTGTTTTGGCTAATGGCAGGGAACAGTGGGACTGCTGGCTTACCCTAAGCGTGCACACAGCGTGCCCTTCTCTTTCCTCCGTTCAGTTCTCAACGTTCTCGCAACTTCAGCCTTCCGGTGAAGCGGGAGCTGCCCCTTCCATAGGGACGGATCTCAACTGCTTTGTTTAAAAATGTAAGAAAATAAAAAGGAAGAGAGAGGAAAAGAAAGACAGTGCAAACCACTGGTGCCACACAAGAGCCCGCCTGCCTGATAGACGGGACATTCCAAATCGGCCCTTCCCCCGGAGCGAAGCCTTTAATTCACATTTCCGGGCAGAGAAGAATTAAATCCATTTTACACGCAACTGTCAAGTGTGTTCCCAGTGGTGAAGTTATTGTCGTCAGTCTTCCCCGTATTGAGGCCTTGGTCTCTGTCGCTTTGAGAAGCTGGAGAGGGGGGGCCTTGGTGACCCTGACAGCTTCTCATTTCTGCAGAGCGGATACGTCCCGTGGTGGCGTTAGAAGCTGTGCAGCCAAGGAGCTGAGCCTGTGGAGCCTGGAGCCAGACAGCCTGGATCCCGAGGCTGTGTCACCACTCAGGTGACTTACCTGTCCTGCCTGTGACTGGACTTCCTCTTGGGATGAGTAGGGATGACAGAGACCCTGCATCACGGGTGTGATAAAGACTCTAAGTTAATAGGAGGGAAGTGCTTAGAGTGGGGCCTGGCACGTACGAGGCACTCAGTAAATGTCAAGTGCTGTAATTTAGGACCAGCAGCGTTCGCAGAGTCAGGTTAAAACACTCACCCCTTCAGAATCAGAGAAGGACGAGAAGTCTTGCCCAGCAAAAGCGGGACGTGGACTGGTCAGTGTGCCTTGCCCTTGGGCGCAGTGAACGGGCGCATAAGCCCGCCCATCAGAATTACTTGCCCCTGAATCACCAGCCTGCTCTGAGACCCCTGCAGTTGGGCTGCGAGCTGCAGGAAATGTGACGCAGACACGACGCCCATAGCCCAGGCTGAACAACAGCGAGGCCGAGACTTGAGCCTTGAAAAGCAAAGAGAATCCATTCTGATAAAGTGCCAGGAAGGTGATTGACATGCCTAAAACCTTCGTGGTATCAGCTTAGCTTCCAGCGCAAGATTACACTCTGGGAAAAACCCATCGGAGAGCAGTGGTGAGAGCAGAGAGAGATAATGTTGTCAGCTTCCCCTTCCCGAGTCTGTCTGGCTCGGCAACGTGCTCTCCATCCAAGCATCACCAAGCTTTTCTGCATCTGCGGCTCTTAGGTAGGAAATTGCCTTGGAAGGATCTCCCTCTACCTTCCACCCCCAAAATCACTTGATAGAATACGGCATCTGATTAGAAAAGAATGACACTAAGAGAAGAAACCTCCTGCAAATTACTTGTGTGAGGTGTGTCTCCTGGGTGAACATGGGCCTGTGATAACTGCCCCGCAGTCTGGGGACACGTCTGCAGGAGCTGGGCAAGGCTTTGAGACTCGGAGGCCGCGTGGTTCCCAGTCCTGAGTCGCCACCACTGACCGTGGGCACGCTCATGCTCCCCTCTTTGGAAACCCCTTCCCTCTGTGGCCCCTAGGTCACGTCAGGTTCACTAGGGCCAATAAGCCACGTCTCTCAGACTCTGTCAAGTGACAGAAGCCATCCTCAAACCAGCTGCAGCAAAAAGGGGAATGTGTTGCCTCACCCTGCTGCAAAGTTCAGGGGTGGGTCACACCAGGCATGGCGGGCGCGGTCCAGGTGCTTTGACTCAGTTGCTCTGGAATCTGCCTTCTTCTGTGATGGGGCGCCTCTCTAGCAGGCTGTTCCTCTGGGTGCAAGCTGGTCGCCATTGGCTGTACAGACGCCTGCCAATGCACGGGCTCCAGGGCCAGACCGCCTGGGCTTGCATCCTGGCTCATCACGTCCCCAGGTGCTTGTCTGTCTCGGAGCCTCTGGCTGTGTGTGAGGGCCGACGGGAGGGGGCGGGGGACCAGGCAGGCTAGTGCACAATCCCCGTGGAGATGGTGGTGGCTGGGATTGGGGGCTGCCGTGAAGGCGCAGAGAACACGCTGGGTCCCAAGCGTCGTGAAGGTAGAGCCACTTGGACTCGGTGTTGGATTATGCGTGGGTGGGACAGAAAGGAATCAAGAACTGAGCAACCGGAAAGAGGTGGGTCGTCCCCGAGACAGGAAAGAAAGTGGAAGCAGATTCTAGGAGGAAGGTTAGGAATTCAGCGTAATACTTGCCAAGGCCTCGAGCTGGCGGCTGGATGTGGGAATCTGGGATTGGGGGAAAGCCGTGTCAAGCTGAGCCTGACTGGAATGTGGAACCTTTCATTTTTTTCCTTTTTGAGAAGGGAGGGTGGGTGGGTGGACGTCATTCGTTATGCAAGTAATTCATGAAAACAGCTCCGTTAAGACAATTATTTTTAACCTTCTAGATAAGGCCAAAATCCCTTTAGCCAATTCCTACCTCTCCCTAATAATTCCAGTCTTCCCCACCTGGAGTAACAAGTCTGGCATGCATCCTTCCAGACCTTTCTCTGTGCATCTGTGGACCCGAGTGTATCCATACAATATACGCGGTCTTTTGGGAGTGTGTGTATTGTAACAAAATGGTGTCATAATGAATTTGTTCTGTAAGGTGCTTTTGTAACCTATAACTTCCCTGAACTATATGAGACCCATCCTTGGAGTTAAAAATAAACCCAGCCTTTTTTTTTTTTTTTTTTTTTAACTTATTACGTTATGGTATGGACAGACTGAGGGTTATGTAGCCGTTTCCCAGCTGGAGGGCATCAGTGTTTTGTACCTTCCTCCTCAGGTACCTGTGTGTGTCTTTTCAGTAGATTCCAAGGAGTGGAACAGCTGGGTCGGAGGGGATTGAAGCTATGCAGGGTTTTGCTTTGTCATGTTTTAGTGGACGCTGCCACGTTGCTTCCCAAAGTGCCTTCCTTGCCAGCTGTTGCCGGTTTTTAATGAGGGGAGCCACGGAGATCTATGTGTCAGAGCAAAGCCCAGGGACGGGCTGTGGGTTGGAAGGAGCAAGCAGGAGGCCAAGAGACGATGGAATTTGTGGGCTGCTGTTCTGCTCTGAAGAACCCGTATTCGGAGAGAACACAGGATACGGCAGGGGCTGGAAGAGACCTCCCTACCTCTTCCTTCCCTCCTGAAAATCTAGCAGCACAAACGAAATGCTGTCTCTCCTGCAGCACATCTGGCTTCTGTCCTGTCACGCGGTTCTATTCCTCAACCTCCTCACCAGCCTGAAGTCACCACCTTTTGACAACACCCCAGTCGAGTGAGACATTATAAAAATACTGTTTATATTAGTGCAGATCAATTGTCCTTTATTCCACCATTGTCCTGATAGCATTCTTTGCCTGCCGTCTGTCGTGATGCATTCAGGGGTTGTGATTGTCACCAGCCCGGCACGTGTCCTGAGTGTGTGACAGCCGCCCCTGTCCTACACGCAGCTGCTCTCCCCAGAACCAGGTCAGCTCAGCTCCCTCCTCATCCTCCGTGGGAAGGGAAAGTGGCACCTTAAAAAAGTTACGTCATCTTTTCTTTGTGTGACTTTCGTGTGGGTGTTACCTTTGCAGCACGACGTGCCTCAGGGTTCACGCAGGGCGCTGGGTCTTGGGTCCCTGTGAGTTCAGATTTTGTTCCGTCCTCATCAGAAATTTCTGAGTATTTCTAATCAGCGTCATCTCAGTTGCTAATGTGAACCGAGCACGTGTTACACGCCAGGCAGGAGCCTAAGCATTTCGTATTTCTAAGGTGATGTGTTTAATCACCAGCCCCATTTTTTTTTTTTTTGCATTTCTTATTGAGATACAATTTGTATAACACACAATTCACCATTTTAAAGCGTACAGTGCAGTGGTGGTTAGTATATTCACAGTGCTGTGCAACCATCACTACTATCTAATGTCAAAACATTGATGTCACCCCAGGTAGACACCCTGTACCTCTAGCAGTCACTCCCGGTAAACCTGAAAGAAGGTAGGAAGCGAAGGAGGGGGAGAGGGGAAAGAGCGAGAGAGGAAAGAAAGGGTCTTGGTCCCACACAGTCGGGGAAGGGATGGGGTGAGAGGGAACTATGGTGAACTGTCTTCTTTCTGTTGCTGGATCTGTGGGATTCCTACGGCGACACTGGACTGTAGTGTGTGAGACAACACAACCTGAACCCCCTGCACTGCCCTGCACTTGAGCGTGAGGTTTCACTTCCTGCCCAGGGTGTTCCCGCCACTCGGCACCTGTCGTGGGCACAGACAGGCTTTGCCCCTCACTGGGCTTAAAGCAGGCCTGGAATTTCAGAAGCCAGGTCCCTCCGGTGACATAGTGGGCTTGGACCATTCCCCATCCTCTGCCCTCCCCTCCCCTGCCCACCTAGTGAGCTCTTACAGCTCAGTGCCATGTCCTCTCCTCTGGAGAGCCTCCAGCCCCCGAGTAATGCCAGGCACCCGTGCACTGTACCCACCGCCCCCTGGTACAGGTGTGTCCTCTCGCTGACACCTCCCCGTGGCACCGGAGCAGCCATCTTTCCCGGCCGCCTCACTAAATCCCTTGAGAACAGGGATCTTGTCTCCCTGCCTCCTTTTCCTTCTCTTCCTCCTCATTCCTTCCTTTGCACAAATACTTTGTAAGTTCCTTGTGTGGACCAAGGACTGGCCTGGGGCGGGGAGACACCGCAGTGAGATTCGGCACCTGCCCTGCCCTGTGCCCATGGGTCTGGCACCCTGGGGGGGGGCCCACAAACAAATGGACAGACTTTCAGAGAGTGAGACATGCTGGCTCCTTGAGGAGGCAGGCGGCCTGGGTCGTCAGAAGAGGCCCCAGGAAGAACCACATGTGCCCAACAAGGGAACTTTCTAGGCCTGGGAAACAGGAAGGGGGCCCTGGTCTGAGGAGGAAGGGGCTGAGCTTCTCAGAGAAGCAGCCAGAAGCCTATTGGGCCAAGGGGTTTGGGGGTGTGCGGGAGTGAGGTCAGGGAGGATGGTGGGGCCAGACTGCATTCACCTGTCTGCGCCGCTTACAGCAGCACCCAACCCTCAGGAGGAGCTCGAGACATATTTGTTGAATAACTAGCAAGGGGCCCTCTGTGCTACCACCTCTTCCAGGGCCTGCGGGCAGCTCCTAGGGGGAGAGGGACGCGTCCATTCAGGCAGCCCGGCTTGCTGGGTGGTGGTGACAGGATGGTCCTTGTGAAGGACACTCTCTGCGGCAGGTTCATTCCCTCCCAAGGAAAGGCTCTCCCATGCAAGTCAGGTGTGGAGGAGGGAAAATCCCACCTGAGCTGCCTCTCTCCTCCCGTCAGGCCCAGCGGCGGTCCTGCAGGGTTGGGAGCCTCTGGCAGGTAGCAGCTGCACTAAGGCAGGTTAGCACAGCCTAGGAGTGGAGAGCGGGCGTGCCTCTCGTCCTCCTGAATAGTCAGAAGCTGTTTATGCTGCAGACGGGCTTCCAGGGCCGAGTCCCCTCCGGGGTTCTCCGGGAGGAGGTGGGTGGGAGCAGCCTTAGCCCATCTCCACTCACTGAAAGCCTCAGTGCGACATGTCTGGTCCGCTCAGAAGCCTCCAGCAGTTTCCCGTGGCCTCTGCCTGAGTCCCATCCCATTCCTCCGCTCCCTGCCACCCCCTGCAGCCACACTGGTCCCCGTGCTGTGCCTCACATGTGCTGAGTGCTCCCACGCCTGGCCTTTCCCCTGGTTCCTGTCCAGATTCCTACAGGGTTCTTTTCCTTCCCTTCCTTCAGGCTCTGCCTTCTGGTCTCTGACCCCTCGGGCTAGAACAGCACCCCCTCGTTCCCTTCCTCCCTCGCTGCTCCTTCTCGTCTCCGCAGCACTTAGCACTGTCTGACATGCTACCGATTTACTTATTTGTTTCATCACTTGTCTCCCTCCTCTCACTAGCACGTGAGCTCCGTGACAGCAGACTTTGATGCCCTCACTGTGTCTCCAGAAAGGTGCTCAGTAAATAGAGCAAATGGATGAATTTGTAAAACGAGGGCAGTGTCCCCCACCTGGCAGGGCTGTGTGGACGTGGAACTTCCAGCCCTGAGTTTCCTCCTGTGTGGTTTGCACACTTCCACGGGCCTGAAGGTGGCGTGTAAACACGTGCTAGTTCCGTGTTTATGTCTGTCTTCTATTGATGGCACGTGAGAATGAGTTTCCATTTATGGTATTAATATACAATTTCCTTCTTCAAGATTTTAAAAAGAGAACATCTATATTTGCCAGCCTATACAGTTGGCTTATCACACACACTGCAACCTTACAAGAAAACTTTTCTGAGAATCAAAAGACATGTTACTTATTTTCTAGTAGATACCTATGTATTGAAAGTGATTTCTCAGATAGCTACGTGTAGGGACAGAGTCCCAGAGAGCAATTTCCAGGCTCTCGGCCTCACATGGAAAGGTGCTGGCTTGGGTAGTAGATGGTCATCAGCTGTGACTAGTTGGCCATCAGCTGTTACCGGTTAGCCATTGGCCACTGATATAACTGCCATGGCTAGGCTGGTTGGTTGGTTGGCAGAGAATTGGATGGCAGATTGCAGCTCCTGCTTCCTGTGTCTCCAACCCGGCCACCAGCGACAATATAGTGGTATGACTCCCCTACCTATGGCTCCGTGGGTGTTCCTTTTTCGCCTCACCGTGTCCTGTGTTCTTGTGTGGGGAGCGGGACCAGAGTCCCTGCGTGACACTATGTAAGAAAAACGTTTTCATAAAGATGCAGCGTATGGAATCCTGGAATCCAGGAGGAAATCCTAGATTTTGGATCTGTATCGATATCCTACAAATCCTGAAATGAAATATAACATCTCAGGGCATGTCTTGGTCCATAGCAGGGAGGCATAGTGATAAACATAAGTTTAAGGTGTGTCCTTGGCTTACCCATCGGGTGTGTGCCTAGTATGTGGCGTGGTTACCACGTCGACCCAGGGCCTGAGAAACTGAAATCTCTGCTGCAGAGTTCTGTGTTGTTTCGTTCTACCTCTGAGGGGTGGCGTCAGCCATTGCTTTAGGTCTTCATTGCTTGGCTTCTGTTTGCAGTGTAGGCGGACCGGCTGCAGAGTGTTTGTGGTTTGTGTCCTGAGGATGGGAGTACATCTGGTATGTCAGCAAAAGCAGTGAAAAGTAAGCTCAGAATTATACTTTTTCATGCAACTAATATGCTTTAAAGACTTAGAACACAGCACTGAGACACGAAGAACAGAATCTCTGAGAGCACAGGAGCGTTGGCACTTGGGGCAGGTTTTGAAGGATGAGTAGGAGTTTTATACTGTAAGATCCGTTTGGAGCATCTCTCATTGTGGGTGTAGGGCCCTCACTGAGAATGTTCGTTAAGGATCATCTTAGTTGTCTAGTAAACACTGCTCTGAGCCCTAGGATATGGCACGGACTTTGGATTCCGACACCCCTGAGTATTAGCTCTCCAGTGTCCCACCGAGAACTCACTCAGCTGGGAATCTCTCTCTCTCTCTCTCTCTCTCTCTCTCTCTCTCTCACACACACACACACACACACACCGGCTTGAGTAAAGAAACACATGTATTAGCTCTTGTGACTTAAGAGCCCAAGATGGCACTGGCTTCAAGCATGGCTGGATACAGAGGCTAAACACGGTTAACTTAAGAGGGTCTGGTTTCTGTCTGCTCTCTCTCTCTCTCTGTCCTCGGTTCTGCTGCCTGCCTCTGTGTTGGTGTTGCTCCTTGGACACATGTCTCCATGGGCCATAGAAGGATGTCCATCACCCCTTGATAGAAATGACGTCCGCTGTGGTCACCTTTGTAGCTCTCGGCGCAGGTCAGCTTATAATTCCAGGGGCAGCGGGGTGGGGACTTTTCCAGCAGTTTCAGCCAATCCCTGAGCTGAGTCTGCAGGCCTTCCTTGGGGCCCACGCCGAGCCCTGAACCAGTTGCATGTCCAGGGAGACGGAATGCCCTGATTGGCCAGGCCGAGCTCACATGCCCTCCCTGGTGGCACTGGCAGTGTCACGTCCACCCCCACCACACAGATTGAGCGTGGAGGACAGGGGTTGCCCCAAGGAACATTGTGGCCTGCTGGCAATTTGCTTCAGCTTTCAGAGCCTGTTTCCCCGGCTCTAAAACGGGGCTGCTGCTCCCAGAGCAGAGCATCATTTTGGCCCCACAATAGGCAGCCACAGAAGCGTAATAAATGGCAGCCAAGGCAGCCGGAAGAGCGGGCCCAGGGACCTGCTTAGAGCTCATAAACCCTCCCTCGGTTAAAATGTGACACTCGGGGGCCGGGGAGTAACTCAGGTGTGTGGAAGTGCTCTGTGAACTCTGCGCTGCCCCCAGACCCACTGTGCTCCCAGCCTCGTTAGTGAACCATTTGAAGTCATTGGTCTTCTCTGCCGGGGCCTGACAGCTGCCATTGGACATTCATCGCAGGCCCTGGAAACCGACACGGCCTCTGAGCTGCGTGCGAACGCAGCCTGGGCTCTGGCGCTCGCTCACTGAGCCCCGTTTAGGAGACTCCCAGGATTCTGGGCTCGGGAAAGCGGAATTCCTGGAATACAGCCTTGGTCGGGCGCCTTTGAACATAACTGATTCTTGGCGTTTCTTCCCGCAGAGAGCATTAATGATGTGCTCACTGATAAAATTTACACCGTCTCTGGGGCCAGTGTTAGGGGTAAAGATGATGCGAACAACAGCAATGAAAAACGGCGCCGAGGCTCTGCTTCCGTGTCACGTCCACCCTCCTTAGGCCCTTTGCCTACTTAACTCGCCCTCCTTGGCACCTGTCGCGCTAGTCAAACCCCCGCACCTTTGCCCACGCTGCTGCTTCTGCCTGAAATGCCTGTCCCTTTTCTTGTTGCCCAGAACATGCTCCAACTTTAAAATCTCAGCTCAAATGCCTGTCTGTCTCCCCCTCTATCTCTCTGTCTCCCTATCTCTCTGTGTATTTTACTCCGTCAGTATCTGGTGAGTGTCCACTGTGTGCCAGGTACTGTCCTGGAGTCTGGGAAGACACAAGTGATCAAAACGGATACAGTCCTGCCTGCATGGAATTTCCATTCTAGTGCGGGGACAGCCCCATACATAAAAGGCATCATAAATGAGATAAAGTAGGTATTATGTTAGTGAGGGATTGGTGTGTGAGTGTGCACAGCTTGCTATTTTACATGGGGCAGCCGGGGAGGGCCTCCCTGAGAAGGTCAGCTCTGAGGCAAGCCTTGGAGGAGACGAGGAATCTGGGTACTGACCTGGGAGCCGAGCGCTCCAGGCAGAAGCAATGACAGGTCAGGGCCCTGAGCCGGGAGCCTGCTGGGTGTCGAGGGTGCCACAGTGGGTGGTGGGAGCGGCTCGGAGACGGGCGTGGGGGCCTGTGTGCAAGGCCTGGTGGCCACAGAGACCTGTGCAGAAGACATGATGTACCTGCCTTTTATCAGGACCCCCTGGCAATAGCAGGGACAGCACACGGCAGGGTGAGGTCAAAAGCAGGGGCCGGCGAGGGGCCCTGAGCCAGGGGGTGGGAGCAGGTGGGGAGAAGTGATCAGATGCCGGGTGTCTAGTAGTTTCTACATGGAGCTGATGGATTGGATGTGGAGTGGGGGGAGTGAGCGAGGCTTCGAGTTTCCTTATTCAGATCTGTAGCATCACAGTTTATACATTTTATGATGGTCATTTGTCTCCTGTTTGTGGTCGTGGATGCTTTTGGTGACTTGACGAAAGTTATGGACAGATGAGTGTTCCCAGAGCTCCCAGCAGGCCATCCCGACCTTACGGACCCCTGGCCAGTGTGTGTTTGCTTGACTGTTTGCACAGCGGCTCGGGGTGTCATTCACACCACATGCAACATGAAAGGGGCCGAGTCCTGCACAGCTGCCCCTCACTGGTGGTCCAGTTCGGCCTCTAGGCAAGTTGGTGTCTGAATATACATGGGGGCCGAGCTTGTTAGACCATCATTGCACATGTAACAGCCACCCAGTAAACACTTGATAAATGTTTGCTGAAAGACAGTGATGATAAGGTTGGCACTTTGCAAGGTTCTCACACCCTTGTGGGGTGCATGTGTTAACGCGCCCATTTTACAGCCTGACAAATAAAGCCTCAGTGAAGAGAAGTGTGCTGTGCTGGGAGGAGCAGTGTCTGGTGTCTGACCAGGCTGGGGTGAGTGTGGGCTGAGCTGGTGCTTAGGCAGCCGTAGCAGCTGTCGTCACAACTGGATGTGGTGAAGCTAAGATGAGCCCAGGACCAGGGTCCCCCTTCCATATTCCCCCCGGCTTCCCATGGTTCTTAGGAATTGATGGTCCGGCTAGGATTATAAAGGAGAAAAAGAGAGAAAGGACCCTAAATGACTTCCGGTTTTCTCCTAGTTACTCCTCAGAGCAGCCCTGTGAGGCAGACCTTACTAATGTCCCCTTTTTACAGATGAGGAAAACTGAGGCTCAGAGAAGGTAGGAAACAGCTCAAGGCTCACCTCCTCAAGTCTCCAAATCCCCAGGTAGTTAGTGAGCAATATACAAAGTTAAATGCTAACAATTTAGCACTTAATCACACACTCTTCCACACTGTATTGTATGTAATTTAATACTAATTGCAGGGTTTCAAAAAGAGCTGAAGTGAATGCGGGTGAGAATGTCACGGGGAGAGAGACTTTGGGAACTGAACTGGGCCTTGGGGAGGATTGGGTTGGAGGCTGGAGGGAGCCGGAGTGAATTGTGGGAAAGGGAATATAGTGATGAGTCGGGAGATTGTGCAATTAAGTAACGGAGTCTGTGAATGTAAGTGTTCCGTTCACTGAAAGCTTTCTCGGTGCCAGGTGCTGTGCTAAGTCCTTTCCACTGTAACTGCCTCCATCCACATTCATCCTACGAGAGAAAGGAGACTCCACCCAGACGGGTGCCGTCATTACCTCTGTTTCACAGTTGAGGAAACTAATGGCAGTGTTAGGAGATGGATGGAGCTAGTGCGTGTTCTCCCCAGCTCAAGTTCAGTGGCATCCTGTCAGAGGTGGGTGCGTGGTGACTGCTGGGGAGTAAGGACAGGCCCTGCTACTCAAAGTGTGTCCCACAAGCCCCGTCTGGGAGCTGCTGGAAACGCTCCGTCCCCAGCCCTGCTGCATCGGAGCCTGCCTTCCAGCATCACCGCTGCGTGATTCGTGTGCACATTTAGCGTTGGAGAAGCACAGGCTGGTGAAGACTTGGGCTGGATGGAGGCCTGTGCTCTTCACGTCTTTCTGATGACCTCTTCGTCCTGGCAAGGGTGGATGAATGTTCTGGAAGGGTTGAAGTGAAAGCCCAGGGCAGCCCACGATCAGCTGAGAGCGCTTTGAAGTTCTCATAGTTCATCAAAAAATGCCATTGAATGTTTCGTTCCATGTTGTAACATGTATCTGGTCATTTTCATGTTTCAGACTGGTTACGTGAATTGCCTGGGAGTAGGAGCCCGTTCGTGGAATATGCATGGGATGGGTGTCCTTGTGTCTTAAATGGGGGGGGTGTAATAATAAGCACTTCAAAGACGGCTGGGAAGATCAAAGGAGGGTCATGCTTAAATTGTCCTCCTCATACACGTGCTGTTATTCTAGAAGGAACTGAGACTCGTCCCCTCACCCAGTGTCCTGAGCCCTGGACTAGGAGTAACTTGCTGGGTCCCCCAGCCAGGGGCCCCTTTCCTTGTAATCAGAAAGAGAAGTGAAGGCAGGAGGAGAGAGACCCGGACAGGCTGGGATGGACCGAGGCAGTTGCCATCCACCTCCGAGGCCGAAGGAGGAAGGGGAGCCGGAGCGGCGCAGGCAGAAGGCTGCGGGCAGGGAGCTGGTCCCGGGCTGCGGAAGCGAGGTCGGGCGTCTGGGCCGCGAGGGGTGGTCGGCCGCCGGTCAGCAGTTGCCACAGCCCCGCGTAGGGGAGTAGGGGGAGGAAGGGACGAGCTGTCCTATTTGGTTAAGGGGGTTGGGTCACCCTTGGATAGGGCTCTGGAAGAGTAGTGGGGCTGAAGCCGGATTTTGACAAGAAGAGAGCGGTGGGGATTCTTTTTGTTTCTCTTCTCCCCGTGATAATTCACCCAGACTGCATTTCTATTATAAATGTCTTACTTGCCCTTTAAAACTTACTCCCTGGAACTTGTGACTAGAACCCAGCTGACATGGTCTCTTTAGTCTATTCCTTGGCAAAATAATAAATAAATAAGGAGCATAGGAAATTGTGAAGCATTGTTTATAGTGTGATTCTACTTTTGTTTAAAAGAATGTGTGTTTGTGTGTATTTTTATGTATAAAATAAAGAAAAACATCTGGAGGACTATATATCACATTATAATGGGGGGGTGACTGGTATATACATATGTCACTTTCAATATGTGTAGTTTCATTACTTATCCCTCCACACAGCTGTGAAAAAACATATTGTCAGGTTGTGGTGGATGACATAATTCTTTGGACTGAAAATGAAAGAGACAGTCAGCTGAAACTTGTAAAGCAGTCGCGAAATGGTCCAGAAACTTCTTCAGGCGTGGGTGGGTGTCGGGGCTCAAGCTCACTCCCGTAGGAATCTCTCTCCCTCTCTCGGATCCACTGTCTTCTCATCAACTTCATCCTCACGTGGTTCCAGGCTTGCGTCTCATCAGCTCAGCACCGCGGTGGAAAGAGAGCAGCTTTTTCCGGGAGTGTTAGCCAAGCCCCGGGCTGACTTTCTAGGGCTCAACCCCAGACCAGGGAAGCATTGTGGCCCTGTATTGATTGGCAAGGCCAAGGCCAAAGTCCTGTGACCCAAGAGGATAACAAAGGAACCTTCAGGGGCATCTCAGGAAGCCAGTTCACTGAAAGAAGGGGCCGAGTGGTTGCTCAGAGCAAACCCAGAGCTCTGTTGCCAAAACCCCAAATGTCTGCTCTGAAGGGACCTTCATTCTCTGAGTCATGTATTTCTGTAATGACGGAGTTGGTGACAATAAGCATACATTTTTCTCGCGGTGGCAAGAGAAAAACGTGACTCCCTCTTAAAACAACTGATTTGGGATGCCTTCGGTTAGGACGATTGAGATAAGTCAATCATGAGCCTGGAGAAAAGATAAAGCCCCAATCTTGGCCGAGCCCTTGATTTTATAGGGCCTGGGAGAAACAAACGGGAAATTGATCTCGATTTTCGTAGGTCGTTAGTTGTGTGTGTTGAGCCCCATTGGGCCATCAGGCAGCCAGCCTCTGGGGCTCTGGGTCGCCAGAGTGACGCGTCCGGGGAGCCGGCTTGCGTCACGGTCAGCCCCGCCTCGCGGCCGCCTGTGCGAAGAGTGTGCACTGCCCCCCGGCCTCAGGACGTGCTTTCCTGCTTTCTGATATCACACCGCTCTGTTTCTTCATTTCAGGGTCTCACTAAGGACATGGTGACAGACTTTGATGAGAAACATGATGAGTATTTAATATTGCTTCAGCAGAGGAACCGGTAAGACGAAGCCGCTTGCCGGCCGCCCTTCCTATTAGCCAAGTAAAAGCCCTGTGTGGATGTATTAGCAGCACGCAGACTCTGGTTCACATAAGCGAAGGGGTGCAGTTACCTCCACTCAGAAGCTCAGCATATTCTCTGCAATGCCAGCTCTCATTTCTCCATTCACTCATTTCACTGCGTCTTTTGATGGAGCTGTAGCAAACTATTCGACGTGTAAGTGCCGCCTCTTGCCTCCCTGCTTCCGTTCTGGGAGAAGGTAGGTTTGTCCCGAAAAGCTAGACCTTGGCAGGGCCTGTGCATTAGCCAGGAAAGCTAGACCTTGGCAGGGCCTGTGCATTAGCCACCTGAATAGCCCGTTCTGTGATCTTCCAGGCCGCTCCCATACTTTGAAATCAGAGCCTGTAATCACGCCTTGTTATGGAAAGATGGTGTCATTGTCCGTTTGTGTTTGAAGTTGGTCCATACATCATTTAAGGTGACATTAGTGCGGATTTTGACTCGGGAGTGCTGGTTCTTGCAAAAGCCTGCAGTAGATGCAGTGTTTGGTGACTGAGGTCAAAGCAGTGCGGTCTGGTTTGAAAGAAGTCTGCAGGGCCGTCCAAGTTCATTTCCGGTTTGCTGTGGTTTGTTGGCAGGCCTGGAACCTTGCAGTAAGCCCGGTTTGCAAACTCAGATGCTAGGAGGGGCCAGGCAGTGAGTGAAGCCCGCTCAGTGGGTGAGGACAGTTGGGGGCCTGGAATTCTCATTTCCAAGCTACTGGGGCTCAGGCCACTTGTTGGTGGGGACACAGGCCCAGGGGTTTGTGGGTTTGAGTCGTGACACTGTGACACCGCCTGTGCTTTAAAATGTTGGTCATGAATTCAAATGAAAGTGCGAAACAAACGGAAGAACGGAAGAAAGCTGGAGGCCTCTCAAACAGGCCTGCAGGAGGCGGAAGGATGGGGCGCTAGTTTGGGCCTTTGTATTAGGGAATTAGCTTGGGGTCTTGCAGGTGACAGAGTCTGGGGGTCATCATCCTGAATATGGACTCAGCCCTTCTCTGACTCGCAAGGACCTGTCACTTGGGGCTCCCGCGGCCTGTAGCATGGGACAAGTTTTTAGGTGTGAGATAGTCCCCTGTGTGTACGATTAGTGTTCCCACCCGCCGGCCACTTTACTAAATTCCGTTATGCCCCCCAGTCACCATGACAACAAACACCCTCCCACATTTCCAGGTGCCCCTGCTGAGGCCGTACCTCTCGCAGTGGGGACCTCTGAACAGAAATCTCTCCAGCACCAGCCAGAAATGCCAGGCACTCCCTGTGCCCAACTCCTCCTGACCCAGGGCGATCTGCAGCTGGACTAGCTGAAGGCCAGTGAACTCACGTGTGGCTTTTTGTCGTCATTGATGCCACAGAGCAGCTGTTTTTACTCAGTTTCTGGCAGGCTGGATGGGGTCCCCGAACCCCTGTGTGATCGTTTCATCAAATCCACGGGACGTGTCTGGGAGGAGAGTGTCAGATGAGCAAATTGCTTCTCATTAATCGGGGTCAATAAGTGTACAATCAAAGAGGCACCAGCCGACAGCGCGGATGAGAATATACGGCGACGAGGTGGCAGCACAAAGGCAACTAAAAAAATGTATCAAAACTGAGCTGCCATAAAATATGGGGGATGTGTTGTCACCGAGAGGGAGCTGGCTGGACGACAGGAAATTAGAAGGTGGAGCTGGAAAGAAACAGCTCCAAGTGGAGACACATGCAGAGGGGGTGCCACTGCGCTAGCGTCGGCTGTTGGTTCAAAGGCACCTTTTCTGGAGGGCCAGCCACGCGCCAGGCACCTCGTCCTGTCGTCTCGTTTTATCTGCACACGACCCGATGAGGCAGACACAGTGGCTGCCCTGTTTTACATACAAGGACGTGGAGACCCAGAGAGAGAGCTGTGTGCCCAAGGTCAAGAAAGTCTACTTTCTTATTTACTTTGCGCGACATGGTCATAAATAATCAAGAGGACAGAAACCTGCCAGGGTCGCCAGTGGCTCCCTGGCCCATGGAGTTGTGGGAATCAACTGTGGTTTGCTTGGAAATCCAGTCATAGGACCCGATGGAAAACCAGCCGCTGAGCTTCAAACTGGGCCGAGAGGGCAATGAAACCCCGGCTGCTCACCTGGGTTGCCTTGTGACCTCAGAAGGGCTGTGCAGTCACTGGGCGCGTTCTCAGGGGAGTCAGCCCAGAACACAGCGGCCCCAAGAGGCTGAGTGACACTGGTCTTTGAGTCACCCAGCAGGAGTTCACTGAGTACTTGCTCCGAGCCCAGATTCCCACCAGTGTGGGGAGAACACTGTGATGGGGAGACGCAGACCATCTTAGTTTGTGCTCCTGTGCCAGGAGGGACGGAAACCCAAGGTCAGTGGTCTTTGGGCAACAAGGAAACTTACTGGCTCACGAAATTGAGAAATCCAGGATGATAGTCTCGCTTCAGGCATAGCTGGATCCAGGCTCTCGAGTTAATGTCCGCAGAATCAATCGTTCTCCATCTCTCAGCTCTGTTTCCCCGTGTTGGAGTCATCGTAGGGCATTTCCCTCTCGGAGGCCAAGGCGGCCACTGGACACCCCACACCTACGTCCCACCTCGAAGGGAGGAGAGCACTTCTGCCGTCAGGGTTCCAGCAGAAGTGCTGAGAAGGACGCCCATGGATCTGGCTGGGGCCCCAGTCCCACCCCGAAGCCCGTCTCCCCGTGTCGGTGAGGTGGCAGGTCTCACTGGCCTCTCCTTGGCTGCCCCGTTAAGCTGGGGTGGAGTGAGCCTCACCTAAACCACGGGGAGTGAGAAGGAAGGCATGGAGCAGCACCCAAAGGGGAGCCCCAGGCAGGGCTGCGTTTGGGGGGTGGGGGGGGTGCCAGGGAGGCAGAAAGAGCAGGTGTCGCCACACAGCCCTTGCCTTCCCACCCAGCTGAGCACCAGGCCCCCTGTAATGATGCCTGAAGAAGCAGAAAGGGATCCGTGCTCCAGGAAAGGCCCAGGGGAGGGTGGAAGAGGTGGGGCCCAGCTCACCGCGCACAGACCCTCCCCGAGGACACTGAGTGATTCTGGTCACTCAACTTCCTGAAAGATGGAGCCACACCCAGCAGGTCTCGGGGAAGAGCAAGCAATGTGACCAGCGGGCTGGGAGGTGAGGCGCTGACGGCCAAGATTGAGGCAGAAAGAAGGAAAAAGGGAGCCAGCATGTAGTGGGGGCCCCTGCACGGGCGGATCCATGAGGTGGGGTTTCAGCCTGGTCCCCTGCTTCCATCCCCGTGACAGTTCAGACACATGGAAGTGTTTGCGGTCTCAGTGTGAAGAAAAGGAAACCTAGGGACGTGCCCCAGGTCACACTGAGGGGGACATGGCAGGGCCTTGGGTGGTGACATCCTAGAGGACAAATACCAGAGCCTGCGGGCCACCCAAGTTCCGGGAAGAGCGGCAGGCTTTTTGCACCACTGCTCTGGGTTCCTCCACACTTCGAGGCTGCACTCAAATGCCACCACCTCCCAGACGCCCCCAGATGCTCTGCCCGGGCGCCCTCCCTGCTCAGAGCCCCTGTGGCGAGACACGTGCTGAGGAAACAGAAACCGTAGAGCCGGCGGCTGGGAGGCAGGATGCAGAGCCTTGCGGACCTGACTTTAAATCTGGCTGCTTCCTGGGCTCTGACCTTGGTCAAGTTCATCTCAATCCCAGGCCCGTGAAGGACTCAGTGTGACAAGGCACCTGCAGGTCCCTCGTGAGGCCACCACCCAGGCGCGGGGCTTCCTCACCACCGCTGTCATTTCAGTGTGAAACACGCCTTCTCTCTGAGCTGCCAGCGGATACGCCTCGCGTGCCTGGCCCTTAGAGAACCCCCCAGTCGAGCCTTTGAGTAACTGAGGTCCGGGGGAGCCACGTGGCTGGTCCCCGGTCACATGGCAACTTCCGCGCTCAGAGACCCAGACAGTTCCGCCCGGAAGCCATTGCCACTAGGCCCACGAGCAGCGCATTGCCCGCCCGCTGAGCTGGGCTGAGTCCTCGCCACCTGGGCCCCTGCTTGTCCTGCCCTCGTCACTCCCTCGTGACGCCCTGTGCTCTCCATCCTGGTGCTTCCACTTCCACCAAGGAGCTCTCTGTGCAGGGACGCAGTCAGCACAGGTAAAGCGGACACGGAGGCTGCGCTGTGCGTCAGCCACGGAGGCTGGACTAGGATGCACGGCGACGCCTCCTCCACACCGGACCTGGAGTCCCTCGGAGCCACTTGTTCCAGAACTAGGCACTGAGAGCATTGCTCCCCGTCCCTGGCACTCAGCACGGTCCCCGTGCCCAGGGCTCAGATTCTGCGGGGTGGGAAGAGAATGAACGGACACAGAGGCTGACCTGTGGGCTGCGGTGTGAGACGTGCTGGGGAACAAGCACAACCTGAGAGAACAGACAGCCCAGGCGTCAGGGGCGGGGCTTCCTTCTTTGATGGGGCAGGGACCGCATCTGATTCCTCTGAATCCCCTTCACCAGGGCAGCTCTTTATGCAAAGCAGGCTATCAGTTAAACAAACCCCACTTTTCTTTTGATGCCACAGGAACATGACTGATGGGCTCGGCTGCAGCAGAGGCGTTCCTTTAGCGGGTCCTTTCACAGTTTGAGTAATTATCTCCTCATTTATCAGCTTCATAAATCCACATTTTCATAAATCATCCTGCTTAAGGAGAGGCCCACGTGGAGTGCCAGCCCCAGGTCTGGGGGACCAGGGGACCACCATAGTTGGTAAGGTAGCATCAGGGAAGTGGAGGCAGGTGCCTCCTGCCTAGTGGTCGGATTTTCTGCCCCCACAACCCTGCCCACCCGAGTCGGGGCTTCCCAGGGCCTGGGCTCCCTGCTGGTCTGTCCCAGGACACTGTGGGTGTCCCCTGAGCCCTAACTGTTTGCTCCAGTGAGTGTGGCGAGTGCTGTGTTTGGAAGTTGTCTCTTAGTTACATGTGTTTCCTTCTGTTTTATGCAGTTGCCTCACAGTTGCCCCACAACCTGGCATCTCCTAGGTTTTCCAGGGCTGGCAAGACATAAACAGTCTGTAATGTTTCTGCCACGATGGTTAAAAAGATGGATGGAGCAGCAGCTCAGGAAATGTTTTTAAAAGCAAACAGAAACCCCCATAAAGCCACCCTACGTGAACAACTGATTTAATGTTTACATTTATCACCTTCCACTCTGGGTCCACGAACACACTCTTTTTCCAACTTTGCGCTTACCACGTATGTCCCGTTTTTATTCTGCCTTCTCCCCACCACTCACACACTGAACAGATCCTAAGAAAACCCTGCATTTGGACAGATTCTTCATCATTCTAACAGCTGCATGAGATCCCAGGTTCCACTTTCCTGCTGTGGGACATTTGAGTTGCTTTCAGGGTTTGGTTACGATTGAATGCTGACCATTGTTTCTGATCAGGGATGTGCTTACTGGGCAAAGACCAAGCATACGGTCTTTTCTACATTGTCGTATTACTTCTCAGAAGGTTCTGTGAGTTACCAGCATCGTGTAATGTTTGCCTGTTTCAACGTCAACTCACTAGCCTTAGAAGCTGTCTTCATGGTGGTGAAGACTCTGGAGCCAAATTGCTTAAGTTTGTAGCCTAACCCCACCACCGTGGTAGCTGTGTGACCTTGGGCAACTTACTTAACCTCTCTGTGCCTCAGTTTCCTTATCTATTAAATGAGGATAATAAATGTAATGGCCCCATAGGTGGCTGTGGCGATTCATGTCAATCCTCATTATTCACAGATTCTGTATTTATGAATTCATCTACTCACTAAAATGTATTTGTAACCCCAAAATCAATGCTTGTAGTGCTTTCACAGTCATTCAAAGACATGTGCGGAATGGCACCAAGTGTTAGTTGCCCAACGCAGGCACGTGTTCTCAGCTGAGGTGTGGAGTTGGGCAGCTCTGCCTTCAGCTCGCCCACGTGAACAAGGTCCTGCTTCCAGTATACTGAGGGCCATGCTTCCCACATTCTTGTGCTTTTTGTTGGTGAGTCAGCCGTGTCCACCGGCCCCCGGCCTCGTTGAACTGCTGTTTAGTGGTGCTAAGTGGGAGGGGGTGGTGAGGTCCCCACAGAAAATACACACATGTGTGAGAGAAGTTTCATTCGACTGTCAGTTACGGTGCCGCGGGCCATGAGTCATTGTTAATGAATCAGCTCTCTTTTACCGTGTTTCCCCGAAAATCAGACCAGGTCTTATATTAACTTTTGCTCCAAAAGACGCATTAGGGCTTATGTTCAGGGGATGTCATCCTGAAAAATCATGCTGGGGCTTATTTCCCGGCGAGGTCTTCTTTTCGGGGAAACACGGTATTATACACAAGGTGCCTTTCAGCAGAAACGCTCATGAAGCGAGGAGATGTATTGATCAGTTGATGAAAACGTGACCAGAGGCACGCAGGAACCAAATCCCGGGTCTTCACCCTAGAAGCAGGGGTCCCTGTTCACTCATTCGGTGTGTGCGGCAACTTCGTGGAACGTAACTAGCAGGAAGAATGAGAATCACCTACTGACGTAAAGCGTGTAACAGTCTGGCGTGTAGCACTCACCCTCTGTTGGACGGAGTCCTGTTATTTTTTTTAATTTACGTCTTGCTCATTGGCTAGGAACTTATTTGATCCCTGAGGAGGATGCACGCTTGTTGCCATGTTATTGGTTGGTTGTCTGTATTTCTTCTTGTGCTGAAATAAATCGAGCTGATGTGGGGGTGCACAAGGGGTCTATAACGTCACCAAAGTGTGTGGCCGAAGAGGACACGGCACCCCATTTATAGCATTGGGGGGAGGACCCAGGCTGAGGGGTGAGGCCGGGCTTTAGACAGCTGACTGGAGACCTCACCGTGCCCAAGCCCGTTTAGCCACGGAGAGTGACAACCACATCTTGAATCTTGAACAAAGGCCTGCATTGATACAGGTTTAACTGCATCAGAATATACAATGGTGACATTTGCGATAACAAGGGTGAGTGTTGGGAGCACATTTATTTGCTGAAGCAAAAGAGCAGTCAGAGGGTGCTTTCTGATCAGTGGGTGTGTGATGTGAACCCACATTGGCTCACACGTTGAACAAAGTGCCGTCATCCACACACAGTAGGAAGGGCCACTGGGACCATCCCCGAAGGTCCAGGCTGTGTGACGCAGTGTGTGCACGTGCCTGCTTTCAGTCACAGCCGCCACCTGGCTAGGTAGGATGTGTGCCTTCAGTTTTGCCAATGTGTGTTTGAGCCCCCAGTGAACGAAAGCAGAAACACCCCTGCAGGGCCGGAAGCAGTCTCCCCCTTGGGGCTTTTCCATGTATGTACTGGGCTTCTCAGAGGCTGTTGTAGCCCAACAGCTGGGGACCCGTCCCCGCCCTCTCTGATAATCAGAGCAGCAGTTCTCTCCCCGGGTCGGGTGGGCAGCCTCCCACGCTCAGATAATGAGCAAACGCTCATTTCTCTCCCAGGATATTAAAGCATTTGAAAACCAAGGACCCCATGCAGTTGCGACTGGAGCACTTGGAGCAGGGCTTCTCTGTCTACGTCAACGGGGCCAATTCTGAGCTGAGGACGTCACCGCGGAAAGCCATCCACCCTGACTTCTCCAGAAGCGCCTCGCACGCCGAGGGGACACCCGGTGAGCACAGGCCCTCCCAGGCCACGCGCTGGCTCTGTCACCTAATCACAACTGCGGGGCCACATCCTACGCTCATCAGCTTACCAGCAAGTAACTACCTGACCATCCACGTGAGCTAGACCCCCTTGGCCAGGAAGGGAGAGCACGAGAGGGAGAGAGAGAGAGAAATCCTTTCTTATTCCTTTCTACTCTCACCTCGGCCTCCACTACCCCAGGGCAAAGGTGGCCAGAGCAGCAAACGCCTGGCTTTTACAGTTCCCAGCTGTCAAGTGCCTATAATTTAAAGAGACGTCTGGGATAATTGTGATTACACCTGATTTTTACCCGATGTGTCTTCACTTCAATACCTAACCACGCTGTGTGATATTTGATTCCACTGTTCATGTTTTGAATTGGTTCCCCTAGACTCTGCATACCTAACACGGCTTTCATGGGTCTTTCAATGAAAGCACGGAAAGTCTGTGAGCTGAAACAGTGGAGTAGAAAGCCCCCGACCCAGTGGCGGGCCCAGTGGAGGCACCAGAAGTGACTGGTGATTGAATGAGTGAAGTGAAGGACGTGGGCTCATGGCCGTGTTACTTGGGGGAAACCACTTTGTCTCTCTGTACCTTTGTTTCCTCATCTTTAAAGTGGCACCAATGAGGGTGCCCGTCCCTAGGGGCCAGTGTGCCCTTCACGCAGGCCCTGTGCCTCAGAGGCCAGTATGCGACAAGAAGAGGATTTGGAACGAGGCAGAGCTGGGGTTGAACCCTGTTCTGCCACTTCCTTGCTCTGAGGCCTCTGGCACTGGGGTCCTCTCTGCCCCTCAGTTTCCTCTCCTGTAAAATGGGAATAATGCTGCCCGCCTTGCAGGCTTGCCAGGAAGATGAAACGGCATAAGAGATGTACAGGGTCCGGCACACAATAATCTTGATTTGTGTTGTTCTAATGCATTGCCTGACAGGTATGGTAGGATCCCAAGCCACGAATAAACAGTGAAAGTCAAAACAACAGCAAGGTGACAAAAGGAGAAAGTGATATCCCCACCCCTTCCCTGGGAGAGCTACTGCAGTTCAGTTAGGAGTCGACTCGTTGCATGAGCTTCCTAGCCCCCAGGGAGAAGAGAGAAATGGGATGAATCTCCCAGCTCTCCTGGCAGAGTTGTTGGGCGATCTGCCGCTAGTTCCGAGAAGGAGGCCTTTCTGAGTCCAGGTTGCAGGGAGGGGCCAGTAACAGGAACCTCTGTACTTGGGCCACCAGCAGGGTGTCCCCTTCTTTGACACACATCTCTCCCATCACCCCGTTTTTACACAAATCCTGGGCTGTTGGTACACTCGCCTGTATCCTGCTTCTGTATCTCAGAGACTGTTCCTTGTGTACATAGACCTGCCCGAATTGGCTGCACATTATTCCACGTATTATTCCCTAGCATGGAGGCTCCGTGACTTACTGTCGTTCCGTTTTTGCTGGGCATTTAGCTTGTTTTCTAGCGCCTTGCTGCTACAAACCGTGCCACAGTGAGTAGTGTCGCATCCGGGATTGTGGGCACACGGACGTGTATTTCAGACGTAAGTTACAAAACTGCCATCAGTATGAGCTTGTCATCGGCCCCTCACCAAGTCTCCTCCCTTGTCTCTGGTGCAGATTGCGGACGGAGAATCCTGTTTCGAGACGCCGAGGAAGCTTTAAGACGCCATTCACGGACGGCCCCCAGCAAAGTCCAGCGCCGAGGATGGCACCAGGTCTGGGAACGCTGGGCAGAGTCAAGACTGTGGCCCGGGTCACGCTTTAGAATAAGGAGTGGGTTTATTGGGGGAACAGAAACATAATCAAGTGTTTGGAATCGCCGTGGGCAGTGGATGGGTCTGGCCGGGCACTGCAGTGGTGCCCTCTCTGCATGGGGCACTGGCCTTTGGAGCGTGGAGGAGCCCTCGGACCCGCCAGCCTCTCTCTTGGCATGATCCTCCCCTCTGGATGGGCTGCGCAGCTCTTCTCCAGAGTTTCACAGTTTGGACTCACATCCCCGTCGTGACTCATTCATACACCTGGGTATTTTTTTAAATTGAGCACCTACTATGTACCTGCCACGGTCTTAGATGCTAGGGCTGCAGTGGGGGAATAAGACAGGACCCCTGCCCCACAGACGTGGATGCCACCTTGGTTGCCAGCGATGCAGCTCCTGCCAGCAGCCTCTGCCTGCATTTTCGAGCCTCTACTGGCATCCACGCGTGGGCTCAGCTCCCACGAGACCCCCTCACCCCCCGCCCCTGGCCTTCATGGCAGACCTGAAGGTCTGTGTCCCTCCTCTTTTAAGGGAGCTGAGGAGACGAAGGCTCAGAAAAGTCACATGAGCTTTCCAAGGTCAACCACCAAGGAATGGCAGAATCAAGACCCACACCCAGCTCTTTCACCCCAGGCTCGGTGGAGGTGCCCATAGCCCTGACACCTGACCTTGCAGTTACCCACACCTGACCTGGGACCAGTGTGTCACAGCCCCCACTGCAGGTTCGAATCGTCTGCGAGGTCTTAGAATACCGATGCTCAGGCCCCAAAGATTCTGACTCATTTGGTCGGAGGTGAGGCTTAAGCAATGGTATAGATATATGTTTGGTTTTAAAGATTTTATTGGGGAAGGGGAACAGGACTTTATTGGGGAACAGTGTGTACTTCCAGGATTTTTTCCAAGTCAGGTTGTTGTCCTTTCAATTGTAGTTGTGGAGGGCGCAGCTCAGCTCCAGGTCCAGTTGCTGTTGTTAGTTGCAGGGGGCACAGCCCACCATCCCTTGCGGGAGTCGAACCGGCAACCTTGTGGTTGAGAGCCCACTGGCCCATGTGGGAATCGAACTGGCAGCCTTCAGCGTTAGGGGCACGGAGTTCCAACTGCCTGAGCCACCGGGCCGGCCCCTATATATATGTGTTTTTAATCCTGTGCTCACCAAGATTGGGCAGGACCGCCTTACAACATTGCACACTGTACCACACGTATTGGCCTATAGTACATGCTTTCATGGGCTTTATCGGCCCAGCTTCGCCATAGCCCTGTAGGGCTGTAAGTGTCCTCTTCGTGCTGCTGGAGAAATTGAGGCCCAGAGAGGTAAGGTAACTTGCTCAGAAGCACACAGCTCCTAAGGGTGGAGGGTAGGCTGAGGTTTGAACCCTGGACCTTTGACCCCAAACCCAGTGGTCTCCTGCTTCTCTGCAGGGGCATTTGTGGGTCTCTGATGAAATGGGGAAGGGCATCCCTGCCAGCCTGTTCCAGCGCTGATGAGCGAGGCTAGCAGGGCACACAGCCCAGAGGCCCCCTCTGTCCCCAGCAGTGAATGTTCATTTCTCAGCAATGAGGCCTTTCCCTGCTTGTTGTGTCAGACCGTCCTTCGAGTTGCTCTGAGAGCCTTCTGTTGTCAGGAGCCATGTTTGCATATTAGACTGTCACTTAATGGCTGCCCCAGAGTCCGGGCGATTTATAAGACTTGGCCTAAGATTAATTAGCGTCCCTCTCCAGTGTCTCCCTGTGGTCCCACACTTCACAGGGCCTAATCACGGCCCATTTCCTGGCTTCCCAGTGCCCGCTGTGAATGCTGTAATTGTCCTCCTGTCAGGGGTCAGCCCGTGCCTAACGACAGAGACCACTCAGGCTGTTTTAATCAGAAGGGAATTAGTGCGGCGAATCAGGTGCTTACAGAGTCCTTGGGCGGGTGGGAGGGTGGGCTCTGAGCGCTTCCTCCTCCAGGCACTGTGCCCAGCAGCCTAGCGGGGGCGGTGGGGTCGGTACCAGGCATGCGTCGCCTGCGCTGTGACCCAGGAATCCAAGAGCTGCTGCCACAACTGTGGGCCGCAGAGTGACGCTGTGAGAAAGACCTTGCCCATAGCCTGTCCAGCCGGGTGGGACATCATTGTAAACCCCATGGCCTCCGCCACTGCACCGAACCCAGAAACGGCCTCTGCATTCACCTCTGCTTTCCTTGCCGTGTGTGACGCCATCTGATGAGCTCACCTAAGTCGCATCCAGAACCCCAGCTGAAAGGGGGTCTGGGAGACGCAGTGTCTGACTCTCGGCCCCTGCTGAACAGAGAGGCACCCTGGGAGGACAGCAGCATGGGTGCTGGGGGTCAACCCCCCCACCATCACTGCATCAACTCCGCTCTACCTGCATGCAGCCCTCTGGGGACCACTCCTCAGAGATACAGACAAACAGGGAGTAGCCAGCCAGTGACTAGAAGCCATGTTGTGAAAGAAATCACCTATTAATTAGACAGTTACTACCACTGGCCAGAAAATCAGATAAGGCTCCATTCCTGCCCAGGAAGGTCCTCCTGTGAGGACAGTGTTTACCTGGGAGGGAGGTGCCACAGCTCTTTCCACTCCGCTGGCCTCCACAGCTTCTGGCCGATGGACCAAACTTGCCCCAGGTAGCGTTGTTTGAACTCACACAGTTTAAAAAGGCTTAGTCACTTGGTACCGTTTAAATTTAAAAAACTTTAATATATTTTTTAAGAAGCTCAATTCCTGCTTTTCTGGAGAAATGGAAAGATCTGGCCTCCAGGCTGGGCTGCCACCAACAGGAGCTGAGGAGCGGCTGTCCCTTTAGGGGCACAAGCCTGCCTGTGTGCGCTGTCCCCACCACTCCCTTTAGGCCAGAGCTGAGGGTCAGGGGGCGTTGCAGTGTGTTATCTGCGCTGCTGGTGTTTCTAACCCGGGTGGCTCCCACCTTTCCATTTCCCACCTGGCTCTTTGGGGAGTAGAGGAAAGGCTCCCACCTTTCCACTTGAACTTCTGACCCCTGGGGAGTAGAAGGGAAAGGCTTCTGGAGTCAGACAAACTCTTTACTAGCGTGTTTCCCTTGAAAATAAGACCTAGTCAGACCATCAGCTCTAATGCGTCTTTCGAAGCAAAAATTAATATAAGACCTGATCTTATTTTAATATAAGACTGGGTGTAATATAATATAAGACTGGGTCTTATATTAGCTTTTGTTTCAAAAGATGCATTAGAGCTGATGGTCCGGCCAGGTCTTATTTTCGGGGCAACACGGTAGCTGTGTGCCCTGGAGCTGGCAATGTGGCTTCTCTGAGCTTTGGGCTCGTCACCAGTGAAACACATTCCCGGGAAGGAATGTGTGCACAGTCTGTCCCAGGTGGCCCATCAGCAGCATCTGTCAGCTGCTGCTGCTTCAGGCAGGAGCCCTTGGCGGCAGGTGACAGACAAATCCAGAGAAACGAACGGTGAAGAGCACAGACTCGGGGACCCCGCGCCCAGGTTCAAAGCCTTGGCTGCACCGCTTAGTGGTTGTACGGTCCCAGATGCTAAAGCTCTTGGTGCCCCTTTCCTCGTCGTAAGTACCTGCCTCGTAGGGTCATCAGGGAGGACTGCACGAGCCAGTGTTTGGCGAGTGTTTCAAGCAGAGGAAGCCTCAGTAAATGGTACGACCGTAGTAATCAGTGCAGGGGCAGCCAGCTGAGGGCGGTCTGCTGGGCCACCTCATTCAATGCCTCGTTTATTCCGTGACAAGTTAGTGAGCACCTACTAAGTTCCGGATACTGGTAGGTGCTACGGTGAGAGCAGCGAGCGATGCGGGGTAGGCCGGCTCTCCTGGAGCTCGCATTTGCAGGGCGTGGGTGGAGGCAAAGTACCCAAAGCAAACAGGCAAGCCAATTAGTAAGCGCTGTAGGAGAGGAAAGCGTGGAATGGATGGACAGTGTCTGGGGGAGGTTTTACTCGAGAGAGCACAGGCTGCAAAGGCTGCCACAGGAGCTGACTCCTGAAGGTGCGATGGAGCCAGCCCCAGAAAGGTCTGGCGCGAGAGTCTCCGTGGGGGGCATGGGAAGGGGGTCAGGCTGAATGGAGGCTGGGGTGGCCTGTGCAGAGGTGCAGGGGCCCGGGGTGGAGGGCGGGGGTCACAGGTCGTGGGGCTGCATCACACTGGGCCTGGAAGACCCCGGGAAGGAGTTTGGATTTTATTTTAAGTGTGAGGAGTTCCTTGGAGGGTTCTCAGGAGAGTGACATGTTTGGGCTCGTGTTGTGGGAAGATGCCCAGCTGCTGTGTGCAGAAGGGCGGCTGGCAGGGCCAGGTGGCTGCAGGAGGACCAGGCAGGAGGCTTTGAAGACGCCAACTCAGCCTGTTTCTCTCTAGAACCTTCCCCAGCCCTCACCCCCACCCCTCTGTTCCCTACCCTCACCTTCCACTATCCCTTCAGCTTTCCCTACCCGTCGGGCCTTCTCCATGCCCGTTTTCCATTCCCTCAGTATTCGTCTGTTGTCATTTTCCAAGGGAGAGACCATCTGAATCTCTTAGCCCCTCTTTGTTACTTGGGACCTGGCCTGGATCGAGGTCAGGACGAGACGTCTGCTTCTGCCTGGATTGGCTGTGGCTAGAGGTGGGGGCCAGGGCTGATGGCTCAAAGCCTGCCTGACGGAGAGAGAGCTGTTCCTGCCTCAGCAGGCCCTGGGGCCCTCGCTTCCATCGAGCAGGTTGTAGGCGGGACAGTAAGTGGCCTCAGTGTGCCACCTGCCCTGTTATTGCCACAAGGAAGAGGGACGGGATTGGTTTCCTTTGGCCCCAGTAGTAGAATTAAGAAGCAAGTGTCTCCATAGTAGCAGGTTCTTGGGGACAGATTTTGGATGCCTAGACTAGAGCTGAAGACGGTCTCAGACTCTACCCTTTTGAATGCGCTCCGCTCTCCTCGCAGACAGCCGGGGTAGGCAGAGTGGTCAGCGGTGGTCATTTCTCAGAAGCCACCCCATCGGGAGAAGGACCATAGCCCTGTCCCAGTTCTGCAGTGACTGCTGGATGGGAGGACCCAGCAGCACAGACACAGCGGTCCGTGAGCCCAGCCGTCACAGCCCCCACACCGCTGGCACCGCCTCCTCCCCGTCACGTCCCTGAACGTTCCACCTTGTGGTCTTGCCAGTTTTTCTCAGCGTCTCCCCCACACATCCCCTTCCACGGACCAAGCCAGTACGTTGGTCTCTTCCAGCAGAATAGATTTCCCTTCTTAGGATCTCGTCCGGCAATTAGAAGCACGTTTGAGTAGAGCTGCCTCAGCCCCACCAGCCCAAAGATCCCCGGGCCAGAAAGTCCCAAGCAGCTGAGCGCTGGCCGAGAGGCTCCAGTTCCATCTGTAAAAGCCTTCCCGGGACTCTCCAGTTCTGGGGGGGCCGGGGGACGCCTGGCGCTGCTGTGTTGGGTTTCTGGCTTCCGCCTGCTCTGTGGACTGGCTGCTGGTGATAAATGGGCGCCGGGTGGAACTGTCCTTCCCCCCACTGCTCCTTGGCCTTAGATCTTCCTGCTGCTCTCTGTGGATTAAGATTTATGGCTTCCTCGGCCTTGTAATACTTGGGTGGACAGCAGCCTAATCAACAGAGCCGCCATTTACCAAAATGCTGTCAGATTTGATGAAAGTCGTCGGCTCTTATGAAGGGAGTGGCCTTCTAGCAATTTACTGTGGGGTGGGTTTCCTTAAAGGCCTGGAAAGCAAGTTCATTGCCAATTGTTACGGCAGGGGCTTTACTCTCTCTGTCATTGCTGTCTCGGCGTCCTGGTGGGGGCCAGCAGCTCAGGCACCTCCAGGAGAGCTCCCAAGTGAAACTGTGAAGCGTGGGGGGGCCCTTTCCTGTGTTTCCTCTTTGGGAGTTTTGAAAACCCCTGCAGTGAGGACAATAAATGAAACGACCCATAAAGCATCGGCCTTCACCACGACCTCGCATGACAGTATTGAGCACTAGGGTTGGTCAGAGATGAGACAAAGCCGGGGAGACCCCATCAAATGAGGTGGATTTCCTCCCCCCACCCCACACGCCCACCGTCCTCGGTATCTTCAGAGCTCTCCTGCCTCTAGAGGGAGCCAGTCACATACCGCACAACCTGCACAACCAGACAGGGCGGGCCCCCAGCCTCCATATTTTTTTCCAAGTGGCGATCAGCTTTCCTGCACACCTCCTAGAACATTTTGCAAAGAGGGGCAGCTGTGGGCATGGCGCTGGCCTGAGTGTGGCCGAGGACGAAACAAGCTGGCCTTGGCTGCCAGGCTGGAACGTGGGTGTTGGGGTGTTGAAATCTTGTCCCCGTCTGTCGTCGATACCACAGGGGCCTCAGCAGGTCTGAGCACTGCAGGTGGGCAGGAGAGAGCAGCTGCTTAGAAATGCCCACTCAGGGTGACGCTGCTTCCAGCTGGGGAGGCAGCCGGGAGCCTGGGCGTCACGCCTGTGAGGGCGTGAAGGTGGGAGGAGGGAGCTGGTATAGCCTGGGGGCTGGTTGGGAACCTGCCAGCCTGTGCTGCTCATGGGAGGTGGGCAGGGTGATGTGGGCAGGGCTGCTCTCCATGTCCCCCCAGTGGTGGCAGAGGCGCCTCCCCGGGGCTGGGGCGGGAGAGCCAGCCAGATGGAGGGGCTATTTATTCCCCTCTCCGGCACCCACTCAGCGGTTAGAAACTTTCTGGAGCACATGAATTTTGTCCCGTGTTGCATAAACACCTTCCGTGATGTGTGCCACATAAACTCCTTAACAGCCCAGGGCTCTGGATTTTACGTTTTTTTTATATCTTGACGTGTTTCCAGAACCTTGTATGCAGTCAGTACTCGGTAAGGACTTGCTGATTAAGTGCCTTCATACCTGCTGCAAACCTGTCTCCTGACACTTTGGTGAGGCGAACAGTTAATTTCCTGGGAAGGGGAGAGAGATACTTCAGGGCAGAGGGAGGGTGGGGAAGGGGCAGGAGAGGGAGAGGCATGTGGGTGCTCCTCCTTGAACACTGGAGCTCTTTCTCGTTTACCATTTAGATCAGACCAGCAGAGCTGCATGAATCCAGATCTCACTTGCCAGTGGGTTCCCTGGGGTTTCAGGCACGGCTGGATCCAGGTGCTCAGACAGTGTGGCAGGCTCTTCTCCATCTCCGATCTCTGCTTTTCCCCAGGTTGCCCTGTGTGGTACCCAGATAGCCAGGCCACCAGCAGCTCCCAACTTACATTGCATCACCCTGCTATTGGATCTCTCTTGTCTCCCCTGAACCAATCACCCAGTCACTGGGACAGAGGGGTCAAACACTCAGATTGGCCAGGCCCGGGTCATAGCCTCCACCCACCCCTGGACTCAGTTTCCCGTGAACACTTGGCTTGGGGGCTGGGAGGGGGAGGATTTCCCAAAAGAAAACCAGGGTGTTTTTACCAGAAGACGGGGGACGCGTGCTGAACAATGGAAACAACAGTGCCCACTACAAAACCTCCTAGATCTCATGCTGCTTAAACTTGAATGTGTTTATAAATCGCCTTTAGAATGAGTCTTGTTAAAACGCAGAATCTGATTCCTAGCTCTGAGATGCTGCATTTCTCATGAATTCCCAGGAGGAGCCAGTGCTGCTGGCCCATGGATGGCATGTGGGGTGGCGAGACACTTGCCCCAAGCCCTCCCTTTCTAGGTAAAGGAATAGCCACCCATGGAGGGCCCCCATGCCCAGTGGGCTTCCCTCCGTGTCCTCTCCTCCCCGTCCTCCCCCTCTTGTGCACAGTTTCAGCATTTGGACGTTATTGAGTGGTTCCTGGGAAGGAGGGAGGCCCGCTCTCCCTGAGGCGTCATGGAAAATCCATCTCTGTGATGAAATTCAAAGCCTTTATAGCTTCATCCTGCCCTGAGGCGGGAAAGCCCCCATGAGTCTCCTGGCCTGGAGGCCCCGGGTTTTATGTATTCTGTGTCGTGTTTACCCTCCGCACACTCAGAAATGCTCCGAGAGTGAGCTGACAAAGGCAGAAATGCTCCGAGGCAGTGAGGCCACACAGGGAGCCTGAGGCTTAGGCGGTGAGGCTGAGGGTCATGAGGAAGGTGGAGGGCAGCGTGGTTCCAGAAACGGCAGGGCGCTCTCAGAGTCCGGGGGCATCACCAGGGGACAAGGCCTCCTGGAGGAGGAAACCGTCCGGTGGCAGCGTCCTGTACCTCGTCCCCTTCCCTGAGCCCTGACAGGGTGGCTCCCGACCTGCCTTCTTCAGCCCCTTACACACTCACTGAGATCTTCTCCTTGAATGATCTCTAGCTCCGTCCCTGCCCCCCTTTTGGGTGTTAGATATTCTCAGGAAATTCTTTAATTTCCCTCTGTGCTCCCCTAAGGCACAGGCTGGGCGCATTTATTCTTCACGTTCCTGTTGGGAGCAATATAGCAGCTCCCTGGCCCCGCCCCCCCATCCACGGTTTTGCTTTCTGTTGCGGTTTGCGGTTTCTGTTACCCTCGGTCAACGGCAGTCCAAAAATATTAAATGGAAAATTCCAGAAGTAGACAATTCGTAAGGTTCTGCTGTTGCGCTGTTCTGAGTAGCACGGTGAAATCCCATGCTGTCCTGCTCCATCCCACACAGGACGTGAATCCTCCCTCTGTCCAGCATCCCTGTGCCGTCCACGCTCCCTGCCTGTTCAGTCACTCAGGAGCCGTCTCGGTGGTCAGATCGGCTGTCGTGGTGTCGCAGGGCTGATGTTCAAGTCACCCTGGTTTTACTTAACACTGCCACGTTCACATAATTTTTATCGCACTCGATTGTTATAGTAGTTGTTTGGCTTTATTATTAGTTACTGTAGTTAATCTCTCCCTATGACTAGTTTATAAATTAAACTTTATCATAGGTATGTCTGTATAGGGAAAAAAGCACAGTATATATAGGGTTCGGTACTATCCACGATTTCAGGCATCCACAAGGGTCTTGGAACGCATCCCCCATGGACAAGGTGGGATGAGCGTATCGCGTGGTGGTTTAGAACTGGGGTTGGTCAGCCAACGACAGCTCTTGAGCCAAATCTGGGCATAGCCTGTTCTTGCAAATGAAGTATTTTTAGGACACAGCCATGCCTGTTTGTTCATGCATTACCCATGGCTGCGTTTGAGCTACAGTGGGACCCATGAATGTTGTAGCAGAGGTCACGTGACTGGAAAAACCTAAAATACTGACTTTTCACAGGAAACATTGGCCCATCGCTGGTTGAGGGCAAGGTCTCTGCAGCCATACTGCTGTGGTTCAAATCTAGACTGAGTGACCTTGGGCAAGGGGTTGACAGCCTTGTGCCTCGGTTTCCCCCCAGGGTTACCATGAGCACTAAGTGAGCAGATAAATGCACCCAAAGCACTCAGAACGTGTTCGGTCTGCACCAAGTGACACGGCACCTAGTGTGAGAGCACCGATGGGAATGGGGGCTGTGTGGATGGGGGTGAGAAAGGGGTTCTGTCTCGCCTGCCGAGTGTCCCCAGGGCACCAGGGCTCCGGCCTCTGTTCCACTTGTCGAGTTGATGGCTAAGGTCACTCAGCTGTGGGAAAGCAGAATCGTCGCGCGTGAACGGTGCTGACACCCCTGGGGCATGAGGGGAAATGCCGGGTCTAAAGCACTACCCCTCCGGTGGGTAACAGATTTAGGGAGCGGACGGTGGGCCTCTTCCTTCTCTTGGGACCAGGGTGTAGCCCAGGCCGGGAGCTGTAGGAGGCCCTCGCTGTCAGATCCGTGTGCGTGCAGGGCACCCGAGCGGGCACCCCTCCTGCAGTGTTCTGGGCACCTCGCATGCACCACCCGGGCACCACCCTGGTCCCAGCCCTGCCCTCCAAGCCCAGCATAGCTGCTCTGACTCCAGCATGGAACAGGTGGCAGGCAGTTCCTTCACTTGACTATCAGGTGACACAGGTGGTTTGCTTCTAGGGGACAAAAAGTTCACTTGGGGGGAGGTGCGAGTCATCCTCACAGCAGTTCTGTGACACAAGTGTCCTTAGTGCCACTTTAATAGATAAAGAAAGGAGTGCTCAGCGAGGTTACCCGACTTGCCTGTGGTTAAAAAGGGACTAAGCGTCAGAGTTCCAGGAATCCAACCGACCTGCTTGAGTTTAGGACCCAGGCCCTTCACCTCACATGCGCAACTCTAATGTAACCACAAAAATAATCACACGTGCCCAAGGGAGGGTCAGCAACCAGGACCGGCTCAGCTGCGTGTAGCTGGCACTGGGCGCTGAGCTTACACAAGGTTTCTCCCACATGATCAGAGCGTCTGGAGGCAGCTGGGGACATGGGCTCCCTGTTTCCCACCAGGCCGTCCTGAGCATGTAGCTTTCTTCCTCATTCTTACGAGATGGCCACTCTGCACCCAAACATCACATCCACATTCCATCAGGGCGGAAGTTAGGAGGATAAAGGGCGAAAGTCCTGCTAACCTTCCCTGGTTAGCGGGAATACAGTGGCTTTCTCGGTGGCTGCACCCACAGACTTCCAGCCGCTCACATCTGACTCACACGGCCTGCAAGGGCCCCCAGCCACGGGGCCATCTTAAAGGGACACACTGCTGCACTGTGTGCCGGGTTCCGTCCGTGGGCCCGGAGAGGGCAGGGGACAGCGACGGGGTCGGCGGAGTGTCTCCACGGCCTGGCTAGGGTTTGGTACGTGGAGATTTGGGAGCGCGGCATTAAGGTTGGGAGAACAGCGTGAGCAAAGGCACAGAGGGGGAGCGTGAGGGCATAGACAAGGTCGGGACTCTGTCACAAACAGCAGACATCCTGCCGTGGTTCAGCGAACAGGAGCAAGTTTCAGCGCGTGGGGTTTTCCTTCAGGCGTGGCTGGATCCAGGGGTCTGAACCAAGCCAGCAGGCCTCTGCTTCCGTCTCTCAGCTCTCTGGTCTGTGTTGGGGCAGGGTGTCCCCAGCAGCCCCTGGCGTGCCTCCCTTTCGCTTAGCACCCCTGCAGCAAGGGTGCACCCCCTCCCTGCAGCTCTCGCAGGACTCCTAGGGCTTCTCTCATTGGCTGCCTTGAGTCCATTCTCCTAAACCAGCCAGGGCACGTGGTGAGTGGTGGAACACGCTGATTGGCTAGGGCACGTGGTGAGGAGCGGAATGCGCTGATTGGCCAGGGCACGTGGTGAGGAGCGGAATGCGCTGATTGGCCAGGCCTCAGTCACCGTCCCTCCTCTAGCACAGGGACTGAGAGGGGGTGTGTCCTGAAGCCCTGGGACTGGATGCCGGACTGAAACGACGACAAATACTCAGGGTACAGAAAACAGCCCTGCCTGCCCCAGCCACTGGGTGTGTGACGATATGAGCAGGAGTCAACGTAGGAGAGAGATTGGGGCCAGACTGTGGAGAACTTGGTTTTCCAGGCGCATCGCTTAGAGTACAGGTGTGGCTGCTGAAACAGGGAGACGCCAGTAACAGTAGCTTGCACACCATGGAAGGTGGCATCTCTCTGGCACACCAGGTGGGCACTCACCCTGCCCTGAGAGGTCATGGAGGGGCCCGGGCACTGGCTCTGTTGTTCCATCCTCTGATGTTGGCTCCTCCCGCCATCCTCGGCTGCTTGCCACCACCTCCTCGTTCCAGCTGGGCGGCTCTCCCGTTCCCTTTACGGACACAACCTCAAAGGTGCACACGTTCCCCCCCCACACACACACCTCATTGGCCAGGACGTGCTCACATGGCTGCCCCCCCAGCTGCAAGGGAAGCTGGGGGCGCCATGTACACATCTGGAAAGGCAGCGATACCGTAGAGGAAGGAGAAATGGACACTGGGGGTCACCGTGCAGTCTGCCCCACGAGGCCAAGGAGTAGGTCTCCCCAAGAGTGAGGCAACGAATGCTAGGAGGAAGAGAGCCCCCACCATACACAGTCTCCATGGCCCCAGAAGTGTGAGAAGTGTTACACGCGGTGTTTTGTTGTAGGTGACCCTTGTGTGCGTCTGTATATGGAAGGTCGGGGTGGCATACTGAAGGTGAGGTGAAGCCTTGAAGGAAAAATCCCCAGCGTTTCCCAAACTTATTTGCTCACAAAGCTATTTGGGAAGGTGAACACCTACTAAAATTCTACTGATAAGTTATTTCAAACCAAAGAGTTAACTAAAAAATTCTGCCAAGCCCACTCTGGGCAGTGGGAACCAGGAAAGACTTTTGAGTGGAAGTGGCTAGAGCCACCCAGGCTGGCCCAGGAGAGGATGCCAGGCCTGAGCGACCTGCCTGCTGGGTGCCGTCCCCGCCCGTCCCCGCCCTGCATCCGCCCCAACCTGCTTGCCCCAGGGCAGTCAAGATGTTCTTTCCACCGTCTCTGAAACGGTCTGCATTTTCGTGTCCAGAAATCTGTGCAGATCAGAACAGAAGCTGGCCGGCGGCTCCACATCGAACCTCCTCTGGACTATTCGGAAGACTTTGAGCCATGTGGGGACGTGACTGTCAAGGCAAAGGGTGCTTCTGGGGCTCGCCCACAGGTAGGCCTGGCCTCGGCTCAGGGTGACAGCCGCTCTCTGGGTGCTTTCTGTCCTGCATTCCTTCCTTCCTGGAGAAAGAGTCCTTTCCTACGGCTGACCCCATGACCTTGTTTTCCTACATCGCCCATAGAAACGGGATTTTACAGTAGGCAAAAGTGTGGGCCTTCTTACTTTTAACACCTTCCTCCCACAGAAACACACACATACACATTTTTTCTCTTGCTCTCTCACTTTTGAATCAACCAAACAATCCTCTGCTCAAGATCAGTCTGTACAGCCATCCGTGTCTCAGTCTGGGAGCTGGTTTAAAGCCAAGTTCCGTGTGTGAGGGTCCTGGCCCTGCCCCATGTCACAGAACACGTGCAAGCCCTTCAAGCACGAGGCAGGGTCGTTCCCTCTTCTCCCCTGACCATGTGGTACCTCCTGTTCCATGAACATGGATTCCTTCTTTGCAAGCTCCCAAGCGCCCCACAACAGGGCGGCCTGCCCCTCACGAGCTGCTAAGCCCTGTAGCATCCCTGTGCACGTGCCCAGACTCAGCAGTGCCCTGCCCCGCCAGCACTGAATTTGTCCACTGCGAGGGCTTGTTTGTGCTGCTTTCTTTCCTTTTCCTCCTCATCTCGAGGGGGCATGCCGTCCGGCTTCACAGTCAATTTCCCTTCAGAGTTATTTTCCTGCTAAATGAAACAGGAAAATGGCAGAGCCAGTTCTCGGCAGAGGCAGAAGCCGTAAGAGATGCAATCTGAACAGGGAACGGAACAAAAAGTGCGTGGCTAAAGATACTCAGCCAGCTCACACTGTTTGCAAGCGCAGCCTGAAACGGAGCAAAAAGGAAGTGCGTGTTGCACGGGTGTGTTCCATCTGACCTTCCCTATTGCAACACAAAAGCCCTTCACCTTCAATCATGTCCTTGGGTCAACTTGAGTTTCTCGGTGGCTCTGAGTTTGCAGACCGACGTGCCGCAGATAAGTTCTGATGCCATGCACGGTGCTTTCCAAATGTCTGACTTACAAGCTGACATTTAAGAGTCAGGAAATTCCACGTCGAAGTCTGAAGCTGGGGCCTCTCTTGAAAAATCAGAAGATTTAGGAACGACATATGTAGGCGACAGCAGTGACTGAGCTGAGAAGCAGCCGTCCCCTCGGGCGTGTGCCCCATGGGCCATACTCCTCACCCCAGGTCTCAGGCACCGTTTCTCACACTGAAGATAAAACAGACGATAAACACGTATATAATATGCCAGGAGGTGACAGGGCTTAGCAGAGAAACAAAGCCGAGGAAGGGGCTGGAGAAAAGCTGGGCCAGGACTGCCATTTTATGTGGGGGGGCGGGGGCTTCACCTCAAAGGGGTGATAGGGGAGCCGAGGTCTCAAGGAAGCCAGGCAGTGAGCCATCCTGGAGAAGAGGATTCCAGGTGAGGGAGCAGCAGGTGTGGAGGCCCCGAGGGGGGAGGCCGGTGCGGAGCTGGGTGAGCAAGGGGGCTAGGAAGAGCCCAGAGCAGTAGCCGAGCCTCAGGCCACACAGGGCTTGGAGGGCTGTGGTGAGGCTGAGGGCTTCCACCTGGAGTCAGAGGGAAAGCCAGCATAGGGTTGGAGCAATTTAGCAACTCCAGTGAAAGGAGGGCACCTCTTTACAGAAAGTTCCGCCAAAGTGCCAGGTGGTAGTCAGACTGGCTTGCCTTGGGCTGCATGTTGCAGTGGGTGATAAGGCTCTATTTAAAGGTATTGGCTCAAGTATCAGGACTGATTTCAAACATACATTTTTTTCTATTAAGAAATCTTTTGTCCCCGATAATGCATGATCAATATAAAAAATTCAAGCGATACAAAGGAAATAAAATTCCTTGCATTATCCCACTGCCCCAGATCACTACTGTGAACACGTAGGTATATAACCTTATGCAGACTGAAAACGGCACGTATCATTATATCCCAGAGGAGATTGTTGATGTGGAATGTTCCAGTCCTGGCCCATTCCCAATGAGGGTATTTCCCACGTTTAGTTATCTTAGGAGAGCCTAACAGGTGATAGGAGGACTTGACACCCTGGCATCTGGAATGCCTCCTCTGAGTTTTTCTTTGTGTGGATCCTGGAGTGGGGTGAATTGGATATTTGTCCACAATCATAACTTAGTGTTTTAAAGTCACTGCTACTTGCTGATACACATAAACAGCTTGCAGACCTGTCACCGCAGGTCTGCCGTGTGTGGGCTCTGCCGTGGCCCACAATGGCTCACCCACCGGTTGGCACTGGTACAGCTGTGCTGTCTTGGCAGAGCACCCCCAGGGGAGCAGCCCACCCACCCTGTCCCTTGCAGGCGGCCTCTGCAGAACCCTTCAGTATTCATTAATTTCATTGGCGAGCCTTGAAAAATGAGGGATCATTTTTAGGGCAGTTCCACTGCTTGGGTACTTCTGTTTCAGATTACCATATAAATAACCTTTGGGTGAGTGCCTTTGTTTTCTTTACTTTTTACTGTTATTTTCACATAAATGGGGCCATACCATCCGTGCTATATGACAAGCCCATCTTTTTCACTCAGCGATGTGTGACCATCTTTCCGCACCCGTCCTCACTCAGCCATCTGAACCAGTGGTGCAGGGTTCTGTTTTGGGAGTGGGTGGCCCGAGTTCGAATCCTGGTCCACTTACGAGCTGTGTTCCTGTAATTTGCTGGTAAAGCAGGGATGAGTTTGATCGGATCCGCTGTGGGAGCGAAGACAGAGAATGACCCAGTGAGAGGATGGGCGGCAGGGGGTGACGGAGGGAAGGAGGGGCCAGCATGTGCTCAGGGGCATACGTTAAGTTGTTCCACCGCATTCAGTTCTCTCTCTTGTCCCCAGGACTCCAACTCTCCCACCAGCAGCTCGCCCTCTGATTTCAACTTCGCCCTTCACAACGCACGTGGACATCCCGACCCTCCAAGCCGTGTGGACAAAGAAAGGATCCTTCTGACCATTCAGGATGTGATGGTAAGACCGATTTTCCACATCCTAACCACGAAGGGCCAGGTCTTTCCCACGGCCAAGCAGCTGGGCCGCAGGTGGGCCCCATGAGAGAGTCTATTTACACCTGGGAAAACGACATGGGTCACACCAGGATTTGCCTGGAACACAGAAACCTCTGGCCCACCCACCAGAGGATTTAAAATAACACACGAGAGACTTGGCTTCATGACGTTTAAAAAAACAAGATAGCGAAGGCGCACATTACGTGAGTCCTCGCTAAGTACCATGCACTGTGCTGAGTGTGGGGCGTGCGTGGCTGCACCAACCCTGACAGTGAAGTGTCTTCATTCTCACTTTATGGCTTGAGGACACTGAGGTGTAGAGAAATGCTGCTGCTGCAGGCTTCATAGAAGGCAGAGGTGTGCGCCGTGTCTCTGCCCGCCTGTGTCTCTGGTCCTCAGAAAGGTGCCTGGCATGGAGTTCATTCGCAAATAAATCTTTGTTAAGCAAGTGAATTGAATAATTGACTGATTCATTGAGGGAGGGTGTGGTGGAGATACCGGCTCGTCCCCCTGGGCAGCCCAGACGAGCTGAATTCAATCATCACATCACTAAGTTATAATTACGGTGACAGTATTTTCCAAACTGTGAATCAGGGCACAGAAGCTGACAAAGAATTTTTGTGCTGCTTGGGGTGGAAGAGTCAGTCTGGGAGATGAAGTTTGGATCCTGAGATACTGGGATGGCCGGCATATGGTGCCAGTGAAAATGCATGTTGTAAGTGACATGAGCAAGGCAGGCAGGGTTACAAGCACAG
Source organism: Rhinolophus sinicus (assembly GCF_036562045.2). Lineage (NCBI taxonomy): Eukaryota > Metazoa > Chordata > Mammalia > Chiroptera > Rhinolophidae > Rhinolophus > Rhinolophus sinicus. Next base: position 16,684,619 of record NC_133767.1, read on the forward strand.
CCCTTGGCCAGGGTGTCAGGACGTGGCAGGGAGGGTGGGGATGTAGGGAACAGTCTTGACACAGCTTGGCTGACTGTCATCACGGGGAAGCAGGGACCCAGTGGTACCAGGTACCTGGGTTTCTTTGTGTTCAATTTCTCCCAGGTTGTGTGTGTGTGTGTGTGTGTGTGTGTGTGTGTGTGTGTGTGTGTGTTTAATGTTGGTAACTAATTCATGATTTTCTGTGGATCAAACAAAATATACTGCTGGCCAGGTGTGGCCTTCAGACCACCAGTTTGCAATTTCTGGTCCAGACAATGAAAGCTTTGTCGGTTGCTGACAAGAGAGGAAGAAGAGGTCTTTCTCCCTCTCAGCCCCTCTGTACTCAGAACTGTCAGGGACGTGGTGCCCTGAATGTACCCAGAGATGACAGCTCAGATGAAAAGACAGCCTGGCTGATCGCATTAGGCAGGGCCCTGGGCGGGTGGGTTAGATAGCACAAGGCTGGTGAAGCAGGAATAATTCAGTGATGGGCATGAATGATTCATGTGGAAGGAAGCTGAACAAGCACTAAATGCCCATGAAATGCAAGTCCAGAGGGAGAGATACTGTGATCCTTTCACCCAGGAGCGTGTTTCTGTAAAGTGAAGACACTGGGTGGTATCTGATGCACTAAAGCATCTTTTTAACTCTCTTGAAGAGAAGGAATGACCTCTGCATCAATCTTGGATTAAATCATGTCTTTTATTACTTGCATTTATAGCCTACATAGAATTTCTTAGGTATTTTTACATTATTTTTCATCATTTATTTTACATTATTGTTCACCATCTAATACATTAGTGCTTTCTCATTGGAAAAGATTGAAACAATTCAGAAGTAAAGTGAGTAGAAGATGAAAAGCTCTCTATGCAGCCAAACTGTGCCCAGCTTTTGTTTTATTGAATATATATACTATGTTTATTTCACCATTTATTCATTTATTTATTATTTTCTATTCAGTTCACTTCTACTTTTATCTTGATTCCTTCTGTAAAATTTTTGGTTTACTTTATTGCTTTGGTTCTCCCTTACCCCATCCTACATCCTGTCTTCTTAAGTTAAATGTTTAATTCATTTCTTTAATCTTGTTTTTGAATTTATCAGTGTTAAGGCTATAAATTTTCCTCTGAGCACTGCTTTGTCCTTATCCCACAAATTTTGCTCTGTATAGTGTTTTCATTGTCATTTCTTTCTAATTGGTTTGTGATTTTAGGGTTTTTTTTCTCTTCTAGTTATTTAGAAGGAAGAAATAGAGAAAAACAATAAAGTTCTAAGTAGGTGTTTTGTTTGTCTATTTTTTTTCTCCTTTTGTGTTTATCTTTAATTTTACTATGTTATAATCAGAAAATGGCTTGTTTGGTTTCTGTTTTTTTGGGGAAATTTCTTAGGTTTTGTTTGTGGTTTAGCAGATCATTTTTATGAATGTTCCTTGGTGTTTCAAAAGAATAATCATTCTCTTTTTAGTACAAAGTTCTCATTATATCTATTAAATCAAGCTATTTATTGACTTACTTAGCTTTGTGAGTCTTTAAGTATGGTTCCAAACCACTTCTATCAGAATCATCTGGGCTGCTTATTAAAAATGGGAATTCTCACACCCCTCTCAAAGATACAGAATTGGATCTGGAAGGGGATGGAGTGCTTGAAATCTGCATTTCTAATAAGACTTCCAGGAAATTCTTATGTTCATTAGCAAATGACTGCAGTAGATCCTACTTAATTTTTGTCTATTTAATCCAATTGATTTCGGTGAACTTGTTGATTTTTCCTTATATTTCTGTTTTTGCTTTAGATACTTCAAATCTGTCATTGTGTACATATGGAGTCAAGATGTTTTCTGAGAGATAGTACCTTTTATCCATATGAATATATCAGTATTATTATCTTTGTCCCATTTAAAGCAGGGGGCCTTTTCAGTCTGAAGGCTTGTGTCTCTCTTTAGCACCGGAACAGTTAATATTATTATTATTCTCTTCCATTGTGTCTCTTCTGTCCTCCTGGAGCTTCTGTTGGCCAAATGTAGGCCCAGCACTGTGCTTTCAAGTCTCTTCATTTCTCTTTCAAACTTTCTTTTTGCCTTTTTGTATTATGTATGTTCTTATAAAATCATTTAGCTTGATTTAAAAAGATAACAGTCACCTTTTTTCTCTCTTTCTGCCTTTTAGTTTATCTTTTTAAAAACGTTAACAAAATTAAAACTTTTAAGATCTCTAGTTGTTTCTGGAGAAAGGTCTTCTTAAATCTCTGCAGGGATATGAATTTCCTGTATTCTAACACCTTCCTCTATTTACTCTATTAACTCTCTTTCCTCGGGTGTTGCTTCTTCTGTTGATTAAATTTGGTGCCTGTGCCTCTGGGCGTTGTCGATGTTCCCCAAACGTGTGCTCGCTCTGGGCTGCCTGCTGATCCCTGTGTTGGAGAAGCCTCCTTCCGGGGCTCATTCTAGCTGCTGCAACCCCACCCTGGTCACTGGGGGGCAGGGGCTCAACATGCTCCTGGGGGCTGAGCACCTTCTCTTCTCTTCCAGGTGTGGGGGCTTCCAGCCCACCCCAGGGATGGTGACCTCCTGTGGGGCGTTGTCCTGCCTTCCTGGTCCAGTGCCCACCTCCCGGGCTTCAGCCCGTGGATGAGCACGTCTGTGCTTCACACAGCTGGGGAGGGGCCGGCAGCCCTAAAAGCAGACCCTCGTAAATGCCCCAGGGCGTGCCCTCACTCCATCTTGACTCTAGACTCACACACACGCACAGACACACACAGACACACACACACACTCCTCCTTTGGAAAATTGTACTGTGCACATTTTGGCCTGGCGTTTCCTCCATCTCTCAGGAATTCCTCAAAATTTCTAGTCGGTTAGCAGCGTTCTTGGTTGTTTGGTCTCTGTCCCGCCGGCCCCGGCCCATTTCCCACTGCCCGCTCTGGGCAGGCTCAGGTGAGGGACCCACAACACCTCCCAGCCAGGAAACTGTCAGCCTCTGTTTCGTGAGATCGCGCTCATCCTCTTCCGTCACCCCACTCCCTAAGACGGGGGTAGCTGCTGCTTCATAATGATGGATGTTAGCAACTGAACGTTACTGTACTTCATAAATAAATCTGGCTTTGAATGAACATTAGTGACAAAGAAATTCCAAGGTTGAACGGGGGCAGAAAGGAAGTATCAGAAAACTGAACACATCACACAGGGATTTGAAGCCCTTGTGGAACTCAGGTTTTCCAAGCCATGGTTCCTTCAGAATTGGTGTAGGGGAAGGTGATTTTTTTAAAAAATTAAATTTATTGGGGTGACAATTGTTAGCAAAATTACATAGATTTCAGGTGTACAATTCTGTATTACATCATCTATAAATCGCATTGTGTGTTCACCACCCAGAGTCAGTTCTCCTTCCATCACCATATATTTGACAAGGGAAGGTGATTTTTAAAAAGACACGGGTTGAACCCTAAAGCTATGGCTCAAGTAACTTTATTCTGGAAAGTTCATGATCTAGGAAACCACCAGGCTTGCGGCGAGGGCTGGCAAGCCTAGGTTTCCGTTTCCGCTGCTCATTACACTTGTAATTTCTTCTAGAAGGACTGTCTTTGTTATAAATTCCGTGGGAACGAGGACGTCTGGTGCACTCTATCCTGGTACTTGGCTGTCAGACCTGCTAATGGGGACAAATATATTCAACAATAAATATCTGTTGAATAAATAAATGAATGAAAAGAAGAACAAGTTAGTCAATTAACCTGACAATGCAAAGTGAAAATCCTTTCTGGGCCAGGCAGATTAATATAAATGTGTGCAACAGCTCATATAAGGCAACAGGGGCCAGCGGGAATTACTGCAATTACCGGGGCATGCCCGGCTGAAGGCATTCAAATCCCAGCGTTGTAAGACCGGATGCCAGGCTCCTGGAGGCGGGGGCGGGAGGAGGGCGGTGGGTGGGCTGTAGGCCCGTGACCTTTGCCCCAGGACTGCTGCTGCTTTCTGTGGACTGTCTCCCAGTATCCATTGTGGCCTCATTACCCGATCGTCTCATAGGCAAAATCAATAGGATCTGAGACAGAACATGCTGTCATCTCACTTTTGAATTTTCTATGAAAACAAGCCCTCTGTGAACGCAATCACGGAACACCAATTCCTAGCTCACATCTCACTGCATACCTTCTCCAGACAACCCTGTCAGCTTGTCAGGGCATGTTTTCCCATGTTCGAGGCGGGGACTTGGGCTCAGAGACTTGTGTGGGGACCCAGGGGCCCGGGCGGAACTCAGAGCTAGTGGTCCCCCTTTCTAAGGAGAGTTAGAGGTTTAACGCTTCATCCACTAACACTTAACGCCCACTTTTACACGTTTAGTGGCCTCCAGGCAGCTTTGTGTCAGCAGGTTTCAACCGTGGGAGCTCGTGGACTTTCTTCCCACCCTAGAGACCACTTGCTTCCAATGCGCTGGTGCCCGGCAGTCGATAAACGTGGGCACGTGGCGAACAGCCTGGGCTTTGGAGTCAGACAGTCATTCATCCAGACCGGGTCTGCCGTTACTAGTCCTGTGACCTTGGGCTCATACTTAGGTGCCCTGAGCCTGTAGGGTAAGGATACCCACTGGGGTGGTGGAAGGCTGCCATGGGCTAAGGTGTGGAGAGAGGTTAGCTTGGTAATTGGCAGCTGCTGCTGTTGATCTTATAGTTCCTATTGTTATGATTGCAAACAAACAGTTATATGGTTGCCTGGTTTCGCTCTTTTCCTAGCCCAGCAGAAAGAGGCAGATCAGGCACATAGGACACTAATCTACTGACCATCCGTCAAACCCCTGCTGCATTTTGGTCAGTGGTCCTGAGTCTATTGCTCCCTCCCCCCCCCCCCGGCCCTCTGGCAGGGGGGCCATTTCCATGCCGTCCCATCATCCGCTCTCCACCAGCTGTGTTTTCAACCTGGGCCCCGTACAGAAGGCTTTCTGTGGAAAGGGCTTGAACTGAACATTTTAAACCCTGAACATCGAAGCTGCACATAACAAGGTTGTAAAGCAAAGCTATAAAGCTCGTTTTCACAGAGAAATTTCTGGATCGCAGTTTCAAAGCAGCTGGTGGCTGCCCCGGTGTGGCGTCCCTTTCAAGTGTCGGCAGGTTGGTTTTCAAAGCAACCCACCCCAGGTCCTCGTCTTTCCAGATGGGAAGGTTTTGAACGGCTTTCTCCAGGGAGTGTTGCTCCTTATTAGTTCATCTGTCTTTTGCCCCTGGAACAGGTTTTTGATCACATGCGCTTTCTGAGGGCAGAGGTTCCTAACGTTTGCTCGTCCAAAGTGAGCAAACGCATTCTTTTCTTTTGTGAAGATGCTACCAGCCATGCAGAATCGAGGCTTCTTGATGATACATGTTTCGTAAATGCAATTATGGCATTTAAATGTCTGTTAATGTAACAGAAGCAAAACCAAATTGAAATGGGAAGAATTCTTGCAATTTAAATGTCTTTGTCATCAGAAATATTTCTGAAACTATCCCCTCAGTTTAATAAATTATGAACAAAATATGAAGAGGCCAGAGTTGCTGTCTTTTTCAACTCTTCTGTTACCATTAAAGATGGATTTGAATCGGCTTGTTGCTATGGCAATGAGGCCAGGGGCTTGGTTTTGAACATTCCATTCTGCTGCATAACCCCGACGTGCGCCATTGTCTGGGATGTAATGTATGCAGCCTCTACATGGCGGCAGCGTTGACCGCTGGACCTCTTACCACAGTTCCTCCCGGTCTCTGCTCCCTGACTGCACCCTTCACTGTCTGCATTTTGTCCTCTGGGAGGTTTTTTCCAAGAAGGGCTTATGGGTGCTATATATCCCCCAAGTTTCTTCCCACTGTGGGTGGCGGCCCATTGTTGTCACCTCTGGCCCACTTGATGGGATTCACCCCTGTCAGACGCGCATCCGTCATCTCAAGGCGTCCAGAGCTCTGCCGCCTGCTGCTTCCTGACGCACCCCTTTGGGGACAAGATGTGTTCCAGGGCTAGAGATGAGTGACTTTTGAGACAACTGGCAGTCCAGGGTCCTCACACCGCTGTCCCTGCCACTCCTTTGGGGACTTAATTTATTTGCAGGCGTGAGGGACAGGATTTAAACATAAATATAAGTATATCTTTTCTTTTTCTAATTACAAAATTAGAAGTAGGCTTATGATAAAAAATACAGTTTAACAAAGCAGAAAAGAACGTTCCCATAATGTCACCCCCCCAGAGCGAACATTGTTAATTATTTGGTGATTATTTTCCCAGACTTCTTGTATGCATATATGCATACGTTCATGCCTAGAAACTAATGACTATTTTTGACTATTTTTAACAGTGGCTTTGTACTATATGCACGTTTTCCGACATGCTGCTTTTCAGAAGTGTCTCTTGCTACTTTTCGGAGCAGGTGCACGTGACCTGCCTCATTCCCTGTAAGGCTGCCCGAGGCTGCGTCAGGCCTGCCGTGTTAGTCATTTAAGCCATGTATTACTGATGAACGTTCTGATCTCTCCCTGTGATCATGATGCCTCAACGATCTTTGTGTATTTAAGAGGGAAGGAGAAATTCCTGGGGGGACTTGGCCAAGGGGTATATACATTGTTAATTTCTAGTCCATCATTTCTGCCATCTCTGCCTCCCAAGTGCGTCTCCAAATGCATCTCCCCTCACCACCTCTGCTGCCAGCTTCGTCACCCACCTGCCACCACAGCTGCCACTGTTCGCCCTGTTTCCGCCCTGGCCCCACCTGTCAAAATCCACGTGGTACCCAAGCGCCATGGTGATCTTCAAAAGCAGGACTCAGATAATGTATTTCTGCTCAGCACCCTCGGTGGCCTCTCATTGGGCCTTAAAACAAAATCCAGACTCTGCCCCGAGGCCTACAAAGCCCTGCCCTGTGGGACACCTTCCCGCTACCTGCCCTCCCCTCTTTGGGTGCGCGTTGCCCTCCAGCCATTTCCGCCTCCTGGCCCTGACCGCTGCTGTTCCCCCTGCCTGACACTCGGTGCCCCAGACTCTTCCTCTCCCAGCCCTCCCTGAGCAGCTCTCCTCGGCACCCTCAGCCGGCCCACTCTGTGCCCTCATCCAGGCAGGCCCTTCCCTTCGCATCGGAAATTCCCATTTCCTTTTCTTCATGCAGCGAGCATCTGAGGCGGTGCCACCTAGGACCCCTTAGCACGCCTGCACGCGTCAATACATTACCAGGAGTCATGGCAGTGTCATCCTCCCTGTTGGCTGGACCCCGGCAGAAGGCTAGAGAGTCTGTTTTATACTTGGATAATCTGGAAGGAGCCGGGAGCAGCGGCGAGGGCACACGTTACAGCTTTTACATTTAATCCCTGTAGCAAGTTGGGCCGCCTCAAGGCGTTCGGCCCCAGTTCTCCAATTTCTGGGGACTCCAAAACTACAGTTACTTAAAACGTAGGGTTGCAACACTGTGAAGGCCGTGAGGAGACTGGGGGGGGAGCCTGCTCGGCTGACGACGGCTTGAGAATCCTCACGCCCCCTCCGAATCCTTCCTGGAGCCAGCTGTGGCGTGTGGCTTCACACCGCCTCAGACGTCAGTGCGGCTGATTCCGGGCCCTGGGACTGGCTGCGATTTCCTGGACGGTGACAGCTGTCTCCCGGCTGGGAGCCTCCTAGCTGGCCGCACACATTTGATTGTTTTGATCCACGATGACTGGGCAAAAATACTGGGGATGCAGAGGGTTCTGCCCACCGTTTTCTCGCCTAGCCTCGTCGTCACCCCTGCAGGACACACACCTGAAGCTGAGCCCACTTAGATGGCAGTTGGGCCAAGAGCAGGAGCCAGTCGCCTCCCCTGTTTTAACTTGATGGGCATGTTATCAAGGCTTTCACTCTCCCTCCCTCCCTGTAGGGCTGTTGTGAGGATCAAACGAGAGGAGCTGAAAATGTTTTCTAAGGTACAGAGCATTGTTCCACTGTAGAGGATGCTAGTTTTACAGTCACCGCCACTGCTCTTAAACAGCGGCCCACCCGGGAATCACGCTTTCCCGTGGAGGAGCAGTGCACCTCTTGACCTCCGACTGCCCACCAGAGTCAGACTCCAAATGCGGGAGTCACGGCCTCAGTCGGTTTCCATAAAAGGGGCACGGACCACCTCCGTACACTCAACCTGAAGACTTTCTTATTATCTTTTTTTTATTATGTTTTTAAGTGTCATTAATGAATATGTGCTCACTTGAATACAGGGGTTCTCAGCCTTTCCAGGTAATTCTTTGTTGTGGGGGGGCTGTCCTGTACATTCTAGGATGTTTAGCAGCAGCCCTGGCCTCTGCCTATGAGATGCTAGGAGCACTCCCTTCCCTCTGTGGGGACAGAGTTCCGGAGAGCAGGTTCCAGGCTCTCGGCCTCGCATGGGGAGGTGCTGGGTCCGGTAGTGAATGACCATCAACTGTGATTGGTTGGCCGTCAGCTGTAACCAGTTAGCCAATTGGCTACGGATGTAACTGCGGGGCTGCGTTGATTGGTTGGTTGGTTGGCAGGCAGAGAAGTGAATGGCGGACTGCGGATTGTGTGGCTACTACTGCGTGTGTCTCGCCTGCCCACCAGCAAGAATATAGTGGTATGACTTCCCCATCTATGGCTCTGTGGGTGTTCCTTTTTGGCCTCACCGTGTCCTGTGTTCTTATGTGGGGAGCAGGAGCTGAGACCCCGCAGGCCGCCCTGCATGACACCCGTTGTGACCCAAAACATCTCTGGTCCTTGCCAGATACCCCGTGGGGGGCAAAACCATCCCCAATTCAGACGATGAATAAAAAACAATTCTGTGAGGCAGGGATCTGTTAACCCATTTTTATGGGTGTCAATACACCAATCAGAGGACTTAGGTAACTTGCCGAGGTTTAAGTCACTGACGCCATGTCCAAGGCACGTGGGTGCACTGCACCCCTCCTTACAGCCACTACCCAGACACCGATGGAAAACAGTCATTCAGAAAATATTTGTCAGTCACCCACTCTGTGCCAGGCACATTCTATTTGCTCAGTAAATATCACTGATACTTGGTTTTGGCAAGGTGGGAGGGAGGGAGTGTAAAAGATAGACAGCTCCATTAGTTTCCTATTGCTGCTGCAACCACTTCCCACAAACCTAGTGGCTTTTCTTACAGTTCTAGAGGTCAGAAACCCAAATCCAGTTGCCCTGGTCTAAAATCAAGATGTCGGCCGACTTGTTTTTTCTGGAGGCTCTAGATGAGAATCCCTTTCTCCTCCTTCAAAGCCAGCAGTGTAACATCTATTCTCCTCCCTGATCTCTGCTTCCATCCTTAAATCTTCTCTTTCTGATTCTGATCTTCCTGCCTCCCTCTTGCAAAAACTCTGTGATGACATTAGGCCCAACTGGATAATCCAGGCTAATCTCCCCCACCTCAAAATCCTTAATTATATCTGCAACGTTCCCTCGCCTTGTAAGGTGACATTCGCAGGTTCCAGAGAGTAAAATGTGGACATCCTGGGGGCCCTTTATTCAGCCTCCAATAGTCAGCCCTCTGACCTTCACAGATTTATGTCCATCGCACATGTAAAATACATCCATCACATCCCAAGTTTCCCAAAAGTCTCAACCTATAACAGTATCAACTCAAGTCCAAAATATTGTCTATGTCTTATCTGCTCAAAGTTCTGACATCTCGTCATTTATATCATCTACATTAGGTGTGGGTGAGACTCTGGATATAACCCATTTTAGGGCAAAATTCCTCTCCATCTGTGGACTTGTGAAACTAGAAAACAAGTTCTCTGCTTCTAAATACAATGGTGGTTCAGGCACAGAATAGCAGTTACAGACATTTCCCATTACAATAGGGAGAAAATGAAAGGAAAATACCAGTCACCAAACCCAAGCAATTTTGAAATCCACCTCGGCAAACTTCATTAGGTTTCAAGGCCCGGGAATAATTCTCCATGGCTCAGGGCTCCAGCCTCTGGGTCCTGGCTCCACCCTTGGTCCCCCCTCTTTCGTGAAGGGTAGCATGTGTTTGCAGCTAAGTAGTTTTATAAACCTGTTTCCTGCCCTTAGAATTTTGCGAGTCTGACAGCCTTCTCTGATTTCATCCTTTTTCACTCCCATTCAGTTCAAGCCGGTGGTGTCTTTGCTGGTATGACAGTCTCAGAAACGATGTGGGTCTCCTATGTATGTCTCTAGAATTCACTCCATTAGCTAAGAGCCTTCTCCACAAGTCTTCCCGGGATAATCTCATCTCTATTCCTGGATTCTGCTGAGATATCTAAGGGGATCCATGAGCCACATGTCTAATTTTCAAGAGCCCTTGGTGTGACTGAATACTCTAAACTTTGAACTAGCAAAATTTTGTCTAGCCACACCCTTGGTTTTCTCTCCAAGCATATTTCTCTGACAGGGACTCTCCTAATTTTAATGTCTTTTGCAACCTGGATAGACTGAGAGCTTCCCAAATGATCCAATCCCAGTTTCTTTTTACTCAACAGCTCTTCCCTCACTCTCTTGTCTTTTATTTCACATTGTATTTTAAGCAGCAAGAAGAAATCAGATTACATTCACCATTTTGCTTGGAAAGCTCTTCCGTTAAATATTCAAGTCCATCTTTTACAAAATTCCACTCAACACATGCAGGTACCAATTCAGCTAAGATTCTGCCACCGTATAACAGGATTCCTTCCACTCTAGTTTCCAGTAACATGTTCCTTATTTCCTCACCAGCAGCACCTTTCGTATCCATATATTTGTTGTTGTTTTAGTTATTGGTCTTTTTAGGATGATTTCTCTAAGATAATCACATTTTTCTACACAGTGTTTCTCGCTTCTTCATGAGCCCTCACTGATTCACAGGGCCTAGGGGTGAGAACTTGGACATTTTGGGGAGCCTGCTACCACAGCTGGTCAACCACCAACCCTTTGTTGCTTGTGTCTCCTTTTCTCAGAACAATGTTAGGTACGACCAGGGGAGTATAGCTAGGCTGACCAGTTGGGTTGCCCAGACATTCCATACTTTTTGTCCCAGTGGAAATGTTCTAGTGTTCTTTTTTCAAAAATATCCTGGCTTTGGTGATAGTTTCTGGTCCCTCTTAGATCTCAATGCGTGGCCTTAAGATTGTAAATGTACAACCTCAGGGAGACGAAACACATATGAAAAACTGTCAAGCAGTTAAGTGCTAAATGTCCTGACATTTAGGCACTTCGAAACACCCTTCCATATACAGGACAGCTCCCCACTACTCTGCCAGACATTTTCCCATCTGGAGTTTCAGGATCATTTGGAGGCCTTTGAGGTTTCATTTTCCAAGTGGGGCCCTTGGACCAGCAGCATCAGCATCCCCTTGTTAGGAATGCACATTCTCAGGCCCCATTCAGGACGCAGTGCATCAGAAACTCTAGGGGTGGGACCTCACAATCTGTTCTAACAAGCCCCCAAACCAAAACTCTCTCTCTCTCTCTCTCTCTCTCTCTCTCTCTCTCTCTCTCTCTCTCGCTCGCATCCCAGGCATGTGAACACCACATTTAATACTATAAATATTACTCTGTCCGGAGAGTTGCTCATTTGTCCCTGCCCTTTGTTTTCTCATTGTCAAAGTGATGACAGTACATGGCTTTGGGCGATTTTTTGGGAAATGTTAGTTTGGCAGGAATAGTTCTTTGGTTCTAATGATCTATTTTCAAATGAGTGTTTCTCCAAGTAACAGATTTCCTTTTTTTTCACTCTTTTCGATGGTTCGCAGGAGCTGAGAAAAAGCCTGGAACGTAGCGTAAGTCTGCAGAGGAAACACAAGGATTGTTCCAGTGACGAGTATGACTCGATTGAAGAAGACGTCCTCTCTGAGCCCGAGGACCATCCCAGACATGACTCCATGCAGAGGGACGTTCCTGAGGACCAGGGGACAGAAGGGTGCCCTTCCCAGGGCCCGGACACCCTCGTGGTGCTGGAATTTAACCCGGCTTCCAAAAGTGAGCTCTGCCTGACGTGGCATTTCTTTGGCTTTGCTGTCTCTGAATCCGACAGTAGGACTTAAGTTTCCAGTGGTATTTTGACCTCAGCTTTGGGGTGAGCATCTCACAGGCCAGGGAGGTGTACCAGTCAGATCTCTGGTGATAGCAAGAGGCAAAGGTTCCCAAAGGCCTCCAGTGACACGGCAATTCCAGATGGTAAATGACTGTCAAAGAGGCTTGTGCACTGTAGCATGTGCGGCAGCCTCTGCATGCCAAGGGGCTTGAGAAAAAGGGACTGTGTGTTGGCTTGGAGTATTGCGTCCAGGGCTTAGCAGGACTCGTTTCCCTCCCTCTCCTTCCCCTCCCCTGCCCTCCCCTCTCTTGCCCTTCCCTTCCCTTCCCTCCTTCTTATTTCTGCCTGCCTTTGTCTCATCCTGGTACCATTCTCAGGTAGGCGCTCCACACACAGGCCCAGAATTGAGACCTTGGCTTTGCAGCTCCATCCAGAAACTAGATTTCGCTCCCTAACAGTCCCAACAGAAGTCCCAGGCCTGGCTGTGGAACCCACACAGGGTCCCACCTCTGAACTAGTCACCGTGGCTCTGATTGGCGAGGCCCAGCCAACAGGACTGTGGGTGTGGTTCCCGCCGCCCAAACCACGTGGACTGATAGGTAGTCGTTTCCAAAGGAAAATCAAGGTAGATCTGAAGGCAGATCTGCTGAGTAGCCAGAAACCACAGCTGCCACCGGAAGAAATTTTTCAGAAAAGACCCTAGAAAGTTGAGAGGGGGCTGTGGACAGACAGTAAAGTGGTTCAGGGCAAGGCCAAGCCGGGGAAGCCTGCTCAAATCCTGCTTTCATCACTTCCCAGCCGTGTGACCCTGAACCCATGACGTGAACCTCAGCCCTGCTCTGGGACAGGACGTATTCGTTTCCTATTGCTGCTGCAATAAATTACCACGGACGTGGTGGCTTCAAACAGCACAAGCTTATTATGTTATAGTTCTGCAGGTTGGAAGTTGGACGTGAGTCTCACGGGGCTAAGATCAGAGTCAGCAGGACTGTGTTCCCTCTGAGCCCTCGGGGAGCCTGCGTCCTGGCCTGTCCAGCTTCTGGCGCCTGACCCTTCCTCCATCTTCGGCAGCACTGCTTCTCCCTGACCTTTCTTCTGTAATCACACTGCCCTCCGAACCTCCTCTTCTGCCACCCTCGTGTGTCTGTGTGTGTGTGTTTTATTGTGGTAAAATATATAAAACACAGAATTGACCATTTTCACTATTTTTAACAGCACCGTTTGGTGTTATCAAGTGCTCGCACATTGTACCACTGTCACCACTACCTGTCTCCAGAAGTTTTTCATCATCCCAAACTGAAATTGTCCCTCTTCCATTTTTAAGGACCCTTTGATGACTTTGGGATAATCCAAGATAACCTCCCTGTGTTGAGGGCAGCCAATGGATTAGCATGGTTCGTTCCCCTTGCCTTGGTACCTAACGCGTGCCCAGGTCGCGGGGACGAGGAGGTGGCTATCTTTGTGACGCTGTCATTCCGCCTACTGTCTGTCCTCTAGGGTGGCTGGGGAGCAGAGGAGACAGTGGGTACCTGGGCACATCGACAGCTGTCACTTTTTCTGTCGTCAGCATGTTTTCCGCACTGGGGGCAATCTTGTGGTCACTTGCCCTCTCCATTCTCTGTCTTGTGCCACTGGACAGAGCGGGTCCTCTCTCACACACAGGTCTGCCCTTGGCCCTGTCAGGCCAGCCAGGGAGCGGTTAGTTCAGAAACTGTAGAGAAACGTGTGTCCTTCTAGGGTTGAGGAGACAGTGGGAGGTCCATACAAGTCTGACAGACCTCACACAGGCTCCAGCATCTATCCTGAGCCCCCAAGAGCCCCTGGGGCCCAGGACTTGGGGCTTTCCTCTTGTTTGGGCCCCCACGGGCTCCCAGGGTTTCCTCTGCTGGAACGCATACTGCAGGGCAGTTCAGCAGGCACTTCCTGGGTTTTCGGCCTTCCTATGCTGGGAAGTCACATACTGGCCCTTCTCCCTGCTTGCTTGCTTTTTTCTGTTTAGCTACCTTCCTTGCTGCCCAAAGGGCAGCCTTTCTGCCCGGGGGATCTGAGTGCGTCCTTCTATTCCTGCCCTTAAACCTTTCCTGGCTCTCAGGCCCTGGAGCCACTTTCCCTAAACTTAAGCCTCTTTCACACCTTCTTCACAAGTTTCTGCCGTCTCCAGAAAGTGCCTGTACTATGTTTTAGCTGCTATTTAAACCAGCACCTTTCTTTTCTCCCTCCCTCCCCTCTCCCTTCACCTCCTTCCCCTTCTCCCTCCCTCCCCCCTTCCCTCCCCCTCCCCCCCTCCCTCCCTCCCTCCCTCTTTCTTTTCTTCGTTATTCTGGGCTGGTTCCAAGCAATCATATTCATGAAATCAAGGGTTGATATGCTGGTTACATATTTTGTCCATATACAGTCAGACCTATAATTGCTTACAAAAACATTTGCCCCCATGGCATCTGGAATCCGCTCCTGTCCTCCCAGGGGTTCAGGCGCCCCACTTTGGGAAACGTTGACTCTAACACATGGCAGGTGGGCCCGTCACTGCCCGGCTTCCCTCACCAGCCCAGGCCCTAACCACTCACCGGCCACACACCCTCCAGCTGCCCAGCCCTTGCACATGCTGTTCCGTGTCTGGAATGTCCCCCGCTCTGCGCCCCTGCTAACCTCTTAGTCACCTGTACGGGCCCTCCCTCTTCATTGCTGTGGACCCGCCAGCCATCCTCCAGGCTGCGGGCTCCTCTGTGACCCTGTTGTCAGGAACCTTCTGTCCCAGTCCTGCTCGCTGATCCAGTCAGCCGTCCTTTTCCTTGGCGGGCTCGGAGCGCCTCAAGGGCTGCAAATGTGCTTCACTGTACTCTTTTGATGCCAGTGTCCTTGGTGGTGCCATTATGTTATGTGCCATGCTGTCAGTGAAACCCAGCACCTCACCGAGTTTAACACTTGTCCCTATTAGGAAATGTAAAATGTGGAAACCTGTGCGTGTCCTAGCCTACTTCAGGTATTTGCCAAAATGTGGTGTTTGGCGCACAATGGCTGTCAGCGAGCTTGTTCCGTTGTGTGTGTCAGTCACATCTCTAGCCCCAAGCTAGCATGGCGCCCGACGTGGAGCAGGGCTCAATAAATAGCTGCTGCATGAATAAGTGAATGAGCAAATAAACAGATGCCCGAGCAGAATGCCCCAGCTCTGCTGGCACTTGGTGGTTGACATGAAAAATAATTGTTTTCCGACAGGTCATAAAAAAGAAAGGAATTTGTCTGCTAAGCGGAAGGACGCGGCTGAGGTCTTCATTCCCAGCAAACCCGAGCCAAACCCGAACCCCCAGCAACGCCCCGTGTTCCCAGACCAGGAGAGGCCGTGCTCAAGTAAGAGTTCTGGGTGCTGCTGAGCCAGGCTGGAACTGGGCCTGGGCCACTCTCGGGGGCCGTGGGGGGGTGCTGTGATAGAAGAGGCCTTGTTGTAGTACCCTCTCCATCGCTGAGGCCTGAGCTGACCTTTTGCAAATGTATTCTTTGTCAAGGTCTCCAGAGAAACAGAACAAATAGGGTGGGGGGATGGGAGAGGGAGCGTGTAAGGAATTGGCTCAGCGTTTACAGAGGCTGGCAAGTCAGGTCTGCTGGGTAGATGGGCAGGCAGGAGACACAGAACCAGCCCATGTTTTAGTTCAGAGGCCATCACCCACGAAGGAGCAGTGTTGCAGATGAAGCCCAGAGGCAGCCTGCTGGAGAATTCTCTCGTACTCGGGAGCGGCAGTCTTTTTGTTCTATTCGGGCCTTCAGCTGATTGGATGAGGCCCACCCACATATGGAGGGCAATCTGCTTTATTCTAACAATTAAAGCGTTAATCTCATCCAAACACATCCTCTCAGAAACACCCGGAATAATGTTTGACCAAATACCTGGGTTTCCCAGTGGACATATGACCATCACATCTGCCTTCTTGTTCTAGGACCAATATGTGGTTATAATTGAAAATTTAGTTTATATTTGTTTTTACTTTTCAATTAATTTGTTTGCTTTATGTGGATCATATGTATAAATGGTACTATGTTCTAAAGGTACAAAAGAGTTTATGGGGAAGAGTCAGTCTGCTGTGCTCCCAATGAAATGAGAAGTTATACTGAAACGTACTGGCTGTGAGCCAGCCAGCACTGTAAGCTCTTCCTTACATCACCTGTACGTAAATTATAGATGTAATTTGCTAATATCTATAAGTAAATCACAACCCTTAGAACTAGCCTTTAAGGTAGGTACTGCAATTGTCCCCATTTCACGGATGGGGAATGGAGGCACAGAGCAGGTGGAACCTGGGGAAGTGACTCCTCTGCCATGTCTGTGACTGACAGACTGGAGACGAATCACCTCAGCATGACACCCTGGGTCACATCCAGGGGCTGCAGTGGCTCTGTGGGGGCCACTTACTTCTGGTTTCTGGGGCCTGAAGAGCCTCATATTGCTCAAGGCATCCTGGCATCCCAAGAATTTGGAACCCTGGGGTGCCCTGGGCAAAATCCAGCCCCCGCCAGCCAGCCTTGTTAGATAGGCAACTGGTCTGAGCCAGGGACTCTGTCCTCTGTGGCTGTAGCGTTCTACTCGTGTTTACTAGGAAGCGGGAGGGACTGTTTCCTGCAGGTGCAGGCCAGGGGCCTGGTGGTGGGCATCAGCCCCTCCCCCGCAGGCATAGTTCGGAGATGGGACCAGTGCACTTTGAGCCTGAGGCCTGAGGCTTTGAGCTCGTTTCCCAGCAGTTGAGGGCGGATGGAAGAAGGAGGAGGAAATAACAATGCTACCACTTACTTACTGAGCATGTGTTCTGAGCTATGTAAATACTGTCTGCGTTTGGATTCCCCCAGAAGCAGACTCTGAGATAAGGATTCCAGAACAGCCTTTATCTGTTAAGTATACGTGGCTCCGAGACGTAAGCCACATTTGGAGAAAGGAAAGTTGAAAACCATGGCGTTGTCAGCCCCCTCACACGGGAAAGGAATCATAGTGGACCCACGCGTACCATGAGGATTCGTTTGTGAAGGTTGCAAAAAGTGCACATGGCCAAAGCTGCTCTTGCAAATCTCTGATCTGATGAGTGCGAGCCGCCTGTATACGTCTGTATAGATGCCGCCGTACAGACACATCCCTTTCAGTAAGCACAGACAGTCAAGCGGCTCCTGGGTGGGAACAGTCATAGCTTCCTGGCCGACCCCCAGGGGAAGCAGTTGGTTTTGTTTAGGGTCTGGGTGGCAGGGACAGTAGGTGTTTTTAAACACTGGCATTAGGCAGCAGGCTCTAGAATGTTCACACCTCTAGAGGTGGGTGGAACCTAAGACTTCCCCAGCTCACCCTCTTCAGGCAAAATCTGGACCGCTGACATGGTTTACCTTGTACTTGTGGGGGACTGTCTTTTGGGGGAGGAGCATATAGAAATCAGCCTTTTTCTATCTTCCTGGTGAATTGAACCTTTTATCACCGTGTATGGTCTTTTTTTTTTCACTCTAGTCCTGCTTCCTGCCTTAAAGTCTACCAGCTTTCCTTAGGTTAGTGTTTACGTGGTGTATCTTCTTTCATTCTTTCACTTCCAAACTTTCTCCTGTAAGCAGCACGTAATTGTTTTTTTTTTTTTTAATTCTCTAACAATCTATGTGTTTTAATGGGCACATTTAGCCCATTTATATTTAATGTAATTGCTGATCTATTTGAGTTTAAATCCACTCTTATCGTTTGCTTTTTATTTGTTCCTCCTGCTTTTTTCCCTCTCTCTCTCCTCTCTTGCCCTCTTTTGAACTGTTACTTTATGGTCTTCTTCTTTTTTCCTCTGTATTAGCTTGTTAATTATGCATTCTTTTATTATTCTTTTAGTCATTATCAGAGATCGCAACGATGCATTCTTAACCTACTAAAGTCTACTTTAAATTAGCAGGTTTACCACTTCTCATTCAATGCAAGGGCCTCACAACTCTGACACTTCATTTGCTCTCCTCCCAACGCAAATGCTGTTGTTGTCACGCATTTTAATTGTCTCTAGATTTTAAGCTTCCCTCGATGATGACATCATCATCATCATTATTATTTCACACAGTCAGTAGTGTTTGGGATTTTCGTCCATTGTTAACCTTCCAGTACCCTTCACTCTTGGCTCTTTCCAGGAGTTCACCCTGACTCTCAGACGAGCTCCAAAGTCTGTCATCAGCTCTTGTCAGCTTCCCAGCCTTGCAGCAGCTCTTCTCAGAATCAGCGTCACCTTGAGGGGAAACGCCTCCCTGGTGCTGGGTTCACCTCTCTGGGTGTCCTCCTCCTGCCTGCCGTTGGCCCTGTAACCCTTCCCAGCCCTGTTCATTCCCCACGCCTTCAAACAGATTTCTTCTTTCAAACAGATTTTTATACTATTTGGTCTAGGTTTTCTAGTCGTGCTCTAAGGAAGGGTTGGTCTGGGTTAGTGAGTCTGCCATTGTCAGAAGTGTGACCTGTTGCTTGTACTCTTTCAAAAAGAGGTATTTCTCTCCTCGTCCCTTTTTCTTTGGCCAGAGTCTTAAAATTGAATTTGTGTCAATTAAATGAGGCTCTCAGCTCCATGAGAGCTTCATTCCTTTCTGTCGCTGTCACTGCCCCTGGTTCCAATGAAAGGGCCTCCTGTGCTGTATTACTCTGGTCTCTGTCCATCAGCCTCCCTTCTAAAGGCCTTTTGTCTTCTTGAGGGTGGAAGAGCATTGGTCTTTAATGCGGAAAGTTTACTGTCCAAGTTGTCTGAGGAGATATGTCTGAACCACTTTTCCCAGACAAGCTGCCAACCATAGAAATGAAGTAATGCCCCTCAGTGTGAGTGAGTTAGGAGATCCCGGCAGGCCTGCAGTTAGCATTTTTGTCAGGAAAACGTGCCACAAAAGGCCATTCTGCCAAAGTCCAGAGTCTACTAACAGATTAGTCAGTGTTCATTCCTAACAGCAAGTGACAGAAGTCCCAACTGGCTTAGACAACAAAGCAAAATGTTGCTCACGGACCTGGAAAGTCTAGGACTATAGAGCCGACCTCAGGCATGGTGGGATCCAGGCGCTCAGATGATAACACCAGGAAGCTGCTTCTTTCCCACTCAGCTCTATCTTCCTCTAGTCCAGTGGGTCTCACACTTGAACGTGCATGAGAATTATTTGCAAAGCAAATTAAAACTCAGATTATTTGGCCCCAGCCTTGATTTCTAATTCAGTGCCTCCAGGGTGGAGCTTAAGCATTTTAATTCCTACCAAGTTCTCAGGTGATACTGACGGTACTGGACCAGGGGGCAACTTTGGGAACCACCTCTGTCTCAGACATGGCCCCGAGGTGGCCTCCCGTGGCTCCGGGCTTCCTTTTACTGGCTGAGCAGCCCCAGGGGAAAGGGACTGCTCCTTTCCTAATAGTTCCAGCAGAGTCCAAAACCAGGTCCCCGAGCTGACCTGCAGTCTTCTGTCTCCGTGGGCAGGGAGAGGCAGTTCTCGCCATGGCCAGGCTAGGCCGGGAGTGGGGTCAGAGCCACCCACACCACGTGGGCTGAGAAGAGTAGGGAAGGGGTGGTTTCTCGCAGGAAAACCCAGGTGCTGTGAAGGTCACTGTTGCTGGAAAGATGAAAGCAACTGCTGTTCATTTCATCTGAGTATCAACTACACATGACATTTCACTACAGATTCTTCAGAGGCAGGGAATGGAGCAAAGGATTGTGCTCTCCAGGAGGAAAGAGTAGAAATCGGCGGGGTGTGGGGGAGCCCTGATTGCCTGCCTTGGAAATCAGGCGCATTCCTGGGCTGAGGAAGAGACAGCAGCAGCAGACGGGTGAATATTAAGAGTCACGGACACAACCTGCCTGTGGAGAAGCCCCAGGAGAAGCTTCCGAGATGAGAAGCACACAGGCCTTGACAAGCCATGTGTATCAGCTATTTATTGCTTCCCAGCAATCGACCCCAAATGCCCAAATGCAGAGGCTTAAAGCAGTAAGCCTTGTGTTACTGCTCAGGAGTCTGCAGGTGTACTGGGTGGTCCTGACGTGAGCTAATGGCCGGCCGGGTCGCATGGCCTCCGATGGCCTCCCATGTCTGGCAGCCCCGGGCACCTCAGCTGACATGACTCGTGTCTCCTCCACACGGTCTCATTACCCAGCACGTGGTGGTCTCAGGACAGTGAGAGAGGACACGGCCCTGAGTAAGTGCTTTCTTAAGACTGCTTGGTCACGATTGCCAATGGCCTGTTGGCCAAAGGATGTCACCAGGCCACACCCAGCGAGAGCAATAGACGCTACCTCCTGAGGGGAAATGCTGCACCATCACAGTGCAGAGCGCACGTGTCCAGGGGTGGAAGGACTGAGAGGCCGTTTGTCATGGAAAGCACATGGCTCGTGAACATGGGCCACCTTGAAATGCACAGAGTACTTGAGTACTTAGTACTGGGGTAGCCCATTGTCCAAAGTACAGCGTCCTCCCCACCTCCCCATTGGATTTTAGAGGTGAGTGTGAGCGTTTAGAGGTGAGTGTGAGCGTTTAGAGGTGAGTGAGCGTTTCAAGATGCAGCAGGACTAACTAAGTCGGCTGTTTCTCTGGACCTTTTGTCACACAAAATCATATCATTTCCAGGCTGACCGGCACCTGACCCCAGAGGCTGGGGGTGCACTGTGGAAACTGGGACTCAGGCCGCAGCTAAACGGGGCGCCGCTGCCCAGCTCCAGCCTGATTGTCAGCGGGAATGCTGCTCAAGGGTTGCCGATCGTATGATATTTCAAGAGGTTCCAAGGAACCCTAAGTTTTCTCCCTTTTTAAAAAAGCTTGGCATCTATTTCCAATTTTTTAATAAAAAGCGTAGAAGTTACTCAACACACATCCGCAGGCTGAGTTTGGCCGGTGGGCTGCTGGCTTACGATCTCTGATAGGCAGTTGTTCTCGGATTTAATATTTGCCATTTCAGCGGCTTCCCAGGTGACCTCAAAGGCCCCTTGCATGTGGTAAGGGGTAATTTGGCTGAGACTCTGAACGTGAGCTTTTCTGGTCACAGCTGGCGCCTGGGAATAAGTCACCTGGCTGGTGAACCGACCGACAGCCCCGCATCCTTCTGTTTTCCTGGTGACATGTGTTCCGTTCGCGGTAAATCTCCTGCATGACACGCTCGCTCTTTGTTTCTCTGCAAGCTATGAGAACGAAGTCCCGGTGAAGCGGAGAGGAAGTGGCATTAATAGAAGAGGGATGGTTCTTAACCAGGGAAGAGCCTAGGGGGACGCATTAAAAGGTGGAATTTGGCTTTTGCTGGTGGCACAAATTTATCAGGTGAATAAATCCACGCTCCCTAGCTCTATGAGGAGCATAAATCCACCCTCATGAGGTGTGGTGTTCAGGCCCGTGCAGCAGTGGCTCACCTGAATGAGCAAGGAGGGCTTCAGGAAGAGTAACAAGGTGGTTGGTGTCGTGAGGCTCGCACGCCTTCCCCACAGGCCAGTCAGCAGGAATGCGATTCAGGAGGACGCGGGCACGGGGCACAGGCGTTTCTGGGAAGCTACGGGTGGGAGAGCACTGGCAGTGGGGCTGCAGCGCTGACCTTCACTCGGAGAAAGAGCAGTTTCATTTTTAAAAGCATCTTCTTAGCATCATATGACTCTGAGGGCACAGGCTGCACCCGCTGAGCAGTCCCTCCCAAATGCAAGACGCCCGGCCAGAAGGGTCGGTGCAGGCAGAACTGGACCCCACTGGAGGACAATGCCTCCATCAGTGTCCTTTTTCCAGGGAGAGGTGAGCGGAGCTTTGGGTTATGTCAGTGGAGGACAGATGGTAATCTCAGGCTGCTGTTGTGCCGCAGCCCCAGCCCCCGGGGCACGCGGTGGCCGTGAAATGGCCAGGGTCACCATGCAGTTCTTTAGGCTGACTTTCAAAGTGCTCTGTGCAGCAAATGGAGAAGGCGCTGACACAGGCAGGCGCCGCCCGCGCTTCCCAGCAATGCTGGGGTCTGCCCCACCCCGTGTCAGAGCTGCGCCTTTGCTTAACTGTAAGCGCGATATGAGGCCTTTATTCTTATCATCAAAGGGGGAGGAAGCAGTATGCTTTGGTGAGACGCACAAATACCGAGGTTGACTAGGTTTGGGCTTGAAATCATTTTCCGTCCATTCCTTTGACAGAAACCAGCATGTCAGGTGCCAGGATGTAACAGTACACACAGTGGGCACGGCCCCCTGAAGGAGCATGAGGCCTTGGGCTGACCCGGCTTCGGGGCCCGCGAGAACCACCCTCACTCCCCACCACACTTCTGCTCATGCCCTCATTCCAGCCCCCTCTGTGCCAAGCTCTGCCCGCCTCGGAGCCTTGGCACCTGCTGCTCCCTGGCCTGGAGGAGCCTCCCCACACAGATGTTCCCGAGGCTCTCAGCCTTGAGGTCGCTATCAGGTGTCACCTTCGCTGACTGAGTGAGCATCTCACATGGTCCCCCCCTCCTGGCATCTCTATAGCCCCTGCCCCGCCTTGTCTGCCCTCCCAGCACTCATTACCATCTGCTGAATGGACGTCTGTCTCAGCCCCATGACTGGGATGGGGGCAGGGGGCCTGTTGTCCCCACCTCTGTCCCCTGAGCCCAGAGCAGTGTCTTGTCGCACAGCATGGAGGGGTCAGGAACCT
Organism: Rhinolophus sinicus; assembly: GCF_036562045.2. NCBI lineage: Eukaryota > Metazoa > Chordata > Mammalia > Chiroptera > Rhinolophidae > Rhinolophus > Rhinolophus sinicus. The sequence continues at coordinate 16,707,203 of NC_133767.1, forward strand.
TATCATTAACGCCTGTGCCCTTTGGGGAACCATTTCTGCTGCAGCTCCCGTGGGACGAGCATGGGTGCACTTCAGGGTTTTTCAGTCCCAGCTGCAGTGCTGCTCAAGGCCACGTCCGTTAGCTTCCCTTCGCTCCTTTCTCCTCTCCTCCGGGCTCCTCCAGGGACCTGGTCCCTTTTTGCAGAGTGAGGAGCACCCTCAGCACCCATTTCCCCACCGCGTTTCTGTCATAATAAGAATCCCCACCTCCCTCAGCTCGTTCAGCCGAGCTGCTTCCAGCACCTTCTCTGCCCAGTGTTTGCTTTACCGTCTCCTCCCCCAGCTGCAGAGCCGGCCAGGTGCTTAATAAAAAGGACAAACAAGGAAGGCTAACAGCCTTGACTGCAATGAGCAGAGTCCCCGGGTCACTTTGTCAGCAGCTCAGCACTTTTCTGTCCCCAGGAGCAGCAGTGGGACAATGACAAGAGTCTGTCAAAGTCGGGAAAGGGCCCATTGCTGTGCACTGCCCGGGCCAGCCAGCCCTAAGCGCGCGGGCTCCTTCGCCCTTGGCCGCCCTGGGGAAGCCGCGTGGGCTGTATTAGACCAGCCCTTGAATTCTGTCGGACTTTGTGTTTCTTAAAAATCGGAATATGTTACGAATAAATAAAATGCAAGGAATTGTGCATAAATTTCATATCCAAGCTTTTCCTGGAAAAACCAAATGGCCACCCCAGGAACAGAGCTCTGTCCCGCAGGCGTTGGCCAAGCTGGGCATCAACTGCTTCCCCACTGGGGCCCGGCCCCCACGTCCGGTCTCACTCACTCGGAGTGCCTGCGCCCAGCCCCTGGGTGCCTGGGGGAAACTGGCATCCCCTCATTGTAGCTTAGCTTTTCCTCTTAGTCCCCCATCACCCAGTGCCGGGCCGACCTGGAAGCCGGCCCAGCGGAGCTGCTGTGTTTCCTGCCCTCTCCTGCCAGTGTCACTCTTGAGGTTGTTTGAACTCGCATTCAGACACAACATTCTAAATATAATAGACGTAGCAGAGGGGTGAGCACTGCGGCAGGAATCTCTGAATCACCAGCAGTGGGGTTGACGAGGCCATGAGGATGGGAGGGTGCTGTGGTCGTCAACCCTCACGCCGGAGCTCGCACCTGTATATTCCCAGTTCTTTGGTGAGCCGTCAGCATTAATGCCAGTCTCGGTTTTATTGCTAAATGACGCAATCCAGTTGCCCGTTATGAATTCGTATCTCTAGCCCTGACCTCCCGGACTCCAGATGTGTGTGTGTGTGTACGTGCCAATGCGACAGCTCCACTTTGATGCCAGAATCACACCTTGCACCCAACCTGCCAAACCTGAGCCCCTGCCCGTCTGCACTGCTCCCGCCACAGCCTTCCCAGCTCAGTTGAAAGCGACCTCACCGTCCGCTTCCTCAGGCCCAAACTGGAGTCATCGTTAAGTTCCTCTCTTTCTCTCCCAGCCGCGTCTACGCGGCCCAGAAACCCTGCTGCCTCTGTGTTCCGTGGGTCTGGCCACAGTCTGTGCGTCCTTCACTCACCTCTCACCTGGACACCTGCGGTCGCCACTACCCTGTCCCTGCCGTCACCCTCACCTCCCTTCAGTCTGTTCTCCACTGAGCACCCGAGTCAGACAAACCGTCCCCTGCTCCGAATCCGCATTTCACTCAGATGATGGCCTTGCCGTGTCCTCTCAGGCCCTTTGTGACCCGGGCCTCCCTACCTTCTCCACGGCCTCCTCTGCCCCTCTCCCCGGCTCCCTCTGCTCCAGCCCCAGGCACCTTGCTGCCCCAGGGACACACCACGGGCCTCTGCTATTGTCTCTCTCCCCACGAGTGGGGGTCTTGATCTGTCTGGTCATTGCTATCTCCCCATGCCAAGAACAGAGCCTGGCAGAGTGGCACTCCATAAGTGTGTGCCAAGGGGATGAAATTCAGGAGGTAAAAGCCTCTTTCGACATCCCAGTGGAAACGTGGAGCACTTCTATTTGGAAGTGGAGATTTTGTTTAATGTCGCATCCAAACACGATTAACTGACAGCACGTGGCCCTGAGCCCCATGTGTCCATCACCTGGCCTTGGCCATGGTCAACGGATGGCCAACGCCATTTCCTCTGCACCCTCGCCCACTCCCCACGTGATTGTGAAGCAAATTCAAGTCATCGTGTCATCTTATCTTAGATATTTTAGTATGCTTTTCTTTTTTACAGCTACATAGTCATAGTAGTCCATTTGGTGGATAAACCATAATTTATCATATTCAACCAGTCTTTATTTTAATGTAAATTTTATTGGGGGAATATTGGGGAACAGTGTGTTTCTCCGGGGCCCATCACCTCCCAGTCATTGACCTTCAATCTAGTTGTGGAGGGCGCAGCTCAGCCCCAAGTCCAGTTGCCGGTTTCAGTTTTTAGTTGCAGGGGGCGCAGCCCACCATCCCATGAGGGAATTGAACCGGCAACCTTGTTGCTGAGAGTCTAACCAACTGAGCCATCCGGCCGCCCCTCAACTAGTTTTACTGGGTGCTTCTGCATATCACCTTATACTTTATAAAACAAATTTTCCACTATGGGAACTGCCAGAATTGACTGCTTTTGCATTATTTTTGGTTCTTCAATTGTGGAGTAATTTCTTTATAATTCTTGGTACTCGTGCAAAAACAAATTAAAGCAAAACATATTTCAAAATACCCATCATTCTCCATGATATTATATACCTTGTACTTTGTTAGAGGGTCACTTTGTTAGAGGGTTACTTTTCAATAACTTTTTATTTTGATATAATTTGACACTTGAAGGAAAGTTGCAAGGATAGTACAAATGACACCTCCATAAGCCCTTCACCCAACTGGTAACATTTTGCCCCAATTGCTTCATACTTGCTGTGTGTGTGTGTGTGTGTGTGTGTGTGTGTGTGTGTGTGTGTGTGTGTATTTTTAAATCATTTGAGATTAAGTTGCAGACATCGTTTCCCTTTGCCCTTGAACGCTGCGGTAGGGGCAGTCACCCCTCTGTATCCCTGGGGGATCGGTTCCAGGACCCCCGTGGATGTTAGAATCCATGGGTGCTCAAGTCGCTTGTATGAAACGGCGTAATATTTGCGTATAACCTCCGCACACCTTCCCATACACTTGCAATCATGTCTAGATGACGTAGCACAGCTAGTACAGTGTAACTGCTGTGTGAGAAAACAGTGGGTATTCTGTGTTGCTTAGGGAATCGTGACAAGGAAAAGGTCTGTGTACGTCCAGTACAGACGCCGCCACCGTACTATGGGTACAGGGCACACGTCTGAACCCGTGTCTGCGGAGGGCGACTGTCTCCCCAGAACAAGGCCATTCATTTTACATCGCCACAGCGCACTTACGTTATGGAATTCAGGAGATTTAGCATTAATCCAGCCATCTGCGGCGGCCTGGATGGAGCTGGAGGGTATTGTGCTGAGTGGAGTGTGTCAGACAGAGAAAGACACATGCAATGTGATTTCACTTATATGTGGAATCTAAAGAACAAAACAAACAAAACAGGAACAAACTCACAGAGACAGAGAACATTTTGGTGGTTGCCAGATGGGAGGGGGTTTGAGAGGGTGGGTGAAAAAAGGAAAGGGATTAAAAGGTACAAATTGGTTGTTACACAGTAGTCATGGGGATGTAAAGTAAAGCACAGGGAATACAGTCAATAATATGGTAATAACTATGTATAGTGCCAGGTGGGTACTAGACTAGTCAGGGGGATCACTTCTTAAATTATATAAATGTAAATATCTAACCACTATGCTGTACACCTGACATTAATATAAAATAATACTGAATGTCAACTGTAATTGAAAAATTAAAAGGTGGGGGAAGGTGAAGGGGCATAAGAGGCCCAAATCTCCAGGTATAAAACAGTAAGTCACGGGGATGTAATGAACAGCCTGGGGAATATAGTCAGTAATACTGTGACAGCGGGGACGGTGTCAGATGGTGCTGGGCTTATGGTGACCACTTCTTTGGGTATGTAAATGTTGAATAACTCTGGGGTACCCGTGAAACTAATATAACATTGTATGTTAGCTATATTTTATTAAAAACCTTTAAAAAAAATAAAATTAGAAAGAAGAAAAACCCAATACTATTACCTAAGCTGCAGACCATGCTCAGATTTCTCCACTTGCTGCAATAATGTTCTTTACAGCAGTGTCGTCCCACCCTGGCTCCAGTCCCACGATCACCGCTGCATTCCGTTGCCCTGTCTGCCAGTCTCCTTTCATCTGGAACAGCTCTCCAGGCTTTCTTTGTTTCTCCTGACCTTGACATTTGGGGAGACTACAGGCCAGTGGTACAGATGGTTCCTCCACGCGAGTCTAACAGTTTTGGAGCTGCGCTTCTCTAAAGGGGGACCTCCTGTTTTCTGCCCCCAGGACCTGGAAGCCGACGAGAGAGACCCCTGTCCGCAACCCGCAAACCCGTGCTGGAGGCTGAGGACCGAGAGGAAGATGCCTCCGCTGTGCTCAGAGCCATCCAGGTGGAGAATGAAGCCCTGCAGAGGGCCCTCCTGAGCAGAAGGGCCGAGCCCCCTGCCAGCCCGCTGCAGGTACATTCGGGCTGGGGGAGGGCACCCAGCAGGACTCGGCTCCCAGGGGCCTAGTGGTGTCGGAGCAGCGGGTGCCCAGGCCACGTGGTGGGCAGAGGGACGAAGGTGTCCGTGATCTCACGCTGCTCTGCGTGTCCTCTGCTCGATGCACAGGTGCTCAGGGACCTGCCAAAGCCCCCTTTCCCTCCACTTTCTCCCCATGTTTTGTTTACTGCAGAAAGCCCGAGTCGGAGGCTAGTCCAGTCCTTACTGATTTCCCCGCAAACCCTCATGCTTTAGACTAAAATTACAAACGGGGGGTCAGGGAAAGAATGGAGTAAACGACACGCCCTGGCTTCTCTGGAAAGGTCTCCTTCCTCAGAGCCGGAGCCCAGCAGGTCTGTGCGTCCTCACACTCCCTGCAGTCCTGCCCTGGCCCACCGTACTGGTTCGGGAAGCCTCCCTGGCCCGACAGGTGTCTGAGTTTGTGCCCGCTGCCTTGGGCGCTGAGCCACAAACAGGAGGAGAAATGGTGCGTGGGGCAGGGCCCCCTGGGGAGCCGGAGGCCTCGCCGTTCCTGAGGGTACGCATCCTTTCTCAGAAGCATGGTCCCTGGCTCTCCGGCTGGAACCCTCTGTCGTAGCGTGTCCCACTTGATACTCACAGCCACCCTGAAACAGGCAGGGCTGGTTTCATCACCCTGTGTTGCCGATGTGCCCTGAAGGCACCCAGAGAAGCAAGGAGGCTTCCACAGGTCACGTCTTTGGAAAGGCCCTGCCCACACCACCAGTTTCCCCAGGACCTACAGTGGCCAGCTCCTTGGGACGTCCATCCAGCAGCACCTGCTGTCTGTTTTCTCGGAGCTCGGACATTTGTGTCTAGGAGACCTTGAGACAGTCCCTGTGGATGTGAGGCGGATGCAGTGGATGGCTTTGTTCTGACCTCAGATCATGTGATTACATCACTCCAGGACACGGAGGGACCGCCGGCCCAATCGTGGACCAATCTGCCGAAGGAGAAAGAAGAGAGCCCTGAGGTCAGTGAAGACCTGAGGAGAACAACAAAGCCCCATGCCCGTAGCACCTGACGGTCTCCAGTCCCAGGAGGCCCTCACTGGGCTCCCTGAGTGGTGTCATATACCCATTTCACAGATGGGAAGACCTGGCTGGAGTGGCTTACCCAAGGTGACTCAGCCATGCCTTCTGACTCCAATTCCTTGTTACGTTACTACTTCCTGACAAGACAACACAGAAAACAGATCTAGTATTTTGAATCAATAAATTATAGCTGTATCTGCCTAGGTCAGTTAGCTCTGTCTCAGCCAAGACGGCCCCAGCCAATACGCACGTGAATGAAGAAAATGTCCAGGCCTGTCTGGTTGGTTGTGCACGGTCTTTGCTGTGTGCTCAGCATGCAGCTCAGATTATCCTCTGGCCTCCTGGAGCTTGCCGACAACAAGCACATAAAGCCATAAATACACAGGTGACTTCAGAGAGATGTGACAGAAAAGCTCCCTCCGCCATACGGTGGTCTGGGGAAGCCTCTTGGAGCAGGTCCCGTTTAAGTGGAACCCTGTCTGTTAAGCAGCAGCCAGCCAGCAACAGGAAGCAGTGTTCTGGGTGGAAGGAGCAGAGGGAAGGAACAGAGGGAAATCTTTGACGTGGGAATGGGATGGCTCCATCCAGGGGCAAGAAGAAGGCTGATTCATGGTGAGGAAGGAAGGGGTTCGGAGAGGAGAGAGCGCCCACGTGGGCGAGAAGGGTGGTCAGGGCAGCACCCCAGGGCACTGCAGTGGAAGGGTGGTCAGGGCAGCACCCCCGGGCACTGCAGTGCAAGGGTGGTCAGGGAAGCACCCCTGGGAACCCACGTGGGAGAGAAGGGTGGTCAGGGCAGCACCCCAGGGCACCCACGTGGGAGAGAAGGGTGGTCAGGGCAGCACCCCAGGGCACCCATGTGGGAGAGAAGGGTGTCAGGGCAGCACCCCAGAGCACTGCAGTGGTTTTCTTTTGGTGTCCCCACCACTTGTTCCGTTATTGCCTGGTGATCTAAAACTGTTGCCAATATTTCTGATGGGTCTACAGCACTGCCCAGCTCGCGGGCTAGGACTTCTGGATGACCTGACCCCTGACCACAGAGTTTCCAATGATGAAAATCGTTTGCAGAGCACATTTCTAGTTTAGATGATCTATGAAAAAAAACGGGGAAAAGGCAGAAGGGCCTAATGATTTTACTGGAATTCTCCGGGGAGACCCGTTCCTTTGTAGCAAACAGAACAGGGGTTGAATTGAGATGGGGAAAGGGGTTGATGAGAGAAATTTTTCAATGGCTCATTGAAGCAGATCATTTCCTGGGACCTCCCGGATCATAAAAAAGCTCATGTGAGGGAATTCTAGAATAATCTCATCAGCCCCAGGTAGACACCGTCCCTCTCATTCCTGTCCCCTGCTTCTTGCAACAGGGACTGATGGCCTAATAAGTGTGTCCCTTTGACTGTGGCTCTGCTGTGTTTGTGAGTATTGCTTGGGACATCTGTTGAATAAGCTTTTCTGTTCTCAGCGTCTGCCCATCACCGTGGCGACCAGTGCACCGGAGCCCTCCAGGGCAGCAGGGGGAGCCCGCGCCGTCAGTGAAGCCATTGACAGAATCGGCCTTTTGGGGAGCAGGTACTTATTCAGACGACTTCAAAACAAAGCCAAGAAACGCGTAGCAATGCAGCCGTGAGGATCTGTTAACTGAGGTTTTTTGCTGTGCGTTTCCTATGTTGCTCCAGGCCATTTAAAACTGCTCCTGTAGGGAGACTCAATCCTCCCTCACCTCCCTCCAGCCCTAAAGCGCAAAACTGACTTGATTTCTTTCAGGCAAATGTCTCTTTGCCTGTTCAGTTCAGTCCAACCTGTATAAAACTCCAATCTCCCCAAAGGGTTCCACTGAAGTACCCCCCACACAGCAGACGGTAGTGAACTTGCTCCCAGATGGACCCGGTGGTGGTGGGGGGAGAGGATGACAGTGGCCCGAAGCAGCATCCTTTGAACCTTCTTTTCTCTATTAAAATTTGGTCCAAGGCAGTATTCTGTTCCATTAACATGTAGTGTCAGTTATCGGAACTGTCAAGGTTTATTATCAAAATAAAGGCTTTCCTCTAGTCTTCAGGCAAAATTGGTCTTCAGAAAGCTGGGCCAGGTCAAGCCTATACTTACGAGCATGGACGGGCTCACAGCCACGTTTCCAGGCTGCCGTGCCCGTGCCTGGCTGAGGGGCACCAGGGGTGCACAGCCTCAAACAGCACGTGGGGTGCGTTTGCAGACGACACTCTGCTGGGTTTGGAATGCCCCTGTCCTCAGAAACAAGAGGTGTAGAGCGGCCTCTGGACCAGGGGCCGGCAGGCTTTTCCAGCAAAGGGCCAGGTAGCAAATACTTTAGGCTTTTCATGTTTTATTTGTTTGTTTTAACAAACCTTTAAAAAGAAAGCCATAAAAACCGTTCTTAGCTTGCAGGCCACACAAAAACAGGCCACAGGCTGCCTTTGACCTGCCGGCTATACTTTGTCAACCCCTGTTCTGTCAGCTTACGGAGGTCCACTAGCCATCTAGCCCCAAGCAGTTTCTTTTACTTGGCTCTGATGTCATTGCTCGTTTTCCAGTTATTTATAAAGGGAGAGAGACCTCCCATGTGCAGCTTTGAACTGTACGCGCGGTGAGTATCGTTGACCCTTAAAGAACATGGGTTTGAATGGCATAGGTCCACTTATATGGGGGTTTTGTTCAATACTTATACAGTCGGCCCTTTGTATCCCCTGGTTTTGCGTCACAGATTCAACCAACCACAAACGGGAGACAGTATTTTGGCTCCGGGTTGGGAGTCCCGGATGAGGAGGGCCGACCGTCTTACAGAAGGAACTTGACCATCCGTGGTCTGCAGGCCATCCTGGAGCCAGCCCCCCACGGGTACCGAGGGACGTCGTGAAATTTGGGGGGAGTTAAATGCTAGACGCAGATTTTTGATGGCACAGGGTGGTCGGTGCCCCTAATCCCCCGTGTTGTTCAAGGGTCAACTGTACTTTCGTCTGAAATTGTCACATCTCTCTGAGGTAGAAAAATAAGTGCAGTGCCCAGGATGGGAGTGTCATCCGTTATGTACCATCTGTTGCTACCCGTTGGCTAACATGGAGTCACGTTTCAGACAACAGCAGAAGCTTCTGAAAGTCCTCCAGGCCATTGAGAGTGACTCTGCTCATCTCAGCCAGCCTGCGTCACCCACCGAGGAGCAAGCACTGGACCCACAGGTGAGACCCTGGGCTTCCAGGCATTTCCATGGTGTCAGCGGCCTCTCGGAGCTCACACCTCACCACCGTGCCCAGTGCCAGCTCTGCCCTCTCCCTGTGACCCCTCAGGAGCTGGAGTGGTCCCCACTCTCGCCCTCATACCCTCAGCCCCCACAGTCAGGAAAGAAGAGCCGTTCCGCCCCCTCCCCCCCACCCCCACAGGGCTGAGATTGGGTCACGTGCTCATCATGTGCCACTCCCTCCTGTGGCCCAGGGGACAGGACACGACTCCTTGGACCAGTCAGGCTCTTCCCTGGGATGGGCAAGGGTCCACCCCCTCTCTGTCATTGCTGAGGAGAGAAGGGCTGACTCCCTGAGGGAAATCAGGTGGTCCTGGAGAGAGAGAGGTAGTGAGTGCCAGGGACCAGTGTTTGCCTCTGACCCCTGTGAGGGCCCCAAATCAAACAGCTCAGGAGCGAGGGAGTCATCGAGTTGCAACACTGACAAATTGTGACACTTCATCCGTTCATAGGCCCTTCAGCGTCTTCATTTAGAAACCGCGCTGCAGGGATCTGCCAGTTTTAGATGGCACTGGGCATGCGGGCCAGCATCCCCTCTGCGAGGCAGCCGCCGCCATCTGGCCCTTTCCCGGCTGCCTGGAGCTGCCGTGCACTGTGCCGCTTCCTCCTGCCTCCGGCATCGCTCACCTGCTTGAGCCAGGCCAGTTTAGGTTTGTCACTGTCCTCTGAGCCTGGGACTCAGGCCCAGAGCAGCGGAGGGCTGAGCCAGGTCCCACCTTCAGCCCCACACAGAACAGGGGGAGGAAGCTGTGGGGTCTGCGGGGCCAAGCTAATAAAAGTAGGCCCTGTGTTCCTTCCAGGGGCTGTGAGTGACCTCCCTCCCTCCCTCCCTCCCTCCCTCCCTCCGTCCTTCCCTCCCTCCGTCCCTCCCTCCCTCCGTCCCTCCCTGTCCCTAGCCCCATCGTGTGGCAGTCAAGACTCTTCCAAACACATGCTGAGAGCCAGAACACATCTCGCTGGCTATTAATTAAAAAAATAAGTAGGGAGCCGTTGCTGTTCATTTGCTCAGCTGCCCGCTCCCAGCACCATTGCAGGTCACCAGTGCTAATTAACAGAGGGCATGTGCACACAGGGAGGGCGCCATTTTACCAGTCACTGATCCGTGGCAGCCAGCACCGCAGCCGGGCCCGGGGGCCTCAGGAAGCCACTCCGCAGTGTGGCCATTTATGGATGGCATTCACGCAGCCTCGCAGATCACACAGCCTGCCCGCCCAGGAGGCAGGCAGTAAATCCAAGGAAGCAGAGAAACGGGAGGGAATGGACGCTGACAGAGCACGCACGGGCCAGGCCTTGTGACAGGCTCTGCTCAGGCATTCCCATCTCGCTTCGTCTCCATGGCAGGATGGGCGGAGAGATGGTGTCATCTCACATTCCCCAACGAGGCTGAGGAATGTCAAGTGACTTGTCCAAGGTCCTGTGTTATCTGCTGTCTGAATCTGCTCGGCTGCCGTAATCAAATGCCACGAATGGCGGCTTAAGCAGCGGACATGTATTTTCTCACACTCGTGGAGGCCAGAAGTCCAAGCTCGTGGTCCTGGACAGCTTGGCTTCTCCTGAGGCCGTGGCTTGCAGTCAGCTATCCTGTCCTCACTGTGTCCTCACATGGTCTTCTCTCTGCATCTCTGGCATCTCTCCAGGTGTCCAGGTGTCCTCTTCTGGAAAGCCATCCGTCAGAATGGATCAGGAGCCACCCTAACAGCCTCATTTTAATGTAATCACCTCTTCGAAGGCCCTTTCTCCAAAAACAGTCACATTCAGAGGTCCTGTGCTTAGGGCTTCAGCGTATAAATTTGGAGGGGACCCAATTCAGCCCATAGCACCTGCCCAATGCAGCAGCTCTGACATGCCTATAGGACGTCAGCACCGTGTAGTGGGGGAGAAGCAGGCAAGATGTTCAGGCGGAATCTGATGCCTTCTACACACTTTTGGTTATTTGCAAACTTACAGGAAATACTAAGCACCAAGGTACACAGTCGCTGTGTTTTAAGAGCTTTACAAATAGAAGCTCATTAAATCTTCCTAATAACCATATGTAGTGGATGCTATTCTTATGCCCATTGTACAGATGGAGAAACTGAGGCACCGAGAGGTTAAATAACTTTCTCTTTAGAGGTAGAGCCGAGTTCAGCCTGTGATGTGTTAATGTGTTGGCACGATTTTCCTCTTCTCTAAGGACAAGTTGAGACTGAGAGCAGAAGAGGCGCAAGATGCCATCTGCGTGAGGATGGAAGTTCTGTCCAACTGGGGGAATGCGTCGTGGGTGGGGCTCGCAGAAGTCGAGTTCTTCGACCTGAACAACACCAAGCTGTACGTGTCACCCCGTGATGTGGATGTCCGGGGCACGGACACGCCCGGGGACCTGGGCCACCTGGTCAGCCGGAACTTACCTGTAAGTGGACGCAGCCCCACTGTGAATCTTGGCCTTGTTTTCTGATGCATTTTCTCGGCCCATGAGGAGCCCATGATGAGGGCGTGAGTGCGGGGAGGGGAGGAAGAGTGTCATCTTCCAGTGTCTCCTCGGGGTAAAGTGGGGAGGACCCTGAGGCAGAGGAAGCGAGAAGCCTCCAAGCTGTGCCCAGGAGCTCTTTCCCAGCTTCCTGCTGTCTGGCTTCTTCTTGGGAGAGGACAAGGAGGGGCCAGGTCACCCCCTTTTATCCACCTGGCACGTTGCGTTGCAGAGTTGCCACCAGACATAAGACCTCCGGGGTCACTGAGATCAGCGCCCCCGTTTTATAGGTGAGGAAAGTAAGGCTTGGAGAAGGGCTCTGGTTTGGCCAAGGTCACGCAGCTGGCAGGTGGTGGGGCCAAGTGCACACCCCCCTCAAGCTCCTGCTTCCCCAGGGACATGGGGTCCGCACCCAACAAACATGGAGCATTCCTTTCCTTTCAATATCTAACAGTTTTCTTTTTAAAAAGCACTGGCATTCTCTCTTCTTGCCCCTGTAGGTGGAGACATGCTGCTTGGCAGTGCCATCGTCTCTGTGCTGTGTCCCAGCGTCATTCATAGTCACCCCCGGGGGTGGGGCAAGAGCCTGGGAGCAGACGTTACCTCTGGGCCATGAAACTAGGAGGACAGGGCGGGGCGGGCGATAGAAAGGCTTTCCCTGGGGTGCTCGTTTGCACCCGTTACATTTCCTGCCATGGACACGTATTATCTGTCTAAATGTCCTTCCACGGACATGTAAAAAAGCACTGCAAATGGAAGCAGTTACTACATGTGCAGCCCTGGCCTGTGCCAGGCTCGGACGTACAATCTGACTTACACCTACCAGCTCACAGGCTCGAGGAGCAGAGGGGCCTGGTTCAGAGCTGGCCGCTTCCAGCTTCATGACCACAGGCGACTCACCTGCCTCGATGTTACTTCCCTCGTCTGTCAAATGGGATGATAACAGTACTTGCCGCGATGCCGTGAGGCTCCCGGTGCTATGCAGAGCCTAGCTCCCTGCCTGGCTCTTCCCGGGGCTCCCAAACACCGGTTATTACTGTTCTCACTGTTACTGGTATTCGTGGCGCTGATGCCACTGAGAAGTAGGTATTACCATTCCCATTTTAAAGAAAAGGAAACAAGAAAGGAGGCTGTGAAAGCCCCGGTTCTGGAGTCCCGGGTTCTGGGCTTCACTCTCTAGCCTTTTGTGGCTCATCTGCCTTCTCTGAGTCCGTTTTTCTGTCTTATGGGAGGGAAGGCTGTGCATAATCCATTAGGATCCTTCCTTGCCAGCAGCAGAAGCTGAGTCTGGCTCGCTTTAGCACAGTTTTTAAAGAACTCTTTATTGCACGTCTTTTGAGTAAGTGGTGTACTCGCTGTCCCCCAGGCCAGAAGCGGACAGGCCCATGGTCGTGGTGGGGTTCCAGGCGTATGCACTGAGGGTTTCATAGTCTTTGTTGGGGGGACAGTAGTGTTTTGTTGGTTGATTAGTTGCGTAGTTGCTTTGTCGTCCTGCCGCTCTGCTGGAGACGCCCAGTCCAGGAGAGTAAGGCTGATGGGCCAACCTCGCTATGAGGCCGGGCACCTGGGCGGGGAGGGAACTCTCCCTGGAGAAACTGAGGGTTGTTACTGAAAGAAAGGCGGCTTGGTGGAGAGAAGCACCACCGTCCACAGGGCAGGACTGGGTGGCGTGAGGCACGCCCAGGGAGCAGCAGCTCTGCAATCGTGAGCCTTGAGAGAAACAGGTCCCCTAGGTCCCAGCCGCTGGGGTGCACTGGCCTTGCACGTCCCCTGTCGGCTTCCTGCTCCGAGCCTGTGGGCTGCCGGGTGTGCTGCTGGGGCTTGGACTAGCGCTTGCCCCCTCTCCCAACCCCCTTGGCACAAAGCAGTGGCGTTTTGGAAGCCTGCTGTACAGAATAGAGCATTCCAGGGCCTATAAAAAGCATCATTGCATTTGATGGTGACCCATTCTGATGATTACTCTCCCTTTTCCTCTGGTTGGCAGGGGCTCATCAGCTCTGCCAGGCGATACGTGGCAGTGGGGACTTGGGCCATGGTTCTGGTGGGTTTGGGGCTTTCTTACTTGGGGCTCTGAGGCTGGGACATGAAGCGGCTGTCCCAGCCGGGGCTGCTGGATGTCCAGGTCTGGCTGTGGGCAGGCTGGATGCCCCCTGCTGCCCTGGCATGGGTTCTCCCTGATACCGTCCTGTGTGCCAGGCCCAGCGCCACCGGAACACACTGCCTCTCAGAACCGTCCAGTTGGCACTGGGGTTTCTGAACGACCCACAGTGTGCCAGCCAGGGCCTGAGACTGTTTCCTCTTACTGTCCCCTCGCTTAATCCTCACAACAGACCTTGGATTACACTCCACATTTGCTAAACGAGAGAACCAAGTCTCGCAGAGTGACTTGCCGCAGGCCACACTGCCGTGGAGAGGTGGAGCCCGGCCGCAAGCTGAACAGAGGGCACCCGGAAGTGGGTCTGGGTTCAGAGGAGAAGCTGCTGGATGCAGGTGGTCGGGGGCAAGCCGAAAGATGTGGGCGTGCCCCTCGTCTGTCTCTCACCCGCCTCGCCCAGTCCCGTTGCTTCAACTTGACTCCAACTGTATACACCCAGCCCTGCCTGCTCCTCTTAGTTCCTGACTGAAATGTCACCTTCTGCTTAACAGCTCCTCGGGGACGTCTGCGGACATCTGAGGCTTCAGAGATCTAAAACCCACGTTGACTCCTTTGCCCACTCACCTCTCTTCCTCCTCCAACATTCTCGTGCCTGGTAGAGGCCGTCTGCTCAGCTGCCCAGGCCCCCATTTAGCCTCTTCCTCGGTTGCCCCCCCCCAGCCTTCCAGCACAGCAGCAAATCCTGTTGATTCTACTCCCCAAACAGAGCTGGATCTGGCCCCTTCTCTCCATTTCAACTAGTATCTCCCAAGTTGGATCCAGTGTTTCCTCTGACTGGCTCTATGAAACGGCCTCCTACCTCATTTTCTGCTCTTCTCGCCCCATCCACTCATGTATCTGCTCTATATCTAACGTGATCTTTAAAAAAATAACAGCTTGCACCCCTCTCCCACCTTAAACCCCTGCAGTGATTTCCTATTGCATTTAGAAATAAAATCGGGGGCGTCCCCAAGGCCTGGGAGCCTGTTTGTGTTCAGGCCTCCAGTTCCCTCCCAGCAGCTCCTTAGCTGCCCTGCCGTCCCCCCCCCCCTTCCAGTCCCCCCCCACACACACACAGCTCCAGCAGCTGCAGGCTTCCTTCTGCTCCACTGACCTGCCAAGTTCACTCCCACCTCTGGGCTCTGCCCTTGTGGCCCCCTCTGCCCAGTACGTCCTTCCTCCATATTTTCCCAGGGCTGGCTTCCTTCTGCTCAGTCAGATCTCAGCCCAAATATCACTTTCTCAGCCAGACTCCCCGACTCTGCAGCCTGGGGGTGTCCTGTTCCCCTCCCCACCCCAGGCTCTATCCCATCATCCTTTTGCATTTTCTTCAGAGCACTTCTCACTGTCAGAAACGATCTCGTTTGCTTGTTCGGTACCTGTCTTCCTCATGCATCTGTACGTTTGTGTCTGTCCTACTCTCATTCTATCCCTAGCACATAACGGTACACAATACATTTTTTGGAATTTTTTATTTGGAATTAATTATATACTCACAGAAAATTCTAAAAAATAGTATCGAGAGTACTAGGAGAACCATAGAGAAAATTGAATGAAGTCAAAAGTTGGGTTTTTTGTTTTTGTTTTGAAATTAATAAATCTTTGGCTGGACTGAGCATGCAAAAAAAGGAGAAAGATTCAAATCACGAAATTCGGGAATGAAAGAGGGGGCCACTACTAGTGACATCACAGAAATGAAAATGATTATAAGGGAATATTAAAAACAATTGTCTGCCAACAAATGAGATATTCTAGATGAAATGGACAGCTTCCTGGAGAGGCACAAATTACCAAAACTGACGTAAAAGAAATGGAACATCTGGATTTTGGTCAAGATGGAGGAGGAGGTAAACGCTGTGCTTGCATCCTCACGACCACATCAGAATGACAGCTGAACTACAGGACTACCATCAGTGAGAACCACCCGAAGTCCAGCGGAACAAAAGTTCTGTTATAGAACTAAGGACGTACAGAAGCCACGTCGAGGCTGGTAGGAGGGACGAAGACACAGAGCAGACTGGTCCCACACCCATGTGTGGCTGTGGAAAATCAGCAGGGACATCTTGGCTTCAGGGGTCCCTCCTGGAGGAGTGAGGGGTCCTGGCCCCACAGCGGCTCCCCAGCCCAGGGTTTCGGTGCTGGGGAGAGAAGTCCCGACCACTGGCGATCACTGATCTGTATAATTTTGTCATTTCAAGGCTGCCGTATAAATGCAATCATGCTGTGTGTAACCTTTTGGAGACAGACTTCTTTCACTCAGCATAATGCCCTTGACCTTCATCCAAATTGTATGCGTATCAGTAGTTGGTTCCGTTTTTATTGCAATAATTCTAAATCGGGGCCACTTGTGAGTTCTGCCTGGCATCTCCCTGGGTGGGTGGCTCTGTGTTAGGTCAACACTGGAAGAGCAAAGCGCCTTTGTTTCTGGAGTTAGAAAGTGATTTACCTCCTCAGAGGGGCTCTCCCTGGCCGTCCATTCTGAAACAGCCCCGCAGCTGCTCTTCAATAACGCTCTCATTTTCTTCATCAAATTCATCCGTGCTCAACTCTTTTCCTTGGCATTTTTACGTGTTTGCCTCCCCTGCTAGCAGAGCTGCGACCTGGTGAGCGCGGCTCCCGCACACCCCTGCAGCCAGCTCAGCGCCTGGCCCCCAGGACGGACTCTGGATTTGCTGGGCGGGGGGTATCAGGTGTGTGGGTACCTCCCCCCACGCCCCCAGCCCTTGGCCTTCCTTCTGCTCCACTTGGTGCCCACCATCTGCCCTTCCGACCGCCAACACCAATGTTTCTCTGGTGGAGGATTTTTCTCCTGGTCCCCAGGCCCACACTGGTGGGCAAGAGCCCCCAGGAGCACCCCAGCCGCCTTGCCCATGGATGGAGCCCCTGGAGGCATCTCTCACGCTGGCTGCCAGCTCCCCAGATGGGGCTGAGCTCCGATGCCCACAGGCCAGTTCGGTAGCTCACTCTTCACGGGCCGCCTGGCCCCTTCTCTGTTCCCCACGCTCCACTTTGTGTTTCCTTTGCTGTCTCAGTAAAATCCTTGCCTTGGCTCTGCTTCTGAGGGAATCCAGACTGCGGCAGAACGAATTCATGAATTAAGAACCAAGGCGCACCCCCCCACCCCCGCCCCCGCCCCGCTTTGGCAGGCCCCTGCCCTGGCTGCGGTCTGGACTTCCCTCGGTGACGCAGCACGCGCCTCCCTGGGCTGTGAGAACAGTGGCAGTGTGAAGGGGCCCTGGTTCTTCTGTGGCCTCTTTCTGACCACCTGTGATGGGCAGGCGGCCCCATCCAGGGGGTGGGGGGTGGGGGGTGCCCAGCGCATCCGGGTCAGTTCGCAGGGCTTCCTGTCAGCCTTCCTGTCAGACTCAGTCTGTGGAAAGGAGACATCAGAAGGCTCGGCTGCTGAGGAGGCCCCGCTTCCCCACAGGTCCATGTTCTCTGACTCTGAACACCAGCGTTCTCGCTTAGCCCTCCCGTGATTCCTCCTCCTGGCAGAACTGTGAAGGAAAGTCAATTCCAGCCCTCTCGCCCGCCTGCCACGGTCAGCCTGGAGCCTGGGCCTTTGTCAGGTGCCCGCAGTGACCCATGTTAGGCCCCAGCTCGGTGAAGTAATGAGACCCCCCGCTGGATTTTGAGATGTGCTACCTTGAGCCTTCACAGCTGCCCAGAGCACGAGAAGTTCTTGCTGAGGCTGAGAAACTTGCCAGATAAGTCAGAACCCCTTGCACTCATCTCCCCCTCTGAACAAAAGCAGCCTGAAAGGCACCATTGTCACTGGAACAGGCCCCCTGTGTTCCCTGGGCAGCTGGAGCCTGGGCCTCCATCTCCTGGGGGCCGGCAGACCCCCAGCGGCAGCCAGTCTCCGCCTCCCCTGGTTCTGTCCAGTAGCAGGAGTCTGTGGAGGCGTCTCAGATACAGGCCGAATGCTCTCGGTCAGGAAAAAGGGACAACTCAGCCAGTGGCAGAGGTGCAGCCGCTGCTTATTGGGACTTAGAACTAATCAGCCCCTAAGCAGGGGCCCTAAACTCAGATGCCTGCGGGGCCAGCAGAGGCGTAAAGAGGGAGTGAGGCAGGTGTAAAAGCAGGGAGTCCTGGGGACTGGGGTGCCGAGAGCACCCGCCCACGGCTGTCAGGGACCCCATTCTGCCACATTTTCCAGAAGGCAGGAATCCAGTGGTGTTCTCTCCATTGTTTAAGTGTCAGCGACGAATTTGCCTTTTTTTTTTTTTTTTAACAACAATCATGAGCCAAACACCATAGCTGTGCAGGCCAAATCCAGTTTACAATCTCTTCTTTAAAGTTTCAATGAGAGGACAGATATTAGGAGGTAAATTTCATTGATCCACACATTTATTCATTCAACAAAGCTTTTTTGGCATTTCCCATGTGCCAAGGAACTGTGCCGAACGCTAAGTGTTCTGGGATGAATTCAACACAGCCGCTTCCCGTAGAGAGCTCACAGCTGAGTGTGCATGGTGTGACCTGTCGTGGACACTGAGGGAAATGCCACCTCAGGCGTTGCAAGGAACTGCGAGCGGGTACCTGGAGGAGAGAGTGTCAAGGGGAGCGGTGACTGAGGGGACGACGGCATATTTGGGCTGGATTCCCCAGGGTGAGAAGGACAGGCACCGTGCTGCCTGCAGAGGCCCAGCCTGTGCAAAGGCACAGAGGCTGAGTGAGTGTGCGATCCTTGGGACCAACAGTCCGACCACAGAAGAGGCATGGGAAAGACAAGAGAGGGGCCACGAGAGCTGAGAAAACCCCTGATTTGGCCTCTCCATCTGCACCCACAGCACTCATGACGTAAAATGTGGTTGGGGCGAACGAAAACCACAGCAAGCTTTGGGGCTCTCTGCCCCGCTGGCCGTGAGAGCGGCGTTGGCAGCCTGTCCGGCAGGTGGGCAGAAATTGGACAGCGGGGTCCCGAGGCTTGGAAATCCTTAAAGGGAACAGACCAACTCCTGCAGCTTCGTGCCGTGGCCCCGTCCCAACAAATGCCTGAGCCAGCTTCTTTTCCATTTAATTTTTTTTTTTTTAATTTGACAAGTACAAAAAGAAGAAAAAAGAAAGGAAAGAAATCAAAGGCTCCGTTTGGCAGATTTATCAGATGGGGCCCGTGGTGGCTCTTTTCCATCCTTCCCTGCGCTTTTCTCAGAGTCGATTACCTTGATTAAAATGAAGTCGCGCATTTTAGATTCAGTCTGGATGGCAGAGCAGAAAGGCCTGAGTGGCAGCTTTGAGCCAAGGACAAGGGTCAGTCCAGACGGGTGAAATCCAAGACCGGCCCCGGATTCTGTGGAGAAGGGGATCTGGCTGCCCATCCTCGGCCCTCAGCCCTCAGCCCGCAGCCCTGCCCTGGTTTTCATTAGGCAAAGAAACAGTCACCCTGGTGTCCTTCGGGGAGAGGCACACGTGTACTGACGACTTCCCTCTCTTCCTGTTGTTTCAGAGCAAGAAAGACCCCTGCTTGTGGACGTGCCCCTTCCACCTGCCGCTCCAGCTCTGTTTTGTTATCCGCAACGTGAGACCCCTGCATGGCTTCGGTCTGGCCAGTATCAAGGTTTGGAATTACTGGACTGCTGATGGCGTAAGTAACTGGCCCCGATTCCTCGCTGGGCATCTGACGGAAGCATGTAGTGCTGTCTAATAGCCTGATTCCTGAAGTTGCAGAATGGAGGCCCTGCTGGGCATAGCATGTGCCTGCTGGGGGTTTCACACTGTCAGAGCCACCAGGAGCTGAGCCTCCCCCAAGGTCTGGGATGTGGCATCAGGCCACTCTCCTGGGGACCTGGAAACACACAAACTGAGGTCCCGTTTTAACAGATAAGGAAACAGACACACAGAGAGGTTATGTAGTGTGCCCCGCGTCACACAGCCAGTAAGCATCAGAGGGAGACTTTGAACCCCTGCGGTCAGATTCCAGGACCCCTTGCTGCTTAGCCAGTGCTTTTCAGACTGTCATGACTCACCTGGGACCTTGCTAAGGTGCAGGTTCGAATTCAGCAGGTCTAGGACAGGGCCCGAGTCTGTGTCTGAGCAGCTCCCAGTGTGCCGGTGCTCCTGGGGCGTGAACCCCCTATGACCCAGAGACTCCAGGTCAAACCTCCGAGCGTGACGTCAGAGCCCCTGATCCCTGTGCCCCAGGCCCTGCCTCTGTCCTGTTGGCACCTGCCCCTGGCTCATGCCCCGTTCTGAGTGCCAGCTGCTATGGCTCTCTGCTACCCTCCATGGTAGTTACCCTTTTAGTCCCAGATCCCTCCCATCTAGCTCAACTCCCAACACCTGCCTCTGCCCCCCATTCCTGAAAAACCCGGCCGGTCACTCTCTCCAGGAAGCCAGCCTGCCCCCTGACCCTTGCACTACTTCAGGGCCTCGTGACTATGTCCCGTCATCACCCTGTCCCAGGAAGGACGCCTGCCCCCCCTGCACAGCACTGGGGGGCCTCTTGGGAGCAGGGCTTGGCCGTCTCCACCACCCGCTCTATTCAAAGTAGAAGCACATGGTTGTCGAATGAATGAAGTTCGTTCCCCAGGAACCAAGAAGCCCTCGTCTTACCCCCTCTGACATCCAGCTGAGAGACTGGGAGTCAGTGTTAGGCCCTTGCACAGGGTCGTGGGCAGGTCAGAGGCTGACGGGATCAGTCAGGAGAGTCTGTGCTTTCCTCTCCTTCCTGTCCTCCCTCTGGTACTGCTTCCTGCTGAGTCTCCCACAATAAACATCCGTGAGGTTCTGGGGACCTGAAGGGTAACCCCCAGACACTGTCCAGGTGGGCTCCGTTCATGAATGACGCTGCCTCAGAGAAGCAACGCAAGTTTTCTCTGATTTCTATTTTTGAGTTTTTAAAAACAAGTAGCTAAAGTTAAAATGCAAGAACCAGTCCAAAGCACTGGAATAAGTGAGGAAGTTTCTGTGAGAATGTCAGCTTCCCCTCCCCACAGGCCAGCGTGGCTCCCTGTGTGTTTAGGGGCTGCCCCCAGGCCCCCAGTGGCGTCTGGGGCCGTGTCCGCTCATGCCCGAGTCCTCTGGGCGCTTCCTGGCAGGTGGTCCCAGCATTTTCTAGAATGAGCAGTGAGACAGTGCTGGCTGCCCAGGTCCACGCCCTGTAGCTTGTCCCTGCCATTGAATACCTATCTTAGGCCACAAAAAGCGGATTTTCTGTGCTGGATTACAAAGGAGATAAGCTTCATTCCTTTGGCCGAGGCCTGAGGCCTCCTGTTTAACCTGCACTCACCTTCCCTGTGTGCTGAGAAGGGAAAGAGGAGCAGGACGTCAGGGTATCGCTGCAGGCGCTCGAAGCCGGTGGCTGCAGGGATTAGAGATGCCAGGCGTTTCTACCCACAGAGCAGCGTGGGGGCCTGGGGCCTGACGGGGGCACCCCTGAGGTAACGTACTGCACACCCACTGTCGCCAGAACTTACCGGGGACAGAAGGTGCAAACAAGTGCAGCTGCAGGTGCGTTTGATTTAATATTCTCCAAAGATTGCCACTGCTGTGTGTTTGTTTGTTTTTAAAGATTTTATTGGGGAAGGGGAACAGGACTTTATTGGGGAACAGTGTGCACTTCCAGGACTTTTCTCCAGTCAAGTTGTTGTCCTTTCAGTCTTAGTTGTGGAGGGCGCAGCTCAGCTCCAGGTCCAGTTGCCGTTTCTAGTTGCAGGGGGCGGAGCCCACCATCCCTTGCAGGAGTTGAACCGGCAATTTTGTGGTTGAGAGGATGTGCTCCAACCAACTGAGCCATCTGGGAGGCAGCTCAGCCCAAGGTGCCGTGTTTAATTTTAGTTGCAGGCGGCGGAGCCCACCATCCCTTGCGGGACTCAAGGGATTGAACCGGCAACCTTGTGGTTGAGAGCCCACTGGCCCATGTGGGAATCAAACCGGTAGCCTTTGGAGTTAGGAGCATGGAGCTCTAACCACCTGAGCCACCGGGCCGGCCCTGCTATGTTTTAGAGGAGGTTAACATTTTGTGTACGGATCACGAGAATCTTCGTTTTTTTTCTGAGCCATGCGTTAAGGACAGATAACGAGAATTCTCGTTTTTACTGTTGACTCTTTTCACTTTGCACATTTTATTGAATTATTTGTGTTTCGTTCATAACAAAGGAAGCTGCTTTCTGCAGTATCACACCAGGAGGGATTACTAACATCATAGGTGAGTAAATCCTAAAAAATTCCATAGAAAAATAATAAATGACATACAAGCATTTACGCTTTAAAGAGAAGAGTGCATTTTAAAATAGTTTCTTTTAAAAACCTGCCAGAACAGAGGGGTATGAGGGATTTAAACCCCGCCGTACGCAACGTGTTAAGTAAGTTTATAGGAAATACAGCTTGGCCTGGTAGACACGGCTTGTTAATACAGAGTTTTGTGTATGGGAGTCCAAGGAAGAAAAGTTAGACCTGGGAGATACTCCAACCACGGCTTCTTTAGAACAAGAAGGTGCTAGAAAAGATAGTGCTTGTGAAAGCCTCAGGCTAACTGTGGTGTGTCCAGTGCAGTAGCCACCAACCAGGGGTGACCACTGAGAACTTGAAATGTGGCTAATGCAACTGAAAAACTGCACTTTATTTTATCTCTGTGTTTTAATTGAGATATAATTAACATATAACATTGTATTAGGTTTAAGTATACAGTGTAATGATTTGAGATATATACAGATGGTGCCAAAAACATGCATACACATTTTAAGAAAGGAAAACTGTATTAAAATCGTAATACTCACTATATACCGATAACAAAAGATGAATACAAGTTACGTTTGATTTCTGCAATTACAAGAGGTGCTCAAAGTGGTTCCCATCAGCGTCCAAACACTTTTGATGATGGCGAACCACAGCTTGAACACGTTGACCAAAGTGTCCACTTGCATACTTTTTTTTGGGCAGCATGTATATATATGTTGCCATAAAAAGTTTAGTTAATATCCATCACCATACAGTTACAAAAATTTTTTACTTGTGATGAGAACTTGTGTGGTTGCAAATAGCAGGATTTCCTTCTTTTCATGGCTGAATAATACTCCATATTGTGTGCGAGTGTGTATAGATATACGCGTATATATGTTACGTACCCCATCTCCTTTATCCATTCATCCGTCGCTTAGGTTGTTTCCCTGTCTTGCCTGCAGTGGACATGGGGGTGCACATTCCTTCTTAGCGTAGTGGTTTCATTTCCTGTGGCTGAGCTCCCAGAGGTGTCACTGCCCCGGGCTCCGGCCTGCACTCCTTTCTGCAGCGCTGCCTGGCTCCCACCTTGACTCTTCCTCTCCTCCCTTGGCCTCTCCCTGCCAGGCCTCTCTGAGTCCTATGTTTCCATTGTGGAAACCCGTCCCCTTCCAAACCCGGCTCCTCCTACCCCTTCTGCCTGCCCCCAGCCCTGGATGCGTCACAGTAAGTGGCCGCCTCATCCGTCTCCCCGTCCCACTCACTCATCTGCTCAGTCCTTCCATCTCCCCAGCAGAGGACACCAGTCACCCCACGCTCACATGTCGTGCTGGGGCCAGAGTCAGACATGCCAGCTGCTCCAGGAGGGACCAGGGGATCAGTAGCCAACCGCAGCTCAGTGGGCAGTGCGGTGGTGGAGGGCGCCTGCGCCAAGGGCCTGGCAGCTGCAGAGCGCCTGGGGGTGGCCGCGGTCCCCTGCCAGCACGGGCTTCCCGGGGCATCCTGGGAAGAAGACCACGGCGCAGAGGCCGTGCCTGCCCACCGATGGCCGCTCACAGACAGAGCTCCGCCGGTCACATGTTTTCAGAATTCTTATTACACACCCTCCCTTTGGAAACGTCCAGTCGGCTTGAGTCTCTCTTTGCCCCCAAGCTCCCCACCCCCCTGTCCTGCCCCAGGCTCCTTCTAGTGGTCTCCAGCCACGTCCTTTGGGACACCAAGTCACACGCTTCCCTGGGGTGGTCCTCAGTTTCCTGGGCCCCCGATGCCCCCTACACGCGCCCCCGGCCAGATCCATCCTGCAAATGTACTCGGTGTGGCCCTCCTAGTGTTGCACAGCTTTGAAACACTTGACGGCATTGGAACATTGGCTTTTGGTGAGCTGGTTTTGCTCCCTCAGTGGCATCGGTGGGCGAGTGAGCCCTGCCCCCCTGGACTTGTGGGCGTGATTCTCCAGCGCACCAGTCCCCGTGGCCCCGGCCCCCGCGGCTCTGGCTCACAAGGGTTTGCGTTTCGGTCCCGTTATACAGGCTGCCTTAAGGAGAAGAGCCCTTGTTGGCATCCTACTCAGGCTGGGCCCCGGAAGCGCCCACGTGGTGTTTGTTGGGTTGAATAAAAATTGCAGGGATTGCAAGATGGGGCCTCAGCTCAGATCTTGGGGACTTTTGACCGAAGGCAGTGAGAGTGTTTCTGGGCCCCACCCAGAGTTGGGGTTCTTCCTGTGCCTACTACCAGCCTCTGCCAGGAACAGGGGCATTGCTGCCTGGGGCCTCGGGGGACGGGGCGTCTCTGGGCCACGCTCGCCCCCAGCAGCCAGACTTATCAGGTACATACATCCAGGCAGCGGGCTGGGTGTGGAACAGTGATGGTAGCTCGTGTTTCTGGTGTGCATGTTACATGCCAGGCAGTGCTCAAGGGAACTTGACACATATCAGCGTGTTTATTCCGCACAGCAGCCCTGTGAGATGATACCGTGATGACCACCTCTGCTACAGATGAGGAAACTGAGGCACAGGGAAGCAGGGCCGTTTGCCAGTGCTGACATCACTCCAGGCCATCTGGTGCCGCCCACGCAGCCCTGCCTCTCCATAGAGAGACCGTGCTGGCTGGAGAGCTGTGTCCTGCCTCGGGCAGCCGTCACCCACCACTTCAGACCTGGTCCCGTGTCGCCAGACAGCCTGAATTTTCTAGAGAGGCCAGACATGCATGTTGTTGTGCGGAAGCTCCCACTTTTTAGATATTATCAACTAGTTCAGAAACTTTTAATGTCTCTGTGGGTCAAACCAGCACAGATTCAGCTTTGGGGCCATCAGTTAGTGACCCAATTTATTAGTTCACATCCACCTCCACTGTCCTCTGAGTCTCTGATGGGGGGTGGTCAGAGTGGTTTGCCCAGAGCCTGAGCCTGGCCTGTAGCGGGTTAAATGTTGTTTGTTAAATGTCACAGTGTCCCACCATCTTCTTCAAGTTTCTGTATCACAAAGAATGGTTTTCATTGGTCTTCCTCCCATGGGACATGTAAAAGGCCATTGAGGTCTTCCCCCCATAAAATAACACTCAAGTTCAGAGGCTCCAGGAAGGAGCAGGTTTAGCTCCCAGAGCACGGTACCGAGATGTATAGGCATGGACTGGTACCCTGCCCTTGAAGGTCTCCATCCAGGTGAGGACAGGTGGGCACTCGGCAGGTAGCAGGCACAGAGATGCAGGTGGCAAGCCCAGCTCTGAACCCAGAAGAGGGCCCTTGAGTCAACCTGAGGAGGAAGGAGGGGAGACTGGCAGGGCCAGGGGCTTCCTGGAGGAGGTGGCCCTGAGCCAGGTACTGAAGCCTACATGGTGGCCCCCTGGGCGGCAGCCGCTCACTCCCGGAAGTGCCCCCTTCCCTGATAAACCTAGTCAGGGGAAGCCCCCCCCCGCCCCCCAGGTCTGGAACCTGCACTTGTGGAAAGAGCGGTGAAGGGCAGCAGCTAGTGCTTTCCCTCTCTGTGTCACGGGGCCCTCGGAGGGTGCTCGCGTCGGAGCAGAGTGTGGGCAGCCTGCCGTGGTGCCCCCATAGGCTGGGCGTGAATGAGGCCTGTGCCCAGAAACCATTTGCGCCAATGGACACTTGGCCCGGCCAGTGCTTTGCCCGAAATGTTTTTCTTCGGAATTTGTCCGCTGTGCTAAGGCAGGTGTTTGTTTCTAGGGAAGGTGGCTCGTGAGTGTAAAAGCCACACCTGTGCTTGGGTTGTTGTTACGACTGAACCTCGCCGCGTCCATCTGTGCTCCCGGGACGGGATGGGGCCAGGGAACAAAGTGGCCTTGCCGAGTCGACTCAGTTACTCAGATCAGAAGAACATTAATATCGTTGTGTTATAGGTGTCTTACAGTCTCTGCAACTGTACGGAGGGAACAGCCAGGATGTGGGCGAGGGAAGATGCTCCCGTTATCGCATTGGTTTTCTCATGCCAGTGAGTTTCAGGGTCCCTTTGAAAATCCATTACAAAAGGACTTTAGGTGACGTCAACAAAAGCATAACAATAACGCTCTTTCATTAAACAAGGAAGAAAATATTAGCACCAAGGAAACAGGAAGGACACACACACACACACACACACACACACGGTTCTAAAGGTTAAGGAGCATTTCCCCCTGGATTTCTTGGAAGCCAGAGCAAAGGAGGAAACATTCGGGACTAAATTCCTGCTCCCTGGAAAGCAGGACAGGACGCAGGCTGGCTTTTAAGGAGCGAGAGAATTTCTTCCCTGGCCCTATTCCCGAAGACATCCTGTGCACGAAGCTTCACTGTGGGGACGCCGAGGGCTATGGCCCTGCAAAGCCCTCCACCCTGTTTTCTCCATGGTGCACACATGCCTCTCACGTGGCTTCTAACTGCAGCTGTGATGACAGCTATGTCAACGTGCCCATAAATATGTAGAAACAGGTCTGGAGGCCGTGGCGTACACACTCCCTGCCCAGTGCCCACAGCGATAGCCTCTGAGAACTGAGGAGCGAGACAGGAGGGGTAGGAGAGAGCCAGTCCCCGGAGACGTATCAAAAAGGAAAAGTGGGGCTCTGAGTCCCACCGGCTGACTCTGCCCACGGCCAGCCGGCCCGCACGGAGGCCTTCTCTGGGTACAGCTTGACCCAAAGGGTGGCAGCTGTAGGAGCTCGGGCATGCCACCCAGCGTGCCTCACCGTGTACCAGCTCTGGGACCTTAGGGAAGGCTGAGCCTCAGTGTCTTCATCTATAAGACGGGTCCTAATGCCCATCTTGTGGGGTTGTTCCCAGGACTGTGTGGCAGCCCTTTCCTTTTTACATTTGGCATCCCCAGAGTAGTGACTGCTGCTTGTTCCCTGCCCTGGATCTCACTCTGGTAACCCCCAGGCCAAATCCGCCCACAGAGATGGCTGGTTTGACCTACGGAGTATTGGAGACGTGGCAGAGATGGGCACCAGGAGGCAGCTCAGGAGCCTCCCAGCCCCCAGCGCCCCCTGTGTGTCCACCCTCGCCCACCTCTCTCCTACCTGCCCGGCCCCTGTGGGCATTCGAGGTCGCACCCCTGCCCTAGTCTGACGCCCTCACTATGTCCCTTCTCGGCCAGACCTCCTGGAGAGAGCAGGGTGGCAGACGGCGAGAGGTCAGCTGGTGTTCCAGACTGTTCGTGAAAGGCAGACAAACACATTTTGGAAAGCAGACGTGCCATTGTGAAAGCCAGGATGTCCCCTCATGGCTGTGCTGGACTGGATGTCCTCCCACCACCCCGCAGCCTCTTTAAATGGGAGTGTTTCTGTCTCACCAGATGTTTCCATGGCAGTCACTTTGCGAAGCTAGTCATTGAGAGCTGCCCGCGCTGTCCTTCTCGAATAGCTGTTTCCTGATTAATTCACATCACACACCTGCTCGGTGCCTCTGCTAAGCAGAGAATACATCCACATAAACATGTAAAACAGGGCTTTGAGAATCGACTTTTCTGACAGGCGGCAAATAGTAACCTGCCATCCTGCAATTGGACAATTGACGCCGAGTTCCTGGGGTGTCACACAGGCTTGACGGGTCTCCTTCTAAATCGCTACAGAAACCAAGTAGCAGTGACTTGGTCAACGAGAAATTGAGTTGGAGCGTACTCACCTGGGCTTTCAGGAAAGCTACGGGGGGCACAGCTCTCAGATCCCATTTCCCAAGAGCAGATCAGAAGCCAAAGCAAGACGGGAAGGAAGTGAGCTGGGGGTGAAACCGGCAGGCGACCGTTTTCCTGCGCAGGTTTGTTCTCAGAGCATTCATTGTCAGAGAACCGTGGGGAAGACACCTGTGTGTGTTCCCTTATAATTCCAAAGCAATCATGGAGGACCTACTAGGTGCCAGGTACCTGCTGGGCCCTTGGACGACATGGAACAAGAGCCTCTGCTTGTCTCAGAGCTTAACTGTGGGGGCGGGGTGACAATAAATGAGTGAAAAAGCCAGTAAGACCGTTTCAGAGACAAGAGAGCAGTAAAACAGGGCGATGGGATAGCGGAGACTGGACAGGCAGGGGCTGCTCTAGAGAGTGTCGGGAAGACCTCTGGGAAGACAAGAGGGGGCCGACCTTGAGATATCTGAGGCAGAACCTTCTGGCAACTGTCCAGGTCCCGAGCTGGGGATGAGGTGGCAGGATTAAGGAGGAAGGGAGGAGGGAGAGGGTGGCGGGGGCCAGGCCGGGGGAGTCGGCAGGGACCGGAGCCCGTAGGCTCACTGGCCACTCGAGGGGGATGGAATTTATTCTCAGTGTAGCACAAAATCATTGGGTGGTTTTTTTGTTTTGTTTTTTAGATTTTTTTATTGGGGAAGGGGAACAGGACTTTATTGGAGAACAGTGCGTACTTCCAGAATTTTTTTCCAAGTCAAGTTGTTGTCCTTTCAATCTTAGTTGTGGAGGGCGCAGCTCAGCTCCAGGTCCGGTTGCTGTTGCTAGTTGCAGGGGGCACAGCCCACCACCCCTGTGGGAGTCGAACCGGCAACCTTGTGGTTGAGAGCCCACTGGCCCATGTGGGAGTCAAACCTGCAACCTTCGGAGTTAGGAGCATGGAGCTCCAACCACCTGAGTCACCGGGCCGGCCCCCATTGGGTGGTTTTAAGCCGGGGGCTGCCATGATCTGCTAAGTCATTTTTACAAAAACGACTGGACGCTGTGTAGGACATGAAGTGTGTGTGTTCAGGGTAGGGGTGCAGCGACGGTGCAGAGTGGAGGCAGAGAGACCAGTTAGGAGGTTCTGGTAGTGACCCAGGGACAGTGATCACACCGGAAGCACAGGAGTAAATCAGAATCGTCCACCCTGAACAAGGAGGTTCCGCCACCCGGTTACTGGTGCCCTTGGCAAGGTGGGTGCCACGTAGACGGGGAGGCAGCGGCCCGGCTGCAGCGGGGCCGAGAGAGCAGTGGGGACAGTGACCCTCAAAGAGTCTGCCGTACAGGCAAACAGACAAACAGGTGGTGGGCCCCCAACGATGAGGTGCTCCTCGGCAAGAAAAAGCAACAGCACTGAATTCCCACAGCGTGGCTGCTTCTCCAGGTGATTCTGCCGCATGGAGGAAGCGAGGCCGGAAGGACAGAGGGCATGATTGCTCTTACATGAAGTCTAGGAAATGCAAACTCTAGTGACAGAAAGCGGCAGGGCGGCTGCCTGGGGGCGGGCGTGGGAGGGGGACGGAGGGGTTACCCAGGGGTACGAGGAAGCTTTGGGGGTGATGGGCATGTCCATTGTTTCGATTGTGGAGGTGATTTTGGGGGAATACACATGCGGTAGACCCACTGAGTTGTACACTTTAAAAATGTACAGTTTACCGTACGGAGGTATGTCCTCGATAAAGCAATTTTTTAAGTGTTTTTATGTAAAGAAGACAGATAGGGCTGAGGCAGGAGGAGATGAATGCCTGCGTGGTGTCTGGACTCACGTGTCAGGGGGAAGGACACAGGAAGGGAAGGGTAGCCAGGGACACTTATGTCGCATCCTGCCAAGGGGTCCAGGGTCCATCCCCCTGGCCTGAGGTTGTCCACCTTCCGTGCATGGCGGGATTGTCTGGACACCATGTAGCAAGCGCAGTGTCCACCCCACACCCCGCTCTGGTTGCAGCCGCAGCTGAGGTGGAACAGTCCCCACCAGGCTGACAGGGTGGTTCCCCCGTGTTTCCAGGCTCCCTGCCTTTCTGCCTGGGTCCTTCTCCCCAAGCCACTGTGCCCCCAGGGGCAGCCTTCAGCAGCGGGGAAGGAGTCAGTGGATGAATGCCACAGCCTCCAGCTCTGGAGGGGGCACTCTGAGGTTCATTCTGTGGGCTCTTCAGAGGGCCCCAGGGGGATGGAGCCCCTGTCGCCCACAGCCGTGACCAGCCCGAAACCCTTTTTGGGGTGTCCTCCTGCCCCACCCCTCTGGGGAGCACCTTGCTAAGTAAGCTCCCTGCACTCACCCGTGTCCTTCTCTCAGGCTCTGCTTTTTGGGGCACCCGGAGAAGCACGATACCCCTGGAACCAGGGAGTCCACGTTTTACGTGCATGTCAAGCTTTTCTGACACAGGGGGCGCGGGAACCATACTAAGGAGAATTCTATCAGCAGTGAAAACAACCTGCAGATTTCAGAAGGGGGGCATGACTGGTCCGGATCCGGCGCTGGGAGGAGATGAACTCTGGTGGCTGCGTGACGCTGAGGTTGAAGCAGCAAGAGACAGGAGGCAGGGAGGCCAATTAGCAGGCGATTACAGACGTCCTGGCAGGAGGGGATGATGACAGCTGATCTGGCCGCCCTTTAGGGGAGCCTTTGATTTATAAAGCACGTGAGGCTTCACACAGACTTGAGAGGGAGCCTTATTTAACATCCCCGGGGCTGTGGTTTTGTAACACTCACGTTCCTCGCATTCCACATGGCTCTCTTTTATCTCCTGCTTTGAAAATTTTGATCGGTACATCACTCTGATGCTACGCGTTTTCATTTTGCTCAATTCTGTGTTTTCAGGACCTTGACATCGGTGTGAAGCATGTGAAGGTTTATGTCGACGGAAACCTCATCTTTGATGGCCAGTTGGACAGAGGAGGTGGGGAGGCCCCCGCTGGCCAGACCATCCCGGTCGGCCTGCAAAATGAGACGGACGAGAGAGCGGAGGACACCGTGAACGCCCCCTGGGAGGACAGCAAAGATGGCCTCACAGTGGCCAGCACGGATGGGGACGAGGAGTGCAGTGTCACTTACTCGCAGCCGGCCGGAGCAGCCGTGGACGTGAAGCTGTCTGCACCAGGAAATTTATGTGGTGAAAGGACAAATTCTCCTGACTGCATCAAAGACAGTTTGTCTGAGCGAGAGGACGATGTCAGCTTGTTAGTGGCCCCCACCTCCGTGGGGGGGGTGCCCACGGCCCCTCCCCCAGCACCCCCTGACCAGGAGCTCTCGCTGAGCCAGCAGCTGGAAAACCTCACAGGCAGAAAAGTCTCTGAGCCACCAGGGAAAACGCCATCCTGGCTCCAGCCTTCTCCCACAGGGAAAGGCAGGCAGCAGGGAGGCAGAAAGCCAAAACCCCTCTGGCTGAGTCCTGAGAAGCCTGTGGACTGGAGAGACAGGCTTCTGTCAGAGGCTGTCGTGTGGGTCGGTGAGGGTCCTGGAGAGACGGAGGCTGGGGACAAAGGCCCCAAGCGTGAGCAAGGGCGGGCGAGCACCTGGAGTGTCATCTCGGGGAACAGAGCCCAGAAGGCGACCCCCAAAGTCTGCAGTGATGACTTTGACATTTTCCACCAGCCCGCCAACAGGGAGCGCCCGGCCAGTGGGAGGAGGGGCCCCAAGAAGGATGGCCCCAGCAGTGGTCACGGCAACGGCCAGCCAGCCGGCAGAGGTAAGCTCAAGAGGCCATCTCACCTGGTTCCGTCATCCCTGGGGGCCACTGACTGACACCAAGGCATTTGCTCCCTGGACCTCAGTTTCCTCCTCTGCAAAGCGAGGGGTTTCTTCTCAACCAGGGGTCCCAGATTTACTATCTCGGGCACCACAGAAGTGGCAGCAATGAGTGAAATGGGCAAGACACACTTTGCATGTTAAACTCGTAGACGTCGTCATGGCCACCAAGATATGTCCCTTTGCTCTGTGTTTCTTGCAGTGCCTGGCTTTTCCAGTCTCGACTTTGTTGTCCCACCTCAGAGGGGGACGTTGGTCTCTAATTACTTCACTTTTTTCTTTACTGTTAGAAAAATAGCACAAGTGTACTGACAAATGGCAACTGCAACTTGCCTGGGTGCCGGAGGTACTGTAAGGAGTGGTGAGGGCTGCAGCTAACTGGTGAGGGCGGTCGCACGGCCCGTCGAAAGGGACCGGCGGCTGCTCCACCCCGGCTGCTTTTGGCATTCAGGAAGGCAAGGCCAGGGTGCCCGACACCCCTTTTCCTGTCATCCACAGAAGTCAGAAACACAGACTAGTCTTACTTCCCAGCAGTGGTGACTTAAACCAAGATTGTTTATAAACCACTGTGTGGGTCAAAAAAGAAAATACACGTCTGCTGGCAGGACTCGCCTGCTTTGTGAACTTTGCAGTAGATTATCTCGAAGGCATCTGAAAGGAGGGGCCCAAGGCCGGGCTTCTGCATGTTTGCCCTCAGGTTTGGCTCCTGGGCAGGAGTGCAGCATAGCAACGGGGGGTGAAACCATTTGAACCCCAGCTCGGCTGCTTGTAGATCTGGGATTTACAGCACCGAGCACTTCCACGTTCTGAGCCCAGCAACGTCTCCGTCTATAAAATGGGCATGAAGACCCCTCCCCGCCACGCCCTCCTCAGTGTTGGGACGGGTGAATGAGACGATGGCTGCACACAGTAGTACCCAGAGCCCGGCACGTGGAAAGGGCTCCGTAATCGGCGGCCATCATTTCAACACTAGCTTGTCCATCCTTTATCCTCCCGAAAGCACTCGGACCTTCCAAGGCAGGGCTTACCCCAAGAGCCTTGGAATGTAACCCCCACCCCACATCATGGGCGCAAACCCTGCAGCCAGACTGCCTGGGCACGCGTCCTGGTTTCTCACGGCCAACCCACACCGTGGGCAAGTCTGAGGCCTTCTCTGAGCCTCAGTTTCCTCATCTGTAAAATGGTGCCAGTAGTGCCCATCTCATGGGTGCTGGGAGGGTCAGATGAGGGCATAAGTATACAGTGCCTGGCACCTAAGAGCACCCAACAGACGTCAGCTGCTCCTATTATTATTATTGTTAACATCACCATCGTCACTGTCCCCACTCGGTGACACCGCCTCTTGGTGTATGCAGGCAACACCACTGTACAGCTGACCCTTGAACAACATGGGGTTGGGGCACCAACCCCTTGTGCAGTCAAAAATCCACGTGTAACTTCTGAATCCCCCCAAACTTAACTGCGAATAGCCTTCTGTTGGTCGGAAGCCTCACCGATCACGTAAACAGATCAACACGTATTTTGTACGGTACACGTATTATATACAGTATTCTTACAATAAAGTGAGGTAGAGAAAACGTGTTATTAACAAAATCATAAGGAAGAGAAAATGCATTTGCAGTACTGTACATGTTTATTGAGAAAAAGCTCATCTCAGCAGACCTGCCCAGTTCAAACCCGTGCTGTTCGAGGGCCAGCTGTATATACATTTTTCTCGTGAATCATCTCAGTTCCGACTCTATCGCTGACTCAGAGGCAGACCCCGACGGTCTGCATTCAGCCCGTCTCCACTCAGAAACGTAGAGAGTTTGTGGCCTCGTTCAGACCCCTGAAATGTCACTTAGGGCACGAGAGCAGGTCCCTCGGACTCGGTGTACCTTCCTGTGACGAGCGACTGGCTCCCCTCTGCCAAGCAGAGCTGCCCCTGCTGGCTCACCAGCCCTGCCCACCCCGCCAGGACTTAACCCTGAGACTGGGTGTCGGGGAGGACATCCGAGGGGGGGGAGGAGAACTGAGAAGCTCTTTGAGGGCAGAGACGGTCTTATCTGTGATGGGATCCCCAGGGCCAAGTGCCCGGCTCCCCGTGGGTCCTCCGAGTGTGGGAGGAACGGTGAGAAGAAGGGACGTGGTGGCTGGGTGTGTGGCAGGTGGCAGCGGTATCCAAAGGAGCTTATTTACTCCTCATGCCAGCGCCCCTTTACAGATAAAGAAAACATGGGTTTAAATAACTTTCTTCGGGGCGCACAGATAGTAAGGGTTAGAGCAGCATTGGGACCAACGTGATCCTGCCCCAGACTCCATGCTTCGAACCACGACCCTGTGATGACGCCCTGTTTCCACAGCCACCGTCAGCCGCTCCCCCTGGGAGAGCCTGGTAAACAGACCCAGAGCCGCCGGGAGTTCTGAGGTGATGGGCGTTATTCTAACTTGTCCAAGTTCAGAAGACTTTGTCTCACTTTAATTTGTTTCCAGACATTTCACTGCTTGGCTCAATGACACATTAAGAACAGAGCCCTTGAGATCTAATGCTTGTTAAGCCAGTCGTGCTAAGAAAGAGAGTTGCTTTGAAATTTTAAGTGACCCATTACATAGAGCCAAATCCCGTAGCCCTGCCCTCCCGGAAAGGTGCAGGCTGAACCCTCCATCCGCGCTGGTAAAATGAATGGCTGCCAGGTTCCTTCTGGCACTGGAATTGTGTTGTCACCATAAGACAGAGCCTGGAGAGTCTTCCGCCCACCAGAATATCTCATTGTAATAACGTCTGCATTTTGAAAGTGTCTTCATCAGGAGTCAGCTGGCTGCAGGTGAATGAAATCTTGTCTTGAGGCGTAAAGGGGGTGTTATTTGGAGGATGCCTGAGGCGCTCTTGGACCCCCAGAGTCAGGACGTGTAACTGCCCTTCCCATGGAATTGCAAGGAGGAACCAGAAAGCTGGCAGTCACCAAGGAAGCCCCTCCCTGTCTCCCCAGGGCTGCTGGGTCCCGCCTCTGCTCTTCTACAGGTCACCGGCTTTCCTTCACTCTTCCTCCCGGGATCGGCTTTCTCTGATCTGTGCACACAGCAGGAAATGGCCTCGCAACCCTAGCGTGACACAGTTTCCCAGCTCTGGCTCCAGCAGCCAATTCCAGAGTCTCAGGGGAGAAGCTGATTGGCCAGCTTGGGTCAGGTGTCCATTCCTTGTTCAATTGGCTCTGACTGACGGGAGGCCCACGGAGAACAGACACGGCGCTGTCATATCATCTCCTTACGTACTGTTTCATTTCCTGTTTTCTTAGCAATTAGCACAGACCTCACGGTGATGCCATCGATTTTTATAAGCGCGCGTAGAACTTCGTAGTTCATCTTCTTCTCCACTGAGGAGTTGTTTTCTCAGTCCTGTCATCTGTTGGTGGCCCCACCCAGACCGCGCTGATGGCAGACCGAAGCAGCAGCTTTCTGTCGTCCGTTCCGATTTCTGAGCAGGAATATTGACAGAGACGGGACACAGCACTGACTCCAGGGGCGCCCCGCCTCCCAGGACTAGCGAGTCGCGTGTTCTCCTGCAGACAGAGGGACATGCGGGTCCCCGGTGTGCTGTCACATCTCCGCGGTCCAGGACCAAGTCTGCACCTCTCTGCCTTCATGACCCGGGGTGTACCTACTGAGGAGAAGAGGTCAGAAAGCAGACAATCCCGCCTTTCTCGCACAGAGAAGCCCAGGCCGACTCTCTCGCAGTGACGCCTGGTGCTGTCTCCTCGGTGCTCTTGCACCCCGACCCTGGCCATTCATCTCAGCCCACGGAGAGCAAATCACAGTAAACCAGAGTCTGATGATCCGTGTGGGAAGCCCCTCCTGCCAGGTGTGAAGCCGCAGTCCTGCAGGAAAGGGCAGGAGAACCCCCCGGGGTCTTTGTTGATGGCTGATGAGGAGGGGAGAGGACAGGTGCAGGACAGCTGACAGGTGGGCGGCAGTCCCTTCGCCTCCAGGTCTGAACGCGGGGTGTAAAGGTGATGCCAGCCGTCTCCCCCTTCCCTGAACTCCTTGTGCCAGGGTCTGTGCCAGGCACTGGGACACAGCAGGAAGAGGGCAGAGCAGGCTCTCCAAGGAGGAGGTGAGAAGAGCCAGCTCCCTGGGGATCTGAGGAAAGAGCATTTCCATAGAGGGCACAGCAAGGACAAAGGCTCTGGCGTATCTGTGGGCCAGAAAGGCCAGCATCGGGGGAGCAGGGTGACCAGGGGGAAGGGTGGACAGGTGGGCAGGGCCAACTCGGGCCCCTGGGGGCACGGGGAGGAGCGGGATTTCCTTTGCTTTTCCTTGTTCTTGGCGAAGCAGAGACAGTCCCTCCTGAGAGACCACATTTTAGGCATGTGGAGTTTGAAGTGAGAGCGGACCTTCCAAGGGATTGTTGGAAGTGGAAGGTGGTGCCTGGGGGAGAGAAACCGGAACTTGGAGCCAGGAACTGGGGGAGGCAGAAGGATGGAGGAGTTGGGGGGCTGGGATGAAGCTGAGGCCTTGGCTGCAACCAGACTTAGGGTGTGGGGAGGAGCCCTCGGCAGGCAGGTGAGAACGAGGGAGGTGTGACGTCTCCTGAGCTGGTAGAGGGCGACTGTCCTGCCTGGGATGTTGCTCCTGAGGAAAGATTGGCACTGCGAGCCACTTTGAACTTGGAGAAGGTCATTTCAGTGGAGAGCATTGTTTGCTGTGTGTGGGACTTGTGGATGCAAAGGGACAGAAAGCCACCAGGTGTGACTTCAGGGACAGCTGAATCCAGGGACTCTCCCCGTCTCTCAGCTCCCGTTCCTGCGCGGGCTTCCTTCTCGGGCACGCTCCCCCCAGGGTGGCAAGGTGGCCGCCGGCAGCTCCTTACCTGCATCCCGCCAGCTCAGCAGCCCCCATGGAAGGAGCCCTCGTTCCTTGCACGAGCCCAGCTCAGAGGGATGCTGTCAACATTTGCCTGGATGACCTGAAAGTGGGGGATCCCTGAAGGAAAATCAGGGTGTTGTTCCTGCAAGAAGGGGAGGTGGAGTCAGGGAGGGCAAAACAATAACTCGACAGAGAGGAAGCGGGTGGCAGGGGTGGAGAGAGGATGGTCTTGATGGGGATGCAGAGTGACTGCAGCGAGAAGAGGGCGCCCCAGGGTCAGGCTGCTTCCTTGTTCTTTCAGGTAGAGAGATTTATGCATGTCTGCAGGCAGGGAGAGGGGAAGGTGCCAGTGGGGAAGGCGTGATTGAAGATTCTGGAGAAAGGAGATAATTGATGGAGCCGGGCCCCCTCGGAGACAGGCAGAAAATGGAACGCAGGGCACAGTATGATATGAAGGGAGCAGAAACAGAATGTCAGTGTCATCAGCTGCTGTTTTTCCAGAATGACACCCTGAGTTGGCAGTTAGCCATGGCGTGGCGGAGAGGACAGGCCACTGCTCGGTGTCACAGAGCTTTGTATTGTGCAGGGAGGAGAGCAGGGCCTCAGAGCCAGGCCCCCTCCTCTCCACGTACTGGGGACACAGCTGCGGCTTTTGGAGCGGGTTTAGCCACAGGTAGACGTCAGTTCCTTAACCTTGCAATACACCTGGGTCGTTCGGTTTCTCAATAGCATTTTTTTTTTTCTGATTGTAAAAATAAACATGTAGGGGACCCAGAAGATAAGATGACAAAGAAGGAAATAAAAACCCTTCCTGCTCACCACCCACGAGGTTCACATTAACGCACTGCTGCTTGCCACTCATCCCAGGATAAGCTGCGTCCAAAATGAAAAAGCGCCGCTGGCTGTTTTTCCTTTACCTTCTTTTCCGAGACCCCCACCTACCTCTAGGCAGCCCTTTGAAACCACTGTGGACGTCACGTGACTGTGACAGCCGTAAGAACAGACCCTTGCGTTGCTAACTCTCAGGCCACAGGTCACGTACGTGTCTGAACTGGAGAGTGACTTCTGGCAAAAGTTCTAACAGAACCAGCTAGACCTCCCTTGATTTGCATGGTAGTTGCATTCTTAGAAAATTCCGTGTACCCTGGAAAATACTTTGCTTTTTGTAAACCAACTAGGTGCCAGACTCGGGTAAGCATAAGCCGTCTGTTACCAACCTGAATGTTGCATGAGCTCCACTGCTCTGCACATGGGCCATGCCGTGCAGCGCAGGATGTAACACCCCTGGCTCCACCCATCAAGTGCCGGGGGTCAACAGTCATTGAGACAGCCAAGAGCAGCCTCACTGGTTTCTAGAATGTTCCCCTGAGGGCGACTCCACCCAGCGGAGAGCCATTAGATGAGACAGTGTCTAAGGGTCCCCACTTCCACATGCGCCACTAACGGGGCTTCCCCCGTCCCATGCCCTTTCTTCCAGACGGTGCCTGGTCCCCCGGGACGCCACCCCGCTGCTGCAGTGAGCAGGAGCTCACGCTGCATGAGTCCTGGAGCTCCCTCAGCGCCTTCGACCGCTCCCACCGGGGACGCATCTCCACCATGGAGTTCCAGGGTGACATCCTGGACGACTTCCTGCAGCAGCAGAAGAGCAGCCGGCACAGCGACCAGCCGCCCCTCTGGAAGGAAGAGAAGCCGGAGCCGGTGCAAAGGCAGGACGACAGCTCCGCCGACGCGGACGATGGGAGCGACTTTAAAATCCCCGTCTTGCCCTACGGACAGCACCTGGTCCTGGACATCAAGTCCACCTGGGGGGACAAGCACTACGTCGGCCTTAACGGGATAGAAATCTTCAGCTCCAGGGGTGAGCGGGTGCGAGCTGCGAACATCCAGGCCGACCCGCCCGACATCAATATCCTGCCCGCTTACGGGCGGGACCCCCGTGTGGTCACCAACCTCATCGACGGGGTGAACAGGACGCAGGACGACATGCACGTCTGGCTGGCGCCCTTCACGCCTGGCAGGCCCCACTCGGTCTCCGTGGACTTCACGCACCCTTGCCACGTCGCCCTGATCAGGATCTGGAATTACAACAAGTCGCGGATCCATTCCTTCCGTGGCGTGAAGGACGTTGAGATCCTGCTAGACGCGCAGTGCATCTTCAAAGGGGAGATCGCCAGGGCCTCGGGGACCCTGACGGGAGGTATGCAATGTCGGGGAGGATGTTCTCGAAGCCCCTCCCTGCTCCTCACGGAGGCTCGGAGGAAACACTGACCGCACTGGCTCTCACAGACCCGGCCCGTTCCTCACCTTGGGCCGCGTGGGTGTGCAAGAGCTGAGCTTACGGAAATGCCTCGGCTAAGTACCAGCCTGAGGCCGACGCGGGGGTTTCTTCTGCAAGGGGCTGATTGCGGGAGGGCTCTCAGGAAAACCCACGGTGCAGGGAGGGGTGAGCAAGGATATGGTTTCAGGGGACCCAGCCTCAGCCTGACCCAGGGGAGCTCTGGCATGGAAACTGCATGGTTTGTCCTACGTGAGGCAAATTGGCAGAGCTTTGGAACCCTGCGGGCTCCCCGGGTCGGGGGCATAACGCCACATCTTGCAGGCAGGCCGCTCCCCACCCAGGATCAGCGGGGACCCGGGTGAGCACCTGGGACCGTGCCTCCCCCACCCTTAGTTCCTGGCCAATCAGTGATTCTCATTAGATTAGGTCCCTTCATTAGATCTCTGCGGTTCTCATGGTAAAGAAATTCACTTACACACATCAAGGACTGTAAGTGCTTTGGGGTTTGGTAGCACGGAGGTGGATGGGTTTGGGCTCCTGATCTCCAAACCATTGGAACTGGGGGTGACTTGACTCTTGTCTCCCTGGTGACCCATTCAGCCCCAGAGCACTTCGGAGACACGATCTTATTCACCACGGACGACGACATTCTCGAGGCCATATTCTGTTCGGATGAGACATTTGACGTGGATGTGGAGAGCCTTTGCGGGCTGCCGTGTGAGGAGGGTCTGAGACGGCCCAGCACAGCCGACGGCGAGGGGGACGAGAGGCCCTACACCCAGGCCGGCCTGGGGGCCGAGGACCCGGTAGGACTGGCAGGGGGCCGGCGGGCGGGCAGGGGCGCCCCTAGAGGTGTCTCCTAACGCAGAGCAGAGCAGACGGATGAAGATGGATGGCCCTGCCGCGGCTGCCGCTCCTCTTCTGACGTTTCCCATTCCTCCCCTTCATTTTTGATCCTCTGTGTCATATTTCATTCCCTAATGACTCTTATTTTACGTATTTATTTTTTCACCAAAGTGAAGCAAGACCTCAAATTTTAATCAAAGCTGGAAGAAATCCGTTCTGTGTCATCTCTGTGATTTAGAGGTGGCCGTCTGGGGGGAGGTTTGCTTTGGGTTGCGTTTGGATCTCTCCCCGTTGTTTCTGATGCGGGGACTTGAAATGCTTTGAATAGGCAGCCTTAGAATGAAGAGAATGACAACCCGGCGATCGTTTCTTGCTCATGAGTTGTGCTCCAGGTGCGTGCATCCCTCCCGACAACACAGGCCCAGGGGCACAGAGCAGGAGAGTAACAAGGCTAGAACTTGAATGTGTGACTCCAGAGTCTATGCTTTGAATTAATGAACAGTTGTTTTACAATGAAGGGAGACCTTCGGAGCGAGGGTCAGTCCAAGTCAAAGAACCATAGTCAAGGTGAGGAGACCCCAGGTCCCCAGGATATTCCCAAGGCCACAAGGAGAAGCAGGGTGGGGGAGGGGTGGAACAACAGAAGCCAAAGGACAGAAGGTCGGCTCGGCAAGGTCATGACCCTGTAGCTCTGGCCTGTGGGTTCCTGGTGTTGGCTGGGGGAGGCCCTCCCACTTCT
Source organism: Rhinolophus sinicus (assembly GCF_036562045.2). Taxonomy (NCBI): domain Eukaryota; kingdom Metazoa; phylum Chordata; class Mammalia; order Chiroptera; family Rhinolophidae; genus Rhinolophus; species Rhinolophus sinicus. The sequence continues at coordinate 16,746,927 of NC_133767.1, forward strand.
AGGGAAACAGCCGCCCCTCCACCCAGACAACAGCTGCTAGCCCGTGTTGACAGCTGTTCTGATTTGTTTCAAATGAGGCCCATGTTTTGAATTTTCTGTAAAATCTCCCAGTTTTAAAATGTTGGCAACTAATTCAAAATGTTTTCAAACCTTCTGCGGGCCACAAATCACGTCTGTTGTCTGGATTTCATCACGTATCTCCAATTGGGAGTTGACCTTGAGGTCTTTCAATTGCCCCGCGTTTTCCAAATTGTGAAGTCCCTTCTAAGGTGCTCTGATAGGATCCAGCCTGTGAGAGGCAGGGAGGGGCCACCCTTATCTGGGAGAGGAGGAACCTGAGCTCACAGGGGCCAGTGTCTCGTCAGGGTCACACGCCTAAAGATGGCGGGGCTGCACCCCCCCTTTCTGGATGTCAGGTCAGTGCATCCAGGGCTTGTCCCAGGAGGCTCAGGCAGGGCAGGGTGCTAGGGAGGGCAGAAGAAGGGACATGGGGACCAGGGCAGTGACCTTCCCTGCTGGTCTGAGGCTGGCCAGGGTCATGGTGCTTCTGGAAGGTCACCTCCCTCACCCTCCTCCCCACAGCGGGACTAGGGCCCCGAGAGGCTGCTCCCAGGGCTGGGCCATGGCTCATCAGGTTGTCACTGGGACTGAAACCCCATCCCCCCCAAACTCTGAGAGCCAGACAAGTGACTTCACTTCATTTCGCATCTCGGCTTTCCTGTCTGCAAAGTGCTAGAGGCACGTTTACCCTGACTTACGGTGCACAGACCTAACGAGCAAAGTTTGTACACGAGACCCAAGAAGTAGGGTGTGGCGACCCACTTTGGCTGTCTGCAGACCAAGGGTTCTTTACCCGGGCCCCCCCTGGGAATTGCCAGCCACCCCAGGAATCACGGGGAGCTTTAAAACTGCACAGTCTGGGTCCCAGGTTGAGAACCACTCTCTATGGCTTGAGTTCTTCCTCCCCTCCCTCCCTCCCTCCCTCCCTCCCTCCCTCCCTTCCTTCCCTCCCCCCGTCCCTCTCACCTTTCCTTTCTCCTCCCTCCCTCCCTTCCCTCCTCGCTTTCCTTTCTCCTTCCTTCCTTCCTCTAGCTGACTAGATGAACATTTATGGGGTCCCTCCCTGTCCCAGAGCATCTAGTCACCTTCACTGGTCGTGTCAAGCTCCTCCCCCACCAATAAGACCTTCTGGCAAGGACTCAGACACTCAAGTTCTGAGCCTGTTCCTGTCACCAGTCACAGAGCTTCCACAAAGACAGGAAACATTAGAAAAGACACAGGGGCTTACCTCGGACACAGGCTGGGCCGCAGTAGCTGGAAAAACGGCCAGCCAGCTATGTGGGTATCACTAAAATCACCCGCTTTCCCTCTGTTTCTCTTCTCACCGGTGCACAGGTTCCAGGACTAGAGCTGCCACCCAGTGCCCCTGTCCCCGAAGTGACCACCCCAGAGCCGGGCATCTACCACGGGATGTGTGAGTAACCCTCCTGGGGTATTGTCTGAGGGACCTGCAGGGATGTGGGAAGTCATGGTCACTGGGACAGTTGCACAGGTTGTATACTGCACAAAGACCCAGGCCGTGGGGCAAGTGGGGGCTGAAACCAGCATGAGCAAAGAAAACCTGCCTTGTCCCTGCCCCAGGTGGAGCTTGTCTTCTGAGAAGTCAGACATTCGGATTTTTATGTGTGATCTCCAGATTTTTAAATGTTGGTGACTAATTTTATAATATTTTGAAACACCTCCGGAGCCAAACTAAACACATGTTGTGTGTTCGGCCAGCTGACTGTCGATTGGTGGCCTCCGAGCAGATCCCTTCTAGGTTTCACCGCGTCTGTTCTTCTCTCGCTGCCTTTTCCCGTTTGACCTCTGCCCACGTCCTCCGTGCGCATGGGGCCAGCACCTCTGCCCGCATCTTGGAGGTCGCAGCTGACTGACCCCCTCCCTCCCGCTCCCAGTTAATAAGGCTCTCTGCTCACCTGCTCCTTGTAACCTCCCCTCCCGCTCTCTCTCGCCCCTGTGCATGGCGTCTTCTGATGCCAAGCGTTGTTCTGTGCCACTGTCACACTCCTCTCCCCCCACCCCCGCCGTCTTCTCCAGAAAAACATGGGAGCATCTCAGTTCAGCCTGGTCTGTGCAGCATTCCTTCCCGCACCCTCCCCGGACCCCCCTGCAGGCTTCTGTGCCAGCCGCGCCTCAGCCCCCATGCCCTCCCTCCCTGTCCCTGTCTGTCCTGGCTGGGGTCCCAGGGAGCAGGCCCTGATCTGGAGGCCACTGGGGAGTGCTCTTGAGGGGACAGGAAGCGGGACTGGGCAGGGGGACAGGTTGGGCCACATCCAGGCCTCTGCCAGCTCCACCTGGAGCCGGAGCTGGGAGCTGAGTGAGACCTGAGCCGCCCCTGGAATTGTCCCGGTTGTGAGGAGGCGGGGCTTCCTATGCCTGTGTCCACCTGTTACTGGGTCTGGGCTGGCCCTGGGGAGCGGCAAGGCCAAGGGCGGTCACAGTGGGGTACACGCAGCTGTGAGCTGTCAGCAGTCAGCACCCCCTCACTGGAAGCACACAGTCCTTGCAGCGCCCCACAGCGCCCCCACACCCCCTTCTCAGGGCCCGGTGCAGCCCCAGCTCCTCCCCTTGTGCTCAGGGAGAATTCATCTCCCGCAGTCACTACGTGAGGACTCATTACCTCTGAGCAAAGAGGGAGCTGCCTTATTTGGAATCCTTGCAGCCCTTCCATTCCAGAACACTCTCTCAGCTACTTTAGGGCAGCAGAGTAATTTAAGAAGCCCACCTAAGGTAGGCAGGAGCCTGGTTGGAGGGTCTCCTGCTCAGGCATGGTACCGGGGCTCCCCCTGCCTCATTGGTAAACACTCCCGACTCATTCTTTCCATTTTCCGAGGCTCAGAGAGGGTGAGGCAGCCACCTAGGGTCCCACAGCTGGTACCAGGCGAGTCTGAACTCACAGCCTGCCCCCGCCCCTCAGCACGTTGACAAGCTGCGTCCCGGCGAGGTCTGTGAGAAGGCAGCGTCCTCTTCAGAACTGTGAGGTCCTGGAAGATAGCGAGCATGTCTTGTCACCCGGTGGCCCACACTGTGGTCAGGACCCCCCTCCTCCCCCCGACAGTGGAAACCACATTCAAACTAAGTTAAGCAAACAAGGCAATTTATTGGCTTATGCAACTAAAAAGGTCGGGGTTTCTAGCTTCCCGTGAAGCTGGATCCAGGTGTGCAAGTGACATTCTCCGGTCCTGGCACCTCCCTCCGTCTCTGCCCTGCTTTGCTCTCTCTTGCCCGTCTCCACTCAGACTCTGTCCGCGTGGGAGCTGCTGGATGCTCTGGACTCACATCCACCCTCTGCCCAACAATCCCAACTAAAAGACAACTTCTGATTCCCGGTACGCCCAGCAGTTGTCCCAGAATTTCGGCCCTCAGCCTGGCTTGCGTCACATGACAAACACCTGAAGCCAATCACAGCGACCCACCAGGACTGGGGGCCAGAGATGCAAGATGGAAAACACGGACTGGCTCCGCCTGGGTTAAGGGCCCATTGCTGGAGCCCAGGGCTCAGGGGCAGCCACCCAGACAGTCCCGCAGGACGTCAGGATGCCATAAGCAGAAGCGGGACGGTGGCTGGCCGCTGGAAGCAGCTGCTGTCCCTTCCATGTGCTGATTTCCCCAAAGATGCTGTCTGCAAATGTCTTTCCCATGGAGCCAGCTTCTGACCTTTCTCAGAAATGTGATTTCAATGCCTTTGGGAGCTCTGCCTTGGAGTAGAGCTGAGACCTTTTTGCTGCCAGGAAAGTGTAATTTCTCTGCTCTCTCCTCAGTAGCTAGGCAGGAGAACCTCTTGACCAAGTACCCTCTGCACGTTCTGAGGTCTGTGCTTTCTGGATCTCTTTTCTCTGAGCCTCTGGCTTTTTCCTCACTGTATCCAAAATCCTAACCCTGCTCAACCAGCCTGAGCAAATGGGGAGAGCTTTGATGAAGCAGCCTGGGGAATGCATGGGCCTTGGCAAATCTGGCCAATCCTGGTAATGGTTTGGAAGGGGATATATGACTTGCTAATTTGCAGATGACACACATTTTGGACATTTTGCAAATACCAGCAGTGATGAACAGGCAAGGAACTTGAGAGAACCGAAGCATGGACGAGGAATAACAAAATTAATTTCCATGTATATAAATACTAATTGACACACCCGAGGAAAATGAATATGGAACATGGATATTAGCTCCACTGGGCGAGTGGCCGCTTTCGGAGCAGCCCCAAATTAGATGGCCTCGCAGCGTGTTCTGCCAGGCAAGCAAAGGGACCACGGGCGCGGGAGAGTCTGCGATGCTGTGTCTGGTTGTCACAGAGGAGCTGGCCTTTCTCCTGACACAGATTCCTCACCCACGTCCTCTTCCTCCTTCACCTCAAGGCCATCTCCCTCTGAAGGCCGTCACTCTGTCAGTTGGTCAACGGTGTCTTCTCTTTCCCTCCTTCCATTCAGGCCGTTGAGCATCCGGGCAGCGCTTGCTGTCTCCAGAACAGACCCTGAATCTGCCCCCTTCTCCTCTGTTTGGACCCCCTGTTGCCCTTGTCCAGCCCGTGGGGATCGCAGCCGCCTCCGCCCTGGTCTCTCTAGAGTCCGACCCCAGTGCCTTTTCTGAGATGCACATCAGATCGTGTCACTCTCCCGCTTCAAAATCTACGCCTCTAGGAGCTCCCCAGGCCAGAGAAGAAAATGCAGACGTGATCGAGCCCCTGCCTAACCTTCCAGTCTCGTTTTTCTCCACCCTCCCCCTGGGTGACTCAGTCCTAACTCCAGGCCACATGTGTTCCCATCCCAGGGCCTTGGCCCGTGCCGTCCTCTCAGCCGAGAATGTTCTTCCAGAAACGCTGAAGACTGGCAGCCTCCTTCCACCTCTGCACCAGGTCTCAGCTCACGTCACCCCCTCCGAGAAGCCCTCCTTGACTAACCCTGCTCCCGCCCAGTCATGCCCTAGCCCGTCTCTCTCTTTTTTCATGGCTCTCATCACTCTGTGGAACCATCGCATTCTTCTGTTTACGGGTTGATTGTGTGTCTTCACTGCAGTGGAAGCTCATGGAGAGAGTTCACTACATGTTTGCTTGCTCTGTGTCTCCAGTGCTCAATTAATTATTTGTTTTCCATGAACGGGGAATTTGGTGAAGCTCAATGATTTTACTTTGATTCGTTTACCTGCAGGAATCTACTAAAACCTCTTCAGTCAATCGTTTATTTAAAAAGAAAGAAACCTTTTATTGACCATCTATTTTTCAGAGACTGTTCTAGGCTCTGGGGACGCAAGAGTGACAGTCGTCAGAGTCCCTGCCCCCATCTTAGTGGGGAAACTGATGAAAACAAATAAGCAAGTCCATGTAGAATATATTGTAAGAAGTGTTGTGATGAAACGTAAAGCAGGGGAAGGACCTAGAGAGTGTCGGGGCGTGGTGCTCTTTGGGCCCGTGTGGTCAGGGAAGGCTTCTCGGAGGAGATGACACTTGGACACAGGCTCCAGTGGGGAGCTTTTGCTGCTGAACAAACGGACCCAGGCTTTAGTGGCGAAGCACAGCCCCCGTTTACTCATGATTGGCTCATCATTCAGTGCCTTGGCTGGGCAGTGCTGCTCCTCTGAGCTGGCCTGGCTGGCACCTGCTGGGCCAGCTCCTGTGTCTGGTCAGTCGACAGATGGGCTGGCAGCTGAATGAGCCAGGATGCCTTCATGTCCGGCAGGTGGGAGGCCAGTGTGACAGGACGACAGGGCTCACCTGGCTCCTGCACATGGCCAGGTCCAAGCGTGGGGACAGGGACAGGCCCCGGCGTCCACGTGCACTGCAGCCTCTGCTCGCAGCACCTCTGCGTCTGCCCCACGGCCAAAGCCAATTCCTCCCACCCTGTCCCTGTGAAGAGGCAGGGACAGGGTGGGAGGAATTTGGGGCCATTTTGTATGCTGCCAGTGCTGTCCAAAGCCGTGATGGGCCTGGGACCATACTGGTCACACGTCCTTGTCATCTGCCCCCAAGGTGCTCAGTGACCCTGGCATCAAGGTGAGCAGAGGAGCTGAGGCTCAGTTCCAACACATACACTGGAAAGGACAGGGGCGTAGGAGAGGAAGCCGGACTCCAGGGAGGGGCCTCCCTGCGCCCCACCTCTCCTCTGAGCTGAAATGGGTGGGACCGCATGACCTCCAGGCCCTTTTCTTCCAACGCTCCGTGGTGGCATTCTGTGCAAGTTGCCACGAGCGTGAAGCTTTTGGACGCAGCAGCAAAGGGCGCTCACATAGGCTGAACGTTCCCCAAGGGCAGGAGAGTTCGCTGGGCTTGGGCCTGCTCTCCCGGGAGACCATTAAGTAAGAGAACCCCCACCCAAGCCTGCGACAGGCCCTGACCAATAGGTTCTTTCCGTTTGAGCTTCCCGGGCAGATGGGTGACTCCCAGGACCGCAGGAGATCACTTCTTCATGGTCTCAGGGGTGGGGCAAGGCCAGAGGGTAGAGGTGGCACCACGCGTTCCTTCCTTTACCCTGGCTCCTCAGGGTGGTGGCCAATTTGCATGAGACGTCTGTTTCCAGTGTACGGCTTACTGATGCAGCTGCCTCCCTTTCGTTTCTTGGTGAATCACTGTCTGTACTGAGCTCCTACTATGTGCCAAGCACAGTGCCAGGCTTTGGGGACACAGTGGCCTAGCAGAATAGATGGGGCTTCTGCCCTCGGGGAGTTAACTGTCTGTCATGGCAGATGGATATTTACCAAACGATCACCAGATCCCAGTGGTGACCAGGGCATGGCAGGGGGAGTTCACAGTGACACGGCAGGATGTGAATGGAGGTTTGCTGTCGTCGGAGACGCCCCTGAGGAAGTAAGCTGGGATCTGAGGGATGAACACAAGGTAGCCAGGCCACGGGCATTCCAGAGAGAGCACAGCATGTGCAAAGGTCCTGTGGTGGGCAACAGCCATAGATGAGTGACTTAGTGACAGTCTTGTGAAGGGACCCCTGGTGCAAGTTAAGATTAGAGAAATAGAAGCCAGATGGCCAAGGCCTGCTGGCCGGGCAGCGTGGGAAGCCACATGAGCATGTTAAGCGTCGGGTGGGGCGACCTGATCGGCACATAGAGAAAGGATCCAGGACTGTGTCCAGGTTTAAACAACCCTGGTCCCTTCATCCCGCTGACATTTCCTGAACATGTCTGTGTCCCAGGCCCGAGGGCCCCAAGAGGAAAGGAAGGCGTGGAGCCCACCCCGAAGGCACTTGGCGTTTGAGTCTGGGTTTCCAAGTCGATAGGAAACGCGGAAGCTAAAGCTCGTTCCTCTTCCCGTCTCCATCTCGGGCTCCTCCGCCTGCATCTCCGGTGTTCACAGGCCCCTTTTCTCCCTGTTGCAGGCCTGCAGCTGAATTTCACTGCCTCCTGGGGCGACCTGCACTACCTGGGGCTCACGGGCCTGGAGGTGGTGAGCAGGGATGGCCAGGCACTGCCCATCCACCCGCACCAGATCTCCGCCTGCCCCCGAGACTTAAATGACCTCCCTGAGTACACGGACGACTCCCGGACCCTGGACAAGTAGGTGTCTGTGAGAAGCTTGCCTCTCACACGGCATCTGAGGCTTCAGCTTCAAACCTCAAATAGCAGCCTGTACTCCCCCCTCCCCCCGCCATCCCGGGAGGTGTGTGCCGTCCCATTTTATAGTGGAGGGAAACCAAGGCTCAGAAAGGGCAGGGACCCTCCCAGGGCCACACAGCTGGGCATCGTGGGCAGGGCTGTCAGCCAGGTCCTCCTGCTTCCGGGCAGCCTGTGCTTGGTGTTCTCCCCACTGTGCTTTAGCACAGGACAGCGAGGATAGTGGCTGCTTGGTAGGCCTCTGCGGGGACGGCTGTCAGGCGCAGGACGCTTTCCCCTCCTGGAGGTGGGAGGTGACTGCTGAGGAAGTGTCCGTGCTTTCCTCTGCGTTCGTCAGATTTCCTAAGTCCAGGCTGAGTCAAGCCAGTAAGAGAACCAGCCGGAAATACAGCAGCGATCCATGGGGGCCGTCACCTGCTCTTACCCCTTACCCTGCCCCCACTGCTCAGGCTGGGCCCTGCCTGGGCGTGTGAGCAAGCGTCTAGGGGCGTCAGAGGGATGAGAGTTCAAATCCCGGCTCTGCCCCTTGCCAGCTAGTAAGTAAGTTTCTTAACCTGTTCAATAATAATAATGATAATAATAACTGAAATGATAGTTGCTGTTTTTTGAGCAATTATTAAATGCCAGATGCTGGGCTATGCTAAGTAGGTTACAGGTATTCATCCATTTCAACCTTAAACAGCTCTCAGACGGCCCCATGTAAACTGAGGGACGGAGAGGCTGAAAACTGGCCCAAGGTCATGCAGACGAAGCTGTGAGTGGCAGAATCCTGATCTGAGGGCAGGACCATGGGAGACCAACACCCATAGACTTAACCACTGAGTCATGCTGTCTTCTCTGCCTCGGTTTCCCTATCAGTAGAATGGGGACAATAAATCCCGTGGCTGGAGGGCTGAAAGGGGATTTCTCCTTGACAGCTGCCGCCTCTGCCTGGTCCAGAGTGTGTGTGGGGGGTCAGTGGGTGACCCCACCCTGCTTCTATAAGGTGCCTCTTAACTGCGACCCTCCTGTCCTGTTGTCATTGCCAGCTCAGGGGCTGCTCTGTGCTCTGCGTCTTGGCGACTCACACTGCTGCATACTTAGACCCAGGGCTCCTGGGTCCCCTTCCCCGCTGCCCACCCCTCGTTCATCCCACCCACTACCACCCATTTACCACCCCTCTGCCCAGACCATAACGCAGCAAATCCCAGGCCTGATAGCATTTCATCTCTAAATGTTTCAGTCTGTGTCCCCAAACAGTGAAGAAGGACTTTAGAAAGAAAACAAAATCTCAGTACCATTCTCATACATAAAAGAATCATCATTCCTTAAATTACTAGAGGTCCAGCATGTTCCTATTTCCCTGACAGTCTTTTTTTACAGTTTGTTTCTTGCATTGAGACTCAGATAAGATCCCTACACTGTGATTGGTTGATATGTTTCTTAAGCCTCTTGTAATCTCTTCCTTCCTTTCCATCTTTTTTTATCTTTTTCTTATAAATCATATGTCGAAGAAACCAGATTTTTTTTTGCCCTGGATTTTACTGGTTAAATCTCTATGGTTATTGTTTAACCTGTTCCTTGGACCCCAGTATTTCTTGTAAATAGTTCATTAGATCTAGAGGCCTGATCAGATTGGGGGCAAGACATGACCCTCGGAACACAGATGTCACTGTGTATTCCCTTCAGGGCCCATAGAATGTCCGGTTGTCAGGATCTTTGGCGGCCAGTCCTCAGTGGTTAGATCCATTAATTTATTCGGGGTTGCAAACTGGCGATACACCGATCCTGTGTTTTTCCCAGGACTCATCAGCTCCATCCAAGTCAAGTTGTTGTCCTTTCAATCTTAGTTGTGGAGGGCGCAGCTCAGCTCCAGGTCCGTTGCCGTTGTTAGTTGCAGGGGGCGCAGCCCACCATCCCTTGCGGGAGTCGAACCGGCAACTTTGTGGTTGAGAGCCCGCGCTCCAACCAACTGAGCCATCTGGCCACCCAGGAGCTCAGCGGCAGCTCGTTGACTTCATTCTAGTTGCGGAGGGCGCAGCTCGCTGGCCTATGTGGGAATTGAACCGGCAGCCCCATTGCCGAGAGCTCGCGCTTTAACCAACTGAGCCACCCATCCGCCCCCAGCTTCCCTGCTTTCTGACGTGACAAGCTATTCCAGGCTCATCTTGTATATTTCTTTTTAAAAAGAATGATTTTATTATATAAGTTTCCAATGTACTCATCTTGTATATTTCTGTCCCATTGGAACCAGCCATTTCTCCACGAAACTCTAGCTCCTTCTAGTGGGAAATGGTATTTAGAGACCATAGTCTGGCCACTGGGGACGCTCATTGCTAGTGGGTTGGTCATTGTTTCTAGGCTTTTTGTGTTGACAAAGGTAGGAGGTGTCATGTGGATATTCTTGTAGGGACCTCCCTGCACAGTCAGCTGTAAACGCTTCAACAAGCCTCTCGACTCAAAATTGGGCAGCAGTTTTGCTCTCAGGCAGCTCCAGCTCCAGGACAGAGAGGTAATTGCTTATGGAAGGTTCTCTAGTCAGCTTAACTCCACAAACACCCCAGTGTTAAATGGCTGAATTTCCTGTTTTCCGATGCCAGCGATTGTAAAACACACTATCCTCCATCAGTTTAATAACAGCCTTTTAGAGAAAAGAAACATTACCTTCCTGGATGAACACTTAGATGATCAGATTTGTGCCAAATCTAAAACTTTAAATGTAAAAGGGGGGAAAAAGTTTATTTTAAAAATCCAGGAAACATGGCAACAGCGTGAGTTTCTCCCAGTGCAGCAGCTTCAAAGTCACCAGGAAAATGGAAGGGTGAGGGGACGGCATCACCCAAGAGACTGAGAGGGACGCCCCTGTCCCCAAGGCCGGGCCGGGAGCCAGAAGGATGGAGGCGATTCTGGACTGGGCTGAAGCGAGCTGGGCAGTCCAGGGCAGCCAGCAGCTTTGGGACGAACATGGGCAGAGGGCAGGAGGACGAGGCAGGAGAGCCAGAAACTGGCCAGGCTGGGCGTGCAACGTGGGCAAGGGGACAAGTTCAGAACAGCCGCTGAGAAGCACGCGAGGGGCTAGGGCTCCGACCTGGTGGTGGGAAGCGCCCTGAGATGCCCAGGCTGTGTGGTGCCAGGCCGCACCCGCTCCCACAGCTGCCCGGGAGCTGCCAGACTCATCCCGACGCTTTAGCATCTCTCCCCAAGCGCGAGAAAGAAAGGATAGAAGCCTTTCCAAGTGTGCAGTCGAGTCATTACAGCATTTTACAGAAAGTCTGGACGAGAGAGCGAGGTTCACGTCCCATCCGTCCGCTCTGACACGCTGTGTTTTTCCCTTTTGTGTCGCTGCCCTGGTCCTGTCCTCATTGTACAGCGTCAAGGTCGGCTCAGGCCCCGCCCGCCGTGGCCCGGCCCCCGCGTTGCTGCGTCAGCCCGACAACTGGCATTTTTAACAGCCGCGCAGATTGAGCCTGTTCCCTGTTCTCAGACCTCTTAGGTTACTTTTCAATTTTTCTCATATAAATAAGGTTATAATGAATATCTTGGTGCTGATAGCCTTTCCCACATGTTGAATACATTTTCCTGAGGGGACAAAAATTCCAGAAAACGGAATCACCGGGTTAAAGGGTCCTGAAAAGGGACACATTCCCTGCCCCCCTCCTCCCTTTACAAAAATACTGGTGACTGCTTCCCTGCACCTTAAACAGCATAGATGGTTACTTTTTCCTGTTTTCTTATTCTGTCTCGTCTCACTCAGGTGAGATGAGGTGGCCCCACACTGGCTTTAATTAGTCTCACCTCCCTCAGTGGGCCCGATGGGCCAGGCTCCGGCCAGATCCGGGCTGAGCGGGGCGCAGACCCCATGCTGGGCCACCCCCACCTCACCGCTCCCTCCCCTCTGTGTGCAGGTTAATCGACGGAGCCAACCTCACGATGGAGGACGAGCACATGTGGCTGGTCCCCTTCTCGCCGGGCTTGGACCACATGGTCACCATTTGCTTCGACAGAGCTGAAAGCATCGCCGGCCTGCGCTTCTGGAACTACAATAAATCTCCTGAGGACACCTATCGAGGGGTGAGCCGGGACGGGGGCCGTGCCCAGCCCACTGGCAGGGAAGCGGGGCCATGATGAACGGTTGGCGTGGCTGCCGGAGAGGAGCATAAATCCTCCAGAACTTTCCAAATGGAGCTGGGGTTACAGCCAGGGACAGAACACGCTGCCGTTTCCTTCCTCTGCAAACAGCAAATGCAGGCGTGTAAGAGCCCAGGCAGTCGGGGAAACTGCAGCAGCTCGTCTCTTCTGGGGGTTCTGGGCCCTCAGCAGACTGGGCCCCGACTTGCAATGTTGGTTGTGGCCCTGTTGTGCCTCGTGCGCTTCCTGGGGCCAGGCATTTCTCTGGACCCTCGTGCCAGCCTCTGGGGGGCAGGTGTTACCCCCCCATCTTTCAGGGTATCAATAAGTGAGGTTCAGAAAGCGCCAGTCACTCCTCCAGGGTCCCACAGCGAGAGCCCCAGTCCACATCTGCCTGCTTGGGGCCTCACTCGAAGCTCCATACTGTTGTCCGTGTGCTTGGTGGGAAAGCGCGGCGGCCTCCACTGGGAAGTGGAAACAGGCATCAGAAGTGCCCGTTAGCATGAGCTTTTCTGACCTGTGTGACTAGGAACCATGAAAGATGTAGCCCCTCCCACTACACGGAAGTGTCGCCTGAATACAGCAATGCAGTTAGGGCCCTGGGGTCACAAGTCCTGAGCCTGAATCTCTGCCTGACCCTTACCAGCCGTGTGACCTTTGCAACGTGGTCTGCTTTCCCAACCTCAGTTTCCTTGTCTGTGAAATTATGAGGAGGAGGATGTCTGCCTTGGAAGGTGGCTGTCACTCCTTTCCCACATGAAAACTGACAGCCAGGATTTGGCCTCGGGTCTTGAGAGCCTGGTCTGGGCTCCCCCCATGTGCCAGAGTCCTGCAGGAGGTGATAACAGAAGCCCCCTCCAAGGGAATGAACAAAGGCCTGGGGAAGTCAGGGATGCTTCCTGGAGGAGGTGTTGGCCCTGGAAGAGGGACGGTTCTCCCCGGACCTCTGCTTTGCTCTGTTGCCAGCTTCATTTCCAAGTGGCTTTCTCCATGGGGCAGACCCTGGCAGCTCTAGGCTTCTGTCCTGCAGGCTCCAAATCCAGCAGAAGAGAGAACTCCTCTCTTGAAGCGAGCCAGCAAAACCCCAGGAGTCACACTGATTGTGCTGGCCGAGTTCCAGGAGGGTGGACCAATCACAAGATCCGTGGGTCAGAGTTCCCAATTGGGCTAGTCCGGGATCCAGGCCCAGCCCTGGGTCGGGGCTGGAATTACCCCAAAGAAAGCAGAGTGAACATAGCGACGGTTTTTGGGTTCCCCCATCCAGCCATGCCTGAGGCCGGTCACCCTACACTTTTCAGGTTTATGTGCCTGGTGACTAACCAACTGACATAACGGTGGGGGGGCTCCCTCAACACTGAAGGAACGAAGGTCTCCAGGGGCATACAAGTTATGCATGAGACTCAGGGCAAGGCCCTTTTTCTCTCTGCATGGAGGAGCCCTCTGCCTCTCCCGAGGTGAAATTCCACCAGTTTGGTCAGCAGCTGGGCCCACGGAAGGTGGGGTAAGGTGCCGAGAAGCCCCGATTCCGAAACGTGTGGTTGGAGAAGGGGTACTGCTTATTTCCCCTTTCTGCTCACTCACCACCCCCTACCCAGGGCAAACAGAGTGGAGCCACCTCTCACTCTGCCACTAAGGCTTTGAGATTTATTGCTGGATCCTGGCTGGCAAAACCTGGCCTGGGACGGGGGGTCTGTTGGCCCAAATCTAATTGATTCAGCAAGCTCTTGGTAAGCACCTACTGTGTGCCAGGCCCTGAGACAGATGTAGAGATGGTCCAGCTGGGATCTGTGCCACCAAGGGAGACCCACAAGCCGCCAAGGACACTGCTAGGAGCACGAACCCTAAAAGGAGAGCTAAGAGCTCTGAGAAGGGAGAGCAGGAAGTGATGTGTGAGCCCGGGCTCGAGGAAGGAGCTGTACACTTATCGGGCATAGATTTTGTGCCAGGAGCTGTCCTGTTGTGGATGCTTTCCCTGAGTTATTATTGAGCCCATTTAACAGATGAGGAGATTGAGGCACAGAGAGGTTAAGTAACTTGTACGACTAACAATAGTTGATGTCAAAGCACTGGAGTCCATGCCCTTGACCTCCGTGTTGTACCACCTGAGGCCACTGCAGCTGAGTGGACAGCAGAATGTCTGTACCTTGCACTGTGGCAGGAGCCTCACCTGCCTGGCCCCCTGCTGTCAGCCCAGCACATGGCACAGAGGAGGGATGACACTGGAAAGTGAGCCCTGCCAGGCAGTGCTGGTCTGGAAGAAAGGCCAGCCCACGCTCTTTCTCAGGCTGGGGGCTCTGAAGTCTCTCCAGCCGCCATACGTGCCAGCTGCCAGCAGCACCAACCATGTCAGCACACACTGCTGTCCTCCCTGCTGGCTTCTTCCTTCAGGCATGTTTTCTCTTTCGTTCTCTAGGCCAAAATCGTCCACGTCTCCCTGGACGGCCTGTGCGTCTCCCCTCCAGAGGGTTTCCTCATCCGGAAGGGGCCAGGCAACTGCCACTTTGATTTTGCTCAAGAAATCCTCTTTGTGGACTATGTACAGGCCCGGCTGCCCCAGCCGGCCCAGAGGTGAGGGGGCGTCGCGTCTGTCCCTCCCACACACGTCTGTCCCTGTCCGCAGCCTCTGCTCTGCCGCGCTCTGAAGTGTCCACCTAAAGCGTTTTGAAATGGTGATCAAACGCATTGCTTTGCAACTCGCCGCGTCTAAAGCTCAGCCAAGCCTCTCGGAAGCCTGTGGAGTCGACCTACCTTGTCTCCGTGTTTGGGTTTCTCAGCGTCTGGAGTGCTTGAGCTTTTAAATGCTTCGTTACGCTTCCTGCTGGGAAAAGAGGATCCCGGCTGCCTGATTCCAAAATTGCCCGCTGGCTGGTTAGGGGAAGGGCCTTCCTTCTCTTGTTTCTGTGTTCCTGATTTAGAAACATCGGAAGAGAAAAATAGGGCCGAACATGGCGTGGATTCCCTGGGATTTCTTGGCCCCAGTCTCAGCTACATTACGTTCAAAGCAATTTGTAAATGCCACGTGAAGGTCACTCATTTAAACCCCCTGATGTCCAAACGCCAGAGGGCAAGCTCTGGAAACAAAATGAGTTTCCACTGCCGCTGGGATCACTTCTTGGGCCGGTCACTGGGAACAGTCACTTAATTATAACATTGCCCTTGAAATGTAAGGAAACCAGGTCAGGGCTGGAGAGCAGTGGCTGCTCACCAGGGAGAGAAGCCCCGTGGGGAGAAATGCGGACGAGGAGAGAGCTCACCCTCCCAAGTGCCTGCTCTGTGCCTGACGCTTTGTTTTTATTCAAGTAGGGTTTATTATGCCCATTTTACAGATGTGGGAACTGAGGCCCTGGCTAGTGAAGCCACTTGCTCAGGAACAGGAAGCCAAAGCCTTCAGGGCACTCCCCACCTTCCAGCTTCCTCTCCCTGCCCTTCCCCCACCCCACCCCATCCATACTCAGCTTCTCTGGCCAACACCCACCCCCTGCCCAGCCCCTTCCTCCCTCAGGGCCTTTGCTCTGGCTGCTCCTGGCTTGAGAGGCTTGGCTCTGACTCTGCCCATGGCTGAGCTCAGATGTCACCTCGCTGCCCCTGCCTGGCTCTCCACCCCATTGCCCCATCATGGGGCTCGCTCAGCGCTTAGCACAATGTGGACTTACCCTGTTCGCGAAGGGGCAGTAGAGGGGCGGTTAAGAGACAACTTCGGGTGACATCGCAGTTCTGCCTCGCACTAGCTGTGTGACCTTGAGAAGTGACTTCACTTCTCTCTACTCGTTTCCTCGTTCACAACCCAGAGATAAGAGCACCCACCTCGCAGGGTAGCTGTGAGCATGAAGGGTCCGTCCCGGGGAAGCCGAGAATGCAGGGCCGGCGTTGGCTGTGACTGAGCCCCCCTCCCCCGGCACAGGGGGCACTCCACTGCCTCCCAGGGGACACTGTGTCCTCCGAGTCCCCGGGGAATAACTGACCAGTGATTCAGACCACTGCGATCTCCTGCTTATCGATGCTGTTTTGTGTTTCTTCAGGCTCAACACGAAAAGCCTGGAGCAGGCGAGCATGGAGTACGAGGCCCCCCTGATGCCCTGTGGCTGTATCCTCCCCCGTTACCCACTGCACTGCCTGGGCTCGGGGCCAGGTCTGGGACCCAGGGAGAGGGCGCCTGGGTTTCCTAGGAGAGGGTGGGAGGGCTCCCTGGTCTCGGGCACACTGGTGCTGCTGGGACTGGGGCAGCACCACGACTCTAGCTGGGAGGGGCCGAGGAGCTGGACCTGACCCCCGGGACGAGACTGGGGGGCTGTCCTTGGGACCAGGCTGGGAGGAGGTGAAGAAGGAACAGCAGCTCGAATTTACTGGACCCCAACTGCAGCCCGGCACCGTTCACGATGGTTGCCTGCATTAACTTGCCATGTTAGCCCCATGTGGTGGGTTCTGCTCCCATCCCCATGTCACTAGCTGGGGAAACTGGGGCACGGAGAGGCTAAGGAACCTGCCCAAGGCTGCACAGCTGGGAGGGGCAGGGCCGGGTTGGTGACACAGGCCACCTGGCTCTCTCAGTGCCAGTTCTCCTGGAAGGACTGCCACCTGGGCCCTGCTGCTCGTCAGGTTCCCTGCCCTGCCTGCTCCTGGGAATGCTGGGAGCGAGTGGGGGGCCAGGCTGAGGAAGGGCTGGATGCCCGGTTGTCAGCAATGGGGGCCCGCCTGCCACAGCCCGTCCCTCCTGCTGCTGCAAAGATCATGTATTCCCACGTGCCCCGACAGCCCGCACACTTGGATTGGATGGAGGAGGGAACAGCGTCTCTCGTCTGTGATTTTACAACAAGGGGAACTGAGGCATGAGACAGTGTGAGGCCTGGTCAGTTTGTTCAGCCCAATACAATGCATTTGTGACACACACGTGTCCCTATCCTGTGAGCTTCCTGGAGAGTACAGTCCTCTCCTGTCTTCTGGGGCCTGGAAAAAGGTTTTCAATCTCAGCACGCGCGCACACACAGTTTAAAGAAAATCTAATGCCACATATTTTGATAGGTTTCAGTCTCAGTGAGATAAAATCATTTTTTTCTCGTTCTATATAAACCAAAAAAAAAAATCACATCCCTATGTTATCTTTGTCGTCGTTTTACTTTGTTCTCAGAAACTTAAAGCTGTTTTTCCTTAATGCCACGTCCCAGTCATTTTTCAGTTTCAGCTGCTGACCAGCTGGGGCGACCCTTACTACATTGGTCTCACGGGCCTGGAGTTGTATGACGAGCGGGGAGAGAAGATCCCTCTGTCGGAAAACAGTATCCTTTCCAGGCGGAAGGGGCCCCACCCCAACTGCCGGGAGCCTGGGGGGTCAGGGGCAGGAGCAGAGCCCTGAATGGACAGGGAAATGACCCTGCAGGAATCAGCCCTGGGATTAAAAATGCCGCAGGCTCTGTTTCCGGTCAGATGCTGGCCCTTGGGGTGGGCACAGCAGTGAGCAGTGGGCAGCCAGGCCTAAGCAGGGATCCATCACACAGAGTCCTGTGGTCCTGGGAACTGGAAGAGGCTACCAACTGGAGCTCCCCTTGGAGCACCACGGCCACGTGGGAGTTGTAAAGGCTCTGACAAGGCCTGCAGGGCACGACCTGAGGCACTGCCTTCAACCCAGTGTGTCCTGAGTTTATTGACGATGGAACCCTATGGTGTGGAATGGCTTTTAACTCTTTTAAATGAGTTGCTGATATATTTTAAAAATCAGGTTTCACATAACAACCCCAGACTTTAGCCTCTCTTGAGAACATGGCAATGGGAGGCAAGTGATACACAGCGACGATGGCTGGACCTGAGTATCCGCTGCCCTTTCCCCCAAGCGTCCTTCTCATTGATCTCAGCCCTCACTCACTGATAACCACCAGGCCCCCAAAACCCCGTGTTAGCGTTTGCTGAGGGCTCACTCTGCAGGCACTGTGCCAGGCTCATCGCATAGTCAGTCCCTCATTTGCCCTCATGACAGTCTTGTGAAGTCAGTGCTGTTGTTACCCCATTTTACAGATGAGGAACAGACACAGAGAGGTTGAGCAACTTGTCCGAGGTTGCACAGCCAGTCAATGATGGAGCTGGGAGTCTGGCTCCAGAGACCAGGCTCTTGACTGCTGAGCTGGCCCCTCTGGGCTCTCAACCTGTGACTCCCCAACCCAGCACAGTTAGGGACCGGCCAGAGCAGGTCAAACCCCAAAGCCTGCCTGGCATCTCTTCGGGGTCCCCCAGCTCCAGTTGGGTCCTGTTCTGCCTTCTCCTGGTGACATGATACTCCTCCCCTGGGATAAATGATTCTTGGTGGTTTGGGCTGTTCACTGATTCCAAGAGCGCTCACATCCAGTGTCCTCTGAGATGCTCCCGTCAATTCTGGGATGTAGAGATGTTTATACCCATTTTACAGATGAGGAAATAGGCCCAGGGACGTCCCGTGACTCGCCCAAGACCTCACAGGTCAGAATGGCAGAGCCAGAGCTGGAACCGGCTTCTCTAGGCCCGCGTTAATGCCCATCAGTGGAGTGGCTGTCGCTGGGTCAGGCTTCTCCCGTCCTTCCGGTCTTGGCACAGCCCTCACAGGCTGAGGCAGAGTCCAGCCATGACCTTGCAAAAGAAACCCTTCGCAGCAGCATTTGCCTTCCACTCTCCAGAGTGTCAGCAGCGTATTTCCCCAGCAGTTCTGGGACACTCCCCCTTTCCAGCTGTCTGTCTGCATTGTTTCGATTCCTCCCCTTTCCTTAGAACTGGCTGCCCCCCCCACTCCCCCCCACTCCCCTCGGCCTCCATGCTCTCGTTTCCCCCAGAACATGTCTAATCTGTCATTTCTCTGGCTGCCCAAAGCAGCAGACGCCAGCCACTGCCAGCCCCTCCAGCCCCGTGTCCTCCCAGCCCTGCAGTCCGTGTGACAAGAGGGGCCCAGGGGTGAGCACAGTGCTTTGAGTTATGGCCGCTTAGAGGCTGCCACAGATATCGCCGCCTTCCCCGACAGCGTCAACTGCCTGGAGGGCGTGTGCGGGGACGTCCGGACCCCCGACAAGCTCATCGACCAAGTGAACGACACCAGTGACGGCAGGCACATGTGGCTGGCTCCCATCCTGCCGGGCCTGGTGGGTTCCCAGGGGCCCCCAGCGGGCAGGGGAGCGGGGAGCCCGTTTCAAACGTGTCTTTCTGCCAGGCCAAGTGAATCTTGAATGAGTCCAAATGCCCGGGAGTTTTCAGGGAGGCTCAGGTCGTAGCCACCAGCTCTTCGGGGCCAGCAGTTCTTTCTCTTTGCTCTTGGGCACTTATTATAGGGGCCAGCAGGGAGATAAGGGCCAGTGGGACTCTGAAGCTGGGAGCCCCAGGGTAGCCGTCCTGGGGGCCGGGGCATCCGCGGTGGGCATTGGTCTCTGCTTCTCTTTCCTGCCTCTGCTGCTCCCTGCAGCCCCACCCTCTCCACTTTCTCCTTCCTTATGTCACCAGGCATTTGACCCCAACTGTGCCCTCTCTCTGACCAAATCTGCCTGGTCGTCTCTGCCAACACACTGACTCAGTTTCCCCAGTCGCAGACCCTGCCATGGGTTCTGCTTGTCTTTTTTCTCCAAGGCCTGATGGCAAGCCTAAGGGTATCCTCCACCCACTTGGGACTTCTCGATGGAGGTGAGAGGCCAGGACATGGGACAGGTGGGTTTAGCACCCGCCAGCCTCCCAGCCACGCGGCCAGAGGCCTGGGTCGGTGTCGTGCCATAGGTAGGGGAGTCAGACCACTATAGTCTCGCTGGCGGCTGGGTTGGACACACAGGAAGCAGGAGCCATATGATCCGGGACCCACCGTATGCTTCTCTGCCAACTGACCTCACTTGCTAACTGCAATCCAGGCTTGCAGGCTCAGCCACGGCAGTTATATCAGTGGCTAATGGCTAACCGGTAACAGCTGATGGCCACTAGTCACAGCTGATGACCATCTACTACCTGAGCCAGCACCTTTCCACGTGAGGCCGAGAGCCTGGAAACTGCTCTCCTAGCTCTGTCCCCACCATCAGGATGTACAGCAGCCTGGGGCACTCGTGTGACCACTGAAGGGTCCCCTCTTCCGCCCCGTGTGATTAGACGGAGGGATAAGGGGGTGCATTTTCCTCTCCAAACACAGGAAAGGCAGCATCGGCAGTTCTGTGCTGGAGGTTTTCCAAATACCCTTCCCCCAAACTGCCCGCCCCCGAGTATCAGGGTCCATCAGCTTTCCCTGAAGCCAGCCCTCTAGCCCCAGCCCCAGCCCTGCAAAGGGGGCGCACAGGTCCACCAGCCCTCAGACCCCGGCCACATGCTCGTGGCCCCCACACCGGTCCAGCCTTCCATCATCTCGGGGCACTTGGGGCAACCGAGGATGGCCACAGGCTGAGACCAGGGCAGAAACGGGCACAGCGAAGCCTGGAGCCTGTGCCAACACTGAAGGCTTGTTGCTTCATTCCATCTTACAAGGGCCCCTCATAGTTAAGAGTCTTTTGGCGAGAGAGGAGATGGGAGGCTGTTGGGTCCCACGTCACTAGCTGATGCCACCCCCGATCTGGCCCACCCCCTCCCTTCGCCCTTCCCGCAGAGGTTCAAGGACTCATGCTGCAAATTACCCAGCGGTGCCCTAGGGCCCTTCTGCTCTGCTTTCCCAGGATTGGGGAAAGGACAGACGGGTCACTGACTGCCTGGGGCTCCCTGACTCAGGAGTTGAGGCCTGGTCCCTTTGCCCCGGTGCCCCAGACCGTGCTTCTGGCCTGACCTGGGGGAAAGGGAAGGGCTCACCCAGTTCTCCGTGGGGATTGAAATGGGGGCCACGCCAGGCCCAAGAAAGCAGGCCCTCCAAGAGCCAGCTCAGCGGTTTGTTGCAAAGGCAGTCACACGTGAGCTGACTCACGATGGGCTTCGAGCAGATGAAAGGCAGCGGGAACCCCCTGCCCCCAGCCCTGAGCAACGCAGGCTCCCGTGAGCGCACTGCCTCGGGCGCCCCCCAGGCGCGCCCCACACACACCTGGCAGCCCCCGCCCAGCCCAGCGTCTCTGTTTGCAAACACGCCTGTTTTAATTAGTCCTTCTCTCTGATAGGTGAACCGGGTCTATGTGATTTTTGATCTCCCTACCACCGTGTCCATGATCAAACTGTGGAATTACGCGAAAACACCCCAACGAGGGGTGAAGGAGTTTGGCGTAAGTACTTATTATTAGCTGGTGCTTTTTTTTTTTTTTAGGTCATCGTACTCACTGGTAATTAGCCACCAGCAGTTACCATTTGTCACAGTTTGATTGACTTCTCTCTGTTGCAACCTTAGACAGAAATTCCAGGTCTTCCATGCAGGAAATCTGCCATCCAACTGTGAATTCAAACCGCCACCCAGCGATTTGAATCATCGCCCTGAAAACACAGAAAGTGCCTCTTCTTTCATCTTCTCGAATGTAGTGGTTTAGGGAGTTCTCGTTGGGGGGGTGAGGCGACGCTGGGTTGGGGAGCGTGGGGACCTCCCAGCTCTGCCCCCTGGGCTAAAGGTATTTCAGTCCCCTGAGCCTCAGCTTCCTGAGGGCCTGTGCCTTCGCCAGTGGTTGTGACGCTGTAAAGTCCTGACACAGGTCGGGCACCTGTAAGCGAAGCTCCGCGCAGTGATGCGCTTTGCACGAGGTCGCAGGCGGGAGGGGGCGGGGCCTCCGCCAAGCGCCGCCTCTGTCTCCTCAGCTCCTGGTGGACGACTTGCTCGTGTACAATGGGATCCTGGCCATGGTGGGCCACCTGGTTGGGGGCATCCTGCCCACGTGCGAGCCCACAGTGCCCCACCACACCATCCTTTTCACGGAGGACACGGACATCTGCCAGCAAGAGAAACACACCGCTGTCAGGTGCGCCCCGAGCGCCGCGCCACAACCCCGGCCCCCCAGCCCTGCCGAGGACAGATGGCAGGGACACGCGGCCCGGGCCTGATGGAGCTGCCCGTCTTCTCCCTCCCGGCTACAGGCACCTGGAGGACCAGGACGTCCAGATGATGAATGAAAACCAAATCGTTACCAACTCGAAAAGGAAGCAGAGGGCAGCGGACCCAGGTCAGCTTCTGCGCACTGCCCCCTCGGGAGTTTGGGCTGAGAGGAGCTGGCAGCATCACACAGCCTCTCGCCCGCCGGCTGCCCTCAGACCCCTCTTCTCCACCCAGGAGGGGCGGATAGGGGCAGAACCCCGAGCCACGAGGCCCCTTCCTCCTGCGGGGCCAGTGGCCTGGTGCCGCTTCCTGGAAGCCAGGCCTTTGCACACAGAGGGAGAAGCCCATTGAGGGCAGAAGCATGTTAGCAAAGGGGGTGCCCTGGGCCGTGGATGCACAGGGTGAGGGCTTCCCAGATGAGGTGGTGTGTGAGCTGCTTCCTCAAAGATGCAGGGAGTTGGCCCCACGGAGGGAACAGTGTGGGGGGAGGCCTGCTCCAGGCAGAGGGGCTGGGTCAGCCGCCAGCAGCGGGGCTCAGGCTGCTGGGAGGTGCAGGTGGGGGCCAGCTCTGCAGGGGCCTGGTGGCAGCCCTCCAGGGGAGAGGCTGGTAACCTGATCCCTCCGTGCTCTCTCCCCACACAGCCTTACGCCCCAAAACCTGCATAAGTGAGAAGGAGACAGCCAGGCGGTGGTGGTGCTGACTGGAGAAGGAGGACGAGCTGGTCCCCAGCCAGCGTGGGGCACCGCCACTGGCCGCCACTCAGCACCTGTGTCCCCGCCCTCAGCCCTCAGTGTCGGCCAGCCCAGACCCCAGGGCTGGAAGAGCTGTGGTATGGAGGGGAGCCCGCTGGGGAAAAGGGACTTGAGGGGTGGACGGGCCTGTTCACAGGCGGGAGGAGCCAAGGCCGCTGCTACAAGACGAGCTGTGGCCTCTGACTCTCCCCAGCAGGGAGTCCGGACACCCCGCTTGGTGCCTCTCCCATAAGACCCAGCAAAGGAGGGCCAGCGTCCATTCAGGCCTGTCATAGGTTCCCTGCCTCCATGCAGCCCGGAGCCTGGCTGAGAGGGCAGGGGGACCGGGCCTCAAACACCAATACCAACACACGGGGTGTGCTGGTGGGGGGGCTCCACCTTCAGGGTCCCAAGCTGAGGTGCCAGCTCCCCTTCCCCCATACACATCCCGGCCTCATTTGGGGGCTGGCAGAGCTGGCTGAGAGGGTGGGGCTGTCCCCTGGACCCCCAGTGTCTAACCTGGATTTGCTACAACGCCCTCACCATCCCGGTCCTGCTGGTCCTGCAGGGGCGTCGGGCCTCTTGTCAGGCCTGAGAAGGGATTAGCCAAGGACATGTGTCCTGCTGAGGAAAGGAAGGGAGCTGTGCCCACCCGCTGTCCAGTGCTGGGCTGCCCCTGGCATGCCTGCACTGTCCCTGTGGCACTGCCAGGCCCAGACAGGACTGGCAGTTGGGCAGCTTCCAACCCCAGATGGCCAGCGGGGCCCATCCAGATGCCCTCTGGCCACAGGGGAGGACCAGTGCCACAGCCCACCCTCAGCCCCAGCCCCTCCGGACACAACTCTGTCTGGAGGGGTCCCTGGGGTCTGATGGCAGCCTTTTCTTGCTTGCTCTCTTGCTTTTTGTCCCCATCTGTGCCCTTGGAGTCAGGCAGTGAGGTTCTTGCTGCCCAGGCCCCGCCCCTTCTCCCTCTTCCAGCAGCTTCCCAGCAAGTTGGAAAGGTGCCTTGCACCCCCAGCCGAGAGAAGCCCAGAACGCATCTATTTCCATCTATGTAACAAGCTCGGATCAGGGACCTAATTGGTTTCCCAGTGGTGGGTAATTTCTCGTCCCAATATTAATCCGCTGTTTTCCTGGCGCCCGGCCCGGCCCGCGGCAATACTGTACTCCAATGCGTTCCTATGCGCCCGAGAGCCCTGCAAACACGTTATGAGCTTTGCAGCTTCCGCGCGCGGGCAGCTGTGCAAATGCGCTTTTCATTTGGAGCATGGGGTCGATGTGAATATAAGGAATTGTTTCTCCCCAAGAAGATACATCATTTCTGTAGTTTCCAAGCCCCCACTTCTCTGCTCACCTCTGGGATATGGCGAGCTCCCACAGGGCCTCCAGGCTCCCTGGAGAGCTGGGGTGGGTGGGGTGGGGGTGGGGGAGTCGAGGGCTGATCACACCAGCCCCTTGTGACCAAAACCAGTGCGGTGGCTTTAAAGGGAGCCCAGCCGTCCATTCCCACCTGAGGCACGAGCACAGGTCAGATTTGCTGGGGAGAGAGCACAAAAGCTGCACACGCTCGCTCCTGGAATCTCAGCTGATATTTATAATAATTGAATGAAAATTCAATTGTATGGACCATGCAATTTAGGAGGAAAGAAAGCCTGTACAGGCATTAACTCTAAAATAAATTTCTATTTTTTTCTCTTGCACAATCAGTAGACGTTATTAAGAGTAGAGTTTGACCCCCTGGCTTTGGGGTCAAGAACTGCTGCAGTCACTGAAGCCTGGCCAGGTGACATGGGGGACGTCCCCTCTCTGAGCTGCTTTTTCCCCCACCTGCGAATGGGGACACGATCCTGGCACTGAGTGTCAAACAGATGCCAGAGCCCACCCGTACACGGCGGTTATTTCACGCCTGGCGCTCGCTCACTCGATCCCAGTCACGGCCTATGGGGTGGGTCCCATGTGATAATCCTTACAGATACGGGGGCAGAAGCCCAGAGAGGTTGAGTAACTTACTGAAGAGCCCAGCTTTGGCAGCCATTGGCCAACACACAGATCCTGAGAGAGCCATAGGCCCGGGCCCAGGGGTGAGGTCTCCTGGGGCTTTGGCCCTGGGGGTTCCTTTCAGCGCATGTGGACCCTGGAAGCCGGTACCCAGATGCCCGATTCCCGGCCTCTTCTGCAGTTTCCACTGCCCTGCTTCTGTGGGGGCGAGCGTGGCAGTTCTGTTGGCGTCTGGATGAAGCCGCCCGTGAGTGGGGAAAAGGTTCAGTTGAAGCGGGGTCTGGACGGCGGCTCGGGCGCCAGCCGTTGCCTTGGTGCTGGACAAGAGGGCCCTTTGGAAACTCACCTCCCTCACTGTCCCAGGGAGAAGTGCGTCCCTCTGCCCCCCACCATACTCCCTTACCACACACATGGAGAGAAGATGGCAAAGCCTCTGGTAGGCTCACCCCCTCCCTGCTTCCAAGTTCCTAAGAAGACAGAGGGGCCCTGCTCTGCCCAGACACCCTGGTGTTGGAGAGCCACCCCCCCCGACACACACGGTTGTATGTCTGCACCGGCCCTGGAGACCCTCAAGGGCAGGCGAGCCCTTCAGCCATGGAACGGGAGGCCGGACAGTCCCCTGCAGGCAGCAGTCCCCAACCTGTGCCCCGTGAACATCCCAGAGCTGGTTCATCCACCCTCCTGGCCTCTCCAGGGAGGTAAAAGCAGGGGGGGTCATTCCTGGCCCCTCAGCCCCCCATGGGCAGAAACGCCACAGTCCTTAGCCCACCTTTGCGAGCTGGAGGCGGCAGTCCCCACCTGAACCCTGGTGGGGGGACAGAGGCTTCCTCCCCCACATGCTGTGCCCACCCTGCCCCACAAGCACAGGGTGTCAATCAGCCCAGAGCTGTAGCTGTCAGGCCCCTGGGTGACAACAAGCCCAGGCATGGGTTCCTGGAAGTGAATCTTGGCCACAGCAGAGAAGAGGCTTCAGGAAGCCCGGACTCCCGGAGGAATCTCCCCGCAGACCTCCATCCCCGTCTCTGTCCAGCAGTGGGACGGACCTGCTTCCGTCTGTCTGTCTGTCTATTTGGCTCCAGACAGACAGCTCCGGCATTGGCAGCCTGAGCTCGGAAGGAGCCAGAAGGCCCCCAAAGCTTCCGAGGCCGTTTTTGCAGCCGACAGGTGGCACTGCCCCAGGCCCAGGCGTTTGCCCAGATGTCCTGGTCGTCCCCAGGCTGCCCCGCCCACCCCACTCAGGGCCAGGATGGTCCCTTTCTGAGGCCGCAAGCCCCTCTCAGCCTCATGAGTGAAGCTGCAGGTCGCATCTGGTGGCTCAGCCTTCTCAGGGTCGGCTGGCTGTGCGGGTTTGGGCAATTCCCGCTTCCCTGGAAAAACTGGGCGATCTGGGAGCTCTGGTCCCACATTCCTGGGTGGCTCCTGAGCCCGGGCAGGTGCTCGCCAGGTCCCCGAGTCCCCACCAGCCCTTTTGTCTCCCACTCGCCTGCTTCCCTCACCTGTGTGACCTTCACAGTTTGTACCCTTGAGACACAGGCCCTGAATGGGGGGAGCAGGACCAGATGGGGTGACAGTGTGGAAAGTGCCCGTGGGAGTCCCCCCGGGTGTGCAGAGGGCTCTCCTGGGCCCTGGGACTCAAACCTCCGGATGCAGGCAGGCCGCAGGGAGGCAGGCAGGGCCTCTGTTCAATGAGTCGCATTCCCGCGGGCTGTGGGGCTGAGTGCCCGCTGTGCAGGCCTGTCCCTGGACCGCTGTGTGATGGTGGCATTCACGACACCACTTCCAGGCTCCCAGCCTCTGGGAAACTGCTCCACTCGCGGCCCCTGCTGAAGGGCCAGACTTTGGCAGCCATATGGTGGTGTGACCTTGGCAAAGGCTTCCCTACCCAGCAGGGTGCCAGCCAGCAGTGCCTGATTCAGGGAGGTGCGGTGGGCACCCTTAGTTAGAGCAGCTCCTGGGAGGGGGATGCACTCGCTAAGCTCCGTGATGACCCTCACCTTACAGGTGTGCAAACGGGCTGTCACAGTAAGAGAACCACCTAGGGGCACGCCCGGCTCCACACACGCTCCTCACCAGCACCCCCGCCCCCCCACCCCTGCCCCCTCCAGGCCCATCTCAACTCCCAGGCACCTACTTGGCTTCAGCTGCCTGGTACTCGGAGGGCACTAGCCTGGGAGCAGGTCACTCTCACTCCTCTTGCCAACTCTTGCCCCGTTCTGTTGCTTCACTCCATCCCCCCCACACACACCCTGGAAGTTCCCAGAGGGGCCGGGAGGGTCCGAAGAAGGGTGCTGGGTCTGCCGGGGGGCTTCTCCCTTTCAGAGTCCCCTTCCCGCTCCCGCTGGAGTCCCAGGGCCACCCCCCACCACGTCCTGGCCATTCCTGCCAGCTGCCCACTGCCCTCCCCTAAGGCTCAGACAGTTACCAGTTCAGGATGAAAGTGACCAAGAAGGGTGTGGGGACAGAGTCCCAGGAAAGCAGTTTCCAGGCTCTCGGCCTCACGTGGAAAGGTGCTGGCTCAGGTAGTAGATGGTCATCAGCTGTGACTGGTTGGCCATCAGCTGTAACCGGTTAGCATTAGCTACTGATATAACTGCCGTGGCTGAGCTAGGAGGGTTGTTGGTTGGTTAGTGGAGAAGCGGATGGAGGATTTGGCTCCTGCTTCCTGTGTCTCCAACCCAGCCGCCAGCGAGACTATAGTGGTGTGACTCCCCTACCTATGGCTCTGTGGGTGTTCCTTTTTGGCCTCACCATGTCCTGTGTTCTTGTGCGGGGAGTGGGAGCTGAGACCCCGCATGACAAAGGAGGGCTGGGTGGCTCAGTTGGTTAAAGCACGAGCTCTCAATAAGGTTGCCGGTTCAATTCCCGCTGCGCCCCCTGCAACTGAAGATTGAAAACGGCAACTGGACTTGGAGCTGAGCTGCGCCCTCCTGAACTAGATTGAAGGACAACAACTTGGAGCTGATGGGCCCTGGAGAAACACACTGTTCCCCAATATTCCCCAATAAAATTAAAAAATAATAAAAAACGTGAAAAAACGTGACCAAGAGGCAATTGCCAGGGAGTGGGGCAGGGCCGTGAAGAAGGGCAGAGCCGATTTCTTGTCTGTCCTCGCAGTAAATCCTCATGAGGAGACTGGCTTTTCCTCATGACTGACGGTCCCCGCCGGGCTGAGCTGTCCTCAGTCCCACGGCTGCTCATCCACTTCCACCCGTGCAGCAGCCGATTTGTTTCCTGCCCCATAGCCCCTGAGTGAAAGGGCTGACTGGGCAGAGCTGAACTCCAGCCCAATCCCCTCCCAGCTGTGCTTCCAGCTGAGGCTCCGCGGTTTGCTTGTGGGGGTTGGTTGGGGACAGGAGCTTCCCAGATTCATCGGGGGGGGGGGGCATCTTCTCCTGATTTCCGCCAAGGCCCCCTCCACCCCGTTTCACGGCAGCACAGCATCCATACCCAAACCGGGCTCCCTCATGCCCCCCACGCCCCTCACCCCCCACCCCCCACGCCACTCACCCCCCTCACCCGTCCAAGCCACGCCCGCCCGTGATAGTTCTCTCCATCCCCAGTGCCACAGCATAAGCCCCACTGTCCCCACCAGCTCCCTCTCTGGCCACCCTGCGTCTGTCCCACACCTCGTCTCCCAGGGCCTCCCTGTGCACAACCAGCACAACCTCCCAGATGCAGAGCTGAGCATGGCCACCTCTTCAAACCCTCCCTCCTATCAATGGCTCCCTGGGGGCCCCCAGGTGAAGGGCAAACTCCTGACATAACCTGTCCTGTGCTCCTGCCACACACAGCTGTGTGGCGTTCCTTGCAGCCCCAGGGCCTTTGCACGTGCTGCGGCTTCTGCCCACACACCTTGCCGCTTCCTTCCTCATTTTCCCGTCCCTGCTGCAACGGCCCTTCCTCTGAGAGGCCCGCCCTCACCCCTCCAGTTCCAATCAGGTCTTTCCTTCGTTCATCTGTCGCGGTTCTCACATTCTGAAGCGACATTTCATTGTTGAAATGAACTCCGCAGCCCCAGATGCTTTCCTCCATCCTCACTTCCTCCCAGCAAAGGGTCACATCCCGGCAGCAGCGGCTCTTCCCAGGGGATGAGCCTCCCAGCCTGGCTGTCCTCGGGTCTCGCTGTTTCGGACGAACGCCCATGAATCAAGTTGACGTTTCCATTACCGGAGGCTGGATGGGCTGGCTGTGGTGGGGGCGGCGGGGAGATGGCTCGTCACACAGCCACCAGCCAAAGAGGGACATGAGCCCAGTGACTGCCCATCAGCCCTCCGCCCAAGGGAAGGACTGTGGCTCTGAGGACTCACTGCTCCTGGGGAGAGAGGGGGACGTGGGCAAACGAGAGGGCAGAGCCCCATTTCAGAGCACCGAGCGTGTGCAGACACGTGCCCAGGGCCAGCACACGCACCCATGAGTGTGTGCACGGGCCAACAGGAACACAGGCATGACAGTGCCGTGGGCACACGCTAGCACGCGTGCACACGTAACGTGCTACCTTGAGCTGGTGCAGCGTGCAGGCTGGCGTGGCACGCAAGCCCAGGGCGTGTGGCTACAGGGACGAGGGGTCCGGGTGCCCAGAGCAGGACAAGCGCATGAGAAGTACTCTGAGTGGGGGGTCAGGCCAGCTTCTGGGGGTCAAGGCGAAAGGCAAACACCCAAAGCCAACAGCCATTCAGGGGTCAGCACATGTCTGCTCAGCACAAGGGTTGGAGCTGGCAGAGCTGTTTGCAGGAGCAGGAGGAAGGGGCCTCTGCTCCCGCTTCCAGCTTCCCGTGTGCTCAGCCAGGCCCCCCCAGCCTTCAAGCCAGGTGGCCCCCCTCATGCCAGATGTGAGCAGACAGTGCCCCGTGCTGCCATCATGAAGACAGCCTCCAGAACCCTCAGCAGGGACCCACTGGGACCCCGCACCCAGCCTGCCTGGAAGTGCTCCTTCCGTCTCACCAGCAGCCTTCTTGCTGCAGGCTCTGTGAGGCTGAAAGACAGCTAGTTCTCACGCCTGCGCAGGAGGCGCCCTGGAGGGGACAGAAGGACTTGACACCCGAGTGACCTCCTTCCCCTCCCTCCCTGGCCTGTGCAGGCGGAGAATGTCCCCCACTTGAGCTGTTTTCACACCATAATCACATAGCACTTGCACAATTTTTTATTGAATATTTTTCTTTACGCTGACTCTGTTTCTTTCTACTTAAATGCCTATTTTGGTTCCATCCTAAGCAGTAACATCTGTGAATTCATGGCACTTGTGTGCCCGTTTGACATTTTTTTCTTAGTACACATTTACATAAACACAACTATTAAAATAGATTAAAATTTTGCCCATGTGTCACCTAGAATCACCTCCTGGACCTCAGTCCACGTGCCAACTTCAGAAGGACCCCAGGTGACATTAAAGAGGTCCGAGGTGCCAGGGTCCTGGGCCAGTTTCCCGTGAGACTCATCCGTGCCCAGCACCAGACCTGCAGCACTTTTTCTGGCCCCGAGGCCAAAGCCCAAAATCCTTGTCCTGACATTCAAGGCCTTGGAACGGGGCCCGGCCTCTCTCCCAGACCCCTCTCCTGCCCCGCACAATAGGTCTGAAATATTTCCTGAACAAATGGAGACTGGGTGAATGAAGCACTCACTTGGTTAATCCACGCACGAATGAATGGGCACACACCTCCACCCGCTGTCCCTGGGGCACCGGACTCCAGACCTCTGACCCTGGCCCCCACCCAGCCTCACCTGAGCTCACCACCACGTTCTCTTCCGTCCGCATCTGTCCACCCCAAGCCTATTGATTTTCCCGCCTGACTAGTTCCTCCACCCTTTTCTCTCCCTTCGAGTGTGGTCAAGAGGAGGGGACGGGGCTTCCCACGTCTTCTCTGCCCACAGCTCCGGTGACGTCCAAGATGCACGCCACACTCCACTCTGCCGAAAGCAGCCGGGCTGCTGCGGGCCTGGGACAAAGTCTACGCTTCCTCAGGGGCTCCGTCCCCTCTGGCCCCCACAGCTGGCTTTCTCATCACCCCTGTGCCCTCCTGCTCTCCACACCTGCCGTCTAGACTATTCCAAAGTCCCCACAATGTTCTTGCCTTTCCTTCCACACTCCTGCCTGTCTGACATCGAGATATTCTTCACGTCTTGGCTTAAGTGTCATGTCCCCAAAGGAGGCTCCCCTCACCCCTCACCCCTGCCAGCATGTGCCACCTTGGGCTCCCACAGCCCCCCGTGTACCCCCAGCAAAGCCCTTACTCCGTACCAGGCTCTGTTCTAAACGCTTCACGTACATCAGCTCATTGAACCCTTAGAATAGCTTTAGAGGTAAATACGAGGAGGGTCCCATGTGCCCATGGGGACGAGGCACAGACAGGGCGTGCAACTGGCCCGAGGTCTCAGGTGGAGGGGCTGCGATCTGGACCCCGCTGTCTGGCCCGGAGCCGGGCGCCACAGCACGTCACACACTGAATTATAATCGTCCGTCTCATTATCCGTCCTGCTCGTCTGTGAGCTGCGCGAGGGCAGACACCCTCGCTGGATGTTCAATGTCCAATCTCAAGAGCCGCCCACTGTGCTTGGCCCACAGCAGGGGCACGATGGATCGTATCACTGGAGAGATGATACACAGATGGGTGATTGGATATGACGATGGTGATGCATGAAAGGATGATGGATGGATGGATACAAGGAGCAATGACAACTGATGGGTGGACGATGGATGGATGGATAATGGACGCGTGATGGATGATGGATGCGTGATGGATGATGGATGGGTGATGGATGGCTAAATGGCTGATGGCTTTATGGAAAAGTGAAGAGCATTCTCCGCTCTGGGGAATGCTCTAGAAATCCTTCTGGAAAAGGGACGAGGCCTCTTGGAATCAGGATTCCTGGTTCAAACCTCGGCGCTGCCATTTGCTAGCTCTGTGGTCTTGGGGGCAAGTTTCTCCATCTCTGTGACCCTAAGTGTCCTCATCTTTATAATAGGAATCTGTTTCCTCAGGCATCCAAGACCCGGGATTTGATGGAAAGGTGGCTGTAGACATGGGGGTAGGGCGGCTTTGGGTCTGGGGGTGAGGGCCTCCCTACATCTCCCGTCTGCACAGTGCCCCACCTTGCCCGCCCTCTGGAACCCAAAGCAGCCTGCCAGCCTGGCTCCATCGTGACCCCAGCCGCAAACCCAGCCTGGTGGAGGCTTCCTGCCTCCCACAGCTCAGCGACCACAGCACACGCGGGCCGTCTCCCCTTCGGCTCCCTGAGGACCCAATAGGATGGGGCCGGGAAGAGGCAGCCACAGCCCAGGGAGCAATGGGCCTCCACACACAGCAAGAAGCAGGTTCAACAAGCATTTATTGAGCCCCTGCTGTGTGGCCCCCGTGCACCTCCTTCAGGAAGCCCCACCCACACCCTGCCCCTTGCAGGGCTCTGCAAGGCTGGGCACCCCCTGAACTTCCTGGCTGGCTCGGGGGTCCCCAGGCTTTCAGTGGCCAATGTCCATGTTTTTCCTGGCATCCCAGCTGCACCCAGCAGGCTCTGCATGTGATGGTGCCAAGAGTCAGGAGTCGCTGTCCCAAAGTCACTCGGTGCAGCTGTGTGTGTCCCCACAGGCCACGGCGGCCCCAGGGCCACTCTCTGAGACCCAGGCAGCGGTGGGCAGCAGGTCTGGTGTCCCCCACACAGGCTGGCTGAGTTCAGAGGCCAGGTCTGCACGGTCGCCAGACCAGTGGCCTTGTGGTGGCCTGAGGTCTGGGGGCCAGGCCGGCTCTCGGTCACACCCAGTGCCCCAGGACCCAGCACTGGCGGCTCAGCTCTGCTGCCTCCTGCGCAGAGCTCCGGGGCCAGGAATCTGCCATGGGCGGCTGGTGACCTGCCGAGAGACAGGGGGTCAGTGCCAACGGCTGTCCTCTCACCCACACCGCTCTGCCCACTGCCCCACCCACTCACCACCCGCCCACCCTCCAACACTCCTCTCCACCCGTCTACCAACCCGCGTGCAGCTCTCTACCCGTCAGTCCACTCACCACCCACACCCAGCTCTCTGTGCCCTCCCATGCCCCCATTACCCACCATCTACCCACCAGTTCACGGCACTAAGACATGCATACATGTGCCAGTGTCTGCTGCCCTCCAGGTCTCAGCCACCAAAATATGCTCCACTCCACTCCCGCTTCCCACCCACAACTCCCCACAGCCGTGCCCCCCACCTGCCAGCACGCCCACCTCGCATGCCCCTCCAGCCCCGCTGCTCACATGCAATCGACCTGCCACCCTCAAACCAGACCCGCCCACTCGTCCATGTCCACGTCTTCTCTACTTCCCGACCTGCTGACACATCCGCCACCTCACCAAGACCCCAAGCCCCATCTTCCTGCCCCAACCCCCCAATCCTCCTTCCAACAGCCCCCCTCCAACCCTGCACACCCAGCTACCTGCACATTCACACACCCCACACCCAGCTACTCACCCACTCAGGCCATCTACCCACCCACGTCTCACCTCCCCACACCCTCCGTGAACCGCCCTGCCCTTCTCCTGCCATGTCCCCTGCCCTGCAGTCACCTCCACCTACCCATCCACCATCTGCCAGTCAGGCGTCCCTGACCCCACTGTGGCCTCCACGCGCTAAAGGCTGGGAGGACACGCGAACCGCCTCCTGGGCCGTCCTTACTGAGTCTGAGCAGCCCCACGGCCACGGCAGAGGACAGAGGCCACCCCTCCCCACCACCGCCCCCTGCTAGGGATGGTTGGGCCTTGGGAGGCCGGGCCTTTGTCCTGACCCCACGCGCTCAGCAGCGCGCTCCCTTCCTCCGTACAAACGTCACCTTGGCGTTTCCCACGCACTAGAACCACGTCCATCTCCACACTGACCAGCCTAAAATGTTCTCGTATCTACTGTGAACCAAACCCTCGTCTTCCCTGCTACAGGAAACGCCCCCACATCCTCTCCTCGGCGCTCAGGGGTCTTCACCATCTTGGAGCATCCACCCCGAGTGGCTTTCCCCAGCTTCACCTCATTAGACGGGGAGCCCCGGAGAGCGATGGCTCGACCCAGGAAGGCTGCTCCACGGGGACGATGGAGGTGGAGCCGGAGAGAGGAAGCAAAGGGAGGGCAGACTGGCGTGGTGGGCTCTCTGGGGGTGACAGGGGCACTAACTGCCACCCAGCACTTAAGATCCATCCATCCACCTATATTCCAGTCTCAAGCCTGGGACGCAGCTGCCACCATTTCACAGATGATGGAGCCGAGACTCAGCAAGGATAAACGGCCCCCTTAGGATTCACGGCTATAGCGGAGCTGGATTGAATCAACTTCTTCCCGATTCCAAATTTCCTTGTTCAAAGAAATTTGCTCCATTCCCCCCCCCCCACCCACCCCTTTGAGCTCTAACAGATGCTCAGACGTCCTTGTCATTCCTTAGGGTCAGACAGGTCTTTACAGCCCCTTGAGGTGAGGGTTCCTGCTGAAGCCAAGCTCCTGCTTGCACACCTCCAAGGACAGACTGCTCATTCCTCTTCCTGCACCTCCAAAGCAGCCCTGACTGTGGGGGATTCTCCCTTATAAATAAGGCTGGAAGGCAACAGG
Source organism: Rhinolophus sinicus (assembly GCF_036562045.2). NCBI lineage: Eukaryota > Metazoa > Chordata > Mammalia > Chiroptera > Rhinolophidae > Rhinolophus > Rhinolophus sinicus. Next base: position 16,780,850 of record NC_133767.1, read on the forward strand.
CAGAAATGAAGACGGTTTTGTCCATGGTGGGGGTTGGGGTGCCCTTTTTTTGGCTCTGGTTTTCTTTCTTTCTGTTTTTAATAATCTTTAATGTTGGATGGTGCTTTGCTAATTTTACTGTATTTTTAAAGGAGTGGGAAACATTTGGCAAACATTCTGGAATCATTTGGCCCCAGGAAAAACATTTGCTTTGGCCCCAGTCACTGAAACCATTGTATTCTTTGGAAGTGCTTGCTGCCGAGTGATAGGTGTTTGGGTTTTTGGTGTTTTTTCTTTTTCTTTTTTTTTTTTTTTTTAATCTGGAAGCAAATATTTGGTGTACAGAAAGGTTTATTTTTCTAAATGAGTATTTAGAAGTGGTTGTAGCTGCTCTTACCATTGCAAGAGGCGGAACCTTGGAGAATTCACTGCAACACAGAGAAAGTGATCACGAATTTTTAAGGAATAACAAAGACCACAATCGGGGGCCGGCCCAGTGGCTCAGGCAGTTGGAGCTCCGTGCTCCTAACTCCGAAAGCTGCCGGTTCGATTCCCACATGGGCCAGTGGGCTCTCAACTACAAGGTTGCCAGTTCAATTCCTCGACTCCCACAAGGGATGGTGGGCTCTGCCCCCTGCAACTAAGATTGAACACGGCACCTTGAGCTGAGCTGCCGCTGAGCTCCCGGATGGCTCAGTTGGTTGGAGCGTGTCCTCTCAACCACAGGTTGCCAGTTCGACTCCCACAAGGGATGGTGGGCTGTGCCCCCTGCAACTAGCAATGGCAACTGGACCTGGAGCTGAGCTGCGCCCTCCACAACTAAGATTGAAAGGACAACAACTTGACTTGGAAAAAGTCCTGGAAGTACACACTGTTCCCCAATAAATTCCTGTTCCCCCTCCCCAATAAAATCTTTAAAAAAAAAAAAAGGAAGACCACAATCGCTATCCTTCCTTGGGTTAAAATCAGGTTCCCTGTCCCTGGATCCCGAGGCCAAATCATTAATAACGGGGCCCTGTTCCCTCTCCAGGCTCCCGGGAGAGACTTGGTGCCCAGAGGCATTTACAGAAGGGAGAGGGGGCTCTGTCCTCACACCTGAGCACCCCGCCAGCCCACCAGGACTCCCCACTCACTTCCCTGCTCCAGTCCCTTTACTTTGGGGCCAGTCACCAGCCAGGAAAACAAACAAACCTTATGCTGCAGATGGAGGAATCCCACTTCAAAATGTCTACGGCCCACGCCATGACGTAAAAGCCATTTCTCAGCTCTGGACAAGTGCCGCTGTGGGGAATGCGAGCTCAGATCTCGCCAAAAGTTCAGAGAAACAGAAAATTGGGATTTCGAAATAAAATTAAATCTCCTGGCTTTTAAATGATGACAACTAAGGTTTTTAAAACCTTTTCAACCACCTGCGGACCGTTGAAGGCGCATTTCTGACCTGTTTCCCCAGAATTGCGTCTTTGTTCTGTGGCTTTGCATGGTCTGGTCTGGGCCAGGGTCACCTCCCCTGCGGTTCTCTGGCTGCTGACTCCCCCACTCCTCTTTCAAATGCTCCCTCCTCTGTGCCCCACAACACGCTGCATTCCCCTCTCCCTGTGCTCGTCACTTTGTGTTGTGGGGTCTTCCCAACTAACCTGGGGACTCAAGGCAGGCAGAGAGCAGGTCAACTTCATCCTGGAGCCCTCGGCCCCCAGCCCCCGGCAGGGCACGGAGCAGTGCTGAGCTGACTTTATAACACAGGAGGGAACCATGCAGCAGGAGGACGGAGTGGTTCCTACGCTGCAGGGATGGGCTCCACCTACCCTTCCTAGTGTGAGATTCTGGACACTGTGAGGTCCTTTGCAGCCTCTCCTTTGGGGGAAAAAACTGGGCTTGCAGTCTCATAGTCAAATGTTCAAATCCAGACTCCTTCCGTAATAAGTTGTGTGACTTTTTAAAGCTGTGTGTCTTTTGACAAGTAACTTCCCTTCTCTGGGACTGCAAAGGGATGTGAGTTACAAAAGAATCAATAGGTGCCCTGAATAGAAATACTTCATTATCCGATTTCAGATAGCTGTGAAAATAAAATGCCATAAATAGCTGGTGGGGGTTCAGTTCAATCGCCTCTCTTCACAGATGGGGCAGCCGAGGCCCATAAGTGGGAAGAGTTTTATCCAAGGACCCACTCCTAGGGTTGGTGGCAAGTACTGTGTTTTAAACTCCCTTGAAACCTCCCAGGCTTAGCAGAGTATCCAGCACAGAGGGGGTTCTCAGATGGGGTCTCTCTTCCCTTTTTAATCCAAATGTTAAAACATGGACATTTTTAACATCCGTCTCTTCTAGTCCTAACTTCCCAATCCTTCAGTGGGAAATCAGTCTTACACTCTCTCCAAAGGGCCGGCCTGGTGGCTCAGGCGGTTGGAGCACGTCCTCTCAACCACAAGGTTGCCAGTTCGACTCCCACAAGGGATGGTGGGCTGTGCCCCCTGCAACTAGCAATGGCAACTGGACCTGGAGCTGAGCTGCGCCCTCCACAACTAAGATTGAAAGGACAACAACTTGACTTGGAAAAAGTCCTGGAAGTACACACTGTTCCCCAATAAATTCCTGTTCCCCCTCCCCAATAAAATCTTTAAAAAAAAAAAAGGAAGACCACAATCGCTATCCTTCCTTGGGTTAAAATCAGGTTCCCTGTCCCTGGATCCCGAGGCCAAATCATTAATAACGGGGCCCTGTTCCCTCTCCAGGCTCCCGGGAGAGACTTGGTGCCCAGAGGCATTTACAGAAGGGAGAGGGGGCTCTGTCCTCACACCTGAGCACCCCGCCAGCCCACCAGGACTCCCCACTCACTTCCCTGCTCCAGTCCCTTTACTTTGGGGCCAGTCACCAGCCAGGAAAACAAACAAACCTTATGCTGCAGATGGAGGAATCCCACTTCAAAATGTCTACGGCCCACGCCATGACGTAAAAGCCATTTCTCAGCTCTGGACAAGTGCCGCTGTGGGGAATGCGAGCTCAGATCTCTCCAAAAGTTCAGAGAAACAGAAAATTGGGATTTCGAAATAAAATAAAATCTCCTGGCTTTTAAATGATGACAACTAAGGTTTTTAAAACCTTTTCAACCACCTGCGGACCGTTGAAGGCGCATTTCTGACCTGTTTCCCCAGAATTGCGTCTTTGTTCTGTGGCTTTGCATGGTCTGGTCTGGGCCAGGGTCACCTCCCCTGCGGTTCTCTGGCTGCTGACTCCCCGACTCCTCTTTCAAATGCTCCCTCCTCTGTGCCCCACGACATGCTGCATTCCCCTCTCCCTGTGCTCGTCACTTTGTGTTGTGGGGTCTTCCCAACTAACCTGGGGACTCAAGGCAGGCAGAGAGCAGGTCAACTTTGTCCTGGAGCCCTCGGCCCCCGGCCCCCGGCAGGGCACGGAGCAGTGCTGAGCTGACTTTATAACACAGGAGGGAACCATGCAGCAGGAGGACGGAGTGGTTCCTATGCTGCAGGGATGGGCTCCACCTACCCTTCCTAGTGTGAGATTCTGGACACTGTGAGGTCCTTTGCAGCCTCTCCTTTGGGGGGAAAAACTGGGCTTTCAGTCTCATAGTCAAATGTTCAAATCCAGACTCCTTCCGTAATGAGTTGTGTGACTTTTTAAAGCTGTGTGCCTTTTGACAAGTAACTTCCCTTCTCTGGGACTGCAAAGGGATGTGAGTTACAAAAGAATCAATAGGTGCCCTGCATAGAAATACTTCATTATCCGATTTCAGATAGCTGTGAAAATAAAATGCCATAAATAGCTGGTGGGGGTTCGGTTCAATAGCCTCTCTTCACAGATGGGGCAGCCGAGGCCCATAAGTGGGAAGAGTTTTATCCAAGGACCCACTCCTAGGGTTGGTGGCAAGTACTGTGTTTTAAACTCCCTTGAAACCTCCCAGGCTTAGCAGAGTATCCAGCACAGAGGGGGTTCTCAGATGGGGTCTCTCTTCCCTTTTTAATCCAAATGTCAAAACATGGACATTTTTAACATCCGTCTCTTCTAGTCCTAACTTCCCAATCCTTCAGTGGGAAAGCAGTCTTACACTCTCGCCAAAGGGCCGGCCCGGTGGCTCAGGCGGTTGGAGCGCGTCCTCTCAAACACAAGATTGCCGGTTTGAGTCCCGCAAGGGATGGTGGGCTGTGCCCCCTGCAACTAGAAATGGCAACTGGACCTGGAGCTGAGCTGCGCCCTCCACAACTAAGACTGAAAGGACAACAACTTGACTTGGAAAAAAGTCCTGGAAGTACACACTGTTCCCCAATAAAGTCCTGTCCCCTTCCCCAATAAAAAAAAACAATCTTTAAAAAAACAAACAACAAACAATCTCTCTCCAAGGCACCAAGAACTGGGGGATCACTTTCAGTTGCGCTGAATTGAATGAATTCACATCCCAAATGGATTCATTCTGTTGGGGGCCCTTCAATGCCACACAACGTGCAGATGGGGAAAGCGGGGCTCTCAGAGGGGAGGTGAAGGGGCTCTGCAGCTGGTAGAGGAATCAGAGGGCAGACGGGGCTCAGCGGTGGCCAGGCAGCTGGTATGGGCGCTGCTGACCCCATAGCAGCCCAGCCTGGCATGGAAGCGCTGGATCCCTTGACAAGGGAGCGCTTTGTGGAGACCACCCGCTGTCCAAGGTGCTGAACACCTCTCTCCAGGACTCCTGGCCCATCCAGAGCTGCTGTCTGGCTGCCCAACCTTGAACCCTGCCCTCTACAGAGTTGAGACGCGGAGAGTGATGGAGAAATGCTCCAAGGTTAGCACCGAGGTGCCAGGCTTTGGAGACCCTGCAGCTAGTGACACCACCACCCCTCTTCCGTTGCCTAAAATGTCACAACCTCGGCAAAGGCACCCTGACGGCCTCTCCGAGTCAACTCTGCTCTGTAAACCTGGACCGTGAGGAAGCTCCGAGAGGCCATCACATACGGTAACGTCCGTTTACATACTAGTTCCCTCCCAGTTTCCATTCTAGGCTGCATGCAGCTTGAGGACACAGACTAGCTCCACTTTTATTCACCCGTGTCCCCAGCGCAATTCCAGGCACAGTGCTGTGTTGATAGGTCTGTTGAATGAATAAATGATGGCGGATTTGGGAAGAACAGGTTTGTTCTACGTGGAGAGAAAGGTTGGGTTTTCTGCTCCACTTTGGGGGCAGGTTTCCTTAGGAGATGCAATGGGGGCCCCCTCCTGCTCTTCACTAGACTTCACCTTCTGGGATCCCATATTTTGGGGCTAAACTATTCTTTTCATCTCTTTTTCAGTTGAAAACGAGCTGGGTCCACGAAACCCGCCACCTCTCCCCAGAGCCACTGATTCCTTCATTCCCTTATTAAACATTTGTTGTGTGCCTACTATGTGTCAGCCTCCATATTGGGTGCTGGGTCTACAGACACGAGTGAGACGCAGACCCGCCCTCCGGGTGTTCAGTCTAGGGAAGGAGGCAGACACGTCTATGAAGCGACAAGAGCCAACTTGCCTTCAGCTCCTACTGTGCCGGGAGCCATTCACTGTGCCCCAGGTTCACCGGCTCATTTAATCATCAGAAATATGTATGAGTTAGGTGTCATTACTATGCCCATTTTATGGACGAGGAAACTGAGGCCCAGATAGGTTAAGTCATCTGTCAAAGGTCTCACTACTGAGATGTGAACCCAGGCAGCCTCACTCCAAAGGCTGGGCTCGTAACCACCATAAAATTCTGCCTCATAGATGCAAGCACCCGGACAAGTTAATGGGAAGACGAAGGGAACCATCTCTGCCGGGATGGGGAGGGGCTGGCTGTCATTCCCAGACATTCAAGCTCGACTTTGAAAACACTTGTCACGTTCATGGTTCCACTGGTTTTCGCCGAACTGAGGGAGCAGGTGATTTCAGGCAGAAGGAACAGGGTGTGAAATAGTTTCTTGGCAGGTAAATGCGGTTTCCAGGAGGTGTGAAACACCTGGCAATGTTGGTGTTTGGAGGAAAGCAAGGTATGGAAAGCAGGGCACAGGGGGCTGGCTGGGTGAGGAGTGGAGGGGTGGCTGCATAAGTTTCTGGGTGTAAAGCCCAGCTGGCCCCCCGGGAGGTGAGGGGCTCCTCTGTCCCTGGGGAGTTACCCGATGACATTCCTGGCCTGCCCTAAACCAAGGCATTGGAAGCTCCAGGGAAATCTGTATTTTCACAACTGTTCCCAAGTGTTTCTTAGGATTGCGTGTGATTGGAGGAGCCCTGCTTCAGGCAAAACCAGGCATAAGAAGAATAATGGCATAGCTTTAGTTTGGAGTCACCCAGACTTGTGACCCAAGACAAATGACTATTTCTGGAAACCCAAGGATCCTCACCTATAAAATGGAAATACTCCTTAGAGCAAAACACTGAGAACAAAGTGAGTGGAATCAGTCGCCGGAAAGGGATTGGTGACGGACTAAGGGGCTGCCACATGCACGTGGGAACAGAGTCCCTGTACCTCGTGACATTGTCATTCTAGCGGGGGAAGAGTTAGCAAAGAAGGACTCAGGGTGACGGGCGACTGAAAGAGAAGTGCAGCTGGGGGGGGCTGGCCAGGGAAAGCCTCTGCCGCCACCGGGCGTGGAGCTGGGGTGGGTTGGCGCGGAATTGGCTCTAGACGCAGCAGTTTCCGTCCAGAAGCTGCTGGATCGTCCAGCCGAGGGACAAATGTAGGCTCACGCCTGGCAGCAGCTTTGACACACAGCCCAGCGCTGAGTACGGCTCAGAAGCAACACCACTGGGAATTTGCTAGAAATGCAGAATTCCAGGCCCCATCCAGCCGTCCTGAGTCAGAAACTCAGGGGTGGGCCCTGTAACCCACGCGTCCAGGAGCCTCCCAGGTGATTCTGAGGCTGACACCGAGTTGGAGATCTCAACCCCAGTGCCAGGGTCTCAGATACGTCCCAGCTGCAGGCCCGTCTGGGGGCCCAGCAGGTGCCACTGACACTTATTTCAGAAATATTGTTTCCATTTTAATAAAGGAAGCAGATTAGAGCAGGACTATATTGGATTTGATTTTAATCTAATAAAAATACCAAGTTGCTCTGAGCCCAGAAAAGTTCTTCCTTGCAATTCCCTCTGCTATTCTGAGGGCAGCAGTGGCAGAGACTCCTGTAGATGGAGCTCCCAGAAGCCACCTCTCTATCCAGCAAGCGACAGCTTCTTGCCCAGTCCAGCTTTAAGGACACACCTGGCAGAATCAAAAGCTTGTCTTGGGCATTGAACTTGACAGCTGCCATCAGCCGCAAACTCCAGTTGCCCCGAAAGGAAGATGCAAACACCTGGCTCATACGGCAACGCCACCTCCGTCAAATGTCACCTCTGATGTGCTTCTGAGCTAGCTGGTGGCACTGCAGAGCCCCAAAGGCAGGTTTCAAAAGCAAACTCTTTCCTCGGGAAAGAGAAATTGTGGCAGAATCCATATCACAGTAGCCCAAGGAAAAAAATAGCAAATGTGGAGCGGTGAAGATAACCAGAAGTTCATATACCTGTTTCTGTAAAAGTGGCTGTGGGTGTGGGGGAGATAGTGGGATAAACCTGAGGGTGAGAGCCAGCAATCGAGCACCGGCTGTGTGCCAGGCACTGCTCTCGGCTCCCAGGATCCAGACATGAACCAGACAAGAAAGGGTGACCGTTCTGGTGGAAGTTAGTGCAGGGAGGCAACAAAACAAGAACCAGGTACATAGATAGATAATTTCAGAGAAGGGCAGACGCTCTGAAGAACAGAAAACAAGGCGCTATGAGGGCAGCTGGGGGAGCAGGTGCAGCTCCGGGGAAGCAGCCTTCCGGCTGAAACTTAAAGATGAGACAAAATGAGTGGAGCAAAGGTTTAGAGGGAAAGCGAGACAGGCGGCGCGGACAGCGAGTGCAAGGACTCCATGAGAGAAAGAGCAAGGCCAGGGTGTGTGGAGCAGAATGAGGGAGAGGGTGAAAGGAATGAGGCCAGGTGTCGGGGCGAGAGCAGAACAGCCTTGCTCCCAGGGTGAGGGGGAAAGGTCTACACGCCCAGCTGAGCTGTACGCAGCAGGGGAGCAGAGATCTCAGCCGAGTCAGTTTGCCTTTTGCTCTTTAGTTGCCGCTGTGCACAAGCAGAGCCGTCCTTCCCAGGGCTGTACCGGCAGACAAGCCAGAAGGCTATGAAGTGCTTCGCGGAGACCGCACACAGAAAGCGTTTCATGACGTGGGCGCCCTGGCACCCCTCCTCCCCACTCCCCTGTGCCCGAAAGTCAGCCCACCACAAAAGCTGAGCAGCTGCTTGGTGCAGAAATATTGCAAAACTCAACCAGGCATTTCGAAAATATTTTCTTGGCCAAAAACCCACTAGCAGCTAAGAGGCTGCCTTCTGGAGATGGCTTCGTTTTCCTGGATGGACTGGTCAGGCTGCTTTTCCAGCCCACGGGCGGCGCTGGGAGGACCAATCACGCATGCTGCACCACGAACCCTCACGCTGCCCAGGCCTGGCAGGAGGGGCGTGCCCAGCCCGTGGAGCCGCTGAGCGCCAGGCAGCAGCTCGCTCTGGTGGCTCAGGGCTTGGGCTCTGGAGTCAGATGGGCCGAGTGCAGATCCCAGCCCTGCCACTTCCCGGCACAGCATAACCCTGGGCCTCGCTTTCCCTGTCTGTAAAATGGGCTGTATTTAGGATTGAATGAATGGATTACGTGAAGTCGTCAGAATGTACACAAGGCTGAGATGCGATCATCACACCGGGTGGCACTGAGCTCCTGCTGGGGGTTCTTCTCACCATCAAGGCCCGGGATCATTATTACAGCTGCAGAAGTCTACCAGGTTGGACCACCCTTGGCTAAGAACCCACCCCGCCCCGCCCCTGCACCCCCACCCCACCCCAAGCTGGAGGAGGTGTCTGCACTGACCCCAGGGTAGCTCCGGCCACACAGCACAGCAGGAGCCTGGGAGCTGCCCGGTCCAGGCTCACTATTCATCTCCCTGCTCCAGACCCACCACGGGACCCTGCCCAGGGAAGCATTTTCAGGAAAGATTTGTTGAGTAAATGAATGGATAAACGACCTTCATGTGGCCACGGACGCAGCCCAGCTCAGGATAACTAGTGACCAACGCTCTTCCACAGGCATTAAGCCCTCACTGGGGAAACTCCTCCCTCAGCTCTGGCAGCAGATGGGGCCTTCTTCTTCATTGTCCTTTTAACTCTGGGACCCTGGCACCTGGGCTGGTCCCCTGGGAAGCACAGCCGTCCCAGCTCGCTCATCTACCTGATAAAAGGCACATCTGGCAGAGCTGCTGTGGGATCCGAAGTCCCCCCCCCCCCCCAGGAAGCTGGGATTGGGAAACCTCTGGGGGCAGCTGACAGCTTTCTGCAGCCCCTCCCCCTATCCTTCCTCAGCTCCTCTGGGAGCCCCAGGGAGTTCAGACCGCATTGCTTCCCTGCCTCTCCCCATCCTACCTTCTCCCTGGACGATCTCAGCAACGCTACCTGCACCCCCAACTCTACACACCCCTCAGACTCTACACACACAGACAAAGCACCACTGTGCCACACAAACCGGTCCCCCCCAAAGCACCAGAGATGGAGCGCACACTGACCCCCGCTGCACCAGGGCTCTGCCCCTCCCCCCGCAGGCACCCTCCCCAGCCCAGCAGCCCTCAAACAATGACGAGGAAAGTCGCAGTCATATCTGGGGTGTGATTCAGACTGAGCGCTGCACTGGCTGCCTGAGTCCCCCTGGGGGGCCGGGTGACTGCTGGGCCAGGTGCCTTTCCCCACCGCCTCCCTCTCCCCATTTAGTGCCCCTCCCCTGCTCCCACCAGGGTTTTCTGGGGTCACACCAATGACCTACTTGCTGTTGAATCCTTATCTCAGGACCTGCTTCTGGGGGAACCCAAATTGAGACACTGACAGTTCTTCTAGCAAAGAGTTCTTGAATCTACCCCTTTTATCTCCACTGGCTCCAACCCTTTTCCCACATTGCAGACGAAGGGAGGGCGGGAAGGAGGGATATGAATATATAGACACGGTACATAGATGTACAACTAATTAAATAATTTGGATGTGTCTCTTCCCAGCTCAAAGGGCCCCGGGCCGGTGCCTCCTCTGAGAGTCTCCTTAGAAAGACCAGACCCTCTGCTCTGCTCCCACCAGGCCTCCTCCCGACCTCCTCACCCACCTGTCTCCTCCCTCCCGTCAGAGCCATTCCTCGCTCAGTTACTAGGATCACAGGATTTGGAGTTAGACAGACCTGAGTTCCACTCTCCACTGTCTTAGTTTGGGTCTCCCAGAGCAGTCCCTGAAATAGGAATTCGAGTGTAGAGAAGATCTTAAGGAGAGAAGGCAAGTGGCCCCCGGAACAAGGCGGCCCACCCAGGGCGGGCTGCTAACCCTGGTAACGCCAGACTCCAATCCTGCAGGGGGCTCAGTGCCATCCCACTGGAGGGGCAGGGAGCTTCCCGGCACTTCCCGCCCTTCTGTGGGTGCAGGTGGGGGGGGGGCCTCAGGCGCTGGAAGACACCAGAACTTCCTAAAGGAGCTGAGGGGCGTGGGCAGGGCACTGACAGCCTCTGCTCTAACTGCTCTTCCACTGACTCGCTGAGCTGTGTGGCCTTGGGCAAGTCACTCCACCTCTCTGAGCCTTCATCTCCTCATTGGCAATATATGGAATCATTTCTGCAGGGGCTGTGGGTCATGTGGGTCGGCCAGCACACAAGATCGGGCATGAAAAGCCCTTGGTTGGGGGTGAAGTGGCAGGAAGCCCGTGATGGGGATTCAGCAAGCTCAGCTGAGGTTCTGCCATTTTAACTTGAACCTCATGTTAATTCTTTCTCTTTCTGGAGTGAGACCCTGCCCCCTGTACCTCCCTCTTGCTTCCTGGCCCAGACCTTTGTCTTCCTAATGGGAGCCCTAGATTCTGTCCATGGCATCCCCACACCGAGGCTTGCTTTCAGGGTCAGTGCTTTGGAAGCTGTTTGGCAAGTTCAGCCCTTGAGGCCAGCGGCTAACCCCGGCCTGGGCGTGAGTGTTGCCTGCCCGTCCTGACACACCCCAGCCTCCGTCATGCTTTCTTGGCTTTCCCACCGCGAATGTGAGGGCCGTGGCTGCTGTGCAGACAACTCGCTCCGCTAAGAACCCAGCCTCAGTTTCCCCATCTGTCGTGCGTGTCTGTGGGACCGAGCAGGGTTGCGGGGAGAGGTTGGCGGGCTCATCTCCAGGGTCTTTCTCCTCAGCCAGCCCAGAACCTGTCACACAGGCTCCTGCAGGTGAGGCCACTTACGGGTGGGGTGTCTCTCGTGGTGACGGCAATCTAAGCGAAGGTCTTCTTCCTCGCTCCCATCCCCCTTCTCCATCCTGGAAAGAAAAGAACCCGACAATTGTGTGAGAAAGAGCAGGCTGAGCTGCAGAGACCGGGACCTGGAGAAGGGCAGCCCCTCCCCCACCCACGGAGAGCATTTGTGAAGCAACTTTGCCCCCTGAGAGCTTTCCCACCATCCTGGGAGAGGGGTGTCATTCTTTCCACTGTACTGATGAAGAAACCGAGCCATCGGAAGGCGGTGTGACCGACCTGGTGGGACCCAGCTGATGAATTAGAGGCGGAACAGGGACGTAAATGCACGTGCTCTCACAAAAAGACGGTCAGTTATTGTGCAAATGGTAGCTTGCAAAGGCACGGGTTTGGTTAGATTTGCTTAAAAACTGTACTGAGATGCACAATCATTTGGCTGAATATATATCGAAAGCCTAATGGTGATTAGCCCTTGATAACGTAGGTATCGTGGATGAAATCTAGAGCCTTCTTTTCCAACTTCCCTCTATTTTCGGATTTGGGGACAACAGACTTTTATTAGCCTTGTCACTCTGCTTTACTCAATTAAAACTCTTCCTAAAGCCAGTTCTACATATAAACAAATTCCCGGGCTTCTGACGCCTGGCACAGCGACCTTTCCCACCGACAACTGTGAGGGTCTCTCAGGAGTGGCCTCCTTCTCCTCTGGCACCTCCAGATCCCTGCAGTCCCAGAGGGCACTGCCTGCACTGGCGTGGCAGGCGTGGCACGGGTGACAGGGGGTGACGAGCACGGAGCAGAGCCCGACAGGCTCAGAGCAGGACAGCTGCAGGCTCTCTAACACGGCTCCAGGCCCAGACGCTCGTGTCCACCACCGATGACGGGCCAGAGAGTGGGAAGGGCCTTTTCCCCCACTGCACTCATGCGTCTGTAACCCACCTAAGTCCCAGAGCCCTGCGGGGTCCAGTCCAAATGTGCACCCCCTTCAGAGAAACAGTCTGGTCCCTGATGTAGAAACCACTGCAACCACTGTGTGTCCTAAGCCCGAAAGCACGCCCAGCCCTGCACCTGTGGCCGCACAGCCTGCGGTTTCCCTCCATCCCTCGCTTTCTACTCGCCTGCCGCTGTCCTGAAACCTCTCCCGCCTCATGTCTCACGCTCAGAGCTTCTCCAAAACTCTCCCCGGGGCTCTCCGCATCCTCTTGCCTTTCCTCCACCCTGCTTTTCTCTCCACTGCTACCCTCTTTGTTCCCATGCAAGGAAGTCTCAACACTCTCCAAGCAAGGGCCCCGCTCCTCTTTTCTGATTCTGCCCATCACCTCTTATTCCCAGTAACACGGCCGGCTGGGTCCTGAGGCTGGACGAGGTATGGGGCAGGTGGTGAGTGACAAGCCAGCAACTTGGGAAATGGTCTTAGGGGGGGAAGGACTCCTGCACTGGTGAGCTCGGTCCCCTCAGGTTACTCATTCAGTCACGCAACAGGGATTTCCTGAGGCCCTACTGTGTGCGCTTTGCACCAGATGCTGTGTGGACAGTAGGTCCGCTTCTTAGTCTCTGCTTTCAGAGCTCCCAGTCTGGTAGGTAGGGTGCTGAGCTCGGACTCTAGTTAGCCAATGACAGGCACCAACACATCCCACCCACGCCTGCCCGCGTTGTCCCCACTAAGGGACCAGGCCTGTGCTCCGCAGGAGGCAAACTCTGAACATAGTTCCGGTTTACAAACGCCTTCTGGGGCCTGGCGGGGGGGGGGGGGGTTGCAGATGGCAGAACGAAGGCCTGAGTGAGGGTGCTATGGGATGGTTCCATTTAAGGGGAGATGTTTTGTCTTTTAGTGGAAAAAAATCATTGTTCTTTTCCGGATAGCACAGGTTTAAAAAAAAAAAAAAATCCAGCTTCATAAAGACAGCAAAAGCCCCCCTGGGTAATGACACCTCCATGGTGAGTAGTTTCGTGCTTATCTTGTCAGAATTAATACTTTTTTATATTCATGGCCTCAAATGAAACACACTCTTATAATCTGATGTCTCGAATGTACCCATATACTTCCAACATCTTCCGATATCAGCACACACGAATTTCACTCCCTTTTCTTTCCTGACAGTATGTGGGGGGGAAAATTAACGTTCAGTACCCTCTTGATAAGCATTTGGGTGTTTTCCAGTTTTTTTCACTCTTCCGAGTAATGTTGCAGGTGGAGCCCACAAGGGGTTCCCGTCCGCAGAGACATTCACGGCCCGTGTCACGGGTCCTGAAGCTGCGGCTGGATTCGAACCCTGGATGGGAGGCTGGGCCCGATAACTGAGCCCAACCTCATTCCAGAGCGACACTGGCCTGGCCTGCCCGGGGCGGCCTCGGGGTAAAGAGACAGCAGTCCTGCCGTGCAGTGGGCCCCCCACACCCCTGGACTTCACAGCTGTAACCTTGAGTGACCCCTTGATCCTCCCAGGCTCCCAGTTCTCATGGCTTCTGACCCTGAGTTATCTTCCTCCAGGCCTCAGAACCTCAGCCCGGGGAGACGGGCCGGGGAGCAAAGGGGCTGATGTCTAAGGAGAAACCAGCCCTCCTGGCACCTGGCAGACCCTCGGTCTCCCCGCTCATCTTAACCTCGCTGTAAAGATGCCCAAAGGCGAGCAGTGAAATTAGCATATGAACGGGCACCTGCCAGCGAGTGAGCACCTGTGTGGGTCGGGCCCTGGGTGGCCCTTGAGGAGCCTTTGAGAAGCCCCACCTGTTGTACATAAGCAAACAGTCACGTGAATGCGTGAATACGATAGAGTTTAAACTAGAGGCTGTTAAGAAGGCTGAATGGAGGGAATGTCTAATCCAGGGGTTGGCAAACTTTTTCTGTAAAGGTCTAGATGGTACATATGTGAGGCCATATGGTCACTGTCACGGCTACTCAAATGCCCTTGTAGTTCGAGAGCAGCTGCACACGATACACAAACAAACGGGCGAGTTATTTAGTAAACGTCCGTGTCTGGCAGGTGGTGGCCTGGATTTAGCTTTCGGGAGATGCTGTGTTAACTTTCGGTCCCGCCCGCACTTCTCAACTTGGAGGCCCACTGAAGTCACCTGGGATTTTAAATTACCCGGTGATTGCAACGTGCAGCCAGGGTTGAGAACCGTTCGTGTCAGGGCAACGTTTCCCAAACTTGACGGTGCCCATAGATCATCAGAGGAGCTTGTTAAAATGCAGATTCCGGCTCAGCAGGTCTGGGGTGGGGCCTGAGGTTCTGCATTTCTAACAGGTTCCCAGGTGAGACCCAGGCACGACCCCGGCTTTGGGTGTCTGGGGGGCTCCCCTAAGCTTCAGCCCGGTCGTCCTTCCCAGGGCTCTAGGCTGCCATCCGGGGGCCCAGGCCTCCAGGTCCTCCCCATAGGACTGGCTACAAATGGGCATCACCAAGGAGCCAGCAGTAGTGACACTCGGGCATGAGGGCTCCAGGGGCCCTCCCAGCGCTCATTTCCCCGCAGCTGGCTGACATTTCAGAGGAAAGACGGGTGCTCAGGGAGTGGCCGCCCTCCCACCTGCTCTTCCCACCACATTTTGATCGGTTTCTACCTCATGGACCATTCTGTGCTGTTCGCTTTCCTTTCACGGGTCATGGTCAGCGATCTAACCCATCTGATGGGGGGAGTCGGGCGAGGGCCCGGGGTCTCTTTGTGCCATCTCTAATTTCAGGGCGCCACACTCCTCTCAAGAAAAACACAGCCATTTCAAAGAACCCCAATAAAGAGTGATGAAGTGTGAGGTGGCGCTGAGACATAACGTTCAAGCAGGGGAAGTGGAAACGGGGTGAGAGGAGCTGTGAAGGAACGGGTCTCCGAGGTTAAACGTCTAGGCAGAGGACAGACAGAACCGCAGTTTTTCAACGATCCAGTTTGCAATAGAATAAAGGCTCACATGACAAGGGATGTTGGCAAATGAATGACCACACGTAGGAAATAAGGTTCCATCACGGGAGGGAGATGAGGGTAAAGGGGATCAAATATAAGGTGATGGAAGGAGAACTGACTCTGGGTGGTGAACACACAATGGGATTTATAGATGATGTAATACAGAATTGTACACCTGAAATCTATGTAATTTTACTAACAATTGTCACCCCAATACATTAAAAAAAAAAAAGGGAAAAAAAAGATTCCATCACATCACATCGTTTAAGTGCCACTCCAAGATGGGGGGAAATAAATGGGTTTTTAAAAAAAATTCCCTTTTTTTCTTTTCCCGTTTTATGAGTCACATCGTCATAATGCAAAACCTTGGGGCAGCACAGAGACAATACGGATGCCTGGGGTCCTCCCCTAAGCCTGGTGTGCAGCTGACCGGCTGGTCTCCCGTTCCTCCAATATTGGGTTTTCAAAAGACACGTCTAGATGTTATCACCTTGAGATTATTCTCTGAACTGAATGGGTTAGAAACTATTACTTAGAAAAACAATGACTAGGATTCGTGGAGCCCCCACCTGTACCCTCAACAGCCTCCCGGGGGCTCCGAGGGCCCCATGACAACATGAAAACATCTCTAGACTTGGTTTATCTCGAAAGTCTCTTTCTCAGCCCAGCCTCGGCTACAAGGGGAATGGACTAGTGAGGGAGCAAAGTCCCAGAGCCCGAGTGTGGTACTGTTCAGCTTGGCAGCTGGGGAAACAGTGGGAAGGTCAAGCGAGCCAGACCACGGGCAGCTCCCAGAGGGCAAAGGTCACCTGGCCTGAAAGATGGGCCAGTGACAGGGCCTGGAGGCTCCCTCCGAGAGGACTTGCCCTCTGCTCTGTCACTCTCTCCATCCAGCCCCATATTCTGGAATAAAGAACGGGACATGGCATGTGCCCCTGTGTCCCAGGAGTCTGCAGGGTTACCTGTGGGGCTAGACCTATGACGAGTGCCGTGGACGGGCCTCGGGCTGGGCGAGGACGGGTCTGGTCTGTTTTGGGATCAATACGTGAGGTGTGACCTGCAGGCCCCAAGGAATGGGGGGCGCTCCAGGCAGAGAGGGTGGCAGTCCAGAGGCCTCATGGAGGCAGGAGAATGGCCAGTCTGGGGACCGGTGGAGGTCTGCAGGGGTGCTGTGTGCAGGGGGCCCCAGGGGCCATGGTGGCAGTGGAGACCTCGAAAGTCACGCGAGGAGCTGGGCCCGTCCTGGAGCTGTGGGAAGTCGCTGCAGTGCTTTAGGCAGAAAGATGGGTACAGGTACCTAATCGTGTTAGCATAGGGAAGCCATAGCATTCTGTCTCCCGGGGAGGACAGACGAGGGGAAAAAGTCACATGTGGGACGACATGGGACATCCACACAGGAGGAAAGGGCTGACGTGGCCTCGGCTAGGATGGCGGGAGCCGAGAGAAATGAGCTGCAGGGAAATAAATGCACTGGATTGGTGCTGACCCGGCCATGGGGGCGTGAGGACTTGCAGATGTCTGGCTGCCACCAGCAGGGCCCCCAAGGACAGAGATGCGGGACTAGGACTGGGTTTGGGGACACCAGCACGAGTGGGTCTTGGCCATTGAGAAAATCCCAAGGGAAAACGCCAAGGAGACAGCGGGATGTGGAGTCAGGCGTCTGGAGTGGACTGAAAATGTGGGAGTCCGGGCGCAGGTGTGGCCACGGTGACTAAAGTCATGTGAGGGGAGAAGTGGGGCCCAGAACTGACCGTGGGGGCATCGCCCTGTAACAGGAGGGGGGGAGGAGGTGCTGGTGGGAGGAGGAAGAGGAGGAGGGGGAGGAGGAGGAGGGGAGGAGGGAGACGGGTGGGAGCCCAGGGGGAGGGTGTATGCAGAGCACCCAGGCTGCTGGGAGCTCTTTTGGGGGGGAAAAGGGGCAGGAGAGCAGACTGCAGAGGGTCGTGCTGTGCGTGGCAAGTGAGAAAGTGGAGATGAGCCTTTCTAAAAGTTTCCCTCCAGCAGACAGGCTCGAGCAGAGCTGTGAGGAGTGGGGTCCCCGCGCCCCAATCTGCACCAGCCCTTGCCTCCTGAGGGATGGCAGCTGGGAAGCAGATGGGGTGCATTTCTATTTCACCTTCTCATCCCGATTCGTGATTCACTCCGTTGCCACTGCAGCTGCCGCCAGCCCCCACCCGAAACGCTGTGGGAGGATGAACGGGCCGAGACCCCGGCTAACTCCCACCCATCTCCTACTCTCACATCACACCAAACTGCTAAGATTTTCCTAAATACACATGTGTGTCCCCCGTCTTGGCCTTTGCTCATTCCTGCGTTTGCTGCCTGTGCCTGAGGACGCCTTCTCGCACCCACCGCCCATCTGGCCGGTGAGCGCTGTGAGTGTCTTTAAAATCTGGGCTCAAGGGTCTCATCTATGAAGGCTTTCTGTCCTCTCCCTCCCCCCGGGGTGGGGGGGGGTCAGCCCTTCACCTGGAGTCGCCCCCAGCAGACCCACCCATCACAGCACCCATGGCACTTTGCCACACTCAGCAGCGCCAGGGCCAGAGGGCCAGGCAGGTGACAGCGGCAGGCGCTCCCCTGTCCAGCCTATTGTCACCATGTCAACATGTCACCAGGGGCCCAGTGTTTCCAGACCCTCAGCTTTCTCATGACAAGCCAAAAACCTTGATGTTTTTTAAAACAAGAAATCTCTTGATTTTTAAAACTCACACAATACTTAAGAAATGTAAAACCATCATAGGGGCCAAACTAAGCACATCTACAGGCAAAATTCTCTGAGGGCCTCTCGTTGGCAACGTGTGTTATGCTCTCTTCTCCGGCACAGGCTGTGTCTGTACAGGGGAAGGTTTCTGGCAGCGGTAGGGAGTGGGGACCCCCCGCCTCCGCTTTGTGCCAGAAACTTAATCGCATCATCTCATGTAAGCCTCACATCAAAACTGCAAAAAAAGTTCCAGCCCATTTTCCAGCCAGAAAAACTGAGGCACAGAGGCTGTGCATTCACAGCTAATAAACCACAGAGTTCATTTCAACTCTGGTCTATTTCTTCATGTCTCCTGCTGGGGTTAAATGAGTGCGTACAGGTAGGTGCCAGAAGAGTGCTGGCAACGGGAGACAGTGTACAACTTGGTGCTACGATGAACAGCATCGGCATTATGGACACTCAGCACTGTAACTCACTGAGCTCCTATGGATCCAGGGACCCGGGACCACGTGGAAAGCAAGGACACCCTCTCGCAGCGAGCACACAGGAGGAGGCAGACCCAGACAAGAAAGCAAGTGAATCAACAAGCTCAGAGAGGTACGCGCTGCCATGCAAGGTGGAGTGACCGAGGGTGATCTGAGTGGAGCAGGAGCTGCCCTCTCTGGGTCTTTTGCTCCCCCCACCAGCCCCGTCCCCAAGCTTTCCTGTGGGAGGCAGATGGATGTTCATTCAGTGCCGCTGAAATCCCCCTGGAGTCCAATCCAATGGGTCTCATTTAACTTCCACACCTTATTACTTGGACCCTCCCCTCGAGAGGCCACATTAAGATGCTTTCCTTGGGAAGAATACACAGGTGACACTGGGAGGGTTTAATTCCAGAAGTTTCTCCTAGCAGGCCAGGCTGCTCAGAGGCATAGGGTATAGGCTCCCTCTACCCCACACCCAACACGTGTGCATACTGGCCCCTGGGCTATTCTCTCCTCTCTCCTCTCCTCTCTCTCTCTCTCCCCCTCCACCCCTCCCTTCCTTCCTTTTTCTGCACATCGCCATGTTTCAGAGCCCCTGAAAACCTGTCAGGATTTCAACTCCTCCTTAGACCTGCAATAGCCTCACTCCTACAGAGAAAAATCCAACAGGACCGGGGTGGGATGAGGCTGGGTGGGGGTTCAGGCCCTTCCTGCTCCCTCAGTCCCCCCAGCCCCAGGTCACCATCTTGCCCTCAGCCAGGAGGACGGCAGTAGAAGCCTAGATGAAGTGAATCCACCACCTCTCCAGCTGGTGACGGGGAGACCCTGCCCGCCCTCCCCCGGGCACGAATCCTCTTACCCCCTCTGCATTCATGACCTGCCTTGCATGTCACCTGCCCTCACGCTGTGGGCCTCGTGGACTCCCCTCAGTGCCAGGCACAGACTACTGCTCAGTCCTGAGAGGCCACATATCCCAGGGACTGACCTGGTTCAAATCCCAGCATTGGCACTTACCAGCTGTGTGACCTTGAACAAGCCACTTTACCTCTCTGTGCCTTGATTGCACATCTATAAAGTGGGGATACAACAGTCCCTACTACCTCACAGAGGTGCTGTGGATTTAGCGCCTAAGGCATTTAGAGTCGTGTCTGGCACAGGGCAAGTACCACGTAATTGTCGGCTGTGCTCATATGAGAATTACAGTCGTAAAATCTAAAGCGCCATCTTCATCTCCATCCTGAGCTCACCATTCCTGAACTTTATCCACTGCATCTGTAGCAGAAGGGACAGGAACTCACACACACACAAAACGCCCTCCCTGTGTCCAGCACATTACCTGACTTATCAAATGTGAGCCTTCCCAGGACGCCTCTGGGCCTTCCCAGGATGCCACTCTGGGCTCTCCCACTGTGAGTCACAGGAAACCAGACCAGAGGGGCTAAGTGACTTGCCCTGAGACACACAGCAGCAAAATGACAGAACTGGAACACTCACTGAAGTAGGGGCGGGGTGGGGTGTGCTCCAAAACCCTGCTCTACCTACAGCACTCCCCGGAATCCCCAAGGAGTA
Source organism: Rhinolophus sinicus (assembly GCF_036562045.2). Lineage (NCBI taxonomy): Eukaryota > Metazoa > Chordata > Mammalia > Chiroptera > Rhinolophidae > Rhinolophus > Rhinolophus sinicus. The sequence goes on from NC_133767.1 coordinate 16,800,715, forward strand.
GGAAACATGCACAGGTGGTGCCCTGGATCTCTTCCTATGTCCCTAGCTGCAGGCGGGGGGACCTGGCCACTGCAGGATTTCAGCCCCGCCGCTGGGCCACCTGCAAACCTGTGCAGAGATCTGTTCCTGCGTTCGAGGCTCCTTGTGGGGAAGGTACCAAAAAAAAAGACAGAAAAAAATTAGGACAGCCCAGCTAAGCGGAAATGCTCTCCTCGGAGAGGAAGGGAAATAAAATTTGATGAACCCCTGCATAACGCTCAAGTTATGAATGTGGAAAGTGATATCCGGCACGGACGCTGGGAAGCAGTCATCTCCACACCGTTGGGGCCCGAGCAGTTAGGGACCATTCGAACCGGGGCACCAGCTGACAAAGCCTCTTGGTACGAAGCAGCCCTGTCTTCTGCCTCAGCAAAACAAGGTTGCCACAGATGCCCCAGGCTCCCCCACAGCTCAGGGGACAATTGATATAGTGTTAAGGGGAGGGTTAGACATCCAGCTGTTTATATGGCTGCTCTACACATTTCCTGAGCGCCCTCCATGGGTCCCACCTTCCTAGTGGACATGCTCTGGCCACAGCTGCGGGCGAGGCAGGCCATATGCCAGGTGAGCCCGACCTCCCTGGCCACAGCTGACTCACCTGGACACCTGCTCTGGGACTTTGGTGGCAGGAGTGGGGGGTGGGGGAGTGCTGGGATGCTGACTCTGATGGTTGTGGGGCTCGAGCTGAAAGGGCACGAGGCAGTCAGGGCTGAGGTCTCCAAAGAAGAGATTTAGTCAAACACAAACACACATACACACACACACTTAATGAGCACTTACTAGGTGCCTGGCTCAGTTCTAGGTGCTCAGAATACAGTGGGGACAGGACAACACAGCCCTTCTATCGTGAAGCTCACCGTCTACACACCATCAAACAGATAAACAAACGGAATGAGGTCAGACTGTACAGGTGCTGTGATAAAAACATAGCAGCGGGGTAGAGCGTAACCAGGAGAGGGTGTAGGGGGCGTGTGCAAATTTAGGCCAAGTGATTATGGAAGACGTCACTGAGTAGAGGCCTGAGTGAGCCAGCCAGGTGAGTTTTCTAGGCAGGCACACAGCAGGTGCAAAGGACCCAAGGTGGCGTGAGCTGGCAGTGTTCAAGGCACAGAAAGGAGGCCCACGTGACAGAGATGACAGCTTCTGTAACAGAGAGAGGTCCCTGTGTGGCCCCCACTGTGGCCTGCCATGTGACCCCTTGGCTTGCACCCCTTCCACGTGCCCCACGGAGAGTCCGACTCCTCAATGCTGCCCAGTTGCACAGCTTCCTGCCCCCTTTTCCTACTCAGACTCGGTCCTGAGAACCTTTCACTTCCCTGCCACGGAAAGACATTGTGGCGTGGCCAATCGGCTGCCCCAGAAACAGACTGTGTGATAAGACTTTGGGTAAGGTCGTTTCTGCAGGAGGTGGTCCCAGGAAATATGCTAACCATGTGCCTGCCTGTCCTTCCACCCACCCATCCATCCACACATACGTACATACATACATACATACATACACCGCCATCGACTGTCACCTCCTCCGTTCCCAGCTGGACTCTGAGGATTCAGGTGACCAGATGTGGTCCCTTCCCTCCAGGAGCCCCCATTCTCTAGTTGCCATCCCCAGTCCCGCTGCTGCTCCTCTTGTCACTCAGCGCTGTGACAGCCCAACAAGGACACCTCCGCTCAGCCTTTGCGTGCCTTGGTTCTAAGACGCGTGGGGCCAAATGGCAAACACTCCAGTGCAATTTCCTTCCTGCTTTCTCAGGTGCTGCTTACCTAGGCCTGCGGCAACCTGACGCCCCATAACACAGCAAAATGTCCCAGGAATTCCAACACAGTGGGGTCCACACTGCCTCGTTCAGTCGGCCCCTTGCACCCCCACCCCCCCAGAACACTTCTGTCAGACCACGACTGGAGCCCTGCGGCCACCGAGCCTACACCCCGGTGATGGCCGAGGCGACCGTGTGCACTGACCTCTCCCGGAAGTACTTGATGGCTTCAGGGTCTATGAAGGTCGGCTCCTCGCGGTAACCCTGCTCGAAGACCTTGCGCTTGTGCCGGAACTCAATGACCGTCTTGGTGTAGGAGTTGAGTGTGGTCACAGAGGCTGCCATGCAGCAGGTAAAGGAGCCCCACGCCAGGCTGCCGAGAGGTGAGGAGAGAGGTGCCAGTGAGGGGGGGCAGGGGCAGCGAGCCCACCCACCGCGCGTCCCTCCGCGGCCCCCTCACATCTGCGGGAAGACAGTCTTGTTTGACCCCTGTAATGCACACGTGACAGAGGTCGTTCCTGGGAGGCGAAAAGAGAACGAGTCACGCCCCCCCCGGGGGCCCACGCCGGGAAGGTCACCCGGATACACGCCTGCTTGTGCTGCGTCTTGGAGGATGAGTCAGGGTTTGCAGGGGAAAGGCCATTCCAGGAAGAGGGCAGAGTGTGCGCCAAGGCACGGAGGCAGGCGGCCTCGGAACCTTCCACAAACTAGGGGGTTGGGCATGCTGGAGCAAGAGGGTTGGAGCTGATGATAGAGAAGTAGATGGGGGGCAGACACCCTAAAGCCTGGGTTTCCATGGGAGTTAAATTACTTTCGTTCACGTGTGACCTTGGCGGAGATGCCTAACCTTCTGCCTCAGTCCTGACAGCCATTTTAAGGGACGTAACGAGAGCTCCACCTCGCAGGCTTGTTGCAAGCATTGAAGGAGGTGACGATCCGTTAAAAAAGCGTCTTAGAGTAGGGCTGGGCACAAAGCAGGTGGCACCAACCTTAATCTTACCCCGTCCCTTCCCCTCCCTGGGGGGCCTGCCTTGGCATTGTCACAGGCAGACCCGGAGAGAGCGGAGACCCAGAGCTGGAAAAAGGAGCCGGCAGGAGAGCTGGAGGGTTCAGCGCGAGAGCAGAGGCTGCAGCCAGGGCTGGACCCTAATGAAATACTTAAGTCCGGGGAACCAACGTGAGCAACAAGCCAGGTGGGGGATGGGCCCCGGGCGAGTAGAGCGCGGGCTGCGTGCGCGCTCCCTGGCTCGCATCCTCTGGGATGTTTGGGTCACGTGCTTCTATACTCAAAGGCCCAATGTCATTATCACCATTTATCATCACTGTCTCTTACCGAGCACGCTAAGAGCTTGGTCCCACAGTCCTGACAACGGCCCCTAAACTTACATTCTATTAGCTCTGCCCTCCAGACGGACGCTGAGGCGCAGAGAGACTGGCTCGCCTGCCTGTAAGGCCAGCATTCTCTACTCAGTGGTCACACACGTGGTTTCACAGGGTCCTCATGGTAACTTGTCTCCAAAGAAGGCCCCCGTGAGCCACACGTCCTGGGGCTCATGGTTCCTTGGCTCCTTCTCGATGAATCTGGCCCCATCAGATGCCCTTGCACCACAGAATACAGCAGAACTGACCCTGTCCCAAGGTCATCAAATAAACTCGTAGCTTCTGCTTGGATCTCTGGGAACGCTCGCTCCCTGCCGGGACCCAGCCACAGGCTGGGAAGCCGCTCCTGGGGGCAGCCCTGTCTGCGCCCCCGGTGCCCACCGCAGCCTGCCAGCCCCATGTGGGCCCGTCTTGGCCACCCAACCTGGCAGTGCCCCAGATGACCCCAGGGCCAGCTGACATAGGACTGAGGCCACCCACTGAGAGCAGTCAGCCCACTGAACCGTGACAGGTGATCAGACATTGTTATTTTTTGCCACTAAATTTTGGAGTGATGTGTGATACATCAACTGAGCACAGGAGTGCCACTCACAGGAGTTCCGTGTGGTGGAAACTCAGGCTACGCCCGTTTTACGGCTGAGGACACCAAGGCACAGGGAGGGTGAGTGACTTGGCCAAAGTCCACAGCTGGCAAGAGTCAGAGGCAGGAGCTGTGGCAGAGGCCCCCCGTCACCACCCGTGCACACTGCCTCAGAGGCCCAGCACGGCATGTCAGGGTCAGGTCTAACCTAACCCGGTGAGGTCAGACTCACCAGGCGACCTTCACCTTGCTGAGCAGGTGTCCCTCCCAGGAGCTGGCCTCCTCCCACCCCCCTCAAGCCCCTGTAGTCTGTTCTTTCCTGCTGGGCCAGCAGACAGAGGCTGCTGCGGTCTTGCCTTGGAGCTGGTCTGCTCTCCAGCGCCTGGGGCTCTGGGGCCGGAATTTTGACAAATGGCCTGACACATATTAAACAAGAGAGATGACACTGCATACCCCTGGCAAGGCCCCAGATGCGAGGGATGAAAAATAGAGCTGATCCATCTTGCAGGCCTCGGTGACAAGGAGAAATGGACCAGCCCCAATAGGGGCTGCAAGTGAAATGGGAGTCCGCTGCTGCTTGGGAGGACGGCCCAAGGGAGCAGAGCAGCAGGGCAGGACACGCGGCTTCCAGGGCAAAAGGTTCGCGTGGCAATAGCTGCGGGCTCGGTTCTAGGCGCTGAGTGCCATGGGCTTCAGGGAAGAGAGGCCTGTGGGAGGATGGGGTTTGGAATCCTGGGCAAGTGACTTAGCCTCAGTTTCCACATATGCAATAACAGTATATCAATAATGGTAACATTAAAAGAGCCGGTGTTCACCGCACACTCGTATGTGTCAAATAGTGTGCCAAGCACCCGTGAACTGTCGTACTGTTACCCCATCGTCTCCTAGAGGCAGGTTGGAAGCATGGGCTCTGGAGCCAGACTGCCTGGGTTCAAATCCCGACTCTGCCACTCACAGGCTGGCTTACCTTGGGCACATTACTCAAGTTCTCTGTGCTTCCTTTTACCCTCCACGTAGGGCCCACCTCACACATTGTCGTGATGACACGCCTGTGGTCAGTACATGTAAGAGAATCGTACAGATGGCCAACACTCAAAAATGTCCATTCCGTTCCTTTGTCTCCTGCTCTAACTCAAAATAACTAACCTCCAAGGTGAGGATCTCAGGAAGTAACTTCCAGTACGGGAAAGGAAGGATGCATAAAAGGGAGCCAGAGCCTGTGCCGGTTCCCTGCCGTGATTCTACATAAAAGGAGTCGGGGATGGTGTTGACGGGTCAGGGTCCCTTTAAGCCACACAGAGCGGGGGAAGGGGCAGAAATGTAGCAGGAGTCACCACTGCTCTGCAGTGGGGTCTTTCTTAGTCATAGCTCTTCCTGCCCCATCCTGACCACCTTTCCCCAAAGATGCTCTCTCACCACCACGTCCTTCCATCTGCTGTTCCCGCTGCCCAACACACTAGCTTATCCCCTCCTCTGCCTGTTTTCCTGACCACATTCTTTCCTGAGGACCCCCCCGCCAGGAGCTGTGTCAGTGACCACTCCTCTGTGCTCCCACAGTTGTCTGTGGGGACCCACCCCCAGCATCATAGCACAGTTCATGTGTCTCGGTTGGGTTGCAATGCTGTCTTGGCCACTGTCGTACACCCGCTTCCCTGCCACCCTGCACCTAGGAGACTGGTCCCAAGTACGTGCTCAATAAACGTGTTAAATGACTGAGTGGATAAAGGGTCCCCAGCCACCAGAACCAGACCTGCTGACCCTGGGGAACGGACGACTGTGGTCACTGTCTTTCCAGCACATATTCCTTCTTCTGATAACAGCCCACTCCACCCCCACCTCACCCGCAAATTTTCCACTGGGGACCTCCCCTTTTCCTCTCTCTGTCCAAGGCTTTGGGTGGGGCCAGCACCATCCTCTGGACCATGTGACTCAGGCCAGGCCAATTAGAGCAGCCCAGTTTCCTCAGGGCCTAAAATCATTGGTTGAGGGATGGTCACGTGAGTTCAGCTGAGACAGTGAAAGTCATCACCAGGGTTTTGGCTGGAAATACTGGAAAGAAGTCCCAACTCTCTGCTCATATTGCTACATTTGTAAGATGTAAGCCTAGAACTGGGTATGCCAATCACCATTGTTATCCCTTGGGGAAAAGATGCTTGTGAATGGAGCCATCACAAAGGGAACAGAGACAAACAAGAGGGAGAGAATGACTGAGTCTCTAATGAATCCCCCTGGTCGCCTGGATCCAGCCATGCCTGAAGGAGACTTTTGGTTGCTCATTCAGCATCCATTCCACCCACTCACCATTTGAGAGCTTTTGACTCATGCCTAGCTCCAGAGATGGGCCTGGTCAAGCTGAGCTGATAAGCTCATGACATTCCCCCAGCCGTGGTGCTTATTTAAGAGAGAGAAAATGGCCTAAGTTGTGCTCATCAGAGGGAAGCTTGGGATTTTAGGCAACACTGGGGAAAGAGAAGCCCTGTCTTTCCCTGTATGTGAAGGAAGAAGCACCAGCCTCAGGAAGAGCTGTCTGACCACCAGGAGGGACGCCTGCCCAGGGACAGAGTTAACGTGAGGGGGCAATGCTCAGACGATCACAGAAGATGAGAACTCAGGCCTGATGACATCAGCAATGCTGGACCGAGCGGACCCGGAAGTCCATACCACAGCTGCACTTTCCATGTTCAGGAACCAGTGAGTTTGCATATCGCTTAGACTAGTGTGGGTGGATGTCTCACTTACAACCCACACCCCCTACCTGACCCACTTGTACTTTCCAGTTACATGAACTAATACCAATCCTTGTTTACTTAAGCTTGGGGTTCCATCACTTGCAAGCAAAAGAATCCTGACAGATTCTGCCTTTCTGTTGCACACCGTGCTCTGAGGTGCTGACCCTGCCCCCTCACTGGGGTCCCCCTAACCCGTTGGGCCACCCAGAACCCTCCATGGCTCACATGCCTGCAGGTCTCAATACTTTCTATCTCCAGCAGCTACTAAGGCAGGGGTTGGCAAGCTTGCTTTGCCCAGGGCCAGGCAGTAAATATTTTAGGCTTTGTGGGTCATTCAGCCTCTGTCACAACTGCTCAACTCTACCCCAGAGCGAGAAAACAGCCGTAGACAACATATAAATGATGACCGTGGCTGTGTCCCAATAAAACTTTATTTATGGACACTCAATTTGCATTTCACATCATTTTCCCATTTCACAAAATATGATTCTCCTTTTGATTTATTTTCCAGCATTTAAAACGCAAAACCGTCCTTTGCTTGAGGGCTGATTAAAAGAGGTGGTGGGCTGGATTTAGTCCGCATCCCCGAGTTCGCTCCCAGGTCTAGTGTCTCAAAGCACCTTTGGACTCTGGACTTTGTACCCCGCCTTCCTCTGTACCGCTACTGGGCTGAGCTGAAGTCCCAGCATGCCTCGGGGCTCTGTGTCTGACAGTCACAAGCCACTTACCAGAAGGACCACCCGTAGTCCCAGGAATGGGGTCTCCAGTCTTCAGGGCCAAGGCTCACGGTGACCTGGAACACCTGTGTGTACATCATGTGGGCCACCATTCCCAGGAGACCTGTGGGCAGAGCAGAGAGAGGCATCAGCAAGCCAGGTGGGGCCGTGTGCAGCGCCACCGGCCTGTTAGTGCTGGGGGACAACGTGGATCCCCCCAACCCCCCCACCCCCACCTGGGGAGGACGGTTGCCCGGATCAGAGCACAGGAGGCCAGACAGAGGCAGTTTCTAAGCCAGCGGACGAGCTTGAGTTGGAGCCAGAGAGCAAAGGGCAGCCCTGGAGAAACTGAAGCAAGGGAGACAGAGTCAGATCTGCGTACGGAGGGGCAAACTGTCTCCATTAAGAACCAGGTAAGTAAATATTTTTGGCTCTATGGGCCACTTGGTCCTGTTGCAACTATTCAGCTCTACTGCTGTCGTGCAAAGGAGCCATGGACCGTATGTCAATGGATGAGCATGGATGTGTTCCAATAAAACTTTATTTACAAAAGCAGGATCGGGCAGGGTGTAGCCCGTGGGCTGTGGTCTGCTGATGCCCGTGTTAGAGGCTCATTCGGGAGAAGCAGCCTAGAGAATGGTTTTCAAACTGCAGGTTTTTCTTCACTCACTAGACTAGTGGGTCAGGAAGACAACTCTACAGATTGCAACCAGCAGTACAAAAAAAAAAAAAAAAAAAAAGAATGGAATGGAATCGAACAGAAATATCTGCTACCATCGAATGTAGCAGGAGTAAATATTGTTTTGAGTGCCTGTGTGTGGGTGGTGATTGTAACATGAAAGGTTTTTCTGTGGCTCGTGGTCAAAATCCTTTGAGCCCACTGGCTGGGAGAACTGTGATTCCAAGCCATCTGCGCAGGGACCCGCTCTCCCCCATGTCACTGGGCAGTGCTGGGCAAGGCCCTTCACGCCTCTGAGCTCAGCTCTCCCAACCCTAAGATGGGGATTATGACAGCTAAGGGGAAGAAGAGTGCGTGAGACGAGGCAGCCTCGGGCTCTGGTGCCCACAGGACATGCACTCGTCACAGCCACCAGGGTTATTTGACACCTGGGGACACTTCTCTGGGTGAACTATGGTATCTGGATCCCTCATGGGTGTCACGGTGTGGGGCGACCTGGCATGGACCCCACTTCAGAAGGAGTGATATAGTATTGATGAGGAGGGATGGGGTCGGTGACAAGAGGAAGAAAGGAAACCAGTAAGGCTTGTGCACCTACTGTGTGCCAAGCACTCTGTCAGACTCCTTCACTTCCATGATCATTTCTTAACCTTCCCAACAACCCTCTGAAGTGCATGACCCTGATCATCGAATTTTCTCCAGAGGCTCCAGTGTGCTCAGGTTGCCTTCCTGTCCCTTGTCCCCAGGCCTGATGGAGACAGAGGGCTCGGAAGAGGTGGTCTGTGGCTCTGGGTCGGGATCAGCTCTCGTGGACACTTCCCACTGCTCTCTGACCTCAGATGAAGACTATTCTCCAGGGGGGCACCTGCATCAGGGAATCCAGGGGAAGGGTGACCATGGCAGGTGCTGAGCCCCCCAGAGGCCCCCTAAAGGCTCAGCCTCCCCCAGGCCCTCTGTGCCACACCCCACCCTTCATCACCCAGTGGGTGTGCTGGAGCTTCTCTGCTCCCTCTGCCTTGGTTCTGCTGGAAGGAGGAGACAAGGGGGTAAGCCATACGGATATCTTATTTTTATTTACTGGACACAATTCTTGGTGAACTTGCCAAATGTACATAACACATGTAGCTTATTTTTTAGAACAGGTGCGTGGGATTCCCTGATAACGATGTACTGTGTTTTATCCATCGATGATACCTGAAGTTACTTCCAGTTTTTGTTCTATAAACAATACTGCAATGAACACCCTTCTTCCAGTCTCACACAAATCCTCACTGAGACTTGACATTATAAACATTAATAATTTACCCATCGCGTGGTGAAAATGACACCTCAGCATCGTTTGCTTTGTATTTCCCTCATTATTGGTGAGCCTGGGCATTGTCCTCATGTTTATTAACCGTTTCTATTTCTTTTCCGATGAATGTGCCTGTCTGTATCCTTTGTCAGTTTCCTTCCTTCCTTCCTTCCTTCCTTCCTTCCTTCCTTCCTTCCTTCCTTCCTTCCTTCCTTCCTTCCTTCCTTTTTATCTGTTCCATTATCCATTGGTAGGAATTCTTTATATATGCTGGCTACTAATCCTGTCTGTTTATTAAATAGTTTACTGCTTGTCTTTTCCCATAGACAGATTTTTTTTTAAAGTAACAGACTTTACTTTTTTAGAGCCGTTTTGGGTTTACATAAAAATTGAGCAGAAGGTGCAGAGTTCCCATACGCCCCCTCTCTCTGCTCCTGTGGTACATACGTCACAATTGATGAACCAATATCAGTACATTATCATTAACTAAATTGATAGAGTATGCTAAAGTTCACTCTGCGTTGTACAGTTGTAGATTTTGACAAATGTTAGTGACACGTATCCACCATTATTGTGTTGAACAGTTTCATGGCCCTGAAAATCCCGTGTGCTCCGTTTATTCATCTATCCCTCCCGACCCCCACTGGGCCCCTGGCAACCACTGATCTTTTCATTGTCTCCATCGTTGTGCGTTTTCCAGGATGTCAGAGCTGGAATCACACAGTGTGTAGCTTCTCATTTAATAATCGGGATTTAAGTTTCTTCCATGTTTTTTCATGGCTGAATAGCTCATTTATTTTTACTGATGAACAATATTCCATTGTCTGGATGTGCCATGGAGTATTTATTTATTCACCCATTGAAGAAAGTCTTAGCTGCTTCCAATTTTTGGCAACAAAGCTGCTTTTGTCATACATTTTGATGTTTGATATAGTCAAATTTTATCAACTTTTTCCTTCTTGGTTTACACTTCCTGTGTCTACGTTAAGAAAACCAACACCATAAACACATTCTCCTAGACTTTTCTAACATACTTTTAGGTATTTGTGTTAATTCATCTGGAATTTATCTTGGTGAATGGTGTGAGGTAAGGATCTAACTTAATTTTTTTTGTTGTTTTTTTGGAAGGGAAACAGGACTTTATTGGGGAACAGTGTGTACTTCCAGGACTTTTTCCAAGCCAAGTTGTTGTCCTTTCAATTTTAGTTGTGGAGGGCACAGCCCAGCTCCAGGTCCAGTTGCCGTTACTAGTTGCAGGGGGCACAGCCCACTATCCCTTGCGGGAGTCAAACCAGCAACTTTGTGGTTGACAGGACGTGCTCCAACCAACTGAGCCATCCGGGAGCTCAGCGACAGCTCAGCTCAAGGTGCCATGTTCAATCTTAGTTGCAGGGGGCAGAGCCCACCATCCCTTGCGGGAGTCGAGGAATTGAACTGGCAACCTTGTGGTTGAGAGCCCACTGGCCCACGTGGGAATAGAACCAGCAGTCTTCGGCGTTAGGAGCACGGAGCTCTAACCGCCTGAGCCACCCGGCCGGTCCCAAATTAATTTTCTTAAATGAAAAAGCTAATTGCTTTGAACCCTTACAGAATGAACCAATCTCTCTCCACTGGTTTTAAATAACACATTCACACCATATTCCAAGCCCCACAGGTACATGAATCTATGTCCTACCCCTCATCATTCTGTGCCATGGAGCTCTCTGTCCCTGTGTCAGAGCCACACTGCTTTACTTAGTATAACTTACGGTGGAGCCTGTTACCTAGAAGGACATGTCTCCCCTCCTCCCTCCCAGTGCTCACTCCCTCTGCAATGGTTGCCCTACCCGGGAGCCCTGCCCCCCGGCTGGACCCCGACCCCTTCCTTAGCCCCCACCAGTACCCTCCTGAGGTCTGGACTTTGCTCTCCAAACCTCAGCTTTGCAACTTCTTCAGTTTCTTCCTCACATGAACAAGTCTAGATGCTCTCTGAGTTATATGACCTCTCAGTGCCTTGGTTTTCTCATCTATAAAATGGGAATAGTAGTAGACATTAGCAATTCCAATGAACATCCACTAAAGAAAGAATACATTCCTGAGAAGGCCCACTCCTTCTATCAAGACAGCGGAGACAGAACAGTATTTTAACACAAAACCTCGGCTTGACCCAGAAGCTGGACCCAGCCTGCTGGCAGAATAATTAATTTTCTGAATTGTTGGTTTAGAAAAGCATTGATCTCTCAATTGAACTCCATTTATCCCCAAATCTGAAAGGCCATGCTTTAAGAAAATTCAATAGATGAAAATTGCAATTCACTCAAAGATTGATTGGTGAAATTCTTGGATTGCATTTTAAAAATGCGGCTTCAAAAACCTGGCTCTCACCTGCGTTTCTGGAAGCATGTTTGTAAAGGGAGGTCCACCAACCGCTAGCATCTGTCACACGAACCCTCAGCAGAAGGAATTGTTTCCAATTCGTCTAAATTAAAAAGTGGCTTTCTGATGAGTTATGGCACCTCCTAAATTAGTGGCGGCTAAATGAACAAGGCTTCCTGCCGCAGCAGCTTCCTAGAGGGACCCACACCAGGAAAATCAGAGTTGTAAATCTCTTGCCCTCCTGTGGTTTCTGGAATCTCCCCCTCCTGACACCATAAACGGAATTCCCAGCCTGTGGGATGAGGCCGGCATGGCCCCTCCCTTCCTGGGGAACCCTGGAGGTGGGGGCTGCTGGCCAGGGCTCAGAGCTGCTCTGGACATGGTATCACCCAGAGCAGCAAGAGCTGTGTCGCGCCCAGCCTTGCCCTCACCAGTCAGACTGAGGGAGCCGAATTCTGTTGTCAAGTCCAGAGGGGCTGGCGTGGGGCCTGAATGAAGACACAATGTCAGGAGGATCAAAGATGAGCCCAGAGTAAAGCAGGGTGAAGCCAAGTCAAAGAGAGGGTCTGGTGTACTAGCTATGTGAGCTTGGGTAGGCTACCTCACCTTTCTGTGCCTCAGTTTCTTCTCCTGTAAAATGGGGATAACAGTCCCCACCTCATAGATTGGCGTCAGGATTGTGGCTTATGCTTCTAAAGTACTTAGAACAGTGCTTGGCACATAATAAACTCAATATCAGTGTTTCTTGAATGAATGAATGCATGAATGAATGAATGCATGCATGAATGAATGAATGAATGCATGCATGAATGCCTGGGACTCAGTGCATTGACTCACTAGACTACACACTAGCGCTGGGACTAAGTCTGTTTTGCTCTCCACTGAGTCCCCAGCACCTAGCCCAGGGCCTACCACACAGTGAATCGTCAATATGTGTTTGTTGAATGAATACGTGACCGTTGATTGCAAGTCACTTGCTGGTGTCAGGCTGCCTGGTGTAAAGATCTAGGGTCTGGGATATGTCTGGGCTAGGAGACGGCAAGATGTGAAAACTTGTGAGAGCAAGTTGTCAGCGTGAGCAAATGTCAGCGTCAGCACTCATTTATCCATCATTCACATTCCAGACACTGTGATGGGGGGTCGGTGGGGGGAGACTGGAATTAACCGACAGATGCCTGCTCTCAAGGGTCTCATGTTGTAGTGGGGAGACGCAAACAACGAGCACGCGATCTGAGAAAATGTCAGGTCGTGAAAAGGGCCGTGATGAAAATAAAAGAGCAAAGTACCAGAGAGTGAGTGCCTGGGGGCCATTTCAGAGTGGGCGGTCAGGGAGGGCCTCTCCGAGGAGGTGCCATTTCAGCAGAGGCTTGAAAGGGGAGCTGGAGGCAGCCACGTGGAGGCTGGGGGAAGAACATTCCAGAAAGAAAGGGCAAAGCCTTAAAGGCAGGACACAGCCTGACCTGTCAGGGAAAGGAGAGTAGACACTGGCACAGGGAGAGAGGGTAGGGTGGAGATGGCCAGGAAGGAGGGCAGAGGCCAGGTCACCCAGAGCTGCAGCCTCAGTGAAGAGCCTGGCTTTAACTCTAGGGATGATGGGAAACCAGGGGAAACCGTGAGCAGGGGCCTCATTGCTGTTTCAGGGTTGTTCTGGTTACTTTGTGAAGACAGATGATGGGTGTGGGGGAGGGGAGGGAGCCCTGTTGGGCGGCGGTTCTGGCCGAATTGCTGTTGGGCAGCTGATGGTGCCATTTTACTAAGATAAAGAAGACGCAGGGAGGAAGACGTTTGGGGGGGCAGAACCCCACTTGGGCCGTATTTGTGGGACATGCCTGTTTTATACCCAAGGTGAGATGTCACACAAACAGCTGGGTGTATACGTTTGAGGTTCAGGGGGCAGCCAGAGCTGGAGGTTTCACTGCATGAGCCCCTGGCATCTGTATGTGGGTCAAGACGACACCCCCTGGAGAGACTGGAGAGAGAGCAGAGAAGGGCCCAGATGGAGCCCGAGGGGCCAGCAGTGGAGGCCAAGGAGAGGCCTGGGCAGCAGGAGACACCAGACACCAGCCATGGAGGAGGGAGTGGCCCTTCATCAAAGATGAATGGCCGTTGGATTTGCCACCATGGAGGCAACAGGTGGGCACTGATGATTAACAGAGGCTCGGCTGGAACAGGCGGAAAGAAAGGAAACAGCCAACACTCGAGAGAAGGCGGAGAAGGAGGCACAACGTGCATGGCTGGTGGAGAAGCAGAAACGGGGGGAGCTGGGGAGCGCCTGGGCTTCGAGGAGGGGTCCCGAGGGAGGAGGGATCCCCAAAGTGACCAACTGGCAGGGAGAGAGTGATGGTGCAGGGCGTCCCCCCAGGGCAACTGCTGGGGCAAGAGAGAAAGAAGCCGGAAGTGTGGGCGGTTCTAGAAGACAAAGGGCTGGCTTGGACGGGAGCTGGGACACCTGGCCCAAGGACACAGGCAGGGGAGTGCAGACCCCAGTACTGGGGCGGCTTTGCCTCCCTCCTCCCCACCGAGGGGGGGCAGGCCAGCAGCTGACAGCCCCCCAGCAAGGCGGATGGTGTGTGGAGGGGGGTGGGGGGAGGTTGAGGAGTGAGGAGAAGGTGTGAACCAGTCTTTCCAGAGAGCAGGAAAACACAGACAAACCGGGGTGTGCACGTGGTCGGTGGGGCAGAGCGGAGGGAGTGCGCGCTGTGCACACAGGTTTAAGCGGAGCCCAGGCAGCACAGCTGGCCATGCCAGCGGTGCCTCCTCAGTCTGGGGGACACACAGTGGTGCCAGCCCATGATTCCTCTCTGGGGAGCGGGGGGATGGCTCCTGGCCCAGGAAACCCTCCCGGTCTGGAGATGCTGCCATCAGGATGGGATCTAAAGCAGACGCCCCGCTGACTCCCAGCATTCCTCTCGCATCCGGCCAGCCTCTCTTGCAAGATTGGATGCATTTTGCTGATGGCACGCTCCATTTAATTGAGGTATCAGGGAAGTGGCTGGTTAATTAACTTGTAATAGAGTTTATTTTAAAACATGCTAAGTTATTACTTAGAACACTCGGAGAGCACTCACGTCGACATAAATATTCTCGTGTCTGTGGATGTGATACCGATTTGCCGGCATCCACGCATGTCCTGTCAGGGACACAGGACATGGAGGGGCTGGTCAGCCCTGGGAGGAAGGTGAAGTCAGGTGACATATGGTAGGTGGCAGCAAAGGGACACCCCCCTCGAGGTGGCCTGACATTTAGTGAGTCACTGAGCATATACTGAGCCCCTGCTCTGGGCCAGACCTCCTTCTCGCTGTGGGGACACACCTGGAACAAGTGACCTGGCCCCCAATGCTGGGGGGGAGAGACAGACAAATTGGGGGCGGAGCAGCCACTAGGGCAAACCCAGGGGACCATGGGAAACCTAGCTGGGGAAAGGCTTCCAGAGGAGGTAACCTCCAGCTGAGAGATGAAGGGTCAGAGGGAGCAGGAAGCTGGGCCTGGCTGTGGGACCAGCTCCGGCAGAGCCCACAGGCAAAGCAGTTCGGTGGGGCTGCCACGAGCCATTAGGGCACATGGGTGGGGAGAGCAGCCGCTGGAGGGATGAACAAATCACTGCACAAAAAGTTCTGGAGCCATCTTAGGGAGTTGGATGTATCCTGAGGGCAATGGGCAGGAAACGGACAATGGTAGGCTAGCCAGGGGGTGACAGGTCTCTAGCTGCTGTGTGGAAGCTGAGAAGGGAGGTGGGAGCAGGGAGGCCCTGGAGGGGCAGAGTCAGCCCCCAGAGCGAGAGGGCACTGGGCCAGGGCCAGGGGTGGGCAGGTCCCCGGGGGAGCCACAGAGTGCCTGGCCCTGCTGGGATGGATGAATTCCCAGCAAAGCCCTGGCTGAGGAACCGGGACGGACTGGGGGAGCTGGTGGGACTGAGCCAATTCATATTGGCCCCAAAATCTCCTCCCACAGAAAACTTTGAGATTCTAAAGGCTGGCATCTCATGACACCGATCAGTGGGGGGCCGACAGAAAACATAAATCTATTTTATAAATTACCTGTGCGTATCTAAAATCCCCAGATGCTGTCCCAGCAGGGACCAAAGGCTGACTGTGCCCCGTGCTCTCCAGCCCCGGGGGGTGGGGGGTGGTGGGGGGGGAGGGACACCCATGCCACCAGGTCTACCTGCACTTAACACCATCCCCAAGAAGCTGAGCTGATATGTTTCAAGTTTGCCGAGATCTATTTTTAAAGAACAGGCTATTTTTAGATACTCTCCCGAGATCCCGCAGCCTCTCCGGGTAGCATATTTCAGGATTTACAAAGTCCTTCCTTACAGAGAACCTAAATCTTTCCAGCTACAATTTAAGCTCATTTCTTGCTCTGCCCTCTGAGGACCAGGGGGCTGAACGGCTGGCATCTCCTTGAGAGGAACCTTTCAGGCGTTGGGCAGTTACTGAGTCATCCCTCCTTCCTGTCTTCTTGGCACTCGCTCATCCTGGTTACTCCCCTTCTGCAAAGGTCTCCATCTAGACCACTGGAGTCATTCTCACCACTCTGTGTGGATACTGCCCATTTCTATCTGCCTTTCAAAGCGAAGGGGCTCACATCGGAGGTGGCATTTTATGGGAGACCTTCCCGTTTCAAGTAATAGGTTCACTAAACCTCCCCCCATCCCCCACCTCCCCTGCCCCCGCACAGCCTCCATCCAGCCCTGAGGCAGGGAATGGGCTCAGACCCTGTCCCCTAGGCGGGTCTGGAAGCGTCAGGAGGCCGTGACCCTGGTTCCTGGTGACTCTTGGGGTCGCCCAGGGCAATTTGGTGGTGGAAGGATTTTTGAGATTCATAGGTATTAATGCTGTCGCCACCGTTCCCTGTTACCCGCCTTCATTCCGGTAGCTAGCTATAAGGTCTCCACGGCCGCAGGGCACAGCTGTCACAGAAGACCGAGAAAACAGGACTGAAAGTCCTCAGGGATTTCAAAAGCCTACAGGCAGGCAGGCGTTTGAAGAAAAGGTTTGGAAGAACCTGATCAAGCAAATCTGCCCCTCGCCCTGGAGACCAGGTAGACCAGTCACCTGTCTCGGGGTGGGGGGAAGAAGGGGAGGAGGGGGAGAGGCTGGTGGGTCCCAGCAGAGAGTCCAGCTACAGAGACATGAGCATGGCACCTTCTGAGGACCCCCGATCCAGTATGTCTCCGGGAGCACAGAGGAGTGAAGCCAGCGCCACGACCCGAGCGCACACCGGACATCCTGGGAGCCGGGCCACGTGCTCGCAGACTCAGCCCGCATGTCCTCTGTGCAGAAAGAGTGATGGGATATTCATAAGCCCCCCAAGACGGAGGTGGGCCATCTCCCTAGAGGACGATGGTGGGAGAGGGAGGAGAGAGGCCCCTGGCCTGTGCTTGGGTGGGAATGAGTAAAGCAAGCTGGCGATCTCACACAGACACTCAGGACCCCTGGACGTGTACACACTCCCCAGCGCTCAGCCCTGCACCCCTCTCCTTAGCCCTCTCCCACATTCCACCCCAGAAAGTCACCTGCCGTGGGCACAAGGTCTTGACATTCTGCCCAGGCCTTGGACTAGGTTTGCCTCTGTAGACAGGTAGGGGCCACACGGACGGCCCCGGCCCTGTCTGCCGTGTGGCACCTTCTCAGCAGCTCCCAGCCAGCCCCACCCTAGCCTCTGGCTTCCTGCTGCTACATGGAGATCCCACACTTAGTAAGAGCCGGTCCGGGAGCTGTGAGAGAACAAGCAGACAGACTGCAGGGCAGAAGAGGAGGCAGTGCGAACGGCTCCCACAGGCCTCGACGACCTGTTCAGCTCTCCACATGTCCTTCTAGACACAACTGCCTGAGGCTGAGGAGACCATATCATTTATTGCCCAAATCAGAACACTTGAGCGAAAGGGGCCACCATTAACAATCACCCTGGGAAGCAGCCGTACAGGCACTGGATAATGACGGCAGGAAAAATGAATGGGGATGAGCCTCAGTCTCTCCAGGGATCCCTTTCCCCTTCCAGGGACTGACCATTTGATGCTCACAGCAGTCCTACTAATGTGCCCATTTCACAGGTGACAAAAAAGTGTGTTGAGGAGACGGCAAGAGCCTGACAGACAATGGGGAATCCAGGGGCGACACCCCTGTTTCTTCTTTACCAAATTTTCATTCATTCCGCGTATATAACTACCGAACGTCTGCTACACGCCAGGCGCTGTACTAAGAGCTGGAGAAAGAGACAAACGAGACCCACTGGCCCCTGCCTGCTGGAAGCTTCCCCTCCAGTGGCGGAGACAAACACAAGCAGAAATCCACTGCCAGGTCAGACAGGAGACGGGAGGTGCAGCGGCCACAGGAGCCCACATCTGGGGGCCTCAGTTCTGGGGATCAGGGAGGGCGTCCCTGGGGTGTGGCGTTTCAGCTGAGGCTGAAGCAGCTGGAGGAGTGGCCAGTCAGAGCTGCCGAGTATGGAGCACAGCCCCCTGGGAGCGCACGCTTACTTGAGACCAGGAGTCTCGAATCTCAGCACTACTGCTATCTGGGGCCCGACAACCGCTGGTGTAGGGGGCTGTCCTGGCCTCTATCCATGAGATGCCAGGAACTTTACCTCCCCCTCCCCAAGTTGTGACACCCAAAAATGTCTCTACACATCACCAAATGTCCCTGGGGTGGCGTGGGGGGGCGGAGGGAGCAAAATCCTCCCCCATTCAGACCACTGTTTTAGATGCTACGTAAACATTTGCACAACGGTCATGCTTTTATTTTTATAGTTCTCTTCTACGGATTACACGTGGTACCGGCTTTTCATTTCCGGTAGTGATCTGAAGATTCCTTTCTGAATAAATTCAAGTTTCAAAAACCAGTGAGTGATTTAGAGAAAAATGTTAACATAAATACTGGGACGTGATTGTGGGTGGCAAGGGTCGTGGCTAGAGAACGCACACGGCTGAAAAGTGAGAGATACTGGATCAGGAGAGAGCGTGAGGCCCCCAAGGGCACTGAGGCTGTGGCACGTTTCAGGGTACATGGGGGCAGACTCAGGGGAGCCTCAAGCTGAGTGTGACATGCTTGGGGATCCCTCGGGAGCACAGCCTTTCCGTCTGCAGCTCAAGGCCAGTTTCCTCCACCCTGGCTGCACAGCTTCTCTTGGGCTGGTCACCAGAGGAAGGAATTGTCTTAACTTTTGGGGCCCCTGAATAAGGACCGGCAGGCACACCTTGCTTCGCTGAGCTTTTGACAGCCCACCCCCCACCAAGCAAATCTATCGGCCCCATTTCTCCAACAGGCTCAGATGATGGTTGGCATTTTTCAGCAAGGAAGTATTTTTTTAATTAAGGCACGTGCACTGTTTCTAGATATAATGCTCGTGCACACTTAATCGGTTATAGTCTAGTGTAAAACATAACTTTTATGGGCACCGGGAAACAAAAAACTTCGTGTGGCTCGCTTTATTGCCACATTCGCTTTACGGCTGGGGATGTGGAAGGGACCTGCCACATCTCTGAGGTCTGCCTGAGGCAAGATGCTTGCACTAGGAAAGGCGGGGGGTGGGGGTGTTCTGCAATCAGTGGGGTGGGGGGAGCACACTGGACACCCTATCCCACCATCCTCAGGCATGTGCTCTTAGGGACCCCTGGGCAGAGCCCTCCCTGTGGCCCTGTTCTCTCTTTCTGCCTCTGGCTCTGTCTCTTTGTATCTCTGCCTTTGACTCTTACTGTCTGGTTCTCTCTCTCTCTCTCTCTCCCTCTCTCTCTCTCTCTCTCTCTCTCTCTCTCTCTCCCAGGAATATTGAGTTAAATGCGCCCATGTCACAGGCAGGAATATTCACTGTATTCAGGCCTCCAGTCACCTCCCACTTGGCCCTAAGGGACCCTGTCCTACACAGAGAGACCTGTGATGGGTTTGGGGCTGAAGCCTCAGGCCCCCCCCTCCCTAGCTCACGCCTCCGCATCAGCACAGAGGAGCCTTCATAACCAGCCTGGAGAACCTTCCTCCCAGAGCAATCCTTCTACCCCTCCCCTTGCATTAGCTGAAATGCAAATCCTACTCTTCTGGCCATTTAGGTTTTAAGTGCTCTGAGCGTCCACACTTCCCCGGAGCAACACTGGGATACCAGCCAATTAGTTTCACTGCCCAGAAAGCTGCCTGCGCGGGAGGAAAATGAGAGCGGCCGCCTGGCTGCAGAAGCCCCGGAGAGCACCACCTCTGGACAGCCCTTCCTTCCCCGGGCACTTTACAGTTTGCAAAGCACCTGACTGTCCCACGTCACATGCCATCTGTGCCTTACCCCAGGGAGGCTCCGTTTCGTTACCCACTATTTGACAGATAAGCAAGTGAAGTTCAGAGAAGTGAAAAAATCCACCCAGGGTCACACAGCATGGAAGAGTGTGTGTTCCGATCCAGGTCTGCCCCAGTCCAATGTTTATCATTCCACCACAGCCTCCTTCATTCATTCATTCATTCATTCATTCCACAAATATTTCTTAAGCACTTACTATGTGCCAGGCTCCCTTCGTGGCACAGGAAATGAAGGCATATATAAGACAAACCAGCTCCCTGCCCTCCCAGAGCTGATATCCTTCAGAAGGAAGGTAGAAAATAAACACACACAATTAAAATTCAGAGTTTAACAAATGCTAGGAAGGAAAAGAGGTGGATGAGGAAAAGAGTGGTAGTTAGTGTGGCCAAGGCGTCAGGACAGGCCTCTCTGGGAAGGTGACATCTAGGCTGAGACCTGAAATCCTGTTTGCAAGATGCTGAGGAACAGGGGAGAGTGACGGGTCCCCCCAGCAAGGCCCTGCCAGGCTGCCACACAGACTCGTGGCCACAGGCCCGGCTGCCCTGCTCCTGGCGCAGGCCTCCCAGGGCTGGGGTCTGCGTGAGCCTTCCCTCCTTAGGGTTCCTCTAGGGATGGCCCTGTACACCCCACCCTGCACCCCCAAAGCTGCCAGAGGCCTTCCCCAACCAAACTGCCGAGTTCCCTCCCAACCACTGACGGTCCTCTAGGGGCCATCTCCCCACCTCTGCACCCCAGACTAGACCCTCGCTCCCACCCTGGCCCTCTTCCGAAGCCCCATCAGAGGCTGTCACGGGAGGCTGGACAGTGAGAACTCAGGCGTCACACTGCCTGGGTCCAACTGCTGCCTCCCACTCTCACTGGCTGCGTGACCTGGACAACCTGGTGAAATGCTCTGTGCCTCCGTTTCCCCGTCTAGTTGTGAGAATGAGCTCACGCGGCTCTGTAAGTGCTGAGGCCACGCACTGCCGGCCTCACCCCTCTGACGCCAAGACTCCTGCTGCAGCGCTGCCCCCGCCAGGTCCAACTTCAATGGCGGCTGACACGCCTGCACAGAGTCAGGTCTCCCCATTTCTCTGGACCCTGCTCTCCCACTCCTGCTGGCTCCCCGATAACCCCACCGCCCACTCTCAGCTCACTCCTTTCCCCACCAGACCCAGGTCGACTTTATGACACAATGACTGACGCCTGTTTGGCCATGACTTGTCCCCGCAAAGGGGGTTCAGAAATGACATGTGTGTCCTCACAGAGAAGGGAGGGAGCTTTGAGAGAATGCAGAGTGGGACACTCCAGGCACACCAGGGGCAGGAGGAAGTCCTCACAGGGTGACAGGGGCTACCGGGTGACCAATCTGAAGCTGCCATCACGAGGTACCTGACTGCACAGCAGGCAGGAACTCAAGATGGACCATCTCACTGATTCCACACGGGGACTTTATGAGGGAGGAATTGCTATCATTTCTCCTTAACAGATAGGGAGACTGAGGCTCGGAAAGCTTACGACCCTGCGTGGAGGGCCAGGAGGGCTGGCTCCCGAGGGGGCGCCCTTGGCTATTACTCTGCTGCCCGTGGAAAGGCCAGGTTCTCCAGAGAAATGATCCCATCCCTGCCCGCCCACACAGCCTGCACCTCAGGAGAGGAGCTATGGGTAAAGTTGATAAGAAAAATGTAAATCTGGCTGGAGAGGAGGAGCACGAGGTCATCAGAGGCGGCCTCAGGCTGCCAGGAATGGAGCCCCGGAGAATCAGGTCAGACGTGGGCGCGGGGAAGGCTGTGGCTGGTGACGCAGATCTTGCTTGTCATGTCACTGGTGGACTTTTACGCGGTCTCCACCCAGCGGGTCTTCGAGTTCCCGGGCCTCACCAGGACTTGCCGTGTCCTGTGGGCGGCGTGTGGCTCGGCTCTGTCCAGAGAGAGGATGAGAGGCCAGCAGGGTCTCCGTCCAGCCTGCCAGACGCCCTGGGACACCTGCCCAGACATCCCAGCCTTCAGGTCTCAAACACCGGCCTGCCACCTGTCCATCTTCTCTGGTCACACGGCCATGTCCCTCACGACATCCAGCAGGGAAGATCCCTGCCCTGGAGTCAAGCCCAGGCCTGGAATCTCAATTCTGCAACTTCCCAGCTGTGGGTCCATGGACATGTCACGTACCATCTCTGCGTCCCTGTTTTCTCATTTGGAAAGTGGGGAGAATAAATGCCTAGTTACATCCACTCATATAACCAATTCTCCTCGAGCACATATTGTGTGCCAGATGTTTTTCGAAGTCTTGGGGACACCATGGAGAGCAAGACAGAGTCCCTGCCCTTCAGTGGGTGCTGACATTCAGTGGGTGACACAGACAGTACATGTCACGTCCAGGAAGAAACAGAGTGGAGACCCAGAGTGACCGGGAGAAGTTACTTCGGATGAGATGGTCAGGGAGGGCGTCTCTCTGGGAAGGGGCTTCACGCTGGAACTTGAAAGATAAGTAGTCTGTCATGAGAACGGCTGGGGAGAGTCCCAGGCAGAGGGGACAGCAAGTGCCAAGGCCCTAGGACAGGACAAAGGGTCAGTGTGGCTGGAGCCTGGGAGGGAGGGTATGAGGGGCACAGGGGGAGGGGAAGGGCCAGTGGGGGTGGGATTTTATTCAGATCACAGCAGGAAGCCACTGGAAGGTTTTCAGCAGAGGGGGATAACACATCCCCATTTATGCGGGGAAACACAAAGCACACAATAAGTGCTTGATAAATGCTGGGGGAACTTATGTGGTCTCCACCCCAGTGCGTCTCAGAGCCTCCAGGCCTCACCAGCCTGGTCATGTCACATGAGCAGTGTCGCTCAGCTTTATGGGCGGGGGTGGGGGGAGGGAGAAGTCGGAGGGGGCAGCAGCTTCTCCCTCCTTTGGCAGATTCTGCCAGCCGGCCACCTTCCCAGAGATAAATGGTGGGCCAGGCAAGCTCAACTCATTGTCTCAAAATAGCCACCAGGGAATTCCCAGCATCTGGGAAAAGCACACAGAAGACACTGTTTGTGAGAAGTGTTTTCCAAGGATGGCAACTGCCATCGAGATCGAGGGGATACATCCTCCAAGGGGCTCTTATACTCCCCAGCCATGGGGGGCAGCAGCACAGCCTCCTGGAGGGAGGGGGTCAGACGGAGGAAAGACAGGAGGGAGCCTGGGACACAGCCCAGCCCTGTCGTGTGAAACAGCCAGGGCAGGCCTCCAGGCCCAGGCCGGGACCAGGCAGGTGAAGGGCACACAGGTCCCCCAGAGGGGGCCAGCAGGAAAGCCCGCTCCATGCAGGGGAATTCGGCAATGGCTGTCAAACCTGAAAACGCACCTTCCTTTTGACCCAGCAATTCCACTTCCAGGAATTTACCCTCAGATATAGCTGCATTTGTGGTCAAAAGTATATGGATACCGAGATTCATTGCAGCAGAGGACGGAAAACACCCGCAGAGTTCACCAACGGGGCTAACGGATGCTGACACTAGGTTTCAAAAAGACTGCGGCTTCCATTTGGGTTCTTTCTCTTTCTTGGAGGAAGCAAACTGCTGTGCTGTGACCAGCCCTGGGGAGAAGCCCGCATGACAGGGCATGGCACTGAGGTCCCAAGGCCCATGAGGCCGTCACACCATGACAGTGGGCTCAGAACTGGGTCCTTCAGCCCCAGTCAAGTACTGAGGTGACTGAGCCCCAGCCGACAGCCTGACTGTGACCTCAAGAGAAACTTGGAGCCAGAGTTTTAAACTAAGCTACACCCAGGATCCTGACCACAGAAACTGCAAATGTGTTGTTTTTAGTTGCTACAGTTTGGGGTAATTTGTTACACAGCAATAAGGAACTAATTCAACTTCTGTCAGGTTTCTGTTCAAATGTCCCTTTTCCAAAACGACCTTCCCTTATCACTTATAACAGATACCTTCCCCCACCTGTATAGCACACATCACCACCTGATATGTCATTTGTACATTTATCTATTAACGATCTCCCCCTATTAGCATACCAGCCCCCTGAGAGCAGAAGTGGTATCTGTTTTGTTCACTGCGTTCCAGGGTCTGCAGGGCCTGGAACGGTGCCCAGCACATAGTAGGGGTACACTAAATACTAAGTTAATAATTAGTGAGTGAAAAAGAAGTAGGTAGACTAAAATATGCTGACCGAGAATGACCTCCAAGAAAAATACTAAGTGAGAAAAGCAAGGCACGGGAAAGTGAGTCTGCTGTGCTACCGCATATTTTCTTTTTTTTTTTTTTAAGATTTTATTGGGGAAGGGGAACAGGACTTTATTGGGGGAACAGTGTGTACTTCCAGGACTTTTTTTTTCCAAGTCAAGTTGTTGTCCTTTCAGTGTTAGTTAGGGAGGGCGCAGCTCAGCTCCAGGTCCAGTTGCCGTTACTAGTTGCAGGGGGCACAGCCCACCATCCCTTGCGGGAGTCGAACTGGCAACCTTGTGGTTGAGAGGACTCACTCCAACCAACTGAGCCATCTGGGAGGCAGCTCAGCTCAGCTCAAGGTGCCGTGTTCAATTTTAGTTGCAGGGGACGGAGCCCACCATCCCTTGCAGGACTCGAGGAATTGAACCGGCAACCTTGTGGTTGAGAGCCCATTGGCCCATGTGGGAATCAAACCAGCGCCTTCGGAGTTAGGAGCACGGAGCTCTAACTGCCTGAGCCACTGGGCCAGCCCCCGCATATTTTTAAAATATTTAGAATAATTTTGGAAGGATAGACGAGAAACTGGTAACAGTGGTTGAGGAAGGTGTCCCAAAGGAGATGTTATCTGACCTGGGGCTTGAGGGGAAGGCGGGGGGGAAAGGAACAGTGTTTTAGGCAGGAGAAGCAGCATGGGTCCCCTCTGGAGACCAAGATGGCACCAGCCCCAGACACTCTTCTCTGAGGCAGCCCAGCCTGCCCCCACACCCCCTTGGCTCCTGGCCACACGTAGCTCCGGTCCAGTAACCTCCGGGACTCCCTGCTTGCTCCCGAACTCATCCTGCTCTGCTCCAGGCCCGCCAGGCTCCGGCCCTTGGTCTTCTTGCTCCTGGCCTGGACCTCAGAGGGTGTCTTCCCGAACTGGATTCATCCAGACAGAACCACCCACAGCCCCTTTGGCTGTATGGCCTCCTGACCACCCTGAGCAGCGTCCCCTGCCCCAGCACCACTGGGGATCCACCTGGCTGTTCTGTCTGCTTGACCAGGAGCCCCGTAGGCCTTCTCAGTCCCTGGGGGATTCAGGCAATGGCCACCTGGTGGGGAGTGGAGGTGGAAGTGGCCTCAGGGGATAAACATGAACAGCGGAGGTTAGCTGTACCTCCCCAGCCCTCTGTTTATGCTCTAACCACAGACAGTAAAGACACTTTCATAGTTTCTCTTGCTCTCTCTCTGTTCCTTCCCCATTTTACTCTGTATGTCTCTCTCGGCCTCTCTCGTTCCATCTCTGTCTCTTGGTATCTCTATGATTCTCTGTCTCACACACATATACATCCTTCCCTCTCTTCTGCTCTGGTCTGTGCTCCCCCTCGTCCCCCCCATGGTCACTGTAATACCAAATCACCACCACCTACCGCCATTCAAATCACCAAACTGCCATGATATTACCAGTTCTGTTACAGTCATCATCTTAAGAGCCGTCCACATGCGAGCAGCAGGCTGAGTACTTTACACGTGCTCACTCCTGAAATACGTGCAGCTATGGGGGAAGGGGAAACTAAGGCTCAGGGAAGACAGAGAACTTGGCCGAAGGCACAGAGCTGGCGGCAAGACCAGGAGTCACACCCAGGCTCTCGGCCCTGCATCCCCGCCCAAGGTGGCTTCTCACTGTCACTTTCTCAGACCTACAATGGAGCACTTATTAGGGAGTCTCCAGCTTGCACCCCAAGAATGAGCTCAGGCTGATACATGCAGCTCATGCCCAGCCCCCCTCCATTCCCTATCAGTGCCCACTCTGGCCCGGGGCCAAGGAGACAGCTGCCTGTTTGAGGGGGCAGGAAGATTTCGAGGTCTCCCCCAAGCACCTCCTACCACACCCGACCCCATGGAGCAGGTTTCTGGTATGTGCCTCTTGTCAACAAGCACTGACGACGGCCAACTCCGAGCCAGGTACTAGGGTCCCAGGAAGAACAAGGCCGACTCGGTCCTGCCCTAAAGCAGCAAGGCACCTGCACATTGGTGACCAGGTGGGAAACCCTGGGCGCAGACGGTGGGCCTGGCCCCCACCTGCATCAGTCGCTGGCAGTGCAGACAAGCGGTCCCCACACCATGAGCCAGTCAGCCCTTGCCCACCATGTGTAAGAGACTCCAGAGGGCAGCCTTCTCCCCTACAACAGGCCTCCGGCCTCAGTTTCCCTGCCTAGTTCCCTCCCCAGCCCATTCCCCCAGAGCTGGATCCTATGCCTGCACAGTCCCCCGCTGGCTGGAGTCCTGGCCACCAGGAAGGGGGAGGACAACGCGTTCCTCCTGGGACCTCCAGTTGCCCAGCCAGTCTGCCAGGCTTCCTCCTAGGGTCACGCCCCCCGGCTCTGCCACTTCCTGGCCACGCCCCTCAGAGTCCAACCTTCTACTGAGAAGAGCCTCCT
Organism: Rhinolophus sinicus; assembly: GCF_036562045.2. NCBI lineage: Eukaryota > Metazoa > Chordata > Mammalia > Chiroptera > Rhinolophidae > Rhinolophus > Rhinolophus sinicus. The sequence goes on from NC_133767.1 coordinate 16,827,077, forward strand.
CCTGTGGCCCCAGAGACCAGGCTCCTGAGCCCCCCAATCGCTTGCTACACCCACTCACTCCACTAACGGTTCAAACCACTAGAACCGAGCACTTCCAGGACCAAGGGTTTTACTTCCAATTTTTATGAAACTTATTAAAATCGTTGTGTCTTCCTATCCCCCAAAGTCCAATTTCCGCCTGGCTCTGTGCCTGGGGCCAGGCTCATTTGTATGAAAAGCCCAGTGGCCTGCATATTCCCCCAGTCCTTGTTTCCAAGAGCGTGCAGAATTTGGTAGCATTTTAATCACCAGCCTCACTGAGGCCGAGGACACAGCCCGCCCCTGAGCCTCACCCCTAAAAGACATGCTGGCTGCCTGCCAACTGACAGGTCCTGGTTCCCTTCTAGAATCTTCTGACCCCTCTGCAGGCCACTGGCTGCTAACACTCCAATTCATTCATTCAACTAACATTTATTAAGTGTCCTTTATATGCAAAGCGTTAGACCAGCCACTGGGGACCCAGCTGTGAGTATGGCATGGCCATTCCCCTGAGGCTAATGAGGAGAATGACATAAACAGTGAAACAAAATCAATGGTTACAAATGCTAACATAGAAATATATACAGTCATGACCGAAAACTGGCTGAATCCAACCTGCAGATGTTGGCTAGAGCTGTACAAACTGATTCCTTTTTTTTTTTTTTTGCCAGCATTTACAAATCTGGAGGATTTCCACTAAAATATGGGAGCTTGGCTTCTCTCGTAAAAATCAGAGACTCTGGCAACACTGGGCCCACGTGTCCCCTTGGGAACACTTAGCCAGGGCTGATGGGAGCTGTGGCTCACAGACCACACCATACCCATCGTCTGCCTGTCCGCTGTCCCTGCCGTTCCTGCAGGGTCCTGCTCACTCAGTCACATTTCCTTCAGAGCCACCGAAGGCATTTGCCTGTTCGACCCTGAAAGGAGCCTGAGGGAGAGAAGAGGTCAGCTTCACCTGGGCGTGGGGAACCCTCGGGAGGGGCGGGGAGCTTCAAGCTGGGCCTGGAACCATCGGCATTTGTTCAGAGGGGAGAGAGGGGGAGGTGACGAAGAAGTGAGGCAGCCAGGGCAGTGTGAACTGGGGCAAGTGTGAACTGGGGCAGTGTGAACCGGGCAGTGTGAGTCAGTCAGTGTGAGCCAGGGAGTGTGAGCAGGGGCAGTGTGAACTGGGCAGTGTGAGCTGGGCAGTGTGAGTCAGTCAGTGTGAGCCAGGGCAGTGTGAACTGGGCAGTGTGAGCCGGGCAGTGTTAGCCAGCGAGTGTGAGCCAGGCAGTGTGAGCCGCCCAGGCAGAGGCAGGGAGGTGTGACATAGCCAGTCCCAGCCCTCCCAGTCCTGCTGGTTTCGGTACTGCCTGCTCTGATGGGGGTCCTGACTCAAGACTGTCCCAGTTCTACTTGCGATCTCCTGGGACCAGCCATGGTCAGGTGAGTGCGGACCACAAAGTGGAGGGGACATCAAAAGGAGAGGTTTCCAACCAGATCACCTCTCAGGCACCCTCTCACTCTAACTGGAATTTCTGAAAAAGAAAAGCTTCTTATTCGAAAACAATTAGACATTCACAGGAGGTTGCAAAGAATGCCCAAGGAGGTCTTATGCACCTTCCCTCAGTGTTAACACTTACGTAACACCGTTGGTCCTCAGTCTACTATCAGTGCCTCGAGAAGCTGACTTTGACACAATCCATGCCGTTGATTCTGATTTCACCAGTTATGCGTGCACCCAGGAGGGTGTGTGCACCCAGCTCTGCGGCCCTGGGTCCACACCGGCCTGGTGCACACATGCACTGCTCCGTGATGCCAAGTTCAACTGCACAGGATGACTACGCAAGTCAGCAGAAACCACAGCCAGTCAGGGAATTAGACGAGGGCAGAGACCAGCCCCAAGGCTCCCAGGGCCGTGGCTCAGCTCACCTCGAAGCAGGCTCTGCAGGGATGGTCTCACTAGAAGGCCACGATCACCCAAGCACATGCAAAAAGAGAAAGAAAATCTAACGCTTTATGTAGCAAGCACAGATGCATGTAATATACATAAGCAGATATACAGTCTATCTGTGGAGTTCAAAACCTCACGAGGGGATGGGCATTAGAAAAATGAAGTCTAAAAAGTGGAGACAGAATACAAAAGAGGTTGATAAACGGTCCTGGCAGCACGTCTTGGCCTCCTGCCTGTGAGTCAGAGGGAGGAGGCTGCCCGGCTGGCAGGAGGCAGAACAGGACCTTCAAAAAGGCACTCTGAGCACCTCACACCCCTGGTCTAGAACCATCACTGGCTCCCTACTGCCTCCAGAGCAAGTCTAAACTGCCCAGCATGGCCGCCTCTCCAGCCACATCTCTCCCCGCAGCCCCCAGGCCTACAGCTCATGTCACAGCTGCAGGAAACCATGGGTTCACCTTTATTCTCCAAACCCTGCCTGCCTCCTTGCCTTCTGCCTGAAATGCCTTTCCTCCATTCTTTACTCCATCTTTGTTCAAAGAACAGTCAACCTGTCACCTCTGTGAAGGTTCCCTCACCTTTTCAGGTCTCCAGGTGCCTGCCCGTGTCGTTCAGGCTTCCGTGGCCGCCTTTAACACATCATACTGTCACGCAGCTGCAGCTTAGGTGGTTTCTCCTACTGGCATCTGAGTTCCGTGGAGACGGGACTGCGTCTTACTCACCTGCAGCATCTAACCGGCATCTCAAGTCAGCGGCCCCAGATTGGACCTCCCGACCCCCTGAAATGCTCCATCCACCCAGTCTGCCCACCGACTCAGGACTGTCCATCCTGTGGTTCAGGGTACAAATCCCAGAATCAACTGTGACTCCTCCTTCTCTCAATCTCTCTCCATCATCGCCACTTCCATCACCACCACCATCTCCATCCCCGTCCCCTTCTCCATCTCCATCTCAATCTCTCCTACCGTGTTTCCCCGAAAATGAGACCTAGTCAGACAATCAGCTCTAATGCGTCTTTTAGACCAAAAATTAATATAAGACTGGGTCTTATTTTACTATAAGACCCAATCTTATATAATATATAATATAATATAATATAATATAATATAATACAATACAATACAATACAATACAATACAATACTGGGTCTTATATTAATTTTTGCTCCAAAAGACGCATTAGAGCTGATCGTCCGGCTGGGTCTTATTTCCGGGGAAACGTGGAACATCTGATCCATCAGTGCATTCTGTTCGCGCTGCATTTAAAACGTAGCCAGACGCCAACTACCTCTCACACCTCCATGGCTGCCACCCTGGTCTCAGCCACCTGCGTCTCTCACCTGGATCATTGCAGCAGCCTCCTCCCCGGTCTCCCTGCTTCTGCCCTTCTCAACATGGCTGCCACTCTGATCCCTTAAGAATAGGTGAGATCGTGCTTCTCTGATCAGAATCCTCCAGGGCTCGCCACGTCCTGGGGTCAAAGCCAAAGTCCTCACCATGGCCGGCAAAGCCTCCACAATCTAACTCCTTCTTCCTCTGGTCCCTCGTGACCTTCTACCACTCTCAATCTTGCTCATTCCACCCCAGGCACATGGCTTCCATTCTTCAGGAAACACCAGACACACTCCTACCCCAGGGCCTTTGCACTTACTGTTCCCTCTCTGGAATGCTCTTCCCCAGATATTCACATGACTCCCTCACTTCCTCCAAGTCTCTACTGAAATCTCACTCTGCGGAGAGGTCTTCCCTGAGCGATCTATCTAAAATAGCCCCTCCTTCCGTTATTCTCTAGCTCCTTACTTCTTGTCAAAGCGTTTATTACCACCTGACATTATTTCATCATAGCACCTTTGTTTATCTAATTATTTGTCCATCTCCCCACACACACTAGATTGTACATTCCACCAGAACAAGGAGGGTGTGTGTTTTGATCACCATTGTATCTCCCAGATCTAGAACAGGACCCGACAAACTATGGCCCTTGGTCAATAGCCTGTTTTGGTAAACAAAGCCCCCCCCACACCGTTTTATGGAGGTATAATGGACACATAGGATTGTATTAGGTTTAGGTGATGGATGATCTGATATACCAAATCACATCATGATTTCATATTTGCGTATGTTGCAAAATGATCACCGCAAGAAGTTTAGTTATCCATCCGTCACCTCACATAGGGACAATTTTTGTTTCTTGTGATGAGAACTTTTAAGATCTACTCTGATAACAACTTGCAAATATACAACCCAGTATATTAACCGCAGTCACCAGGCTGATCATGAGACCCAGGGCTTATTGGTCTTATAACTAGGAGCATGTGCTTTCTGATGACCTTCACCCATCTCACCCAACCCTCCTCCCACCAATCTGTTCTCTGCATCTGTTGAGCTTGGTTTCTTTAAATTCCACATATAAGTGAGATCATACAGTACTTGTCTTTCTCTGTCTGACTTATTTTACTCAGGACCATGACCTCGAGGTTCGTCTATGTTGTCACGGATGGCAGAATTTCCTTCCTTTTTATGGATGAATAGTGTTCAAATGTATACAAGCACCATGTTTTCTTTATTCATTCCTCTGTAGAAGGACGCTATGGTGTTTCCGTGTCTTGGCTCTTGAAAACAATGTTGCAATGGACATGGGGGTGCAGGTATCTCTTCAAGATAGTGATTTCATTTTTTGGGATAAATACACAGAAATGGAATTGCTGAATATATGGCAGCTCTTTTTTTTTAATGTATTTCCTTTTTTAAATTAGTTTCAGGTACACAAGACAAAGTAATACTTAGACGTTTCTCATTTATATCCCTCACACTGTGTGAACCCCCCTCCCCCATCCACTATCCCTCTGACATCACACAGAGCCATTACATTTCCACTGTCTCTATTCCTAATGCTGTACTCTGCTTCCTGTAACAATAACATACAAATATATAAATATACATACATATATATATTTATATAAAATTATAGTTGGCATTCAGTATTGTTCAGCTTCAGGTGTGCTGTGCAGTGATCAGGCATCTACATCATCCCTGAGGTGGTCTCCCAAATGGGACATGTGTCCATTGGATACCCTACAAAATCTTTACTGTATTGATTACGTTCCCCAAATTAATTTTCAAAACCCCGTGGCCATCTTGTGGTTACCGACTGTTTTCTAATCCCCTCACCTTCCCCCTTATCCCCACCCCCCCCGCCCCTCTAGCAACCCTCAGTTTTTCCTCTGTCTCCAAAACTCTTTCTAATTAGTTCATTCACTTATTCTTTTCTTTAGATTCCGCATATAAGTGAGATCATATGGTATTTGTCTTTCTCTGTCTGACTTATTTCACTTAACATAATGTTCTCTAGGTCCATCCAAGTTGTTGCAAATGGTAAGATTTCTTTCTTCTTTATGGCTGCGTAATACTCTATGCTATAAATGTACCACAGTTTCTTAATCCAGTCATCTACCGATGGGCATTTCAGTTGTTTCCATGTCTTGGCTATTGTGTATAGTGCTGCAATAAACATAGGGGTGCATAGAGATTTTTGAATTACAGTTTTGGATTTCTCCGGATAGATAGCTAGGAGTGGGATTGCTGGATCATAAGGTAGTTCCATTTTCAGATTTTTGAGATACCTCCATACTGTTTTCCATAGTGGCTGCACCAGTCTGCAATCCCACCAACAGTGCACAAGGGTTCCCTTTTCTCCACATCCATGCCAGCCCTTGCTGTTTGTTGATTTATTGACGATAGCCATCCTGACTGGGGTGAGGTGGTATCTCATTGTGGTTTCTATTTGCATTTCTCTGATGGTTAGTGAGGTCGAGCATTTCTTCATGTGTCTGTTTGTATGGCAGCTCTTTAATTTTCTGAGGAACTGCCATACTTTTTGGACCAGGCCCGTGTCCATCACTTTCATGTTGTCTATAGTTTCTTTCAGCAGCAGAGGTGAGTCATTGTGGCAGAGACCTATGGCCTGCAAAGCCCAAAATATTTACTATCTGTCCCTTTTACAGAAAAAGTTTGCTGACCCCTGTTCTAGAACAATAGGAGCTCAATAAATATTGGTTGAGTGAATGAATGAACCAATGGTAGCAACAGCTATGGCTGTTCTCAGAATTCTCCCACGGTAATTCGTTAAGAATAAACACACATGGGGCCGGCCCGGTGGCTCAGGCAGTTAGAGCGCCATGCTCCTGGCTCCGAAGGCTGCCGGTTTGGTTCCCACATGGGCCAGTGGGCTCTCAACCACAAGGGTGCCAGTTCAATTGCTCAACTCCCACAAGGGATGGTGGGCTGTGCCCCCTGCAACTAGTAATGGCAACTGGACCTGGAGTTGAGCTGCGCCTGCCACAACTAAGATTGAAAGGACAACAACTTGACTTGGAAAAAAAAAAAAGAAAAGAAAAGGCCTGGAAGTACACACTGTTCCCCAATAAAGTCCTATTCCCCTTCCCCAATAAAATCTTTAAAAAAAAAAAGAAAAGAAAAGAATAAACACACACAAATACACACAGCTGTATTTCAGGCTTTATTCAACAGTGGAGGGTCCCCAAGTGCCCAGGAGTTGGAGAGAGGGCTAATCATGGGATTGATCTTGATAATGGCCTAGTACACGGGTAGGCTCAGGACGTGTTGGTGTCTTTGCTACTGTTTGGCTCCTGTGGATGAAGGAGATAAACAGACCTTCTAGGAGGGACGGAGACAAACACATAGAGACACAGGGAGGGAGGGAGGGAGGGAGGGAGGGAGGGAGGGAGGGAGGGAGGGAGGGAGGGAGGGAGGGAGGGAGAGAGGGTAGGGAGGAGGGAGGGAGGGAGGGAGGGAAGGGAGGGAGGGAGGGGAGGAAGAAGAAATGAAGGAAGGATGGAAGCTGCCTGACCCCTCAGCCTGTCTGCACTTGTCCTCCTGTTAATAAAGATGCTGGGACTGTCCTGGGCAACCAGGACACATGGTCACGTCCCCTTAAGCACACTCAGCGCCTGCACTGGTGCCACTGTCCTCCCCGAAAGCCCGACCGTGCGTAACAAGCATGTACTGAGAACACGCCACATGTCTCCGTGCTCCACTGGCTTTTCACGTGGCTGATTTCACTTCATTGCTCAAACCCGTCTTTGCGCTGCTTTGTCAGCTGGGACGCAGGGGCTCGGAGAATATGCGCCACTTCTAGGCCGCACAGTTTAGAGATGGCCCAGCGGGGGCTTGGTCCTGTCTGGCCAGTTCCAAAGCCCACGTCGCACCGGTGGCAAGTTGCAAACCCCAAAGCTCCCACACCGACGACGCCTGGGTGCCTCGCCCCGTGTGTCCCTGTGCATTGCCCTCGTGCGTCCGACGGGGCAGCACCTTGGGATGCAGCAGCGAAGGAGGGAGACCAGGCCCCTGCCCTGACGGAGCCGACTGTCTAGGGCAGCGCTTCTCAACCGAGTGTGACTCTGCTTCCCGAGGGACCTCTGGCAACGTCTGGAGACATTTTGGGTTGTCAGGATTTGGGAGGGGGGTGTCCCTGGCACCTGGAAGGCAAAGGCCAAGGAGGCGGCTGGACACGCAGTGCCCAGGACAGCCCCTCGCCCCACAGCAAAGCGCGGTCCAGCACCCAGTGTGGGGCCAAGGCTGAGAAACCCGGTCTGGAGCGGGAGGTGGAGCAGCGGCCACCTCACCACGTTAGGGTATAAGTGCTTGTCTCCACTTCACCTGCGTTTGTGAGCGTCTACCACCTTCTAGGTGCTGCTCGGAAAGCAGTAAGTGCCGTGAGGGATACGAAAACCGGAGAGAATGGGACATGGGCAGGGGAGGGCGGAAAGGGAAGCCCTCAGGGAGATGACATTTGAGGGGACACCTGACTGATCAAGGAAGGGAGCCAGGAGGGGGGGGAAAGCCGTGGAGCCGCAGCCGCCCAGCCTGGGCAGGAACAGGCTCCGAGCACGAGGACCAGCGAGGAGGGGGCTGCGTGGTGCAAGATGAGGTTACAGAGCAGGGCAGAGGCCGTTTCAGAGTCAGGGGAAAGAGTTTGGATTTTATTCTACGAGTGTAACGTTTGCTACATACCAACTAGAAATGACAAAAACAGACGCCGTTAAAATAACAACACCCATAACATGGTCAGATTGGGCTCAGTTAAGAGAAGACGTCTGTGTGTTTCTCAATGTCTAGAGGGGCTGGGACTCGATCACGCAGAGAGCTGTGCCTTGGATGAACATCGACTTTCGTTGAGGGGAAGCAGAGTTGGCCACCCTAAAATATGCCTTTTTTTTTAAGGTATTATTTTAAGTTGGTTATTTTTAAGAAATGAAAGACAGGAAAAACCTTTGACCTTCCCCCTACCTGCCTAAAGGAATTTAGACAGAGGACCTGCTTCACGAAGGGAGCTGTCATCATGCATAACTGTAGCGTGATATGAATTAACTACGGCAGACAGGGAGGAACCCAGCACCGCCTTCTGTTCAAAGCCCTCTTACCAAACATTTGCTCTGCTACGGTATCTCCACGTGAACTGCCTTCCTGCACCCTTTCTCCTTAGCTCAAGATGGCATATTGTACACCTGACATCTATGTAACTTTACTAACAATTGTCACCCCAATCAACTTTAATTAAAAAAATATAAAGATGGCATATAAGCCCCAACTGTCCGATTTGTCCTAGGGTCTTATGGAATCCACGTATGTACACATGTAACACATTTGGTCATTTTCTCCTGTGACTCTGTCTGATGTTCGTTTCATTATTAGTCCAGCCAGAAGATCTGAGAATGGCAGAAGGAAAATTATTTTTCTTCCCCCACAAGGCCAATTGTGTGTTTGCAAAGGGACCGACAGGCAAATAGTGTGGCTGAATAATATTTTGAGATGTTAATTCATGATTGTCGCCCTGTATTTTCCCCCTTTCCTGCCCCTTCATTCTGTGGGTAAGAGACTCTGGAGTTCCTGGTCCCAGAGGTTTTACATGAAAGGGGGGAAGGAAAACCCATCTGCAAGCCCTTCCCTTCTGGCTTTCATCTTTAGAAGCCTAATTTACTGAGAAGATTAGGTCAGGGGCCTCTGAGCAGGGAGAGAAAGAGTGAGCTGTCTTCTAACCATCAGGGCAAAAAAGGGTTGGATTTTTTTGGCTGGGGCAGGAAAGGCGCTGAGGGTTTGCAGTGATGTTTTGTTGGCTGGCACGATGGTTTAAAACATGTTGAAGAAAAAGTTAAACGTAGGGTTACCAGGTGACCCAACAATTCCTCTCCTGGGAAAACACGTGTCCACACACATGCTTGGACACACATGTTCGTAGCAATATTATTCATACCAGCCCCAAAGTGGAAACAACACACGTATCCATCAACTGATAAATGGAGAAACTTGATGTAGTTTATCTGTGCCGTGGAACAGTATTTGTCAATAAAAAGGAATGGAGGCCTGGCACATGCTACGCTGTGGAGGAACCCTGAAAACACCATGTTAATTGAAAGAAGCCAGTCATAAAAGACCATCCAGGGTATGGCTCCATTTATGGAAACTGTCCAGAGCAGGCAAATCTATGGTGATAGAAAGTAGATCAGTGACTGCCTGGGACTGGGGGATGTTGGTGAAAAGCAGGGCGTGACTGCTAGCAGGTATGAGATTTCTTTGGCGTGATGAAAATATTTGGAAATTACAACACCATGATGGATTAAACACTATAGATTGTGCACTTTAAATGGGTGAATTTTACAATATGTAAATTCTATGCCAATAAAGCTGTTTAAAAAACATTTTTAAATGAAAAAATCAGGGGATTTTCCTAAAAAAAAACAGAGTTTGGCTTTCCTTGAATGCCACACATATGTCTCCGTGGCAACAATGCATTCCCAAGCTGGCCACCATCCTCACATTCACTGCTGTATCACATCTGGCCAGCTCTGCCACTTCATGTCACCTCCATGGTCCCAGGGGCCACTGGACTTGAGACCTCTGAACTGGAGGAACGAGACCACAGGGACCGAAGTTACCAGGTTCATTCTCCGCTCTCCCCTCTGGCCCCAGCAGCCACGAGCCCTGGGGACGTGAGGGACCCTGTGGATAGGCAGTAGCAGCTCAGCAGTAACCCACCAGGACCCACCTCACAGTAAAGCACAGGAGGTCTGCAGCCAGGATTGGCACTTACCTGCTCTGTGCCTCAGTTTGCTCGACTATAAAATAGGGATAATATAGTAACTACCATCAAAGGGTTTGACAAGAGGTGACGTGCTTAGAACGGTGCCTTGCACATAATAGGTGCTCAATAAATGAAAATTATTGAGCCTCTAATTTCCTGTCTGCAATTTCAAACCCCTAGAAGTTCTGAAATCTGAAAGCTGCTTCATAACTCGTTCTGGCCTCAAAACCTGACTTGGTCCGAACTCATTTAGCAGCCAAGCCTGACCGGAATGGGTGAGGGCTATTGTTTATCTTTAATTATTCCCCATCATATGAAGAGTCATGGGTTTTACTGCAGAAATACGAATGCGCTTTCCCCCAGGGTACCGCCCCAGCTCCCTGCTGGGGTGTTGTGAAATAGCTGGTCTGTGCATTACGTCACCCCAAATCTGAAAAGTTCTCAATTCTGGAGCCGTCCTAGCCTCCTGGGTCTCAGGTCGGGGACTGGGACCTGCATGATAAAGATGATGATGACACGACTAGACCTCACCCTGTCTTTATCTGACACTGCATATGACAAGTGACAATTGTTGCACAGCCCCAGGCAAAGACAGGGGGGGAGAAGCCGCCCAAATTCTGAAGATAAGTCTGGTACTAGGCTGGAAGCATGAAAGCACAGAAATAAAATTAAGTTCCTCTCCAGAAATGACAGGGCTACCGTGCTCCTCGCACACCTGGCTTCAGGGGAAACTGACCCGGCCAGGTTAGCTCAGTTTGGGGGTGCTTTGGGCGGTCCACCACCTCATGGCACAGGTTTGGAGGCGGCAAACCGGGGTGTCCCCACCCTGCCAGGGCCTCCCACCGGGGCCACGCAGGCCCAGCCCTCCTGCAAATGTTACGGCGTCTGTCCCAAGTCAGAGAACTACCAGGGGCCTCCCTCCCTCAAATGTTATCCATGGCTCCAGTCTGCCCAGCCAAACATAAGCTGCGGGCAGGCGACACCTCAGCCTAGGTAGAGCTCCTGTCTGCCTATCCAGGCCCTCAGTTGTGCATCAGAGAATTCGACGGGCCTGTTCCCTAGTTCCTGGGAGGGAGACTGCACCCTTGGAATTTCCTGAGAAGAGGGGTGTCTCTGTTCATGAGTCCCTCAGATCACATAGGAGTTCCTGCTAGTGAATGAGATGACCAGGATGGGGGCTGGTCACCAGAAAGACCCCCCATGATTAGAGGGTTAGGGCTTTGAGCCAGCCTGCCCTCCGGGAAGCGGGAAAGGGGGGAGCCAGAGTTTGAGTCCAAGTGTGGCCGATGAGTCAATCAAGCATGTCTATATAATGAACCTCCAGTAAAAACTGGACACCGACCAGGCCCAAGTGAGCTCCCTGGGTAATGAACACACTGAGGGGACGGTCCTGGGGGTGGGGTGAGGCACCCTGATTCCACCAGACGGGTGAGGGTGGGCGCAGAAGCCTGCACCTGAGACCCCGAGCAGGCGTCTCTTCCTGTGGCTGGCTCATGTGCACCTTTAATAACACTGTAATCCTAAGTCCAGCATTTTCCTGAGATGTGTGAAAGGCTCTGGTGAATTAGCAAACCTGAGGGGCTGGTGAGAACCCTGACTTTGCAGCTGGCTGGGCAGAAGCGAGGGTGACAGAGGGATGCTGGCATCTGCGGGTGGTAGGGGGGTGGGGGTGGCTGTCTTGCTGGGAACCGTGACATCTGATACTAGCTCCCGGCGGATAGTGTCAGAACCATCTCACAGCGCACCAGCGGGGGTGAGGACACCCCTCTTTCTGTGGCAGACCTGTCAGACCCCCATCCGTATCCCCTTGGCCCATGCCAGAGGTCACCTGCGGTATGGGGTAGGCAGTTCCTGTGTGTGAGTGGCTTCCTTCCTCAATCACCTGCTTTCTCAAGTGGAGAAGGCTAGACGTTCTGGGGGTGACTGTCTCCAGAGTGACCCTAAACCTGTGACAGACGGGGGCAGGTGGACCAACACCACAGCCCTCTCACCCCTGTGGGCAGTTGAGTGTTGTACACAGTCTCTCGGAGCGCCCCCTGCAGGCCGGACCCCAGTTTCCCTCAGCGGTCACTTGCTCATCAACACCCCCTTCAGTGGCCCGTCCCCCTTCCTGTCTTTCATCCCCACTCTCCCGTCCTACTTCCTGGGGTCACTTCCCAAATAAACTACTTTCACCTACATTGTCATCTCAGGGTCTGTTTTGGAGGTACCCCAATGAAGACATCTGCCATTCTTGGGGTTGACCCCCTGATACTCTCTCAAGTTGACAAGCCATGGGGACTTGCAGTCAGCCAGTTCCTTTGGGCATCCCCTTGCCCACCACTGCATAACAATCCTGATTGGTCTGGGGCTAAGCCTACACCCCGGGTGTGCCGAGGGACCCAGGCAGGGCTAATCAGAGTCTTTTATCCTCCGGCATGCTGATTGGTTCAGGAATGAGCCTCTGAATCTAGTTGGTCCAATCATAGGCCTCCTTGGAGTTTTGCAGGACTTTTGCAAGAGCTCTTGCTACCTCTGGAATCTTACGTAAGCCTGGGGCTGCTTATATCCTCTCTCCACATGGACAGGACTGACTGAGAATGACACTAACGCAGAAGGAGGCAGAGTTTGGAGATACAGATTCCTGATGACGTGATCACCTGGATGCAGCCGTGCCTGAAGCCTAACCACACCGCACTTTTCCATTCTATGAACCTATGGATTTCGACCACCACCCCCGTTTTCTCCTTCAGCTGATTTGATTGGGTCCTTGTCATTTGCAAGCAAAAGAATCTCTAATAATATGGAAATACTCATTTCTCTGACTTAGAGCCTCTGTACTTTTAGACACAAAAACACATAAAAGTACTTGCTCTCTATACTATGGGCAAAAGATCCAGGCTGGTCTGGGCAGGGGAGCTGAACAGAGAGGGCATGACCCACAGTGGCAGGGTGGACAGTGGAGTTAAGATCTCAGGAAACTCATCCTATAATATTATGTGGCGGTTTACAGTAAGAAGTTATAAATCACTACACCAAGTGTAAGTGCCAAGAAAAAGCCAAGGAGTGAAGGGAAACGTGGACGGGGGAGGAATTTAAGACCACAGGAAACCTCACCTGGGGGGAAGCTGCTCTGACGGAACCCCAAACTGAGAGCCAAGCTTCCTGGCAACCAATGAAAAGGCACAGCTCATGTTCCCTCAGAGAAAGCAGCCTGGGACCAGGGCCGGAGGCAGGTGACTCTGCAAACGTGCCTTCTGGAAACTCACAGGCTTCGTGGCTCCTGGGGCTGGAGACCCCCCGCCCCCTAGGGGAGCAGCACTTTTACCTGCCCCACAGCTCGGTTCCCGAGGATTTGGGGACCCTGTGGGATCTGCACACTTGGTCCCTCGGGCACCACCCCACAGGTCCCCAAACCTCTGTCCAAAATACCCCGGTGGTGTCTACCTCACTGCAAATAGCTCCTGAAATTCTTTTAAGTGTTTCTAACGGTTACGACCCAAAACCTCCTTCAAAGAAAGACATACACGATTCTAACTTGAGTTCCCATTCGAAACGTCCACTAGCTCTGTAGTTTTGGTCACAGAAACAGCAAAACATTCATCTTTCCATCACACTGCATTAGGTTGCCTTTCAAATTTAGCATATTCCGCATTTTTAAAAGAGAACTTAAAACAAAAATTTTCAAATCACACATTACGCATCTAATATAACAAAATAATGTATAAAACATGGTTGAAGGTTAAGAAATCAATTACAAGATTTATAGCGAGGTACTATGCAGTTAAATATATGTTATATTATGAAACCAAATATGCCAAGATTACATAAAATCTAAGGTCCTGGCTTCCTGGCCCCCAACGAGCTGCCTCGTCCTGGGTCATTTTTTGTTTAACTGCAAATTGTCCTTGCTCCTGAACAAAACAGAGTTTGCTGACTTTTCCATGAGGTCTGGTTATTTCCTGGAAGTGCACATGGAATTCTCCAAGTGACTTTCTTTGTTTCCTAAGTAGATCAGCCTCATTTTTCAGGGGAACTGGGGAAGAACAGACATCGTCCAGTCTGCCCTCAGTCCCTCGTGGGACATAAGAGCCTGGCCTCCGGGGGGGAGGGCCTGGGGGCTCTCGCCCTCTCTATCCCCTCTCAGCTGAGGCCGCAGGACTGGGGGGAGCTGGGCTGGAACTGGCCTTGCTCCATCCTGAGTGATGGAGAGAAGCTGTGGCCCCATGATGGGCCCCAGGCACTTCTGCCTTCACGGAGCTGGTCCTCCAGAAAAGAATTATTAACCATTACATTTTATGACTGTGATGGCAGAAAGACAAATATCATCCAGTCCAGATTCATTCTTATGCCTTCATTCTGATTATCTTCTTTTTTCTTCCTGCTGATTTTAAAAGCAGGCAAAAGCATGTCGCGGATCCCAAGACGTAGGCTGAGCTCTGAGCTCTGGACCAGTGGGCTCACCTTCCCAGCCCCACCTCCGGCCCTCGGGCCGAGCGCTCTGTGCAGCCACCCTTCTGTCCGTCAGGGTCACGTGGCTGGGAAGACAGCCCTGCCGGTGGGGCCCTGCCACCCCTCCTCAATCTCTGAAAGTCTGAACCCCTGCACCCCAAGCTCAGTGGGGCAAGGCTGGTCCCTGGGGCCATGAGCTGCTTTTAGTTTATTTCAGGACAGCTAGCAAGAGTAATGACACAATGACAACCTGAAGTCCCCATGCTAAGCCCTGCCCGAAGCCCTTTATGTGGCAGGCTCTGGGGTTCAGCTACGCGACTGGCGTGACTGCAGGAGTCGGTTTTCTTGTCTGCAGTAGGGATGTGTTCATCCTTCCTTCCCTCCCAAGGATATTAACACCCGTGGCAGACGGGCTGGGCTGGTGCCACCCCCCCGCTGCCCCCCCAGTCACCATTGGCTACTAGGATTCATCATAACTGGTTCATTACAATAATTAATTGTAATAATTAGTTCCAGTAGAGGTTGCCCCCCCTCCCCGCTTTCTCCTCTAGCCTAGAAGGGGTGACCTTGGCTGAGGACCCCTCAGTGTAAGCTGGTCCCATGGACTCAGTCGAAAGATCTCCCCAATCCTGCTCGTTCCTTCTGGAAGCCCAGCCCCTCCTCGCCTGTCGCCCCCTTTGCTCTGTTCTCAAGGGGCTCCCGAAGTCCCAGTTGCTCAGGGCCAGGCAGGTCCGAGGCTCCGCTCTCCCCCGGTGTCCTGTTTCTCCAGGGTTTACCTTTTCCCAGGCGTGAATATAAAATTCTTTCTCTCCACCACCTGCTACTTCGGTCTTATTCCATCATCCAACTACTACATGCTTCTCAGTTACTGTTTTCTGAGACTTAAAAGTCTTCTCCCTCCCACGCCTGCCCGGTCACTCCTGCAGCTCCAGGCTGTGAAAACACAGGGCTCTGATGCCAGCATGAGCCAGAATTAATCCAGCTCCACAACTGACCAGCTGTGTGACCTTGGGCAAGTCAATTAACCTCCCTGAGCCCTGCATTTTTCATCTGCCTGAAATTACTGCGATGAGCTTATTTTCTATAAACTAAAGCTAGATGGAAACCGGGGTTTGTTTTGGCAGGTGGAAACTTTGATCAGCTCTTGGAGGTCGGGGAAGAGCCACCCACCCCTGCCTCACAAAAGGCCTGCTTAAGGAACTGGAGGTGGCTGCTTAGGGCCGTTCACCAGGTTTGTTTTGTGACTGGAGCAAGCTGGTTGAGGGGGTGGGTTGGCTGCTCGGTGAAGGGGAAGAAAAAGAGATGAAGCCAGTGAGAAAATCACTGCAGCTTTAAGACAGTCACCCAGCTCTCCAGTCTCCTCCGCCAGCATGTCTGCTCTCCCTGTTCTCTGCCTGCCCGCCATCCCCAACTACTTGCTTGACGTTTCCAGAACTGCCACCTCACGAGGCTGTGGCTTCTGCTGTTCCCTCCACCGGGAATGCCCTCCCCAAGCTGTCCGTCAAGCAAACGCTGACATTTTTTCCAAGTCTCAGCTCAAATGGTGCCTTCCCCACGCCGCGCCCCACCTACTGCCACCCCCTGGGCAAACGTGGGTGCCCCTGCTGCAGGACTGACCACGCCCAGGACACACAGGTCAAGGCCCCACCCCCTGCCATGTTACTGTCGTTTGACAGTGAATCTGTGTCTCTACCAAACTGCAAACTTCAGGGGGGCAAGGACCCAGTTTTTTGCCCAGCAGATCTTCCAATGAATGTTGGTTGAGTAAATGAATAAAAGATGAAAAAAATAAACAGACTCTGTCTGTAATAGCTGGGGGTGGCGTGAGCCAATGGACACTGTTATGAGGATCACTGTATCCCCCCATCCTCTCCCCTCCCCTCCCCTCCTCTCTCCTCTTCTCTCCTCACCTTTCCTTTCCTTTTGTGGTTAGATTTCCCACATCCTGGGAATGACAGGTCACACATGTTTTGATCTATGGAATGTGCTCTAATTTATTGAATTCAGCTCTCTTTTCTTTGAGGGCTCCCTCTGTTATATACACAGACCTCAATTAGGGGGCGATTATTTCCCTTACCAAAAGGCTCGGCGCTTTGGTTTCATTAAATAGAGAGTTCTTCCAATGCATGAAGAACGGGATTAGATTTATAGAAATTCAATTTACATTTGGCTTTTTAGGAACAGACGTCTTGCACAGCCAAGCCACCGCTCTGTCAGGCCGCCTGAAGTTATAGTTTATGGGCTCCTTTCATTTCCTTCTGGCACACTCCCGCTTAACCCCTTATGGTCTGGACCAATCGAAACCACTCTGGGCGCCTGGCCGCCTAAACCAAGGGCTGCTTCTTGGAATCGCCCATCGGCCCCTCCCCGCGTTACATGATGCTGTTGATTCTCCCCTTCTTCCTAAAACCCTCCAAATCCTTGGCTCCCTGGCCTCTGCCCACCCCACACTCGCCCCTGAGCCTCCAGATGCGTCTGGTGACCCAGCTTCCCGCTGGGCACCTCCACGTGGATGTGTCAAAGGCAAAAACGCTAAAGCAGACGGGAGCCCGCCATCCCCAGATGGGTTCCGTTTCACATCCCTGGGGAAGACACCACGGTGCGCCCATTCTCACGACCATCTCCCTCTCCCTCCTGCCACAGATCTAATCCATCACCAAGCCGTCAGGCAGTCATCTCCCCAATACGCCTCAAGCCGACCCACCTGTCTCTGCCTCACATTAAGTTCCATGAGCGGGGGAACCGCCGGTTTCTCTTCATGCCCATAACCCAGTACTTACTAGCACAGTGCCCGGGATGCAACAAGACACTCGATAAGCACGCGCTGAATGAGTGAGTAAGTGAGCGAAGAAACCCCATTTTACACATTGTAACACTGAGGCTCAGAGAAGAGCAGTGGAACAACCAGTACTCAGCCCGAGGGTGGCTCGGGGGCCCACGTGCCCCCTGCTCTACGCACCTGCCCAGGGCGCCTGCCTTACCTGAGAGCACCGTGAAGACGGCCGCGAAGGCGTTGAGCTTGAGTCCGTCGATGACATTGCTGGAGTGGAAAAGCTCGAGACACATGAGGCTGAAGCCGACCACCAGCAACAGGATATAGAGCACCTCGGAGACGACCGACAGCCACAGGACCCCTGCACGATGGAGGCGGGGCGTGAGAGGGGGGCGCAGCCTGGACGCTCCCGGGGGCAGCCTCCCCACGCCCCTGGTCGGGGGATCCACTGGTTCTAGAATAGACCTCAGTTGGAGAATGGGTCCCGAGGAGGGTACGGCCGTCAGGGCCACCCATCCTCCTCACCAGACTAACTCAGGAACCCAAGCCTAAGTCAGTCGGATGTGGCACGCTCGGGGTGACGGTTACTGGTGCAGGGTGGCACGTGACCGACAAGTGGGCCCACTCAGATGGGAGGGAAGACCTTCCATCCCATAGCTACGTGCCAGCCTCTCTTTCTCTTGTCATCTGTGAGACGCCTGCCACGGGGAGCCAGGAGGACCTCTGCCTTAGGATGGAGCTGACACTGTAGTTACCCAGTAAGTGACGGAAAGGTGCCCGCATCGGGCCAGGCAATCACCACCCGGAAGGCTTCCCAGAGGTCAAGCGGGTCCGCGTGATATGCTATTATCTGCAGCTCTAAGCACCCCAACACACGACACCTCCAGTTTTATCTGCCCTGTACCCCACTCCACTTTTTTCTAGAAACCACCACTGCTGCTCCCCCAGCTTCACCTTGTGGTTCTCGGAGGAACTGTCACGCTCTGCTGTGGTCCCACCCTTCTGGGCACAGCTGACTGGTCTGATCAGGTGACCTGTAAGCGGCCAATCAAAGCCCTTCTCTAGGACAGTGCCCCTGGAAACATGGAAGTAGATGGGGAAAGAGGCTCGGATGAGATTCCAGGTACTCTGACAGCGTGAGTGCCTGGTTCCAGCTGTTCCTGAAGCCCAGATGCACCCCTGGCCTTGCAGCAGTGTGGCTGTTCAAACCTTTGTGTATTCCCTAAGACAGCACAGCTCCCCTTTCCCCCAAATTGGTCCACACTGGGTTACCATCATTTGCTACTTAGTTTAGGGAGCACCTTCTGTTTCTCCCACCCCACGGTATATCATCTTCTCCTTACATATCCTTTGTTCGGAGAGCACCTTCCTTCTGTCTGTTTATGCAGTTTGGTTGCAACTGACCGCCTCTTGGCTCCATGTTGGGGCAGAGGACTCATGTCTGGCCAATCAGAGCTCTACGTTCCCCCCGCCCCCCGCCAGGACTCTAATCACTGGTTCAGGAATGAGCCTCTGAGCCTCTCTGTGCCTCAGTTTCTTCACCTATAAAATGGGGATCATAATAACAACTATTTCACAGAATCGTGCTGAGGATTCAATTACACAGCAATGAAAAGGGGTCATGCTCAGCATGGAGTGACCCCTCAATTCACGTGCATTATTACAATTGTTTTATGGGAGGAACATGGTGGAGGATTGGAAATGGAGCCTGGTGGCTCTTGCGTGAGGTCAAGGCTACAGAGAGAGTCAAGAGGGAGACATGAAACTGACCTATACGCAGATAAGATTTCTGAGGCAAAGGGTGGAGAGTAGACAATGGAACACATCCACGTGACCTCCCAAGCCTCACTAACCACATGGTTTGAGCAAGGTCCCTCCTTTAGAGAAGGGACCGTGGACCAGGCTTGCCCAGCCAGAGATGGACACAAGACTCGAGTCGTTTTTCCGAGACTCAGCCACAGGACTTGTGCTGGAACTACTGGGAGATAAGATTCCTTTCTTTCCACCGGTTTTGAGGCCTGGAAGATGTAAGGAAGGAACTGACTGACTCACCAAGCGACCAGGAGCAGAGCCAAGAGATGGAGGAAGAGTGTGTCCTGTGTCATTGTTGGAGCCCCTAGATCCAGCCATGCCTGAAGCTGCCTTTCAATCACACAAACCAATTAATACCTTGCCTTTGCCTAAGCGGGTCTGAGGTAGAATTTCTATCACTTACAACCAGCAGTCCTGATCCTCAGCTGCTCTGTTCTCTGAAACTCTCAGACATGTTCCTTCCTACTTCTCTGCCTTTGCACAAGTGGTTCCTTCCCCAGAGTATCCCAGGGACATCCAAGGGAAGTTATTTAGTGAAGGAAGCAAACAAACAGCAATTTCGGAGTCTCTCTCTGCTCCCTGAGGAAAAACACAGGTTCTCAAACACACACTGTCATCCGTGGCACAATGGAGCTTTTAGAGCTTTGGAGAACTCTTCTTTCTTTTCTTTTTTTTTTTTTTTTTAACAAAAATATCGCATCTCCTGGGCAATCCCTTGGATTTCTGTAAGAGAATAATGTGCACTTGGCAGCCTGGATGTTGTTTCAACACCCCCTGGCTCCGCACACTCGCAGCCTCCCAGGCCGGGCACTGGCCCAAGGCCCACCGAGCAGCAGGGGAGAAGGCAGGAGATGCAGGGCTGCCCCTGCATCTCCTTCCAACAGCCTCTGCCTCCAGCTGCTGTTGTCCCGCTAATGGGCCAGTGACACTCCTCACCACGGTGGCTCTGATTCAGTTGCCTCCCCCACACCCAAGAGCCCCACTCCCCCAGGGGCTGCTGTCATCCTGCCCACGTGAGCCCTGGGCCCCCACAGCTCCCCTCATAACAGGGCCCAGCTCTGCTCTTTTAGGTGGGATGGGAGTTGGCGCGGTGCAGGGAGTGGGGGAATGCTTGGGAAGTAAGTGAACCATGGAGAAACAGGCACCGCATTCTCAGATGCCTGACTGGGGTTATGCTTCTGATTCCCCCCAGATTTCTTTCCCTATCTGCCCACTGGGCTAGGAGCATCTGTCTGAAAGCTCCAGCCCACCCCAGAAACCGAATAACAATAAGGAGTGTTGTTGTTATGCTATTAGTAGCAACAAGAGGCTCAGAAACAGGCCAGCAGGTATTGGGCGTTTATCACCTGCCAAATCACCTGGATGACGGCGCTCCACTCACGCCTCTCACACCACCTTTTACTGTTTCTCTCCCTGGAGGAGTGTCCTTGGGCAGCTGGACTCCATTTTGCCACCTTCAATTACAAAGTGCCTGGAAATGGACATTTCCCTCTGTGCTCTCGTCCAGCGGCAGCTGACCGGTGGCCCGGCCCTGTGGCTCTGGCTGAGACAACCCTGGGATGTGACCCACACTGCAGAGCCCCCCACCCCCATCCTGGGGGCAACACTGCAGCTGCTTCCCTGGGCCTTGGACTGACACTGTCCCCTTATTTGCCTTCCTCCTTCCCCAGCTGGCTTCCCACTTTTCCTACCATTCTCCCCTGGGGCGTTTCCTTTATGAATCACCTACGTGGATCCCCACCTCAGGGTCTGCTTCTAGGAAATCGGACCTCAGTCGCGAGTATACACATGCATTACCCCCCCAGTCCTCCTAACCACTGTGCACCCATTTTACAGATGAGCAAGTTTAGGATCACAGAGATTGAGCAACTGGTCTACACATCTAGATAGCGGGTTAGTCTGGATTCAAACCCAGACTGTAACTCCAGGAACCATCATGGGGAGGGAGGTTGTAAGCTGGCAGGATATTGGGGACACCTTGAAATCATTGTTCTCCACAATCGGGCTGGTCACAGGGGCCCGTCTGGGTAGGGAGGCGTAGGGTTCCTTGGCCACAGTTCTCGTTTACATGCTCTCCAGCGTCCCAGACAACTCCTGAACCAGGATTCCTGCAAGTGACGGCCACTGAGTGGGAAAGGAGTGGCGGGGCCTTCCGTTCCCAGGGGCACTGAGCCCCGCGGGCCAGCGGGGGCGTGGGGAAGGAGGCTACGGGCAACAGCTGGATCCTGAAGGTCTCGCGAGGCACAGACGGGAGGGCGTGTGGTGGGGACAACAGATGGAAGCTTTCGCCACACTCCATCCGAGAGATGACTGTGGTCTGGGTCGTGGCGATGACGGCAGGATGAGTGCGGGACTCCAGCGGTCCCGAGAGGCAGGCTCGGCCTGCTGACCCATGAAGGTGATGGGAAGGGACAAGGAATAGTCCAGAGGGGGCTGTGCTTCCGGCTTGGGCACCTGAGCAGGTGACTGAGTGCTTCTCTGAGAACGAGACTATGCTAAGGCCCAAAGAAGATGAGGCCCCTTCTGGACTGGGGTGACGTAGCCGCTATAACTGTCCCATAGATGGCAGCTGCCTGTGCAAAGCACGTGGGGCAAAAGCAGAAACGGGGAGATGTGGAATCCACGGAACATCAATAATCCAGGGGCGGGGCTCTAAAGGTGGGGTGACACGGCGTGTCCCACCCATCCCTGCCCACAGCACTCAGTGCCCAGTGCCACCTGCCAGCACCTGCAGTCCTCTGCCCTGGTCTCCAGAGCCCACCCTCCACCTTCCCCCACCTTTGCAGCAGGCTGGGGACTCAGGCCTCCCTGCCCTCCACCCCCAGCAGCAGCCCTCAACCAATGCCAGGAGTGAGCTGATGAGTAATGGGTGGGGGGTGCTATCTACATGTCTGTTTCCCACGAGGAGAGAGGTGGTGTTAAGGGTGTTGAACCCCAACATTAAATTGCCTGAATCATAGAGTGTAAAAGCTATTCCCTTTTCCATTAATATTTAAATTCGTAACACCTCCATCAGGAGTCTCTGTCTGGTGCTAAGGTATCCTGAACACCTTTCCAACACTTGTTAATTGCTTTTTTAAGAAAAACGAGGGCTCAGAATCTTCAACAGTTCCTAGGCAGACCCGGAGAACGTTTCAACAGTCACATTCTGTGCTAGTGCTTCTCGGCGCCCCAGCCTCTCCCTCCCTGTACTCCCTAGAAAGCATTACCAGGCTTCCTGGCCCTGGGTCAGCCATGGGGGCACTGGCTGGAAACCGGAGGACAAAGGGTCAGCGTGTCTCTGCCCTGCTCGCTTTCCGTCTTGAGCCACTTTCCTGGTGGTGGCCTCCTCCTCCTCACCATGACGACAGCTCCAAGGTTCATGGTCACTTCTGCAGCTCTTACAGCCTCCAGAACAGGGCTCCCGCCCTTTTCTCCTTCCGCCCACCCCGGGCTGGTAACGGCGCCCAGCTTCTGGGAGTCTGGGTCTCTTAGCCCTTCCTCTGCCTCTGTAAGAAGTTCTTTCATTCAAGTGCCTTCCTTTGAACCATTTGGGGGATTCTGTTCGCTGCAGGGACCCTCCCTGACACATCCTTTTTATGACAAGGGATCTAATCAGGGTAACGATCTAAGCCAGGGGTCTCTGTGTGGCCGCCTGACCAGCGGCAGCCGCCGTTGGGAACTTTGGAAGCCAATTCTTGCGCCTCACCCCAGACTTACCGAATCAGAAACTCAAGAGGGGGACCACTCCTGGTTTTCAGGGGCCCTCCAGATTATGCAGTGCACACCCACATAGGGCCACCCCTGATCTAAAGATCCCTTCTAAACGTAGGCATAAGAGAGTGAGTGGACTTCAGGAAAAACTGAGTCAATGCTAGCCGGTCGGTGCCAGCATCTGGCAAACAGAGAGCAGCTGGAGCGGGAATGATGAAACAAGTGCACACTGCCTGGATACAAATAGCGCTCACACTTACTGTGCGTGCAGTGACACGCACGCATGTGCGAAGAAAGGAAGTGCGAAGGACAGTGGGCTGGCATCTCTGGGCAGACCCAGGGGGCCTTGCCCTGGTGACACCAGGAAAAGCTCACTAATCACGGAGATGATTGTTTCGAGTCTCCGAGTCTCTGAAACTTGCTGCTAATGGCTTGATTTGCCGCTGAGAACCGGTGACCTCCAGGAACAGAAGAAAGGAAATGATTTCTCATCAGGAGTGAGGCTGGTGGGGTGACAGCTAATCCTGTTAGCTGCACTTCTTGCCTTTTTAAAAAACAGCTTTGTGGCACCAACTCTGACCCCGCATTGATGGAATTGATGGGTTTGCAAGAACGGTTTCCCTTTCGTCCCATCCCTCCCTTACTGAGACAGTTTCCAGAGCCAGCTCCCTGGCTGAGCAGAAAATCATGGGCGGGAAGCTTGTCTGGGGTGTGTGACCCTGGCTGGGGCCTCACCCCTCTGTCTCCCGGTTTCTGCCCGTGAAAAATGGGCATACCAAACTTGTCGTGAGCATTCAATGAGACACTGTCTATAAATCACAGAAGCTGACACTTGGAGAGTATTCCAGAAAGCTAAGTATTACTATTACTGTCTAATAAGTATAATTATTAGCAATTATAATAATTAGAAGAGGCTGTGAGGCGTAGGAGTGAAAAGCACAGACCTGGGCCAAACCACCTAGATGGACGCCCAGTCCTACCAGTTACTCACTGGGACACTGGGCACGTGACACGGTATGTTCCCCTTGGGCCTGTTTTCTTGCTTGTAAATTGGGGATAGAGATCGTACCCACTTCATGGATTATTGTGAGGATAAACTGAGGCAACCAATGAGTGATGTGCGTCTGGCGGTGCCTGGCACACAGCAAATGTTACACAAGCATTACTGGTACTATTACTGTGTGGTTGGTATTCCCATGGGATGCAGCCCGGGCAGCCTGGAACACGTGCGTCTCAGCCACTGGAAAAATAAAACCCTTCTGGGGAGCAGAGGGAATTATGGCACAATCATACGAAATCCCAAGATGCAATGGCACTTCAAGAGAAAACATTTTTCCCTCCAAACCCATCCGTTTAATATGTCAAATCAATAAGTCACGGGGCTCGGTGACACGCTCCCTGAAACCCAGCAAGTGAAATCATGTAAATGACGTGGGCCTGGGCACAGGGGCTGAGGTTTTGTGGGGAAAGGGGCTCAGAGAGGACCTGCAGCGCGGCCAATGGATGGTGGCTGCAGCCCTGGGTTCCAGCCCTGCTGCTGTGGGACTTCTGGAAGGTCCCTGTGCCTCAGTCTCCCTCCCAGTAGGAGAAGTGGATTCCCAAACAAGCTGCCTACAGGCCAAATCCAGCCAGCAAACATGACTTGTTTGGCCCACACAGTATTTCAAAAATATCTGAATTCATTATCTGCACTTAAAAATAGGAGACTTCACATAAAAATACAGATTTCTGGATTCGTTTGCAAAACGGTTGGATGCGGCACTACTGGACCTGCCTCTCCGCATGATGACAACCGTGGGGCTGGGCGGGGCCTCACGCAGCGCACAGGCGGAGGGGCGAGCACGGAGCCCCACCCCGCCCACCCCCGGACCCGCCACCCCCGCGCGGTTCCTGCCTCGCTCAGTTTACAGCCCCCGCAGGAGGACGGCGAAAGTCGTTTCTGCCCCTGACACTCCAGCGGTGTGACATCGTAAGGCCCTACAGGGCCGTCCCTGTCACCGACATGTGGGAGTGGAAGAGACAGCAAACGCTCCCATATCCAGCTTGCTCAGGAACAGGGGCTTCTAACAAACGCCACGCCACCCCACACACGAGGGTGCCAATTTTAAAAGGGTGAGATGGAAAGGAAAGGCATTCAGCTCTAAAAATACGCCTGGATGGGTTTAAATGAGCCAGACCAGTGATGTGAGAGCGATTTCCCAAGAGCCGTCAGCATCGCCGGTCTGAGAGGTCCCGTGAGGTGCCCACGGCCACGACCTGGGGAATCTCCCTTTAGTGAGACAGGACCTCCGAGGCTTTGACTGGAGGGCGCATGCCGACCCCCGGGGACTGTCCTTGTGGGATGTGCAGAAACACTGGGAACGCTGATTGGCTGTTCCAATGCCAAACAGTGCGCTGCCCTGGAAACGCAGGGCCTGGTGGGGCTGTTCTCTGTGTCACCACTTCTAGAGCCTCATGACTCAAAGCCGGGTCCACAGAGCAGCAGCAGAAGCCCCTGGGAGCCTGTGGGAAATACAGAATCTCGGCCCCACCCAGACCGACTGACTCAAGATCTGCCTTTTAAGCAGATCCCCAGGGGGTCTGGTCAAGTGTGAGGAGCTCCACTCTAGAGGGTGACATTCAGGTGCCTTAGTGTGGCTGTCAGGGCCACACAGGCTGACAGGCGGGTCCCAGGCAGCTTCACTGAGCGTTGAACATTCCGCACCCTGTCGTGTCTCCAGCAGGGCCCCAGCCCTGGGACAGCTGTCCCCTTCTGGCCGGCAGACACCCACCACATCCTAAAACACTCCAGAAAGCCCACGTCCAAAAGCCACGTCCTCACATGGCAGAAGGGACTCTGCAGGCGCAGCTGTAAGCTTGAGAAGGGGACGTTATCTTGGATTATTTGATGGCGCCAAGGTAATCACCGGATCCTTATAAGAGGGAGGCAAGAGGGTCCGAGTCAGGAACAGGAACTGTGACAACAGAAGCAGAGGTTGGAGTGACCTGGGGTCATGAGCCAAGGAATGCAGCAGCCTAGAGAAGCTGGAAAAGGTAAGGACACAGGCTCTCAAGGAGCCTCCAGAAAGGGAGACACAACTGCTGAGTCTTTGACTTTAGCCCATAAGACTCATTCCAGAATTCTGACCCCCAGAACCATAAGATAATAAATCCATGTTGTTTTAAGCCATTAAGTCTGTGCTAATCTCTCACAGCAGCAATAAGACACGAACACACCTTCTTTCTTCATTCAAGGTCACCTCCTCTAAGAAGCCTTGCCTGACCACCCTAGCCCTCGCTGTGGCCCTCAGACAAACCTCAGCAAAGAAGGATGTTCCTTCACCCCTTTCAGGTCAATGCCTCACTGAGGTGGAGAGAGCCTGAATGTGGAGGTTAAGCAGGTCTGAACTCGACCTTGAGCCTCAGGCTCTTTGGCTATAAAATGGAGTCAACACTGCCAATCTCACACGTTTTCAGGCTGAGCTAAATTGGATTCTGCTGCAAACTCTCCAAGTGGTTTCTGGCACACTCCAAGTCCTCTGCAAATGCCAGTGTCGCAAGCTGGCGAGTTGGGCCCGGAAAATCAAGTCTTTCTCCTCTGCTCCCACAACGGGACAGACGAGTTTACTGCTGGAACGGATGGTGACAATGGCGTCTTGCTCCCTAGAATTCCACCACGCTCCCGTCTGTGTCAATTTAGAAATGACTCTACCAGACATGCCCTTTAGAAATGGCTCTGTGGAATCTGGGGACAGTCCCTGAGTATTTGAGATGTGTCGTGGTGCCCTTGACCTTCAGCATCCGATGACAATGATCTTTCTCTTTAGAATCCAGAAACTGGCCTTGAAAATAAGCTCTGGCCCCATGGGCTGGGACCTGGGAAGGAGGCGGGAAGAACACAGACTCCACGGGCGAGATGTGGCCCCATCCCCCACCCCCCATCTGCGTGGGAAAGTTCTCTCACCTCCCTGGGCCTCCCCTGCCCCCATCTCTAAATGGGGTTGCTGTGAAGGCAAAGGAAATAGGACAGGTAGGTCAGAAGTTACAACCCAGCCTAAAGTCAAGTTTTTGAGTTTTTGTTCTGTTTTCTTTTTTGTTTGTTCTGTCTCTCTACCTCTCTCTGTGCGTCTCTCTGCCTCTCTCTGTCTCTCTTGGTATATGTGGCATTTTAAACAATTGGAATTAGATGCTAACATTTAAAAATGGGAAAATCACATGAAAATTTAGACGCTTGGAAATCTGGCAGACCAGGGCCACATTCCCCCATGAAGACGGAGGCTGGCGCTGAGCGGTGGCAGCTCCCTGCAGGCAGGTGGGTCCT
The DNA here is from genome assembly GCF_036562045.2 of Rhinolophus sinicus. Lineage (NCBI taxonomy): Eukaryota > Metazoa > Chordata > Mammalia > Chiroptera > Rhinolophidae > Rhinolophus > Rhinolophus sinicus. The sequence continues at coordinate 16,854,140 of NC_133767.1, forward strand.
CTCCACTTTCCACAGTCCCCACCCTGCCGTGGAGGCTGAGCACCAGCCCAGGGAATCACCCCAGAGCACAGAAGGGTACCTCGCAATGAGAGCTGGAAGAAAGCAGCGAGAGGGGAGAAAAGGCCAGGTGGTGTGCAGTCGGGGACAGAGCTGGGCAGGGCTTGGGAGGAGGTTGGCATGGGAGGCTGGCATAGGCCCTGCATCAAGAGGGCCTGCCAGACACCCGCTGCTTACTTGCCAGCTGCCAGCCAGGAGGAGTGGCCCCTGAAAAACATGCCTGTGGAGATTTCCAGTCAAGATGGCAGACTAGGTAAATGCTGTCCTCACCTCCTCTCAGGAACACATCAGTTACAAACCACAGAACAGCCGTCATTGAGCATTGCCTGAAGTCTAGTTGAATAGAAGCCCTACAACCACGGACATACAGAAGAAGACACCGCGAGACTGCCCCTCCCTAGATCAGGGTATCAGTGCTGGGGAGAGAAGTCCCCATAACTTCTAGCTGTGAAAACCAGCAGATTGTGGCTGAGTGAGACAGAGGGCAGCTGCACTCCCAGGCACTCTTCTCAAAGGGACCACGCATGGACTTACTCACTGATGGAATCACTCGCTCTGAGCTTCAGTGCTGGGGCAGCAGCTCGAAACGTCCCAGGGACATATGATTAGGAACTGAGTTGTCTGGCTTCAGGGTGAGGGCTTGAGGGGCAGCTTTCTCCCCAAGGGACGGAGAAGCTGGTGGAAGCCATTGTTTCTTTGTTAAGACCTCCCCTCCCAGCGTGCAGATGCAGGCAGACACCATATCTGAGTCTCCGTTAAACTGGTTAACACCTTTCATCTGTCCCGCCCTGTGATTCCCCGAGACCCCACCCAGCATTTGGGCACACCCAAGCCACTTCCAGTGGCCTTTCTGTATAAACAGCCTGCCTTGGCTTATGCTACAGACATTCCTAAAACCTCTCAAAGGTTCACAAAACCCAAACAAGCAGCATTTGGCTTTGACACGTCCCGTACCTCTGGCTGAGCAGCCCTAAACCCATCACTAGCAACAGCTGCCTTGGTTTGCAGCTTGGCCTCTCAAGGCATCTCCAAACCGAGTGTGAGCAGCAGCCATCTCTGGATTGCTTTGTGGCTCATGCCAGGTGGCCCCAGGCAGGGCACAGACTGTGGCTGAACTTGGCCTGCAGTGGGTCCCCTCCCAGGAGGCCCCAGGGCTGGCAGACCCAGTGGCCAGCTTCAGACTGGGCCAGAGCATCATGGCCACCTCCAAGGATGACACACCCAAAGGGGACACTGGGCAGGCACCAGAGCCCCGCTAAAGTGAATCCTGCTCTGTAGGATCAGCCCCTGCACCACAGCTCCTCCCCTGTAGTCACGGCCAGTCCTCACAGCCAATCAGCCTGCTGGTCAATCACTCACACTAATGTGCAAACAACAACCAAGTTTCAACTACCACAGGAGGGCACACACAACCCACACAAGGGACACATTCCCAGCTCAGGTGACCAGGGAGACTGTGCCACTGAGCTCCACAGCACACCTATTACTTAAGGCCACTCTACCATGACCTGGAGGCATAGCAGCCCTACCTATACACAGAAACAGACACAGGGAGGCAGCCAAAACGGGGAGACAAAAAATCATGTCCCAAATAAAGGAACAGAACAAAGCTACAGAAAATGAACTAAACAAAATGGAGACAAGTAATCTACCAGATGCAGAGCTCCAAACACTGGATATAAGGATGCTGAATGAGAACTTCAGCAAAGAGTTAAGAAATAAAAAAAATGGAGACAGAAAACATAAAAAAGAACCAGTCAGAAATAAATAATACAGTAACTGAGATGAAGAATACATTAGAGAGAATCAACAGCAGATTAGATGAAGCAGAGGACTGAAACAGCAATTTAGAAAATAAGGTAGCAGAAAACACCCAATCGGAACACCAAAAAGAAAAAAGAATCCCCCCAAATGAGGATAGTTTAAAGGGTCTCTGGGACAACATCAAGAACACCAACATTCACATCACAGGGGTACCAGAAGGAGAAGAGAGAGAGCAAGGAATTGAAAATCTATTTGGAGAAATAATGACTGAAAACCTCCCTAACCTGGTGAAGGAAATAGACATACAAGCCCAGGAAGCACAGAGAGTCCCAAATAAGATGAACCCGAGGAGGCCCACACCTAGACACATTGTAATTAAAATGCCAAAGGTTAAAGACAAAGAGAGAATCTTAAAAGCAGCAAGAGAAAAGCAGTTAGTTACCTACAAGGGAGCTCCCATAAGACTGTCAGCTGATTTCTCAACAGAAACTTTGCAGGCCTGAAGGGAATGGCAGGAAATATTCAAAGTGCTGAAAAGCAAGGACCTACAATCAAGATTACTCTACCCAGCACAGCTATCATTTAGAATTGAAGGACAGATAAAGATCCTCCCAGACAAGAAAAAACTAAAGGAGTTCACCAACACCAAACAAGTATTACAAGGAATCTTAGAGGGACTTTTTAAAGACCAAAAATAAAAACTAAAAAATGTGAAAAATAAACATCAATTACTACATATGTAGCAACAATAACTTTAAATCTAAAAGGATTAAATACTCCAATCAAAAGATAGGTAGCTGAAAGGATAAGAAAACAAGACGCTTACATATACTACCTACAAGAGACTCACTTCAGACTGAAAGACACACAAAGACTGAAAGTAAAGGGATGAAAAAAGATATTTCATGAAAAGAAATGAATGAATGAATAAATAAAAGCTGAAGTAGCAATACTTAAACCAGACAAAATAGACTTTAAAACAAAGGCTGTAAGAAGTGACAAAGAAGGACCCAGTAATCCCACTTCTAGATATGTATCTGAAGAAACCCAAACACTACTTTGAGGTGAGATATGTATCCATAAGTTCATTGCAGCATTGTTTACAATGGCCAAGATGTGGAGGAAGCCTGGGTGTCCATCAATGGAAGAATGGATAAAGAGGAGGTGGTACATACTATGTTTTCCCGAAAATAAGACCTAAATGGAAAATAAGATTTTTCAGGATGACATCCCCTGAACATAAGCCCTAATGCATCTTTTGGAGCAAAAATTAATATAAGGCCCAGTCTTATTTTCGGGGAAACATGGTATATACAACAGAATATTGCTCGGCCAGGGAAGGGAATGGGTTCCTGCCATCTGTGGTGACATGGATGGACCTGGAGGGTATGGTGCTGAGTGGAGTGTGTCAGACAGAGAAAGACAGATGCAATGTGATTTCACTTATATGTGGAATCTAAAGAACAAAATAAACAAACACATGAAACAGAAAGAAACAAATTCATAGATACAGAAAATATTTTGATGGTTGCCAGATGGGAGGGAGGTTGGGAATGAGTGAGAAAGGGAAGGGATTAAGAAGTGCAAATTGGTTGTTACACAGTAGTTATGGGGATGTAGGTATAGCATAAGGAATACAGTGAATAATACTGTAATAACTATATACGGTGTCAGATGGGTACCAGATTTATTGGGGTGATAGATGGGAGGGGAGTTGAGGGGCAGGGTGGAAAAGGTGAAGGCATTAAGCAGTACAAATTGGTAGTTACAAAATAGTCCTGGGGAGGTAAAGTAAAGCACAGGGAATACAGTCAATAATATGGTAATATGGCCAGGTGTGTGCTAGATTAGTCAGGGGGATCACTTCTTAAATTATATAAATGTCTAACCACTATGCTGTACGCCTGAAATTAATATAAAATAGTGTTGAATGTCAACTGTAATTGAAAATTTTAAAAAGGGACAGAAAAGGTGAAGGGGCATAAGAGGTCCAAATCTCCAGGTATAAAACAGTAAGTCATGGGGATGTAATGAACAGCCTGGGGAATATAGTCAGTAATACTGTGACAGCGTGGGACGGTGTCAGATGGTGCTGGGCTTACGGTGAGCCCTTCTTTGGGTATGTAAATGTTGAATAACTCTGGTGTACCCCTGAAACTAATATTGTGCGTTAGCTATATTTTAATAAAAATCTTTAAAAGAAAAAAAAAATCATGCCTGTGAACATAGAATGGGGCTGGTCACTGCGGACAAAAGAAAAGAAGGAAAATGCTTACTTTCCCAGTGGGTAAGGGCATGGCTTGGGTAGCCAGACCACCTGCAGGCAAACCCCAGCTCTGCTGCTGACTTGCTGTGTGCCCTTGGGCAAGTTACTTCACCTCTCTGAGCCTCAGTTTCCTCATCTGCCTCAGGTGGTTGCAAGAATTAAATGAGACATGTAAAGAGGCATAACCCAGGTTTAGTTCATGAGAGACCTCAATATGTGCTAGCTGTCCCCATTTAACAGATAAGAACATTAAGGTTGAGAAAAAAGAAAGACAAAGACTCATCTGTCTCAAGCGTGACAGAGCCAGGCTAAGTGGGTGGTAGGGAGACACTGTCCAATGGGGTGCCATGGATTCAATATGTGCCCCGGACCCCAAGACCAGGCAGGCTCTATCCCACTGCCCTTTGCCTCCCTGCTGAATCCGGGGGCTCCTGTGGCCCTGATGGCATTTGACTTCCCCTCCCTAACCCTGACCTCTAAAGTAAGTGTCTCTCCTCCCTTAAACCTGTGAAATAGCAGTTACTGCACCAAACCAATGTCTGAAACCCAGACTCTGTGTCAGCTACTATGGGGGGTGCACAGGCGAACAGGACTTAGGTCCAGCCCTCTGGGAACCCCAAATTTAACCTGAGGGGTAAGATACCCCCCGCCCAATAATGACAACTATCTTTTATGTCACCCAAGCAGTGCCACCCATGGTGCCAGGCCCTTGTAAATAAAAACCCCTTTCATCTCCACAACAACCCTATGACTTGGGTGCTATTATTATCTCCAGGGTATAGATGAGAGGAAACTGAGGCACAGAGAGGTTAAGCACCCAGCCAAGAACCCCAGCTAGTAAGAGAAAGAGCTGGGCTTTAAAGCCCGGCCAGACCCCTGCACTACAAGCCTGGCTGGCCTCCTGGCTCTGTTTGCCAGCGCGACAAAGGGTCTTTGCAATGACCCCCTGAGTGGCCTGGACGGTTCCTCCCAACAAGCATTGGAGTTAGGCGCTGCGCGCTCCATCTTACAGATGAGAACACTGAGGCACAAAGGAGGCAAGTGATTTTCCGAGGTCCCACAGTGGAGGCGCCCCGCTCTGCCTGCGACCCCCCCCCCAGCTCTTTGCAGGGGTTCTGCGCCTCTCTAGGCCAGGGACCCCTATGGCATCTCATGAAGTCTAAGTGCTTTCTCTGAATACGGTTTTAAATGGATAAACATACAGAGGATTACAAAGGAAACTGATTATATTGGAATGGAGTTATCAAGACATTTTAAAAAAATCAGATTATAAGATTAACCCACATGCTGCTTTACTAATGCATGAAATAACAAGATCTAGTGGAAGTCTAATAACTTCCACCACTTGGAAGCAGCAAGAAGGAAGAGCTTTCAAGATCTCCACAAACCCAGTCACGTGCCATAAAAGTCTGCGAGGCCCATGGGCGAAAAATCCCAGGTGGGGCTGGGACTCCACACGCCACAGAGGGAAAGATTAACTGTCAATCAGTGGCCCCCACCCCCCCGTCAGCCTTATCTCCCCAGCCTCATTTCCAACACAAACGTACGAAACTCATTCCCACCTCAAGGCTTTTGCACATGCTCTCCCCACCTTTGCGAGAAACATGGAGACAAGGAATATTTTACTTCCTTCCTTAAGTAAAGGCACAGGCACAATCATACATGAGAAGGGACACTGCTTCCATGTCAGGATGTGGTGACAACCGCAGCCATCAGAAGGGCCCATATCCCGGATAAAGGGAGAGGCCGCAGCTCAGTGCCAACTAACTGGTGGGTGTGTGTAACCAGGCTTGCCAAATCTTACAGCTTTTCCAAGGAAGCCAGAAATACTGATTTGTATGCGACACGCCCCATTTGGAAACCTCAGCGATGAATTCTAATGTTTTCAAACACCACGTGAGTCAATTAAACACAGGCGAGGCATGCTGGCCGTAGGGCACCAAAGCACAACCCTTCACAGACCTCAACTTCCAGTCCTAACTGTGTCCACGCCACTGCCTTGCTCTGATGGTAAAAATTCACCCCAGAGAGAGACCACGAATCAAACAAGGTCACACAGCCTCCAGGAGCACACTGGGCTCCAAGCCGGGACGTCTGATTCTTCCCAACCAACTTTTCTTTAAGTCCTGCTATGTACTAGGCGAGACCACACACAGGCGGATAATGCCACCCAAGTTAATGCCAGCAACTCTAAGGCAAGCTGGACAGAACAAGGAAAAAAATGTGGGCAGAAATCTTTTAGGGCTTATCTGCAAGGAAGCGTGAAGAAGGGTTAGTGGAGCAAAGGATGGACTTCTGAGTAGGACACTGCGGGGTGGGGGGAACGCCTGACTGACTGTGCCCGAGTCTCTCTTGCACTCCAATCTCTATTTTATTACCCAGGAAGACAGAATCTTTTCTTTTGCTACCCTCACCCTCCATCTAGCAGAAGGTTATAAAAATATCTAGACTCCCCAATTCAGGGGTTTATTCTCACATCTGGGAAGCACCCACAAAGCCTTTGCCAATATAAATGGCATTTCCTTTGGTATTTTTAAAGTTCAGAGGATCCAAGAAGCTCTGCCAGCTGGAGGGGGCCTTGGAGACCACAGCTTCCAAGCGCTTCATGAATGAGGTTTAAAAACAAAATGTTTTTACGGAGGCCCCAAAGGTTAGATTTCCAGATATCTCACACACACACACAAAAGAAATGAACATAGTGAAAATCATGTGGACAAGTATATTCTAACTCACTAGTAATCAAATTTAAATTAAAACATTCATGTGATGGCACTCCTGGCTGGTATGCTGAGCAAAGGTTTTCAAAAGGTTTTTCTTTCTGGTAGAAGACAGTGAAGGGAAAGCGGGTTTCCCCTGCAGGAACATTTACTTCTCACTGAATAGTCATGTGGTTCCCCCACATTCCCCAGGGCCCTGCACAGATGGGAAGGGCCGGGTGACTGGCCCCGGCCCCTGGGCTCTGAGCAGACACAGGCCTCACTTTTGAGCAAATGCTGAGAAACGGAAGCATGTGACCTCTCCAGCGCTCACCGCCCCCACCCCCCCCAGCTTACAGGGAGTTGGAGCCACATGTTGAGAGGCTGGTGTGCCCATTAGACTGGGTCCCTTTGCACCTAACTGTTCCTTCTAAAATGTTCGTTCCTCTTATCCTCACATGGCTGACTTCTTGTCTCCACTCAGGTCTCAGAAGAAATGCCACCTCCTCAGACAGGATCCAGAAAGGTCCCCATCTGCCCACCAATCCCACCTTCCTCTCCCTGGACCCTCCCCACTCTTGTTTAATTGTCTTCCTAGCAGCTTTCCCATTTTGAAATGATCATATTCTTGACTCAGTCTCCTCATCTGTGAAATGGGCAATCAGACTCAACAGTTCCTAAGGGTCCTTCCTCTCCAACATGACTCCCGAGACCCTAGTAGGTACCAACACCCTTCTCGGCCACCACTCACTCCCGCTCCTGGGCCCTGGGCCAGCCCAGCCTCCCTTTTGGGAATAGAACCTGAATTTCCTTCCAGGGACCACAGTTCCCCGACTCTCAGCCCTTGTGCTGTGGTGTGGTGGGTCAGACTACCCTTCCCAGTTCTAGCTGGACTGTGACCCAGGCCACAGTGGTTGGTTCGGGGATGGGCACGTGACTCAAGCTGGGCCAATCAGAGCCAGCCCTGGGACTTTGGAAAAGAGACGGTCCCTTGCCATTGGGGGTTGCTAAGCTGGAGAGGATGGAAGCCTAGCAATGTTGGGGGGCAACTCTACCACTCCATAGCCCACCTGAGAAGGAAGCTGGCACAGAGACTCCAACCAGAGAGAGGAGCTGCCTCCTGAGAGTATGGTGGGCCCAGTGTGGTGGCTGAGACCTACCCCTGAGTTACGTGAGCAACTGCCTCATTTTACCCAAGATTGTTGGAATACGTTTTCTGTCTCTTGCAGCCAAAACAGCTTTTAGCCTGCACTGTCCCTGTGAGGCTGTTTGTCACAGCCCCCAATGTTTGTTTATTGGTGAGTGTCCCTCCCAGGCTCTGAGCTCCCCAAGGCTCTGGCCTGTCTGCCCCTCCACAGCCCTGGCTGAGCGACTGGAGGACACAGGAGCTCAGGGTCCTTAATTGGGGAGCTGCTCTGTCAGTTCTAGAAGCTTCAGGCTGTGTAATCTGAGCAATTAACCTTTCTGCAGAGGCCAACGCCAATTATACCCTGGGGGCCATGTGTGGCATCTGTGTAGCAGACCAAGTGCCTCCACCGGATGCCTTGGTTTTTGCAGGACGAATGAGGCACAATCAATCCTTCCAGCCCCACTGCTGCTGCCCTGTCAGCCTGGCGTTTCTTCTTGTGGCCGCAGCCACTTCCTCCTTCCTCCCCTCTTCTTGCTGGCCCCTCATGTCCATTCCCCCCAAACTCGTCCACTGTGACCTCTGCAACGTCATCTGCAACTTGCCCAGGCCCCAGTCCTCCAGCGCCCCTAAACCCTGTGGGGTAGGTTGCAGACATGGCCCCAGGCTTCACCTTTTTGTGCATCTGTGCCTTCTGCAGTAGCCCCCTGCTCAGACTTGGGGCTCAGCCATGTGACCTGCTATGGCCAGTGGGGTGCTAGCAAGTGGGACACAGCACATTGCATAACTGGGGGGTGCCCTCTCACTCCCCGCTCTGCTATCGCCAGAAGGTCATGCCGGGGACAGCCTGCGGGAGGCTGGGGGACCCGTAGAGCAGGGCTGGGTCCTCGTCATCCCAGCTGAGGCCAGGGTGGCTCAGTGACACTCCGGCTGCACCCAGACATGTAAGCAAGGCAGCTGAGGTCTGCAGGGCACCTGGCCAAGCTCCCCTGGGACTTGAGCTTGTTCCCGCACACCTGCGAGGGCTGGGTTCGCACGCGGCGTTACTGTGGCAAGAGATAAGCAGCACATCTCCATCCCCCAAATACCTCCAGCCTTCGCGGGCGCTCTCCCATCTGCCGGGCGGCCTCCCTGCTCCCCGCTCTCATCTGCCTGGCCAACTCCTACACATCCCTCAATGCTCGGCTCAATGTCTCGTCCAACATGAAGTTACCTTCAGCGACTTCCTCCCCCAGCCCTGCCCCGGGGCCCATCAGTCATTCTTGGAGCCTCTGCAACACCACTCTGTTAAAACAGGCTGCAGTCAGATGGAGGGGTCCACGGGCTGGCACCACTGCTCACTAGCTCTGGGGGCTTTGGGCCCATCAGTTCACTTTTCTAAACCTGTTTCCTCACCGGAAAGTGAGGACGAGGATAAGAGCACGTGCTCGCAGACCATCCACGGGAGCGGCTGAGCCGGGTCTGGCAAGAAAGAAATGGGCTGAAACCCAGCGGTTGCCCTTGTCACTCTGGAGCTTACCGTACCACGAGGCAAGTCTGATCTGCCGCCCCCCACGAGATGTGGGGCCCTCGGAATCAGGACCCATACCTTGTTCACCACTGTTTGCAGGGAGCCTGGCCCAGAGAAGGAAATCTAACGCAACGATGGAGAAGGTAAAGAAACTGACCCAACACCCACCATGACCCCCCCACTCCACGCAGCTCTGGATACGCCGGCGCTGCCAATTCTCTGAGGAGGGCACAGAGAGTCCCATTTTGTTGCGAAGAAAACCATTGTTCAGAGACGCAACGTAACGTGCCTATGATCACAGGGCATTTATAAATATAAATATAGCAAATACATAAATATGATATTATAAATAAAAAGTTTGCTGAACCCTAGACTAGAGCAATGAGCTACACTCACAGACCGAACTTCATCATTTTCATTTTTTAAACTTGGTTTTTAAAAATTGAAAGTATTACATGCTCATTGTGAAAAACTTTGAAAATACAGAAACATGAAAAACAACAACACAATTTCTGTATAAGATCACCACCCGGCAATAGCCATTGGTGAACTTGGGGGATAGTTCCTTCTGTTTTTCCTTCTTGACTGTATCTGTGGGTTTCTCTCCCGCCCTATAACCGGGAACACGCTGATCATGCCATTTTGCTGCTTTTGACTTAATATCATCTCAGGAGCATTTTTCTGTGTGGCTTAATTACATTCAATTTTTGCTATGATAAGTAATGATGCGATTAGCATCCTTGTACACACATTTTTGTTGACAATATGAAATATTATATAGTCGTCCAAAATGAATTCTTCAAGGAATTCTAATGATATAGAGCCGGCCACGGCTGCACAAATGATACTGGCAAACAGACTGGAAGCCCTGCGGATGGCCTGGCGGTCGGAGGATCGTTACATGAACTTGGTACCTCACGGGATGCAATATCCTGTAGCACTTAAACGTGACGATCACAGAGAACAGAAACATGGCTACCTTACGGAGCCTCAGTTTCCTTATCTGCAAAGTGGGGCTACACCTTGCGGAGGATTAAAGAAGATGACATTTTTAACGCCTCCAGCACAAATCAGCCTGGCTGAACGCTGTACCCTCTACGAGAGCCATTACTATTTAAAAGGAGGGGGAATAGGATACAAGCAGCGGGAAAAGGGGGAAAGCAGGTTGATAGGTTAGTCCTGCCTCCTACCAGCTGTTAAATAGTTTGGAGCTTGCCCCTGGCTACCCCCACGCCGAGGGAAAGCAAGTGTCTGGAAGGGGCCCCAGCAAAGCGGCAGGCGCTACACTCCCAGCGCTCTGCAGCTACGGGATTACTGTTCCCCCATCATTTGTGTCATAATTGAAGGGCCGTGATCTCAAATGGCTTTGATGAGAACCTACCTGCAACCAAGAAAGGAGCAAATGGCTCCTGATGGCAGACATAATGGATCCGCTACCACACAGGCACTGATGGGCTCTGAGGTAGGGCCCAGCCGAGGGCTGGGGCAACTGCTGGTGGGGACAGAGAAGCATTTGGTCCCCAAAGGGTGCGTGCAAGCATGTGTGTGTGTGTGTGTGTGTGTGTGTGTGTACGTGCACACACCTGGTTTCAAACCCAGGAGGCAGAGAGGGGCAGGGTGGGGGTCTGAACACGTGGCATGCTGCCAAGAAGTCTGGTGATTTAGGGCTGGCTGGGGTGGAGGGCTTGCCAGACTTCTACTTCAGATAGAAAAGAAATATTTGAAAGCAAAGCAATCCATGAACACCAGGAGGCCTTGGGGGCATCAATAAAGATGGCACACAACGCAGGGCAGCGAGCAAACAACCACAGTGGAGAGCCAACCTGGTCTTACTCATCCCCCGAACGAACGCTGAGTGAGAGGCACAGAGGACACGGCTGAGACCGGAACCATGAATCTACTCCCTGCAGAGACTGAAAATAAACAAGCTGCGAAATAAGTGCGATCCGTCCGACAGTGAAGCCGTAGCAGAGTGGCTGAGGGTACAGAATCCAGAGCCAGATTGTGTGGGTCCCAATTCTGGCTCTGCCCCTTTCTATGTGTGATCTTGGGCAAGTCATGTAACCTCTTTGTAATGACGCTGCTGGCGGCCTGGCCAAGTCCCCCTTCCACTGAGACTGCAGGCAACTGAAGGTTTACGCAGCCTTCAGCCGAACTGGAGCCGTCTCAGCTAAGAGATTTTGTTCCTCTCTCTCACCCCTCACGCAGCCAATGAGAGGAAAGGCCCTCCCCTGTGGCTGAAGGTGGGAGCAACTCTCCACGCCATTCACTCTCCAGACCTCCCCCCAGGGCCCGGCAGGAGCCAGTCTCTTAGACACCACGTCCTTGCTTAGACTTTCCCTGTCACATCTCACTTCCTTCACGCCCCTTCTCTTAAAAGCATCAGCCCCAAAATTCAAGGGCACCAGAATCCCCCTTTTAGGCTCTGTTTCTAGGGAACCCAGCTTCAGACACACTCACTCTTCATCGGCAAAATGGGGACAATAATAGCACCGCGCTCACAAAATTGTTGTTGACGATTAAATAGGTTAATAGATTTCCCGTTTTCCCCAGCTCGACTGAGATGTAACTGACATGGAACATTGTGAAAGTTGAAAGTGTACAACACGATGATTTGAGATACATGTACACTGTGAAATAATCACAAGAAGGTTAACGTATTTCTATGGAGGCTTAGAACAGCTCATTATAAATGCTATTTAAGCATTCACTACTGAAAAAAATTAAATTGTTTAATGCAAACGTGTCGAAGGAGCTACATTAGCTAAGAGTGTCCAGGGAAGGTGTCTATGAGGAGGTTACACCTGAGCTAAATTCTGAGCGATGGGAAGGAGCTGGCAAAGGGAAGAGCTGCATCACGAGAGAGCCATGCACAGCAAGTGCAAAGGTCCTGCGGTGGAAACAATCTTGCTTTGGGTTTCGTTCTTGCAACAGAAAGGCCAGTGTGGCTGGCTGCCCAGAGGGTTTTCAGTAAGTGTGTAGAATACTTTGATTTACATTTGCAGATCCCTGTGGCTGATGGGTTGAGAGCGCATTTACTAGCTGAACAAGTCTTTCCTGGTGGCCAGTTTCGTACAAGGCAGTGCAACAAAGACTATTGTGAAGGACTGGAAGACGGGCCTAACCTCAAGGGGCTCAAATGCAGAAAGGCAGTGAGCCTGGCATCAGTCCTCTACAATCCAGAAAGTACTGTGGGCTGACACAGAGGGGCAGGTGAAAGCTGCAGGAGTGAGGGGTGGGAGGTGCTGGACCTTAAACAATCACAGGAATGTAGATGGAGAGAGAGGGGTTATTGCAGGTGGAGGGAACAGAATGAGCAAAGGCACAGAGGTGGGAAGGAGGAGACTACGGGGGGGATTTAAAAGTCCATTCACCTGCAGTACAAGATGCCCTCATCTGAGGCCAGAGAGCCTGTGGAGACAGGTCGTGGGAAATCGTGGGTGCCAGGTGAGAATCTGAACATGCCTGCTAAAGCAGTGGAGAACTAGCCTCAAAGTTTTGAAGAGATGAGTTTTAAACCATTTGTTTGTTGCATATGGAATATGAAATGTATATCAGTCGTCTTTGAGTTGTGAGGGATAGAAAAAGCAACCCAGACAGGCTGAGACAGAGAATAGTTTTTATCAGCTGAAAAGTGTCAAGGCAGGTCCACCTTCAGGACCAGCTGGATCCAGGACCTCTACCTTTTGGCTCCACATTGTGGCGTGGTCCTCATGCAGTGGCAAGACAGCTGCTGGTAGCCTTCAAGCCAGTGGAGTGCTGGCAAGCCGGCTGTGGGGGGAAATATCCCTGATGGGTGGCAAATACTTCTACTGTGATTGATTTTGAGCTACCAATGTGACATCACTGAATGCGAGTTGACAAGATGTGCAAACTCAGGTTTCGAGGCCACAGGAAATAGCCCGAGTACATGCAGGCCTGTCTCCTACCACCTGCAAATCCACAGGCACAATCCTCCTCCAGGCGGTTGCAGCAAACATTTCATTACATCGCAACTTCTGTCTGGTCATGGAGACATCTCTGGACCCACCGCCATGGCCACGGATGACGGTGCAGGCCTGGGTCTTACGCCATGTTCTCAGCCTCAAAGCACGTGGCCTGAGCTTACACAGGACTTGGTGACCTCTCAGAAAACTGGAGATGGTTACCAGAAGAAGGGGTACTGGAGGGGAGGCCAATGCAATGGATCGTGCATGAGAAAACTGCACGAGAATTACTGAATGAGAAAACGGCCATGAAAACTCTTTGCAAAGTGGGAAGCCCTGTATAAGCTCCCTCACTTGCTGGACACTTTTATTCTTAGCCTGCTGCTCCAAGATGCTGATACATGTGACTTAAAGCCCCATAAAATGCTACTGCAGACACCTCCGGGAGCTTGTGGTCGTGAGACGAATGCTGCACAGCCCCCTTTCCTCACCCGTGGCAGACATTGCTAATTGATCATGGCACTTTCCCACAGAGCCTGGGTGAGACTCACAATCCTTCTCCACAAAGCTGTCCAGGCAGGCACGACCGAGCAGAGAAGGGGTGAAAGACAAAAATCTTCTTGTTATCCTGAAACGAGTCCAACTCATCACAAACCAGAGGAGAAACAGGCCCAGAGAGGGGTACCACTGGCCCATTTCACTGAACAAGCGATTAGCAGTGCTTCCAGCTCTTAATTAAACCTGGTAACATCCAAGATGACTCATATGGAGGGATGAGTCAGGAGCAAAGAAGGTTCAAGGACGTGGGGGACGCCCAAAGTGGTAATGGCTTCACATCGCCATTGGAATAAACTCCAAATTCCCTGTGATGGACTCAAGGCTTTCTATCAGCTGGCCCCTGCCTTTCTCTCTGGCTTCATCTCCGACCGCCTCCCCTCCCATGCCCCAGCCGTTCTGTCTGTTCCCCCCATCATTGTTTTGGCAGGAGGTCCCCCAGGGGAAACAAAGGCGTTCCCACAAGCCCCAGGCTCACATCCCCCCAGCTGAGCCCACAAGCCCCACAGAAGGAGAGCTCCCCTTTCCTGGCAACTGCAGCAAGACCTCCAGGCTTGAGTCTCAGGGGGCGACTAGGAGCCAGAACCCATCACGGCAGCCAAGGGGATAGAAAACTCGCATTGGCTGGGCCTGGATCCTGTGCCCACCCCTGGAGAGCAGAGTCACAGATAGTAATGGAGAGGTGGCTTCCCATGAAGAAATTACAGTGAGTGACAAAGGAAGGGAGAATGGGTTCCACATTACACTCTGGTTGACAATGCAGAGTCCATACAATTTGGTTGTCACCTGGAAGGAGGCATAGGAGACAGGTGGTCTAAATGCTTATTTATGTCCTAGGACCAAGAGCAAGGGGTGCAGAGGTAAATGGATCCACTTGTATCCCATCTCCCCTCATGAGGGTCCATCCTACCCCATGACAAAGGGCATGTTCAGAGGGGGTGGAAATATTGAGGCATCTTGCCTGGAGGGAAGGGACCTCTTATGATGTCATCAGAATGTCCTCCTTTGAGGCCCTACATGGCCATTGTACTTCCAGAGGGCAAAAGAAAAAAGAAGATGTGTCCTATTTTAAGCTCCCCCCCCAAGCTCTGAATAGCCAGCTCTCACGTCCAGGTTCCTGCAACATCCAGGCTCGGTGGTGCCACGATCAATTAGCAATGTCTGCTGTGGGTGGAGGAGTGGACACAGTGGTTGGCCTGCTGTGTAGTTGCTGACCCCAGTCCATGGACTTTCTTGGACTCTAGCATGGTTGCCGAGGCCAAAAAGACCGCCTCCTGGACTTGAGCTGTCAGCACACCAGGCTGACTTACTTAAAATGAACAGAATCACGAAGTCGTTATTTAACGGCTGCAAAGCACTTCCAGGAGTCTTTGGGGGCAGAAGCCACCACCTCCAGGGGAACAGCAGCACGTTCTGTCCTCCACCCCGGCTGCGTGACCCTCTCTCTTTCATCCTCTCTCCCGTAGCAAGTGTTTTCCCACTTGCTCTCTCATCTTCCAAAACGGGAACGAGCCATGTTTTGCTCAGGAAAACGCAGAGCATCCCGGGAGCGTGGGTACAGGCGCCATGCCGGGAAGCCGCTGTGCATCCCTGCACGCGCCCGCCCCCCTCCCAGCGGCAGCCTGCGGCAGCCCTGTGAAGGGCTGAAAGGCCCTCAGGGAACCTGTAATTAAATCCCAGCAGACTGCCAAGTCTCCTCCTTGCAAGGGGAGAAAAGAGCAAGGCGCAGCGGGAGTGTCCAGACAGAGCTGAGCAGAGACAAGCAGCCAGGGACAGAGGTGGCTGGCCAAGAGCAGACAGCGTGGGGAGCTGGGGATACGTTTCGTCCCAGGGAACGTGGGGGCCAGATGGAAGCAGGTGATTTCTGGCCAGGCCCAGAAAGGGAAGGACTAGAAACTTTTACATTCTGTGCGATGGAAAGGAATCAGCCCGGGTCCCTACTCATTCTAAAACTCTATTACCCATCAATCCAGCTGGCGAGCAAACATTTGCTGGGACCAGAACCTCTCATCACGCATACATCCATTGTGTCATTCCCCTGCCCTAATACGGCCTGATTCTCAGCAGATATGCACATGTGCAGCCATTGATGGCTCAAATAGTGACATCCTTTCATATCAGTGTGGACCGATAAGCAGTTGCTATTCTGAGCACCCCCCCCAGATGACCCCCATGCACACCGCTCCCCCCTCTCTCCAAGATGTGCTGCAGCCACACAGCCAGCAGCTACTGTTCTTCCTGTGGAGTCTTCAAGATTTTGAATATCATTCTTCTTGCTGTTTGAAGTCCATAGCCTTTCACCTGGCGTGTCCGTTCTAACTCCCACTCTAACTCAACTTTCCAGCCCCATGTGCCACAACCCAACCGCCACGAACCCCAGTGACCTGCACACAAGGCACATTCTCGCTACCTGGATTTCCCTCCCCCTTACCTTTCCTCCCAACTCCTACCCCTCCTCCAAAAGCCTTCTCAATTCATGCCCCAGGTCGTCACTGAGCTTCGTGCCCACTCAGGGAACTGGCTTGAAAGCTTGGATACGGCCTTGTGGATAACAAGGTTTCTATCGGTTTCTTTTCCAAGTTCCTGTTTTTGTGACGTGGCTTCGATGGGCGCCCTCTCCTACAATGAGTACTCGGCTCTGACCATACCGACCACCCACCGTTTCTGGCAGCAGCAAGCAGCAAGGAGACAGACCAAGGCGTCAGGATGTCACAATGTCTAGGAACGCAAGCCAAGCCCCCAAGACCACCAGGAGTGCCTCTCCTTCCTTCCCCCCATCCACTGGGTCCTCCAGTCAACTATCCTGATGAACAGAACGGAACAAACCAATCCATTAACACTTCATTTATTTACCTTTGCCGTGACCAGGCCCATACATATCTCTTTATCTACCTTGAAAACGACTTATTTCTCTCTCCTCTGCACTTCTCTAGTTCCTCCACCTCTCTTGTGGCCACAAGACTGTCAAACCTGCAATTTCCACCTGTTTATCATGCCTGCGTCTCCAATGCCTGCTGTGCAAGGTATTTGTCTAATTCCATTGATCCACTGTATTCTATTTCTCCCAACAAAACATAACTAGAAAACATTTCCCAACCTGTATGGCTTTATAATTATACTTTTCTCTCCCGTGCCTATAATCAAATATATCTTGTATACGTCTTGCTTAACCTACCACATTTCCTTACTGCTTTACAAATAGATTGGCCCCCATCGATGGCCCCCATCAGCTCTAGGGGAAGACGGAGTCTCTGATGCAGGGGCTGAGCTGGATTCCCTTCCCTGGGGCTCCCTCCCCATCTCCTTTCCGTTTGTTCACTCTGCAGTTTGCCATCTCGCAGGACCCCAGCTTTCAGCACTGCCCGCTGGACAGCTCCCCAGCTCCATTTGCCATGGGTTCCAGTGCAGTGTTGGATGGCGCTCAATGCTACACACCAGCCTTCTCCCCAAACACAGAAAGGGAGAGGCATCTATGCTGATGTTCACGAATCTCCTCATCCTCCCTCGTGCTCCAGAACGGCTCCACCATTTCATCATTTCAACATGCTATTTGCATATATACATATTTGACCAATCGAACCCGTATTTACTGGCTGGGTAAAACCTGGTGTGGGGACATGGGCGGGACATGATCAGCAAGCTTTTCTCTGCTCTCTGGCCAGGGACCAGCCTCTGTGTGCCCAGCACAGGTCAGCCAGCTGGGCAACCGTTGCTGAGCCTCTGTCCCTGCACCCCAACAGGCTCCAGACACGCCCCCCCACACACAGCCAGGACAAGGACCCTCTCACCCCCACATCCCTGACTCACTCTGTCAATGCCCAGCCCTATGGCAAAAGGGGGAGACTTCACCAGAAACCCATGGTGCACAGGGTACCACGGAAAGTGCCAGGAAGAAAGAGTGTCCCTGGGAAGCTGTGTTGGCTGTTGGAAGTGAGGAGGTGTGGAATGTAAGGTTAGACAGAGGCCACACTGGGGAAAATGTTTAAATACTTATTGAAGAAGGCTGGACTCAGAATTTGGGGGCCCTGGGAAGCCACTGAAGATTTCAGAGAAGAAAAAAGACACAGAAGAGCTGAGCTTTTGGGGGGGGGAATCTGCATGTGGATACAGGATGCACAACAGGGGAGAGATGGGTAAAAGGAGGCCAGTCAGAAGAGGCCATGGTCATCCGAGGATGGTGGCACAGGCTCACTCCATGGCCGCACTCAAGGGAAGGAGGTGAGAGAGTCCCCCAGGCAGGGAGGTGGGCCCCACAGGACCAGCGGTACTTCATGTCAGGACAGGCACCCAGGGGCAGCAGGTGACGAGATGAACCAAGCCGGCAGAGAAGCAAGGACACAGGACCTACCAAGAATACAGCCCCGCCTGTAGGGTGCATGGAGTCCGGATTTCCAGGCGAGGTACCAGCACCTCCAGTGGTGACAGCAGAGAGCAGCCCAGGAGACCCAAACAAAATGCATTTGCTTCTGCCAACATCAGAGGGGAAGAAAACAACGAGCTGAATGAAGGGCTGTGCGTTGTTAAAGTCAGGGAGGCATGTTCTGTGGAAGTTTTCGTGCATGAATTGCAGTGGGACTTCTCACAGGACTTCAATAAAACAGGCTTCATGGACAGGAGACAAAGAAAAGAAGAGACAAAGCCTCATCTACCGTTCTGGTCCCATCTTCTCCAAGGAGAGATGGTAATGTCGGATGCCATCATGGAAATTCTCTACAACTGCCTGACCGCAAGTGGGTCTGGGCTCAGTCCTGGCTCTATGACGTGTGGGAAGAGTCATCCATTGATTTGTTCCTTCACAGATGCATTCATTTACCCTCAGACATGTAGTAAGAACCTGCTACAAGCCAGGCACTGGGCCAGAAACAGCCATGATCAAGGTAGTTACGGTCCTTGCGTCTGCAGAGTTCGTTGTCAGTCTAGTGGGAGGGGGAGGGGGTATAGACAAGGGCAGCTTGATTGAAAAAACGCTTTGACAAGGAATCCCAGGGGAGAAGCAACAAGCTGGAAGACACAACGTCTGAGGCAAGGCCTGAGGAGTGAGAGGGAGTTACCTAAGTAGACATCAGGGAAGCGTCTACTGGGATGCAATTTAATTATCACAACACTGCGAGGCGGCTATTCCTACGAGCCTCGCTTTCCAATGAGGAAACTGAGGCTCCTCTTCAGAGACTGACGCCAAACCCAAGCCTTGACCTCCACACCCTCCATCTTGGTGAGATGACCTTGGCATCTCCCAGGCCCCTCGGATCCCCCTTCCATCTACCCTCCACACAGCAGCCAGAGGGACCTTTTGAAAACGCAAATCTGAGCTTGTCACCCCCTACCACAATCCTGCAGCGGCTTCCCTTACGATTCAGATGGAGGAAAGACACCTGACCATAGACTTCTGGGTCCGGTGTGGTCTGGCCCCTCCCCTGTCTCCACACTCACCCTCAAACCCCCTCCCCAGTGCCACAGGCCCTTTGCACATGCTGTTCCCTGCCTAGAATACTCCTCCACACCTTCCCCGCCTCCACCAAGCTCCAACCTTAGTTGGCTCACACCTATCCCTCAGTTCTCAGCCCAACTGTCACCTCCTCCAGGACACTCTGTGACTTCCCAGTCTAGGCAAATTTCCTTTGTTGTATCTAGAAATCATCCTTTCATTAGACCCATGATTCTCTACTCTGGCCACACACTGGGATCATCGAGGGAGGATTTAAAGAGCACTGTTGCCCAGACCCCAGCCCAGGTCCAAACTGTTTCTTAAAATCTCCAAGGCGGAGCCACCCTGGAGCACCAGTGCCTTAGCATGCATGTTTGCCCCCTCCACTAGACTGTAAGCTCCATGAGGGCACAGCGTTTCCCCAGTACTGCTCACGGTTCCTGAGAAAGTGGGCACTCAGCAGATGAGGGTAACATCACAGCCAGTACGTGCCAGGCCCGCGGACTTCAGGTGTACTGCCTCGTTCAGTCTCACCCAAACCCTGCCAGGTAGGAATTGCTAATAGTCCCATTTGACAGATGATGAAACTGAGGCTCAGGAGGCCAGGATCGAGATCAGGGAGAGAAGCAAGTCCCCGGGTGTGGATTCTAGCCCCTGCCCATCTGACTCCAGAACTTTCTCCCTCCTCAACTCTGCCCATCTCCTTAAGATGTGGTAAAAAAAAAAAAAATCTGTGAAGATGCCACCACTGAGTAGTTAAGTGTTTGACTTGGTCCTTCCCGGTCTCTTGGCCCCTGGGCCTAGTTCTAAGGAAAACGAAACCCTTGTGAGTGGAGAGAAAACCAAACAAAGACCCATGACCGTGACCATGACCCAGGCTCCCCAGCGTCTTGGATCCACTTCACACCAGGGAGAAGCCTCTAATTGGATTCCCTTCAGTGGAGCGCAAGCTTCCTGCTGACATGGGGCTGGTGGCAGAAGGCACCTTGAAGGGTGGGTCAGATGATCCCCCAGCAGCCCAGGGCCTCCGCAGCTTTGATGCTCGCTGGAAGCCACAGGCAGCTGAGGGCCATTCTGAGCTCCCTCCCAGGAGACGCGACCCCCGCCCCGAGCTCAGTCTAATACAAAGCCAGAGACTGGAAGGGGAGGTTAGAGTCTGGTTATGGGTTTCTGTCCCTCTGAGCGGTCCTCCTCATGAACTAGGAGACTGAAAAATCTCTCCGAGCCACCGAATGATGACACATGGAGTGAATGAAAGGGTGGGGACTCGGGAGAGCAGTAGTTCTCAGCCCTGGCTGCCAGAGGAGTTTTAAAAAAAATAATGGTGCCCGGGTGCTACCTCAGGCCTACTGCATCTGAGTCTGTTAAGGTGGGTGGGGCTCAGGTACATCTTGTTTCTTTAAAGCTCCCCAGGTGGTTGCAATGTGCAGCCAGACTCGAGAACTGCTGCACTAAAGGATAAACGGTTCTTGGAGCTGATGGAGGGTGAAATGGTAGAGTACAAGGGGTGGGGGTGGGATCACCCAGCCCATCCTCCCTTCTGATAACACCTGCCTGGTCTTCTTTAGGGAACCACCCCTCCCCTACCCACCGTCATTCAGGCAGTTTGGGACAGCTCACTCCTAGCCCCAGATGGTCGCATGACATAGGCCTGGCCAATCAGAGCTTTGCATCTCCCTAACAACAGTGTGATTTAGGAAGGGTACGTAGCCCAAATCATCCCAGTGAGAATCAGCCTGGGGGTTTTGTGGCTACTGCTGAGAGAGAAAAAAAAAAGTTCTCTCCCCTCTGGGATTGCTATGTATGGACCCCCCAGCAGTCATTTTGTCACCTGTTGGAAAGAGCGGGCCTGAGAATGAAGCCGTAACAGAGGAATCACAGAGCCAACGGCTGAAGAGGGAGTTTGAGTCCTGGATCCAGCCATACCTGAAGTCTGCCCTTCAGTTACTTGGGCCCCCAAATTCCCTTTTTCCTTTCAGTCTGTCTGAGTTGTATGGTTTTAAAAAGCCTTAACTGCCATGGGTATGTCTGCTCCCTGGTGAGCTTGGTGAGGTGGGGCTGTGGGCCAGATTCCATCCGCCATGCCCCAGGGCACCCAGCACAGCGTGAGAGGATGAGGAAGGGGCGGGCAGGGTCCCAGCTCTCTGCACTTCTCCATGGCATTCTCTTCCTTTCCTGCTCTTTTGGTCTCCGACAGCCCAGGTTACACCCCAGAAACAAGCCTGTGCTGGGAAAGCAGCAGCCGAGTCTCCCCTATGCATGTGGCACCTACTGGCTGCCTCACCGTGTGTGTTAGAGTCAGAGACCTGCATTTGAGCACCAGCTCCGCCTCTTAGCCAGGGACAAGACTTACATGTCTCTGAGAATGAGGGTCTCCTTGAATCTCAGTTCCAACCTATTGCTACGGCTTTGGGCAGGTCACATGACCCCTCTGAGCCTCTATTTCCTCAAACAGTAGTTTTACGGGTGCCTACTCGGTGTCAGGAGCTGCTCTCATTGCTTTTCTATAATGCCCCACTGACCCACATGGCTGGCACCCTCTCCTCCTTTGGGTTTTTACTCAAATGACACCCTCCCAGGGAGGCCTTCCTCCAGCCCCCTGCTTACATGGCAACCCCCCTGCTCCGTCTTCCTCCTTACACGTCACACCGTCTAAATACTCTGTGGGCTGCGTACTCATTTCTTGTCTGAGTCCCCCCATTGGAATGGGAAGGTAGGATTGCTTTCCTTTTATTCATTGCTGGATCCTAGGACCTAGCATGTGCCCAGCACATAGTAGGTGTTCAATCAGTGTTTGTTGACTGAATGAATGGATTCAGTCCTCACAAACATCCAGTGAAGTGGGTCCTGTTATCAGCCCTGACGTGATATCATTACCCTTGAAAATTCAATGTGTAGGAGACCTCCCCAGCACATAGTAGGTCCTCGACTGATGCGATTCAGATATGCTCTTTTATGATTCCAGAGCAACCTGAGAAAGAAGAGCTTAAGGATGCCTTGTCAGCCATCTCCCAGGTCAAATAATTTGACATCTGCTTCTTCACTCAGGTTCTTTGTGAGGCCAATCACAGCACAACAAGCTCCCCATCTCAGAGCTGCTAATGAAGGTTGAATAACAAATGCCAGGGCAAAACAGAGGAGGCTGGACGGCGTTCCGGCTGCAATCTCCCGCCGGGGCCCACTGCACGCCCTGCTTGGACCTCAGCCCCACGTTCCTTCCAGACAGCCTCCACTCTGCTACCCCGGCCCAGCCCTCGGCCCAGCCCCTGGAGAAAAACACACAAAGGGCAGGATGTGAAGAGGCTGCTTCCAGGAGCGGAAACCCAAACCTGAGAAGCAGATGAAGAGACACCCAGATGCACTACTAATCAGAGAAATGCAAATGAGGGCAACGAGACATCACTTTATGCTTTCCACTGATTAGACAGGCAAACATCAGAAAGCAGGAGAATGCCCGGTCTGAATGTGGGGGTGTGGGAGCAGTTGCTCACTTGGCAAAGTAAATATAACCTACCCTCCGTCCCTGCAGTTTTACTCCCGGGTGGACATTCCCACACTACTCAGAACGGCATGCAATTTAACATGTATGAATTGTTTAGTGCTGGAATTCTCCATTTAATATTTTCAGATGACGACTGACCACACAGAAAGCAAAACCACAGATAAGGGGGGGACAACTATACAGCTTTCTAGCAGAAATAGCTGACAAGTACACTTACTATTTACATCAATTTAAAGTATGCAAAAGTGACACATTCGTAAGAACACACACAAACATAAACACCTTACACAGAATGGAGAGCTGCCGGAACGGGAGGGGGGAATGGCAGCTAAAGAGAGAAATGAATCAATCGGTCAGTTGGACACTCGCATGTACCGCCCTGATCTGAGCAGGTCACTCTCCACCCCTGAGTTTCTTCCTCACCAAGTCAAGTCCACAGGCCGGGCACAGGAAGAGACCCACTCTCATCAGTAAACAGTGCCCCCCACCTCCCGCCCTGGGAGGGGCAGCCAGAGGCAGATGGGACAAGGTCTCACCCCCAGGTCCTCAGGCCTCTGGAAGCAGCCTGAGTCCCACCTCCCCGCTGTCACACCCGGATGGGGAAAGGACAGCTTCCCAGTCAACAATGGGGGTTCCACCTGAGTTTTTAGTTCTCACGCCACCTGGAGACTCTGGTACAGGTACTGAGTGGAGGCTTTTTCCACCCTGAGTTTGTAGGACATGTCATCAAAATCTCAGCCGAGCACTTTCTCGGTGCCAGGCTCTCAGACACAGACATGGAGACCTGCCGCTCAGGCCTCCATGAGTTCATCCGGAGAGTTGGTGGCTGCTGCTTCAAGCCGGTGCCACGGCTCTGGCCCGGGACAGCTGTGAATCACAGTTTTCGGACTTCAGATGCGCTCCTACCACCGCTGACCTCGTTGCTTATCCCCCAGTGGCTTCCAGGTACAGTCCAAGGTTGCGGATGTGTCACGGGAGGCTTGCTGCAACCGGGCGCTGCTGGAGGCGTCACTCCAGCCTGGCTGCTGCCTTTGCCCGTCTCTGCCCAGCTAGAGCCATTAGCTGTTTCGCACAGAACAGGCCGTGGGCATCCACCCCCCTTGAATGCTGACCCTCCCGCTTACAAAGGCCTTTCCTACCGTGACCACTCGGCCTGCAAGATGCATCGAGAGGGCACCACTCAGTGACTCCCGCCTGGTAACCGGATCCCCTCCCCAAGCTCGGTCAGGTCCCGCTCTGGGACCCACACTGCAGCTGCGCCATAACCGAAGACCCTGGATCTCAGAAGCCGGGGAACCAACCCTCCTTTCAGGATCCCGCCTGCCCGCCATCCGGCCTGCTAAGGATTTCACACGCCCGTTCCAATCGGAACCCAGGCAGGGGAAGAAGAGGTGCTAATAGTCACCGAATGCCCCCTGGGGGTGATCCTGCCCACTTTGCAATAAGGGAACTGAGGCTCAGAGCGGGTAAGATCATCCAGCTCTCAAATCACAATCAGGGTGTGACCTCAGATCTCGGCTTCCTCTGGCTCCACGTCATCCTTTCTGCTACACCGAACAACTGAACAACCGTTCACGCCCCATCCCCCAGCCACGTGCCCCGCCAATCATTGCCTCCGTGACCACACCCCTTCTTAAGGAGACTGACCAGTCCCGGAGCTATCCTGTGGGATCCCGCCCCCCGCCTCAGTTCATTGGACCCGAGTGCTTCCCAGCTCCAAGCTAGACCAATCAGATTCGCTGTCCTTGGGTTATTGAAAATGGGATCTAGAGACTCAGCTGAGCGCTGGAAGGTTGGCAGACTACCATGGGGCTATGGTCATCGTGTAGACGTGGCCACAAGGAAAGAGAAAAGCAGATGTGCCGAGGAATAGAGAGGAGAGCCTGGTGGTCAGTCCCCTTCTGGTGCAAAGTTCTGACTTCTCCACTGGGCCCTGGGGCGTTGTCCTCTCACGACCCCCTTTGTAGCTAAGCTGGTCTGAGCAGGCGTCTGGCCCTTGCAGCCAATCTGTCTTCTAAGCCCACCAGTCCCCAACCCAACAGTGCTGCCAGGGATTTAGGAAGCAGTGCCTGGGTCATTGCCGGGTCTGCCTCTCTGGGTGAATAATCTAGGGGTAGATGACCGCCCTTTGGCAGACCCCCGTCAGCAAGGGAGATGGCCTCACCAAAGGACAGAGGACCACACAGGAAGACCACTGACCCCAAGAATCCAAAATTCTACTTCCCCCAAGCAAGGCAAACGTGCCTCACCACACGGCTGGAGTCTTGGCAGGGATGGGAGCAGCGCCCGAACGCAGAGGGAGATGGAAGGCGCTGGACAGGCAGAGGTCAGGATGGGGTGAGAGAGCGGCCAAGGCCGTGAGGATCCCGTCGGGATGGGAGGCGCCCGACCTGGGGGTTGAGCAGGTAAAAACCTCTGGTCAGAGCCAAGGGCTCTTCAGTTCTGTTCAGAACAGAATAACAAGGCAGAGATGAACAGGCTGCTCGGAGCCAAAGGTACGATGTCAAAAGCGTGGCACCAAGGGGGCAGGACTCTGCCAGTCGGCTTTGTCGCTGACTTCTCAACGAGAAAGAGGGTCGTGTAAAGCGAAATGTGCAGAGTGAGTGCTGGGGGGTAGAAGCAAGTCCAGATGGAGGCGACCCCGGCGCTTTCTGAATGTGCTCCCACCTCAGGCCATGAACAAACACCCTACAGCACCGGTGATCTCCGCATGGGATTGGCTGCCCTTGGCTGGTGCATAGTGGGATTCTGGGAAACCAGCAAGGAAACAAGCCCCCGAGGTCATGGTGGTCCAGTTTCAAAAAGGACAAGAAACTAGCTCTGCAGACGAGGGTGACAGACCCCCAGCCGGATTCTTGAGGTCACTGCAGAGGGATAATATTCTGAGACATTTGTCCAGCCCCACTGAACCCCTCGCGCCTCCCCACCTGTGTGCCGGGTCCCGGGCAGGGCTGGTACGGTGGAAAGCAGGGCCAGCTCTCAGGCCACAAGAACTGGCTTCTGAATTCAAAAGCCCCAGTTTTTACTGTAAATAATATCCCAGGGGTGCCCAAAAGAATGTACACAAGTGGACACTTTGGTCAACGTTGCTCAAGCAGTAGCTCACCATCATCAGAAGTGTCTGGATGTTGACGGGAACCACTCTGAGCACCTCTTGGAATTGCAGAAGTCAAATGGGGCCTGTATTAATCTTTTGTTGTCGGTATATTTTAATAGAGTTCTCCTCTCTTAAAAGGTGTATACATTTTTTGGCACTCTCTGTATTTAGCAGAGACAAAAGTCTGGGCTGCCTCCCCTCTCCTGCCTCCTCTCCCCCACATACTGAATAAAGCTCCTGACCTAGAAGACAGAGGAAGTCAGAATGTGTGGCAGAGACTTCCATGTGTCACCAAAGCCCATGTCCTTTTCCTCGTGGGCAAACTACATTTCCCCGTGCAGCCATAGAACTGAATTCTGGGCAAAGGAACGTGGGCGGCAAAGAAATGAGCCTGGCCCACAGGGACCGCCCACACCATCTTCCACTGTCTCTTTCCCAACCGCTGGCTGAACCAGGAAGACTCGAATTCCTGCAAGGAAGGAGCCTGAATCTCCGGATGAACACATGGAAGGGCCGCTCCCCCAGGAATGCCTGCACTGGACTTGGTGGGAGCAGAAAAGCAACTTTTACCATCAAAAGCCACTGAGCTTTGGGGGGGTTCTTTGTTACAGCAGCTGGTGTTTGACACAAAGGGACGCATAGAAAGCATAGCGGCTGGAGTGGATCACTGAAGGGGCGCCCTGCACCCTCCCCCAACACACACACACACACACACACACACACACACCCTGTAAGGTAGAGAATCAGAGGCCAGGAAATCTTAAGGCAGAGATAATCACCAAGGAAAGTAACAAGACTCAAGCGTCATCCTGCACCCGTCACACTGCAGGAGCCAATGAATGTTTGCAAGAAAACCCCAGACAAATGGGTCAGCTGTGGAAATACACAAACTACGGCTACGTGATTGTTACAGGCTAAATGTTTGTGCCCCCACCCCCCAATTTCATAGGTTGACATTCTAACTCCCAATGTGATGGCACTTGGGGGTGGGCACTGGGGGCACAATTAGGTCATGGAGGTGGAGCTCTCAGGAATGGGCTTGGTGGCCCGATGACAGAGGCCACAGGGAGTTCCCTCATCCCTCTGCCTTGTGAGGACACAGTAAGGAGACGACAGTCCATGAACCAGACACCAAATCTGCCAGCGCCTTGATCTTCTCAGACTTCCAGCTCCCAGAACCGTGAGAAACTAATTTCTGTTGTGTATAAGCCCCCCAGTCGGGGTGCTCTGTGACAGCGACCCAAACTAAGACTGACCAACATGATGTTGAACAAAGCAGCCAGACACAGGAGAGCACAGCTTATGGTCCCACTTATTTAGTCAGTTCAATAACAAGCACCTCTATCACGCTTAGGTTTGCGTGCTTGGCGATACACTACGAAGCAGCGTCAGCACCCTTTTCCGTGAGGAGTCAGGGAAGAAATAGCTTAGGTTTCGTGTGCCATACAGTCTGTCACAACCGTTCCACTCTGCCATTGGACCATGAAAACAGCCATAGACATACCTAAGGGAATGGGTGGGCCTGTGTTCCAATAAAACTTTATTTACACAAAGAGGCAGAGGGCCGCCTTCCTGGCCCCT
Organism: Rhinolophus sinicus; assembly: GCF_036562045.2. Lineage (NCBI taxonomy): Eukaryota > Metazoa > Chordata > Mammalia > Chiroptera > Rhinolophidae > Rhinolophus > Rhinolophus sinicus. Next base: position 16,881,645 of record NC_133767.1, read on the forward strand.
GCTGTACGTGAAAGCAAAGCAGTGATCCTTCTCCAGTGGGCACAGGAGTTGGTAGGTACCCAGGAAGGGGCACATGGGGGGCCAACAAGGATCACTTTGTTGACCTCAGTGGCGGTAACGTTTTTGCTCTACAATGATGTGTTAAGCTATAGATTTATATTGTATGGACTTTGCTGAATTGTCTATTTCCCAATTTTAAAAAGGTTTAATAAAGAAATAAACAGCACGTAAAACATGGTATATCCACACAAAGAAACATTATTTGGCAATAAAAGGCAATGAAGTACTGATAAATGCTACAACATGGGTGAACCTTGAAAATATTATGCTAAGTGAAAGCCAGTCACAAAAGTCCTTATATGATTCCATTCATATGCATCCAGAATTGGCAAATCTACAGACAGAGAGGAGACGGGTGGTTGCCCAGATCTGTGGGGTCTGGAGGATTGAGGGATGATGGCTAAAGGAAATAGGGTTTCTCTTCTAGGTGATGAAAATGTTCTATAATTGATAGTAGCTGTGGTTGCATAACTCTGTGACTAGTCTAAAAACCACTGAACTGTACGCTTTAAGTGGGCAAATTATATGGTAAGTGAATTCCATCTCAATAAAGCTGTTACCAAAAAAAATTTTAATTAAACTTAATGAATAAAATCAGTGGCCTCTGGATTTCAGGTCAAGATGGCAGAGCAGGTAAACGCTGTGCTCACCTCCTCTCAGGACCACATCGATTACAACTAAACCACAGAACAACCATTACTGACAATTGCCTGAAATCTAGCTGATCCGAAGCCCTACGACTACAGACATACAGAAGCCACAATGAGACTGGCAGGAGGGGCAGAGACGCAGAACAGGCTGGTCCCACACTAGTGTGTGACCATTAAAAATCAAGAGGGATATCTGGCTGCAGAGGTCCCCCCAGGAGGAGTGAGGGGTCCCAGCCTCACCCCAGCCTGGGGTTCCAGTGTCGGGGAGAGAAGTTCCCATACTTACTGGCTGCGAAAACCAGTGGAGATTGTGGCTGAGTGAGACAGAGGGCAGCTGCATTCCCAGGTGCTCCTCTTAAAAGGGCTGCACACAGACTTACTCGGTGACGGACTCACTCACTCTGAGCTCCAGTGCTGGGGCTGCAGCTCGAAAGGTGACAGAGATGCACAGGAACTGAGTTGTCTGGCTGCAGACTGAGGGCTGGAGGGGCAGCTTTCTCCATGACGGATTGAGGAGCTGGTGGAAGCCATATTGTCTTTGTTGAGCCCTCCCCCTCCCAGTGTACAGACACTGGCGGCTGCCATATCCGAGTCTTCATCAAACTGGCTAATGCCATTCACTTGCCCTAGTGATTCCCTGAGACCAAGCCCCACCCAACCTTTGGGCACACCCAAGCCACTTCCAGTGGCTTTTCCATATAAACGGCCTGTCTTGGCTCATACTATGAACATTCCTAAAATCTCTCAAAGGTTCACAAAACCCAAACAAGCAGCATTTGGCTTTAATGTGCCCTGTACCTCGGGCTGAGCAGCCCTAAGCCCGGCACTAGCAACAGCCTGTCTCGATTCACAGTTTGGCATCTCAAGACACCTCCACGTATAGCACAGGTAGCAGCCATCTTCAGATTGGTTGGTGGCTCATGCCAGATGGCCCCAGGCAGGGCGCAGACTGCGGCTGAACTTGGCCTGCAGTGGGTCCCCTCCCAGGAGGCCCTGGGGCTGGCAGACCCAGGGGCCAGCTTCAGACTGGGCCAGAGCATCACGGCCACCTCCAAGGATGACACCCCCAAAGGGCACACTGGGCAGGCACCAGAGCCCTGCTAAAGTGAATCCTGCTCTGTAGGATCAGCCCCTGCACCACAGCTCCTCCCCTGTAGTCACGGCCAGTCCTCACAGCCAATCAGCCTGCTGGTCAATCACTCACACTAATGTGCAAACAACAACCAAGTCTCAGCTACCACAGGAGGGCACACACAACCCACACAAGGGACACATCTGGAGCACCCAGCTCAGGTGACCAGGGAGACTGTGCCACTGAGCCCCACAGCACACCTACTACTTAAGGCCACTCTACCATGACCGGGAGGCATAGCAGCCCTACCTATACACAGAAACAAACACAGGGAGGCAGCCAAAATGGGGAGACAAAAAAACATGTCCCAAATAAAGGAAAAGAAAAAAGCTACAGAAAATGAACTAAACAAAATGTAGCCAAGCAACCTACCAGGCACAGAGTTCCAAGTACTGATTGTAAGGATGCTCAGTGATCTCAGGGAGAACTTCAACAAAGAGACAGGAAATATAAAAATGGAAATAGAAAACATAAAAAAGAACCCATCAGAAATAAAGACTAATAACTGAAACGAAGAATACATTAGAATCACCAGCAGACTAGATGACGCAGATTATTGAATCAGTGATCAAGAAGATAAGGTAGCAGGAAACACCCGATCAGAACAGCAAAAAGAAAAAAGAATTAAAAAAAAACATGAGGATAGTTTAAGGGGTCTCTGGGCCCCAACATTCACATTATAGAGGTACCAGAAATAGAAGAGAGCAAGGAATTGAAAACCTATTTGGAGAAATAATGACTGAAAACCTCCCTAACCTGGCAAAGGAAATAAACATACAAGCCCAGGAAGCACAGAGAGTCCCAAACAAGATGAACCCAAACAGACCCACAACAAGACACATTCCAATTAGGATGGCAAAGGTTAAAGACAAAGAGAGAATCCTAAAAGCAGCAAGAGAAAAGCAACTAGTAACTTAAAAGGGAGCTCCCACAAGACTGTCAGCTGATTTCTCAACAGAAACTTTGCAGGCCAGAAGGGATTGGCAGGAAATATTCAGTGATGAAAAGAAAGGACCTACAACCAAGATTACTCTACCCAGCAAGGCTATAATTTAGAATCGAAGGACAGGTAAAGAGCTTCCCAGACAAGAAAAAAGTACAGGAATTCATTACCCAAAATAGTATTACAAGGAATGTTGGAGGGCCTCCTTTAAAATGGAAAAAAAAACCCACCAACATTATGTATAACAAAGTGGCAATAGCTACATATTTATCAACAATTACTTTCAATGTAAATGGATTAAATGCTCCACTCAAAAGACATAGGAGGGATGAAAGGGTAAGAAAACAAAACCCTTACATATGTTGCCTACAAGAGACTCACTTAAGATCAAAAGACACACACAGACTGAAAGTAAAAGGATGGAAAAAGATAATTCATGAAGATGGAAAGAAAATAAACAAAATAGCTCTGGTAGCAATACTTACACCAGACAAAACAGACTTAAAAACAAAGGTTATAAGAAGAGACAAAGAAGGACCCGGTAATCCCACTTCCTGATATTTATCTGAAAAAACCCAAAATGGTGCTTCAAGGGGACATGTGCATCCATATGTTCACTGCAGCGTTGTTTGCAATGGCCAAGATGTGGAGGCAGCCTGGGTGTCCATCAATGGATAAATGGATAAAGAGGAGGTGGTACATATATACAATGGAATAGTGCTTGTCCAGGGAAGGGAATGGGTTCCTGCCATCTGTGGTGACATGGATGGACCTGGAGGGTACGGTGCTGAGTGGAGTGTGTCAGACAGAGAAAGACACATGCAATGAGATTTCACTTATATGTGGAATCTAAAGAACAAAAAAAAAAAAAAACAAAACAGAAACACAGTCATAGATAGAGAGAACATTTTCACGGTTGCCAAACAGGAGGGGGGCAGGTGAAAAAGAAGTAGGGATTAAGAAGTACAAATCAATAGTTACAAAATAGTCATGGGATGTGAAGTAAAGCACAGGGAATACAGTCAATTATATGGTAATAACCATGTATAGTGCCAGGCGGGTACTAGACTAGGCAGGGGATCACTTCTTAAATTACATAAATGTCTAACCACTATGCTGCACACCTGACATTAATATAAAATAATATTGAATGTTAACTGTAACTGAAAAATTGTAAAAGGGACAGAAAAGGTGAAGGGGCATAAGAGGCCCAAATCTCCAGGTATAAAACAGTAAGTCATGGGGATGTAATGTACAGCCTGGGGAATACAGTCAGTAATACTGTGACAGCAGGGACGGTGTCAGATGGTGCTGGGCTTACGGTGACCACTTCTTTAGGTATGTAAATGTTGAATAACTCTTGTGTTCCCCTGAAACTAATATAACATTGTATGTTAGCTATATTTTAATAAAAGTCTTTTTTAAAAAATGAGTGGCTCTTCCCTCTCCACTCGTGACTGCCCAGAGGGGGACATGTGATGACAGAGAGCCACCAGCTTTGGAGAAACCACTTGTTTCCCTTCTGTCTCCAGAAGCACCCCTATCACCGCCACACTGGGCCTTTCTCTGCCTTTTGGCAAAACATGTGCTGGAAACCCGAAGCCCAGAGTCCCAAGAGGCCAAAGATTCTGACAAGAAGAAGCCAGGACACCCTTGCCTAAAGACACAGGACTTTTTAAACTCAAAATGAGATTTCGGCGAAGCCAAGCCCTGTGGGAGCCAGGCTGGCTCTGTAGCGGCACCAGGTTACAGGAGCCACGTCTGGGGCAGCAAATTGGGGTGTGGCCTTCTGCCCTCTAGGAACCGTGTTTCAGAAAGGGCATCTCTCTCAAATTTGTAGTTCCTGGCGGCTTCTAGGTGTGGACAGGTTCTCGGGCTCAGTCGGGGGCTCAAGGCCCTCTGCTCCTCACACAGTCTGAAGGCGGCATGTTTGGGGGGGGTCCTTGGCATGTCCCAGGCTTTGCAGAGCCTCCAGGGAGCCCGGCAGATGGCCGCAAATGATGAGGCTGCAGGAGTCGGCAGATGGGACGCGAGGAGCAGAGGGCGCTGTGGCAGAAGCCGCGGGGAAACCTCATCTGCCGCCTCCCTCTGCCCCACGCAGCCCCGGACAGCTGTGCGCCAGGGCATTGTCTGGCTGGATCAGAACACCCAGCAAAGCCGACCAAAGAACTTCCCGGGCCCGAGGAGCAGAAGAGCCTCCAGGAGGCAACAGGAACAGTGAACAGACCTGTGAGATGCGGCAGAAATTGCATGGGGCTCTGCTGTGTGACCTCAGGCAAGTTCTCAGCGTCTCTGAGCACGTTTCCACAGGTGTAGACCAGAGATAACAGCACCTGCTCCCAAGAGCTGTCGGAAGAAGGAAGTGAAACAAGGGGTGCGGAGGTATCTAGCCCTGAATGGAATTCTGTGCATTATTTAGTCAAGGTGTGTTGAATGTCAGGCCAATAGAAATAAACACAATTGAGTTACTTCCCAAGTTAGCTTTCTAGCCGGCTGGGCCAAACAGAGGAGACAGGAGGAACCCAAGGGGATATGCCAGCTGGCGTCGATGGAGCCAGACCCTGGGCCAATCCCTCGTGGATCATTCCATTTCCTGCAGAAGAATCCGCAAAGCGGATGCTGTCGTCCCCTTTACAGATGATGAAACGGAGCCTTACAGCAGGTGCGTTACAGGCCTGGGGTCCCACAGCCAGTAAGCAGAGCCATGCGTCACCTGCGCTCAGAAGCTCTGGCCCTGCCGCCACCTGGACCCGCAGGACTTTTCATAAACTGTCTGGGCCCCCGCTTCCTGGCCTGGAAAAGGCGGGATACTAAGAATCCCGACGCTGGGGGCTGTCGAGAGGCCAAGTGCGATGATAAGCCTCAGAGCGAGCGCTCGCTGTGCTGTCAGCGCTGGGCTGGGGGAGGCCTCCCAGGCGGGGAGCCCCGTTTCTGAGGAGCTGCTACGCAGCAGGCATTCTCACTACACGCAGCCCGTGGCAGCCACGGAGAGGTTCTTCTTGGGGCCCGAGTTTCTTTCCCTGCAAAATGGAGCAGACGAGGGCACCTCTCTGAGCCCTTCCGACCTGACAGACTGTGCCTGAGGGTCAGAATCTGGCCTTTGAATTGGAGGACACGTGACAGGAAGGAAGCAGAGGAAGGTGCATGAGGCACCCGAGCCCTGAAGACCCACAAGTGGCCCCACGGGGTCTGATGGACCTTTCCTCGCCCTGGCCCCACCAGGCCATCTCTCACCTCTTCCTTCCTTTCACCAGCGCTATCTTTCCCCAGCCGAGGCTCACGCGGGCTTCTTTTCTAGCTGAATAGCTCATTGCGAGGGAGTCAGTGAACCGGGGGAGCCAAGAACTCTGCAGCCCACCCGCCCAGGTTCCAGTCAGCTCTGCCACTCACACCCCGTGTGGTCTTGAGCGAGATGATCTCACGTCTCTGGGCCTCAGTTTCCCCACCTATAACAGGGTGTCAACAACAGCACAAACCTCATCCAGTTGTTGGGGGAATCAGCTGGCACTGGCATGTTGGCAAACCAGAAATAATGGGGGGTATTATTACTAGTACTTATTTTAAAGCATCTTGGAAAACAATAACGTGGCACGCTAAAACCACGAGTCGACAGATATCACTGCTCAGGATGAGGCTAAAACAATTAGACTTTCCAAGTGAATCAGAGAAAGGAGAATGAATAAGTGAATAATAAAATGGTGGGGAGGGGAGGTGGCCTGCACGGCCCGAACGGGGAAGGCAGTACGCAGTGAAAACGCAGGGCCCTTTACGCATGGGACCCGAGGTGACCGCAGGTCCCACGCCACAAAGCCACAAAGCTGGCCCTGGTTCTGGATCTTGACAGGCGTACAGGTTGTTGCATGGATGGATACGTTCTTGAAACTCACTGAAGTGTCCATTTAAAACCTGTGCTTTTCACTGTTTCTAAATTATAACAATGAAATCATATCGATTAAAACAAGGAAACACGACAGAATACGGTTACAAATTCCCAGCTCATCTCAGGCACGGTGGTTCCGCATTGAGGTACAGGGGTTGGCTGGTATGACAAATGTTGTCTGCTTTTAACCCTATCTGTGCATCCCTGCCCCCCACATACAGTTGTACAGGATGTGCACTGCCCAACCCTACACCATTCACACAAACCAGCGTATGAATCACGGCCCCCAGAGTAACTTGCACAGTGAGTAACCTGCACAACTGTACTATATACGTGGTGGCCCTGATGTGTAGCTGTATGTCTGACTTCATTTGAAGGAATCATCACGTCTGAAGTGAAGGCTCCTTGTGCATGCAGGGTCTGGGCCAAATGGAAGGGTCTTGCTGCAAATTCTGTTCCAGGGAGAGATCCAGCAGGAACCAGCCCTTGATAAGACCTGCCTGGGATGCAGAAGGAGCCATCCTTCAGATTCCTCAGACCCGGAGCAGCTTAGCGAACCTATTCCCCCAACACGGCTGAAACCTCCGCTCAGAGAGGCAAAGGACTGGATTTCAGTGTCCGAGGTAATTTCTCACACCAAACTATGATAAGACCACAGTCATTTAGAAATTTAAATTACCACTGTTTACGCTGAGCAGTCTTCTCACCACGGAGAAACTGTTTCTAATTACAAAACATGAAAGCTGGTCCTCATTTGGGGTTGATAAGATGCTCTCCAAGAGTGAGCAGGTGTGACTACCCAGACATGTAATTGCTTGGAAAGATAATCTTGAATAATTGGAATTAGAGCGACTAAAGCAATTATTAGATGTGCTGACCTCCAGGAGCAGCCCTCCACCAGGCACAGGCTTTCACCACCTTTAGCAAGAGCATGTCATTAGAGAAATCCAGAACTTCAGAACAGAACGTGGCAGAACCAGCCCTTCAGCATGAGGGGGGGAGGAGGACACGTGTGATGCTGGAGAAAATGAGGCTGGAGGGATGGTGGGATGAGGAAGGATACGGGAGTTTGGCGGGGCGGGTGGTGCTGCTTAAAAGACTTCAGGAGCCTGGAGCCTGATTCTAACCTAAACTTGCTGTGTGACCTTGAGCAAGACACTTCACCTCTCTGGGCTCTCTGTCGCTTCCACTCTTCGGTCATTCAGTGAATGACTATTACACGTTTGCCATGCACCTGGCACTGAGGACACTGGGTCTCTCTCTTTGCCACGTGCCATTGAGCCTCCAGGAATGAGCTCCCTTGAGCCCCTCATGCAGAGAAGGAACGCCGCCCTGCATCAGCACTCTTCCCACACGGCGCCCTCCAGCAGCCTGGCAAGACTGTCACCGTTCCTTCCACAGCCCTCTGCCCATCCCGTCTGGGCCCCTGATTCACAGACGTGACTCTTCCTCCTTGTCTGTCCCCCCACCAGAAGGCTCGTCAAGAACAGGGACTGTAGGGGGCGTCTACTCACTGCCCCAGATCCTGGCACACAGCCTGGCACAGGGATGCTGACCGCTGGCCTGCGGCCATGGCCAGACGTCACTGCGGCCCCTTCCTGAAAGCGAGGCTGCAGTCGGCCCTGCCTCCAAGACTCACATGGCACCAGGTGAGGCACCTGTGTGGGCAGTTTACTGAGAATGGCCAGGAGACGGTCTCCTTCTGTGGGAGCTCCGCTGCCCCCACAGACGGGCCAGGGCCATTCAGACGGTTGGTCATTCCCACCCTCAGCCAGACGGCTGCAAGAAGGATCGTGACGTTGCCTGGGGGTGGCAGGTAAGAGGGAACAATGTCGTGTGGACCACTCTGGCCAGGCCTCCTGCCTCTCTGTGTCCTGAAGTGTCCATCTGCTCGGGATGAAAACTCGCAGAGCTCCCACTAGGTCACGCCCTGGAGTCCACGAATGGACTCGGTGACTCGGGAGCACAGAGCAGGCGTAACAAACAGTCTGTGGACGAGAGACTTCGCAGAGGCAGGGGCTCGGGTTGGCTCATGAAGATGGGCAGAAGTTCCCCAGGCAGCCAGGGTGAAAAGATCTCCCAGAATTAACGCACTGGCATAAGGATGCCCCAGCCCCTGGCATGTCTGGGCTGCGGCCAGCTTGCTGACCCATTCCTAGCGCCCATGTCAGCGTTTGGGCAGCTGTGGAAGTTGGTTCCCTACCCTTCCCTGTGCAACATGTTCTGATCTCTGTACGTTTCAGTTCCATGACATAAATCAATAAAATGCACTAAATAAATTAAGTGAGCAGCAGAACTGTAAATCGATTTCAGACAGAGAACAGAGAGGTTGAGGGAGCCAACAAGAGACTGTTCTAGGAACTGAAGTGAGAAACGACTCAGGCAACACTCAGGATTGTGGCTGTGGAGCCACCACATTGTCACACGTCGCTGAAAATAGTAAACAAATCAAACCTACAAGCTTTGGAGATTGTTTCGCAAAAACTGCCAGCTGGTGGCTGCCAGAAATCCCAGCTCACAGGGAGTGGGGGCAGAGAGCAGGGGTGACTTAGAACTCAGCTCGGTCCAGGGGTGTCAGAGGCCACCATGGCTTCCGGAGTCAGGACCCAGGTTTCCAAACCCAAGTGGGCCACCCAGTGCCTGGGACATGGCCCCATGTTCCTTCGTTCCTTCATTCAAGAAACCTTTACTAAATTTGTGCTGTGTGCCAACCCCATGTGGGCAAGGGAGCCCCCGGAAGGACAAGATCCAGCGCCTGTCCTTAGGGAGTGTCCAGTCTGGTGGAGGAGGTGACCTCAACGCAGGGTGATGGGAGCTAATAGGACCAGTCCCCATGGGTACTGCTGAGGTTCAGAGTGGCGTTTCAGAAGAGGTTGTGTCTAAGTGGGGTTTGAAGGATAAATAGAAGTTGGCAGGACAAACGGGGGGAAAGGCAGTTCTGGCAGAGGGAACAGCAGATGCAAAGGCACAGAGGCAAGAGGGATGGTGGAGAGTTTGGGGGAAATGTACGCAGGGAGGGAGGCAGGGCCGGTGCACAGGGTCACGCCACAGGCTGCAGAGGTAGAGTGACGAAGGGAGACAGTCACCAGATCTCGGAGGGCCACAACCGCCATGTTGCAATGTCCTGGGTGAGTCGGGAGCTATGAAAGGGGTTTAAGAGGACGTAGCTGGGTTTTCATTCCAGAAAGGTAATTCAGAACTCAGTGTGGGAAATTTTTGGTTTGCTTTTTATGAAAGCATCCCGTACACAGAGGGTGCCCCAAAAACGTCTACACATTTTAAGAAAGAAAACCGTATTAAAATCGTAATAGTCAATATATACCAATAACAAAAGATGAATACAAGTCACGTGGGACTTCTGCAATTACAAGAGGTGCTCAAAGTGGTTCCCATCAGCGTCCAGATGCTTCTGATGACAGCGAACTACTGCTTGAGCAACGTTGACCAAAGGGTCCACTTGTATACATTTTTTGGCACCCCTGGTATACAGAGAAGTGTGTGTGTGTGTAGATGTCTCACAGGTGTGTGCAGCCTGACAAACTTGCATAAAATGAGCACCCAGCTGGAGGAGCAGACGTCACCGGCTTCCAGAACCCTCTGCAGAGTCCCTTTCAGTCACCCTCTCTCCAAGGACGACCACTGTCCTGACTTCTCACAGGACAGACTCGTGTTGCCTGCTTTGCAGCTTTATAGAAATGGGGTCACCTAGGTGCATTCCTTGCTGTACACGGTTCATTCTGCACAGTCCCCACTGTGTGTGTGGATGGAAACTGAGGAACTGCAAGAAGGAGGTTACTGCTGCCGCCTTCACAGCAAATCTGAATCCTGAGCGGCTCAGTCCATTCACTCGTTCGTTTGTTCATTCGTTCATTCATTCATTCATTCATTCATTCATTCCCTCACTGACACTGAGAAGGTGAGTCCCACCGGAGGCTTAGGAACTGGGAACTTTCCTCGCATCAGCGTTTGACAAGTGACTTGGGACAAATCTTTACTGGGGAACATTGCTAATATGCCATGTTTCCCCGAAAATAAGATCTAGCCAGACAGTCAGCTATAACGCATCTTTTGCAGCAAAAATTAATATAAGACTCAGTCTTATTTTACTATAAGCCCTGATATAATATAACATAATATATATAATATTGTATATAATATATAATAAACATAATATAATATATATAAAATAAACATAATGTAATATAATATAATACTGGGTCTCATATTAATTTTTGCTCCAAAAGATGCATTAGAGGTGATGTCCAGCTAGGTCTTATTTTCGGGGACACCCGGTAACACAGGGAGGAAACCCAGACGCGTTCATGGACTCGGCACAGGGATCTGAGGTGCAGGCATGACACCCCTGGCCAGGGGAGGGCACGTCCTGCATGGATGGCTGGAGCGCTGCCACCACTCATGGACCGTTGACGTAGCCCTTTCCCGCTCGTGCAGGGCAGGCCTTTCGCCTCCTTTGTCCTTGCTCCCCAGTGCGCAGCCCGGAGCCTGCACATAGTAGGTGCTCAGGAAATACTTGTGGAAGAATGGCTGGTACACAGAGGGTGCTCGACTGGTTTGGTGAGAAAACGAATGTTTGTTACCTCACCCAAATACTTCGATCACTTTTAGAGAAATAAATAGGTCACTTTTGGGTGACAATGACCAGGGGAGACCTTGACAAGTAAATTAACTGGGCCAGTTCCAGCACAACCAGCTGCCAGCCATCCCTGAGGCCTGTAGTCAGGCCTGGGCGTGGGAGCAGACCCTCTGTGCCTCAGTTTCCTCATCTGTAAAATGGGATTAAATGAGCCAATGCGTAGAGTTCTCAGAACCGCCCTTGGCACGTGGAAGGGCTGCATGAAGCTAGTTAGTGTGTGTGTCACGATTCGTGTCACATCTTGCAGACTAGCAGGGAAGCCCCAGGGGAGCCGGTGGGAATGGGCAGGGGTGAGAATCTGGGAGAAGAATGTTCTTTGGGGGACAGCACAGCTGGGCTCAAATGTCAGCCCCAGACTCCCTGAGGGGCCCTGAACAAGTCACTCATCTGTGCAGCTTGGGTTCCTTATTGGTGACACGGACAGAGAGTGTGGTGGGGACATGGTGGGCAAACGGACGGGCCGTGAGCACCACTCCTGCACGTGCCTCTGGGAGGGCCGGGCGAGGGTCTGGGGAGAGGTCCCGGGGGCGGCGGGGGGCAGATCCTGCAGACCCAGAGGGAGGCTGGAGTGCTCGAGGGGCCCCAAGCACGTGACCACTGCCCTGCACCTTGGCAGCAAAGCAGCCCACTCAGCCTCCTTGTAAACATGTTTACAGAAGGTCCTCGGGCGGCCGCCAAGCCTGAAAGGAAAATCACCAGGCCCGCAAAACACACAATCTCTCTGGGGCCCTTGGGCCTCGTAAAAGCCGCAGGAATAAAGGTCTGATGCTTCCAGAAGGAGGCGCCGCAATCGCCTGTCCCTGTACACAGATGGACACACTCACGCGTGCACACACTCATCCACTCACGTGCGCCCGTGGGCACACAAGCACACACACTCACACACGTGCTCTACACCCCCACGCTCACACATCCTCACCCACCAGCCTGAGTGCACGCACACACGAGAGACATGTGACACATTCTCACAGGGGCACCTGCGCACGAATGCACACATTCACCCACAAGTGGACACGCGTGGGTCCTGCTTGCTGGAAGCCAGACTTGGAGTGGAGTTGACCCTGGAACTTCAAGGCCCCGAGGGATTACGGGCTGAGCCCCCAGAGGGCTGCCTCCAGCCACCAAGATGCAGTACAATGGAGGGGGCTGTGTCCCTATGAGACGTGAGACTTAAGTGGCTTAACGTCTCCAAGCCTCAGTTTCCTCATCTGTCAAGTGGAGTGAGAGCCTGTGAGGAGGCTTCTCAGTTAAACCCTGGACAGCGCCTGGCACATAGTAACTGCTCAATAAAGACCCGCGGTTATCAGGACTCATACGTGTAGTGTTTCCCAGAGACCTGTTTGGAAGCTGGGGCCGGGGTCGCTCAGCCCAGAACTTCACGTGGAGCAATGAAGAAGACACAGCCGTGGGGAGGCCGAGCAAGCGGAGGAGGCCGACCGCGCTGCCCAAAGCCAGCTCAGCGGCGGGGGCCTGTGGGTTCCCTGTCATGTGCTGAGTCTCACCAACTGCCACTTGGATGGAGCTCTCCAAGGAGACAGTGTCTGCGAGAGAGGAATGTCACCAGCCTCCATGACACACTGGGAGGGGTCAGAGGCCAGCCCCCCAGGTCCCTGAACCTCCTGACATGGCAGGGAAACCACAAGCTCGGTCCCACCATCCGGGGACATGGGTGGCCCCACGCCCTGGACTTAAGGATTTCCCCCGAGCTAAGCCACCAAACCCTACGTTGGGACAGTTCATGTGACTGGATTTCTGCCTTCGTTTCCCCATCCCAGCTCCCAGGATCGGAGCTGTTTAAAGAAAACTGCATACTTGTTCTCTCTTGGTAGCCACTCCCCTTAGTGGCACTATATATCCTCCAGGATCCATTCTCCTGTTCTTCCCTAATAACCAAACCCCTGGCTTTCAGCCGAACACAGAGCTGCCCAGGATAAAGACTTCATTTCCCAGCCTCCCTTGCAGCTGAGTGAGGCCATGTGATCAAGTTCTGGCCAAGGAGATACGAGCAGGTGATGTGGGGCAACTTCTGGGAATGTCAGAGTGGACAGGCAGGCTTTCCCCTTTCTCCTTAGCCCTTCCTCTACCCAGTTGCCGGGATGCAGACGTGACAGCTGGAGCTCTCGCCGCCATCTTAGATCATGAGGACCAAAGCCATTGGGGTGATGGAGAGGGGAGCAGGGGCCCAGCTCCTGAGGCCGTAGGGAGCAGAGATACCCCGGATTGCCTACTTTCAAACTTTTATAAGAGATAAGTAAGGGTCTCAGTGAAGCCTCAGTTTGGATCACTCTATCCCTTGCAGCTAAACTGCATCCTGAAGGCTGTACCCCCACTCACGCTGCAGCCTGCTCCTACCATCCTGCACGGCTCTGAGCATCATTGGGGGCTCAGAATCTCTGCCTTTGGGCCCCAAACACCAGTGAAACCTCCCTGCATAGCAGCGTCCAGCCAGGCTGGACCTCCCTACCCCTGAAGACAGTGGAGTAGGGACCTTTGCTTCCCTCCCCTGAGGTCAAATCCTACAGCTGAAGGCAGTGCCCCCAGCACAACACCAGTCTTACCCGACCCCAGCTCCTCCACACATCCTGCCTCCCGGGGCGTCCCAGTGTGTCCTGGAAGTAACAGGGTAATGACTCTCAGGACCACCGCCCTGGCCAGGGGGGCTGAAATAATCCTCCCCCCGCCCCCCACTTCACTGACTGCTGAGAAACTCGGGGCTTTGTAGCAAACAGGGTTCCGGCTCCCGGGCCACACTTACCTTTCTCGGATGCTGGGGCCAGGTCAATGAAGCTGCGGCATTTTTCACCTTAGGGAAGAAAAGAAGAGTTTTCAGAACATGAGAGGAAACGGGTGCTTTGGGCTTTCACCTCTCCCCATCCCACGAGCCCTGGGGCTGAGCGGGGAGAGGGGCCCGAGCGTCTCCAACACAAGCGGCATCTTTCTCCAACCAACCCTTATTCCTGGCAAGACGGTGTCCCCGCAGCATGTGGACAGTGAACCTGCAAACTCAGCTGAACAGCACCCGTAACGGCGCCCCTTGCTCCTCCCCACGCAGCCCTGTCACCCCCATTCCTTCAAAGCCTTCACTCCCCTGCCACAGTCTCTACCCCACATCCACCACACAGCCCCTCCCTGGGCCCCGTGGCCTCCACTCAGGGCTCTGTCCAATCCTCTCTCCACACTGACGCCAGCGGGATGTTTTCAACACACAGGTCTGATCACAGCAAACACACACGTGTGCACACGCCTGCTCAACACCCTCTGATGCCTTCCCAAGGGACAAAGTACCAATTCTTCACCTGGACCCAGGACCGGCCTCTACCACCTCTCCCCCCACACCCCATGGCGGCACCTCTCAGCCCCTGTGTCCCTGTGTCCCCGCCCACCATGCCATCCCCCTGCCAGAACACACTTGTCCCTCTTGTAAGCTCTCACGGCACCTTGGTCTTCTCCCGTGGGCCACCAGTCACCTTATAGTCCCTCCTGTGTGCGTGAATCTTAGATGGGGACAGGTGCCATAGCCTCAATGCATCTCCCGCTCAGTACACGGTCATCCCATCTCCCAGGTTCTCCGGCCCAAGCCTCGATCTCTCTCTTTCTCTCACGCCCCCACATCTGATCTGCGGCCCCTGCTTCACAGTCCATCTAGAATCCGACCACGTCTCATCACCTCCTCTGGTCCAGACACCATCGCCTTCCACCTGGGTTGTTGCAGCAGCCTCTGCAGCAGCCCAGCATCCTGTGATAACCTAAGATTATGCTGTTTCTCTGCTCAGAACCTGCTGTGATTCCCAATGCACTGAGTCAGAACCTACGTCCTCGCTGTGGCCTGCGAGGCCCTGTGTCACCTGTCCCCCCACCACCTCCCTGACCTCGTCTCCTAATATCTTCCCCCTGGCTCCCGCCACACTGGGCTCCTTGCTGATCCTTAAATGT
This sequence comes from Rhinolophus sinicus, assembly GCF_036562045.2. Lineage (NCBI taxonomy): Eukaryota > Metazoa > Chordata > Mammalia > Chiroptera > Rhinolophidae > Rhinolophus > Rhinolophus sinicus. The sequence continues at coordinate 16,896,897 of NC_133767.1, forward strand.
GCCAGGCCCACCCCCTGCCTCAGGGCCTTTGCACATGCTGCTACTGCTGCCTAGAGCATTCTTCCCCTAGAGAGCTGAATGGTTTATCATTCCTCTGCTTTATCACGTTCCTCAAATGTTGCCTTCTCAGGAAGCCTTTTCTAACTAATGTATTTAATATTCCAAACGTCCCTTCCCAGTCACTCCCTATCTCTCTTCCCGCTGGACCCCTAGCACCTAGAACAGTGCCTGCTACACAGTGAGAGCTCAGTAAATATTTGTTAAAGGAGTATATGAATGAATGAACAAGCAAATGAATTAATGAACAGTGAATGAATGAATGAGTGAGTGAATGAATGAGTAAATGAGTGAGTGAATGAGTGAATGAATGAGTGAGTGAATGTATGAATGAGTGAATGAATGAATGAGTGTATTAACGAATGAGTGAATGAATGAATGAATGAACACCTTCTACCTAGAATACCTTACACCTATAAAAAACTTCAGCTCGTCAGTCTTTCCTCTCAGGCCTCCCTGATGCCAACCGCTGTGCTGGCCACCAAGAATGTCCCCAGCCTCCAGGCCTTTTCTTGTGAAGGGAGCACACACTGGAACCCCCACTCACAAACACGTTTTGTTTGGCCCATGCAGGATCCTAAAAGTAGGGAAAGTATTGCCTACAAATCCAGACTTCTGGCTTTCTCTTGGAGAACCAGAAGAGCAGGCCATGCTGGGCCCACAGCCTCACCCAGCAGCATTCAGATAGGGCTGGGCAGAGGCTGCCCACGTCTGCTGGGGCACACGCGCTCTAGTTCGTCACGGTCCGTCCTTGCCACATCCTCACTCCCTGCTGCTCTACCCCTAGCCTCACTTAAACCTCCCAGCTGGCCGCTGAGACACTGAATTGGATGACCTTTACGGGAGCCTGCAACCCCTGGTTTAAAGATTTTACTGCTGATCCCAGCAAGGAGATAGATTTGGGGTCAAAATGGGACCAAGGTAGGTTGGGGGGGGCATGAAAAAGATCTGGAAGCTTCCAGCATTGTCCACTCTCGTGTCTGCCTGGAGCTTCCTAAGTTCTTCTCTAAGAAGGTCCCTGATGCCGCTTTGGGCTCCTGAACCTCCTTCCAGCCCCACAGAAATACAGAGGCAAATGTGGGGGAGTGCCGGGAGATGAGGTTGACAAGGAAAGCGGGCCAGATCACGAAGGGTCTAAGCCAAGGAGTAGCCTCCCCTCTTCCTTATATGATCCCTTTCCAGAGAGTCACAAGGCCGCAGGTGGGTGGATGATCTTTCTGAGGTTCCATCCTACCTGCTTCCTCCATAGACTACACTGAGAAGCAGGACTCTCACCTCCCTTTACAGAAGAAAATAAGGCTCAGAGCTGCTCAGTGACTGGCCGGGGCCACACAGCGAGTCAGTGGTACCGAGATTACCACCTGCTAAAACAGATGTTTGCGGAGAACTGGAAAGGAGGATTTTAAAAATGAAAATAGGTGGTGAGCTAGCATGGATGGATTTTCAAGGAAATATTTTTCAATGTCTTTAATATTCCTCTTGTTTTCTCAAAGCTGGAGAGGGAAAATGCTAACGGCCAAATTCAGACCAGCACCCAGGGCTACATTTAAACATTGGTGAACCCTGAGCACGTCTGCCTTTTGGATCCCTTCCCAAATTTAAAAAAAAAAAATTAGATTAAAAATTGTATTTTACCACTGCATTAGCTCAAGATGAATATATTAACTTACATATTAAAATTTTTCTTTGCCTAAAAGTTTATGTTTGTTCTTCTGATTTAAAAATTGAAACAGTTTCATGGACCTGTGAAAGTATTGGGGGCCCGGGGCTCTGCCCCTCGGGGTCTGAGGGGCCAGCAGCTCCCGGTCCCCCAGTTCCCACGCCCGGCTTCTGGATACTAAGATTTCTGTGCTAGGCCTTTTCCCTTTGCTTTTTCTTTAAAAGCTTTATTGAGATATAATTCACAGGCCATATGACTCACCCATTTAAAGTACACAATTCAGACATTTTTAGGGTATTCTTAGTCTATTCCCAAGGTTGTGTAACCATCACCACAATCAGTTTCAGAGCACTTGCATCACCCTACGAACCCCCACACCTACCAGTCAGTCCCCGTTTCCCCCTATCCTCCCGGCACTGAGCACTAATCGATTTCCCTTCTCTATGGATTGGCCTGTTCTGCACATTTTCCATAAATGGACTCATAGAAACTGTGGCCTCTGTGCCTGGCTCCTCTCACTCAGCATCAGGTTTTCAAGGTGCATCCACGTTGCAGGCTGTCAGCGCTAAACATTAGCCCCCTCTTTACTGTGGATAATATTCCATCATTGCAGTACGGCTACGCCCTATTTTATGTATCCACTCATCAGCTGATGGACATTTAAGTTTGTTTCCACTTTTTGGCTATTTGTGAACATTCATGTACAAGTTTTTGTGTGGACAAGTTTTCATTTCTCTGGGGTCTAGACCTAGGAGTGAGAATGCTGGGTCATGTGGTAACTCTGTTTAACCTTTTGGGAACTGCTAGACTGTCCTCCAAAAGAGGTGCACCGTTTTACATTTCCACCAGCAGCACAGGAGGGTTCCAATTTCTCTACACCTTTGTCAATGCTCATTATTGTCTGTCATTAATTATTATTATTAATTATTATTAGCATCCTTGGAGGTGGGAAGTACTATCTCATTGCGGTTTTGATTTGCATTTCCCTAATGGCTAAAGGTGTTGAGCATCTTTCCCTATGCTTATTAAGGGTCATTTTTGTGGAGAAATTTGGGTCCTTTGCCCATTTTTAATTAGATTATTTTTCATCTTAGTGAGTTGTAAGTGTTCTTTACATATTTTGCAAACAAGTACCTTATTGGATATCTAATTTGCAGGTATTTTTCTCCTATTCTGTGACCAGTCTTTCCACTTTCTTTTTTTTTTTTTTTAAGATTTTTTTTTATTGGGGAAGGGGAACAGGACTTTATTGGGGACTTTTCTCCAAGTCAAGTTGTTGTCCTTTCAATCTTAGTTGTGGAGGTTCTGTTCAGCTTCAAGTTGTTGTTCTTTCAGTCTTAGTTGTGGAGGGCGCAGCTCAGCTCCAGGTCCAGTTGCCGTTGCTAATTGCAAGGGGCACAGCCCACCATCCCTTGCGGGAGTCGAACCGGCAACCTTGTGGTTGAGAGGACGCGCTCCAACCAACTGAGCCATCCGGGAGCTCAGCGGCAGCTCAGCTCAAGGTGCCGTGTTCAATCTTAGTTGCAGGGGGCGCTGCCCACCATCCCTTGCGGGACTCGAGGAGTTGAACTGGCAACCTTGTGGTTGAGAGCCCACGCTCCAACCAACAACAGAGCCATCCGGGAGGCAGCTCAGCTCAAGGTGCCGTGTTCAATCTTAGTTGCAGGGGGAATTGAACTGGCAACCTTGTGGTTGAGAGCCCACTGGCCCATGTGGGAATCGAACCAGCAGCCTTCGGAGTTAGGAGCACGGAGCTCTAACTGCCTGAGCCACCAGGCCGGCCCTCTTTCCACTTTCTTGATGGTATCCTTTGAAGAGGAAGAACTTTAAATTTTAATGAATTCAAAACTCTTTTAATTTTTTTTTTAAATGGAAAATTTTTCAATTCAACATTCCCCCCCCCCCCCAACTTCAAGTGAAGCCGTTATTCTCAGCCTAGTTGTGGTGGACACAGCTCACCGGCATGGCGAGCTCAGTGTTAGGACAGCGCTCCAACCACCGGAGCCACCTGGCCTCCCCTGTCAATTCAACATTTTTTTAAATCTAAATTTTCTTTATTGCTTGTGCTTTTCTGTCATATCGAAGAAGGCTTGGCCTAACCCAAGACCATGAAGATTTAGTCTTACTTTTCCGCCTAGTCTCTATCAGGTTGGTGCAAAAGTAATTGCGGTTTAACAGGTTAAAAATAACTGCAAAAACCACAACTACTTAGAGTTGTGACTGGTGTATAAAAGGAATCTGACTTCATTCTTTCGCACGTGGACATCTAGTTGTCCCAGCCCCATTTGTTGAAAGCCTATTCTCTCCCCACTGAATTGTCTTGACACCCTTGTCAAAAATTAATTGATTCTAGGGGCCGGCCCGGTGGCTCAGGCGGTTGGAGCTCCATGCTCCTAACTCCGAAGGCTGCCGGTTCGATTCCCACATGGGCCAGTAGGTTCTCAACCACAAGGTTGCCGGTTCAACAAATCGAGTCCCGCAAGGGATGGTGGGCTCTGTCCCCTGCAACTAAGGTTGAACACGGCACCTTGAGCTGAGCTGCCGCTGAGCTCCCGGATGGCTCAGTTGGTTGGAGTGCGTCCTCTCAACCACAGGGTTGCTGGTTCAACTCCCACAAGGGATGGTGGGCTGCAGCCCCTGCAACTAGCAACGGCAACTGGACCTGGAGCTGAGCTGTGCCCTCCACAACTAAGACTGAAAGGACAACAACTTTAAGCTGAATGGCAACCTCCACAACTAAGATTGAAAGGACAACAACTTGACTTGGAAAAAAAGGCCTGGAAGTACACATTGTTCCCCCAATAAAGTCCTGTTCCCCTTCCCCAATAAAACCTTAAAAAAATTTAATTGATTCTAAACGTGATGGTTAGTTTTGTACTTTCAATGCCTTCCATTAATGTATGTATCTATCCTTATACAGGTACCACACTTTTGATTACTGCAGCTTTGTAGGAAGTTTTGAAATTGGGAAGTGAGCCCTCCAACTTTGTTTTTCATTTTTAAGATGACCTTGGTTATTAGGAGTCCCTTGCATTCCCATATGAATTTTAGAATCAACTTGTCAATTTCTGCAAAAAAGCCAGTTGTAATTTTGGCAGGGATTGCATTCAATGTGTAGCTCAATTTGGGGTGTATTGCCATCTTCACAATATTAAGTCTTCTAATCCATGAACGTTGGGTATCTTTTCATTTATTTAGGTCTTCAATTTCTTCCAATAATGTTTTATAGGCTGTAGAATATAAGTTTTTCATTTCTTTTGTTAGATTTTTGTCCTAAGTATTTTATTCTTTTTGATGCTGTGGTAAATGGAATTGGTTTCTTTTCATTTTCAGATTGTTCATTGCTATGTATATAAATATGATTAATTTCTGTATATTGACCTGGTTCCCTGTAATCTTGCTGAATTCATTGATTAGTCCTAATAAGTTTTTAGTGGACTCTTAGGATTTTCTGTATAGAAGACCATGTCATCTACAAACAGAGAAAGTTTTACTTTTTCCTTTCCAATCTCAATGTCTTTTATTTCTTTCTCTTGCCTAACTGCTCTACAAAACCTGCAGTAGAATGTTGAATAGAAGTGTCATGAGCAGACATCCTTGTCTTATTCCTGATCTGAGGGGAAGGGATTTATTCTTGTACCATTAAATATGAGGCTTTTCACAGATGCTCTTTATCAAATTGAGGAAGTTTCCTTCTATTCCTAGTTTGTTAAAGTGTTTGCCTTCTCTTTAATCCCATAATAACCTGCAATGTAGTTCTGAGAATCCCCATTTTAGAGACAAGCAAACTGAGGCTCTGAGCTTACAGTGATTTGCCCAAGACCACACAGCCAGTAAGTGATGGAGCAGGACTCAGCTCAGGTCTATAGACTCCAAACTCCATGCCCTAAAGACTTTCCAGCTATCTGTTCCCCTTTGTGATGTCAGAATTTCCTGTGCAGCGAGCTATTCCCACTGTGTAGAGCTGCTAAATGTCCTGAAAGGAATCCGCTAAGAATATACCTACATGCAGATTAAAAAAAAAAAATCCACCAGCGTCAAATAAAGTAGCTCTCATACGTCTATTTCTGCTCCATGGACGAGACTGACGGAAGACGCTTGAGCAGAGATGGTCAAACTTGGCCCAGACTGCAATGGTTGAAGGAAAAATCAGAGTGATGACCTGAGGAGGACTAGATATTTCAATGGTCAATAAGTCGAATAACTGAAATCCACACACAAAGGGATTTCTGTCTCCAAACCCTTGCTCGCCAAGATAAAGGTCAGCTGTCCATTTGTGCGAACGACGTCAAACGGTACCACATTAGTTTGTTGCTCTCAGAAGTGGCCCTTAAAACATTGTCATCCTTGTCCACTGTTAATTTTATAGGTTTAACAAAGGGATTTCGTGTGGGTATAAAACTGAAGACAAGTGCACGTCTCTCCTCAGAGGGAGGCCTGCCGATGAGGTCACGGAGCTGAGCATGTTACCTTCTGTGGCCCGTGAAACTCGAAACCTTGAAGGATCCGAAAGGTCATCCAAGTTACATGGTTCTCAGCCCTGGAAAGCCCAGGCCCCACCCACGTGGACCCTGATTTAACTGGTCAGTGTGAGGCCTAGACATCAATAGGGTTTTAAAACCTCCACAGGTGCTTCCGACGTGCAGCTTGAGTGACAGTCACACACCAATCTGACTTGTAAAAAACCTATTTTCAACATTAGAAAAATAATAGTAAGTCATTTAAAGGACAGCTCATGCTATTACACTGGACACCTTTCCAGCAACAACCTTCGTGGGGCAGGATAGCCAGATGGCCAAGTGCCTGAGCTCTGGAATCAGCAGAGCTGGGTTCCAATCCTGCCTGTCACTTCCTGCCATGCGACGCCCCAGTCTTTCTGTGCCTCGATTTCCTTGACTATTAAATGGGCACAGCACCCATAGGGGTGTTGTAAATACTCAACGCAGGTGAAAAGCTTAGACACGACACCTGGAACACAGTGGACACTCAGGAGATGGTGGCCCCAACCATCACCTCCCACATATGGATCAGAGGAGACGTGGGACAGGGTCTTTCGCAGGCTGATGGAGAAGAGACGAGATGGACGCACAAATCACCATCACGGCGTGGTGGTGGTGTGTGTGGCTCCGAGCAGGGGCCTGAACCAGCCAGGCCTGGGTTCAGCCTGACTCCACCACTTACTAGGTGTGCTATGTTAACCTTTTGGTGCCTCCGTGTCCCTACCTATAAAAAGGGAAACCCACCAATGCTAACATTTCTATAGCGCTTCTTACAGAGGGGTCAGTAGAGGGTATGCCGACCACTAGGTGCAGCTAGGACCACCCAGGGGGCAGCATCCAGACCGCCAAGTGGCAGCTGCAGGGATATAAGGACGTCCCTCGTCCCTGCTGGCTGGTGTCTGGGAGTGGCCCTCAACCTTCCATTGTCTCCCCCAAACCCAGGGACATGACCTGGTCACTGCCTTATTTTTGCCCCTTGAGATGTGCTTTCTCCCATCACTCCCTCCTGCTCTGCTGCCCTTGGACCCATGGCGAGTTACTCAGATCAAGAAAGTAAATGAGGGTTCCCTACGGTCCACTGTGTTCCCAGAGGCCCACGGAAGGGGAATGCCACCCCATTTCAGGGAGGGGACAGAGGAAGGAATGTGTATGAGAGGACGGGGCAGCCAGCAGACCCCAGGGGAGAAGTGTGTTGGGGATCCATGAGCAGCAGGACCTCATAACCCCTAAAAGGATGTCAGGGCCTTCCAGGATAATGTCCTGGGAAAGCTGGACATGGGGTCAGAGGTCACAGGCTCCGCAAAAATCCTGCACCTGAAACAGATTTTCCGGTCAAGATGGCAGACGAGGTCAATGCTGTCCTCACCTCCTCTCAGGACCACATCAGTTACAACTAAACCACAGAACAACCATCATTGAGAATTGCCTGAAATCTGGTTGAATAGAAGCCCTACAACTATTGACCTACAGAAGAAGCCACCCCGTGACTGGTAGGAGAGGCAGAGACACAGAATGGGCTGGTCCCACACCCCCATGTGACCTTAAAATCGGGAGGCATAGCTCGGCTGTGGAGGTCCCCCTATCTCCTAGGAGAGCGAAGGGTCCCAGTCCCACACCAGGCTCCCCAGCCCAGGGTTCCAGTGCCAGGGAGAGATAAAAAGATACATAGAAACAAATGAGAATGAAAATACATCCCACCAAAATTTTGGGGATGCAGCGAAAGCAGTTGTAATAGGGAAATTTATATCATTACAGGCCTATCTCAAGAAACAAGAAAAATCCCAGATAAATAACCTCACGTTACAACTTAAAGAACTAGAAAAAGAAGAACAAATGAAACCCAAGGTCAGCAGAAGAAAGGAAATAATAAAAATCAGAGCAGGGCCAGCCCGGTGGCTCAGGCTGTTGGAGCTCCATGCTCCTAACTCCGAAGGCTTCCGGTTCGATTCCCACATGGGTCAGTGAGCTCTCAACCACAAGGTTGCCGGTTCGACTCCCACAAGGGATGGTGGGCTGTGCCCCCTGCAACTAGCAACAGCAACTGGACCTGGAGCTGAGCAGCGCCCTCCACAGCTAAGACTGAAAGGATAACAACTTGCAGCTGAACGGCACCCTCCACAACTAAGACTGACAGGACAACAATGAGACTTAAAGTCTGGAAGTACACACTGTTCCCCAATAAAGTCCATTAAAATCTTCAAAAAAAAAAATCAGAGCAGAACTAAATGAAATAGAGAACAAAAAGACAATAGAAAAAATTAATGTGACAAAGAGCTGGTTCTTTGAAAAGATTAATAAAACTGACAAACCCTTGGCTAGACTCACCAAGATAAAAAGAGAAAAGACACTAATAAACAAAATCAGAAATGAAAGAGGGGAAGTTATCACAGATGTGACAGAAATACAAAGGATCATCCAAGAATACTATGAAGGACTATATGCCACCAAATTCAATAACGTAGAAGATGTGGACAAGTTCTTAGAAACATATCGCCTGCCTAGGCTGAATCACGAAGAAGAGGAAAATCTAAAGAGACCGATCACCACTAAGGAAATTGAATCAGTCATCTGAAACCTTCCCAAAAGCAAAAGTCCGGGACCAGAAGGCTTCACTAGTCAATTCTACCAATCGTTCAAAGAGGATCTAATACCTGTCCTACTCAAACTCTTCCAAAAAATTGAAGAAGAGACAGTACTCCCTAACTCATTTTATGAGGCCAACATTACCCTGATACCAAAACCTGGTAAGGATAACACAAAAAAAGAAAACTACAGACCAATATCTGTGATGAATACAGATGCAAAAATCCTAAACATTTATCCATAAAATCTGAAAACATTTATCCATAAAGACACGTGTGCTCCAATGTTCATGGCAGCTTTATTTACAGTGGCCAAGACATGGAAACAACCAAAATGTCCTTCAATGGATGAATGGATAAAGAAGTTGTGGTATATATACACAATGGAATACTATTCGGCGGTAAGAAAAGATGAAATAGGACCATTTGTGACAACATGGATGGATCTTGAGATTACAATGCTAAGTGAAATAAGTCAGACAGAAAAAGTAGAAAACCGTATGATTTCACTGATATGTGGTATATAAAACTGAAAACAACAAAAGAACAAGACAAACAAGTAAAGGAACAAAAACTCATAGACACAGACAATAGTTTAGTGGTTACCAGAGGGTTAGGGGGAGGGGGGTGGGAGATGAGGGTAAAGGGGACCAAATATATGGTGATGGAAGGAGAACTGACTCTGGGTGGTGAACAGACAATGGGATTTATAGATGATGTAATACAGAATTGTACACCTGAAATCTATGTAACTTTACTAACAATTGTCACCCCAATAAACTTTAATTAAAAAAAGAAACAAACAAACAAACAAACCTGACAGGCCAGAAGGGATTGGCAGGAAATACTCAGTGATGAAAAGAAAGGACCTACAACAAGGGTATCATTTAGAATCGAAGGACAGGTAAAGAGCTTCCCAGAAAAGAAAAAGGTACAGGAATTCATTACCCAAAATAGTATTGCAAGGAATGTTGGAGGGCCTTCAAGGTGTGTGGGGGGGGGGATCAACATTATGAATAATAAAGTGGCAACAGTTATGTATTTATCAACAATTACTTTCAATGTAAATGGATTAAATGCTCCACTCAAAAGACATAGGGGGGATGAATGCGTAAGAAAACAAAACCCTTACATATGTTGCCTACAAGAGACTCACTTAAGATCAAAAGACACACACAGACTGAAAGTAAAGGGATGGAAAAAGACATTTCATGAAAATGGAAAGAAAACAAACAAAATAGCTCTGGTAGCAATACTTAAACCAGACAAAATAGACTTAAAAACAAAGGTTATAAGGAAGTGACAAAGAAGGACCCGGTAATCCCACTTCTGGGTAATTATCTGAAGAAACCCAAAGTGGTGCTTCCAGGGGACCTGTGCATCCATGTGTTCATTGCAGCATTGTTTACAGTGGCCAAGACGTGGAGGCAGCCTGGGTGTCCATCAATGGAAGAATGGATAAAGAGGAGGTGGTACATAGTATACAATGGAATATTGCTCGACCAGGGAAGGGAATGGGTTCCTGCCATCTGTGGTGACTTGGATGGACCTGGAGGGTATTGTGCTGAGTGGAGTGTGTCAGACAGAGAAAGACAGATGCAAGGAGATTTCACTTATATGTGGAATCTAAAGAACAAAACAAACACACAAACAACACAGAAACAAACTCATAGGTAGAGAAAACATTCTGATGGTTGCCAGATGGGAGGGGGGCAGAGAGGGTGGGTGAAAAGGGGGAGGGATTAAGAAGTACAAATTGGTTGTTACACAGTAGACATGGGGATGTAGGGTATAGCATAAGGAATATAGTCAATAATATTGTAATAACTATGGTGTCAGATGGGCACTAGATATGTTGGGGTGATAGATGGAAGGGGATTGGGGCGCAGGTGAAAAAGGTGAAGGAATTAGAATATACAAACTGGTAGTTATAAAATAGTCACGGGATGTAAAGTAAAGCACAGGGAATATAGTCAATGATATGGTAATAACCACGTATAGTGCCAGGTGGGTACTAGACTAGGCAGGGGATCACTTCTTAAGTTACATAAATGTCTACCCACCATGCTGTATGCCTGACATTAATATAAAATAATACTGAATGCCAAAATGAATAAATAAAGTGTAAACAACAAACGAGCAAAGAAACTCTGCACCCCAGTGAGGGTCCTGCACCCCACAGGGCCAGGAAACCATCAGCAGGGCAGAGCAGCAGGGCTGGAGGAGACCAGAGAGCTCTCCCCAAAGTTCTGACGACTTCCCAGGACCCAGGGACTGGGAGGGAGCCTCAGCTGGGCGGTGAGTTTCTAACCACCCCGGAGAGTAGAAGCTCAGTCTTTGGGGGGGGGGGGTCCTCACCACTGCACTTTGCCCTGAGGCTGATGGCAGACAGATGGGCCTTGGAACCCAGTCCCCAGGCAACGGTGACCAACTCACGAGCTCTCAACACCCCCCTAACCCCCTCAAGCCCCCCGTAAGAATGGAGGCGAGCGTCTGGGGATGGGGCAGCCTGGAGAGGGTGTGCCGTGTCTAAAGGAACATGGATTGGCTTCCAGGCCATCTGCACCCGTCAGGGCCCCTGCAGCAAAGAGAGGACACCTGGGTTGGGGGGCTCCCTGAAGACTGCTGAGCGAAGAGGCTCGGTATTCACAGACCTGCGGATGGGGTGAGGGGCATCTCGGAGCCCGCACCTCCCCCAGCCTGCAGGGACAAGGGAGGGACAGGAGCCTGGAAAGACAGACCCAGCAGGAGCAGTGTCCCCTCTCTGAAGCAAGCCTCAGAACAGGAATTCCGGGGTGGGGCCCAAGAATCTGCATTTCTGCCAGGATCCCGAAGCCACTGAGGCTGCTGCCCTGGGGACCACACTTTAGAGCAATGCAGTTACTATCAACACCTCAGCGGGGCAGAACACTGCGGGGGAGAGGAGAAATACCCCGACCTTTCTCCCCTTCCGCCCTGGGATTTCCTGCTGCTGCCTCCCACCGGCCTGAACCAATGAGAAACCAGAGGGTACAGGAGTCCAGGCCATTCCATGTGTGCAGGGCATTCTCCCCCCACACAGAGGGGCAGAGGGGGATGGGGAGCAACCAGCACAGCACTGCACCCCCGGGGCCTCTGCCCTCCTCACCCACCACTCTCACCCCCCACCCTGCCTTCTCATCTCTTTCACACAGTGTTTGTGGGAGAGCAATTGCATTCAGCCAACGTTTCTGGATCACCTACTACATGCCAGGTGCTGTTCTGGGCTCTGGGGGTACATCAGTGAACCAACAGACAAGTCTCGTCCTGCTATTCAAATGTCTGTATCAGCCACTCGGAACCCCGGCTCCAAAGAAGAACGTTCCCGGGCTCTTCTAAATAGCGCCCCCAGACAGCACCCCGGCGACTAGGTAGCCACGTGTTTTCAGCCAGAAACAGAAGTTCCGGGACCATATGTCTCATTCCCTGCTGTGTCCTCCAAGCCTGGGACCGTAGCAGGCGCTCTGGACAGGACTGCGGAATGAATAAACGAAGACCATTTCACAAATCGCCTTTATCACAAATTACACCACGGCGGGGATTCTGCAGAAGAGGCAAACAGAAAGCGGGTGTCGTCACTATCCAGGGAAGAGGAGGTGGCCCCAAGGGCAGCCATTGGGCAGCCATGCCCCACCTCATGCAGCCCTGACAAAGAGGAGACCTGCCATCCCCTGGACAGGACCCTGAGTGCTGCCGTTCACCCCCAGCCCTCCTGTTCTGTTGCTTCACACCAGCGAGCTCAGGGTGACGTCCCTTCTCTTCCCCGCCTCTCCCGCTCCTTTTCTCTCCCTCCAATTCCACCCTCTGAACCATCCCAGCCTTCACAACCCAGCTCAAATGCCCACCCCCTCCCCCACCACAAAACCTGCTTTGTTCCCCAACCACCTGCCCTACCCCGAAGAAATGTCTCCTTGCTCTGAATTTCCAGTGTGTTTTCTAGCAATCGGTCTCCTTCTATTGTCACATTCTACCTTCGGCATAGTTTGGCCTCTTTGGCTCAGCCCCCTTGGGGCTATAAACGGCAGCCCACTCCCCCAGCAGGTGGAAGCTAGAGCTTGTCACATTTCCTAAGGTCCAGCATCCGATGATCCCGGGAGAGTCCAGGGCAAGCACCGTGCTGAGAAAACTTGGTATCTCAGTCTATGAGGTCAGCACCCATCCCCGCTACACCGATGAGGAAACAGGCTCACACAGCAAAGCAACCCCCCCCAACACACACGGTTACACGGCCGAGAAGTGGCAGAATCAGAGTTCTTCCAAAGCTCTTGCCATCGTTCCAGGGACTGACTTGTCCAGAAGTGGGGCAGAGACCCAAGATATTCCACAGCCAGAGCAGCTTGTCTGGACTCAGGCAAATAAACGGTGTCTCTGAAATACCCTTTTTAAACATTTTATTATGGGACATTTCCATCTTTGGCAAACAGAGAGAGACTAATATGAAGGCCCCAGGTCCCCTCCCAGCCTCCATAACTGACACCCCACGACCAGCCTTGTCTCGTCTACACACTTGCCCCCACCAACATGGGGTTACAGTGGTGCCTCGGTTTTCGAACGTAATCCGTTCCGGAAGACCGTTCGCGTTCTGAAACGTTCGAAAACCGAGGCACGGTTTCCCCATAGAAAGTGATGCAAAATGGATGAATCCGTTCCAGACCTTTAAAACCAACCCCTAAAACTGCAAATTTAGCATGAATTTTACTATCTAATGATACCATAGATCCATAAAATTTACAGCGTTCGTAAACCGAAATGTTCATCAACGGAGATTTTCAAAAACCGAGGTACCACTGTATTCTGAAACAAATCCCAGAAGTTGTATGTCATGAAGGGCGGCCTGCGGGGTCTCTAGTCCCGTCCCCCACATAAGGACTCAGGACATGGTGAGGCCAAAAAACAGCACCCACGGAGCCATAGATAGGGGAGTCATACCACTATGTTCTCGCTGGCAGCTGGGTTGGAGACACAGGGAGCAGGAGCCACACGATCTGCAACCTGCTTTTCTCTGACAACCAACCTCACTTGTTAGCTGCAATCCGCCGTGCTAACTGCAATCCACGCTTGCTAGCTCAGCCACGGCAGTTATATTAGTGGCCAATGGCTCACTGGTTACAGCTGACGGCCAACTAGTCACAGCTGATGGCCATCCAATCACAGTTGATGGCCATTTACTACCTGAGCCAGCACCTTTCCATGTGAGGCCGAGAGCCTGGAAACTGCACTCCTGGCTCTGTCCCCACATTGTTTCTAAATGTCTTTCTGAAGGGCTTGCTCCCTGCTCAGAACAGACGAGTGAAAGTTCATCTATTCCTAGATCCCGTGGCGTCATCTCTGGGGCCGTTGTCGGCTTTTTGCAGCGTGGGAACAGAGCCCCAGAAAGCAGTTTCCAGGCTCTCGGCCTCACATAGACAGGTGCTGGCTCAGGTAGTAAATGGCCATCAACTGTGATTGCATGGCCATCAGCTGTGGCTAGTTGGCCGTCAGCTGTAACCAGTGAGCCATTGGCCACAATATAACTGCTGTGGCTACGCTAGAGAGAGAAAGAATGGGGGCTAGCAAGAAGATGGCGGCTGGGCTGGCAAGTGTGGATGGCGGTTTGCAGACAGTGTGAATCCAGCCTCCAGTGAGAGTATAGTGCCGCCAGAGAGAATATAGTGGTATGACTCCCCTACCTATGGCTCCGTGGGTGTTCCTTTCTGGCCTCACCATATCCTGCGTTCTTGTGTGGGGAGCGGGAGCAGAGACCCCGCAGGCCGCCCCATACGACAAATGGCGCAGCGAGCAGGGTCTCCCGCATGACATTGGGTGTGTTTTTTTTTGCCAATAAAGGAGGCTCATTCCAGCCTCATGGGGCACTTGAGGGCTAAATGAGGTGGCGGGTGTGACACAAGAGGTCTTCAGTGAGAATTTAAATCAGGCAGCCCTATGAGGGTTCAGCTTGCTGTACTGACACCCACATGGCAATGGGACTGCCATTCATCAAGCTCTCAGACTCCCTCCTTGCAAAGGACGCTGTCGAGCCCCGCGGAGGTGTGTGGGCTCCAGAGCCACAAGACACGAGTTCGGGTCCCTCTTCTGCCTCCTCCAAGCCACGCGATCTCAGTGAGGGGCATCACCTCTCTGAGCCGTTTCCTCACCGGCCAAATGGATGTCACTGAGGACCTGGCCGGCCTTCCAGGCTCGCGAAGAGGATGGAATAGAAGAGGTGCATGAAGACGCCTGCCCCGGGTGTGGCTCTTTTTGATCCCTTTCCTGTGTCCTGGGCGAGAGGCACGCTGCACGCTTCCCGAGGAAAGCCCGGATGTCTTCCCAAGCCAGAAGCGGGAGGCTGTGCTTGGGCCACCTCCGCCCGAGCAGGTGGAGAAAACCTGGCAGGACCACGGGCGGTAACAGGGAGGTGGCCCGAGCAGATGCCCGAGGCTGGCAGAAGGTATGTGGCGTGCTGAGGGTCGACCAGTTGCCCTTGGCACAAACACGCAGGAGCCCAGCTCTGCCTGTCAGCAGGAAGACGGGCAGAAAGAAGAGGGAGGGGGCCTGGCGAGCCCAGGGTCCTTGGCTACGTCACCAGTTCCCGGGTCTCAGGATCATGACTTAATTACAAACCCCACCAGCTGGTGTTGTTGAGGTTTCTGTAGAGTGTGGGGTGGGGAGAGGGTATCGGGGACCCCTGGTGACGGACTGGGGACCTTAGGGGCAGCGAGAGAGGTAGTCTCACTGGTCTCACAAAGCTGGCCAACGAGTAATATTTGCTAACATATATTTGTAGGCACTTTGTGCTGGGATCCAAGTGCTTTCCAAACTACCACCCCCATTTGACAGATGAAGAAACTGAGGCATGAGAAGACTGAGTGACTTGTCTGAAGTCACACTGCAGTGGAGCCAGGATTCCAAATGGGACAGCCCAGCACAAAGGCTTTGCGTTTGGTCATGACTCCTCACCGCCTCTTAGCAGGGTAAGCCGGTTCTAGACAAATCCATGCTCACTACAGCCAATCTCAGGTACCCTCCAAAGATGACGCCACGCGTGGCAGGAGAAATCAGCAAGAAGTGGCTGCATTCCGAGAAGCCCCGCCAGCAAGACCCAACAAGGCTGGTTTGGAGTTTGACTCTGGTTCTGAGACTCAGATTCCACAGACCCCAGCTTCTTGGCAGGCGCGTGGCTAGTTTTCTCTATAGTGGGTGCTTACAACTTGCAGGGGTTGGCGGGGGGAGCAGAGAAGAACTGGTTCTGGCCCCCAACAAATGTGGCCGATGAGAAAACGATGGTAACAGTTTGTCAAGGACAAACATTCCCCCACCGTCACTCGCTAGATTCAAGGAATTCAGCAACGGGAGAAGGGAGCAAAGAAAAATGCCAGCAGATCACGCGTGAAACTTCTCCTCTCACTTCCCAGGCTGGGAGTGGGGGGTGGGGGTGGGGTGGGGGGTGCTTGGCAAGTGCTTCCCTGGAATTCTCTGGAGGCCTCTGTCAGTTCAAGTGACAGGGCAGCAGATGGCACACACTTATCTGCTGATGATATTTTGATTTATTTATCTCTTACAGATGGTACCGTGCCTTGATTTCTGGCAGGAGTCCAAAATGTGGGTTAACTTTCTGGGGATAATTGTTTGTCCAAGTGGATGAAATACCGAAGACTAAAATCCTGCCTGGCTTCATGATAGTCATGAGAGCTTGGCTGGGCATTTGGGTACCCCAAAGGGAAGAGTTTGTTCTGCAGAATTTTACAGCTGGAAGACTCTAAAGGCCAACTTAAAATGAACACCATAGCGGTTAAATGTAAGGGCTCTGAATTTACAGTCTTCAGTTCAAGTCCCAGCTCCGCCATTTACAAGGTCTGTGATCCAGGCCAGACTCTCTGGGTCTTAGTTTCCTCATCTGTAAAGTGGGTATAATGTCCACCACATAAGATGTGACAGAAACAGCCAGCTCTCCACCAACAAATGTGCTACTCCTTCTGTGGTGTGGAGTTAAGGCTAGGAAGCGGCTGCCCAGCCAGGCACGGTATTTCCCAGCATCTCCTGCATCCCCGCGAGGCCATGGACTGGTTCTTGCCTCTAACATTTGAGTGTGAGTGTGAGTGATGTGTGTGTGCCACATCCTGGAGACAGCTTTTATGCAGTGGGTGTGTCTCCTCTTTCTTCTTCCACACAGACGCAGAGGTGCCAGGAGATGGTGGAGGGACAGGATGGGTGTTGCCTGGTCCCCGAATCACTGCCTGGAGGGGAGCTGTCACCCCCCCCACCCCAGGAACATCTGTACACGTGCATTACATGAGCCAGAAATACGTGGCCACGGTGTTGATCCACTGATACCTCAGGGTCTATTTGTTACAGCAGCTGGTGCTGCCTTACACACAGTTGGAGATCCCATGGAATCACACATGTGAGACAGCCAGTGCGTGACAAGGTCTCAGTAAGTGTGCACAGTGAGTACTATCCCCATCTTCCAAGGGATCTTGACACATGAAGGGTACTGTGATTTTTGTGTGTTTTTTAAATGTTAGCCCATATGTTGGGTTGTGAGAGCGAGGCAAATCTGATTTTCCTCAGCTTCATTTCTGCCCTTTTTGGATCCTATCACGAATCCTTCATGTGTTGTCCTATCTCATTCCCCAAAAGCATTTTTGGAAGGAGAAATGAAGGGGAGAGGGAGCTGCGGGAAGGTTTTTTCTGGCACACTGTGGCAGACACAGGAAGATCGGGGTCCCCGTTTTCCCTCTCACCTGCCTCGGCACAGAATTATCCACCTTGATTGGAGATGGAAGGAGGGACGTAAGGACCACGCAGCCCACTACCCTCAGGATTCAGGCGTGAAAACCAAGACCTGCAGAAGGCTTGTGAGTTGCTTAAGTTCTTGTCATGAGTCAGATACTGAGCTGAAGCTGGAACCTGAGTCCCCTGCCTTCTAATCCAGAAGAAGGAATGGAGGGAAAGGGTCCCACAGGCTACAGAAAGGCTACAGAAAATAATAATAGCTAGCGTTTACTGAGCACCTACTATGTGCCAGGCACTGTTCTAAATCTCCATATGCACTAACCTGTCTAATTCTCATCACAACCCTATGAAACAGGCACTCTGATTGTTCCCATTTATCAGGTGAAGAAACTGAGGCCCAGTGAAGTTAAGTACCTTACCCGGAAGCACAGAGATAGTGAGGAGTGGATCTAGGATTCCCGCCCGGGCGCTCGAACTCCAGAGCCACCCGTTAAGTCATGTTTGGAGGGATGGAACTTAGGGGAAGGATTTGATTCATTCTGTTTGAGTTCAGGGAGCAGAACTGAACCCAGTGGCCCCAGGAGCAGGACTCTGTCTGAGGCACCAAAGGCGAGTCCAGCCAGAGAAAAGGCCCTTCCTTCCGTGATGGCATGAAACTTGCCAGTGGTGAAAGAATGTGGGAAAGGCTTGGACCACCGCGTGGAGGCGTCGCCAAGAGATTCAAGCAGCCGGCAGGGCATCAGACTGGGCCTGTGTCCTCGGATGTCCCACGTGACGGGGGCTGTGGCACTAAGTGACGCTGAATCACGTCGTGGGGACGATTCTCCCTTCCCAATTCCCTTCCAGCCTCTCAGATTACTTCCAGGAGAAAATGTCAGTTTTGCGATAGCCTTTCCTTATCATTGCTCTAACACTTGCTAATCGTCTATTTAGAGCGAGAGGGGGAGAAGACGGCCAAAGTATCCCGCTAGAATTGGACGACACTGTTTTGTCGTATGCACACACATACACGCACACACGTGTATACACGTATATACATATTTCTTCCGTCTCTGGCAAGTTGAGCTGGTTTTCCATTTCCGATGGTAATATAAAGCTTCCCTTTCAATTCATTTATGTAGGAAAAATGTGAGCCAACATAGAGCAAAAAAAAAAAAAAGAATCCTAGCAGAACGGGGTATGTGACCAAGGTGAGAGGAGAACGACCGCAGTGGGACATCTGGGATAAAGGGACGCTGAGCATCGAGGCCCACGCCAGCCAGGCCGAGAGCCGACAGGGCTGCCACGCTGCATGACAATGTCCACATCTCGGGCGATACGAATGACACTCCCTGGAGTCGTGCAGTACACAGCCTGTGGCTGTACACAGCAGCCACAGATATTTTTAGAGTCACAAATATCCCAAACATAGGAGGGAAGAGGGATTGTGTTCTGTTCAGTTGCCTGGAAATTGGCAGCCAAAGATGCTCACCCTAAATGATGGCACTCTCGGATCCTTTGGCAATGTCCCCATGCCCAGGGGCGCCACCAGGCTGCCCAAGCAGTGCTGGCACCAACCCATCCTCAGGAGGAAGGAGGAACGAGACCAGCGCTGCGTTTGGGGGAGGCTGCAGGAAGATAAAATGGCAAGTGAGCTGTGCCTGCAGGTCGGGAGGCAGCAGGCAGACATACTTGACAGGAAAGCACTTGGAGAATATAGGTTCCAGGAGCCACTCTTGAAAAAGCTCGTTGACACTGAAATCCAGCTCACCCGCAGAAGAATCAAAATAAACTCAAGACTGGAGGATGCACAGTAAAAGCGCCAAGTAGGTTTAAGTACCTAGAGACTCAAACTGGTGGAGACAGTGTGGTTGTGACACCCTGGCTTTGGAAAAGTCGCATGCACATCAGAGGTCAGAGGCCAGTGTCCTCCTCTTTCTCAGAAGGGGTCTCATGCTGGAAACACTGTGTAAAGGCGGCCGTGACACAATTTATCTTCCCCTCCCCTTCACATCACATCATTATCTACCCAAGGTCAAAATGACCAGGCAGAAGAGAAGGGAGGTTAGAAATCAGGCCTGACAAGCGAACACCTGGGTCTTGCTTGTCCTTGGGGAGCCTGGTCTCAACATGACTCTCTGACCTAAAGGCTAAAGAGAAAAGAGCCTCTGATGTCTTAGGAATTTACAAAGCTGATAAAAACAAACAAACAAACAAACAAAAAAACGCAAGAAAATCAACTTACACTCACACCATGCCAGGCCACTCGTAAACATCTTTCCACCCCTTCCCCCTTCACACACACACACACACACACACACACACACACACACACCCCTCTCCAGGTCCACTGCCCCAGCCTCCCCACACTGGCAGACACTCAGGGATGTTAGTAGAGCCCAGATCTGAATTCTGGTCGGGAATCTCCACTTAATTTCAGTTCCCCCCACAATCATCACGCCTCCAGACATTTATTACAAATGCAGACTCGTAAAGATGTATATGCTCTGTGACCCAACAATTTCATTTCTTGGAATTTATCTTACAGAGATCCTCACATGTATACAACGTAACACAAGGTCAAGATATTCCACTGTAGCATTATCTTAACAGCAGAAGACTAGAAATAACCTAAATTTCCATTAATTAAACAAGACACATACATTCAACTTACGGAAAACTCATCATCATTGAAACGAACAAGGCGGCTCTCAGAATATTAACACAGCATATTAACATCAGTTAATATTAACACAGAAGGCAGAATATCAATATTCTGTGGAAAAGTGGGTACCGCACGGAAGCTGGAGACCCACTGCTCACACAGAATAAGTCTAAACACCGCTACCTGCCCCTTCTTCCGTCCACTGTATGGCCTCTTGACATCAGACACTGTATTAGTTTTCAATTGCTGCTGTAACAAATTACAGCAAACTCAATGGCTTATACAATACGAAAATTTTATCTTGTTAAGTCTATAGGTCAGAATTCCAACAGGATGGCGGTCCTCTGGGAGGCTCTAGGGAAGATTCCATCTCCTTGTATTTTCTAGCCTCTTCAGGCCACCCACACTCCTTGACTTGCTGTCCCTTCTTCCATCTGCAAAGTCAGCCATGTTGACTCTCTCCTTTCCCAAAAGCATAGCTCCCTTTCTGACTGCACCTTGGAAAGGGTCTCCCCTTTTAAGGACTCATGGGATTAGGTTGGGTCCACCGGGAAAATCAAATAGAATAATCTCCCCAACTCAAAATCCTAACGGCAATCACAGCTGAAAAAGTCTCTTTCACCATTTGAAGTAGCATGTTCACAGGTGACAGGGATTATGATGTAGACATACTGGGGTGGGGACATCCTGGGGTGGGGTGGGTTCTGCTTACCAGAGCCACCCTGCACTCCAGCCACCAAAGCACTGGTCACATCTCATTAAACACAAGACCTCATGATGCTGTAACCGTCCCTCTGCCCGAAATGCTCTCTCAGCTACCAGATTCCCACACAAACCTTCAAGGCTGCCTTCAAAAGCCCCTCCTTCTCTGTGAAAGCCCCCCAGATTCCCCAGCAGAATTAGTGACAATCCCAACACTTTGAAAAGACCCCTCTGCATGACACTTGTCACAACATTTGAATCATTTGCCTACACGCGCAACTCTCAGCAGCCTGCAAGCAACTTAAGAATGAAACTGACTAAGGCAACCACACGTTCCCCACCATTTAGTGTGATGCCTGGCACGTAGCAGGAAGGAATGAAATATCGAGTCCTTTCTATTTTACGGTGTATAATTTGAAATCCAAAATACGATTTTATGTATCTGTTGTTGTCATTGTTGTTTTAATTCACATGCCTCGCACATGAAAGGAGCTCAGTAACTATTTGCTGAGTGAATAAATACACACACCTAATAGTTATTGAACATTTTCTACCGTGTTTCCCCGAAAATAAGACCTAGCCGGACCATCAGCTCTAATGTGTCTTTTGGAGCAAAAATTAATGTAAGCCCCAGTATTATATTATATGTTATATTACATTATATTATACCTGTTCTTATATTATATTAAAATAAGACTGGGTCTTACATTAATTTTTGCTCCATATGACACATTAGAGCTTATGGTCCGGCTAGGTCTTATTTTTGGGGAAACAGTATTCCAGGTATTTTGCTGTTCTTTAGAAGCTCTGCCCCTCTCATTTAATTTCTCACAATAGCACTCAAAAGAAGACTACTTATATTCATTTGGGTAGTTAATACTAGCTCCTGTTACAAATACCTCAAAATCTTAAAGGCTTATTTCTCAGCTGCCTCTTCTGCATGACTCACATCCATGGGGTGACTCAGGGATCCAGGTGCCTATATAGTAGGAGCTGCACCACAGACAAGGGAGAAAAAGTATGGGGTAGACGCCCTGTATCCTCATGCATCTCAGCCATCCATCACTTCCACTCATACCCCATTGGCCACACCAGTTGCATGGTCAAGCCAGATGCAAAGAAGGCTGGGAAATGCAGGGAGCTGGTGGATATTGACGAGCACGACCGTCACTGCCACAATTATTATCATCCTCATGTTACCGTCAAAGAAATAGAGGTTCAGAAGAATGGAGACATCACCCCAGATCTGGCAGCTAGTGTATGTGGGAGACAAACTCAATCAAGGGTCTACCTGGCTGTACAGACCTCACTCCTAATCATTGCTTGCTCACATTTGCACATCCCGTGTGTTCAAACGTTCAGCCACCACAGAGGACGAAGACCTGGGACCTTGCTGACTGGCAGGACGGGGCATTTCCTCTGGACAATCCCGCAGGGGATAATCCACATTGAGGTGATCGGAGGTTGGTTGGTCCCATTCACCACCCATTTGCTTCCCCCTGCCAGTGTCAGTTTGTTCATACACATCTAAATGATGACACCAGGCAGATGTTATGTGCTTGATTCTCCCCTTCAGGCTGTTGCAAGATGGGAAACAAAATCTATTTTTTTAAGCGAGCGTCAGATGAAGCTTGAACAAAACCAATAACTCTTTCAGGACGAGCAGCTCTCTAGGTTTCCCACAGACACTCTTGGAGTGTCATTTCTGGGGTTGATTTGGCAGTTGCTTACTATCTAGAAAGAAATAATGCTCCTTCGTGGATACATGTCTCCTCTCCTCTTCCCTGCATACAATTCTCCCCCTACATTGTTAGCCCTCTGCCCTTGTAGTAGAAAATTGTAACAAAAAATTTTCCCCTAATCCCCAAGTTGCTTGGCCAGACATTGGTCCCAGATCCTGGGCTCTCTCTCCAGACCCTATGGCTTTCTTCTGCCTGTTCTGTCTTCCAGTGTCAGCATCTCTAGGCTGAGCCAACAGCAATTACAAGTCAATTCTCAAGTATTGAGGGCTGATTATTCATGGAGTGGATTATTCAGGCTTCTTGATTCCCCCTCTCTGTGGGTTGGCGCTCATTAGCACCTCCGAAAAAGGAAAGTTAGCTGAACTGCCACGCATCAGGCCAGCCGCTTCTGTTTGGGAGGGAAGCAGCTAGGACCCTGGACGCATCAGCTCATGCTGCCTCTTCCTCATTTGCATAGATAATTGGGTGTTTACAATCATTTATCCAGAAAGGAGAGGGAGCTACGGCCAGGGCTGCTCCCACCAGCCTGTGACGTCTGCACGCTTGACAACAGTGAGTGTACGTGTGGGAGTGGTGAGGCTGTGTGCGCGAGACACTGATGCCAGCTACGGCGCCCAGCTTGATGGCAGGGGCTGTCTCTTTACAGCATGAAATATGCCGAGGCATGTTGTGTAACGGCGTTGCTAATAAATACAATGATTTTTAAAAAACAAAGCAGAGAGAGACAGACGGAGTAGCTCACCCTCGTGTGAAACGGTCTCCTTTGCCAGCTTCCCGAAGACGGTGCTTGTTTTCAGACGTGAGGCCTTTCCCCAGCCCAAAGCCCCCATCTTGGGGAATCTGAACCATAACCCTTCCTGGAGGACTGCAGGAAAATAGGGGGCCATCCTGGGGGCAGCATCCCCAGGGCGCATAAGAGACAGAAAAGACACTGGCCCAGTGGACAGACTGCCCATCAGCTGAGGGGAACGAAGGTCAGCCCAGGGGGAACTGCGCCACTTCCGTGGCACCCATCCCTGGGAACCATTAGAACCGCCACCTGGGTCCGAGCAGCTGATGGGTCCTGCCTGGAGAGAATGAGAGGGGCCTACGGGTGATCTCACTCTCAGCACTTTCACCATTTTTTACATTCGATCAACAAATCTTCATTAAGCACCTACTGTGTGCCAGTCACTGTTCTAAACACTGAAGAGTCAGTGGTGAACAAGACCTGAAGTCCCATCAGGGGAGACAGACTGTAAACAAGTAAACAAATAAGTCAACCACAGCTGGTGATATGCACTCGGAATAAAACAAGCAGGGTGTTGCGATGCGGTGGGAGGGCCTTCTCTCTGATGAGAGAATGTTCCAGCTGCAACCTGAGGAGGACAAGTCAGCCGTGTGAGGGTCCTGCCAGGGCATCCGAGGGAGAAGAACAGCAAGTGCAAAGGCCCTGGGGCAGGAAAGTGCTTAGAGGCTGGAGGAGCAGGGCCTGTAGGGCCTGGGGCAGAGTGGGTCCTGGGCTAACGGCAGGCGGGGATGCTGGAGGAGTGGGCGGGGCTGGGTCACCCAGGGTCAGGCGAGAGTGTGGCGCTGTGCTGGGGCTCAGGAGGGATGCAGGCAGCAGAGCGCTGCGATCTGATTTGCATTTTTCAAAAGCTCTATCTGGAGGCTGTGTGGTTGCAAAAGACGGAACCCACTCACAAGCTTCCCCACGGAAGCCTGTGAACATGGAAAGATACAAGATTCTCACGGAACCCAGGCGCCGGGGCCACAGGGACAGGGGAGCCATCCAGAGCAGGGCCGCCTCTCTCTGGCTGCCTTGGCTCCAAAGTCTCTCTTCTCAGCTCCTCTCTGCTTCTCTGAGCACAGGCCCGACTCAAGGACTCAGCCCCTGCGCTGTAGCTGGCCCTCCCCGCCTGACCTGCCTTTCAGAGTCCTCCAAATTCCCAGGAGAGAGATGCTAATTGGCCCCCCTCAGGTCAGGTGTCCAGCCCTGTGGCCCATCAGCACGGCCAGGGAAGGGCAAGGCCACACAGGGAAACATGGCTGCCAGCAGCGGCCGTGACTGTAGGTGGGGCAGCTCCCAGAGAAGGAGCACCGGGCTGGGCAGACACGTCCGAGGTGCCCGCTGCTCTCCATTCTCCACAGTGTCCTCTGGGCAGCTTTCGTGGACTTCCTCTAGCCCGTCTCCTTGTCGGTCCCCACCCCCAACTCTAGAGGACACCACTGGCTGGCCAGCCCACCAGAGCTCCTTGGAGTTTAGGAAGTGGGGAGCCTCCCACTCAGAGCAGCAGGGGACCCCAGCATCAGGGACAACCGAGGCTAAGGCTGGCGTCTGGCAGGCAGAGAGGCTTCTCTGAAGACCCTAAAGCCAGAACCAGGAGCAGACACACAAGGGGTCAACGCGGCAAGGTCACAGGGACTGCTGAATGGCTGCTGGTACCAGGGCTGGGGTCCACGCCAGCCAGGCCCAGCGTGGCAGCGGGGCTGACAGCCACTTAGCTAGAGAATGCTGTGTGCACAGCAGGGTCAGAGGGGAAGGAGCGAGCCCGCGGGGTGGGGCAGGCAGAGTGGGGCGTCGGAGGGGGCCTCAGCAACACAGGGGGCCTCCTCTCTCAACAGGGAAGCCTCTGTGCCCAGCCTCCTCGGCGCCAGCCAGCTGCCAATCCAGCTGTGCCAAGGCCCCAAGAGGAGCCAGTGCTGACGCCCTGGGACTATCAGCAGCAGTGCAATTCCAGAGGGTGCCCCCCCACCCCGGGAGAAACAGTGGGGGTGGGGTGGGGGGAGGGGCGGGCGCAGGGAGGCCGTCCTCTCTGTCTGCACGGCCAGGAGGAGGCGAGGAAGGAAAGAGGCAGAGAGAGAGAACTGGCTTAAGGGGGAGAGAACAGCGATGGGGAGAGGGGAGAAGGTCCATGAGAAAAAGACAGGAAAAGAAGAAAGATGGAGTAAGACAGAGACAAGAAAGAGAGAGGAGAGAGAGAGAGAGAAAGAGAAAAGCAGTCAGAGAGCCAAGGGCCACTGCCTGGGTTTGACAAGCTACGTGTATTGGTTTGCTAGTCCCCCTGACTGGGCGGCTAAGAGAACAAACGTATCCTCACGCGGTTTTGGAGGAAGTCCAAGGTCAAGGTGTCAGCAGGCGCCCCCCACCCCCACCCCGTAGGCACGTGTATCTCCCAACCTCCCATTTTACAAGGACACCAGTCATACTGGGTTAGGGCCCTAAGGACCTCATTTTAACTAGAGCACCTGTATAAGACCCGCTCTCCAACTGAAGTCCCGCTCTGAGGTACTGGGCATTAGGACTTCAACCTATGAATTCTGGGGACACAAGTCAACCCGTACCATTACTTATCCTCTCGGTGCCTCAGTTTCCTCATCTATAAAACACTCATAAGAATAGAACCTTCCTCAGAGGGTCATTCTTAGGAGCCAGCGAGTTTCTCAACATGAAGTCAGGCCTGCAGTGCATGCTGAATACGTGCGAGTTAGGTTACAATCTTTATTACCAGGAGCTGGTGTGGCAGCAGAAAAATGGTTTCAAAGAAATCCATGCCTTCATCCTACAATTACATTACTTTCCACAACAAAAGGGACTTTTGTGCAGATCTGGAGATTCTCTGGGATGACCCAAGGAGATCCAAGGTCATCACAAGTCCTTCCAAGCAGAGAACCCTTCCCAGCTGTGGTCACAGAAGGATGCAACGACAGGCAAAGGGTCATTGGGGCTTTGAAGATGCAGGAAGGGAGTCACGAGCCCAGGAACACGATTACCTCAGGACGTTAAGAACAACATCGTCTTACAGCCAACCGGACGACGGGGACCTCACTTCTACAACCCGAGGAGCTGAGTTCTGCCAACGGTCAGAATAAGCAGAAACAGGTGCCCCTCGACAGCCCCCAGAAAGGACTCCAGCCTGCCGACATCTTGATTTTAGCAGGGGGAGACTGTACGTACGGCACCTCTGAGCTCCACACCTGTAGGACCATAAATCAGGGGTGTCAAGCCCGTCCACTGGTGGTGACGTGTTACAGCAGCCGCCAGAAACGAATATATTCTGGAAACACCCGTCAATACAAGTGGGTGAGCTGGTCGACCCAGCCCTCTAGTTGGAGACCAGGAAGCCACCGGGGCTGCCAGGGCAGGGAGCAACCCCGGCAACCACAGAGGACCCCTCAGGAACAGGGATGGGACGCACACACTGGCATTTGGAGCTGGACAGCAATGGAAGGTAGAGAACAGAAGCCAATGGGTATCGGTGCCCAAGGAGGGAGGCCCGAGAGCCCCCAAGGAGTAAGAGAGTCCCCAGACCCCATGCCACAGACCCTCCACCCCCCAGAGCAAGTACCCGGACTACGGTTGGCTGAATAACGACCCCCAAAGATGCCCATGTCCTAATCCCCAGACTCTGAGACTATGTCACCCTACACGGTAAAAGCGGCTTTGCAGGTGTGACTAAGGATCTAGGGCTGGGAAGATGATTTCGGATTATCTTTGTGGGCCCCACGTAGTCCCAAGGATGCTTAAAGAGGGAAACAGGAAGATCAGAGTCAGAAAACAGAGCCAGAGGCGGGAGTGATGTGCTCTGAAGATGGAGGAAAGGCCAGGAGCCCAGAAACTGGAAACGGCCCGGAAACAGTCTGCCCTGAACCATCCAGAAGGAACACAGCCCTGCAGACGCTTTGAATTTAGGCATCTGACCCCCAGGACGGTGAGAGAACATGTTTATGTTGTCTGAAGCCCCGAAGTGTGTGGTCACGAAAGGCCCCTGGCCAGGACTGATTTCTGTATCAGCCACCACGGTCCCTTGCCCGGAGCCCTGCCGCAGGGGCTCGTGGCCTCCCTGCCTCCTCCCCACTCCCTGCCATCCGTTCCAACCTGGCCACCAGAGAGTTCTTCTAGAAATGTCCATTAGAATGTGTCACCTCCTTGCCTGCCCTCCAAAACCTTCTTGTCACAGTCAGAATAAAACCCACGTCCTCACAGTCACCTGTGGGGCCTAAGACCAGGGGTTTGCAACCTTTGCTGTACATGTGGGTCACCTGGAAGCCAGGAGGCAGGCCCAGGGGCAGCACTTTTAACTCCACCAGCGGTTATAAGGTGCAGCCAGGCCCGGGCAATAGGGGACCTGATGAGGTACCCCCTTCCTGTCCCCTGCCCTGCCCTCACTCACTGTACCCCAGATTCCACACTGCTCCCCACGCCCCCAAGCACCACCCAGGCTCAGAGCTTTGCACCTGCTTGCCCTCTTTCCCCAGATGTCCTCGGGGCTTGTGCCCTCAAAGAGGCCTCCCTGCCCCCAACTATGAAAGAGCTCCCCGCCCCTGAACCCCTCCCCTGGACTCTCCCGATGGGCCCAGCAGCACTCACACCTGACTGTGGGAACAGAAACGTGTGTCCCCACTGGACTCTCAGCTCCATGTTGGCAGGGTGTCACCACTGGTCCCCAGTCCAAGGCCCAGCAGAGCACGGGCTCCTTACGTATTTGGTGAATGAGTAAACGAATGCCTGGCTGTCCCCCAAGGTCCCGGTCATACCAGGCAGGCTCACAGTGGAAGCAACGTCTGCGCCACAAGCGGCAAAGAGGCTTTGAAAAGACAGAGGTCCCGCAGAACGGGCACTGGGTTTGGAGTCGGCAGGCCTGGGACGGAGGCCCAGGGCACACCTCACCCCGCTGGGTGACCCTAGCGACGCGTGGCACCTCTC
Organism: Rhinolophus sinicus; assembly: GCF_036562045.2. Taxonomy (NCBI): domain Eukaryota; kingdom Metazoa; phylum Chordata; class Mammalia; order Chiroptera; family Rhinolophidae; genus Rhinolophus; species Rhinolophus sinicus. The sequence continues at coordinate 16,925,199 of NC_133767.1, forward strand.
TGAGTCTCAGTTTCCTCATCTGTAACACAGGGTGATGACCTCGTTCAGCCCATTTCACAGCTGGGAACAACGTGACCCGACGAAGAAACTGTCTTATCCCAGCGGCCGGCACCTAAGTTCCCCTGAGGGACAGAAATGACTGATGAGCAACACGCTTGGACGAGTGCTGGAGTCTGTCACCTGCCCACACCGAGGCTGTCTGCTGTTCTCACAGGAAAGAGGGGATTCTGGGGGGCAAGTGACAGGCACAGGGTGCTTCCTGGGGAACCAGATAGAAGCAGGGGGGTGGGGGGGGTGGCCAGACGCCAGAAAGGCCACACTGTGCAATGTCACCTCCCACGGGTCGCTCTGAGAGTGGTTTGTCACCATGGAAACCAAAGAAGGGACAGCATCTCCTCTTGGAGCTAATCCCATTCAGGAGGGGAGTTGGCTGTGAGAAACCCCCAAACCCCAAGTGCCCAGGGGGCCCCTGGGGAACTTGGAAACACTAGGGAAGGTGTGGCCCCCAGAACCCACGCGCCCTTGAGGGACTGTGTCAAACGTGCCTGGGGCTCGAGGCGCAGCCGCCCCAGCTGAGAGCTGGAGCTCAGGGACCGCGTTGGAGCAGAGCTGTGCTCGTGCGTCCGGAGGGCCTCTTCCCTGCTGCGAAGGCTGCTCGGCCTTGGGGTGCTTCCATCGCAGGTCCCGCCCGCAGGGGCCCTGCATCTGCAGGAGCCCCACACCCGCAGGGAAGCCGGCTTCTTCCTCCGGCTCCCACTGACCCATTCACCGGCATTTGCCATGACGGAGTGTCAGCCATGGAGGCCAGGTGTCTGGAATAACAGGATGGCAGCAAATGTCCCAACCCAGGAAATCGGTCCTGGGCAACTGGTCCCGGCAGCGCTGGCGAGAAGGTAACCTAGAGCTTCCGCGGGGCCTTGACTGCAAAATCCACACGCGGCCTAAGTGCCCACAGTTGCCTCTGACAGGAAGTTTGAACAGCAGCCGGTTCGAATGGCCCCCGCCGGGCCACACTCAGCCCTTTCTGGAGGACAAAGCAGGTCCGGAGCCCCTGTGGGCGAGGCTGGGGGTGTGTGGGGAGCTTTGCTGGCCAGCGGGTGCTCCCCCCTGTGGGGGACTCACGGAGACATGGGCTCCCAGGACCATGAACAGCAGCTGTGCACACATTCGGGAAAGAGCCCCACCTGGATATCCAAAGGTTTCCTGGAGGATCCCAGGATGTGGGAGCAGAGGGACTTAGCTGGACTGACTAGCACTGACCAGGAGGACGGAAGGACAGTGTCTTGGCACGAAGTCTGGGGCGAGTCTGCAAAACCAGCGCTGTCCCCTGCCAGCCACCCCCGCCCCCCATTGCCGCCTGGCTGCAGGACACCCCTGCGAAGGCAGGTGCTGTGAACGCACGTGACTCCGGGGCCTGGGGGTGACACAGACGAGTGAAGGGACTGGTGTAACATGATTGGTGCCAACGGTGTCAGGGGTACAAAAGGGAGTGGTGGGGGCTGCAGAGAACTGGGGGCACAGGCCCCAACTGAAAGGGTGGCTGCTCCTCCCCTCCAGCCTGTTGTGGCCGTGGTGACCCAGTGCTGCCAGATTCCTCCTGTTTTCCAAGAACCTTCCCCTTCCTCCTTTGGAGACTGGATTCTGACCATGGCCGTTGTCTGTCTTAGACCAAGTGGACAGGGCAGTGTGTGGGAGACGGCAGAGCAACCATCTAGAAGAATCCTGCATCCCCTGAGAGGTCTGACTAGTTCAGGCTTTTATGTGAGACAGGAAAGAAGCTTTGATCACGTGGAAGCCACTGGTATGTTGGGGTGTTTGGCTCAGGGGTTGCACTTAAAATCCTCACGCATCTGTGAGGCAGCTCTGTAGCCAGCAGGTGACAGCTTGCAGCCCTGCCCTACGGTGACGCTCTAAAGGGAACCTACAGAGTCGTGTCGCTCTCCTGCTTATGAACCTCTCAGTTTCCATCAGCTCAAGTAAGTCCAAACTTCCTGCCACCCCAAAGCAGGGCCTGCGCCACCGGCCCCCCATTTGGTTCCATGTTTCATCCTCCTACACGGTCGCTATAGCTACTCCGACTACCACAGCTTCTAAGTCTTCAAGGTCGCCGCCTCCTGCAGGCAGCCATCCACTCCCCCAGGCTGAGTCAGTCACGCCCCCTCTGCCCTCCCACAACCCCTTACACGTACCTGATTAACACCTATTATAGCACACATCATGTGATACCTTCACTGCATCAAGCTGTGAACACAAGGGCTCTTGTGTTCAAGGCAGACAAATCTCAGAGCCCAAACTCACTAGCTGTGTGATCTTCAGCCAGTTACCCACCCTCTCTGAGCCTCAATTTCCTCATCTGTGAACAGGCAATAATATTGAGTAAACATTTAACAAGTATAAACAGAATGCCTGTTGTGCCAGGTGTTCAGCGAGGGGCTGAGCAAACAAAACTGCACCTCTCATCGTGAAGCTTACAGACTCATGGTAGGGAACGGCTTGACATAAAATCGTATACCAAAAACTAAAAAGTGACTCCAGTGCAATTGTGATAAAATGTACAGAGGAAAAATACAATGTGTGGATAACAGGGAGCTCCAACCTAGTCTGGGAGAGGGGATCAGAGAAAGCTTCCTGGAGGAGGTGACATTTATGAAGAGACAAAGTAGGGGCTGACTAGACAGGTGAGGAGACAGCTGCAAGGGAGGGGTTTTCAGGAAGAAGGAACCGCATATACTAAGGTCCTCAGGCAGGAAAAGAATATCTTTTTCCAGGGACCCAAAAGGATAACGATGTTTCACAGCAGAGTCACTATGGCTTTGTGTCGCCAGCCCCAGAGCAGCAAATGTTGAGAGCTGCCAAATGAGGGAATGATTCTGTCCAGAGTCCACCATCTCTGATTCAATGACTGACTACATGACAATGCACTGGCTGGCCATTTACCAGGCAAAGACTACGTGCCAGGCAGGTGCTTGGGACTGAAGGAGGATGCAAAGATGGACCCGTCCTGGATCCTGCTCTCCCAGCCTTGCCACTGCCAATGCCAGGAAACAGGACCATGAGATTAACTCATCAAGACCTGTGGCAGACTAGCTGTTGCCCACACAAACCTGTTTCCTTTCTTCCATGGCGCTCAAGGGCAATCTGTTCTGCTACAGTAAGGCAGGCTCCTTTGACACAGGTCACCTCGTTCATGATTGGTAAATGAGGAAAGATGTTAACGTAAGAGGGAATCGTCCCTGGTTTTGTTGCTGCTCAGCTGTACAGATGACAAGATTTTACAGGGGCACACGTATGGCATGAGAGCAGTGACGCCTGGAACTTTTCCCAGCCCCACCACCCACGCCTTGGGTGAGAACTAAGTGGCTGCTGACACGTATTGGGCTCTTACTGCATGCTGGCATTGAGCTAAATGACTTCTACACCCCTTTCTCCATAATAACCCAGTATCATCATCCCCGTTTACATAGAAGGGGACGCTGAGGCTCAGAGAGGTTGGGGGGCCTGTCCAAGTCAGTAATTAGAGCCCCGAGAGCCCTCTTGCCTCCTTTGAAATCGTCTTGCAGGCCCCACATCGTGTCCAAAATTACCATCTGCCCGCAGCACACACACCTGAGAATCCTGCAACTCGCCTCCACCTTTGGAGTTGATTACTCAACATACACAGAGAGACCCGAGGGAGATAATCTGGGTTCTGACCTTCAAGAAAAGCTCCTGCTGACATGTGGGCAAATGGAACCAGGTGCAATGTTCATGGCTGAGTGTCAAATCAGTTTTCCCTCTTCCTGGGGACTCCAAACTCCATAGGTCCCTGAGAGAAAGGCCATGCGTGGGACAGTGGCCCACCTTGCAGACCCCCAAAACCCTGTGCGGTGATGAGTTACAGAAATATGAATGCTGACAGCGGGGCAGGACGTCTTCAAAGGTCACAGGTCAACTCCGCTTGGCCACAGGGCCGTTCAGAACAGCAGGTGCCCTGGACCAAACATCAGTGAGGATGTAAGCAGCACAAGCGGCCAGCCCTGCTGGTGGGAGTACACGCGGTGCACCCACTCTGGAAACTGTTTGGTCTTCGCCAGCAGAGAGGTAGCGTGTGCATTCCAAGCACCCAGCCACTCACTGAAAGGCCTATTCTCGTCTGGCTGCGCCCTAAGACGCAGGCAAGAATGTCCGGGGCAGCCTCACTGGCGATGGCAAAGGAACGGCAAACGCCCCAAACATCTGTAACCCGTAGGATAAATACAGAACCTGCAAGCTCATCCTACAAGAAAACTACACAGCTGTGGCAACGACAGAACTGCCACAGCACGCATCAATGTGCACAAAACTCAAAACAACATCACACACAACTTGTGGGACAAAGAAAGTGAGTTACAAACGAATGTGCAGAAGAGATCCAAGATGGCGGAGGAGCGACACGCGGTGCCGGCCTCTCCCCATGAACACGTCGAAATTACAACTGAATTATAGAACAGTCAGCCTGGAGAACCATCTGAAGTTTAGCCGAACACAGGTTTTATAACTAAAGATATACAGAAGCCACGTCAAGACTGGTAGGAGGGGGAGAGACATGAGATGCGCTATCTCGGCCACAGAGGTTCCCCTCGAAGGAGTGAGGGGCCCCAAGCCCCCACACCAGACTCCCGAAGTCCTGGCACCAGGAAGAGGAGCCCCCCAACTTTTGGCTGTGAAAAATAGTGTGGATTCCGACCATCGGGCGGACAGTATGCAAGGCTGTGGGAAACCCAGGTGTCCCTTTAAAGGACCCACGCAAGCACTCACCCTGGGCTCTGGTGGAGGGACGGTGACGCAGAGGACACTGGAGTCATATGGGGAGACACTGAGCTGTGTAACTTTGGGACGAGGACCGGAGAGGCAGTCCCCATTTTCCCGGGAGGAAGTCCTCCTCCGGTGCAGCCAGCAGGCGGCGCCATCTCCCGGTGTGGTGCCCCCCCTGCGCCTACGGCCAGATGTGAACCTGATTGGCCAGGTGAGCTCCGCGGCTCCAATGAAAACCACAGGGAGGCTGAATGGATAAGAAAACAAAACCCTTACGTCTGCTGCCTGCAAGAGACTCACTTCAAATTGAACGACGCACACAGACTGAAAGTAAAGGGATGGAAAAGATATGTCATGAAAGTGTAATATAGTCAATAACATTGTAATAACTACATACGATGTCAGGTGGGCACTAGATTTGTTGGGGTGACAGATGGGAGGGGGTTGGGGGGCAGGTGAAAAAGGTGAAGGAATTAAGTACAAACTGATAGTTACAAAATAGTCCTGGGGATGTGAAGTAAAGCTATGGGGGCAGGGCCCCAGAAAGTAGTTTCCAGGCTCTCGGCCTCACATAGACAGGTGCTAGCTCAGGTAGTAAATGGCCATCAACTGTGATGGGATGGCCATCAGCTGTGGCTAGTTGGCCGTCAGCTGTAACCAGTGAGCCATTGGCCACTAATATAACTGCTGTGGCTGTGCTAGCAGAGAGAGAAGAATGGGGGCTAGCAAGAAGATGGCGGCTGGGCTGGCAAGTGTGGATGGCGGTTTGAGGACAGTGTGGATCCAGCCTCCAGTGAGAGTATAGTGCCGCCAGCGAGAATATAGTGGTATGACTCCCCTACCTATGGCTCCGTGGGTATTCCTTTTTGGCCTCACCATGTCCTGCGTTCTTGTATGGGGAGCGGGAGCAGAGACCCTGCAGGCCTCCCTGCACGACAAATGGCGCAGCGAGCAGGATCTCCCGCACGACAAAAGCACAGGGAATACAGTCAATAATATGGTAATAACCATGTATAGTGTCAGGTGGGTACTAGACTAGTCAGGGGGATCACTTTTTTTAATTGGGGAACAGTGTTTTTCCAGGACCCATCAGCTCCAAGTCAAATTACTGTTTTCAATCTAGTTGTTGGGGGGGCGGGGTGCAGCTCACTGGCCCGTGTGGGAATCGAACCAGCGACCTTGGTGTTATGTGCACTCTAACCACTGAGCCATCCTGCCGCCCCTGGGGATCATTTCTGAAATGATATAAATGTCTCACCACTATGCTGTACACCTGAAATTAATATAAAATAATATTGAATGTCAACTGTAACTGAAAAACTGAATGGGACGGAAGATGAAGAGGAATGAGACGTCCGAATCTCCAGGTATAAAACCGTAAGTCACGGGAATGTAACGCGCAGCACAGGGAATGTAGTGAACAATATTGTGACAGCATGGGACAGTGTCAGATGGTTGCTGGACTTATCATGGTGATCACGCCTTTGGATAGATAAATGTTGAATAACTACAGTGTACCCCTGAAACTAATATAATATTGTGTGTTAGCTCTTGCCGAGATATGGGGGTTTGCTTCTTCAAGAACAGGTGCTCCTGAGACAGGCCACAGACACCCCTTCCACAGGGGGTGTGTGAGGAGCCTGACCCTGGGGCTGCAGGCAGGTCGCCACCTGCATAGAAATCGTCAGCGGGGAATGAGCTGGAAATGGAGTAACGCGGTGCTGCCACCCGACCCTGATGTAAATTAGATAAACGTGCATCTGACACGATGCATTTAGAGCAAGGGCACGCCGGTTCTCAGCTGCTCCCAAGCAACGAGCCACTGGGAGTGGAAAATGAAACAATCTAGGAAGCTACAAAACGCAATAATGACTGATAACAGGCCCGACGGCCACAGGGGAGAATTATTGTTAAATCAGCTAAGAGCCCATCAGAAGGGAGGCCTGAGTGGCTGGTGGCAGGAGATGGTGGCTTGTGGCAAAGAGAGGGCAGGGCTTGCAGTCGGAGAAGCCTGGTGTGAAGTGCTGCCCACACTCGCTGGCTGGGTGCCCTTAAACACGATCCTGAAGCTCTCAGACTGTTTCCTTGACTGAAGAACAGGAGTGAAAAGCAGGACACACCAGACCTCCTGCTACTGCCCTGAGGACTAAATGAGACACTGACCAGGCTTCCACGCACAGCTGCTCAGCTTGTGCATAAACAAGCACCTGAGGTTGTGAGTGGGGCTGTGGTCGAACCCATCCTACAATGTGTTCAGCGCAGGAGGCTTCCTCAAATTTGCCAAAGCCCCCGTGTGCTGCAGCAGCCCTGACAGTGCCAGGCATGGTAGGTGCCAGGCACATAGTAGGTGCTTTGTAAGTGGAGGGTTACGATCACGGCACTCTGATGTCCCACTTGGGGGCTCAGGCCATCTGACCGTAGCTGTGACAAGAGCTCTTATAACCAAGAGAAAGCCCCATACAGGAGTCCCACACAAACCTTGCAGGGCTGAGTGGAATGAGCCGTGACCCCGCAGCAGCCCATGTGGGAAAGCCTGGGGGCTCCAGGAAGAGAAAACAAAGCGGGAGTGGCCATGTCCTGTGCCTGCCAAGGAGCTGCTTTGTACCTACGCACGTGCACAGGGGAGCCACATCCACAGGGAAGAAGGCGAAGGGCCTCAGGGCTGCCAGGTGATGGGCAAGCTTGTCCTTTCCTGTTTGGAGGAGACCAGGAGCCCCACCCCCAATGGGCCATCCCTACCTACAACTCGTGCTGTTCTCTGCCTACAACACTGCTCTGCTGACCTCACCCATCCTCCCAGGCTCAGCTCTAATGCCGCCATCTCCAGAAAAACCTCCCTGGTTCCCCAGTCACTCCACTCCCTCCCCCCGCCCAGGCTAGCTCACCCATATAACCACTGCCCCCCAGCAACTGGACGTAACTGGCTTCCTGTATGTCTGATAAATTAATGAATGAGTGAGAAAGAGGCAGGCCTGTGCCCAGAACCCCATGCGCAAGCCGGAACCCCCAGCCCCACCTGTCCTTTTATTATGAGGACCAGTAAAATCTGAAGTCACAGAACTGGGGATAGGGCAGCAGCAGACCGACAGTTGGGCATGACGTGCCATCATTCTGATGGCCCCAGGGAACTGCAACAAGAATAAACTATGACCCACAGCCAAGGCAGAGAAACGCCATGGCAGGTGCTGGACGGAGGCTGATGAGCTGGGGGAGAATGCAAGCTTGCCACAGAAAGAAGACCCTTTGGAGCCCTTTCCTTTGCTGGGTGACCTGCCCTATGGGACCGCACTTCTTTTCCAGGGTCATTTTTAAAGAAACGAATCAGACAAACTCAGTGCTACGGGTCCAAGGCCAGCCTGAAGTTCAGCCAAGCCGAGCTCCCCATCGTCCCAGGCCTGGGTGCCTGGGCCCTACTCCTGCAGCCCCTTGGTTACCAGCTCCCGATCTCTGTCCTCCAGCTGTGAGCCCCTCCAGGGCTGGGCCTGGGTCTTATAAGATCTTGCAGCTCCAGCTTATCGCAGGAGGAATCAGGAGAGGAGCGAGCCCCTGTGACGCTGGCCCGTTCGCTCTTCACTGGATTTGATTCTGCCATGCTTCTGCCATGCACTGTTGTGCTGCCTTGGCGGAAGCCCAAATTGACAAGAGCAGGGAACGGGATGGGACTGGATCAGGGAATATATGAGGCAGCTCTTGCTACAGCCACAAAGGGTCCTGAAATCTCAGTGGCTTTCAATACCATTTATTTCTTGTTCTTGTTCCAACGATAGCAGGTTGGCTGCAGCTCAACCAGGCTCAGCTGGGCTTGGGAGGTCTTGGCTGGGCAGGACTCCACATGGCCTCTCCCTCTGGGACCAGGGAGAAGAAACAGCTGCTCTCTGGGGCACTGTATTCTCATAACAGAGGGCAGAAGCTAGAGGAGGGCAGAGGCTCACCAGCTCAGATACGGCATGTCACATCTGCTCACATCCCAATGGTCAAAGCAAGTCATGTGACAAATCCCACTCCATGGGGATGGCGAGGTACATACAGCTTCTAGGGACACATGGAAATGGCGGGAAGAAATAAATAATTGTGAACAAATAATACCATCCATCGTGGTATGTTATTATTTGCTCTCCAGCCTGTTCTCTCTTCCATTCCAGAAACATATTCCATGAGGTTTGAATAGGCCTAAACATCCCCACCACTGGATAAGCACATGATTTAGACCAGCCAATCAGAGTACTCCATTCATACTCCAAGCCATGGTGATTGGTTCAGGAATGGACATGTGATATAAACAGGCCAATAAGAGCCTTCCCTGAGACCTTTCTACTAGAGCTAATAGGAAAGGTGCTCTCTTCCCTCTAGGGTTGCATAGCAGGTAGGGTACGAGTGCAGGCTTAGAAGTGACACACTGGTCTCCACAAAGAACAGCACAGTCCAGTAGCAGTGACAGACATGTTCTGTGCTGCCCAATAACATGTGAAGTGTGGCTGCTGTGAATGAGGAACTGAAGTGTAAATTTTATTTTGGATTTAATTTAAATTTTATTTTCATTCATTTACATTTCAATCTATAGCCCTGTGTGACTAATGGCTAACATATTGGGTATAACCACTATAGGGAGATTCTATGTAAGATATGAAAGAGTCTTTTGTGATTTTTTTTGGGGGGTGGGGAGGGTCCCAGCATCCAGTTGAACATGAGGTCACCTAGACATTATCATTTATATGAGCAAATAAATTTATTTTCTTTGCTTAAGCTAGTATTACAGGATTTCCATCATTCGAAGAGGAAGGAGTCATCCTAAGAAAAAAAGAACAATACTGGAGGTATCACCCTCCCTGACTTTGGCTTGTACTACAGGGCAACAATAATCAAAACAACATGGTATTGGCAGAAAATCAGACATACAGACCAATGGAATAGAATTGAAAACTCGGAAATAAAGCCACATAAATATGGACAGATAATTTTTGACAAAGGAGCCAAAAATGTACAATGGAGGACAGACAGCCTCTTCAATAAACGATGGTGGGAGAACTGGGAAGCCATGTGCAAAAGAATGAAACTGGACTGCTATCTGTCACCATGTACCAAAATTAATTCAAAATGGATCAAAGATCTAAACATAAGACCTGAAACAATAAACTGCATAGAAGAAAACATAGGTACTAAACTTGTGGACCTTGGGTTCAGAGAGGATTTTATGAATTTGACTCCAAAGGCAAGGGAAGTAAAAGCTAAAATAAATGAATGGGACTGTATCAAACTTAAAAGCTTCTGCACAGCAAAAGAAACCATCGACAAAACAGTCAACCAACCAAATGGGAGAAGATTTTTGCAAACAACGCCTCCAATAAGAGGCTAATATTCAAAATATATAAGGAACTCATACAATGCAACAACAGAAAAACAAGAAATCTAATTAAAAAATGGGCAGAAGACTTGAAGAGACATTTCTCCAAAGAGGACATACAAATGGCCAATAGACATATGAAAAAATGCTCAACATCACTAATCATCAGAGAAATGCAAATCAAAACCACAATGAGATATCACCTCACCCCAGTCAGAATGGCTATCATCAACAAGACAAATAGTAACAAGTGTTGGAGAGGCTGTGGAGAAAAAGGAACCCTCACACACTGTTGGCGGGAATGCAGACTGGTGCAGTCGTTATGGAAGGCAGTGTGGAGGTTCCTCAAAAAATTAAGAATAGAATTGCCATATGACCCAGCAATCCCTCTCTTGGGTATCTACCCAAAACCTCTGAAGACATTTATCCATAAATGTGTGCTCCAATGTTCACTGCAGCTTTATTTACAGTGGCCAAGACATGGAAACAACCAGTGTCCTTCAGTAGATGATTGGATAAAGAAGTTGTGGTATATATACACAATGGAATACTCTTCTGCCATAAGAAAAGATGGAATAGTGCCATTTGCAACAACATGGATGGATCTTGAGATTATTATGCTAAGCAAAATAAGTCAGACAGAAAAAAATCAAGAACCATATGATTTCACCGATATGTGGGACATAAAACTGAAAACAAAAAAGGAACAAGACAGACAAATAAACAAAAACTCAGACACAGACAATAGTTTAGTGGGTACCAGAGGGTGAAGGGGGAGGGAGTGGTAGATGAGAGTAAAAGGGATCAAACACAGGGTGATGGAAAGAGAACTGGCTCTGGGTGGTGAACACACGATGTGATACACAGATGATGTAACACAAAATTACACACCTGAAACCTATGTATTAGGTTGGTGCAAAAGTAATTGCGGTTTAAAAGGTTAAAATTGATTGCAAAAACTGCAATTACTTTTGCACCAACTTAATAACTTTAGTAACCATTGTCACCCCAATAAACTTTAATTAAAAACAAAAGTGGAAGGAATCTCAACTAATGCCCGCAGCAGCAGTTATCTCCTCTATTTGTTTTGTCCTTCTATGTGCCAGAGATTCAGCTGATGTCCCTGTGTCATCTCATTGCTCTTTCCAAATAAGCCGTGAGGAACTCGGGAGCCAGACAGCCTGCGCTTCAATCCCACCTTCACCACCTGCTGGTTTCTGGCTGTCTCAGTTTCCTCATCTGAGCAATGGGGATGACGGCAGTCCCTACCTCACAGGCTTAAAGGCCCAGTGAGTTATGCCACGTGGACGGCCTGCAACTGTGCCAAACGTGGAGACAGTGCGCCCTGGGCTTGTCTGTTTTTTGTTATTTCCGTCCTGATCCTGCAGGTGAGTAAACTGAGGCTCCCAGAACTTTGCAAGTCACTTGCAACGTGGCAGAGGTACCAGGCGACAAAGCTGGGACTGGAATGGGCCTGTGTGATTCCAGAGTGTAACCCCTTTACCACCCTCCTATTCTGCTAGTGGCCTTTACACTCTGCCCACGGTCATGATAAGAGTGCTAGCAATAGGCGCTCACACTCAAGGCACGCCCAAGAATTTAAATCCCGGGCAGTTTTGCTCCAGAGCCCAAGCTTTTCACTCTCGGAGAAAGAGAATTACTCCGTTTTTAATGCTTCCCCTGTCCTATTAAAGCCAAGGAGAAAGTCTCAGCTCAGTGCTGATATGTCTCTAATACCTCTCTAGCACTAGCACACAGCCAGCAAGGCTCAGAGCAGTCATACTTTCGGGAGGAGATTTAATAGGCCCTGTGCTTAAGGCCTGTCTATGCTCCCTGCCCCCCAAAATGCAGGAATGCCCCTCTCGAGGTGCTAAGGCTGCCTGTAGCCAGAGGCGGTGGTTAGAGAAGGGACGCCTCGGCTTCAGGGACCTCTTGGCGTCTGCAGAGGTGACCAACAGTCAGCCAGGCTCGCTCATTCCTGCCCAGGTAAGTTTCAGATGGATGGCAGGGCACTGGGGGGGCCAGCAGCCATCTGTGACACCAAGAGATGTCACGCAGCCTGTATCAGCCGATGGACAGATTCTCAACCCACGGTGAGTGAAGCTGCAGAGAGCACCTCCTCACAGCTTGGGATCAGGAACCACTGGCCTATCTCCGAGTTCCTTCTCTGCCAAGCCCAAGGGGCGGGTCCTCGGGCAGGTCCCTGCCCTCTCTGGGCCTCAGGTTCCTCATCTGAGAACTAGAGGTAACAGTACCTATTCCCAAAGAGTGGTCCTGAGAAGTAAATGAGGCCATGCATGCGAGAGCACTGTGTGACGAACTGAACAAATGCAAACCAGTGCCATCTTCATTATTTGACTATAAGTGTGTTATACAGAAGCGGGAATCATCAGCATAAAGAAAATGGCTGGGGCCAGCCCGGTGGCTCAGGCGGTTAGAGCCCCGTGCTCCTAACTCTGAAGGCTGCCAGTTCGATTCCCACATGGGCCAGTGGGCTCTCAGCCACAAGGTTGCCAGTTCAACAACTTGAGTCCCACAAGGGATGGTGGGCTCCGCCCCCTGCAACTAAGATTGAACACGGCACCTTGAGCTGAGCTGCCGCTGAGCTCCCGGATGGCTCAGTTGGTTGGAGTGTGTCCTCTCAACTTTAAAGTTGCCGGTTCGGCTCCCTCAAGGGATGGTGGGCTGCGCCTCCTGCAACTAACAACGGCAACTGGACCTGGAGCTGAGCTGCGCCCTCCACAACTAAGACTGAAAGAACAACTTGAAGCTGAACGGCACCCTCCACAACTAAGATTAAAAAAAAGGACAACAACTTGACTTGGAAAAAAGTCCTGGAAGTACACACTGTTCCCCAATAAAGTCCTGTTCCCCTTCCACAATAAAAAAAAACAAACACCAAAAACCAACAAACAAAATTAAAAAAAATATTTAAAAAAAAAAAGAAAAAGAAAATGGCTGGCACTAGGGTAAGACAGGATCACCTGTCTCTCTTGGACTTATCTTTGTTTTTGTATCTCTCTCACTACGTCTTGCTTTTCCAGGGTGGGGATCTTCTTATCCAGCTGGGGAACCCACTGCCTAAGGCCCACTGGCTGGCACAGCAGAGGCATCAGCACCTATTTGTTGTATAAATGGATTATGGATGATGGATAAATAGATACTGGATGGGTACATGGGCGGGTGGATGGATGGATGGTGGGTGGATGGATGGATGGATGGATGGATGGATGGTGGATGGGTGGATGAATGGTGGGTGGATGGATGGATGGATGGATGGATGGATGGATGGATGAATGGTGGGTGGGTGGATGGATGGATGGATGGATGGATGGATGGTGGGTGGATGGATGGATGGGTGGATGGATGGATGGTGGGTGGATGGATGGATGGATGGATGGATGGTGGATGGGTGGATGGATGGGTGGGTGGATGGATGGATGGTGGGTGGATGGATGGATGGATGGATGGTGGATGGGTGGATGGATGGGTGCATGGATGGATGGTGGATGGATGGATGGATGGATGAATGGTGGGTGGATGGATGGATGGATGGATGGATGGATGGATGGATGGATGGTGGGTGGATGGATGGATGGGTGGGTGGATGGATGGATGGTGGGTGGATGGATGGATGGATGGATGGTGGATGGGTGGATGGATGGGTGGGTGGATGGATGGATGGTGGATGGGTGGATGGATGGGTGGGTGGATGGATGGATGGTGGGTGGATGGATGGATGGATGGATGGATGGATGGTGGATGGGTGGATGGATGGGTGCATGGATGGATGGTGGATGGATGGATGGATGGATGGATGGTGGGTGGGTGGATGGATGGATGGATGGTTGGTTGGTGGATGGATGGATGGTTGGTGGGTGGATGGATGGATGGATGGTTGGTGGATGGACGGTGGATGGATGGATGGATGGATGGATGGATGGTTGGTTGGTGGATGGATGGATGGTTGGTGGGTGGATGGATGGATGGATGGTTGGTGGATGGACGGTGGATGGATGGATGGATGGATGGATGGTGATAGACAGATGAATGAAGAATGAAGGATTGATGGGTGATGGATATATAGTGAGTGGATGAAAGACTCATGGATGGATGGATGAGGGATGAGGGATGACAGGTTGATGGGTGATGGATATGTAATGAATGAATAAATAGATGGCAGATGGATGGGTGATGAAATCCAAATGTGGTTTCAGATGCAACTCCTGGCCAGGTTAGAATCTCACTCCGGCACTGGGTCCCAACCACGCAAAACTCTCAGACCACTAGGATTGTCTGTGCGTGTGACTGGTTGTGCTGTCCTAAGCAAGAATTTGGCAGAGAATGTGGTTGAGGGGGGAACGTTCAAATAAAAATGTACTTTAAAACCAACTTGCAGAGCCTGCCCTCCGCAAGTCCACATTCTCCCCAAGTGTCCTCCCAGACCCGTGCAAGGAAGGGTCTGGGTCAAGGGGAAAAGCCAGGAAGGCATCTGTTGTGCCCCTAGGGGCACTGGTTTAGCTCAGATGGATTTTCACAAATGGTTGGGAATGCGTGTGTTCTGGCTAATTCCGTCCCTGGAATTTTCAGTCACCTGGAGTGGCCCATCCTCCAGGCAGCCCACATAGGATGGGTTGGTCTCCGAGTTTGTCTGCTTCACCCTGGGTCTCTCAGGACTCCTTGAGCCAGAGGAGGGGCCGGCAGTAACTCCTCCATCCATAGGTAGTAACCTGGTGTCGTGCACTTTGCAGGCCCTCTTTCTAGCCTCACTAATAAGAGTGCAAAGGCGGGGAGGCTGACCATGGCTCCAGGGGTCAAGGAAGCTTCATCAAAGAGGTTTTGACAGTGTGGGCTTTGAGTCAGGGTCAGAAGGGGATGGGATGGGGTGGGGTAGGGTCGGAGTGGCATGGGTGGGGTGGGGTGGTTGGGGTGGGGTGGGGTTGGGATAGGTGGGGGTGGGGTGCGTGGGGTAGGGGTGGGATGGGTGAGGTGGGGGTGGTGGGTTTAGGTGGTGTGGGTGGGGTGGGGTGGGATTCAGCCTGGCCCTTTACAGTAACTGCGCCCCTGCCAGGCTGAAACTGTGAACATTATTACTTAAACTCAACTATTCGCTTTCTCAAAGGGGGGTGTCCAAGAGCTTGAGGCCCCTCTCGGTTATAAATGGATGTGTCCACTTGTCCATTTATGAGAGACTTGACCTTAATTTCCTGACAACTTTAAGACCCCAGATTCTTGGTGGCCAGCTGATGGGCCCTGAGAGAGCAGCTCGGGTCTGACCCCAGCACGCACAGCTGCTGCTCCTTAAACAGCTGTCCGACGAATTAGCTAACGCTGCCTTATATAAATGTTAACATAAAGGCAGGACTCACTTTCTGGACGTGCAGGGCGCCATTTCTGACAGAAGGCCAGCTCGGAGCCAGCTGCCAAAGAGCAGCCCCAGGCCTTGACATCGGAGGGGGAAGCATGTGTCCTGGGGCTGCCTGAGCTTTGACAGGAACTATAACCCCGCTGGAAAGGAAAATAATCTGGAAGTAGAGAAAACTGGGACTTAGAATGAAAAAGCAACTCGAATTCATTACAAGATCAGCGCGAGCCGTGTCTCTTGGGTATTCGGGAGGCACAGGAAGAGGAGACAGCTTCGGCTGTTTGCCGGAAGGTTCCTCTCCAGTGAGCACCCCTGACTGTCAGAGGAGAAATGGCTGGAGATGCATGAATGTGACCGGAAAACCAGAAAGGCTTTTCTTCTTAATTTGGGTCTCCGGCAGACGTTGATTCTCACCCCAGATTAGGGAAAGCCATTAAAACAGGCATGAAAGCTCCTAGAATCCAAATGTAAGCAGCCACACAATGTCTTCAAATTCACGACAAGCCATGTTTGCTTTGGGAAATTAGAACATTATAAAATAATGTACAAAAATGAATGATAGCCCGCAAAGCTGGTGTAGTTAGAGGGAAACTAACAGATTCACACAGTGACGCCTGCAGGAAGTGCTCCCGCGGTACCAGCTGATGGCTTCTAAGTCAGTATCTCTGGCCTGGATCACACCTCTGATCCCTGGGGCATACTTGGTTATCCCTCTCCCCACCCCCCACACCCCCTCTCCCTTCCTCCCACCGGGTCTACTTCACATTGCCCCTGGGCTGTCACAGCAACACAACAAACTTAACCCAGCCAGGGCTGAACTCAAGCTCCCTCCCCTCCCACTCAAACCACAAAACACCCATTTCCACGTCAGTCTTTCCCATTTCAGAAATGGACACAGTTGTTTGTCCCGGACAGAAATCCAGCAGGTGTGCTCGGCGCCTCTTCTCCCTGACTCAACATCCACTTACCAGCAGCTTCTGTTGGCTCTACCTGCAAACTTTATCCTGAGTTCATCCTGTTCTCTCCAGCTCCCCCCAGGGCCAAGCCACCAGCATCTTTCACCTGGACCATCACTTGTTAACCCTCCTATTTCTGCCTCTACCCAATATTCTCCACTCATCAGCCAGAATGCTGTTTTGTTAGATGTAAATCATATCCTATCACCCCCCTGCTTAAAAGAATTCAAAGGCATCCCAGTGTATTTAGAATAAAGTCCAAGATTTATGCCACAGCCAACCAGGCTCTGCATAATCAGGCTCTCCATCCCAAGACACTTGATACCTCTTTCTTTCTTTCTTTCTTTTCTCTCTCTCTCTCTCTCTCTCTCTCTCTCTCTCTCTCTCTCTCACACACACACACACACACACACAGACACAAAACCCCACTGGTCTACTTAGAGTTCTTCAAATCTGCCAATCAATTCCTACCCCAGGACCTTTGCACTTGCTGCCTCTTCTTCCTGGTCCACTTTTCCTTCCACTCTTGCCATCCTTTAGGTTTCCACTCATATGTCACCTCAGAGGCCTTATCCACAACCCCCCATCTGAAGGAGAGCTGCTCCCACATACACCCACAGGCAGAACAGCAGGCAGAGTATGACACCATTTATAAAACATGGATGTACATGATACTTGAAAACTACCACCAGTGGTTGCCCCTCGAGAGGAAGTGGATGGCTGGGAAGAGGGAGACTTTTTTACTGCGCGTTGTTTTATGCCTTTGAATTTTAAATCATGTGCATATATTACTATTCCAAAGTGTTTAAACTAAGTCAAATAAAATAATGAAGGAAGGGAGGCAGGGAGGAGAGAGAGAAAGAAAAAGAGGGAGAGGGAAAGAGAGAAGATAGCGAGGGAGGGAGGGAAGGAGGAGAGAGAAAGAAATACTCTTGGGAAACTGTGCTAAGGAAATAATTCCACAAACAAAAATGTTCTCTTCAGAAAAATAATCATTGTGATATTAAACTATAAGGAGCCAAAAGAAAGAAATGCCCAGCAACAGGCCTGACTCAGGAAGTAGCGTTTTGTGAATAGGACGGGGCCCTTAATCACGATCATTATGAAGACTGTGCAAAATGTGGAGAAATGTTTACGACTATAATTAATGGAAAAGCAGAAACTATAAAAGAGTATATTAAGAGAGAAAAGAGTGGAGTGGAAAGTGGAAAATTGCTGAAGAGAGAAGATACATAGCTTTCATCACCTTCTCAAGGGAGCCTACAACACGAAATACGCTGATATCTCACTCTAAGCATGGGCCCACCTTTGAGACTGGAAACTGGGTCTCCCGAGGTGCCCACGCAGAGCGGAGGTGGCAAACAAAGGCAGCTGAGAGGCCAGGGTTAGGACTCCGGGAGGTCTCTGCAGGGGATGCCAGGCCAGGCTTTCTCAGCCTCTTGGGGCTGGACCATTCTGGGTCGCAGGTCATCTCATGTGCTGTGAGACGTTTTGCAGCATCTCTGGCCC
Source organism: Rhinolophus sinicus (assembly GCF_036562045.2). Classification (NCBI taxonomy): domain Eukaryota; kingdom Metazoa; phylum Chordata; class Mammalia; order Chiroptera; family Rhinolophidae; genus Rhinolophus; species Rhinolophus sinicus. The sequence continues at coordinate 16,943,143 of NC_133767.1, forward strand.
CCACCCACCAGATGCCAGCAGCAGCCCCCACCCTCCCCAGTCATGACAAACAAAAACGTCTCCAGACATTGCCAAGTATCCCCTGGGGGGCAGGATCACCCCAGCTGAAACCCTCTATACGAGGCAAAGTACAAACTTCTCTGACTGCCGGTTTCCCGATGAAAATGGGACAGTGTCCATTATAAAATGGGAGAGTGCCAAGCAGGTGGATAAACTCTGTCCCCTCCTACATACACACTTGTTATGGCTATACTTTTGAAAGAATATGTATATTAAGTGGTTTGTTTTTTTATGGTGACTTTTAAATTACAATAAAATAGTGAGAATCCTTCTTTCGTGGCAACTGCTAGTTTCTCACCGGCATGCCTCAGTGACAGTAATTATTAATCATCTACTCACGCCTCACACACACACATCCTGCTCTGGTTTTATCTGATGCATGTACTCCCTCACAAGGGGGCTTTAATGAGGCCACGTCTAATTCATAAAATATTAGGAAACCCTTTGCCACACCCTGATAACAGCCCCGATTTTCACACAAGCTCTTTGTCGTTTCATGGCAGCTCAAATAATAAATTGCTTTAACACTTCATTCAGGCTTTTCCAGAGACTGAAATGTCAGCTCTAGAATTAGAGATGTCCTCATCCCAACCCTCATTCTGCAGGTGGGAAGCCTCGGGGAAAGTGGCCTGTCTGCAGTCTCACAGCACGGAAGGAGAAAGCCGGCATGAGAGACCGTTCTCCCGATTCATGGGGCCACCTCTTTGCCACGAGGCCACACTCCCCTGGGAAAACACCATTAATCAGCGTAGGATTCATTTAGGTCAGCAAACTAAGCACTTTTTTGTCCAAGAGCTGAGCAGCGGAGTGGGCTCCCGTGGTTGGAATGAGCCTGAGAGTGAGACTGGAATGGGTGGTTTAGGGAAAAAAAAAAAAGAAAAAAAAAGCTTGAAAAAGTTATCCCTCCTCCAGGTCCACCCACCTCCAAGCTCCCCTCTCACCTGTGGGATAACACGAACTGGAATCACAGCATCTCTCAAATGGGCCACGCATACAAGGCCCGGGGGAGACTCTGCCCATCTCCCCACTAAGTCATCTAAGCCCTCCTTCCCTAACTAGCCCTGTTCAGGAAACTCGCTGCCAGCCCCCAGCACTGCCCAGGTGCCCCTGGCGCTCGCCATTCCCATGTTCCCTCTGGCCCCAGCACATGCTCAGCCAACACCCAGAGCAGGGCAGAAGCTAGCAATGCCCTCGGGTGACGGCTGATGGCAGTGGATCAGCAAAACCCTGACTCCCTCACATCTGGGGGACATTTGCCAGAGTCATCGGTGGGGACCCAGGTGCCCACAGGTGACCTGCTCAGGAACACACACAGCACCGGCCACTCTCCTGCCCTTCTCACAACCCCCCTTCTTCACCAGGTCTTGCTGGAATCCCCTCCCAGATTAACTGCCTGCATGCAAATCCTCAAGCCCTCACTTCAGAGTCGGATTCTGGGGGACCCACCCACTGAAGCAGCAGCCGAGCAGCCCAGGCTGGTGCCTGCGAGCTAAGCCTCCTTCTATTGGGTCTCCCCAGGACTGTCTCCCTCTAAAGGTGACTCGGGTCTCATAGGACAAGTCAGGCCCCTTTTCCCCAACAGAACCCGTTGAAGCCACTTCAAAGCAGCTCCCAGATGCCCCCAGGCCACTTCCCCTCCCATTTTTTTCTTTACTTCGCTTAAAACTCTCCTCCACACATCTGGAACCACACACACACACACACACACACACACACACACGCTGTTAAGTACATTTCCCGTTGCGCGTGAGATTCACCTGCCCGGTTTATGATTTTGAGTCAACGTGTCTTGTCAGCACCACGGACAGCGCCTCTCCTCCCCCTCTGGACCCCGGGCCCTCTGGGCTAAACCCCCCCAGACGCACTGCACCTGCATCTGGTCCACCCCCCCACACCTCCCCACCCCACCCCCACCCTGTCCACGGTGGTGTAACAAACTCTGCCAACACTGGATATCAAGTTTGATCGAGTTCGTTGACATGGTCCTAAAAAGCCTTACAAATATTCATCCGTGCCGTCTTCATAACAAGTCTGCGGTACGTGCTATTATTAGCCCACTTTACAGACGAGGAGCAGTGGCGCGGAGAAGTTAAGTAACTTGTGACTACACACCCAGTAAGGACAGAGCAGGGACACGGCCCCACGCACAGGCAGCCGCGCTCCAAGCCTCAGGCTGCAGGCATCGCAGTCGAGGTCTTGGGGGGTCTGGTTCTCAGGGACTCTTATCAAACACCTCGGTAAACACAGTGAGTCTGGGCCCTACGGTGAGGGCACGTCCTGACCACAGGTCTTGGCGGTGTTTTTTTATTAAACAAGGATTTCGATTACTGGAAGGCTGGGTTCCTGAGGTCCTTTTTAACAGGATAGCAAGTGAGGCCAATTCTGCAGTTCTGGAGAGTTCGCAGAGCTAGCTCTGCCCCAGGAGATGGTGTCTGAGCCCCACACCCTACGGGGGAGGAGGCACTTGATCCTGATCTGGCAGATCAGGAGGTGGGGGCTTTCAGAGGCTGAGTGGGTCACCCACGACCACACACGCAGGAGTGGGGCAGGCAGACACGGGACTTCAAGCCGCCACCCTCGTGTCCCGATTCCAGACGCTGTCCCTCTCTAGGGTCTCCTCTGTCCAAGCCAGACGGAGGGGGGGGGACGAGGGGGTGTGAGCGTGGTGTACACATATGTGGAGGAGTGTGGAATCAGCTCCGTGGAACGCGGGGAGGAAGTCTGTCTCCATGGTTACGCTGAACCTGAACAAAACACATGCGGATTACCGTAGCCTTGAGCATCACCACAGCCCCCCTGCAGGAGCCGTAGACCGCCCACCGCCAGCCCACCCAGCCCGCCTGCTCCGAAAGCCCTCTTGTTTCATTACTCCCATTATTAAACCCCGTGTTTTATAACAGCTGCTTTCTAATTATTTACAGGTTCACCTTCGCAGCACCCTGTGAGATAATAATCCCACCACACATTTCTGTAATATGCTGCCCGCCTCCAAAAACCCAAATTGAGTTGCCAAGATTATTCTATTGATTCTCCCACTTAAGGCTCTGTCAGATCCGTAGAAAGCAGTTCGGATGGCTTTCATCGGACATGCAGGGACACCAAGGCACAGACAGGTACAGATTGCTGTCTAGGATTTTACTCCAAGTGTGTGGGCCCCAGAAAGCATTCTGGGTCCTTTTTCTTGGAATCCTAGAAGAGGGAGAATACATAGGTTTCATCTCATTGCCAATCCCAGTCATTGATAATGGCTACCAGTCAGTGGTGTTAAGAAGGATTCTGAGGCAGCATCTGAGATTTCTAGGAAAAAGGAAAACGATCAATTACAGATGGCAATTAAGGAGGGAGGGTGCGGGGCTGGCACTTGAGCTGTGTATCTGCCTTTCCTTCCTATGATGACAGCCAAGGTCCCTGTGAAGACTTCCTGTTGGTTCTCAACCAGGAGCAATGCTGTCCCCCAGGGGACATTTGGCAAAGAAGACATTCTGATTGTCACTTTGATGGTCACCCATGGGCATGCGGGGGTGCTACTGGCATCTAGTTGGTAGAGGCCATGGAGGCTGCTAATCACCCTGCAAAGCACAGGACAGCCCCCCCCCCCCAACAAACACAGCCCCGGTCCACAGTGTCAGCGACACCAAGGTTGAGAGCCCGTCAGCAGGACACACTCACACACACACTCACACAGTCACACACAGACTCACACTCAACACTCACACACACACACCCGTGCAGACTTCCATCCTTGGTCCTCAACAGGTCAGAAGCCAACATCAGTCCTTATACCTTAATGTGCCCAAAAACAAAATTCCTGATTTTCTCCCTTCACCAGGTTCCTCCCAATGTTTCTCTAACGCAGTAAATGGCACCAGGCACCAGTTTTCCAGGCCGAACACCCAGGGGTCAGCCCTGACTCCTCTCCTCCCTTGGCGGGTTCATCATCAAGCCCTGTTGGTATTTCTTGCAAAACGCCTGGCAAGCCCACCGCCGCTCCACCCACACCACCAGCTCAGTCTGCCATCTGCGCTGACCTCTGCAATGACCTCCAAACCCGACCCCAGAGGCGCCCACCACTCTCAGCTCCCTGCCTCCACCCCAGGGCCTTTGCATTCACTGTTCCCTCTGCCTGACACTCCCTCCCCAGCTCTTCACTGAGGGGCTCCCTTTTGTCATTCAGGTCTCCAGAAAAGCATCACCTGACCAGGAAGGCCTCCCTCCGCTTTCTGCCCAAACTAACATAGCTCGTCAGTCACCCTCCATCTCATGGCTGTTTTTCCTTTCTTACATCCTAATTCTCACTCTCTGAAACCATCTTCTTTGTTTCTTTGTTGCCTCGCCACTCCCCCACAAAAAGAATGAAAAGTCCATAAGGGTTGAGACCTTGCCTTTCTCACACTGTATCCTCATTACAAAAAAAAACACCCATAGAACATAAAAACAGTGCTTGGCCTACAGTATACACTCACAACATTTTCTAATAAATGAATAAATAAAATTTCAAAGATAGATGCCTTGCCACCAGCCTAGAAGAGACTCTCAGTGGGATGGGACCCAGGAGACGAAGGCAGTGTCACGGTCCCCAGAACCTGAGAACCTTCTCTCTGCTGAGCTCCGCCCCCCTGGACAAGCAGGCAGGTGCGGGCACTTCAGGCAGCTCCTCCCGCCCCCAGGCAGCGCAGCGCTTACTGGCTGTCTGGGTATTTCTTGGAACCAGTTCCCTTTTCCCACCCAGTGCCCCCAGCCCAGCCCCTCCCTCTGCATTCCAAGTGCCTTATTTGGACTTAAAAGTACCAAACACACACAGGCATCCCAGTCCTGCCATGAAGACACCTTGCCTGTATGTTGCATCCTCTCCAGCCTTGGGATGTTTGTCTTGATGGGTAAAATGAGGCACCATTAGGCTGAATGTCACGCAAGAGCTGGTGTTGGAAGAACGCCTCCCAGGAGAAAGAGTCAATGCTATTGGTCTTTTTTTTTTTTTTTTAGGTTTTTTTTGTTTGTTTGTTTTTTAATTAAATTTATTGGGGTGACACACAATGCTATTGGTCTTTTACCTCCAGTACCTGTCAGGATAAAGCACCTGATAGAAGAGCAGGATACCCAGAGCTTCATAAATGGCCGCACAATAAATGAGTGAATGAGGGAACAAATGGGCCACGCTTCCAAATCCTTGATTCCAAATCCAGCGGAGAGTCTCCCACACTTGCCCTTCTCTTTATCAAAACCCGCGCTCTCCAAAGGGGGCGGGGCTTCGGGGGTAAGACGGGCAGGCCCGGGATGGACGACTGGTCTCCTTTCAGTCAAATTGCCAAGGGACACAAGAGGCAGTGAGACGTTACAAGGGAGCTGGGCCTATCGGCAGTGATCTCTGACAGACCCAGGACTTTCCATCTTTGTAGCCAAGAGGACAGAAGGGCGTCCACCCCGCTGCGTCACCGACAGCGCTGGATCTGGCAGAGGCAGCCCCGCCCGCTGCAGCCCATGTGCCACCCCCGGTGAAGACCAGGACTATTTGCCACCCCGATGGCCACCCATGCAGCATCTGTGACGTCCAGGGAGGGCACGTGGCCTAAGTGGACGGACAACAGTGCACCGCATCTTCAGCTGAAGGAAAACGGGGCAACGAGCAGGAAATAAATGTAGGCAAGGTGCACCCTGGGAATGGTAGTTTTCCATCGATCATTCCTGTTCAGAAAGGAAATACAAAGTTTGCCTAATAACATGGAGACACACTCTTTTCCACACTCATACCACCAGGAGGTGAGAGGGGGAGGTCCTACCTCCAATGTGAACAGAGTCCCAAAAGGGAGAATCCTGGAGAAATAGGAATCGGCTTAGTGATATAAATGCCAACCTTCGGTACCACTTAAGATGTGGGAGGGAGACTCTAACAGCAGCAGGTGGAAAGGAAAAGGATGAAAGAGAATCCTGTGGCCCCCTCCTATCTATGAGTAACTACTGAGCGTAGAGAGACCTTTCCAGACCCAGAGATGGGGAAATGATCACAAATGGGGCACTGGGGACAATTCTACAAGCCACGAAGAGGAGTGATCTACTCGAGGTAGAGAACAGAGGCCCATCTTTGAAATGTACTTCCCACAGGACGCACGAGGTAATTCCCAAAAGCATTTGTTTGAGTCCCTCAGAAAATATCAACTCTTTGACCAAGACTCGGCCGGTCGGAAGCAAGAGAACTGATTTCCCCGAGGCAGCATCGCTGAAGTGGGAGCCGAGGCAGGAGAGGAAGGCCTGCAAAGGAATTAGAGACGCAAAGCAGAGCCACGGAAGCAGGAACCGGCCGACTAGGCCCCAGAGAAAACCAAGCCAACGATGCAGAGTGACAGTGACACTAAGCGTAAGAAACATCAGTCACCGCCAGAGAGGAGACGTGTGATGTGATTCAAGTACACAGGGAGGCATAGCTCAAGGGGCAGAGAATTTTTCCCTTTTGTGCCTCTGCTTCTGTGACTGGGATCGAAACAAAGTTCTCGAGCCTCCTCTTGTTTGGGTGCAGACACCCCATTTCCCATCCTTAGAGGAGCAAACAGAACCAGGCTGGGGCTCAGGGGAGAGCAGGAGTGGGGCCCTCTTGGGGTAAACCAGGTCACCCTCTGAGCTATGCTAGCATAGCCGCCTTCATCACTAGAGTAGAAAAGCACGAGGATTTGGGGTTTGACTTCCTCCCTCTTGAACACTCAGAGATACCAAAGGCTGGAGAACAAACTTTCTAAACTATCTGGAATGCAAAAGAATGAGACAGGACTTCCGGTTTCCGGTCCAGCGTGTAAGAAACTGGGAAGGGGCCAATCCATCCCAACAACAAATGAAAAGCTGAACCAACTGGAAAAGGCACAGCTCTTCTGAGATCCCTCACAGAAGTGAGGTCCCAAGGCCAACTGCTGTCCCCAACATTGGAGAGACAGATGGAGATGGAGAATCACAGTTTCCCAGACCAGAAACCGCCCGCAGAAAACAGAATCGCTAACTGAAACTGACAGATTGCAGGAGGCTCGGTATGGACAAGTCTGAGAGATGGAAACTCCGGGGGACCCAGCCATTGAGGGTGCCCACACTTTTATGAGTCTTACCTCCAGAAGCTCCATATTCCGTGATGAAATATCCTCATAGTGAATATCAGAAAAGTCCTCTCATGCTGGGGGGGGGGGGGGGGAAGAAACCATTTTGAAATTCACCAGACCACTGTTCTTCCTAATGAAGCCTGCCCTCAAGAGAAACTACCGTATTTTGTCGTGTATAGTGTACACTTTATTGCCCCAATTTGTGAGGGAAAAATAAGGACACGCATTATACATGGATAGTACTAAGTCCGTATCTATATAAATGTTAATTCTTTTATTTATGCTAATGAGTTAAAAGTGTAACTCCAGAAATCAATAACGGTATCCATATGCAAAATAATACCCTGGAATATACGATCGTAGGTTTTGGTGAACTTACGACGAACTTGCAACAACGAAGAGTTCTTGGCCTTCTATGATGTGTAAATATCGTAAATCTGTTACCGACACATAAAATTTCTTGTACCTTGTATCTGTTTTTGTGTTTTGTAATTATTTGCTACATAAAATTTTTTGTGCCATATATGTTTAAAAAATAAAATTCCTTTATAATACAAAAAATAAGTACCTAAATGTAAACAAATAAAAATTTGAATTTAAAAATTAAAATGAGGGGGCCTGCCTGGTGGCTCACGTGGTTGGAGCGCCGTGCTTCTAATGCCCAGGTCGTGGGTTCGATTCCCACATGGGCCAGTGAGCTGCGCCCTCTACAGCTAAGATTGTGAACAACAGCTCTCCCTGGAGCTGGGCTGCAGTGAGCTGCTGGAGCTTGGCATGAGCAGCTGTGGGCTGCTGAGTGCTGCCTGCTGTGGGCTACTGTGTGCTGCTATGAGCAGCCAGTGGCCAGCATGAGCGGCCGGCAGCCGGCAAGAGCTGCTGTGAGCGGCTGACCGACAATTAGCAACCAACTGCCTCAGCCAGGGGAGCACAAGGCTCATAATACCAGCACAGGCCAGGCAGCTGTGTCCTACACAACTAGATTGAGAAACAACAGCTTGAACCAGAGTTGGGGGGGGAGGCGGAAGAAAGGGGGGAAAAATTAAAGATTTTTTTTCCCCTGAAAGTTTGGGCCAAAAACGTGAGTGCACATTATACACAGCAAAATACTGTCATTAATCAGCACCTAACCTGCTGGGGTTTTATCAAGGCCTAACTGACCTGGAGAAAGGAAATACTCAACTTCAGCCTTCTGTAGCCATTCTGAGCCACCTAACAGGGAAGGGACTGAGAAGTATGTGTGAAGTTCACAGCCCAGGGACACAGGATCAGGAAAAGCCTGAGACTTGAAACCTATGTAAGTTTACTAACCATTGTCACCCCGATAAACTTTAATTAAAAATTTTAAAAGAAAAGCCTGAGACCTACTCATAGGGCTCGGGAACACCTGCCCTCCCCCTACACCTCACAACACGTCACTGAAGACCTATATACAGCAGTTCCCTTTACCCAAAACATCATGTCTAGCTATCAAGAAAAAATTACCAGGCATACTGAAAGGAAAAAAAAAAATCACAGTCAGAAGAGACAGAACAAGCATCAGAACCAGACTCAGAAATGGAAGGGATGCTGGAACCATCCGGCCAGAAATTGAAAAAAACTATGATTAATATACTAAGGGACAAAGTAGACAGCATGCAAGGACAGACGGGCAATGTCAACAGAGAAATAGGGAGTCTAAGAAGAACCTACAAGAAATGCTCGAGATGAAAACCACTGTGACAGAAATGAAGGGGGCCTCTGATGGGCTCATTAGTAGACTGGACACAGCTGAGGAAAGAATCTCTGAGCGTGAGGATATCTCCATAGAAACCTCCAAAACAGAAAAGCAAAGAGGGAAAAAAGCCTGAAAAAAAATAGAATATTCAAGGACTGTGAGACAACTACAAAGGAGTAACATGCATGTAATGGGAATACCAGAGTAGAAGAGAGAAAGAAACAGAAGAAATATTTGAAACAATAATGACTGAGAAGTTCCCAAATTAATGTCAGACACCAAACCACCGACCCAGGAAGCTCAGAGAACACCAAGCAAAACGAATTCCAAATGAATGTGACAAAAAAACAAAAACAAAAACAAAAACCGTTAAGGTTATTAAGGTTACGAGAGAGAAAATAATAGACATAGAAAATATAAAGCAATTCTCTAAATAAATTATGTTCCTGAAGAGCCTGGGACAAAAGGGATAGCAGAAATAATTGAAAATATAATACAATCAAGCCTTCCTAAGCTGATCTCAAAAGGTACCTAGCCAATTATAAAATATCAACATTTACATTATATTTTGTGATGAAATTCTCTATTTTGAGGATGAATGTCGGTAAAAAAAAAAGTCATACAACAATTCAGGGAAGAGAGAGGCAGGCAAGACGGTGTGGTAGGTAAGCGTTGTGATCACCTCCTCTCCCAACTACCTCAAAATTACAACTAAACTACAGAAAAGCCATTATTGAGAACCACTGGCAGTCCAGCTAAACCGAAGCCCTGCAACTCTGGACATACAGAAGAAGCCACCTCCAGACTGGTAGGAGGGGCAGAGACGCTGAATGGGCTGGTCCCACACCCACGTGTGACCATTAAAAATAGGGAGAGGGTTTGAGGAGATCCAAGATGGCGGAGTAGATAAACACCGTGCCTGCTTCCTCCGTGAACACATTAAAATTATCACTAAATTATGGAACAATCAACCTGGAGAACCATCTGAAATTTAGCTGAACAGTTTTATCAGTAAGGATATAAAGAAGCCACATAGGGACGGGCAGGAGGCTGGAGACGCAAAATGGGCCCCACACCTGCGTGTCGTGGATGAGAATCAGGAGAGAGATCTCAGTCGCCTTGGTTCTCCCCGGAGGAGCCATGAACCCCAGCTCCACTCCCACCTCCACAGCCTAGAGCACTGGTGCCGAGAAGAGGAGCCCCCACAACATCTGGCTGTGAAAACCAGTGGGGATTCCCACAACTGGGTGGGATGGAAGCTGCAGGAAACCAGGCATCCTCTTAAACGGCCCGCACACAGACTCGCTCGCTTGCTCGCAGGCACTCACCTTGGGCTCCAGCGAAGGGATGGTGACTCAGGGGGCAGACTGAGGTGCGTGGTTTCCAGACAAGGGCTGGAGGACAGTCAGCATTTTCCCATGAGTCCAGCAAGCAGCCGCCACCTTCCCTCTGTTGAGCCCGCCCCCTACGCTCACGGCTAAATCTGAATCTGATTGGCCAGGTGAGCTCCATTGCTCCACCCTGCTGACTCACTAAGACCCTGCCCCACCAATTCCCTCAATGCTGGAGGCATTTTCTCATGAGCAGCCTGCCCTGCTCACATTGCATTCTTCCTTGGAAAACTATCAAGAGTGTGACAGACCCCAGGCGGGTGGCAACTGGCCTCGGTGTGCTCTGAGACTTTTGTGGAGTAGCTCCAGGCTCAGCACGAACACCAAACCAGAATTTACATTCAACTGATGACCACAACTCATCCCACTCTAGTGACTCTCTGAGACCCAACTTGCATATTGAACAAGGTTTTATCAGCAGCTGAACGTTAAGGGAGCCAGCAGGTGGCAGCCAGCCTCGGGGTGTCCTGGCATGTCACAGAGCTACCCCAGGTCCAGTACTGGTGACAGACATCTGCGGTTCACAGGGTGGCCTCTCTCACATGCCTCCAGGTTTGGCACAAGGCAAACAACTGCAAATCCTTTTGTAGCTCCTACCAGGTGGTCCCGGCTGGTCCCAGGTGGTGGGTGATACCTGGGCCTGCACCAGAGCCCCTCCCAAGGGGCCCCAGAACCGGCATGCTTATGGGTTGGTTTTGGAACACAGCTGAGCACCCCCCCCCAATTGGCCCCACAGGTGGCACTCACAAAGTGCAGTCTCAGCAAGTACCAGAGCCTCCTGGGTCAAATTCCACTTGGTGGAGTGGGTCCCCCTGCCCCCACACAGCAGCCCATAAGCAGTGCATGTGGCCAAACTCTTCAGGCAGTCATCTTGGGGGTCAATCCCACTCACTCATGTGCCAATAGCAATCAAGGCTCAGCTGTAATGGGGGTGCACACACAACCAACAGGGGAGACACTCCTGGAGCACCCAGAGCAAGTGACCAGGGAGACTGTGCCAGGGCCCCACACAGCACCTACTAAATAAGACCACCCGGCCAAGACTGGGAGCCGTAGCAAATCTACCTAACACATAGAAACAAACACAGAGAAGTAGCCAAAATGAGGAAACAAAGAAATACATCCCAGGTGAAAGAACAGTAGAAAACTCCAGGGAAAGAACTAAACGAAATGGAGACAAGCAAGTTACCACATAGAGTTCAAAACAACGGTTATAAGGATGCTCAAGGAACTTAGCGAGAAGTCCAACAAAGTGATAGAAAGTGTAAAAAAAGAACACAGAAACCTTAAGAAAGAACCAGTCAGAAGTGAAGCATACAGGGTGGCCAGTTGGCTCAGTGATTAGAGCTCAGCGCTCATAATACCAAGGTCACCGGTTCGATTCCCACATGGGCCAGTGAGCTGCGTCTTCCCCAACTAGAGTGACAATGACGACTTGACTTGGAGCTGATGAGTCCTGGAAAAACAATGCTTCCCAATAAAATTTTTTTTTTTTAAAGTGAAGAATACAATAGCTGAAATGAAGACTGCACTAGAAGGAGTCACCAGGAGACTAGATGAAGCAGAGGATCAAATCAGTGATTTTGAATAAAAGGTGGGAAACACCGAATCAAAACAGCAAAAAGAAAAAAGAATAAAAAAATAATAACGAGAATAGTTTAAGAGGCCTCAGGGATAACATCAAGTGCAGCAACATTTGCATCATAAGGGTACCAGAAGGAGAAGAGAGAAAGCAAGGGATTGAGAACCTATTTGAAGAAATAATGACTGAAAACTTTCCTAACCTGGTGAAGGAAATACAAGTCCAGGAAGTGCAGTGAATCCCAAACAAGATGAACTCAAACAGGCCCACACCAAAGCACATTATAATTAGAATGGCAAAGGTTAAAGACAAAGAGAGAATCCTAAAAGCAGCAAGAGGAAGGCAACTTAGGAACTTATAAGGGAGCCCCATAAAATTGTCAGCTGATTTCTCAACAGAAACTTTGCAGGCCAGAAGGGACTGGCCCAAAAGATTCAACGTGATGAAAAGTAAGGAACTACAGCCAAGATTACTCTACCCAGCAAGGCTATCATTTAGAATCAAAGGACAGATAAAGAGCTTCCCAGACAAGGAAAAGCTAAAGGAGTTCATCACCACCAAACCAGTATTACAAAGAATGTTAGAGGGACTTCTTTAAGATGGGGGAAAGAAGGGGATCAAAATTATGAATAATAAAATGGCAGTAACTATATATCTATCACCAATTACTTTCAATGTAAATGGATTAAATGCTTGGATCAAAAGACATAGGGGGCTGAATGGATAAGAAAACAAGACCCTTACATACACTTCCTACAAGAGACTCATTTCAGATCAAAAGACACAGAATGAAAGTAAAGGGATGGAAAAAGATATTTCATGAAAAACAAAACAACAAAAAGCTGGGTAACAATACTTATACCAAACAAAATAGACTTTAAAACAAAGGCTATAACAAGAGACAAAGAAGGACCCAGTAATCCCACTTCTGGGTATTTATCTGAAGAAACCCAAAACGCTACTTTGAGGGGACATGCTCATCCATATGTTCATTGCAGCATTGTTTACAATGGCCAAGATGTGGAGGCAGCCTGGGTGCCAGATGGGAGGGGGATTGGAGGTGGGTGAAAAAGGTGAAGACATTGAGAGTACAAATTGGTAGTCACAAAATAGTCATGGGGATGTAAAGTGAAGCATAGGGACTATAGTCAATAATATGGTAATAACTATGTATAGTGCCAGGTGGGTACTAGTCAGGGGGATCACTTCTTAAATTATATAAATGTCTAACCACTATGCTGTACACCTGAAATATAAAATAATATTGAAATTTAAGAAGTGATCCCCTTGACTGTACTTGAAAATGTTAAAGGGGGGGTGGGAGGTGAAGGGGCATAAGAGGTCCAAATTTCCAGGTATAAGACAAATAAATTATAGGGATGTAATGTACAGCATGGGGAATATAGTCAGTAATACTGTGACAGCGGGGACGGTGTCAGATGGTGCTGGGCTTATGGTGATCACTTCTTTAGGTATGTAAATGTTGAATAACTATGGGGTACACCTGAAATTAATATAATATTGTATGTTAGCTGTATTTTAATTAAAATGTTTTGTAAAAATAAATAAATAAATAAAAATAATTCAGGGACAACACCAAATTACCTACAAAGGAAAAATTAGGCTGAATTCAGACATTTCTTCCTCAACACTAGATGCATGAAGCATGGAGTGACGCCCCCATGGTGCTAAGGGGAAAGGCTTAAACCCGTGGATTCTATACCCAGCTATGGTGTCATCCATCTCTAAAGGCCACAGAGAGCTATTCTTGGATAAACAAGAGTTAAGAGGAAGATGGCGTGCATTGAGGATACAGTCCACCCCTCAACTCCTACAAGGCCCTGCTCTTCTCTCTGCTCTCTCTCTCACTTTACCCCACTCCACAGGCAGGGCTCACTACACCTCAGCCTTCACTCCATGCTGCCTACTCACCAAGCTCTGACCCCTTTGCACGTGCTGTTTTCCGTGACTGGACACAGTCCACTTCCTCTCACTCTTCAAGTCTTACTTAGATGTCCCTCCTCAGAGGGGTATGGGTTTGCTTCCTTGTGTGTTATTCGCACCGACAGACACTCACACCTGAGCACACCTGAGCATGCACACACATACACACAACTAGAAGTCCCACGAGGGCAGGAACCTACCCAGGTGTCAGCACACTCCATGGCAGCACCCCCAGCACCTAGCACAGGATTCGGCCACACAGCTGTAGCCAGCACCTGCTCCATCACATCTAGCATTCAGAGCTAACCACGAGGTGAATAAAACTGGGGGAACAGTGAAGCAAAGCGACTTGCAATTAGCACTGAAACCAGTTAAGAAGAGATCCAGTGGCAATTATTGTTACAACTATGAGTGTAAAAAACAGAATTCAAGAGCAACTAATCTCCTCATCTTACCAGAGAAGATGCACTGTTTATGGAATTGCTTTTCAAAATTATTAGAGAAATAGAAGTCCAGGTACTGAAAACAGCAGTGTGTATACTTTTTAAATCATTAGTAAAGATAAAAGAAACAAAACCTAATCCATATAGTATAAGATAAAAACAAATAAAATGTATAAAGGAAAAGGAATAAAGAATTGAAAGCATTCAACAAAAATAGAGACATACGATCCAACATATTTATTATAGAAATAAAGTTTATTTGGTTAAAACCCTCAGGTTGTACCAAAAGACAGAATCTAACTATTCTGTTTTTACCAGATATGCACCTAACACAAAGACATGGAAAAGTTAAAATAAAAAGGCCAGAAAGATACATCAAGGTGACACAAACAAAAGAAAGCAGGAATAGCAATATGAAAATATGAAAAAATAGAATTCAAAGTCAAAAGCATTCACTAAAGGAAAACAGTTATTTTATATTGACAAAAGTAAAATCCACAATGCAAACATAACTGCCACGAATCTTTTTGTGATAAATAACATAAAATGAACTTTTATAAAAACAAAAACTGCCAGAAACACAGTAAAAATGAAAAGGATTCTATTGAAGAGAAAGACTGACCTACCTCATCTAGCTTCTGGCAGATCAAGAAAGCAACGAGAAATAAATAACAAGATAGTCTTTGAAGAACACTTTCTGTAAAACTGCTTTACTTTACACACAGAAAATATACCTGCTTTTTCAAATAAAACAATTACCCCAAAACAATGGAGCAGAAACTTCACAGGCCACCTTCTCTATCATTCAGTAAAACTAGAAATTAATAAAAATAAAAAAGTTAAGCAAATAAAACAAAGACCTGGGAAATTTTTAAATGCTCTACTAAATTATCCTTGGATCAATGAAGAAACAAAAGTGAAATTTCAGAACTGTTAGAAACAAAATTATAATTTCAGAATTTTTTGAAAATCATTTCAAAGAAAGCACTGCATTTTGAAATTCACAAGATATAGCCAAAGTGGTACTCAGAGGCAAACTCATAGCATTAAATGAATTCTTTGTTTTTAACTATGGAAACAAAGTTTTCAGCTCAAATATCTGAACACACTAGCAAAACAAACCTCAAAAAAGTAAAGCAAAAGAAAACAAGGATGTATTAGAAAACTTAAATAGAATTGATAAATACAAAAGTACTGATTCTTTAAAAAAGGGGGTGGGAAGTGGAATAAAACAGCCAAGCTGGCAAGACCTCGACTGGAAAAAAAGGGGTGGGGGGAGAAAGATGGAACAAGTCACCAGAACCTCTAACAGATCCCATGAAAAGATTGTAAAGATTTCAAGCCAGTCTACCATTTCCAGAGGGTCTGAAAAGCAATTTTTACCAGGGCTCATATCACCCTCAGCAGACTTAAGCCAGAGAAATCAAAAGAAAGAGAGAAAATGCAGGATTAGGAGTACAGAAAAGAAATGAATCGAAAAGAAAATTTTCCTTTTAATCATAAGAAAATTCTATGCTCAATTTTATGCAAATAAGTTTGAAACTCTTGATGCATATATTATTTTCTAAGAAAACACAACTCACTAAAAAAAATGACTCAAGAAGTAGAGAACTGAAATGACTAATCACCAAGGATAAACTTACTCTGCCTAGAATGCTCCTACCTCCCCCAGAATGCTGCATGGCTGTCTCCTTCTAGTCGTTCGTGTCTCTGTTCAAATGTCACCCCTTCAAAAACATTTCCCTGACACCTCATCAAAAACTCCACCACAAGGGCTATCTCCTGACCCTGTTTCACAGCACTTATGAAATTATTGATTCTATATGAAATTATGGACTTATCTACTATTTTTTTTAACTTATTTACTTTCTCTCCTTGTGAGCAGGGATCTTATTCATCAAAGTCACCAAGAATTCATAGTGCTTAGCAGAGTAAGTGCTCAATAAATGTAGTAAATGAATGAAGATCAAAGACAAGACAGCTTCCAGAAAATCCTTCCAAATAATCCCTTATTACAAAGGAGGATAACTCTTTCAAGATGGAAGAAGCTACGCCGAAAAAATACTTGAAATTCTGGAACAACTGGGCTGCATAGGAGGGAAAGACGACTGTCTCAAAAATTCTACGCCATCACTACTGGAGGGGAAAATGAAAAGCAGCCTTGAAAAATCACAGCGATGTGACTGGCTCATGCAATCAAGAAGCAGGAGTGGTCTGTTGGCCTTCACCCCCTCATGGTGTCCAGCTGATTCCCTGACCCCTGAGTCCCAGGGTCATTCTGGCCTGAATCTGGCTCCATGCGAGCCACAGTGAGTGATAAGCCCGTTCTCATGGTCTGTCCCCTCTAGAATGTCAGCTCACAAACATAGGGCCTTGGTTTTGTCCCCCACTCGATCCACAGTGGCCTCAGTAGGGGCTCAATAAATCCAGGTTAAAAGCACAAGTCAATAAACCACTTTCTCCTGTCAGTCTTCCTGCTCTACGATATAACCTCCATGAAATTAAAAAATGTCATCTGAATTGTAACAGCCATATACGATGTCAGAAGGGCAGCTGATTGGAGGAGGAGGGGTTATCACTTTGTGAGGGGTGTAAATGTCTAACTGGTACATTGCTTTGTACACCTGAAACTAATAAAAATATATATTATGAAAAACATTTTCATCTGTCTTGTTTCCTGCCATCATCCCTGCACGTAGACAAAATCTGGCACATAGTAGTTGTTCAAGAAAAATAAGAGTGGAAATCTGGGGAAAGAGTGTTGAGGCTGAGGAGACTGCACGTGCAAAGGCCCCGAGGCAGAAGCATGCCTGGGGGTGTTTGTGCAAACGCCCAGAGGGTCACGGGGCTGGAGCAGAGGAGGCTTGGAACAGTGTCACGTGAGAGGAGGCAGAGGGACCAGGACTGGTTCCGTTGGGTCTTGTAGCCACTGGGATGACATTTGAGGTGGGTGCCATCCAATGCACAGTAGGATCTCTCTGCAGACCGGTGAGGCGGGGCAGGAAGACCCATGAGGAGAGTGATAGAGTCTTCCAGGCAAGAGATGGCGTGGGCTCAGACCGTGGTGTGGAGGAGAGGGGGACAAACGGTTGAACTCTGGATATGTTTTTAAAGGAGCCAATAGGATTTGCTGATGGCTTGAATGGAGTGTGTGTGTGTGTGTGTGTGTGTGAGTGTGTGAGTGTGTGTGTGTGTGTGTGAGAGAGAGAGAGAGAGAGAGAGAGAGAGAGAGAGAGAGAGAGAGAAATAGAGAGAGGAGATGGTTCCAAGGTTTTTGCCTGAGAAATTAGAAAGATGGCACTGTCCTTTATTGAGATGGGGCTGAGAAGGGCAGGGTTAAGATAAGGTAGCCATCCATGCTGTCACCAATCTTCCTACCTCTGCTTTCTAGGCACACAGTAGGACTGCAATTCTCCAGCCCCCGAGGAGATTAGCTGCGATCGTGGGAAATGCAAATCAATTGGTAAATTTCTCCCTCTTCTAGGCAGAAACCCACCCCCTTTCCTGCCCCAGCAGCCATGGCAGCCCAGAGATGGAGCCTCTTGGATCTGGTGCCTGGTGAGGACGGCCTGGACCAGCCCAGGGCTGCTCAAACCCTCCCAGATTCGCAGACACAGCAGCATTTTCCAGTCTGTCTTGGCCAGTGAGGGTGGACGAGGAGATGGCTGGTGTGGGACTTGTCCACTGAGGTGTCGTTAGACCTCAGTGTGGACTCCCTGGAGACGCTAAGACCCCCCCACTGTGACCTGGGGAGGGTCTCCCTCCCTGTGTGCTTCTCCAGGACCCCCCAGAAGATCTCTCACAGGAGGCATTGGACAAGGCTGGCAGGCCAGACTGTGGGGGGACAGACGGAAGCAAGGATTTAAGCTTCTCCCTCCCCTCTTCCAGAACTGGCCCCTTCAATAAAGAAAGCAGGGTAAAGAGGGGAGATAAGGGGGGATAAACGGACATGGACAGGGGTGTGGAGCCGCCACATGTGTGTCCCAGAGGCGACAGAGGCAGCGATCCAGCTGGCTTGTCGAGAAGCTGCCCCCGCAGACGGAGTTTACTTAGATGGTGAATGATTAATAAAAGTAAGTTGGGACGGTTTGGAGAGAGGCCAGTGAGCTGTGATGAGCTGAAGCACCCCAAACACCAAACCCACCGCTCTGCACCGGTGGGGGGTGTGGGGGGACGGAGAGTGGGAGAGAGACTGCTGGAGGGTCTACGCCGCCTTCCCCGCCTGTCCCTCGCCGAGGGCTGCGGCCCTGAGAGCCACAGGTACACAGAGCTGCCTTCTCCGGTGGGGGCTTAGTCTCTCCTGGAAAAGAGCTGTCTGCTCCTCGCCACCTCCCCCGGACTACGTGGGGCTCCCCTCACTTGCCTCTCTCCTCCCGCTCCCCAGGCCTGCTCTCTCCCTGCGTGTGTGCACGTCTGTTTCTCTTTCTCTCAGTCTCTCCCTCTGTGTCCGTCTCTCTGAATCTCTGTCTCTCTGCCTCTCTCCACCCCCTCTCAGCTCCTCACCTTTTTGTTCCGCTGTCTGCACCTGCCCCTCACCGTTTCCCTCTCACCCCCCTTCCCCCAGGCCCCCTTCACCCCAACACACATACAGCCTGGCCTCCTGGGAGCTTCAATGGTTTTGTTCTGAGCGTTTCTCTTGGGCTTCCCGTCTGGCCCTTGTAGAATTTTAGTTGGTGGCCCCAGACCTGAGGGAGGGCCCATGAAATGGGGCCTCCAAGAGCCCAGGGGACCCTGGCTCTGGCCCCCAAGGTCTGGTCACCTCACCTGTGCCTGGACTCTGTGGGCGTGCACTTCCTTCTAATAAACTCCCCTTCGTTCTTATTGGGCTCAAGTCTGCTTCCATCACTTGGGACCAACAGAGCTGCACCAGCTCTGTCCTGCGGGCCACACAGAGGTCACAGCACATCCGGAAGACGGTTCTGAGTCTCGCACCCCAGAATGGAAACCGGGGCACCCGTGTGGGTCCTCATAGCACCCCACTGAACACACTTCCCGGGAGCAGAACGGGACGGGGAGGAAGGAGGAGGGAAGTCGGACAAGTCCATGGGACTCGCAGGCACAGAGCACAGAGTCCAGCCTCTCGCGGCACGCAGATGCTGGAGCAGTTCCTAGAATCCCAAATGCATTGAACAGACAGTCACAGAACCCCTCCTGAGTGCCTTCTCGTCTAGGCTCTGGGATGTGGCATGATGTGACATGGACCAAATCCCGTCTCATGGGGCGAGCACCGGAGCAGGGGAGGGAGAGAATAAAGAAGCTAAATGAGTGAGACAGGTGGTGGGTACGGCAGCAATTACAGTGATGAGGGGAATAGGGTGGGCCAGGGATATGCTGGGAGGTGGGGAGGTCACCGATGTAGACAGCGCGAGGTCCTCGATGCCTCACTGAGAAGGGGACATTTGAGCAGAGACTGGCCTGAGAAGGAAGGGAACCTTGCAGCTCTGTGTCTGACAGAAGAGTTCTCAGACGGTAGGAACAGCAGTGCAAAGGCCCTGTGGCAGGGGGTGTTGGCCATTCAAGGGTCAGCCAGGAGGCAGGTGTGGCTGGAGCAGAGCCACTGAGGGGAGGGGAGGTGAGGGGTCACAGAGACAGTGGGGGGCAAATCCCCCAGGCCCACAGGCCCTGGGATGGTCACTGAGGAGAGGGAACCCACGGGAGAATCCTGAATAGAAGAGGGAAGGGATCCGACTCCATGGCTGGGCGCCTGAGGTCCTGGGCGGTGGCGAGTCACCTCAGTACTGAGGGGGCAGGCGGGCGTGGGCAGTCTGTGGGTTCCGGCTGGGGCAGCTCCCACTCCCACAGGAGCCAGCCCACGGCCCACAGATCAGCCAGGTTTGTGAGAAAAACCATGAATCCATATGTTTCTATGACGTGTGTCAATTTTCAAATGTTGGCAACTGATTCAAATATACTGTAAACACTGATGAGCCAAACACACAGAACAGGCAGCTGAGAGCTGACCCGCAGGCCGGTCTGCGGCCTCTGCCCCGGGGTCAGATCTCAGCAAGCGCAGTACGTCCTCGCTGGCCGGGTGCCAGCGGAGTGCTTGAGTATCTGCTTGAACCCCACAGATGCAGGGAGGCATATATTATCGTCCTCGTGTCCCAGCCAAGGAAACTGAGGCCCAGAGAGGCAAGTCCCGACCAGACACCACACAGCAGGTGAGTGGTGGCCTGGGGGCTGGATCCAGGACCGTCTGTGGTCATGGCGTGCTCTGCCTCCTCCGTCATCCAGACAAAAAACAAAACAAAACTCTCATTTTACACATAAGGAAGAAAAAAAAGCGACGTATCCACAGTTGCTCTGCAAGCTGGCATTTGCATCTAGACTTGAACCTGGGGCCCACGACTCCTGGTGCAGTGCTCGTCCCAACAAGGCCTGTCGGAGGAGCTGGGGAGCCTGAATGAATTGGGGTGGCAGCGGTGGGGTGCAGTGTAGTACAGCAGGGTCTGAAGCTTCTGCCTGGGTGAGCGTCCCGGCTCTGCCATGTGGTAGCTGTGTGATCTTGTGGTCATCTCCCTGGGCCTCAGTTTCCTCATCTGGAAAATGGGCATTAACCATGGTACCTACCTCATAGGGCTGTTTTGGGGCTGGAAGGACGTAACACATGTCAAGGGCTTAGAGCCACACCTTTCACAGTCGGAACCTTCCCCTGTCAGATACTCCTAACACGAAACCCATCAGATATACACCAACACACTCCTAAGTACTAGAAACTTCCCGGCTGGGGATATCACACGTGTCCTCAAACTTGAGAAAATACAGCAGCAGCATTTAAAGGAGCAGGCAGAAAAGCTGGGATTTTTCAGTAGAAAAGAAAAGCAAGAAAGGCATGAGGGCAGCTGGGGGTGCTGTCTCGTCCTGGGAGGGAAGAGCCCCACCCGACACTCACTTGGGTGTGAGAAGGAGGGTGCTGTGTGGCGGCTCCTCAGTGGATCGGGGGGAGGTCCCGGGACAGCCCTGGCTCATTGCATAGTGAGACACTCAGAGCCTCGGAAAGAACTGGATAAAAACAAGCACCACCACCACCCATAACAACATAGCAACTTTCCTCCCAAGAATATTGACTGAGCACCTACTATGTGCCCATGGGAGCCCTGCACAGCCAGCAGATAAACGCAACCCAACCTTCACAGAGCTGGTGGGCCACACACAAAACAAGCAAGGAACCTGGAGGTAAAGTCCATGAGGCAAGTGCTAGAGAAAAATCAAGTGGGGAGATCAATTTTGATTTGGGGGCTTGGAGAAAGCTCAGCACTGACTCAAAGAAATTTCTAGAAACAGTCTTGTGGTAATCTGGAGGAAGAGTGCCTGGTGATGGGGCCAGGGTCTCAGGAGCCGGTATCTGCAGGGAGGTTGGGGGGGGCGTGGAGAGGGAGAAGAGCTCAGAGGGGGCTGTAGTGGGAGGGGTTGAGGGTCCCCTTCACACACAGGATACCCTGGCTTTGACTCTAAGAAGAGGCTTTCGGAGGGGCGGCAGGATCTCACGGTTACGCTGATTCTGGGTGGAGCGTGGGCTGGGGGGAGCCATGGGGGAACCATGGCGGAAGCTGGGAGGCCACTGCAGAAATGCACCGGAGAAATATGAGTGGCTCAGACAGGGTGGCACCTGGGCCAAGTGCGAGCTGCTCCAATCCCCATTCTACAGGGGAGCAAACTGAGGGACTCGCAAAAGCTACACAGCTAAGAAATGAGGCAGAGCCTGGCCTTACACTGGAGAGCCTTCCATCCTTCACAAGAGAGAAAGGGTACGGCTGCCCCCGTCACAGGGGAGACAGTGGTCTAGGGACGAGTCGTCACCCAGCCACCCGCGTCTGCTTCCCATCTCCTCTCTGGCCACCCCAGTCCCAGCCCTGCAGCCATCTTCCAAAGTCCTCAACCCAGTGCCCCATCAATTCCCTAGTCACTGTTTCCTCAGGATCAAGTTCAATCACCTGTGATCCCAGTTAGCCCACGCACCTGCTGGCCACCGCTTCTCCTCACCACCCCAGACCCCCATGGTCCCTCCTCCAGGCCTTGCCGCTGCAGCGGACCCCAGACTGCCCGAGTGTGCACCCACCCACCCCTTCGGAGCATTCAAACCAGAGAGAACTCCAATTGGCGTGAAGGGCTCGGGTAGTTCCGTGCCGAGGCCACACTTCCCCTCCTTTCTGTTTGCTGAAGGAGGTTGACGCTCCTTCTTGGAAGGAAGGAGAAAAGGTTCCTTTGTGCTGGGTCTGGGGAAATTGCGTCCGTTTAGGACAGGCTGCAGTTTTCTTTGTGAATGCTGTAGATTTTTAGTGTGTGTGTGTTGGGGGGGGGGGCGAAGGGGCTTATTAGATTTCCCTGTGGCTGCCCAGAGTGGGGAGAGGTTTTGCTGAGCACAGAAGGAAATTACCGTGAAGAGGAAGGAACATTTAGCAGCTGCTTCTCACAGAGAGGTTAGGATTTCGTGGTTGGTGTTTTCATTCGGTGAACGTGAAATTCCTTCTAGTTTCACGGGTGGGAGGGAAAGAAGTGGGTCTTCCATGTTCTCAGGGGTGGGGGCAGGGGAGGGCAGGATTTTTTTTTCCCCAGGATTTGTTGGGGCGTTTTTCTCCTCTTCAAGTAAAAAAATACATTTAAAAATGGTCACAGAACCCAGAAAAAAGGTTGTCATAGCAACAAAAGTTTGAGGCCAGGTACTTTCTGACACCCTTTCAGGACCATGGCAATGGAGGGGCAGGATTTGAGCACTGTGGCAGGGGGGACGGGGGTAACCATCCGGGCTAGCTCAGGCCTTCCAAATTTCTCACCGGCACTAACAGGTTGATAACTATTTTCCAAGCCCCCAGGGAGGAAAACTGTGATTTTCTGGGAGGGACAATCTCTAGCCAACAGTGTTCAAGAGAAAACTGTGGGTTTGTTTTATTTTCCCAACAAACTAACCATCCTCGTTTTTACTAACAGGACTGGTAGAGGGGGTCTTAGGCTGAACCCGCTAAATCACCCTTCCTCCCATCCCCAACTGTGCCATCCTCTTCCGGTACCCCCTCAGGTACCCCCTCTTGTGGACTCCTTTCTGCCCCAGAAGACAATTCAGGCCCCTGGCCAGCTGTGAGACCTGGCCAAAACCCTTTCTGAGCCTCAAATTCCTCATCTGAAAAATGGGCACGATAGAAGTGTCTGCCTCAATGGTACTGGCCAGGATTCAACAAGATCTGGGAGTTGTGCCTGGGGCACAGGAAGGGCTCAATCAATGTAACCTGACATTGTTCTTAAATGTTTTTCAATCAAGACTCTTTTTTAATGCGTGGGTTTAAACATCCTGGATGCCCTATAAGTGAGCGACAGGGAAATAACGGCAAGAGTTGGGAGCGTGACCTTCAGGCAGAGGCCAGATACCCCTTAAACAAAGAGGCTCGGCTGGGGCGGGGAGCGGGGGAGACCACTCCGAGCCTGAGATGCCGCCACCACGCATTGTGTGGGAAGAAGCAAGGTGGCTGCTTTCCCCGCAAAGGAGACTCCTGGTGGGAGGAGGAGGTGACGTGTCCAAGGCAGGACCTTC
Source organism: Rhinolophus sinicus (assembly GCF_036562045.2). Classification (NCBI taxonomy): domain Eukaryota; kingdom Metazoa; phylum Chordata; class Mammalia; order Chiroptera; family Rhinolophidae; genus Rhinolophus; species Rhinolophus sinicus. Next base: position 16,966,879 of record NC_133767.1, read on the forward strand.
CAAGCCCTGAAACATCTTCCCAAGCTTGGAGAAAGACGTGTGGGGACCTCACCGCAAAGGGCACAGACAAGGGCAAGACGTAAGGAGGCCTCAGTGCCAGAGGTTAGGGTGGGGCTGAGTGGAAAGCAGAGGATTTTAGTCAAGATGCCTTTTGGGATTAATTCTTTTCATGGCATCCCAGAGGAACAATTCACCACGTGTGTGCCCGTCAGAAGTGAGTCCGATGGGGTGAAGTGGGTCAGGGGTGGGACCCTATGCAAACACCCAGTATCTCCAGCAAACAGCCAGCGTCCAGCAGGAACACAGAAGAGTTCAGTGGAGCACCCCCCCCACCAGGTGAGAGAGCAGACAGCCCCCCAGGAAACCTCTGGTCCATCATCCCGAGGCCTCATCCAACATTATCTTGCAAATAGATATTGAAGACCTATTATGCACTAGACACTACGCACAGGCTGGGGACAGCAGTGAACAAAGACGGCCGGGCTCTGGCCCTGTCCTCACAGGGGGCCATCCTGTGGGGACAGGGGACAAGGAGCTGGCGACCAGAGGCAGAACCCAGAAAACTTCAAGTTGTGCCATGTGTGATGAGGGAGATAAAGGTGGTGACGAGCTACGAAGACCCGGAGACTCTGGCTACTCTCCAGAGGACCCTGCCTGGGAAGAAGCCAGGCCCGGCAGTAGCCCTGAGCTGCGCGGGAGCCAACCGGGGACGCCGTGCAGGAGGGGCTGCAGGCAGAGGCAGCAGCCTCCCAGCGTTCCCTGCTCACCTCCTTCCCTCTGACCTTTCAACCAGTGAGGCAGTGACTTCTTCAGGGCAAACGGTGGGTGACGGCCCCTCCATCCACTCCGTCTACGTTTGCGTCCCCACAGACACCACGACTATGCATGCACCGAGGAGTTTTAACCTTGGGGGGGAAGGTCAATTCATTCAAGAGCGTCCCCACACCTGGACTTCGGGGGACTGGGTGGGGAGGACCAGCGCCCGGCCTCTGCACCCCCGCGCTCAGCAGCTGTCCCCCAGCCTTGCCTCACCGCCTGCCTCCGGGCACGCACTCCGGTCTCGGCTGCATTTCGGGCGGCGGAGGGGGGGGCGGTGCGAGGCAAAGGGAGCACTTTGATCTACCTTCTAAAAAGTCACACACACCCCCAATCCTCTGGGAGCCTCGCCCAGCTGTCCCGCTTTCCCTCCTGCCTCCTTTCCCCCTCCAGCGGCGTCCTCTCCCGGGCGGGGTCAGGACACGAAGGGCTCCCTGCCCAGAACCCACCCCACGGCCCAACTCCCCACTCGGGTGCTTGGCAAGCCCGTCTGGGAGCGCATTAGTGCGGGCTGGGGGTGGGGGAAGCGTGACTCCCTCGGCTGCCGGCCCTGTGGACCCGCGGTGGGAGGAGCGGCTCCCAGCAACCGTCCCAGCGCCCACCCCCGGGCGGGACGGGGTGGGTGGGAGGCACCCGGCGCCCCGCGAAGGAAAGAGGGGGAGGGGCGAGCACGGAGAGTAGTTCTGGCGCGGAAACGCACGCGCGCCTCAGCGACCCGCAGCTGGGGTGGGTGCCCGGGAGACGCGCCTCCCAGGGCGCGGCAATGCCCCCCGAGCCGCCCGGCGCTCCGCCACCGCAGGAGCTCGGCCCTGAACCTTGTAACGGAGGAGCGTCCGGAACGACCGGCCCCACGCGCGTCCCCCCGCCCTGACCGTGGGGCCGAGCCCTGCGCAGCGCCGGCCACGGCCGGCCGGGAGCGGGGAGCTTGGCGGGGGGCTCGGGCCGCGCAGCCCGGGGGAGCCGGAAGCCGAGCCCGCGGGGCGCCGCCGCTCACTCACCGCGCCCGCCGAGCTCCTCCTCGCAGGAGTACCAGATGCCGGTGTGGAAATTCCTGAACAGATAGCGGTCGTCGCCAGTCTCCCAGCTGTAGAGCGCGCCACCAGGGGGGCTGTGCCCCGCGGCGGCGGCGGGGGCGGGGGCGGCGGTGCCGTTGGCCGTGGCGTTGGCGCCCGAGTTGGGGCAGTCGGCGCGCCCGCCCTGGCCACAGCCCGGCTTGGGCACCCGCTGCGTGCCCTGGCACCAGTACGTGGTAAGGAAGGCGGTGGTGGCGAACAGCAGCGCCAGCAGGTTCAGGGCCACGGCCAGGAGCGCTCGGCCGCGGCGGCTCGTCTTCATGCCGCCCGCGCCGCCGGGACCGCGCCGCCGGGGAGCTCCGCGCGCGAAGTTGGCAGCCGGCGCCCCGCGTCAGCGGCCGCTGCCCGCCGCGCCCCGGCGCTCGGGTGCCTGCGATCGGCAGCGGCGGACGCGGCGTGGGCCCATGGTCCCCCCCGCAGTGGGGGCGCGGCGCTGGGGGCGGGCGGCGGCGGCGGCGGCGGCGGAGCGGCTCCGGCGCGCCCGGAGCTCGGAGCGCGAGTGCACCTCGGCGAGGAGCCTCTGGCGCCTGGCAGCAGCCACGGCGCAGGGACGCGCGCCCTTCCGTGGGGAGACACCTGCAGGCGGCTGGCGACAGTGTTCCGGCTCCCGCCCTCACGGGGAGAGGGGGCGCCCCACACCAGGCGCGGGTGGGGCACCCGGATAGAAGGGACGCCCCCGAAAGCGACCCGCACTCAAGTGCAGGATCTAAGAAGCAAGGAGTAAGCCAGGCAAGGCGCTCTCGGAGAAAGAGGCTTCCCATGGGAGACGTGGGGCAACAAACCCGGCCGGGAGGGGGCACCCTGCAGAAGACGCAGAAAGGCCCTGCCCGGGTGAGGCCGGGCCTCCCCTCCAGGAACGTGAACTAGCAGGACCCCCTCCCGGAAGGAGCCCCAAAGGGTCTGGGCTGCAGAGTTTGCTGGGCTTCCAGACAGCTGCAGGAGCCTCTGGAAGGAAGGAACGCCTCGTGCTGGACCTGGAGTTGCAGGACCAGGCAGGAGGGGTGTCCCGCCAAGAACGCAGTCAGGGCTTGTGTTTCCCCTGGACGCTGCCCAGGAGAACCAACAGGAAGGGCTCTCCTGGCAGGACAAAGCTGCAGTCACCGGGGGTCCCTGTCACTATCATGGAACAGCGGGAAGGGTGGCAAAGGAGTGCCCCAGACAGAATGCCAAGGGTTGAGGGTGACGAACGGGGCTTCCCCAGGCAGGCCATCACCACCTGAGATCCTGAGCAGCAGGACCCAAGGAGGTCCCATGACAGACACAGAGTTTTAGCGGTTCCGAGGCGGGGAGCCCCACAAAGGCTGCCAACCCCAAATCTTCAAGGTTTGGGGTGGGGACAGGAAGACTGACCTGGATCAGGCACATCTGACACTTCACCAACCATGAGCTTTGAACAAGCCTCTTAACTGCTTTGAGCCTCAGTGTCTGTCTATAAAAAGGAGGCACACTGGGCTGTTGAAATGGGATCATCCCTGTAAAACGCACTTGGCACTTAGTAGGCCCTCAATAAATGCCAGGCACTATCGTTAACCTATGAACCAAGGGCAATTGACCAAAGTCCCCCAAACCTTTGCAGATCTCGGCAACAAGGGGGATTGTCCAACGGGGAGCCACCCCATCGCCCACCTCTGCTCTCAGACTGCGTTCCCTGAAGTCCCTTCACTCTGCACAGCGCTGGTGCCTGGATGCCCAGGGTGTGCAGCGATTAATTGCATGTTGATTGCCAGAGCTCATTTGAATGCTGCCCAAGCTGAGAACTGCTCCAAGAAGCTGCTGCTTGAGGAGAGGCGGGGCTTGCAGAACTCAAGGTTAGGGGATTGGGAATTGCTTTACTCCGGTAGGTGAGCAAACGTTCACTGTCAGCTGCTGCTATGCTGCCTAAGGGTGGGTGAGAGCCATCGTGGCCCATGTACCTGGCAGGAACCATATAAAAGACGGCCAGCCAGGGGTCTCTGGACTTGTTTATTGGGTCCCTTTTCTGGCCCAAGGCAAGGCGTTCCCAACTGTTTTTGAGAAGGACCTCCCTGCAGTAACAGCAGTGTTGAGGGTATTGGTTCACAGAGAAAATATGTGACGGCCAAAGAGGTACAAGGAATTCAGTAACACTTTTAAACAAGCCTGCAATATCCATCGGAGGAGTATCTGTCCACATTTGAAAACCAATCCCTCAGAGGTGGGCTTGAGAGTGGTTGGTGTGCACGTGGGCACGACCCACAAGCTGGGAGCCCTGTCCTAGGCGTCCAAAGCCAGGGGAGCCCAGGTGACATATGTCCCAGGGCCACACTCTCAAAAATATCCAGAGGAAGGCAGAGGGGTTTAAAATTTCCATCTAAGACACTCTTCCACTCACGGATCACCCACTGCATGCTTGACACTGGGGAGAAAAGAGGCCACAACATGAAAAAAAGTGTTGTAGAGTGTGAGGGTGTTAAGAGGCAGGGAGAAAAAGCCAGGGAGGTGGCCAGAAATGAAGGGAGCAGGTTGTGGTTTTAAATTAAGTCTTCAAGGGGAACTTGCTGAGAAGGTGACATTGAAACAAACACTTGAAGGAGGGTGGGAGAAAGCCCTAGGGATATCCCAGGAAAGGAGCTTCCGGGAAGAGGGAGCAGCAGTACACAGGCCCTGAGGTAGGGGATACCAGAGAGCAGTGGGCAGGGAGAGTCGCAGAGCATGTGATTGGAGAGGTGACGGGGGCGGGGGGGGGGGGGCGGTCATGGTCTGTGTAGGTCATCAGAGGGATTCTGGTGTTTACTCTGAGAGGGGTGGGAGCCTGGGGAAGTTCTGAGCAGAGGAACCCCGGATTTGACGTAGGGTGTAACAGGCCCACTCCAGCTGCTGGGTCAGGAAGCGTAGAGCCGTAGAGGTGAGCTAAGGGCTAGTGAGTGAGTTGGGTAAGTAATGCAGCAGCTCAGACCCGGGGCAGTGGCGGGTGGGAGGGGTGGTGGCAAGGGCCCTGGAGGTTCTGGGTCGATTTTAAAGGCAGACCAGCAGGATTTGTTCAAAGATCGAACCTGGGGCGTGAAAGACGACTTTGAGGTGTTTGTGAGGAGCTCCTACAAGGACAGAGCTGTCCTTTGCTGAGACAGAAGGCCCAGGAGGAGCAGCTCTGGGGAGCGGGAAGATCAGAAGTTCTGACTGCCTTTGCGCTCGCTGGGCCTTAAATAGAAGCCTGGGGTGACATCACGCCCCCGGAGGCAGCCGCTCCCAGTAGCCAAGCGAATGGACGCAAACTCATTAGACAGCTCCTTGCCTAGGATGGGTATTTGTATCTTCAGATAGTGACACTCTTGGAAGTACCTTGGGTGTGGACAGAGGTGAAAGAAAACTTATTTGTGACACGCGTCACGACAGGAAGGCAGACTTCATTCAAGCGGCCTCTGCATGGAGTTTTGCCACAGGGGAAAGAAGCAGGCCGGACTCTGAGCAGACGAGCCCAAGGGCACTTACAGACAAGGAGCGGGTGGGGTCCGTGGACGGAGAGTGCATATCAGGTAAACCTCAGGGGTGAGGCGGCTTCTGGCGAAACCAACAGCAGCCCAGGGGGACCAGATACTGACAGTGGAGAATGAGGAATCTGATTGGGCTTCCACGGGGAGGGATTCTCACTAAACGGACCAGTAGGATTCTGCTAAAACTGGACTAAGTGGACCCAGGACCCCCAGGGTCAGGGCCTGGTTGGGCAGAGGGGCCTGACTCGGGTTTGGTAGAGGAAAATCATGCTCAAGGGTTGGAGGGGTTGGGATTTGTTAAGGAGGCCAGGTACCCTTCTCTTTAGACGGTCACAGGGCATGGCCCACCCGCCCTCTGCACAGCCCTCCTCTCCGGGACGTGGGGCCAGAGACATCCACGCAGCGTGCCTAACCTCCGGGCACTCCCCATGGCCTGCCCCCAAGTCTAAATGCCACTCTAGCTCCTGCAGAACTGGCTTTACCACGTCCCCAGCCCCTCTGCCCACCCCTCCCGCGGCCACCAGCACCCACAATACTTTGCAGCCCCTGACCAGCCCCTGCGCAGACAGCCCTTGCAGGCTTCCACCTGCCTGCCTTCCACTGCCTGGCATGACTTTGCTCTGCCTGTCTCCTGTGCCCTTCAAAGCATGTTCAAACGCACGGCACTGCAGAGCCTGCCCCACCGCCCACCCCGGTCCACCCCTCCTCCGAGCTGGGATGCTGTGTTCACACCTGTCTCCTCCACAGGCCTGGGAGCCGTCCAGTTGCCCCACTGGCAGCCTGCAGGCCAAGGTCAGCCCATAAGCAGTTCTGTCTGGCCTGGATGGAGCTGGCCTCCTCCATGTGTTAAATTTTCATGAGTTGCCAACATTCAATAATCATGAGATTTCACATAGAAATACAGACATCTAGCTTCTCTTGCAAGATCACGCTACCTGCCAACACTGGGCCTGCATTTGCGCCTGGCCATCACTGGCAGATGTCCCTGAACTGGGGACACAAGGGGCCACAGTCCCACGGGCACCCCCCTCGTTAAGGATACCTGTCGGGTATGCCCTGGGGGCACCTGAATCTGAGAACCTGGATTCAAGGCCCACAACGTTTTTGATAAACGCAGCTTACAGTGTTAAAAGTCAGGGTGACGGTTACACTTTCGAGGTGGGGGGTTGGGGGGGCTTCCAGGGCTAGTCACACAGCGAGGTTCAGTTCATGAAAAATCATCGAGCTATACAATTGGTAACCGTGCCCCTTCTATAATCAACAAAATTTACCAGAAAAAGTGCTGCTATTAATAATGAAATTCCCGTTTTTCAGGAACTGTGAATATGCTTTGAAGAGACATGACCCAAATGCCTTTTGCTTTGGACTTGGGCTGCGACAAAGACATTTGCTAGCTTCTGGGCTCCTAAGTCACTTCCTGTTTCCTAAACCTTCCAAACAGAGCCGGGGAAAGCATCCCAGCCTCCGGGACCCTCTAATTATCACAAGGGATTAGCCAGTTTCCAATTATCGGAAGTTTTTAAAACATTCACTCCCAAGGTATCTAAGCCTAATACCCACTTTGCTGCCTGGTTAAGATGCCACTCCAGGGTTTGGATGAAAGCCAACATCCAGGTGACGCTGTTTATGAGGCTCCTGGCTGCAAAGGGCCAGTGTTCCCAGGGGAGGAAGGGGCCCTGGAGCTCTGTGCAAAGAAGTGCCCGGGGGGTGGGTTCTCCAGAAGAGAAAGGAACCACCTTCATTACCTCTGCACATTCTTTGAAACTGTCTTAGCTTTTCCAACTCTTCAAGAAGCATTCAATGGGCCCCAGCTGTGTGCCAGGGTGAACAAGACGAACCAGGTCCATGCCTTTAGGGGGCGTACATTCTGGAAAAGGAGACAATATAAACCCGGAGACAGCCAACCGATTCGATAATTGCAGATGGTGACATGCCACGAAGGAAAGGAAACGGGATGTGAGAGGGACCAACGAGGGCTGGCTGAGGAGGGGTGTTTGAGCTGGAAACAGTTAGGAGAGGTCCCAGATGGAGGGTGGAAGTCTGGACTTTTTAATCCTGGCTCTGCCATTTCTGGGCCAACCCTCCCTCTCAGAGCCTCTGTTTTCTCATCTGTAACTCGGGGACACCACATGGGCTAAGTGTCCTGACCATGGACAGAGTTTTCCGCACGTGTCCTCCATCCCATCCCTCTCAACCCTCATGGGGTTAGTTGCTTCCATTTTGCAGACGAGGAAACTGAGGCTGCTTGGAGAGGTTCCATCAGTGGCCCAGCCCCACGCCTGTTGGAAGAAGAGCCACTTAGAGGGAAGTGGCTCGGAGAGCTGGGGGCTGGGGAGAGCGCCTATCCCGTGGCCTTGAACGCTGGCCCAGGAGCTCTGATCTGACACCCTCAGCGATGGGGTTCCAGAGATCACCTTGGGGCAGCAGAAGCATGACACGCTCGGGGTTGTTTCTGGAAGGTCACCCAGTGGGCCGGCAGGGTGAGTGGATGGGAGGTGTCTTGGAGCTGTGTTAGGAGGCTCATGACGTGGTCCAGGAGAAGGGCCCCCAAATACCCAGCTGTGTTCACAGAACACGAGGCCCCCAGCATGCAAGCACTTCTGTTCGAAAGTGTCCTCAGGAAACACAGCAATATGGTCACCAGCAAATTTGCCTTGGCTCTGACATCCAACAGAGCTTCAGGTGGCGCGCTGGCCTCACACGGGTCCCCACCATCAGTTATGATGTCCTCTGAGTGACCGGCCAGGAAAAATCTCCGTGGGATGAAGCACTCGTGACTCAGGATGAGAAAGCCACTCAAGTCAGAATCTGTGAATGTTGACTTGCCATCAACTGCATGGCAGGCACTTTGGCCAAAGGGACGTAATGGGACTCTGATGGAATTCCCACTAGCTCAGCTGGAGAAACTGAGGCTCCGGCAGCAGCAGGGCAGGGGCCGGGTCTCTCCCACCATGGGACGACCGACCGAGGTGAAGCCCGACAGCTCAGAATGACCCTGAACGTCACTGACTCACTCCCCTCCTTGTTCCCAACACTCAGTGGGATTCATCTCAATTTCCGTGGCCTGAGGGTGGTTTGTTTTACTCCAGTCCTGAGGAGGGATGACGGAGAAAGCTGGGGAGAAAACAGACATTTTAAGGTGCCTTCTGGACCAGAGCTTCTTCCAGCTTTTTCCAAGCGGTTGTTTGCTTCCCTCTGCTGCCCCCTAGGGGCTGAGAGCGGCGCTGCGCGCGGGTCTTGCTTCCTTCCCTGGACTAGGGAGAAAGCCCCGCCCTCCCCACCCACCCACCCACCCACTCACCCACCCACCCACCCACTGGAGAAGCTAAGAAGAGCCACCAGAGACCTGAGGGAGAATCACTTAGAATCCTCTAAGTGATTCCGAGCAGAGGTCTCCAACTAGGTATAAATATTTATAAATTACATAAGATGCACAAATATATTAGGAATACATACAGCATATATGAAAACGAGAAATGTTTAAAGGATGACACATAAAGATTAAAGAAACACTACTTTTCAATTTTTTTCTTTTATTTACTAACAGTATAACAGACCTTTTGGCTTTCATGTAAACATTCGTAATATTTTTTTAATGTTTACTGCTAGCAATGCAACTGCATGTGCCTTTTAAAAATTATTTTCCAAAAGCATGTTAACACACTGCGCTGGAATGATTCAAGAGTCTGGTTCTAGCAGGGTTATTTGCATACTTGATGTGAGTGGCTGTTAGAGCCATAAACAACGCTGAAATTTGGATTTATACAAAGATGTATAAATCCAAATGGGTAAGTGCCTCGTGGGCCGTGCTTTCTCAGGACCAATATTCATCTTTGAGTCCCATTCACCAAAGAGGGAGCTGTTTTTTGGTGAAGTTTGGCTAGTACAGTTCAATAACACAGGTGTGAACTGCACTGGTGCACTTATCGGCCCATTTCTTTCACTAAATACCTGTACTGTTTTCGATTCCTCAGATGTGGAAGGCTGACTGCATGCATTGTACCATTTTATATAGGGGACTTGAGTATCTGCAGATTTTGGTGTCCAGGGGGGTCCTGGAACCAACCCCCCACGGATACCGAGGGACAACTTAAGTGTGGGGCAGTCCAAATTTACCTGCGAATTTTTGACAGTTCGGCAGTTTGCACCTGTAACCCTCACGTTGTTCAAAGGTTGACCGTATCTGTCTATCTTTCTTGATATCCATCATTCAGTCTTGCAAAGCAAGAGGATTGGTATTCGTATGTTTCTAACAAATGGATTCAAAACCACCTAAAACTTTTGGAGATTTTGAAATCGGTTGGAATTTTCTGTTTTCAAGTTCTTAAAGTGTGCACACTTGGAGAGTTTTTAAAGAAAAGACACTTTCATTGCTTTTTGGCAATAAAAGCCTATAACAATGGAAACATTTCTAAACATCTGCTTTCAAAATGCTCTTTCCAACACATTAGTTTCTCTCCAAAAGCAGTTACATTCTCACACATTGTTTAAAAATCACTTTCCTCTTGAAGGAACAGATTAGGTGCTTTGTCTGGGGGAGGACAAATCGCTGATAGTCATGTGTCACCCCAGAAGAGGTCACTGAATATGGCACTTGTCTTTTTCACAAAAGAAAAACGAGACATCTTCAGGCACAGCAGCTGTTTTAAGCCACTTTCAAGGTCACTCCCCATCTCATAACAAAGTATCATTGAAGAATCTTCTCTGTAAAGGTCTTGTTTTTAGTGGTAATAATATAAAGAATAAATATAATCATAGAAAATATTGATTCTGCTTCAGGCGCTATACAAGGTCTGACAATTAAGTTCGTGAACTCATCCTGGAAAAAGTGCTCCATACCTCATTGCTGAATATCATTACGGTCACCTTCGAAGGACTCTCCTTGGGAAGCTATGCACCAATGTCAGTGCCTAGTCCACCCTTCAAAGCAATTCTGGAACTCTTTTTCTGGAATGGCCATCACAGCTGTCGTCATATTACCCTTGATGTCCTGAATGTCATCAGTATGTCTTCCTTTCAATATTTGCTTTATCTTTGGGTAAAGAAAGAAGTCATTGGGGGCCAGACCAGGTGAGTAGGGAGGGTGTTCCAACACAGTTATTTGTTTCCTGGCTAAAAACTCCCTCACAGACAGTGCCGTGTGAGCTGGTGCATTGTCGTGATGCAAGAGCTGTGAATTGTTGGCAAAAGTTCAAGTTGCAACTTTTTCATGCAGCCTTTTCAGCACTTCCAAATAGTCAACTTGGTTAACTGTTTGTCCAGGTGGCACAAATTCATAATGAATAATCCCTCTGATATCAAAAAAGTTTAGCATTGTTGCCGCAAGTTCACGAACTTAATTGTCAGACCTCATATAAGCAGGCTCACATGTATTAACTCGTTACCTCCAGAGATAACCCATGAAGCAGGAATGATTCTAGTTCTCTTTGACAGATGAGGAAACCGAGGCACAGAAATGGCAGAACTGGGAGAGGTCAACCAGCAAGCATTTTGGGGACATTATTGTTGTAACTATGACAGATGATACTATCAATAGGGAGACTGTTGATGGGACACCGAGGTGGGGCGGGGGGGCAGGGGGGTCCCAGTGTGAGAACATGACTTTCTAACCTGGGAGCCAGAGCTCCCCCACCACTCAGAAGACTTATGAGCTTCTAGCAGACTTGAGGCCAGGCCTGTGGTTTTGGCAGAGGCACAAGGGACGCCCCAGTCCCATAGGGATGGATGGTGAGGGACAGAGCTGGGCAGAAAAGTGTGAATCTCGCCTGAGCTGAGCATGGCTATACCTTCCCTCAGGTTCATGATCAAGACGCCTCTTCTGGAGCCCCTTGTCTGCACCACACAACCTGTTAACCAGTGTAGACATACACACACACACACACCTGCCTGACACTCCTTTTATTATTGCTTTAGTCTCCCAAATAAAGCAAAGAGAAAGACTACCTGCTAAGAGCCATGCCTATTGCCCAAAACTTTACACACGACCTCATTGACTCCTTGTAACAGCCTTGTAAGACAGGTGCCTTTCTATCCCCATGTTACAGATGAGAAAACTGAGGCTGAAAGACAGATGCCCGGGCCAAGTTCAATGGCAGAGCTGGGGTTCAACCCCGGGCGTGTGGCTCCAATTCCAGGGGCCCAGGTACCTGCCCTGGAAGCCGGACCTCGGGAAGGGGTCTCCCCAGGGACCCTCCGCGTGCTCAGCCCATTCGGTACGGTGGGAGTTTTTTTTTTAACCAGAAAAGAAATCTATTGAATTAAAAGAGGTTTCCATGAACACAGGTGATGTCAGAGAAACACGGAGAATCAGAAACAGGAGTGGGCCGTATTCCCCTTTGGCCTCCCCCGGAGTGAGATGAGCCAAGCCCTGGGCTCAAACCACGGGGAGGCATGGGGCTTCCTCCTTGGCTTAAGGGGGAGAGGCACTCGGAATCGAATCGAAAACCGAGGTTTGAAAACAACCAGACCTGAGTCTGCTACCTAAACAAGACCATTCCAGCAACAGAACGGGACCAGAAGCCATGGAACCTGGCCGGGCTGGCATAAGGCGTGGCCTGCAGCTGTGGGCAATTCTGTGGGTCATAAAAGTAATCATGACAATAGCAGCGCCCACATACAGTGCTTCCTGCACCCCAGCCAGTCCCAGGGCTTTAGTTTAGGAACTCTTTTCATCGTAATGCCAACCCTATGACATTGTATTATTACACGATAATATTATCTCCATTTGAAAGATGAGGAAACTGAGGCAGAGAGGGTCAGACACTTGCCCAAGGTCACACAGCAAGAGGCAAGGAGCCAGGATGTGACCCCAAGCCGTGGGAACTCTGAGTCTGTAGCTATGCTATCTCCTTATTTTTTGAGAAAGGAAACCATTTCATGCTTATAGTCCAGTGAGTTAAATGTCCCCAATAAACCAGTCACTTAGTAGGTGCTCAAGAAATGTTACCTCTCTGGCCTTTTCCTGCCACTGGTGGGGGTTCTCAGAGGCATGGTGAGAAGGATGGAGCCGAGCCTGGATCCTAGCTTCTAACCCTGGCTCTGACCCCGCTCGCACATCTGGCAGGTTCCCCACACTGTCCTGAGCTGTGACACAAGGGCACTGGGCTTGGCTGTGATCAGAGGCTGTGGCCACACCTCCTCGGCAGGTCATGCATTCTCTGCCTCCTCAAACAGTTCCTGCTCTCCCAGGTGGGTCTCAGATGGGTGTGTGTACATGCTCGCACATGTGTGGGCATGTGCATGCGTGTGTGTGAACAGTCACTGGCTGTGTCTCAAGGGTGGCAGCCAGTAGGACAGGCAGATCTGGAGGCAGGAGGGGCCCCAGGGAAGCCCCACGGTCCACCGGCCCCCAGGCCTGCCCAGACCACCCCGGGATCCCAGAGTGAGCCCTGGGGGGCAGGGGCGCTCAGAGCAGACCTGGGCTCGAGCTCCTGCTCTATCGTGACGCAGACAAGTCTCGGGTTCTCTCTGAGCTTTCAGCTGAACCCCAGTCGCTCCTGAGTGCAGAGGTCGGCAGAAACTGGGCCTCTGGCACGATGGGTTACGTACAGCCCGGAAAACACTGATTATTGAGCAACCACGCGACCCAGGCTTGAAGCCGAATAGGCTACAGGCTCATGTCACTGGTCCTCCACCCTGGGAGGAACGCCTACAAATTCCACTTTAGGGACAAGTGCTGAGGAGCAGAGCCTAAGCGATGGGCGTGGGGTCACACAGCAGGGCTGACTGACGTGTGCTGAGAAGCATGACAGCGAGAAACCAGCCTACGGATGAATGTCGCATGCCTTTGAAATATTACATCGAATTCTGACTTAGTGTGTTTGGGGGTTGTTTTTTCCATTTCCCCCCTCTTATTGAGGTGTGACTGACGTAGTGTGGTGTTTGTGTTGAAGGACTTTGGGGTGCGGCGAGGGGTTGGCCCTATGCGTTCCCCAGTGTTTGGTCTGGCCCTGCAGTTACTGGAAGCCATTGCATGTGTCCTTGAAACCGATCGGCCGAGTCTGCCTGTCACGACCCAGGCCTCCTCAGCAACGTCCTCCAACCTCCCAGAACCCACTATCTGGCTGCCTCGGCAGGTCCAGAGGGGCTGGAGCGGGGAGAGAGAAGAGAGGGCAGGGTCCCTGGAAGGCCCAGGCCAGCCCCGTTGAACCGCTACCCCCTGAGCTGGAGGGCGCTTCGGGATCCAGAATACTTGTGTGGTCCTCTAGACACAGGGCGCACATGCCTTCGTGTCTGGGGAACTCGGATGAGTGCAGCTCCCCGGCATACAGTGCAGTCCTCATATCCCAGCCTCCCTTTCGCCGTCAGATGTGCCCACCTAGGATTCCAGGGTGAGGGAGAGGAAAGCTTCTTCCTGGAGCAGGAGGCAGAGCGTGGCTGGTGGAGGATGTGGGGATTCGAGAGGCCGGCCCTGATTAAAGCTTCCCTCGGCAGCCTGCTGTTCGGACCAAGCCCTCTGGGCAGCACTGAAGGGTGAGAGACGACTGGATGGGAAGGGAAGTCCCGTGGTTCTCCCTGACTTGGGCAGTCGGCATGGCTCCTGACCCCTCAAGGATGCAAGTCCAGCACTGATCCCAAAACTCTGTCCCTGGGAGGCTGCAGGGAGCTGGTGAGCAGGAGAGGACAGAGGGGGAGAGAAAGACAGAGCGTGAGGAGAGGAAAGGGGACCGCTACCTGTCACCACACCCAAGCTGCTGGACGGCAGGCTGGCCAGCAAGTGCCAGCCCCCTCGGGAGCCACGTGGTCCAGAGGCCTTCCCATGGGCAGCAGCCAGCGTGATGCCCAAGGACTGACCAGCAGGACAGTGGGCGCTGGCTCTGGCTCTGACGTCACCTCTCGTTGCCAGCTCGCTTTTCTATGGCCATGGTCTCTCTAGAGTTATCTAGAAGAGCAATGGTAGCCGGACCCCTGGGGGTGGTTGAGGGTGGTCAGGAAAGCCCTATACCCCGGGGCCCGAGGGGACTGGAGGGAGGCCAGCCTGGTCCCCCGGGTGGAGGGAAGCTGAGATCAGTTATGGAAATAGATTTATTGGGTGTGCACATTCGAGTAGGGTCAGAGTACAGAGCACCACCCTGACACGCACACACATGGACACACACCCTAGCACGAGTCATGTAATGTAAAGCACACGGCACACAGAGGACCCTCCCTCCTCTCGCCGAGCCCGTGATCAGTATGCACCACAGAGCAGGCCCCTGGTAAATGCCTGGTGATGGACTAACGATTTAGTAGGTGACTGAGGGCGGGTCAGACATGCGTCGCCATATTCAGGGAACTGTACACAGTGGGCCTGTAAGTCCACAGCCCGGCCACAGAGAAACCCCAAGGAGCCTACACTTGGGAGCTGGTTGGAGTGCCCGAGCCTCCCCAAGTCACCTGAAAACTGGCTTCTGCAAAGAGCTCTCCAAGCCCCCAGGAGAAGCAGCCCAGCTGGACGTGCAGCCCTACTGTGCACCAGGAAGGGGGCCTGCCTCTCACAGGCTGGCTCCAGTCTCTGGGAAGAGACAGGGCCCTGAAACGGACAAGGATGGGACAGGAGAGACACGGCACATCTGGGGCCCACAGAGACCCAGACTCCAAGCTCTCAGCTTCCTGTTCCCGGCCAGCTCAGGCTCTGGGGCTCCCCCCGCGGCTCTACCCACAAACAGGCCCATCAAGAAGCAGAAAACAGCACGGGGGCCACTGCCTCCAGCCAGGGACAGAGCAGAATGTGGAGTCCTACTGACCTGGTTGGAATCCCTGCTCTGCTAGTTTCCAGCTGTGTGACCTTGGACAAGCCACATAACCCATCTGGGCCTCACAGTCCTTCAGGTTCAGTGGGAGCAGTGACAAATGTCCTGTCTCCCTGACTCATCAGAACAGGGGCCTAGCAGTGGCTGCCATGGGCACAGAAGGGGCTTCCCAGACCCGTCGGCATGCTAAGGGTACCCCGGGGCGGAGAGGCGGGCACCGTGAGCACTGGCACGGCAGGAAGAATGCTCAGACCGAAAAGTGGGCCCCAGCTTTGCCAGCAACTTGCTGTGTGGCCTTGGGCAAGTCACTTTCCCTCTCTGAGTCTCGAGCACGTCACCCTGTAAGCATTTGCTCTGGGTGAGTGGAAGCCTGCAGAAGGCAAACGGGGCTGCATGTGGGAGGCCTGTCTCCTGCTACAGCAGGAAAGGGGGAATCCATTTTTGGAAATGCCACAATACAGATCAATACTGTAATAAAAGCCCCCAGAGCTTCCTGGGGGCTCCTGGCCCCTCCGAGGCAGGCTGGGCGAGGGGAAGACTGAGATGCCTCACACATCCTTCCGAGTCTGAATCGCTTCTACTCCAGTGCCCTTCAGAGGCTGGAAGCAAGGTTACTGCGTCTCCCGGGAGCTCAGGATCCAGCAAGGTGCAGGGGACAGGCAGGCAGGGGAGAGGAGGCCAGGGGAGAGACAGGCTGGGGGAAGGCGGGCAGGGGCAGGCGGCAGCCTCTGGGCCTCAGGCTCCACCTCTGCAAAATGGGGCTTAAGCCGTCCTCCAGCTCCCAGAACAACGGTATCTGACTTGGCTTGTCAGGGAGAAGCTGCAGCTCTGGGCGTTCCCAGGCTCAGCCCCCGCCCCCCACTAGCTCTGACACCAATGTGGGCCGGAGACAAGTCCCGGTCACTTGCCACAATGCTCTGCAGGCTGCTCCTACCTCATTGGCCCCTCGGGCTTAGGCTGAAACAGCCATAGACAGCTGGGGTCCCCAGGGGCCGTGGGACCTACCAAGAGGCCTAAGTGGGCAGAACCCTGCCACACAGGTGACATGGCCTTATTCCCACTGAGACAGGTGTATGGATGGGTCCGCATGCAAATGCAAGGAAAGGCCCAGAAGCATCCACTGAGACGTTATTAAACGACTTCAGAGTTTGCTCTTCTGTCTTATCTGCAAAGAACATGCATTATTTCTATCATAAAGAGGAGGGGGAGAAAGCTAAGCTTCTTTTTAAATCTACCTGTTGGCAAAATGTCCCCGTGTCAGGCCTGCGGAGTTTCTGGATGTTGTATTTAAATAATTCACTTTCGACCCTCCGAGCCCCAGGGCTGACCCTCAGCTCTGGCCGGGAAGAGCTCCTATGCCCGTCGTCAGAATCCCTGGGCCCACAGCCACCTCTGGCCGGCACCACACAAGGCTCCCGGCCCGGCCCCGGGGGTCTGCCATGAACCCCATCACCCCAACCCCAAGGCCTGAGCCAGTTAACTAACACGGCTTCTGAAGGCTGTTCCAATGACGCAGGCAGGGAGCGTGGAAAAGGGGGTCCTTGGGCTGAAGAAATAAATCCTTCACTGAAGAGCCATTCACTCCAGAGCTTTTCCCAAAGGAGCCCTACAAGGCACGGCCTGGCGTTCTGAGCAGACACCAAGGACGTGGCTTCCAAACGTTCCCAATTCGTCAGGAGACGCCTGGGTGTGACTCCAGGCCTCCTCCTGGGAGGAAAAGCCCGTTTGGATTGATCGGGCACATTCTCACACACTCACATCTGGGCAGCTGCTTTGGGCCCAGCCCTACACCAAGCTCTAGGGACATAGACCAATCCCTAGCCTTCAGTTCTCACTTTGGCGGGAACACCACAGGCGCGTGACAAGGGGACACAGGTGCCAGGAGGCTATGAGGAAGGTCCTCACTGTCAAGGGCAGTTCAGGGGAGCGTCAGAGGGGGAGGGGCAGAGGAGGGGGAGGGGCAGAGGAGGGGAAGGGGGGGCCAGGGACGCCCTCGGCTCCCTCAGAGCTGGTCCACAGACAACCCAAAGGGGTCAAACCCCATTCACCAAGACGCTCGTGGCACGGAGGGAAACACGGCCCATCGTCTGTCCGTCCGTCCGTCCGGGGACCAGTTCAGAGTGGATGAGCCAGGTTGCGGGCTCTGAACCAGAAAGGAAGGACCAGACACTCGTCTCCTCCCATCGCTGGTGACGCGAGCCTCTCAGCCTGGCACTTCCCCGTCCAGGCAGGGGGACCAGACGTGCCAGCTTATCCCAGTTGTCCCAGAATTACTGCTGACACCAGTCTCTCTTTACTTAACACATCCTAGTTTTGGGGGGAAAAATCACTCTACCCGTTTCCCCATTGAAGCTTCAGAACAATCTTCAGACGTGTCCAGGTAATTGCAGCCTGCCGGCCAGGCCAGCACAACACGCTGTCACACCCGAGTCGCCACCTTTGCCCCCGGCTTGCCCACTGCCTCCAGTTACCTGCACTGCAGCAGCCCCTCATCACCCACCCACTTCCCCTCCTTAGCTTCTTCTATAACCCTCCATCCACTTCCAGGACTCCCAACCCCCATCACAGCCCTTGGCACAAACTGCCACCAGCCTGTCTGCCTGCCTCTCCCCACCAGTCTGGGGGTTCCTTTCAGGCACAGGCTGTGTCATTAATCTCCGAGTCCTTCACCTGCCGGCCAGCACCTGGCTTCCAGAGGCACTCAATAAATAATGTCTGTTAAGTTAATGAACTGCCGTGGATCGTGGCTGCTGTCAAAGCCCAGGGAGCCAGCTAGAACTATGAGCTCCGTTCCCTTCCTGGTCCCAGCACGCTGCAGAAATGGTTAGGGCCCCCCACTGACCGGCCAGGGGCCCTGGGCCTCAGAGTCCCCAAGAGTAACAGAACCTGTCGGTGGTCTCAACAGAGCCTTGCAGCTCGGACGTTCTGCAACCCTGAAGTCTGGACTTCCATCCTTCTTCAGATTAGAAATCGGGCCCAGAAATATCTACCACGAGCCTCAAAAACCCTCTGACCCGGAAACATCACAGGTAGGAGCTGAACCTACGAAAATTATCACCACCCCAAGATTTACACACAAGGACGGTCACCAGAGCAGCGTTTGAAATGAAGGAAAACTGTAAACAAAGCTGGGTACATCCCCTACGATGAAACCGCCACGGGCCATAGGAAATCAGGTTTTCGTATTTAATAACATGAGGAAACAGTCGCAACACGTTAGGTGAATAAAAAGGAGACCACAGTAACAGCTCGATTGCACACAAAAAACTGAAAAAGGAAAAGCAAAATCATACACATTTGCACACACAGGGAAATGTGGAAAGAAAATTCACCCAAAATATTAACAGTGGTTTTCTCTGGGCAGTGGGATTGCGTTCGTGGGAAACTGGTGGGATTAGATTAGGTGAGTGCACTTTATGTAGTTTTCACATGTTCTTCTACAAACACAGTCAGGAGGAAAAAACAGCTGTTAAAAGTCAACCCTCTGTTGCCTAAGGCCAATGGTAGGTAGTGGGGAAATGCTGAAAACTGGGGAGGCTCACGTTTCATCAGAGCCGTTCCCACGGCCGTGTCGTTGGCAGATGTAACTGATATAAACCTGAGGAAAAGCAAGACGTGGGCCCAGAATGGAGTCAGGACGGTCTTCTCACACTCCAGGTGGCCAGGAGAGCAGCCCGCCTGGCCGAAACGCCCGCCATCGTCCATTCTCCATCCCCTTCCTATGAATGCAAAGACAATTTTGGGATTTGTCAACGGCCCGAGAACCCGTCCAGCTGCACCCACACTTTTCCAGGCCTGAGTGGGGCACGGCAGACAGAGCAGTCCATCGGAGGTCTGTCTGACCTCCCTCCGAGGCAAGGGGACCGTTTCGTAGGTCACCCAGCCTCCGTTTGCACACCTCCAAGGACTGGGAGCTCACTACCACCCACAGGCAGGCCATTCCCATCAGTGTGGGATCAAAACCTCCCATCCCAGCCTTACTCCCCTCGGCCTTTCCTCTAGCACTCCAAGTCCTGTCTGAGGGTGGGGCCCACAGGCGACAAAGCCCATCCCCTCACCCCGTCCACCTCTAGCCATTCAACTGGTCCTTTCTTCATCTCAGGCACAGCAAGCGAGGCGGTATTTATAGCTCAGGAATAATCGCATGTTAATTCCTTTCTGCAGATTAGCGGCTGGAGTTTCAATTCCCTCCTCCCTGAACTCTGAAGTGGGGAGGCTGTGACTGACACGAAGCAAGGGGCTGCAACACACATACACACGCACGCACATGCACACGCGAGGCTCAAACCCAGCCCAGAGCCCCATCCCCAAAGTGATTCTCACCAAGACGTCAGGAGGAGAAGCCATCAGCCCCCAACTCCCTTCCTCTCTGGTTCTCCATCAAACCATGGGCCACCCTCCCTCTTCCAGTTACCCCCCCACACTCACTTTCAGGTGAGCAAACCTCTTCCTGCCAGGTATGGGGTCCATATGAGAATCTACCGCATCCTGCCTGTCCTGTCACTGTGACACCTGAAGCAGGAGCTGACCTGTTGTCCCAGGAACTTCGAGGACAGGTGCCATTTCCACTCACCAATGGCTGAGCAAGGCCCCACTCCCCACCTCTCACACAGCCATACGCCCCCTCCACGCCCTCCCCGTCCCACCACTATTCTCAGACAGTCCATTAGGAGGCGACCACCTCCCTTCAGTCCACTGAGGGACAGTGTCTGGGTGTCCCAGGAAGGGACCCGTTCTCTGGGTGGTGGAGAAACGAAGCCCACACTTTGAGGAGCAGGGGCAGCCCCTGGACCCCACATTCACCTCCCCAACTAGGCTATCAGAGAGACCAAACTCCCTGCTCTCTGAATTTCAGAAATGGGGACGGGACCCTGTGTCATCACCGGCTTAAAAGATGTCATCCAGAGGGTGGGAGGCAGGCGACCCTACGAGCTGGAGCCCTCTGACGCCCTCCCTCCCTGGGCGCACACACCGGCCCCTCCCTCACTGCCCCGCTCCCCCCAGCCCAGGACGGTCCCCTCCCCTGCATGCCGGCCCTGAAGAAGCTCTGAGCGGAAAGAAGCTCCCTAACCAGTGTTTATATAACAACAACATAAGCATTTTATTTTTTCATTAAGCTTTTTAGTTTCTTAGTATCACAATGGAATGATGAGAAAACAAGAACAAAAAAACCCCCACGAGTCTGCAAATCTCTAACACAAAGCAGAGACTTCAAGGCAATGGGGGGGGGGGGGCTTGACAGAAGTGCCAAACAGTTCCTACTTCACGTTTCTCTTCAGCCAGCTGGGCCGGGATGGGGGGTTGGGGGGTGGAATGGTGAGAAGGTGGCACTGTCACAAGCTGTCCTTGGCATTTGTCTCGTGACTGACACACGAAGGATTTGCACGTCCCACCCACAGGACTTGCCAGGGCCTCACGGGTACCTGGCCACACGACCCTCCGTCTGCCCCAAACGCCCTGGGCACCCCAATGAGTGCTAAGACACCCCCTGAGGCCAGTTCTGGGTACAGGAGGAGCGTGGAGGAGGGTTGAGGGCGTGAGGATCCAGGGAGTGGCCACCACTGTCCCGGAGTCACCTGGCAGGAGGTGAGCTGGTGCAGTGGCAGCGGCAGCATCGGTCCTTCGGGCGCCGGCGGCCCCGCCTAGAGCTTCACGGTGCCGGGGGGCAGGCTGTCGTTGCAGAGTCGGTAGTAACGCAGGTCGTTCACCAGCCTGTGCACGTTCTGGGTGAACGAGGGCAGGTCCTGGACGGGAGGGGCACAGCTAAGCCCCCGGCACCCTGTCACCCGCCCACCACCCCAGTCACCCACCTGGCACCCCGAGTCACCTACCCGCCACCCCAGCACTTGAGTCACCCATCTGCCATCCTTACCACCCCGAGTCACCCACCCACCATCCCCGAGTCACCCACCCACCATCCCCGAGTCACCCACCCACCACCCCCGAGTCACCCACCCGCCACCAGCACAGCGCTCCCCCACCCCCCGAGTGTGACCAGGGACCTGCGAACATCTCCCACGCCTGACGCGCAGCTCATACCCCTTCCCACATGTGTGAGCACAGGCGCCGTAGGGGAAAGAACGCAGCTCGCACCTGCCCGTGTGCGTCCAGGCCACCTCCGCCCAGAACTCATCCCTCATGCCGGTCGTCCCCAGCGTGTGCCCGGGCCACCTCCACCCGGGGACTCCCAGCTTGCGTGTCGTCCCCACACACGCCTGCTGCATGGGGTCTGCTAGCACCACCACTCTAAGGGTGAAGATGGTGAAGCAGAGGTCGTGGAGCTCGCCCCGGTTACGAGACAGGAGGGAAGGAGGTGAGCACGCGTGTGGCTGCAGTGTGCGTCTCTCCTTCCCCACGGCCAGCCGAGCCATGTCCTCTGGGCAGCCCACGTGACAGTCATGCTGACAGCAGCCCACAGACTACATGGAGGGAGCCCCTCGCAGCTGGAACCCCAAAGCCCCAGGCAGCACCAGGAGACCGCCGGCCCAAGGCCCGCGTTCTTATCCTTCATTTGGGGTTACTGGGCGCCCGACTGTAGGGCCACCTGCGGAGTCGCACATCACAGCTCTCTGACTGGCTGGGAGCGCCAACGCGATGGCTTCTAAAAGCCCAGTGATGGGGGAGGCTCAGCAAACAGCTCTCCTCTGCCCCCACCACCTGGCTACCCTCCACTCCTCTCCAAACGGCAGCACAAAGCGCACCAGCGCCCAGAAGGCCCCCAGAAGCTGCCGCTTCCCAGCCCAGCCGGCAGGTCAGCGCGTCCTCCGGGGCCACCAGAGCGGCCTGCTTACTGCGCTGCTGGTGGAGCCACAGCCCCAGGCCCGACCTGCTCCGGGCGCCCCAGGGGCCTGCCGCCCTTTGGGGCCTGGGTTCACCTGAGAAACGGGGTAACAACAGGACCCACTGAGGCATGGCTGCCAGGCTTCCCAGCAAGACGCCTGGGAGGCAGCAGCATGTGGCTCCCAAATGCCGAACCTAAACTCCCTGGTGGGACACGCGACACACGACATGCGACCACGCTTCTGTACGTTTAGTAAGCCCCCCAGGTGCTCTGATGCATGACTAGACCGGAGACCACGGCTTTCAGTCAAGACGCTAACTGATAACGACATCAGTAGAAACTGATCATTAAATATTAGGACCTGGCCTCTAGTAAAAAAAAATACCCAAGTGGCTGAAGTGAACTTCAAGAAGCTCAAGAGAGACCAAGGTAAGAGCCAGGAAAGAAAGATTCCAAGACAAAGGAAAGCAGGAGCCGAGCCTAAGGAAAACGTGCCCCGACACCCAGCTCAGGAGACAAGCAGGAGAAAGTCTGCTCCAGCACCAGCCCCCGTGATCTGGGGACGAAGCGAAGGGGTGGGCGGGCCACACGGGGGACGCGGGCGGAAGAGGTTCTGTTTCCTCAAATGCGAGGCGCTGACGGCCGAAAACGACTTCTCCCGCAGGGGAGCCCGTCGACGGACCGGCACGCAGCGGATCTAACAGCTACAAGAAGGAGGCCCCAGGAGAGGAAACGCAAGGCGCCGCGGGGCCGACACCCAGCGTCAGGGCTGTCACCCCAGCTCTCACCCAAGGCACGGAAAAGGAGGGGACAGCTCACCAGACCTTCCCCGGGAGGGCAGGTGGCAAGAGGGTGAGTACTGCGGGGTCCTCGCCAGACCTGGAAGCAGGTCGGGCCCCTCTAGCCGGGCGGGGGTGGTCGGGGAGGAGCCAGGGTCCATGTCTAAGCCTGGGGCCCCAAGAAGCAGCTCTGAACACCCATCTTCGCAGCCCATGACCATAGGAACCAGCGGCGCAGCCCCATGTGCTCAGCGGGGGACAGTGACTGAGAAGCTGAGAACACAGCTGGGCTGCCGGGGCCCAAACGGGGGCCCAGCGGCTGAGATGGAGAACTTGGTGCTGCTGAAGCCCAAATGGGGCCAGCACGGACCCTGCATCCAGGAGCTGCACGCGCGGCCCGGGGCTGCCAGGGGCACAGCCCACACGCGGAGGCAGCCCGGCCCCTCGCTGAGCAGGGCCGGGCGTGGGGGCCCACAGCCGTCCTCCCGTTAGCCTGGCCGCTCGCGCCTCACCCGGTCCATCTTGAAATTCCGGCCCAGGACGTTCTTCTGGTTGGCGTCCACGCCGTCGCAGCTGCTGAGGAACTCAGGCAGGAAGGCTGCGAAGAAGCCGTCGAAGTCCACGGAGGCCATGTTGTACACGGCGATGCCGATCTCCTCCTGCAGGAGGTCGTGCGACCGGTGCACCAGCACCTGCAGCAGCACGTTCACGAACTGGAACAGCATGGTGGTCCGGAAGGGCTTCTGCACAGACAGCGGGTGTGATGGCTGCGGCCGCGCAGGGCGCCGGGGCCGCTTCCCACGCGCAGGGGGCAGGGAGCCCGGGGAAGGATGCCTTCTGACGGGCTCTTACCTTGTGGTACAGCTTCTGCTTGGTGTTCAGAGTCTCCAAGTAGAACAGATTTTGTTTAAACAAGTGGATGTCAGGCTGAAGAAAGGACTGTCCAAAGGCCTGTCCAAGGAAGGGAGACCACCACCTATGAGCAGCACTGAGACCGGCCCCCTGTGCCGGAAGCGCCCCCACGCCACAATGGCTCCTTCCACCACGGCGGGGCCACGGGTCACCGTCCAGAGGCTTCGGCCTGTCGGGCACACCTGTGGACCCCCGCCCCCCGTAACCTTGGCTCCTAAGGCCTCCCCACTGGGCCTCACTTCCTCTCTTGGTCTCACCCCGCACCTTTTGTTATAAAACTCTAGACCCCTCCACGGGACGTGTCTCTGAAGCAAGAAGCTGACGACTCTAGTCAAAAACACCGCAGCTTCCCCTCAAGCCGACCACCTGCACCCCCTCAGCTGCCCGCTCCCTGGCGTCCCAGGCCTCATAAGCCAAATCCGCAGCAGCTCCTTCACAGCTGGCTGCCTCTGCCTTGGCGCTAAGCAATAGCAAGTTTTTTAAACTGCTTTGCAATTTCTGGGCTGTAAAAGTTATTCGTTCAAGGGCAAAAAGACCCCCCACACACATCAGAAAAACCCAAACAGAGCTGTGCCCCGACAGGCGGTGGGAGGAGCGGAGGAGGCCCTCAGAATGGAAACCTGGGGTGTGCAGGGCAACCCCTCCAACAAGCTGGTGGCCCCTCTGCCGTTCCGTCCTGGGCTCCTGAGCTACAAGAAGGGTCTCAAGACCCCTGCGGCCGTGACAGCATCTCCATGCTGCCTGGTGGTTCTCATTCACTTCTGTTTTGAACGTCGGCTTACTGAAGCATAACACAGTAAGTCACCCTTCACGATGGAATTCTGACCCCCACAGCAGCTCACCTACCGCCCTCCCCATCAGGACTCAGACACACACACCTGCAGCTCCTCCGGAAGTTCCCGCACCCCCCGCACCCCATGGTCAGGGCTCCCCGCGCCCTAGGCCACCCCTGTTCATTTCCCATCCCTGCAGGACTGCCTCTTCCAGAAGGTACATAATGGAGTATGTGTGCGCATGTGTGTGTTGGTGGGGCGCTGAAGGGAAGACACCTTCTTGCTTTCCCGTGAGGAAAAACATGCTCTAAAGAAAACAAAAAGGAAACCTACTTCCACCTGAAGTTAAAACACAAAAGTCACATAGCTGTGTGCAGGACACGCAGGGCCCCTGGAAGGGGACACGGACGGACGCCCTGAGGAGGGGAGGCCGGCCCAGTCCTCCCTGGCACGGCGGGGCCCGCCCCACCGGGCAGCTCTGACGGGAGCGGACTCACAGGGCAGCGCCCCGCCCAGCGCGGCACAGACAGAAGTCTCTCTTCAAACGCAGCTCACGCCCCCCCACCTCCTGCCCCAGACACTCCTGTTCAGTTCACTTCCAGTTAGAGGGGCCCGGTGACTGGCAGGCAGTGTCCTTGCACTTGGGGACACAGTCTCTAGGGCAGAGGGGCGGACATCTCTCCAACATGTGCACGTGCCAGGTGTTCTGTGCGCTCATTTCCCCGCACGACCCCGTGAAGTCGGCAGTCTGAGCCCCAGCCGCTGATGGAGACCCTGAGGTCCCAGGAAGTCACTCAGCTCCGCGGAACTGGGAGGGAGGCTGAGCTCCGGCTCTAAGGCTGCAGGGCTTCGGAGACTGGCCCTGTCGCAGTGGCCACTTTAAGAAAAAAGGGCCCATGTGCCCAAGAAGCAAACCAAGGACGACAGTCGGCCGACCGTGGCGGTGTCCCGACCGCGGCGCCTGGCACTGGCTCCGCGGGCACCCCCAGCTCTGCCACGCTTGGTACCTGCATGATGGCGCTGAACTGAGGCTCGTTCTCCATGGGCTCCTCGGCGAGGCCCCTCTGGACGCTGGCCAGCACGGTGGACTTGAAGAAGTACCTCCAGTTGTGATGGAGCGTCCGGAAGAGGAGCTCAAACAGCTCGGCCTTCACGTCAGGGGAGGGGCGCTGGGGACACACACAGGCCTTCAGACCTTCCCTGCCTGCAGCGCGGGAGCCCCTCAGCGCCGGGCCCAGAGCGACACAGGCCGGGGCGCAGCGTCCCACCCCACCCCACTCCTGTCCTGTCGGCCCCCATGGCAGCAGCTCACACCACGAGCACATCGGTAGAGACCAGCCACATCTGAGACATTTGCCTGGGTCAGCACCAGGGGCCCTTTTTCTGAGGGAAGCACTCAGCTTCTCAAGCTAAGAAGGGGCTACTAAATGGAAAAACAATTAGGAATATGGATTTTCTGTTCAGAAAGCAGCTGAATTCACCGGCCACTTCATCAGGGTCTGCTGCCCCTTTTCCAGGATAAACAATGCTGTCCCGCTAACCTTGTGATCTTATGCGACCCTTGAGGCGTAAAGCACATCTGCCTCTATAGAAAGGGAGTGGAAAGAGCACTTAGGAGCCACAGACAGACTCGTCTGAGGGCGTCCGGGAGGAGGCGGTGTGCAGCGCTAACCACTCTCTTCTACCGGCAGCTGCCGTTCTGGGATGAGGAGGGAAGAGGGGAGCAGGCTCAGCATTATTTTCTAATTTGACCAAAAATCTCCAAATCACTGGAAAATATGACAGGTCACATTATTCCAGATGTCTCTGTAGAATTCAAAATTATAAGCCCAGATATTTAATTCAGCCTGATTAAGATGAAACGGGACCTGAAGGCACAAGCTGCCACGGCTGAATCCTTCCAGGGCCCACGTTTTAATGATGCAAAGCAACGGGGCTCACTTAGGCCTCGGTGCGGGCACTTAGAAGGCTGGCTCTTACTTGCATGACTACTACATACAATGGAGCTAAGTCTACACAGTGGTACCTCAGTTTTCGAACGTCTCCGTTGACGAACATTTCAGTTTACGAACGCTATAAATTTTATGGATCTGTGGTATCATTAGACAGTAAAATTCATGCTAAACTTGCAGTTTTAGGGGTTGGTTTGAAAGGTCTGGAACAGATTCATCCAGTTTGCATTACTTTCTATGGGGAAACCGCACCTCGGTTTTCGAACGTTTCAGAACGCGAACGGTCTTCCGGAAGGGATTGCGTTTGAAAACCGAGGCACCACTGTACTTATTCTGGCTCTTGTCAAGCTGAGTGTCCGTCTGTTTTCTAAGAACAAAGAGTTTTCCTGTAAGAAGGAAAGCTGTGACTCATTCCAAGAACTTGCCTTGTCACCTTGAGGTCAAGGATTTTCTTAGTAGGACAGGACACCTGTTAAAATGTTTGCTACAGAAAACCACATATTCACCTAAAGTTATACACTTCGCCTTGGGAGACGGATCTGATCTACCCGCCAACCTTGTAACAATTCCCCTGCCTGCTCACACTGGACTAGTTTAACTGACTCAACCAACATGAAAATACTGATCCAAGCTAAAGGCCTTCTTTCTTGGAAAACAATCATTTACAAGGAAACTGAAACAACCAACTGGCTTTAAAACACAAACCACGTCCCTTGACATTTCAACCTGTCCCCGCCCAGTCGACGGGCGCCGCCTCCTACCTCGGCGATGATGGGGTACACCTGCTCCATGCACAGGGAGACGATACTGGGCAGGAAGGGCTTGAACACCTGGCCGGGCTCCTGGACCACCACCTGCAGGATCTTCAGGAACTTCTCGACCACCCGGCAGCCGGTGCTGCCCTCGTGGAGGATGCTCTCAGCCAGCTGTTCTCTGCAGACGAGAGAAACCACACGAGAGTAGCCAAGGACAGGTTTCCCTGGGGCGAGCAAAGAGCCGCGGCCTCTGCAGCCAGGCCCCCTTCACTCCTCCTCACTGGGACTCTGAACACCAGGGACAGACAGCAGCGGGAGGTTACCTGGTAAACATATTGAGGAACGTCTGTATGATCTGCTCAGTGAAAGGCACACCCATCTGTACTCTAAGGCCTCGGAACAAAGTGAGGAAAAAGCTCAGCATCTCATCAGTCACATCTAAACAAAGGGACAAAGCAAAGGCTCAGGCGCGCGCACACAGGAACAGAATCCCTGTCCGACGGACTGCCTCCTGCCATCGGCACTGCCGTCTCTAGGCTTCCTGCTGGAAGTAACGTCCCAGCACCATGGGAGCTGGGGGTGGAAGTGGAAAATGATTAGGGGCCCACTGA
This sequence comes from Rhinolophus sinicus, assembly GCF_036562045.2. Taxonomy (NCBI): domain Eukaryota; kingdom Metazoa; phylum Chordata; class Mammalia; order Chiroptera; family Rhinolophidae; genus Rhinolophus; species Rhinolophus sinicus. The sequence continues at coordinate 16,994,511 of NC_133767.1, forward strand.
GAAACCAGCTCGGGGACGGCGAGCCTCTGCCCGGCACCGCACCTTGGGAAACGAAGCCCCCCTCCCGGCCCGGACTCAGCGATGCTCAGTTTTCACTGCAGGTGGATCATTTTGTGAGCACATGATGGAACTAGTCAATGGGTCAGCACCCCAGTGCTTTAGCCATTTCTCTCTCTGACCAATAATCCCTGCAGCTGGGATTAAATCAGGGTTAAGTGGCTAAAAGTGGATCGTGAAGGTATATTCAGATTGTATAGCCCTGGTCCATTAAATGCATTAACTGCAGAAAATATTGACTACATTTAATGTGGTTCTATTTCCAGATCTAAACAACCATCTTGTATAGCATGTTTTGGCTCTAGCCACACAAACTCTGCTTACATGAGGCAATCAGTGCATTCTGGCTGGCTGAGAAGCTCCCGATATTCTTCTCATAAGACTAACAAGACGACGACTGCAAATGACTCAGGAGAGCCAGGCACGTGCCTCCAGGAAGCCAGCGACAGTGACAGAGTGGGGTGAGGGGAACCATCTCAGCAAAATCCCCCTTGTCGTGGAAGTGAATGAGCAGCACTTATGGAAAGTTCTTTCCTCGCCTGTGTACTGCCCCCATTCCTCCCACCACGTACGCCCCATTCTGGAGAAGGCGAAGCCTTAAAATGAAAATGAGGACACAGGTGTGAGGCCCGTACGAAGGCTCCAGGGGGCCCTGGCCCAGGCCCCACAGAACCCTCCCTGCCCTTGGCCGTCAGCGTCAAGGCCGGCCCGGCCCTGTGCCTCGGTGGGCTCCGCAGAGCTAAGCAGTCTCTCTGACCCTCGCCAGCACCCTGCACCCCACCCGAGAGGCCTGCCTGCCGCCAGCGCCTACCTGACTGATGAATAAAAGCTGGGAAGAGGGCCAGGGAGACCTGAACGGATTCCTGCAGTGAGTGGTAGCAGATCTGGCGGGACTTGGTAGATTCCCCGGAGACGTTCTCCACGATATCTTCCAAGACACTGAGTGTCTGGTGGATGATCACTTTGGCTGCAAATCAAGAGGAAGCTGCAGGTCATGACTTGTCTGAGGACACAGCAGAGTAACAGAGAGCACGAGGGAAGTGGAAGAAACCTGCACAGGTACTCAGAGGACAGTAACAGACGTCTTGCCAAAGGAATCCCCAGTCTCTTGACTGAGTTCTCTCTCTCTCTCTCTGTATCTCTATTTCTATATCCTTTTCTTTCTTTCATTTTTTTCCTTTTTACCATTAGGACTCGTTGCCTGCTCAGCTTTTCCCCCCTCTAGTCTGCTTCTATCCACCAGAAACAAGTCCACAGAGAAGACGAAATGTACCCTCAGGTTAGGTGCCTTGGACTTAATCAAGACTCTAAAATGGTGAACTGACTGGTGAGAAAATAAGTGTCGTAAGATAATTACCACAGGCAAGAATGGATACATGCAGGTCAAACACTCCCCTTCAACTCCAAATATGACTCTGCCTGGTAATCCACACAGCACCTCCTGTGCACACTGTGAAAATACTGCGAAGCCCTGAAGGGAGAAATTTCACACACGTACCGCTCGGTGCAGCCTGCGTGACCCGCAGAAAGAAGATAAGAACTATTTTGACAAGGGAGGTGATTTTTCACATAGGAACTTCGTCTCCTGCTTTTAAGAAAAAGAAGGAGGCTCCCTCCCTGCCCCAACAAGGACGCACTAACCACCACTTGCAGCCAATGGGAAACTGCCACAACCTCCAACTCTTGTTCTCCAACAAACTTCGGTTCAAAACATCCTCCCCAGTTTCCTCCTAAAACCAAATAAAAGCTTCCCTTCCCTTTGTCTTTCCAGACATGCCTGTAGCTTGCTACAAATTGCTTGTCCCAAACTGCAATTCTCTGCTATTCCCAAAGAAACCCATTTTGCTGGTAAAATAAGTGGCTATTTTATTTTTGAGGTTGACATTATGTGGTGTCAGAAGTGGGATCCAAAGGAGACGGCCCTGAGCAGCTAGTGAGGGCCCCACCTGAGCGGCGTGTGCTCTCCACTCCCAGGAGAGCTCCCTCTCCATTCGGTCTGGTCTATCTGTGCGGTGCCGAGCTCCCTCCCTTTGGCTGAGCCCTCCGACTTCATCTGGGATCTATTGAAAGGCGTTATCCTTTCGGTTTGCATGGAGACATGCCCTTCCTGGTGAGTACTCTTTCTGTTTGGAATTGCAATGGCCATTCTGGGGACCCTTTGTTTTAAGTAAGTCCATCTTAAGGGGTAGAGTACCCTTAAAAGAGATAACTCCAAACCTCTCAGAGACAATGAAATGTATCCTTTGGTTGATATGCAGAAGCTTCAAAATGATAAAATAACTCCAGAAACAGCTCTAAAAAGGATCCTTACAGCATGCAAATTTGAAAAAATCTTTACTATGAAACTTTGGCCATTTGAGCAGGAAACCTTAACTTACTCCGTATCTGCCAGAAACACAATGTGGATCCAACTATTTTCTTTTGAGTTTTATGCCTGAGACATGGCTGATATTTTAAAAAATCTGTGTCTATTTGTATGTCTATATATGTATGTGATATTTTTCTACCTTCAGATGGTATTACCAAAATTGATTAGTAAAGAGCTCTATTTAATGGGCTTTAAAAAATTAAGCATTTATATAAATTAAGCATACTCTCAGAAACATATCAGAAAATAACCCAAATGAATTTCAGGGAAAATACTCAATATTCACGTTAGTGCCAGGTTGTCGGTTTAATTAAAATACGCATGGCTTTAGAATTATTAGTGTAATACTTTTATGCTATCTAGGTTTACTGAAAATCAAATAAGTTCATATTATCTCAGTTACAAAATTTGTCAGCAAGGAAATAACTTAAGATGATGGTTAGCTGTGTAATGTCTAATCCAAGCATAACTGTTAAAAACAATTTAAATAAATGCAAATAAGATCAAACTTTATACTAAGTTAAACTAAATAACAGATATTCACTGAATATCTAAATCATTTCCAAATAAAATAAACAATGAATGCTAAACATAAATTTATCCACTTTTGGCACTTTGAGTTTTATATAAAAAATGTTGATTATGAGGAAGACTATACCTCCAAAAATTATGAAACGTATTTATAAGTTTGCTGGTCTACTACTGCTGGATGCTATTATATGATAAACAGTTCACTACTGCCTGTTTCCTAGTTTTCACTAGAAAGCAAAGATTACAAATAGTTTAAAAAGTTGGAAGAAGAGCTAAGAATACAAATAACTACAGAGAAAATATCAAAACACCTAGAGTAATAAGCATAAATTAAGTGCACAAACTACGAGCACTGATGCTGAGAATGGGAAATAAGAAGCAATGGACCTCGCCTGCGAACTTTCTCCCACTACAGAGATGCACTGTAACTTCTTGTTCTGTAAACTGTGATGACAGCCCCTGCTGAGCTATGATTAACATTTACTGAAACAGAAAACATACACATTATCTGTATTTGTCAGTACTGACAAATGGATAAGGTATATCTTTAAGTTTATCTATAATTTATAGATTGTAGATTGATAGATATGTAAATAAGAGTAATTTTATAAAGTGCAAAATGGACGGCATGCATGGCATATCCTGAAAACAGGAAACACACGTCAATTTGATAAACTCTTATTTGTTACTTAGATGATTCTGGATGTGCAGGTATATGCTGGTCCATTTATACCCTGTATTTCTTGCTGTGAAATGACCCCAGTCTGCAGCTGGCTGCAGAGGCCAGTCCAAGAACGACACCTTTCGGTCCTGTACCCGCAGCGTCAGTTCCTCAGGCCAGGCTGTCATCACGCTGAGAGGCTCCTACTTTGCTGCCTGTCTTTTCAGATTTGTCACCAGGCAGTAATCTTGATTGAAAAGAACGTCTCCCATTTCTTATGACTTGCAAGGCTGAGGATTCTGGTCGTGGCTCCCCAGATCTTTACCGCTCTGCCATCAGTTTAGAAGTTGCCCCATCTTTCACATCTTTATTCTGCCGACTCGACACAGAGCTATCCTTCTCGGCAACAACGGGGGCTCCTACTGCCCCCGCCTCTTCTAATCGTTATTCTAACTATTTATGTCGAAAAAGTTTATTTCATTTAACGTGATGCACAGGCAATCACGCTGTCCTCTAGGAGTAAGGCTTAATTACTCTGTAACAAATGCCTTGCATCACTTCTTTCCTAGACCAGATTTGTAAGTTTCTGAAATTGAGAAAATAACACTTAAACTAATAACACTGAAATTATTACCCCCGAAAAAGCTTTTTTACAAAACTACTGGGAAATAATGAGGATGAAAGAAAATGATTGTATATGAAAAGTAGGATGTGTGTTTTTTATGAAAAAAGGTCTGAGGAATAGAGATGCATTTTTTGGAAAGGGGGGAAAAAAGAATTTTGTCCTAAAGTAAAATGATTATTCCAAAACAAGAAAGAAAAAATACAGGACATCACCTAATTGGATATGAAAAGTTACAGAAGGTTTATGGAAAAGAAATCTTGAGAAAGGAATTTTGTCTTGACCGGAGATGGGAATTCCAATAAGCAACTACAGTCTGCTTGTCCCCAGATGCAATTCTCCACTAGTCCCAAATAAACTCATTTTGCTGGTAAAAGAATGGGCTATTTCATCTTTGAGTGTGAGCACATCTACCGCTGACGTGTTCAGGAATAAACTGCCCGATCAATCCTGGGCCTAACAGGCCTGTGGCCTGACAACGTTTTCAATTATTGTCATTACAGCGGACTGTATGTTGCTGACAATACATACTTGTAACAGTACCCTGACGTCTGAGCTCACTGGATGACTCAAGACAGCACAGGGGGCAGAGATGGCTCGGCACCCCGGGCTCGGCCCACAGCCCCACCCTGCACAGCGGCGTGGGGACCAGAGACAAGGGTCAGAGTAATTCTGGCCCAGTGTCTGGTGTATCAGAAGGTCCAGGAGAGGAAAGCTGCCGTCGTTCCCCAGCAAGGGTGGGGTGCTTTCCCCCTTAGACGTGGCTCCCGAGCTGGGCTCCGAGAGCTGCTCTCCACTTGGCAGTTCTTTCTGGGTCGCACGGTCCCCCGAGCTCAGCAGCCTGTGGGGGGCTGAGGCGGCTTCCAGGGAAGGGGGCAACATGCTTGGAGGTGGGTGGAATCAGCTTTAACTCCTGAGCTAATCAACTTTAACATTCTGAGGCTCGGTTTCCTCATATGAAGAAGTGGAAAGATGACGCGGCCTCACTCACGGGGGCTGAGCACGAGAGGAGAGAGCGGCTCACACAGGCCTGGTCCACAACGGCTGGTCCCGGGGATGCTGGACAGTGGATGAAGGCCCACCCGCCCACACGGCTGATCACGGAGCCATCACTCACCACGACCACAACGCGGGGACTTTCCGAGCCAGGAAACTGCACCGAGCAGACTTTTCCCCAAGAATTACATACACGAGGCACAAGGAAGGCAGTTTAAGGAAAGGCCAAGAGTCAGGGAACCAAAATCTGACCTCTGACGTGTATGGAAATTGAAACAAGAACCAAGATTTATTCACAAAAGTATACAAGTAAAAAACTGAAAGCACCATTAAATACATAGTAACGGCACAGGCATGTAAATGGTGGTACTGCCACAGGCTAGGCTATTATAAGGCAATGAAAGACAACGTTTTCCAGAAAAAGGGGCAGTGTGGGAAGAGCGCAGGTTTGGAGCCATTCAGCCCCACGTCCAACTCCTGCCCCAACTTTCCCTCTGATCCTGAGCGCCTTCCACCTGCCAGGCCCGGGGGGCGGGGGGTGAAGGCACTTTGACAATGGAGAGAGCAGCAGACACTGCCTGAAGCAGGCAGGCACACTGAGCATCCAATAACGGGACAAACAGAAGCGATGCCACAGGCACACATCACCACCTGGGTGGTGTCCCTGCCAAAACCTGCGGGGAACGATCAGACAGAACAAGATACAGGACCTTCTACCAAAAAAGCCACGCCAGGACTCTTCAAAGTCAAGGTCAGGAAAAAGAAGAAAGAGGAATGCTTGTCTGTATTAAGAGACTAAAGAGATCTGGCAACCAAATATAACACATGATCCTTGATTGTATCTTAGATTTTTAAAAAGCAAAAAAAGGACATTTTGGGAAAATCTGGACAGGGTCTATATGTTCAATGACATCATAATAATGTGACAGACACCGCTTGGTTGTGTTAATGGTATAATGGTTATATTAAGAGGGTATCTTGTTTTCAAAGATACAGGTTAAATATTCAGGGATAGTGTCAATGTCTGCAATTTGCTTTAAATAGCTCAGTTAAAAAGAAAAAGTACATGTGAGTGGGGGAGAACACAAATGTGGCCAATTATTAACAACTGGTGAATCCTGGTGAAAGATATATACTTGTTCATTTGCTTATTCTTCCAACTATTCTGCAGGCTTGAAAATTTTTCCAAGTTTAAAGTCAGGCTAGGAAAAACTTTCCAGGCCTTCATTTCATCAGTTGGAAGATGAGGATAAGATATACCAGACAGGACTATGGGAAGACTAAACGAAATAATGTGTATGATGTTCTCAACCCACTGTCTGGCATGCAGTAAACATTCAACAAATGTTAACTATGTTTTTAATTACATCCACTGTGGAAATCATTCATGCTTTTCAGCAAGTATTTCCAGCACATGCTGGCATCACACTTTAAATCCCTCTGAAGTTAAGCCACGGTCATGTAACCATGCACTCTGGCCAACGAAATACAAGTGGAAGTGGTAAGTACCACTTGTAGGCCGGAGCTTTACGAACAACTACATGACTCATAGGAAAGCACTCACTGGAATGGACCCTTCAGAAGCCTGGGTCCTTCAGTGACTGGAATGAGCAGGAGCTCCCCAGCCCTCCTGCCCCAAGCTGGACATGTAGTATCAACAGGAAATACAGTTCTCCCTGCATTAAGCCACTAAGCTTTTGGGATTGTTTGTTACACATACCATAACTTAGCTGGTGCTGACTGATACAAGTACATGTAAGATAAAATAAAAAAAATAAAAAAGACAAACTTCATAAAACACGATTCCACAGTAATTATATGTAACACCCGAGCAAGTTACTTAACCTTCTCATACCTCAGTTTCCTCATGGATCAAGTCAGGATAATTCACAGTACCTAGCTCATAAGGCTGATATGAGAATTAAATGAATTACTGAGTGTAAAACACTCGGGATCAGACAAGTACCAGACTGTGACAGCTGATACTGGCACAGTCAGAGATCTGATGATGGAGAGAAGATGGCCAAAGCCAGCATGCCCTCACACAGCACGCCCTCAGCACGTCAGCCATTCTTAAGCAACTAGGTAACTATAATACATATTTGAAAACAGGACAATTAAAACGGTCACTTTGTAAAATACTAAAACTGTGAGATTTTAGAGTTTCTTTTTTCTTCTTTATACTATTCTAACATTTCTGTACAATGAGCATATGATAAAGTTCCTAATTATAAAAGTAATTTTTTTTAGATGTTGAGTATTTATTACTATTTCTAACACTTCACAAAGCATTTTGTTAACATTCTATAATGATGTTACCCAGTAAATGTCCCATTATTTCCTTATGTGAAACAGACCATATTTTAGAAGTACATCTAATCTCTCAGGAAGGTTTTTCAGAGAAATCTGACTCCTTCTACTTGACTACTGAGAGCTCCTGATGGAGTTTTCCTCCCTCCTTTAACATAAACAGTCAACTTAAAGTGCCGTTTGTGAAGATATCGAGCTCTTGTGAATCTCTCTGAAATATCTATATTTGGAGAAAGGTTAAAACGTTTCAAAAGATAATTTTTAACTTCTTTGCTCCCCAGTGTGTAGAGGCGCACTGCTCTGCTTGCTTGTACAAGTATCTAAAATAGATCGGTCATCCCTGCAGGACTTTTTTATCCACAGAAGGCACCATCAACAGTGCTTCCAATAAACGTTTTTCTTATTTTTTACATTTCAAATACGAGAAGGGGCAGCCTGCCCTCAGGAAACAGGCCCCGCTGATGTGTTCACTGAACCCCACAGCTAAGTGGTGTCTCCCCAGGCTGACTCTTCCCCGTGACAGCCATGTGACTGCGCACAGAGAATTCACCGCATGAGCTTCAGATGCAAATTGCAGCCGCCACAAAGCAAGAACACTGCGGCCCTGCTAGCTCCTGGGATGTCCCTGCCCGGCAGCCACTTACTGTCATCCAGTGGCATCTTCCTCTGTGGGGCCACCGCATTGGCTTTCAGGTTGCGATAGTCCCGGGACAGTGCGGAGATGAGGCTGGCATGGTTGATGGAGCGCACAGGCCACTGCTGCTCGTTCTCGGGGAGGTTTGGCCATGGGAGCAGCAGGATGTTAGAGAGAGCGCGGCACACCAACACCTGAGCCTGGAAGAGACCCCACCGCATGCATCGTAAGACGTTCCAGAGCATCGGAGAACAGAGCGGCCATGCGTCACAGCCCTTGGTACCCGAGCTCGGGCCCCAGGCTCCTTTCTTAAAACCTGGACCTGGGGCTTTGCTTCAACTCGGGAAACCCAGGGAGGAAAGAGAAAAGGAAGCATAACACCAGGGCCAGCCCCAGTAACCAATCCTGGCACCGTCACTTCCCCTCTAATCTAGTGCTTGCCCCAGCAGAGGGACACGTCTGACCCTGCCTCTAACTGGCCTCCACAGCTGGCTTCTGACACCCTCTGAGGAGCTCAGAAGAGTGCTGGTGGGACAATCGCTTCCCATCAGTGTCCCCTGGCGCCAGCTCAGCAGCCAGGGGCTCGGAAAGAACTGTCTTGAGCCCCTCCAACCATCTGGATTGTTTCTGAGCTTCCAGCCTGAGCCTCCCAGGAGGCCTCGCGCAGTAGCAGCCACACTGCCAGCTCTGCCAGCAGCACGGCCGCTGTGCGTTACCAGGAACACTGCTCCTGTGTGAACCAACACGCCGCCTGCCCCGTCAGAGGGCATTACAGGAGGGCATAGAGGCTGCTCAGCGCCAGGCCTTAGGAAAGCCGTCCACATTGGCATGGCCATTAAGTGCTGGGCGCAAAAAGCAAGGCCAGACTCTTCTCCGCAGCTTCCCCAAGGACGAGCCCCGGCTCCGGTGCCCACCAGGTGGCCCCGTGGCCTCACCTTGTCAACGAGGCGCTGGGCAGAGGCGTCCGTGATCCTGTTGAACAGTTTCTGCACAGCGGGGATGCTGATCAGGAAGACGGGCCTCACGGTGGTGGCCAGAGACACCAACAGGTGGCACGCAGACAGCAGCAGCTTGTCCTGGACCTGACGGGGCGGGGGGAGAGGACACGTCAGCTCGCTGCACCCCGAGGGACTGGCATGAGAACTCTGAGGAGGCAGCCACAAGCGAAACGCGGTTCTTGGCCGCCAAGCTAGGGCGCGCAGGCTCTCTCTGAAAGGCGCTTTCCTCCGGTGACGCCCGTCAAGAGGCGTCCTCTTCTCTGCCGTGTGCACAGCTGCTCCTGCAGGCCAGCACCGCCACCTCCAGCTCCTCCAGCTCAACAACCTACAGTGGCTCCCGTCAGCCCTTGCACCACATGCCCACCTCCTGGGCAGGGCATCCGAACCACTCAGACGGGTCACCTCCTTCCTCTACTCCAAGCAAACAAGACCCCGCGGCCGCGCCTCTGTGCTCCGCCAGTCCCCAGGCTCCCCACTGCCTGCACGCAACGTGCCAGTCAGAAACGGGATTCCAGCACCGTTCTGCCCTTGTCACAGTAGCAAAGGAGAGAACTTTCTATAGGCAAGACTTTATGCTGGGAAGACATGGTGAAAACAATACACAAAAGCGTCAGGGGCACGCAGACGTGCTTAGGGAAGAAACGTTACTATAATTTCCTGGGAGCACAAAGTATCCCTAACCTTTCACGCTACAATCCCACCAATTCCAAGGAAATTACCTAAAAGGAGGAAGTTACGTTCATGAATACACGCACTTTACAAATATTTGCAATGGCTGTTTTCAAGTGGCAGCTACTTAAAAGTCCAGCAGTAGCTAGGGAAACTATGAAAACACCCCCCTCCGTGGGATATCACAACTCATTTACAAATTACAAGCATAAGCACAACGGAAAGCTGTGGAAAACAGTTCATTATCCTGTCAATAGTGGCACAGAACGCTGTGTGTGACTGAAACCATGGGACAGAGAAACGAGCGTCTATACGCTCTGGTGATATAAGCTGCTGTCTTCCTGGAGCATAACTTCCTAGAACCTATCAAGGCTTATGTGGACATAACCTTCCGCCCAGCAGTTCCACTTGCAGGGACCCACCTACAAGGGTCCAACCTCCGCTAACACGAGCGTTATAATACATCCCACTGCAGAGCCACAGGAGGCAGTTTGCAAAACTGAAGTGGCTCTGCACGTGTAAAGGACGCCAAACCACACTGTTAGGCAAAGGAACCCGTATCTCCAGGCATCGGCCAACTGTCAGTGACATGTGTAAGAGGAACACGTCTGAAGGACACACAGCCGTGGAGAAGGTTTGGGAAGAAGGGCGTAAAGGGCACCACAGCTTTTCAGTCTATAAATCTGAACTGTGCTGTACTTTTCACAATAAGCGCGTATCCACATAGGACTCAGAGAACTAAAACCAGGAAGTCCTATGTGCCTTTATGTGAAATGACGCATACTGTACCCCAGCAGTGTAACAACTGAGTCTAATGCTATGTAGCCTTCGGGGCTACAGTCAGCGGGTTCGAGGACAGAGGCACAGAGGAAGCTAAAGGGGCAGCTTCGCCATTGAGACCTTGGTGCTGATCAGGGGTGTGACGGCATCCATGGTGGTGGAGATGAGCGTGACGAACTGCTGCGTGTTCTGCCGATGGGCGTCGCTGCAGTACTGCGCCAACCAGTGCGAGTAAGCCTGCAGAGCGGCCAGGGACTGGGCGTGCCTGCGGGAAGGAGACAGGGCGCGAGGTCAGAGGTCACGGGCAACGTACGGTAGCGTCACACGTGTCGCAGGAGGAGACAATGCCATCTGCTGCGTTTCCTGTTCCAGGATCCGTCCAACAGCATGGAAATCGTTTACTGGCTCACGCAGCACCTAAAAACTGAAACCATGAGCTAAATGTTGCCACCACAGCCTGAAACCCAGGGGGCAGTCAGTAAATGTCTCCCAGATCTTACTCGATCTCTCTGTGACACCCGTGAGCTCCCCTGAGAAAATGATAATAAAAAACAGAACCAAAGAACTTAGGTGATAATGACTTGACTTGGGAACTAGCAAAAATGTAACATCCACAGCTGCGGATCAGGGTGTAGACACCTACCAGGTTTTACCGCTTTACAAACAAGTTTTGCTGGAAGCTTCCACAGTTTAAGCCTCTGTCCCACCATGTATTGTATCTGACTATGGGACAACTCTGGAGGTGGCAAACACTATTTGGTTTATGCCAATTTTGTACTGCATTACAAAATTGTACAGGCAACAAAATATACATCATGACAGCTCAGAATTCATCAAGGCTAATACATCTTAAAGTGGGGCAGACCTTACAAACACCACACCTCCTAATAAACCTAAATGTAACTTCTCCCTTTCCTATCATAATCTGTGGGGTGACCCTCGGAGACTATGTAAATATTCTGTTCCCCAACAAACACCCATGGTTTTATCACCCATTGAGGATCCCTGCCAAAATCATTACTGCATTGGTGAACGCAAACTGGTGATTTTTCTAATTCTACTTTTTCTTTTCTGTTCATTAGCTGACATTCTTCTGTAAAAAAGAGCTTTCCTTCCCCATCTTTTTTCAATCACTATGGATGCATGGATTCTTATATTCAATGTTACAATCCATTATCATTGTTATTCTTTCTTGATGATCAACTTGTCACCTCTGGCAGGAGTAACCCTCTCAGGCTGGTCCCTGCATCCTTTACATGTCCCTGACATTCACTGAGCACTTCCTTCCTTCCTGACTCAACAAGAGTCTCCAGGGTCCCCCTCCCCAAACTCAGAGCATTTCTCAAGGAGCCCCGCCTTTTAGTGGAGAATGACCCTTAGAAACCGAGAGCCGGGATACTCGGTAGCACTACTTCTAGGATCTTTCAGTAGACAGTGCTGGGACGTATGCAGACCCACTTTAAAATCAAACTTAGCATCAAAACTCACAGGGCAAGGTAAACTCAAGTGCCTCCAGACATGATGCAAGAGGAAGGACACACCACCACCTACGTAGTCTTCTTGCTAAACATGTTTCTAATATTACAGGAGGAAAAACAACTAGACAAATCCAGATTTTTAAGATTGCTTTAAAAAACAAATTTCGGGGCTGGATCTCCGAAACGTCAGTCTGTCTCTCTCTACCCCTCCATCTTCCCATTCCTCTTCCCTGCAAACATGCACAATCGGAAGAACTGTTCTAGATTTTAAGAGACAAATGTAATCTGTGGTTCATAAGTAGTTACGCTTTGGATCCAAATCGATACATGTATATATGTATACAGGACACACCTGGGACAATTGGGAGCATATGAATATAGAAACGTGTATCTGTATGTGTGTCTTCTCTCTCTCTCAAAAACACTAGGTGATATTACTGTATTCATGCAAGTTTCTTAGCGTTGCTAAGGGTATTATGGCTACACAGGAGAATTACCTTGTTGCTAGGAGACACATGCTAAAGAATTTATTGGTGAAGCAACATAGTCTGCAATTTATTTTTAAGTAGTTCACACACACAAAAATGTATGTATGTGTGTATGTACACATGTGTACACAGAGAAAAAGCACAAGAAACAAGAGCAAATGTGACAGAATATTTACAATCGATGAGTCTATCCTAAGAGTATAAAGGTGTTCCTTATGTTTCCCCCTTTTCTATAGCTTGGCACTTTTTCAAAATAAGAAGTTAGGTAAGAAATGTACTAAGTGCCTTAAAGTAAGAAAATATAGATATTGAGAGAGTTTAAAATTCATAGCGACCAGGCAGTTCTTTCGCCTTCTGTACTGAGAATCCAGTGACCGTTTTACCCTTCGTTTAGGATCTGAGCACAAAGGCAGGAGGGAGGACTTGAAGTCTGCCTCTACAGGCTCAGAATTTCGGTCAATCCATCAGATTGATGGAGCTCCTTAAGGACAAAGGGACGGGCTCTAAAACTTCCAGAAATCGTGTGCAAGGGGATTGTGTTTATAGGCAAATTAGCGCCTTTTGCAGGAGAAGATTCACAGCTTTCTTTAAGTTCTCAAAAAGGAAAGAAATATTTACAACATGGAAACCACCATAGTGAAAAAAGATTCTATCATTTATCTAATTTGCAGCTCCAGAATGCTCCAGAACAGACGTCAGCAGACTTTTTCTGTAAAAACCAGTGTAAATATTTTAAGCTCTGCAGGCCACACATTCTCTGTCACATTCAACTCTGCCATTATAATGCAAAAGCAGCACAAACAATATGTATGTACATGAGTGGGCATGGCTGTGTGCCAATAAAACTTTATTTACAAAAGCTGGCAGCGGGTTAGATGTGGCCCGCTCTAGCCTAGAGCAGGCCTTCTGGGCAGTGTGACCTCTGGGCTATGGCCCATGTCAGTCCCCATTCCTCTACCCCATTTGTCACTTTCCTAATGGCTTCCGATCATCTATCCAGTCTCTCAAAGCGTGGTCCCTGCAAGTCCTGTGTCAGCATCGCCTGAGGCTGTTTCCTGGGCCTTATGCCAGCCTATCCATCAGAACCTGTGAGCAGATGTGTCCCCACGTCATTCTCTGCACATCACAGCGCCGGTCCGTTCTAGGCTCAGACCCACGGCATTCACGGTGCTTCCGCCCTGGCTCCCATGCCCACCTGTGCAGCCCCACCTCCCAGCGCCCGATGTGCACCACCTCGCCCCGTCTCGGCCTGTGCCGTCCTCTCCTCCTGAAATGACGCCCCCTCCGTGGATCCCCCGTTCCCAGAGCTCCGCTGCCTGATGGAGCCCACTCTCTCCGACCACCTCGGCCCGGGCGTTCCATCAAACAATCTTCCTCTTCCAGGTTTGGAGGTGGGAGTTTTCTCGTGCAGCCACCACTGTGGCCTTTATCTGCACAATTCCTGGGGGCTGGGGGACAAGGTCCTTCCCGAGACGACAGACGTCTGCCTGTACTTACACATCGATGAGGTCCGGTTTCAGGACCGACGGCACGGCAGTCTCAATGTTGTACAGTTTGATCTGAGAGCCGTACAGAGTGACTTTGACCAACCTGCCGGCAAAGGAGGTGAGAGAAAACACTCAGCTTCTGAACCAAAGGAAGACAAAAGGAGAGAGGCGCCAACAGAGGTCCCCAAAATAAAGGCCAGACCTTCAGTTTCATCCCAGAGATATGACCTGAGATGTGCATAAAAGATTTATCCACAGACACCCACGAAAGCATTACTTACAGTAGCAAAAATTTTTGAAAACCCTATAAATATCTAACATATACTCTCTATGATGTACTATAATATATACAATAAAAATAATTAAAATATAAGTTTTGGTTGTGTGTTTTACAATAAAAAAATTTTTTTTAAGTAAACATTTCAAATGGGTAGATCTATATGATAAAGCAAATACAGCTCTGTAGAATCTGGGTGATGGGCGTAGCCTGTATTATTTTCCCACTTTGCTGAAGATTTGAAAATGTTCATGATAAAATATTGGGGCAGTGAGTGGAGGGAGCAAAAGTCCTTAGAATGAATCGAGGGTTTTTTTCGTTTGTTTTGCTCTGATCACCCTCACTGGGTGCCAGAGGCACACGGTGGTTTTCCTGGAGCAGCTGCACAGTGGCCACTTGCGACTGGACCTCTATCCCTCCATTGGGTTCCTCTGCACAGAACACACCAGAAATGTGCCATCGCCACCTCCACCAACAGTGACACTGCGTGGTGTCAGAATCCCCAAACAGCTCACTGATGCTCACTTACTCCAAGCAGCAGCAGCTGCGTAAATCCAGGTGTTTTCTTTCCCAGCACAACTTTCAGAAGCGAGCGGCTGAGCCTGCTGCCGCCCGGGGCTCACTGCACACCAACGAGCATTAAATGCAGGAACTAAAAGCCAGCTCTCCTGGCGCATGGAAAACGCCTCTTTCCTCAGAGACAGACAGACACTCTTTTCCGAGTCAAGAGGGAAAAACTGGCGACCTGGCAAAGTTCCCTCCGTGCCTGCTCAGAAAGGAAAGCTGCGAGCAGGCCTGACCGGACGCCAGGGAAGACAGCGTGCTCCTCCCTCCGTGCAGCAGAGCAGGGGTTCTCGAGCTTCGCTGGGCGTGAGAATCACCGGCGAGCTTGTTACCAGGGCGAGCTCCCCGTCCTACCCCACAGACCATAGCTGGAAATAGGCATCTCTGGAAAGCACCCGGGGGCTCTGATGCCTGCGGACACCCTCTGGGAATGCTCCTCGGCTGCGGGCAGAGGAGGACTTCATCACAAAGCTACAAGCTGGTCAGAAAGGGGCAGACAGGCGGGCACTGCCAGTCAGTCAAGAAGGGGAGGGTCAAAGAGCCACGGCCCCCAGTCTGACCTCCCAGGAAGGGGGGCGGTGACTAGAAATCTGAACAGTTACTACAGGAAGGAGTACACATGTGCCCTGGGGTCCACTCTTCAAATTGCTCTCCATGCTTACACTCGTACAGTAAGTACTAAGTATATTCACAACGGGCAACTATCACCACCAACCATTTCATCCTGTAGAACTTGATACCCATTAAATAATAATTCTCCATATCCCAGCCCCGGCCCTGCAACCACCATTCTCCTTCCCGACCCTATGAATCTGACGCCTCTAGGGACCTTCTATGCGTGACTCACACAGGACGACCACATTCTGTTTTTACATTCCACGGCGTTCTTTAACGCTGTTCCACACTAAAAATGGACTTTTGAATGTCTTTTAATGTTTCTATGGTTAGCAGTTTTAATGCCAGGTTTGTTTTCTGGAACCTATAGGTGAAAACACTGCTAAACACACTGGCTATTAAGATCACGTGGCTATAACAAGGCACCGCCTCTCACACTTTAAGTTGAAGACAAAATTAGCTGAGTTATCAAGTACTGGTGCTCTGGACTGAAGCGGTGCAGAGAGGTCCCAAGCTGTCACTTCCCAGGTCCTGAGAGATACATCTCTCTGCACTGAGGCCTGGAAGCAAAGGGCACAGTCCTGGACTCAGGGAGCTGCTTAGTCCACGGGCTCCGTCACAGGAGCTGTGTGACCCGAGGCAAGGCACTCAGCGTCTCTGGGCCTCGCTGACTCGCAGGTAAAGTGACAATACCTGTCCTTCCAAGTACAGATGGAAGGTGCAAAATGACTTTCGAAAACATCCTACTACTATAGGCCGCTTTTATTATTGATATTAATCTGGCTTTTAAAGAGTCACTTAAAATTCTTAGTTATCTCTATTTTTAAGCTTAGAGTAACAGTTAAATAAAAACCTGGGAAGCAAGTGACGAGGCCTGCAGCTTGGTGTCCCCTCAGTGTGTTAGCAGTGATGCGGCTACTGGGCCAGGGGAAGCACCAAGCGTCTCCATCTTGACTTTGGGCTGGACCCACATCCACCCAGTTTTGATCCAATCAACTCAGTGTTACTGTGAAATGCACGAGCCGCCCATCACTTCCATCTTAAGCGTACGACTTAAGTGTGTGAGTTCCTGAGCAGAGGGGCAGCGGGCAGACTATGTAGCATGAAATGTTCCTCAACAAATGCAGCTGTGAACCCTACGAGGGACCCAGGGGAGGAAGTCGCGAGAGGGCTTGGTGGTGGGAAGGATGGGAACCCCTCTCAGGTCAGGCGTGGCGGCAGCCCAGCTTTAACTCCCTAGGACCCGAACAGGACGAGAAAAGCAGTCCTATTACACCAGGACAGGGAAAGTCCCACCTGTGACATCTAGCTGCCCATTACCTGCTTGTTTGTCCTTTTATTAATTAACATGGCCTTCCTGATGTCTCTGTAGCCTCTAAGCAGAGACCTCACCTTCTCATCTGGCTAATCCTGTCTTTACATCTACATACGAGACCCTCAATGAAATTAACAGCTGTATTTTTGTCTGCTACACAGCAGGCCCGGTGCCAAGTGCCTCATCTCATTAATTCCCCCAAGAAACCGACGAGACTCCTCCCCACTCCACTCTACCAGTGAGGAGCCTGAGGCTCAGAGGCCACGGGACCCACGTCTCCATGTTCACGTTGCAGGGGCAGAGCCTCGGTTTCCCTGGCGCCAGGGCAGCGGCTGGCGGGAGCGCACTGCCCTCACACACGAAGGCACAGCGGAGCGCCGCAGAGGGCCTAGCGGCCAGCCTACCTCTCCACGACTGTGAAGGCGTCGCTGAAGCGTGCAGCGAACACGTCTCCGGTGAAGTACTCGGCCAAGCGGCCGGCAGCCTGCAGCAGCGAGCTCAGGTCTCTCAGGGAGCAGTGCAGCCGCCGGCAGTCGTTCTCCGCTGTGATGTTCAGCCTGTGGCCTGCAACACAGCAGTGCAGACGTGTCGTCATGGGAAGAACATGCCTTAGTGACCACGACAGACAACGGCTCAGCCAGGCCAGATACGTTTAGCAAAACCCATTCTCTAAACTCAGCAACCCACAGGCTGACTCCCGGGACCACGCAGGGCGGCTGGGCCAGCCTGGGGGTGACAAATGGACCGAGCACCTGTCAGGTCCTGACGCCACCAGTTTTACAGACAAGGGAGCACACCCGGGAGGCCCAGTAACGTGCCCAGTGTGGGCCCCATTTCCGGGGCAGAGCTGCTGTCCTCATCAAGCCCGTCTAAGCAGCTCCACACCTCCCTGCCCTCTGCACACGGCCCTGCCATAGGATGATGTCTCCATGGGCTGAGGGGCGGGACTGTCCCTGCTCAAAGAACAGGGTCGCTCGGCGGCCCAGCCCAGGAGAGCCGTAGGCGCAGAGCATGAGACACCCAGCACAGCACTGGGACTCGGGGCAGGTTCCCTGCCACCTGCTGGCTCTGGGCCTCGGCAAGCCCTTCTGTCTCATCTTCAAAATGGAAAAATATGCTACTATTTCATTCACTGTTGTAAGGGCCAAGCTGGAATGCACAGAAAAACCCATACACTATACACCATTATTCAATGTTTGCAATAATTATGACAGAAAAAGCTAGTGATTTTCTAAGGCCTGAAACTCCCTTGCTTTTCAACATCATTTCTACAAGCTGAGCAAGGATAATGCAAAGATGAAAGACAAAACTGCCTCAGTTCGGCAACCTCTTGGGCCCCTCTCCCCACAAGGCCCACAAGACAGTAAGAACCATGAGCCAGAGGGGAGGGCTCTGCATTCGATAAAGTCCTCCTCCATCACCCAGCAGGACTGAGGGGGGGGCAGTACCAGTCAGACCACTGCCCCCGGGTACCTGCGATCCCACCAGTCCCGACACTGTCCAAGGCTTTGCCCTCCGCTGCCACTTCAGGGCTTTACTGTCAGGAGACAAGCACCTCAAAGCGCTCATCACCAACCCTCCTCCCGCGGCGCTCCACAAGCACCTTCCTAGAACCCCGATGGAGGCGCACAGCGCCCTGCAGCAAGGGGCCAAAGCCTCCTGGGCTCCCGCCAGCTAAAGGGGGAAGCCTGACCTCCCAGTACCAGCTCCAGGTCTCCCACGACCTCACCGCCCCCGACGGTTCCACTCTATCATTGCGACCCGATAACCCCCAGGGCACCTCATGCCTGCACAAGGGTGTCCCTTCCTGGACTGCCCACCCGCCTTGCTCGCTCTCACGTCTCCTGCACACCCACGTAACCAGCACCTCTTCTGGGAGGCCCGCCCCCCCACCCTTCCCCCAGCAGAGAACCTGCCTCCCGGGCACCTCCTGAGCTCCTCCCGGGCACCTCCTCCCGGGCACCTCCTCCCGGGCACCTCACGCACAGACAGATAAACTAATGACTCACAAGTCTTCTCACTTTCAAGTCCTTCATGGGAAGGGGCCACGCCCAGTGTCACACAGCACCTGGTACAGCATAAGTGACCCCAGGTGCAGAAGTGAGTTCAATACAACAGAACAAAAAGCAAACTAGACAGAGCAGAAGAGGGAATCTTGGGAGCTTAACTTCCTCGAACTGCCCTTGGGGATATTCACATTAGTATTTAAAGGTGAATGCGGATGAGCTACACCTGTGGAGAAGAAACCAGCAAGGCTGAATGAACACCTACGAAGGTGATGGGTGAAGTAGCCGGTTTGATGCCTGACCTCCTACACCGACTTCCGAGCGGTGAAGCTGGGGACGGACCTGTGACAACACATGGAAAAGGGGACACTGTGTCCAGGGCACTGTGGGTCACATCCCAAGGAGAACAAAAGAAGGGGCAGGTCCAGGAAGGACCTTACAAGGTGACAAAGGCCAGCTCTGACCGGCCCCGATCGCGTGTTCTTTCCTCCACAGAGAGCAAGCAGAGCCTTCGTGCAGAGATGACTGTCCGCCCCCAGGCAGCCCTGCGAGGGCCCCGGGGGGGCATCCAGGAGCCTGAGCCAGGCCCCCCAGTCAGAGCAACAGGAGGACCAGCCCACAGCACCAGCCTGGTGAGCCCACAGCAGACCGAACCAGGAACCATTTCTAGCCACGCTGGGTCACATGAGAGGACACACCCCTCTCTTCATCCCCACCCCGTTAACAAAAGGAGCACAATTATACACCTCCCGAGTGTCTGGGATTTTCAGGGTCAAGGAGAGCCAGCCGACTCCCAGGGTAAACTTCTAAACCCTGCGGCTCCCCTGCACACCCGCCACGCCTTCCGGCTCTGTGGGAAACAAACCTCCTGAACACACCTCCGGGAACGGATGTGGTGGCAGGACAGGGACAAGGCCAGCCTTTCCTTCGAAAGCGGTGTGGGTGGGCTCTGACTGAGAGCCCGCGGCCAATCACTCTCCCTGCACCCACCCATCTTCATCTTCACTCCGTCTCCCACAAGCTCCACCCTGATCACTAGTTTTCAGCTTATCTGTTGTACTGAATACCTGGAACGAGGCACCCTCAGGTGTATGTTTAAGAACTAGGTTCTTAAATATTTGAAGCATGAAGGGAAACATTCTGTTTCTGTCTTAAAAACCAACTCCAAACACCACCGTAAGTCAAGGTCCCGTCTGCGTACAGCCCGACAGACAGTCATTAGACAGCCAAGAGCCACCCTGCCCAGGCCTGCGGCCCTCCCCTCCGCCCACCCGCCATCCACACAAACCACCTGAGGCACGGCCCTTCCCTGGCACCGCACCCAGATGCCACGGAGCCCAGTGCCCCTGGAGGGAGCCCCCACCCATGGACGCCTTGGTCAGACGTGGGGAACCTCCTGCCTTTACTTCCTCCTCACGTCCCCGGCCCACTCCTGGAGGGTGGAACACAAACTGAGCCGGAGCCTGCTGACACGCGACAGGCAGTCCTGGAGGGATGTGAAGACAGGGGAGACGTTCCTGCAAACTGCACTTGGCTGACATAACGCCCGAGGGTCCCTTCCGTGTCCCATCACCCTCCTGGGAGTCCTCACCATCCGGGTCACTCCCCGCTACACCTGCCCTAACTTGTCTAACGAGGAGCCGTGTCCACAAGGAGAAGCAGCTCGGACTGCCGTGCGTGGTTTCCACTAACTAGGAGTTTGAACCATATGCAACTGCTGAGGTTTGGCCATTTCTGGCCGAACAAAACTGCAATTCCATGTAATTCATCTTAACACACGTGCCATCTAAGGTGCATGTTAACCCAAACTGCAGCTGGTTCTTTCCCGCAGTACCTGCAAGCCGGACGAACACACAGGCAGAAGGACCCCGTCCAAGGCTCCGCCTAGGAACCTCCTACCCCCAGCCCCACTGCCAGGTCACCAGGCACCCCCTCCCCCTGAGGAGGCAGGCTGGGGCTCCCACTGCGGAAAGCCATTCAGATCCCCCCCCTTACTCTACTTGGCTAAGCTCAGGGCTCCCCCCAGCAGCACAGTCTGCAGAGTGGGGCGTTCAGGTGAGAACACTGCTCCGTGTGGGTTTGAAACAGAAGAAATCATGGCCACGCTCAAGTCCCATCTTCCAGAAACCACCCCCTGAAGCTGCCCACATGCACTCTGAGCCACCTCCGAAAAGGAGCTCCCTGGCAAACCACTGCCCTGGAAATAAACACCTCCTGTCATGCGAGTTCAGTCTTCTCCTTCTGAGGGGGCTGGGGAGGTGAAGGTGTGAAAATGAGCGATTGCGGTTTGCGGCATTCCACCCCAAGGAAAAGGCAGGCCCTAAACAAACCCAAGCAGAACAAAGAATTAAGTCCCAAACTCTTACATATTGTAGCTGAAGCACTTGGTTAGGACAGACAGTCTACATGGCCAAGAGGAGGGGCTCACAGGGTTTCTCAGGGCAGAAATACTGCCCCAGGCAGGAAACATCTCAGGAGAACAGCAGACATCACACTCACAAGAGGAACGGATCCCTCGGGCCAGAAAGGGCACAAACGCCAGGTGAACGGAAAGATAGGCAGGGTGAGGGAGCCCACGGCAACAGCCCTGTCACAGCGACATGTCTGCCTTGGACTTGACTGAGGAAGAGGAAGCAGGAAGGTGAGCAGCAGTGGAGAAAAAGTGAGGCTGCCATCCACACAGGCTCCAGGAGACCCAAGAATTAAAGGCCGGGAGGATAAATATGAGTGGAAGGCGTGGGCCACAACCTATGGGGACAGGACACCGTGGCTTCTGCTGCGAGGCTAATAAGCACGCAAGTTATGTGGGGGGTAAGCAGCCATGGGAACCAGGGACAGAATGTACTCAGAGTTTCCATTTGTTAATAGCCTTTGCGTTGGAAACTTGCCTTTGGAGCCACCAAGGGATGGGAGAATACTTCGTTATGGATTGGAGAGCTCATTTTAAAAAAGGAAATAAGTGTTTCTGTGGCCTGAGAGGCAGTGCCACTGGAGTCTGCACTAAGGAGCAGGCGAGGGTGAGATTTAGAAATAATCTGGAAGAGCCTAGCACACTGTGAAATTGCCAGTAAATGAGCAGGGATACGGTACCGCACTTGGGGAAAACTAAGTCAGATTATCCTCCTCGGATGAGAAGCTCTAAGTGATCGGCTATGTCTCAGAAAAAGGATTTAAGAATCATCACTGAAAATTTTCACCTCAAGACAGACTCGATGTAATATACGAAAGGCAGCTACCACACTAAAAAGGAAGCTGAGGGGTCGATTCTGGGGGGAGGGAATACATGCTTAGTGTTTTATTTTTAAGGTCAAGAACAGTGTCGTCAGGGTCCTGAGTACATTTTAGGAGAGACCCCCAGGGTGCGCTTTTTCCCAAGAATGGATTCTGGAAACATCCGTAGCATCTGTACACAGTCAAATGATTTTCATTCATGTTGACAACCTATTTTACAGGCGTGCTTGCTCTGCAAAGTTCTGTAGAAGCTGTTCTTGCCCTGTCTACAAAACCAGGGCCTGTACTTGGGCCATGCCAAGTCCCATCAACCTCCAGGGGCCCAGTGGATTATTTAGAAGCTCATCTAGTCATGGAAAGAAGCCGTCACAGGCCACCCAGAAGGGCGGTCTCAGAAAGAGCACCCCAGGGAGGCCGTGCCATGAAAAACAAAGTGACCAGGAGCCGGGCTGCACCTTGCAGCTCGATGACAGGCTGAAACAAGAGTCACCCAGCCCCGGGGCTGCAGGCCAGGGCCAGGCCAACTCCGGCAGGGAAAACCCTGGAGGAGGAGTGCGAATGACTGCAGGAGATGCGCCGGCAGCCCGGGCGTCTGCAAACGCACTGTGAGTGTCTGGTGTTTGCAGCAGGCATGATGCACGTCCGAGTTTAGTTCATTCAACTTGGTATCCTTTCCCGTCACACCATCTTGGGACCAGCAGAAATGAGCTACGTGACTGAGTAAATTAACACCTTTGAGCAGCTCTGATTTCCTCTTTTGTAAAATAGAGCTAACGAGTATTAATGCTAACACCTCACAGGCCAGCTAAGGGAACGAAAGAAGATAACATAAGCAAATAACACAATGCGTGGCATGGAATGAGTGTTTTACAAATGGAGGTTATCATTATTACTACTATTGTTATCATTACTAGCAATAAATAAACAAGTGCTAGCCCTAAACCCCAAGAGGTGAGCTGGGTACTCAGCAGCCCAGAGCTTTCCCAGCGGCCGTTTCTACGGGGGACGCTAAGGTCCCCGGGCTCCAGGTGCTCCCCACCGGCCGGTCTGCTCCATGACTGCTCTTCTGTCCTCCTGGACTCTGACGTCCAGACAAGAAGACGTGTGTCACGGCACAGCCTTGGGTCATGTTTTCCCAGCACACCCGCAGATTTATAGGACATCAGGACATACTCCAAGGGCCAGAGTTTTTAAAAAGCCCCACCTCTGCTCCAGATTATCTCCTGCCCCCACTGAAACCTCTGGAACAGACTGTCACAGGCTTATCTTTGAGCTCCCCGTGCCCCTTTTTATCATGGCTTTTCCTTTTTTCTGTTTAGAAGTGAGGGGAGATGAGCAGCAGGGAGGTGGCAGAGGAGAAACCATGTTCTGACAGTACAGAAAGCAGTAATTGAATGTTAGTCAATCTGTTTGAATGTTGGTTAAATTAGACAATAAAAACGAGTTTACCTGACCCTGAAGTAACTACAAACTGCTGTAAGCCCAGATAAACGTCTAAATTGTCCTGAAGAACTGGGAACTGAAAACAAAGAAACAAAGATTAAAAACAAAATCATAAATGTGAGTTTTAACAGCATTTTTCCATTAAAACAGTACAAGTCCTTGGGAGGGGGCAGGCGCGGGATAAAGGTTCTCCTGGGAACCTTTCCAGGCAGCTAAGAGGTGGCTCCCTTCAGTGTCCCCCCGTTCCCACAACTGAAACCACCACGTCATATTTGGACTAAGAAAAAAAACGTCAGTTTGACACTTTTTTAAATTTTTAAACAAAACAGTGGATGCTAAGTATGCCTATTACGCTCCTAGAGGCCGTCCAGCCCCCAATGATCTCCCCCTTTGGGAGCTGAGACTGGCCTAGCTCCCTTCAAATCCAAGTCCAAGGGAAACCCGACCTTTGAGAGAAATGTACACATGCCTTTAGTGAAAGGCAGGCCGAGTGAGAAGACGGCTGGACTATATGGAAGTCAGCTTCCCTTACTCATTTAGTGACAGGACCTTCAGAACCAGGGCGGCAGCTTCTCTTTCTAAACTGCTAACTCCCCATGAAGATAAAACCTAATGTGACAGGTCCCTAAGAAAGGCAGATGACAAAATAAAATGCCACTTTCCATCGGAGAACATGAGATACAGAGCGGCTGCACAATGCACGGCCCCCCATTAGGTTAGCTTGCCTGTGAAGAAGAGACAGGTTAGAGAAATCTCCTCACAAGACAAGCACCACCTAGGGAATGAATGGGCCGTGTGATGGAAGCTGCCAGCACCTGAGCACAGGCAAGCAGTGCCAGCCCCTGCCAGGATGCACCTCCCAGCGGCTCGCTGTTCAGCAGCGTAACTCGTGGAAGTAAACCCTCTATGGCCTGGCCTGTCAAACCACCGATGAAGGCAGTAGTAACACTCACATTACGTCCCAGAGCCGCGCAAAGAAAAACAGGGCTTCCCAAAGTTGACTTAAAATATTTCGAGAAAATGCTAACATTTGATCAATGGAAGGGTCGGGGCTGGCACTTAGTTTCTGTTTGGCATACTCACTTTGGTAACACCAGTGACAAAGCAGCCCTCCTCCTCACACTGTCTGCGAAAGGAGAGCGTGAGGCTCCTGCCCCCTACATGGTGACTTACCAGGGTTGAGAAGGCGTGTGTGGGAAGCAGCTCCATCACTCTGGCCACGACCTCCAAGCTCTGGCGTAAGTACCGCTGCCACTCAGTCTGCTGCTGCAGGGGGACACGGAAGGATCAGCTCTCCTAACGGGCAGAGTCTTGTCACCTTCCCTGCCCACCTGTCCTCGGCCTAAGGCCACTCTCAGACAGAACATTTTGAAGGAAAGGCTAGTGATGGAACCAGGTTATTTGGTACTTGAAAAAGGCCAAGCTAAAATATATCTTAAATCCAATGAATTAATGTCATTAAAAGCTTTTTCCTGAGAAAGCAAATGATCCACGCAGAATGAACCGACTCTATCCCCTACAGTCATAGGAACAGATAAAAAGGCACTTGGGAAATGCTCGAGTCCCCTTTGCGGCAGCCCGACTGTAAGACCGGGCCCCTCACTGCCCTCTGAGCCAGTCCACACTGCATTCCTGTAAGTATAACCTCAGTGCCGTGCCAGGTGTGGTCTGCAGACGGCCTGTCAGAGATGCAAATGCTGGGTCCTGTCCCCAGCCCAACCCTCCCGGCGAAACTCATCCATGGAAAGTGCGAGAAGCACTGGCCTCAATCACACAGTTCACAAGAAGTGAAGCTAGTTCACAAGCACCTACTATGCACCAGGCACCAGGCACCAGGCACGCGGCCATTCCTGCCTTGTGAGTTACCCTCACATAACTGTCAACACCGACATATCACCCCCTTCCAGGAGATGAGAAACTAAGGCTCAGAGAAATCCCATGTCCACAGCTCAGTCTCCTTCATGCGAGGTTGCAGATTCACACCCAGGATACCTGGTTCCGAGAACGGGACTCTTTCTAACCCTGTAGACACGGCTCCCTCAAGGTCTTCACAATGCCACACTCACTGCTCTTTTGAAAGCCATACCAGTGACTTGAAAATGTTAAAAGCGCACGTGGTCAAGCAAAGAGCACAGGAGTTGGGGCCTTAGCGCCGCGGGGGACACCGGCATCAGTAAGTTCAAGGCTGACTTGACGAGAGCAGTTTACAAAATGTGCTCGGAAGCAACTTCCCCTCCTTCTAGCCTTATCGTGACGACTCCACCAGCAGCCAGGCGCGGGCGCAAGGCAGGGGAAGCGGGAGGCACACAGAGCTCTCACTAAACCACGCGTCCATGTACACGTGTACTTACGCCTCCCGACCACACAGGTCAAAATGCCTGAAAAACTGGTTTTTTACAATTAATGAACCCAAAGAGACAGGCTGGATACAAATATCACACGTGCAACTCAAGCCCTAAGATGACTGGCTTAGAAGACTCAGCAGAGGCTGACAGGCTCCAAGTCTCCTGTCAGAGCGCGAGTGACAGTGGCCACAGCTCAGGGAGGCTGTGTCCCTTACGTCGTCGTCCAGAGTCTCGTCGTCCAGCTCCTCCAGCTGCGCCTGGTTGTATCTGAACTGGATTCGATGCAACACCTCCGTGAGCAGGAGGCCGAGGGCGTCTTCGTACCTGGGTGGCGGCAGGAGGAATTCAAGGTCAGGTGACAGCAGGCTTTGAGCGTCGGGTCTGAAAAGGCCCCCAAGGCCCCCCGCACTGTGAAGGGTGTGTGTGAGTCACATACAAGCGGCATCTAAGCTACACTCAGCTGATGGGGTGGCACATGTGTATGTGACAGTGGAACAGCAGCAGGTTTCTCTTTATTTAGCTGTGTTCCAGGCACCTCGATGGACTGACCCTTTCTTTTCTCATTATATAACGTCCTCCTTTGTCTCTGGTAGCAATTTTTGTCTTAAAGTCTATTTTGTCTGTGTAACTACGCTAGATCTCTTTTGGTTATTGTGAGCATGGACTATCTTTTCCTATCCTTTCACTTGCAACCTAGTTGTGTCTTCGAAACTAAAGTGAGTCGCTTGGAGACAAACAACATGGAGTTGGGCCATGTTTTTTAATCCCTTCTGCCAATCTCTGCTTTTTAACTGGAGAAGTTAATCTTTTACATTTAACGTAATTACTGATAAGGAAGGACTTCTACCATTTTGCTGTTTTCTCTCTGTCATATCTTTTGTTCCTCAATCCCACCACTACTGCCTTCTTTTGTATTTTCTAGAATACCATTTTAATT
Organism: Rhinolophus sinicus; assembly: GCF_036562045.2. Classification (NCBI taxonomy): domain Eukaryota; kingdom Metazoa; phylum Chordata; class Mammalia; order Chiroptera; family Rhinolophidae; genus Rhinolophus; species Rhinolophus sinicus. The sequence continues at coordinate 17,021,323 of NC_133767.1, forward strand.
CCCTTGCCATTTTTTTTCCTCTTCTTCCGCCTCCCCCCCCCCCACTCTGGTTCAAGCCGTAGTTTCTCAGTCTAGTTGTGTAGGACGCAGCTCCCTGGCCCATGCTGGTGTTATGAGCCTTGTGCTCCACACCCCACCCCACCCCGCTGAGGCAGTTGGTTGGTGGTCAGCCGCTCTCGACGGCTGCCGGCCACTCACAGTAGCACATGGTAGCCCACGGCAGCTCACATCAATCTCCGACTGCTCATGGCAACTCAGCTCCAGGGAGAGCTGTTGTTCACAATCTTAGCTGTAGAGGGCGCAGCTCACTGGCCCATGGGGGAGTCGAACCAGTGACCTCGGCGGCGTTAGGAGCAGGCGCTCCAAACACCTGAGCCACGGGGCAAGCCCTTTGCCATTTCTTTTACCATATATTTTTTAGTTATTTTCTCAGTGGTTGTCTTGGGAAGTACAGGTACTATATTTAACTATCAGTTAATTCAATAATTCAATCCTTTTAACAACTGTGAGAGGCAGGTGGTATTGATGGTGTTTTTCTGACAATTTTAATAAACCCAAACCTTAGTCCTAGGGGTGGAGCTGCTTCCTGTAGCTATCGTCTGTATCATCTCAGGGCCCCCTTTTGCTTTTCCAGTCCCCTAAAGCCAGTTTAATTCATTTCCTACATTGAATTCCTAAAATAATTAAGTGTGGTTTCTGTTTTCCTGACAGGACTCTAATAAACCACCTAATCTACTCAGGTGAGTATTAGGATAACGAGATAACCAACGCTAAAAGGTATCCAATGCCAATATCAAATGCAGTCCATCTAGACTAAGAGTTCCAGACTCTGGAGAGACCGTCTAAAGACATTTCAGAGTGTGGTGGGGGAAGAGATCATTTCTTCACTAGAGACAGAAATGCTGCCCACTCTCCCCACCCCAACAATGACTCCCTCGGTCTTTGTAAGTGACTAGACTTAACGGAGACTAGATTGCCAACAGAGCATGGGGAAAAAAAAGGAGTGATGGCAGGAAAATCACTAATAAAATAGGCAATTATTTGTGGAGAAAATTGCCAAGAGAATCAAAATCCCACTTAGGTAGACTTCAGAGAGAGGTAAGACCAAACACTTGAGTCTGGAGCCTATATTTGCCATTTGTTCAAGACATAAATTCCTAACATTACAGAAGTTGCGTGCTATAATTTACTATGATGAACCAAAACATTTTCACAATTTTGCTAAGAAAGAAAATCTTCTTCACACTAGAGGACAGATAAAATCTGTCATCTATAAACTGTCTTATTGAGCTAAAAGGGAATTTAAAGACTTTGTACGCAAAGGGTACCCCTAAGTTAGACCTAAAATCCTTACTGGTAGTTGGTAACTATGGCTGCAGAAAAAAACCATATCACTTAGAAAATTAAAGCCGACTGGGAACCAGGCTGAAGCACACTAAGGTGACTCATCCCCCGAGTGTTGGGTGAGGGCTGGGGAGCATATGGAGGTGGCAGACGCCAGTTGCCTACCCAGCAGCCATTCTTCCCTCCTCTGTAAGAGAACACTGGGCATTGAGGCCATCCATCTGTGAGACTACGTTTCCCAGCCTCATTTGCAGATTAGGGGTATGGTCAAGGACGTATTAAAAGAAGTCACCACGTGGGGCCTTTGGGAAAGCTTCTTTGTCCAACTTCCCCCTCTCATTCCTGCTCCCTGAATTGTGGGTATGATGTCTGGGAATTCAGCGTGCATCTTTGACCATAAGGGGACAGCAGAGATGGAAACCATGTCTAAGGCTGGTAGAACAAACAGGTAAAAGGAGCCAAAATATAAGTCAACACACCAAGAAACGAGAAGGCACTGACCCTTTTATCAAGGGAAAGACAATCAACAGGTGCCAACCTCAAGATGACACGGATGCTGGAATTATCCGACGTTTACAGCACTTACTATAACCACCCTCCATGAGGTTCTTCAGGTGGGAGGTGTTATGGGCTGAACTATGTCCACTCAAAATTCCTATGTTGAAGCCTGAACCCCTAGTGTGACTGTATTTGAAGATGGGGCCACTAAAAAGGGAATGAAAGTTGCATGGGGTCATCAGGGTTGGAGCCTTAATCCCACAGGACTAGAGCTCTAAATGAAGGGCCACGAGGGCGTGTGTGTGCCTGCCCGCTCTGTCCTGTGCATGAGCAGAAGAAAGGCCATGGGAGACACAGAGAGAAGGCAGCCCCTGTGAGTCGGGGAGAGTCCTCACCAGAACGGCATCTGCCAACACCTCCAGTCTCCAGAACTATAGGAAAATAGACTTCCATTCTTGAAGCCACCCAACCTGCAGTATTTCATTATGGCAGACCGAGATAATATATAATACGAGGTTGGTGCAAAAGTAATTGTGGTTTAAAAGGTAAAAAATAGTTGCAAAAACCGCAGTTACTTTTGCACCTACCTAACAGAAGGTAAATGATTATAAGAAAGAAACCTGGAACTTCAAGAAAGAAGGTAAAATAAGAGACCTGGCAAACGCCTGGGTAAATACCATAGACTATTTCTCTCCTGTTAAGATCTTTAAAATATGAATGATGGGTGAAAGCAAACACTGAACACTGTCTGATGGGGTTTTCAATGTACACAGATGTAAAACATACAGCAACCTCAATATAAAGAAGGGAGCGTGAAAGGATCTACGTGGTGATGAGGTTTCTACATTACACTGGAAGTGGTCAAAAAATGTGCGAAGTATATATGATACCCAGAGCAACCACTTAAAAATCTCATATAATGAGATATATAGTCAGACACTCAATAGATACATTGAAAAGGAAAATTAAATTTGTGTGCAACTAACAGTCTCAAAATAAATGAAACAAAAACTGACAGAATTGATGCGAGACATGGACAAATCCACAATTATACCAGGAGCATTCACCTCTCTTGGTAACTGATGGACCAAGCAAGATAAAAACAACACGTAGAACATGATTGATCGACCAGCCTGACCTGACTGAAATTCACAGAACACTCCACCCAACAACAGCAGAATACACACTCTTTTCAAGTGCACGATGAACAATCGCCACGAAGACTAGGTCATACACAAACTGTAACAAATGGAAAATAACTGAAATTATACTATGTTTACAGATCAATATCAACTAGAAAACAATAATAACAAGATATATGGAAAACTCTCAAAATATTTTGAAATTAAAGAGGAAATCTCAAGAGAAATTTAAAAATATATTGGACAATGAAAAGGAAAATGGGACATATTGAAATTTGATGGATGAAGCCAAAGCACTGCTCAGAGGAAAATTTATAGCATCAAACACTTCAACATACAATGGAGATAAACCTATAGGCCTGTGTGGATCAAGCCCACAGATGTGATTCCAAAAGCACCCCAACTTCTTCTGAGAGTTAAATAAAGTTGTACGTGTTAAGGCAACTACATAGTAGGTTTGCTCAGTAAGTATATGATGAATGAAAGAACAAACGAACAAAGAAATAAACAACTCGGGCAATAAACAAAGTTCCAAGTAGGATAACTACGAAGGACTGAAGCATAATCCTAGATAGCTTTTTCAACTCTAAGAAATAACTAAGATCCATTCACTCGCTCTCTGGGGCAGTCAATAGCACAAACCTCTCGTAGCAGGAGCTAGAAAGTTACTGGAACCCGACATACACCTGGTTAACACCTTTTATTAGTTGTAGCAAAACGCCATGTGTCATAATGGCACTTCCTCTTTATTAAGCAGAAAACTATATTAAGCAGGGAAAAAAGGGGCAGCAATTTTTCTCACGCTCACCTACATTTGTTTACAGTCCAATCTAATGTCACCCAGAATCCCTGGCTGGTCTGTGGCCAGAGCTTGCCCGTGTTCTCAAGACAAAGAGGTTTACAGGCCATGGCTCAATAATGTTAGGTTGCTTAACTCACTTCAGGTTGCCCCATCTTCCTGTAAAAATAAGTTTGTACACAGGTGACTCCCTCCACATTGACAAGCACAAAGTGAAGGGAAGGAGAGAAAAGGGAAGAAAACCAATACTTATTTACTCAGCACTCACTGTCAGCCAAGGTACGTAGTGTGATCAAACAATACGGTGAATGTTTAAATAAAGAAAATTTATTATAGTACAAGACACGTTGCCATTAATTCCCTTGAAATACTCCCCCTTCCTTCGAACACACTTACCCATCGTTCTTGTCACTTGCTGAAGCAGCTCTGGAACGTCCTCTTTCATGAGTATCTTCAGTTGCGCTGTTGTGGCTGCACTGATGTCCTGAATCATCAAAAGTCACTTGGTGCCAGATCCAGTGAATAAGGTGGATGAGGACACACCATAATGGTTTTATTTGACAGAATCGCCGTACCAGCAGCGATGTGTGACACAGAGCGTTGTCATGATGGAGGATTATTTACGGCACACTTTAAAACACACCTTCTCTAAACCATAGCTCACACCTGACTGACTGCACCGAACAAGTTGAAACTTGTCCCACACTGTTACTAAGGTTCGTCGCGTCGCTCCCCGTATTGAAGATCCTGCCTTTCCGTTGGATGGCACTTGGCAGCAGCATCCACCGTGGTTTGTGATCACAACGGAAAGGCTCCATGTCACATATCACTTCTTGTACAGCATTTTCGTTCAAATAAAAATGTTACAGTGTGTCCTCATCCATCTTATTCACCAGATCTGGCACCATGTGACTTCTGGCTCTTCCCCCAAGTTAAATGATTCAGGATATCGAGGCAGTCACGACAGCGTCACTGAAGACACTCAGGAAAGAGGACTTCCAGAACTGCTTCAGAAAGTGGCAAAACGATGGGATAAGTGTGTTCAAAGTGAGGGGGAGTATCTTCAGGGCGGTTAATGGCAATGTGCCTTTTACTGTAATAAAATTTTTTTTAATTTAAACATTCACCGTATTGTTTGATCACACTGCATACTTTACACACACTGGTTCATTTAATTTTCTCAACAACTTGTAAGACAGGTACAACCATCCCCAAAGTACAAATGAGAAAAGGAAACTGAAAATTCAGGTCTCTCCACACCACTTGAAAATGGTGAATCTGGACCATGAGCCCCATCGGCAATTCCGTTCAGCGGGGTATGTTACAGAACATTCATCCCATGAACACTGGGAACCAAGCTCTCTGAAGTCCCCACCCGCTCTGACCAAGACCCTCTGAGCGTTCTCACTGAGCAAGGAACACGCAGAGCCAACACGCTCCAAAGACTGAAAATAAATGCCCGTACGGTTTGTGCTTCTCCACGTGTGGCCCCCACTGTGTTGTGATGAATGATGAGAAACCTTTAAACCACAAGAGACAGGAACTCAGCGCTGCCTCTGTGACTTAACCACACCTACATTTCCCACTGAACACACAGAGAAAACATTCGACTACTTCCAGCAAGATCAGTTGTTTCTGAAATTCTGACTCAAGCCACAAGTGTGATTCCAAAAGCACCAACTTCTCTCAGATATATTTTGTCAGCTGCAAAACACCTGATCACATTTATAAGCTCCTGGGTAAAACGAATGTGGTAACTACCAGGAGCCAGTGCTCTTATCAGCTGCTTCTGCAAAACCACGTACTCTGATAATCGGGGTCTTTTATAACCCAGAACAATGGCTGTCAAACTTTCCAGACTTTCATTTAAAACCTGTGGAGCACAGCCTTGTATCCGTGTACAGTGTAAGAGGTAACAGGTAAAATATGTAAGTTTCACAGGCAGGTGCCCAGATGATGGTTACGCTAACAGCATAAACCACAGACCAGCTTTGAAGGTTTGGGGTTTTTGTCTTTTTTGTTTAACTAAAGGCATAAAAGCGTTATAAGTGTTCTGTTTAAAAAACAAAAAAGGTCCCGCATAATTAGAAAGCCTTAGGATGATAATCAACTGCTCACAGAAGAATCCCTCAGGGGTAAAGTGCTCAGCCAGAGCCACTGCCAACTGTGCGCTCAGCCTGTATCGGATGACAGGGGCCTGGGCAGACAGGTCCACATCTGCAGGAGGGCTCCAGGCTGTCCAGGGGCCCTTGTCACCTAACTGCATGGTCACCACCGCAGCCCGATGGCAGCCACATCACCCACTAGCTATTATCACTGTGGGGTCACCTCTGTAACCATTTCCTGAGTGCCTACACGTGCTAGAGGCTGTCCCAGGCAGCTTACACACGTGGTTTTCCTGAATCCTAACCATCCTTCAACGGAGGTATTAATTAGTATGCTCATTTTGCAAGAGGAAATGTGCTCAGCACATATAACCTGACCAAAAGTAACAATGCGACCATGAAGCAGAAAAGGAATTTAAACTCTATACCACTGCTCCTTCTACGGGTTGGTGCACTAATTTGAGTAAGTGTGTATCTAATAGCAATACTTTGTTGCTGTACTTTGCTCAATGGAACCATATTCTCCATACCTAAAGCACAACCGTACTGTGCTTTAAAAAGCATTTTCATATTAATAATTTCCCTAAGTTATCCTTCCAACAGCCTGAGATATGAAAGAATATCTACCACTCAACACAGCAAAATCAGGCACAGTTCCCAGACCAAAGGATGAGACTGCTAAGCATCCCAAGAAAGACAATTTGGTGGAATTACCTTTTCTCTGAAGAATCTCATTCAAGAACACAATTACTCACAGCTGGCAAATTCATCAAAAACAGGATCTACTGTTGTATAATAAGGTTTCTGATACATGAATATACTACCCATAACCACATTTGACCCAGCACCATGGCAACCTGGAAGCTATTTTGCAATCACAAAACTAAAGTTAGGAGACAAAGTGCAAATGTTGAAACTTGGAATGCAAATCTTCTGTTTAAAATTTTTAAAAACTCAAAACCTCGGCTCTTCCTGGGCAAAGGGTTCTAAAGGATGGGTCCAGCCTCTTCCCGGGAGGGGATTCTCCTCCCAGTTCCGCCTGGCATGGTTCTGGGGAAGGGGTGGGTGTTCACGGTGTCCACCCCCCAACACTGACACCATTTACTGAGCACTCAGAATGTGCCAAGCATTCTAGACACATTAGCTCATTGTTTCATTTCTGAAATGAAATAATCACCACAGTGCACAGGAAACATACTTTCTGCCTGCAAGCAAGAAAAACAGGCTTGAGAAACATAGGGAAAAAGCATTTCCCCATTTTCTATTTTTAAAAAATACAATGAAGGGCCGGCCTGGTGGCTCACGCGGTTAGAGCTCCATGCTCCTAACTCCAAAGGCTGCCAGTTCGATTCCCACATGGGCCAGTGGGCTCTTAACCACAAGGTTGCCAGTTCAATTCCTCTAGTCCCGCAAGGGATGGTGGGCTCCGCCCCCTGCAACTAAGGTTGATCACAGCACCTTGAGCTGAGCTGCCTCCCAGATGGCTCAGTTGGTTGGAGCGCACGCGGGCTCTCAACCACAAGGTTGCCAGTTAAATTCCTCGACTTCCGCAAGGGATGGTGGGCAGCACCCCCTGCAACTAAAATTGAACACGGCACCTTGAGCTGAGCTGCCTCCCGGATGGCTCAGTTGGTTGGAGCGCATCCTCTCAACCACAAGGTTGCCGGTTCGACTCCCACAAAGGATGGTGGGCTGTGCGCCCCCTGCAACTAGCAACGGCAACTGGACCTGGAGCTGAGCTGCGCCCTCCAAAACTAAGACTAAAAGAACAACAACTTGAAGCTGAATAGCACCCTCCACAACTGAGATTGAAAGGACAACAACTTGACTTGGAAAAAAGGCCTGGAAGTACACACTGTTCCCCAATCAAGTCCTGTTCCCCTTCCCCAATAAAATCTTTAAAAATAAAAAAAAAAATACAATGAAAAGTACAAAAGTCATTATCTTGGATGGTGGGATTATGGATAACTTATCTTTTCTATATTTTTCGATCTTTTCCTGGTTTCTAAAATAAATACCTTTCAGGAAATGTTCAAACATGTACAAAAGGAATAAGAATATAATGGAACCCAAGTTCCTATCAACTAAGTTCAACGTCAATTATCAACACGTGGCCCGCCCACTTCCCCTCCTCCCTAGTGGATTACTTTAGAGCAAATCCCAGGTGTCATATCATTTCGTCCCCTAAAATACTTCAATTTGTATCTCTAAAGCAGTGCCATTAAAAAGAAACAAACACAAAAGCATTATCACACCTTAAAAAATTAACAATACTCACTACTTTTTTCATCAGAAAAAAAAATATGTTTTCAGAAAATGAGATATTTAAGGGGAAAAAAGAAGAAGAAAATACTCATTACTACCTAAACAGCCCATGTGACTCAATTTCACTAAAGGGTCTGGCTGCATGGCTGCCCCTTTAGGCCGTAAGAAAAATAGGCAAAAATGTCTATTTCTAGTTATCAATGTTTCTGGGGTTTACCTGTTGAGAACTGCTTCCTTGTCTCCCAGACGACTTTTAATTTTACTTGTCAGATAGTCCAAAAAGAGCGTCCAGATATCCAAGCAAGAGAAGTAACCTTCATGAGTAGGCTATGGTGCAAAAGAAATCCAGACAATAAAATTACTTACTGCAAATACTCCGTAGAAACACACCCACCAGATTACTTCCACCAGAAAGTTACAACCATGAGCCTAGATGCCCTCAGCGTCCTGGTAACCATAACTGGTGTCGTACAGTCGGTGTTTCCAATCGGACCCCGTTCACCCTCACAGGACAAGGGTACAATGGGAAACATCATTAGGGAGCGGCTATTTAGGGCAGACACAGTTACAAACACGCCGAGCGAACACCTGTCTTTGATCCGAGACTGCTGAGGAGGGCTCTTACAGATCACCCACTTCAAATCTGTTTTACAGAGAAAAGAACTGAGATCCAGAGACGTGATTTACTCAAGGTCAGGGGAAGGAGTAGGCCCGCTTTCCCCCAGCTAACGCTCTTTCCACGGCAAACCATCAGAAAATCAAAAATAAGTTTCAGTGGCTCCAAAGGTGCCAAGTGGACACATCTGAACAGCAGGAAAGTAACTCAATGTAACGGACTGACAATGAGCTGGTTGAGTCTGACCACTGGACATTATCTCTGTACAAGTAGGGGTGTGCAACACGTAACAGCAAGCTCTAAGCCGGTGCTGATAAGGGCAAAGAAAGGAGAGAAGAGGAAGTGTCTGCAGGGTCCGTGTGCTAGGCCCCCGCACCAACCACTTCCAGAGCCTGGAGATTCTATTTCAGGCGAAACCCAGGCGTTAAGCTCGCCAACATCTAGTCCTTCTCACCCATACTCAGTTTCGCCTTGTGGTCCCCCAACCCCTTACACAGCCACTCAAATTCTTGAACCTGCAAAAGTTCTTTGGTTTTATTTTTCATTGCTTTATGAGCCACGTGATTGGTGGCAGGATCAGATATGGAAAGAAAGAATACCATCGTCTCTTTGGATCAGTTTTCCTTCCATTTCTGATCCATAAGGAAATCCAGTTCACAAGGGCATGTATTGAGTGAGGTGCCCAAGAGGTCCCTGACAGTAGGCGGTCGCACGCGGTGGGAGTTCTGTACCCAGGCTGGTTCTGAGACAGAAAACTGTAACTTAGAGAACGGGCAGACTCCAAGCCCATAGTCCACAGGGCAGCCCCGGAGCCAGACCGCTCTGCTCGGTCAGGACCACTGACAAGCCACCCAAAACACCCGTTTCCTGTCTCTGAAAAATCCAGGAGATGCAATGAAGCAGAATAAGCAGGAAAAACAATGAATGAGCCACGTGGACATAAGATGGGTAGTGATGGATGACACTCAACTGGCACAGCCAGGAAATGTCGTCTCAGACCCATTTTAAAAGTGTACCTGTGCTCAGATTTACTTTTTGGATTCCAGGGCTGATTTACCACTGAAGACCCGGGCCAGTTCCTTCAGGAAACTAGTGAATGACACCACTCTTACCCCCCAGTGGTTCACAGTGGTTGTTATTTGCATTGGTCAGTTTGATCTTCACGATCGTCCTGGAAAGTGGACAGATGTATTTTTTCTTCTTCCCATCTTACAGATAAAGAACCCAAGGTTCAGAAGTGAAGTTACCTGCCCAAGGTGACAAGATAAGAACCAGAACTGGAACCAGAATGTGGATCTGAAGACTCTGCTCTGGAGCCCGCCCTCCTCTCCGAGGCCACACCATCGCAGGCAGTTTTAGGAAGAAGGGGCAACAGGAGAAGCGCAAGACCAAGAAGGAATCGCGGATGATACAATAAGAGAAGGAGCAGGAAGACAGAAAGCATATGCTCATGCAGACACCTCAGGGGCTCGGCAAGCCAGGAGGTGACAACGTGACAACACTGGAGAGCGCTGGGTCTGAAGGGACTGCGGCCAAAACTCAGGTGGCAGAGCGAACGCAGGGAGAGGAACAGAAGAGAGGAGCTGCTAAAAAAAGGTACGGACACCATCCTGTCTTATTACGATGCTTTCAAAGTATGTTTACCAGCACGTAAATGTCTCAGAATTTTAGAAACAAAGGGCCAAAATAGTGAGCACACCCCTAGTAATCCTCTAGACAAGAAGAAAGACGCTTTCCCGCTTTACAGGTAACTACCTATGATAAAGTAAGTTAGTAGATAAGAACTTCAAGCTCTCTCGGGAGGGCATGGACTTTCTTATTCTTAAATCTTACCCCCAAAACTCCCCTCCGACCAGCTCCTGATCCGAGCGCGTCCCCTGCCATCTCTTCTCCACGCTCCCTCTGCAGCACAGGGCTGCCTACCCCTCAGTCAACTGCACGAGCCTGGACTTGGGGACACCAGCCCCCACTCTGTGAGAACCTGTGCCCAGAAAGAAAGGTCCTCACCCAGGAGGCCAAGCGAGCAGAAGGGAACTCGGCTGACAGAGACCTACAGGGAAAGGGGGAAGAAAGAAGCTTGCTGTTTGCCCCACGACCGCATCTAGTTCTTTTTCCAGTGTATAGATATAATATATACAAATACATGAAACCATCACTTTCAGTTCCATGGCAAACTAACAGGCAGGATTCTAGGGAAAGAACCCTAACGGTCGAACGCTGGGAAAGCCCCTGAAGATGCTCCCTGCAGCCTCACTCCTCAGGCGAGGAAACTGAAATCGAAGGAAATTAAAGACTTTCCAAGGACACAGACCCGACAGAAATAACCAGAACTCAACACAGAACTTCTGGTCCAAGTCCAAAGGAGCAAGCGTAAGACGGGCACACTTCAACACACTTGTGTAGCTTTCTCCTATCCCATAATACCAAGGATCCTTTTACACAGGGAGCGAAACTGCAAGATATTCTTTCCATTTCCCCAAACAAGCCCCTCCTTTCTGACCTCAGCACAGGCTCTGGACCTCTCTTGCATTTCTGCTACACTCATCCTGAGGCATCTGTCAAATCCTTCTTTTTTTCTGGGTCCCCTTTTAGATTTCTCATCCTGCCCCTCCCACAACTCACCCCGTCTTCTATTTCTTCCTGGGCCTGGTGAGCTCTGTGTGCTCTGCCTGCTCTGCCCTTACCGGCCCCTCTGTCAGACATTTCGACACCTCTGTACACTGTGGCCACCCTCCCCCGAGCCCTCCCCATTCCCAGGAATGGCTCACCCTTACCATGGGGCACTCGGGCTTGTTTTTTTCTCGCCTCCTAATACATTTCTTTAAATTTTATTAACTGAGTACTCTGACTTCCACGTGCCAGGTACCTCATTGCAGGGCTGGCTCCACACAATCCTTACTCCAAACCCCGTCACACATGCACTCCTCCCAGCCTCGGTCCTTGCTTCGCCTCTAGCCTCATAAAGCCACAAAAGTAGTGGTTTAAACAACCAAGAGAGTCTACTTATAAAATCAGATGCCTCACTAACCCAGAGAAAGAGCTACCTATGTGCCCCCAAAATGCGTGCAGACATGTTCACGTTTGCTGCAGCATGAACTGTGACCATCCAAACGGAAAGCAGCCCGAATCCGCAGTGAAACGGACTTTCAGGTAAAGACTCTATAAGCAAGATGAACGACTGCCACACACACGGATGAATCTCACACGTGTAACATACAGAAGAAAAGCCCGGGAGAACAGAACCAATATACCTTGTGTTTCCACTGAGAGAAATTCGAAAACAGGCAAAACCAATGTGGGGTATCAGAGTCAGGATTTGGGGTACTCCTGGGGAACAGGATGGGAAGGGACAAGACAGGGCTTGTTATGCTCGTTCTGGACTCAGCTGGTGGTTACAGTCTGTTCATTTGGGGAAAATGCATCGGGCTGCACCTGTGCGATTTATGTACTTTCCCGTGTTTGTAATACTTCAATAAAAAGCTGCTTTTAAAAACACACAGGGGGGCACAGAAATAGGGCCCGATGGTAATGTCTCAAACGGGACTGTGGTGATGGCTGCCCAAGTCTGTAGACTCATTGGGCATCACTGAATTAGACAATGACAACGCTGGATTCAGCAGCACCTAACTTTCACCTTCATAAAGCTGGTAAAATGTATACAAATACAAAATACTGGGTCCCTAGACTGCAAACTCAGTGGCAGCAAGGACTTTGAGGGTTAGATGCCCAGCTCCCGAAATATAACAGGAGTTCAAGAAAATATTTGCTGGATGGGGGAAAACCTGGATCCACAAAAACTCAACTCGAGAGCTTCACTATAACCTCCTTCTGGGAAGTTCCCGGGACAGTTTCAGGACAGAACTAGAGGCCTCACTTCAGACTTCCCCTTTAGTTTGCTTCTCCAACACAACAGTGGGTAAGAGCACAGACTCCATGGGTTCAAATCCTGGCTCCATCGGTTACTAACTGTACGACCCTGAGCAAGTTACTCTGTGCCTCAGTTTCTTTCTCTGTAAAACGGTGATGCTGACGATGGTGCTAATGCCACCTACCTCACAGGGCTGTGATGAAGGATAAACGGATTCACCTTCACACAGCACGCACTACGTAAATCTCTGGGAAATAAGGTAGTTCTTTCTCCTGAAAATAACCAAGTAGCCCGTTTGGGGAGGAAGCGCTGGGCCGTGGTGCTTTACCTGGTGAAACGTGTACTTGAACAAAAGCGTCAAAAACTCCACCACAGGGAACTGGGAGTAGGACTCGATTCTTCTCAGGTGAACACTCACGAAGAGACGCACAAAGTCCGTGAACTTCTCGATGTAGCTGAGACGACAAGAAGACAAAGGCGACAGTAAGAAGCCCGGCCACCTCCTTGGAAGAGAACTCAAATTCAATCCAAATTTCTTTCAGTACAGAACTGTACAGATTGATATTTTCAGTTAAAAATATAAAGGCCTGCAACAATTACCTACAGGTCAGGCAACCCTTCATTCCATTACCACCTGAAACATAGCAGAAAAGCAACTTTAATCCTCAGACACCACACACGAAGGCATCTTATCAGCTAGTGCGCTCAGATCGCCTATCTCATTAGTGTTATGACCCAGCGAAAGGGAATGGTACTAAAAAGGCGAGGGACACAGTGTGTGTGTCATTTCAATGTGGTAAGTCTGGAAGGCTGGTTTTCTTGGCGAGGAGGCCAACACATTAAAATGCATGTGCTACAAAACACAAGAACAGAACCAGGCTGTACAAAAGGCACGGGTGGAGTCCAGGTAAGATATCCAGGCTTGCCCGCTTGTTCCTGGTGCTAATTAAACACAGCACATCCCAATCCACTCCAAAGTGATTTCAAATATTAGAAGGATGGCTGTTCGAGCTGGAAAAGCTTGAGGACAATTTATCTGATGCTTCATGTGACAGACAAGGCCCACACAGGCGAAGTGACCAGTCCAAGGTCACTCGGCCAGCTCCTGGCAGAAGGGGACCACCACCCACTCCCAACCCAGGGCTCTTTCTTTTCACAGCACAGTGAATCCCCAATTCGTTTGTACTCAGAAAATCACTTCACAGAAGAGTGTGGGTCACAGCTCAAGAATAAGAGATTTGTTTTGCTATTAAATCCACAGCACATCACCACGCTCACATTTCAGAAACTGTCATTTAAAGCCCCTAAATACCAAAAGGTGATTAGAAAATGAGATGGACGTAGCTCCATAAATCACATTTCAGAGACCAAAAAAGAAAAAAAAAAAAAGATACAGACGTAATAGGCCTTAGCCAAAAATTAAATAATGGCTAAAACCAATTCCAAAACTCGTAACTGGAAAAATCTATTTTTTTAAAGCACAGATATCTGAAATAATGAAGGGGGAGAGGAAGACGCGACTCAGAAGAGCCAAACTGGCCCATAAATAAAATGTCCCCATGGCTCCTGGGGCCGATCGTGCCGAAAGGACCAACCCGTACACCTGACCTCCACATGTGTAAACTTATCTGCAGCTTTAAAAAAAAAAAAACATTAATGGGTTTGATAAGGATTATGGGGCCAAATACTTGAAAACCAGTGAGGCACTGAAATCAACCGTTTTCAGAGCTAGAAAAGTACAGGGACTTCTCTCCGATGCCCTTGATCGCTAACAGTTACGAGGAGGAGCTTCTCACTGCTCGCTCAGCTTATGACATCGTTTTTTTCACATGGATTTGCAAAGTCGTCGACCAATCCCTCATCTTTAGGGAGATGCACTCAGTTCCCTCCCACCCGTAAAAGAACACAGAGAAGCCAAGGGTAAAATGTCGCACAATCTCAATTTTATTTTCATCTCCAACCCAATTTTGGAAAGAATACCAACAAGGCCGTTGAGTAGCTAAAACTACGGATTTTATTTCACCTCATTTTCTTTCCCTTGCCCACCTTCTGGTACAGGTGCTAATGAGCAGTAGAAAGTTAGGAAAAAGGCAGGAGAGGAGAAGAGAAGCCAGGACCTGGTTAGGAAGCTCCTAAACAACCGAGAGTGGCCTTAGCTGTTTAGAATTAGTGGAGCCGAGAGGCAGGAAGCAAGCACACAGTATACTGTTTATGTCACCTTTCTGCTCCCAGGCACCTCTCAGCTTTCACAGGGCAAGAGGAAGCATAGGATTAAAATATAAAACCAAGAGCACAAAAGTTACACGTAACACAATCAGTACAAAGATAACCCATGATATTTCTACACCACCCGAAGGTAAGCGTAACAAACATGGTGCTACAAGAAAAAGTCAAAACAACTGATACGTGCTGAATGGTACAAGCAGCTAGATTTCTTTTAAACATATGAAAATACAACCTTTCTTAACCAAAGCTAGACAGAATATAAAATTGGGTTTGAATACTGCCGCCTTTGAATTCATAGAGGAAGTTATTACCAAATAATGGAAAATAAAATATATTACCATACCGAATTATGAGTTCTTTTGTGATACAGAGAAAATTTTACACAGAGCTTGTTTATCATGAAGCAAAGCAAAATCACCTTATGTACCGATATTTTTCACCTTAGAAACTTATTAAAATTGCTAAATTTGCAAAGCACCAAAAGTGTCTTAACTTTAGGCACTTGATTTTATATTCTATTTACTCTAAGGAAAAGGAAATGGCTTACCTCTATGTACCTTAATAACAAAATTCAGCCCAGGAAAATTTATTAAAATATTAATGTTGGCTGCCTATACACATTTACTACCTCAATACAATGTATCTGCTTGGAAGTTTGTGAACAGTCAACATGAGGTTGTTATATAAGTTTCCAATTTTTCCCTCTGGGTTTTTACCCGCAGGAGCACCATATTAAGGACAGTTGTAATCCAGGTAACTGACATCATCTGCAAGAGAACTAATGAGACCAGGTGCCTGGGGGGGAGGACTGTGATGGAGTCATGTTCAGAGCACTTAAGAAAGGCCAGGTGATTTTAGGCTCCATTCAAAAGAAGAATGACAAAGAAAGGCGGCTGTGTGCCACACTAATTCACTTCTGCCTGCATGAACACGCTCTCCTTTCTTTTGATGACAACTTGCCGTCTGTGTAAAACTTACAATAGTAACGACAATCCCTTATGCTGCCTGATGTTCACTTGGGGAAAGTCAAACAGTAACAAGTGACAAGCCACACCAAGTGAGAAAGGGCGACTGTAACTCCTGTACCTCCGCCGACCTCCTCTCCTGTCCTTGGCTACGCATGAGCAGAGTCTCAGTTCCTGCACCACCTCAGACCTGCAGGCAAATAGTAGGGGGGCGGGGTGGAAGGGAGGACAGGAGATGGGGGGGAAGAGACAACAAACCTACACAATTCACAGTCACTTTGCAAACTCACCTCGGTTCCCCTAACCACCCGAGCCCTTCCGGCTAAGCTCAGACTCACTGGTACACACCTACCTTTCCGTTCCTCAGAAGCCCACATTCTGAAACCAAAGAGGGTTACAGACACCATGCGCGCAGCCGCGGCCCTTTCTCAGGGCAGCGACGCCACGCCTGTTTCATTACCTCTCCTCGAGCTCTTCTAGCCTGTTCTTCACCGTGTGCGCATTGTGGTCCTTGGTGATTTTCTGCAGGAGGTAGAAAGTCTGCTGGAACATCCGCAGCAAGTACTCCTCGAATTCCATAGGCACGCAGTTCTTGGACATGAGTTCATTGATGCAGGACATGGCCAGGACCCCGAGGCGGCCGCGCTCCTGACCCAGCACACAGTTCTGGCTGCTGCCGTTCACTGACGCCATCTTTCGGGCCCGGATGTCGCAGCCAAAACGCGCAAAGTGGAAGATGGTGGTCAGGAGGGATGGGGTGATGCTGGCAGACAGAGGAATCCAACTGAAGAGGTGGGCCAGGCACTCCAGGGCCAGGGAACACACATACTCACTGTCGGCGTCGAGGAGGGGGATGGGCTGACTCAGCAGCTTGGCTGAACTGGGGCTCTGCAGCAGGTTACTGAGCAAGTCACCTGCAAACACAAGAGGCTTCTGAGGCCCGCACGCTCACACCTCTGACAAACCCACCGATGTGACTCTCCAAGCTTTACGATTCAGTAGCACTTCTCACAATTTGGTCCCAGGGACCCCGAGGGGCCCCAAGACCCTTCCGGGAGTTCACAAAGTCAAAACTGTGTTTTGTTTTGTTTTAAGACTACCATAATGCTATTTCCTTTCTCACTGTTACTAGCTTACAAAATGGAGCGTTCCAGAGGCTACGTGCCATGTGCTACCCAACAGAGAGAAAGCCACAAGCTCTTCCATTAAACCACCTATTACAGAGATCTGCAAAGATGTGAAATAATGTCGCTCTTGTCAGTAAACGTTTTCATTTGCTTTGGAAAAGTTATTTTTCATTAAAATATGCTTATAGATAATGAGCTCATCGCAGTTATTTTTAAATGAGTAAATATTTGTAAGTTTCCTCAGTTTTAATACCAGTAACTCACGAGAGTTTCTGAAGACCTCAATGATTTATTTTTTATTTTTTTATTTTTTTAGGGGGGCGCAGCTCACAGTGGCCCATGCGGGAATCAAACCAGTAACCTTGGTGTTATTAGCACCGCGCTCTAACCAACTGAGCTACCCGGCAGCCCCTCAATGATTTTTATTTAAGAGGAAAGGAGTCCTGGGTGATGGAGGTCAAAAGGTACAAACATCTGGCTACAAGCTGCGTACGTCCTGGCAATGGCAGGTCCAGCACCGTGAGTATCGCCAACAACCTACCTGAAAGCTGCTGAGAGAGTAGATCTTAAAAGTTCTCATCACGAGAGAAAAAATGGGTAGCCTTGTGTGGTGACGGATGTTAACTAGACTTGTTGTGGTGATCATTTCACGATATACACATGTATCAATCAAATCATTATGTTGTACATCTACAACTATAAATGAACACCGTGCTACATGCCAATCATACTCAAGTTTTTAAAAAGAATAGAGGAGTCCAGAGACCAAAAATTTAAGAACTACTTGCTGGGCTAGACAAGGTGCGGTGTGTGGGCCTGTGCCACCGGCACCACCGTGGGCTCGTCAGAAACACAAATTATCAGACCCCATCCCCCCCACACCTACTGAAGTGGAACCACGAGGGACAGGCCCAGGAATCTGCATTTTCACAAGCTCTCTGGGAGATTCTTAAGCTTGCTTAGTTTTTGAGAAGCACTGGACAAGGAAATTATGTCAAATGAAATGGGGGGGAGACTATAAAATGATTTCAGAAAACACAAAACGAGAAAAATATTCAAAACTATAACAAGGAGAAAATTTTCCTGAAGATGTGACTATACAAAATAAAAGGACTTACTCAAAAATTGATAAAGAGTAAGGAAGAAATGTAGGCAGAAAAAGCATATATACAACAGAGAAAACGCTAATTTCAGACTCCACAGAAACCTTCAAAGTCAGAAAACAGTGGTGCAGTGTCTCCAAGTTCTAGGGCAAAAAATGACTTAACCCAAAGCTCTACTATGAGTATAAAGGAAGGTGACATTTCCTCCAAATGTGCAAAAACTCAGATAACATTGCTCACAAATGCTTGAGGAGGATACTGAACAATGAAACCATGCAAATAAAGCGATAAACAAAAGAATTAAGGAATGGAGCAGCTGTGGAAAGGGACTAATGCAAGCACTAAATTAAATACAGAATCGAGACCAAACAAACATAGGAATTCTAGAAGGGTGTGCTAACTTTCTCATCTTTCACAAGCAAGACGTCTCTAAATACACGGTCTACAACTAAAACATGTAGTAAGAAACTGGCTTTCATCATCTTTTTTTCTTAACCTTAGAGGTTAATATTCTTTGTGGAAAAAGCATCTCAAGGTCAGCAATAACTTCCATTTAATACCTTCTGTTAAATTCAAATAAAACTAAAAGGTTTTTATTCAAAATAAAAACATATGATACAATGCCATTTTATCTTTGCATCCAGTTTTCTCTCTTACCTACATCTGTGTAGAGAGCGATGTCTGGAATGACATTATTTTGTATGGTTGAACACTGGGTAAATTTTTATTTTATTTTGTACCTTAACAATTCTCAAATGTTTGAGGTCTCAGAACCCCTTTAAGGCTCTAAAAAATTATTGAGGACACCAAACAGCTTTTGTGTATGCAGGCTGTTTCTACTGATATTTGTCATATTTGAAATTAAAACTGAGTTTTCATTTCAATCATTTAACAACAAACCTATTACATGTTAGCATAAATAACATTTTTAAATGAAAAGGCTATAATTTGCTCTCCCCAAATTAGTGAGAAGAGTAGCACAGTTTTCCCATTTCTGGACATCTCTTAAATGTCTGGCTGAAAAGAAGACAGGCTGATTCTCTCATCTGCTTCTGCATTCAATCTGTTGCAATATGTTATTTTCATTGAAGTATATGAAGAAAACCCAGCTTCACCTAGATATACGACTGGGGAAAAAAAGTGTTTTAGTGGCTTTTCCAGATAACTGTAGCTATTGTTTAACATAATATTAAAATTGGACACGTAGTAATTTCTTAAAAGTTAACTGCTATTCGGTATACTCATGAGAGGATGAGAATAAAAACAACAAACAATGTCTTACTATTTTTATGAACACCTGTGTGACCTTTGGGACCCCTGAAAGGGTGTGGGGGACCACCAGGGGCCCCCAGACCTACTGAGAACTGCTGCTTTACACTGAAGCAGGATGAATAAGAACAAATCAGTTCATCTTTCTCAACTTCAATCTTCTCAGCCATTAAAATGAGGAGTTTGTGACTTATTAACACAGAGATTAATTTCCATTGTTAGAAACAGATTAAAAGGTGTCCCTTGGCATTTTATCTAGAAGAATGTTTGCTGGTTTCTGTGGTGAAAAGGGCGCATGGAATGCCTGACGAGACTCATCACCTCAGCGACCCGAGCTGATGACCAGAAAACTTGGCGTCACAGTATAATGTTCAAGCAGGGTCTGCAAACGTTCCACTCTGTTAGCCACTGGACTAATACTGTTGATTTTTGGAATCGCTGTGGTGGCTTTCCACTTGAATCATACTTTCTCTCTTCCAGTGACACCAACTGTTTCTGGTATTACTTTGTTCGTCATCCGGGGATTGGTGGCCGTTAAAAAAAAGATGCCGGAGTGAGCGGAAACCTCCACTAGGCAACTGGCATTCGTGGGGTGTATACCTACCCAGGACCAAGCTGAGGTTTCAGCAATGGAGGAACCGACAGACGCCGCCTCATTTGATCTTACACAAAAACCAGACATCTTTGGGCCCTCGGAACCTTGTAAAAGTCTCTTGAACGTTTTTAAATAGAAATAAACTCTGGCTTTAAAAACAAAAACCAGAAACGTCTGAACTCGTTGGCTCAGAAGAATTTTCCAGGACGGGACTGCTGAAGGAAAACTGATGACAGTAACACAGGGCTGTTATCATGTGCCGGGCGCTGGCCCGAGCACCTGACACACACATGCTGACTTCGGGCGCACAGCTCTGACGTGGGTCCTATCACGACCTGCATTTATGGGTGGTCAGAACAACTGACACAGACAGACAAGGCATCCCCCGCGTTCCTCAGCTGGTCAGAGGAGAGCTGAAATAAACCCCAAACCGACAACTCCTCCCGAGAAGGCGGGTCTTTTGGAAAGATTACGCAACCAGGAAAAATGGTCAGTAAGAAAGCTCAGATGCAGATCGAGGAAAAGATGGATGGTCTAACGTCACCCGTAAAACGGCACGTGGACACTGTGACCGCAACTACTGGACAGTATCAGGCAAAGGTAGAAATTACTGAAGTGGATAGGATGACCTATCATTTTTATCCCCTCAAAACAAGAATGTTTTAACGTTGTTTCTCAATAAAAGTGATTTTACTCTACTTTAAATGTTTCGAGATATTTTTGTAGATTACAGAAGAGTTTTTCTAAAACTGTGTTCTAATCAAAGTAGAAGCGATCACCACACCAGACTCTGCTTCATGCTTCATGCTGGAGCATTTCCAATGCAAACCTGAGAGAGCTTTAACCAGCTACCTGTGTCAGAGGGCACCTGGTGAGTGGGTGACGTCATGCTCCCTGACCTGGGCCAGCCCTGGCAGCTACACGCACCCATGCCCCAGGAGGCGAGAGGGCGACTCCGGGGCATTTCCTGACCTGGGAGCAACCCGGACATGTGGTTGCAACACCTATAATGGGCGTTCGTGCAAAGATCCCCTCGGCTCTTTTACTTTTCTGAATTACTGAAATTTTCTGTGTTCTCTTCAGTTCTACATTTACTAACTCAGAGTTTCCCAACCTCAGTCCTACTGACGTTTAAGGCTGGTTAGGCCCTGCTGTTCTGTGCACTGTAGCGTATTTAGCAGTGGCCCCAGGCCTCTCCTCTAGATGCTGGAACCCAGGGGGCACGTTCTCCTCTAGATGCTGGAACCCAGGGGGCACGTTCTCCTCTAGATGCTGGAACCCAAAGAATCCCTCCGCATTGCCACACACTCTCTGAGGGCGAAATCGCCCCAGGTGAGAAGCACTGACCTAACTGCAGCCTCACTCAGCCCAGTAAAATGGGAGGGAGTATTCAAGGCACCTGCAGGTGGAGAAAACAGGATGACAGGAGTTGGGAGTGACTGTCCCAAGTCCCACCTTTCTCTAAGGAGCTTACAAAGGAACACGAGAAAAGATTTGCAAATGCACAAAGGTATGCAATTTGCAAAGAGTTTGGGGAAAAACCAGAAGGTGTCAATTGGTCTCCATCAATCCGAACTCTCTGCACCCTGAAAAATCTCCCATCACCACTGCACACACAGACCTATAACTGCAACGACATGCCTGGGGGACAAGAAATTTTTACTGCAGAACAATGAAAACTAACTCAGAATTGCAGGATTTACAGAATTTCATTTCGTCCATCTGTCTAAGCAAAGAGAAGACCAGAGGAGACTAATTCAGAGGGCTGAGGCTGCGCAGATGACAGCAACAGCTGCAGCAGGCACAGGACACAGCCATGTCGTCCCTCATTTCATCCTCAGAGGACAGCTGAGGACATCACAGTGAGAGAAGGCACAGAGTGAGGGGCAGAGCAGGGACTCCAAAGCAGGGGGAGGGGAGGCCACCAGAAGCGGTGACCGTGACCAGGAAAGCCACCTTAGGACAAAGACAGGGCAGCCAAGTAGCATGATGGGCTCGCATCCCTGTTCCACCCTTTACTGGCGATGGGACCTCTGGCCAGTTGCTTACTCCCCACCAGCCCCAGCTTCCTTGTTGGTAAGCGAGACATAAAACCATCATCTCCTTCACAGGACTCTGGCCTAGTGAGGGGAATGTAGGCGCGATAAGGCAACAATTTGGGGAACTAGTCTGAGAAAGCAACCACACACACCCTTCAAGACTTTTTCTGTACCGACCGTTAAGAGTAGTTGCTGCAGGAACTAGTCCCTGAGTTTTATTCTTTGAAAGTGATCAGACGGAACTCGGCTGAGAAAGGAGACGGAAGGCCCACAGGCCTGTGTGACGGGGCGCTGCCCAGAGATTTGGGCAGAGAAGTGAGAGCCGGCAGGACCTGCTGAGGGCGGGTGTTCAGGAATTATTATACTTGGTTACTCATGGGGCCCTACGATTTCTCAGAATGAATTTCTTCCATAAAACTAAGCTTACGATCAAGAAAGTAAAACAATTCTCTAGAAATTTTACGCTTAACTTGGTGTCTTAAGTTCACAAAAGCTGTTGAGCAAAAGCATCAAAACAAACGTTGATTAAATCATCAGTGCTGTCCAAATAATGAAGCAAGATCTGATGACTTCACTTGTAACTGTCACAGAGAGAAAAAGGCATAACAAGTGAGTGTGCAATTCTGTTTTTTAAAGGGGAAGTGTTACCAGCTTAAAAGCTGACTTAACTCCCCAGGCCACCGCCACCCCCCATCTCAATTTATTTTGTTTTTCTCAAATACTAAAATTCAAGACTTCAAAAGTTTTGCAGAGTGTCTAAGAGGCAATTCTCAAGAAGCAAGCTCCATATTTTTAGGTTTTATTCATGTGGAAGTGTCAAATTAATTCTTATTTTATTTCACCTAACCTCATAAACAAAACCTAGACAACACATGAAAGAGCAAGCATGCATTTTGATTTGTATTATTTGATATTCCCAAACTGTCCTCCAGGAAAAAAAACATCTATCAAAGTATAAACTGAGTGATTAGCTCAGAACATGTACCTGAATGAAGCCAACTAGAACACACAGCTTTTAGTAGCAGAGAATCATCCCAGAAAAGCACATTTCACTGGAGTAAACTGCAGCTAACTTAAGCTGGATGCTAAGTTAGTGTTCAACTAGCTCAAAACAAATCAAATTAAAAAAAACACAAATCAAATTCAAAAAAAAACAAAACAATGGCTCTTTGCAAACTATTATTTAAATAAAATGACACATTTAATATCAGCCAAACTACAGGAAATTTCAAGGGGTACATTCATAAAATCAATTTCTACGTCATTTACAATTTTTTCTTTAATCATTCAAATATTGCAAAATATAAATCTCTAAGTCACCTCGAATATCCACCTTGAAAATGAAGGTTTGCCACCAAGCACAAAGTTCAATTTCTTGTAGGCTTTTAATATATACTGGACCTCTGTAATAGTTTTTAGTCCAAGAAGTATGACAAATGACTCTAGTAGTTTTTATTCCAAGTTTGATAAGTGGAATTTGGAATGAATATATATACTATGAGCAGTCCCCAAAACTTCACAGATTTTCAATTCTCCAGTAACTGCAAGAATTTCCATCTCCACATATTAACAACAGGCTATATGAAACAGCTTGGGCTGAGAGATGTCTGATTTCAACAGCCCGTTTCCTTGGGGTAAAGGAGAAAGATGTGGAAATATTTCTCATCAGCCATATCAACCTTTACAGTAGAGGAAGAAGTATGTGCCAATTCACGGGACGTACTCTACTTAAAAAGCATGTGTGATCAGTTAGTGTAAACAGAAGCATTTAGAAACTAAAAGTTCATGCTCAGACACAATTTCCCCTTTCCGTCCATCCTTGAAAGTAGCCATTTTTAGGTGAACTGCACTCTGACTTCTGAAACCAATATTAATATAACAGTGGGCAGTAACTTGCCACCAGTGAACTATTTAATGACTGCTGCAAATACACCCATTCTTTATCAAATTATTCTGGGCTGATGGAGACTGCATACTGGTTTTCAATCCATCCCAGCCAACAGGACATTGCCCTGAGCCCAGTGGGGAAGAAAGCACCCCCACGTTCCCCTGTCCCCTCCTGCAAGCTGCATAACAGCAAAGCAGACCTGTCAAGCCCACAGGCTCATACCAACTTCAGCATGAAAACTGAGAAAAAGAGGAAAACAAACCAGGAGGGTCAGCAGGAAGTGGATGACAGGTGCCACCTTCCCAATGGGCAAGGAAGAAACAAATTATGTTGTTCAAAATATTCTATCAGACAGCACTAGGGCTTACGAGGAACTAAGAAAGTTAGCTGCTCAGAAAACAGGGGCAAGAGGACCAAAAATAGATTAAGGAAGAATCGGTGTCTGGCATAAATGAGCAACTGCTGTCTTGCTGGGACCCTCAACTGCACATAAAAGGGGAAACACATGTGTGGGGGTGGGTGGGGGTGGGGGGTGGACCATACCACTTTCTCCTGAGGTCGGGGATGGTGGTGGGGTGGCGGCAGTAACGCTGTGCTTATCCCAGACGGTCTCCAAGATACCTACACCGAGAAGGAGAAACCACGTTTAAGAAAGAAATCAAGTCCAACATGTAAGGCAGATTTAGAAAGTCAATTCACTGCTGCCTCTGAGCAAACATCAGCGTCTGAACATCCCTCCCTGAACCGCACGTCTAACTGCTTCTTAGATACTCAAAACTCAGTGCATCCTCCCCACAAGTGTGCGACGAACCCCGAGGCAGGTTCCTCATGTAAACAGCACCACCCCACAATCCAGGCCTTCCCCCCACCCCACACACAAGGCTTCACCATGCTGAACAGTTTGCTGCTCATTCCACGTGTCCTTCTCGTTCTCAACCTCTGACCTGCTCTCCTTCCTCTGAACCCCAACCTGACGTTCACACTTGTCAGGCCCTCAGAATGCCATTCTGCTGTCACCTCCTCCAGGAAGTCTTGCTGGTTAGGTTTTACCTATCCATAAAACTGTGACTTTTCACACACTGGTTTAAACTATCTTTCTCCCGCACTAGAGCAGACATTACTAGAGGGCAGACACTGTTTTATTCCTCTTCGTATCTCCTTACAGAACTTGGCACCTAAGATAATCATAACAGCTTTTAAAGATATTTTGTTCTCAAAATATTTAATAGTATATCATGGATAAACCTTGAAAATAGCATGTTAAGTAAAAGACGCCAGACACGAAAGTTCACATACTGTATGACTCCACTTTTATGAAACATCCAAATAGGAAAATCCAGAGACAGATAATAGATTAATAGTTGCTAGGGGTTGTGGGGGGCACTGAAAATGTTCTGGAATTAAATAGTGTGACAGTTGCACAACCTTGTGAATATTAAAAACCACTGAGTTGTTACACTTTTAAGTGGTGTATTTTATGATATGTAAATTATATCTCAGTTTAGAACAATTTTATGTTCGCACAGTAGAACAGAGAGATATCAGACACAGTCCCCTCCTAACTAGAAATGTAACCGCCATCCAGTTGGGGATGTCGGTAAGTGCTCGGACTGAATAAATGCTCGGATTGAGTAAATGCTCTGAGAGTTGGGTTTGCCCCTGGGGATCCAGGGAAGGACGGGGGCAAACGACACGACTGCTTTCAATCAAGCGTCTCACAGCCCGTGAAGTGCTCACCACATGCCAAGCACATACAAAAGGAAAAAGCTCCTACGCGTCCTGGAAGAGCCCTGGCAGGGGAGCTGGAGATGAGGACACCTCCTCCGAGCAGCCCCGGCTCCCGGTGCCTCCGGGGCCCCGGCTGGCACCCTCTGTGCCTCCCAACAAGCCAGCCACACGGCAGCGGCAGCACAGCGGTCACGGCCCCATGATTCAGGATACTCGCTCCTCTCTCTTCCTACCTCACGGACTTGTTCTGTGGTTTGCTTTCTGTTTATTCTTCCTCTTCACACATTGTCATGGGCGCCCATGACACAAACAGGATGATAGAGAAAACGCTACAACCTAGCGCAGGGCGCCGGTTCCACACCCCGCTTCATTGCCCTGCACAGGATCTGAAATGTTCCTATCTTCCTCCTCCTCCACCTTCTTCTGATCTTAAATTCCAATCACTCCAAATACAGCTTCCTTAGATGCAGGTATCAGCATTTCAATCACATTCCTATGACCCAGTCCAGACCTCCTTCAGCACAGCAATAGCGAGGACCAATGAATGGAAGTCTGACTTATCAGGAAAGCCAGTCACAAACACGTCAGAGGTCCTGCCACGCGCTGGGCTAGTGCTGGGAACACGCAGCGCATTCTTCCTGTTTCCACGCTCAGGCTAGGAGACAGCGCCAGGCGCCGGGTGTCTGCAGGCCACGGCTGCGCACCGCCCACTGCTCACCTGTCAGGAGCCCGAGCACCGTCTGCACCTGGTCCAGCAGCAGCTTCCGCAGCTCCTCCTTGCGAGCCACGCTGAGGTCCTCGCGGGGACAGGCCAGCTCTTCGGAAGTAGTCTTCAACATGATCAGCCCGAGGGGGGTGGTCACAGGGGACTGGATCAACTGCCGAGAAAACACAAGTTGTGAGCAGGCCATTTTAGCCGCTGAGAGGCAAAGAGGACTGAGTCACAGTAAACCTGCCAGTACCTCTGGGTGCTTAATCTCACAGGAACCAGTTACACCCATCAACGCTTGTGAAAAATGACTTAACAGCACATTTACGTACCTTATCTAACCATTCAAAATATATTCTCATCTTATTTTAAAGACAAAATGCTAACACCATGAACTTAAAAAAAGACAAGAAAACAATGCTCTTTTACACCTAACGTGGCAATTTTTATACACGTCCAGATTCCCAAAAGAGCCTGGGTTACTTTGCCCCGATTAATGTATTACTGATTAAGATATGTATAAACCAATTTGTGTTATCTTTTCAACATTCAGGTGTTGAAAATCAACTTTACATTTCTAAACTTTGCATGCTTGTAAGTTCAAGAGTAAACATGTGGCAGGGCAGAAACATATATACCGTGTTTCCCCGAAAATAAGACCTCACTGGACCATCGGCTCTAATGCGTCTTTTGGAGCCAAAATTAATATGAGACCCGGTCTTATTTTACTATAACACCTGGTCTTTATGACATGATATGATATGGTATGATATAAGACCAGGTCTCATATTAATTTTGGCTCCAAAAGACACATTAGAGCCGATGGCCCGGCCAGGTCTTATTTTTGGGGAAACACAGTACACATCATTAAACTGTGACTAAGGTTATGATTCTGCAAATACCTATGCAGCAAATTAAGTAACTTTTTCTAGCACCTGCAATATCCACTATACCATAAGAAAGTTTCCTTCAACGAAAGACAGAAAAAAGGTACACCTTCGACAGCATAACACTACTTACTATATCTTAGATCTAATCAATTTCAGAAAAATTCAAAGCATCACTACTGCATTTATTTTTCAGTTTCCAGAAATGGTCAAAGTAAGCACATTGCCACTAAAATTCTCTGTTGAGTTACATGCTACAAGCTATAAGAGAGCAAACAATTTAAGGAACGCTTGACCATTTTCTTAAATCATAATTAACTCTAAATGTAGTTCATTCTCTGATACAAATAAAATTTTTATGTACTCAATCTACAAAATGAAAGCCTTAGGGAAGAGGGGGACACCAGGCATTGAACCCAGATAGAATGTACATTCCCCACTTCAAGAAATACAAGGCACTTTCCTTCCCCTTGAAAACAATTCTTCCCATTGCAGGCCAAGGAAAAGTCCTTCCCCAAAAAGTAGGAAAAGTACTCAAATAATGACAACTTAGGATAAATTCTTCTGCCCTCAGAAGCAGCATGAGGTAAAACCTGCAGAAATGACTGGCATGTTACAAAGGCTCTGGGTGGGTAAGTAACAGAAGGAAACGAGGCTTGGGTGGTGAGCCTGCAATAGAGAGTGCGAATGGCGAGTTATTAATATAATGTCCACCTGAAATGTATATGGTGTTGACCAACACGACTGCCATGTTAAAAATGCTCTCTATGAAATCAGTTCTTTAGAACGCTAATAAAACTTCAAGTCCATCCTCCACAAGTTTTCTCTTCATTTTCTACAAGTTTGGACTATTTCTAACACCAACTTAAATTCAGGTAATGCAGAAGGGGAGGACAGGAAACCCTCACCTAACAGTGTTTCTTTCCATAACAAAGTGGAACTGACCCTTCCCAGGCTCCTCTATCTGCAGACCTTTGGCTTATCTGCCTGTACTTTGTAAGATTTCCGTTACTTCCTCCCTCCTTTCACTTCTTTCCTTCTCTGTCTACCGCTTGTGTCTAAGCCCCCAACTTTACTCTCTCATCTGGAATAACTCGTCCTACCAAATATTCCATTTGGCAATACACTTCCCTGTAGATATGAAATGCTCTGTGCTCCCCAGAAATAAATTCCCGCAGTATGGGAAATGTATCTTAAAGCCCTCCTCTTTCATCCTTTGAGAGAAGGGGAGACAGTCGGGCAGGAAACAGGCTGAAACCGAAAGTCATTCGTTACTTGAAAGAACAGCCTGCTAAACGTGTAATTCTACTTCTCACTAGCTTGTGTCCAGAAGCTTTTTATTACAACAGTGTTTCCCTTTACCATCTTCACATATGTAACTTAAGCTCAGGACACAGGTGACCTCTGCAACTTACTTTAACAGAGAATAAGCACCTTTCAGTTGAAGATCAAGTTCAGCTCTTAGCGTGAGCTTCTGAAAAGGTACAATTTTTATTACAGCACCAACCAGAGAAGCAAAGGCAATTCTTTCCTATGCTGCTTGCTGCTTGTCCTTTAGTCACCTGGCCCTGCTTACAGTATGACTACAGGCCTTTAATCTGGCCCCGCACACAGTGTGACTACAGGTCCAGCTCGGCAGACTCCAGACAGCTGTGGTGTGCGTGTGAGTGCACAGGGGGTGAGGAGGTTGGGGGCAGGTCAGTTTTGACTTCAACCACTTCTGCAAGTATCTTTCTGGGACCCTAACTCAACTCCTCTCTGCCTGGTATGGTGGTTGCCACAATTATGGCATAAATCGTATAGATAACCCCAGACAAATGTTAAGAC
Source organism: Rhinolophus sinicus (assembly GCF_036562045.2). Classification (NCBI taxonomy): domain Eukaryota; kingdom Metazoa; phylum Chordata; class Mammalia; order Chiroptera; family Rhinolophidae; genus Rhinolophus; species Rhinolophus sinicus. Next base: position 17,050,323 of record NC_133767.1, read on the forward strand.
TTAAAAATTAGAAAAAGAAATTAAAAACTATCACCCTAGACTACAAGCAGACCAGATGGAAATGAGCGAATAAAACTTTTCAGATGGTTTAACCAAGGGACCGTATTCCAGAACCGGTTTGGTCTTGTTTACCAACACCTGAAGAAAAGGTTCACTTTGTCGTCATTATCTGAAACATCAGCAATTGAAAACCAACCATTCTTGACTTTCATACCCCTGGCTGGTTCTGGACACATAAGCAGCAGAGAATAACAACACGACTGGAAAGGATTTTAAAGCTTACCTAGTCCATCCTCTCATTTCACAAGGCGGAAATGGAGGCTCCGCCACACGGCGGCCAGACTTGCTAAATCCAAACATGCTCTGGGACAAAATGGACCAGACCCCAACCCGCTGCCTGTCAGTGCAGCGCTCTTTCCGCTGCGGGGGTTTCACAGCCGTGAAGGCTGCAGGAGGTGACAGGAGGCGCGTGTGAAGGGGCGGAAAGACTGAAGCAGCAGCGGACAGTGGAGGACAACTAGCCTTTTTAAACCTCCACGACCACGTCACCCAAAAGCGCTCTTCCAAATGCCCGTTTATCATCATTAATTACACATAGGGTTTCCAGGCGGAAATTCCTGCCCGTTCTCAGGAGTTTTTCTCCGCTTTCCCGGTGCCAAATCCCGAGATATAAACTGTTTTCTGTTCTCCACGATGCATCGTTTCAACAAGGTGATGGCCGATACTGCCAACCACCTGGGTTCAAGAAGCCGATTTTCCTGATTTCCCAACCAAATTTTCTCAGGATTCAGGAACGGAAAAACAAAAAAAAATTCCCAAGAACAGGCGGGAATTCCCGCCCGGAAACCCTAATATACGTCATGGGTGGACGGAAACAGCTTCCCTGAAGGGACTGAGCCCGGCTCCTTCTCTCGGCCTCCGTCTGGCAGGACACTGGCCGCCAGGCTCACGTCCCACCGCTGCCTGCACAGGACATGCCCACAAATGAAGTCACTAGGCCTCCAGCCCTCTGGGCCTTTCCATCTCCACCAGACTTACTGGCTCCCTCCCAGCAAGCCCTGGAGTTACCACAGCTGTCCTCAACGTGGCGTGGGGGTAAGGGAGCCACAGGGAACCCGCAAAGCCACTCACCTCAGACCTGCCACTCCGGGCTCCGCACCCTCCCTCAGGTTCCTGGCACGTGTTCTGTTCTCTCCGCCTCAAACACTGTTCCCCTGGGTACCCACCCACGTGGCTCCCTCCATCACTTCCACTCTGGCTTCTGCTCAAACGTCTGCTTCTCAGAAAAGCCATCCAGGATCACCCCATCAAGTGACACCCTGATAGTCCCCTTCTCCTTACTCCAAATTTAGTTTTCATCATTCTCCTTTAATTACCTGCGAGTATTTACTTGCTCACTGTCTACTGATGCCTCCCCCTTGAGATTTCAAGCTCTGTGAAGACTGGATACTGGATAGTTGTTCGTTACTATAAACTTACCACACACTTAGTTATTAGCACACGGCTGATATTCAACAAACAGTTTACTGAACAAATGCATGAATCTCGTTTACAAGATCAATTCAGTAAAACTCTACATAAGTGAGCAAACAAACAAAACAAAACTGAATGAAGAATTTGTGGGCTATTTTGAGCAGCAATCTGAGAGAAGCAATATTGATGCTAAATTTTTTTTAATTGCTGCGTCATTCAAATGGTTTGTAGCAAAAGCAGGCAGAATATCAGAAAATGGTATTATTCTGGAAAATCCTGAACCTACTACAGTCACTGACATCATAACCCATTATTTTTATTTCTATAAACTGTGCGGTAACATCCATTTCCTGAACACCCAAGATTGTCTCAATAGTGTGATGTTTCCAGCACTATCACATGATTCAAAGAGCATCACCTGCCTCTGAGCTTTCAGGTCACACCTATTCCATCCAGGTCATACCTATTCCAGGTCACACCTATTCCACCCAGGTCACACCTATTCCAGGTCACACCTATTCCACCCAGGTCACACCTATTCCACCCAAGTCACACTTATTCCAGATCACACCTATTCCACCCAGGTCACACCTATTCCAGGTCACACCTATTCCACCCAGGTCACACCTATTCCACCCAGGTCACACCTATTCCACCCAGGTCACACCTATTCCACCCAGGTCACACCTATTCCACCCAGGTCACACCTATTCCACCCAGGTCACACCTATTCCACCCAGGTCACACCTATTCCAGGTCACACCTACTCCAGGCCCCACCTGTTCCCTGATGACTTCCAAATCCTGACCTGCATGTAGTCATACCTCTTTCCTGAACCTCAGATCCACATTTCCGAATGTCTTACTAGATACACACAGACGGAAATACAAATCCTAAATGCATTTTCTGCCAAACGGAACTCATCATCTATGAAAATCCAGTCCTTCTTTCTTCATCCCAGGCCTGGAAAACCTGCTCTCTCAGCCAGACACTAGAAGGCATCCAGAGTGCTCGCTCCCTCGTCCCGGCCGCCTGGTCTGACCAAAGCGCCTGGTCTCCACCGCTGGCCGAGGTACAGGGCAGCCTTCCTGGCCGCCTTCACTCCAGCCGCATCCCTCTTGATGCAGACTCCACAGTACTGCTAACATTGCCCTTGCATCGTAAAAGGGGGCATGCTTCCTCTCTTCTGCAGACTGTTCATTAGCTCACGAGGAAAGACTACAGTTTACACACTGAAGCCCCGTAGGAGCCAGGCCCTTCCCCGCCCGGCCTGTGCCCATCAATCCAGCCTCTGACCGCTCCAGCACCGCTCATCTCATGACCGACACCATGGAAACCGTCACAGCTCCGAGTCTAAATGCTTGGCACCACCGCACTTGACACCTACCCCACCACAGTGATTGCCAGTGTTGGATAATCACTGTTTGCACAGCTATCTCCCCACTACACTGTGACTACCGAAGCCCTGTAAGCCAACACCTGGCCAACACCTGGCACAGCACCAAAGAGGCGTTCAAATATTTGCTGAACAAAATTTCACAAGAGGTCAACAAAGCGATTGGGTTTCCCCCGCCCTTTCTCCACCGCACAAAGGTACAACATGTCATTGCAACAACATGGATGGGCCTGGAGGATATTACGCTAAGTGAAGTAAGTCAGACTGAGAAAGACAAATACCACATGACCTCACTTATACGTGGAATCTAAAGAACAGAATAAACAAGCAAACAAACAGAAACAGATGCACAGACACAGAGAACAAACCGATGATTGCTAGATGGGAGGGGGTTGGGGGATGGGTGGGAAGGTGAAGGGATTAGAAAGTAAGTTGGTCGTCACAAAATAGTCACGGGGATGTGAAATACAGCGTGGGGAATACAGCGTGGGGATCACGTTGTAAAGGTTGTATGGGGTGGCAGACGGGTACTGCGCTTCTCGGGGGATCACTTCACAGAGTATGTAGATGCCTGACCACTGTGCTGTACCCCTGAAGCTGATGCAGAATAATACTGAATGTCAACTATAATTAAACATATATATATGTATAGTCACGGGATGTAAAGCACAGCATAGGGAATATAGCCAATGGTATTGTAACAGCTATGTACAGTGTCAGATGGGTGGTAGACTTGGTGGGGTCATCTATCACTTTGTGAGGGGTGTAAATGTCTAATCACTATGTTGTTCTGTACACCTGAAACTAATAATAAAATTAAATTTAAAAAAATATTTAAAACAAAGAGAGACAACATGTCTCAAGAATACAAAGCGAATCTATCCTGTATCGACCTTATTACCGCAGTTCCAAACAGCTAACCTTAAAACGCCTCTTCAGGACGAGAAAATAATCACTTGCACAAAGCAACGATTTACAAGATGGAGTTTCCGTAGCATAGCCTTACCTGTAAAATGTTAGTAAAGAAGTCATGGTAGAACATGGGCCAGTCCTGACGGCCAATGTCGACGATGACTTTGCAGAGCTTGTTCCGGATAAAGTACGGTAAGGTTTTGTGGTGAGCCAGGAGGAGTTTGGGTAGGCAGCTACGAATTTCCATCTTATCCTGAGATGGCACCCCAAGCCACATTTTATTGATCAGATTCTGCAAAATACATACACACCTTTTAAGTTAGCAATCTATACACAAAAAGAACTGGTTTCATCCAGTTGTAGCTGTATCATCTTACATAAGAAACCCTGATCTTAAACAAAGGTTTGGGGCAATTTGGCAATCAAAGTAATAAAAATATTCAAGTCTTATGAGCTACAATCCCACTCCTAGGAAGAGCTGCTAAAAAATTTAATGGAAACAAAAAGCTGTATGGGCAAAAACTATTTATTATACCACCGTCGCTAAAGGTCCCCCAAAAAGTAATCTGAAACAACTTTAACATTCAAAAACAGCAGAACAGCTTGGTGTTGAGTGGTATTAATACAACCGCTTATGGGAATGTAATAGGAAGGTTAAGTTGGGGGAAAAAATGCAGAACACAAAAGGCCATGAGAAATATGATTGCTATAATTAGGCATTTTTTTTAAGTACGCATAGGAAGACAAAAATGGGAAGAGAGTGCATAAAAATGAAAATTTTTGTGGTTGGGATGATGGTCAGGGCATTCGCCTTCCTTCCAAACTGTTTTTCTTTCACTATCTTTCTTTTTCAAATGAGAACATGAAAGGAAAAGCTATATGCCACCACGAAGGACCTGCCTGCCTAACGCCACCTTACCTTGCTGGTGTCGCACATGAAAGGGGGCCCAGAACACCAGACATCTCAACCCAGGCAGCATGCGGAGAAGCCCCTGAGCTGAGGTACCACTGTTTCCCAGCCATCACTACATCAAAGCTATAGCCCAGTGCCAATGACGTGGCTGTGTGACTAGGAAATACTTTTCAGGACGGGGTAAAATGGTCTGACGACTTACCTCAAACACCGTCAAACTGTACATCATTACATAGTCATTCCTAGTGCTGGAGAGAAAATACAGGCAGAACCTCCAGGCTCCTACTTGCTGGGCAAAGTTATTAAGAAGCTCCTCTGGAAAAGTTAAATGGCAACAAAAGAAGGCTATGAACATACATGCAATGAATCCAAGGCCGGGCCGTCTTATTATTTTCTAATCTCGCCTCTCTTCATATACGTATGCAAATGAGGTCAGGACCAACTACAAACCCGAGCTGACGCTTCAGCACGAAAGGACAGGCCAGACTTTATTGTCCCGACTCTGGGCGACCATAAACACTGACAGTGTATTCAGCCATTGGAAAGCCAGTGGCTTCTAGAGACACTTTTATAGGCAGAAAAACATTCATTGTTCAAGTTCTTACTTAACCTAACTCATGGATAGACCATGATAAGAGTATCATTTCACCTTATAAATGGCTAATTGTTAACTTGTTTCCTCGGGGGTAGAAGCTGTATCTCCTCACCACTCACTCTGTACACACACACACACACACACACACACACACACAGACGATGGCTTGAGAAATAGGAAAAGTTTAAAACTAACCTTATAAGTAAAGGATAGGAAAAAGGCAAGAATATTCAAGAAGGCTAATCCTCTTCACTTGGGTTGGTTTCATTTTTAACTACCGCCCGAAAAGGAGGACGAGCAGCCATCATGGGAGCTGCCAGGAGCTGCCCTGTCCACATAAATCCGTTAGAAACGGTATTCCTCGTCCCTCGGGCTGCTGGCAGCACCCACGAAACCGCAGCCAGCCAGCATTACGAGACTGCCACCACACAGTGGGCACACTGCCCCTTGTCACCTTAACCTGCCGCACTGGTCATGAAACGCAACAGAAAAGGGGGGACCACAAGGGCAACAGCCTGAGAGAGTGTAGGAGGCCCTGGCAAAGTGGGCGGCATGGCCTGTTCTGATCCTGCAGTCTGCCCCACTGGGCACCCCCAGGAAGCCGACGGCCTGTCTATAAGGAAGGAAGTTTCTATGAATCCCAGAGGTGAAGTCAAACTGGAGAGAATGAGCTCTGGCCGGAACTGAGGAACCGGGCTCTGTTCTAGACGTTGCCGCGAACTCGCTGAGTCTGGTCCCAAGTGAACCACTGCTGCCCTTCGATGTGTCAGCTTCCTTCACTGCTGCAATGACCTTGGGGTCTCCTGGGGCTCCCCACTAACAGCCCTATCTCTAGAGCACTAATAACACACCTCTGGTGGAGAGTGGGTGGAGCCCCTATAATGAAAGGCCTCCCGCCTCGCTAGGAAAGCCAGAGTGGTTCCAGCCCACACACTGGAATACAGCTACGAAGACTGGTACAAAGAGAACTGAACTAAGACACGCTCACTGCAGAGAAGCAAACCCCCGGATTCCCCTTAGTCCGCATTTAAATTAAACATTTGTAGCATCTGGTTATTTAAAGATATTTTTAAATAAGATTAAAATGCGAACATGTTCAGAAGGTTCTACTTGTAATTCATGAACGCTGAAGCAGTATTTGCTTTGCAAACCAAAAATTAAGAGGAAAACTAAAAGCATTTCAAGTATAAGCTAAAACCTGGACTTTACAGAAATGAGTGTTACAATACGGCAGACTGATATAAGGGAAAGGCCCTTCAGCTTCTTTGGTAAAAATCACGGGTGATGTTTTTACTATAAGGTACATACTCTGGTAGCACAAAACTAACAGAGGGGTCACTCTGGGGGCGGGACGAGGGTCCGAGCACCGAGTAATAAGAGAGAACCTAGGGAAGCAAGCAGAGGGGCTCCTCTAAGCCAAATGCCTCGTCACCCACGGGGCTCTGCTTCTGTCAGCACCCAGTTTACACACTCTGGTTCTCTGCAGGGCACCCCCTCAGAAAAGAGGGGCATGCACAGGGCAAGCCCAAAGGAGACCACCAAGTTTCAAATTACGAGGTAAGAGTTAGCATCTACCAGGAGCTGCTATGATGACGCTAGAGCAGCCAGTGGGGGCTACAGAGAAAGGTCTACGGCCACCTGGACATCCTAACCCCGGTCAAACTCTGGACCAAAGGCGGACAGCAGCCCTGACACTTAACTGCTCAGAGAAGCCAGTGGAGCCAAGAAATGGGCCTCCGAGGAGGTGAGAGCAGTGAATGTGAGGTCAGCACAGACATCCAAGGGAAAAGCCACCAGGTGTGAAGAGAGGAAAACATTTTTCATTTTCAAATTCAGGGCTTAAGTGAGGGCTCGGGGGAAAAGGATGATTCTAGGCCCACAGGGCCACGTGGCCCTGAGGCAGAGACCTGACACCTGCATCCACTTTCCAGTTTACAGCCCGCTTTAATGAATATTGTTCATGTCAATGAATAGAAAATTCAAAGAGGTTCTAGAAGGTGCTGAGGTTCTCAGGAGACCTGAGTGATGACACCTACACCTCTCTGAACGAACAAGGTAACAGTGGAGACGAGGAAAAAGAAAGGGAATGGTGGTAAGAGGCTCTCTGGGCACTAGGTGGGGTTCAGCTGGGACATCTCCACACCAAAATTATGTTCCCTTTGACACTTAGAGGAGATTCTTGAAACTAACAGTCGCAGGCTTATAAAGGTCAACCCTGCTGAAATGAAGAACGACACAGGGAGGGCTTTCCTACACTTCCCCGAAGGAAAGAAAATCCAGCATCATGGATTACGAGTGGGCTCCCCGGACTACAGCCCTTCCGGCTACATGTGCAGACCTCCCCGGCCTCCAAGCAGCAGCCCCAGGAGGAACGCGCAGGCCTGGCCGGCCCAGGCGGCGCTCCTTCCTCCCGCGGGGCGGGCCTTTCTGTTATAGACAGCTCTTCACAACTCAGTACTTCACTTACCTATCTCTCGTTTTCTTTCATTGGTTGTACAGTCATGAAAAAACTCTGACATCAGACTTTCCAGTGCCCTGAGGGAGGCTTCTTCAGATGCCTAACAAAGGAATTTGGGGGGGGAAAAAATCAATAAAACTGTATCTTTAGTTCTACCATTCCTCAGTTCCTTCCAGGTCACATGCAACAAGCAATGGTAATTTACTTCCTCAAAACATTTTGGTTCAACATTCTTCAAATACATGGTGTAAGCCAGAAAGACTGAAGGGACTTTCCCGACTGGCTGGAAACGCAAAGTTTTAGTATGCTCTATAAATTCATGCTGCTGCGAAATCAATTTTCAGTTATTTATGCTAAGGAAAAGAGCAAATAATTCAAAATTTAATTCTGGAAACATACTGAAAGCAAATTAACAGCCTGGCCCTGGCTGAACAGGCGGCGTGGAGACATTAGGGAAAAGGTTAGGGTTCCCTACAGCCGATCCCACAACACATTTGCCCCATGTCGGAATAATTAGCCATATTTTGATGCAGGGCCATTGTAGGCAAGCTGTGTGTGGATTTGGGGGTTTCCTGAAGGTGCGTCAGGAGCCGTGTGTCCAGCCCACTCTCCACCTCCCCTGAGCAGCCCACAGAGACTGAGGCGCAGCTACGAGCCACGCTGCGCAGGGACTCAGAACTAGACAGCACCCCCAATCCCACGCCCACACAGCCAGATTCTCAGCAGAACAGTTCAGGGGGGGAATGAGAAGAGAGGGGCCTTCAACGTTCTTCCGTCCCTCTCTACATGGAGCCCCAAACCCACTTCCTCTTCTCTCCCTGAAGTAGGGGCGTCAGCTGCAGTGGGGAGCTTGAGCCAGCACCCCTCCACACAAGCCAACTGCCAAAGTGAGCACGGCCAGACCCCCGTCTGCCCTCCCTGGCGTTCACCTCCCCAGGGACCACCCAGAGCCAACAGCAGTTCTGGTTTCTTAATTCCCGTCTTCCCACCCTCCTGCTGCCCCTCCTCCCTTCCCCCATCCTCTCCGTGCCCCCAGGGGGAGCGCTGAGGACAACAACAGTATTTTAAAACAAGTCCACATTCAAATGTGCCCCATAGCCAACTGTGCTACTGCGGGAGGCTGGCTTGGTCACTGATTTTGGGGGAGACGGAAGGACTCGGGGTCTGACTACGGAGGCCGTCAGGCTGGCACCAGCCCCACGTCAGCGGCTCGGGCAAGCACACGACAGAGCACTGGGGGCCACATCCGGGCACTGCCAGCCCACTGTCCCGGCCACACTGCAGTCATGGCGGGACGGCTGTGTGATGACAACTGAACCGGGACGTGCTGAGTGACAAATCACTGTACAATAGTTTCAGCACTTGTGAGTGTGACGTACGTTGAGTGTTGTACTTATGATAAAGATCAGCCTTCTACTCCTTTTCTGACCCAATATGTCAGGACAACTGAAAAATATCCCTGGATGGCAAGCTGTAAAAACTATGCAATTTTTTCAAATGCAGAAATAACTAGACTATGGGACTAAAATAAGACTAATCTTTTTTATAACCCATTTCAAGTTTTTGTGATCAAAATAGCCTCACTATTCTCACTGACTTTCTGAATAAATGCTATAAATTCAAATTTCTAAAATGAATTTATATAAAAAAAGACTACTTTAGTCTGTTTCATGAATCAACTTGGTGTAGCACTTCTCTTGAAAAAAAGGATTTGCTGCTTAAAAAAAGTTTGTGGGATGATTTTAAAGAATGAAAGGGAAATCTCACGTTAAAGAAACTTACTAGCCAAAATAAAAATAAAATAAACGTAACTCAAGAGGTATCAGTTGAACTAAAGTCAGCTATTTAGTTAAAATACATCCATAATTCTCTAGGAGCCAAAATGGATTCCTGGAAACTCAGGCCGTACCTTCCAGTGACAGCTGCCCCACAGCTTTTTCTTGCAGTGAATCATTTTAGAGTAGCGCCTGGAAAAGACCTGAGCTCATCACATCCAGACAATCAACCACCGTGGTCTAGTTAAGAACCAAACAAGTCTGTGACCTTGACAACTATGGACCCTGCACTAAAGGCTACTGGGGCATGTTCCTGACAATCTCCCCCAAACAGTCCAGCTCCATTCCCGGTCCCACCCACCCACCCTCCCTGCTCCAACCCAAAATGCCAACAGGCCAGCAGAATGTGGAAAGAAAAAAGTATCCACAGAACGGATGCTCCCACCCCACCATGGTCCCATGAAGAAGGAAACTCCGTAACCTAATCCAGTGGCGGCGTCACCAGGAGTTTCTCAACAGAAACGACGTACTGTTTGCATTTCCAATCACTTCTGTAACTGCAGGACTAAACTAACCACCTACCTCAGGGGTTTTATAAAGATCAAATGAAATGACCCATGTAAAGCTACTACGAAAACTCGAAGGAGTTATCTAATTCACAGTTATGGCCGCTACCCATTTTGATTTGGTCTGAGCTACCAAATGCAAACAGACCAAAGCAAAACAATAGAAGAGGTCAGGCCCACGTGACACTGAGATTCATGACCCCAGGATGAAGGGCTTTGACCCAAACATAGCTAGTGGGGCTTTTCCAACTGGATTTCCAAATGAAACTACGTCAAGTCACAGAAGGAAGGGAGGCCGAGACGTTGCCAACATCACACAATCAGAACAGAGATGTAAAGACAAAAAATATGTTCGAGACCTGCAACTGGTTGCAAGACACTGGCAGAGTCCCCCCGCCCCCCATTTGGCAAGGAGGCTGTTTCAAGCAGGTGGTGAAGCCGAATCCACACTGCAGTGAGGTAAGGAATGAATGGCAAGTGAGGACGTGGTCATATTCCACGTAGGCTACACTTTCAAGTAATAAAGGGACAAAGGACATAAAACAAAGAGCAAGCGCCGTGTGTGGCACGGAGAAGAGGTGAAGGCCACTCGAGCCCCGCTCGGATTGTCTGATGCGGACACTGGGAATCACACACACCCGACTGCTCCCGGTTTTGTGCTTGGGATTCAAGGCCCAGAAGAACTAAGGACAGATGAGATCAGCTTCAAACCAAGGGAGACTTTCACGCAAAAAAAAAAAAAAAAAAAAAATCTACTTGGACCGCAGAGAGAAAATGTGAGAGGTAAAACAACAAAGCTTCTAAAAGAAAATGTAGAACATCTTCATGACCTGGGGGCAGGGAAAACTGTCTCGTCCAGGACACACGAAAGCAGTAAACGTAAAGGAAAAGACTGGTCACAAGGGGTGTCCATCAGCTGGCACAAAGAGAGTGGGAAAGAAAGCCACCAACTGGGAGACAGTCCTTCCAGTACAAATAGCTAGGAGAACTCTCGTCAGAGCACAGCAGGTTTTGTTCTAACACTGATGAGACGTCCGAGGAATTTAATTCTTGTTTATATCAATTAAGCCTATGGTAAACTAGTTTCACTGTACATCGTTTCGCTGAAAGTCGCAGAACCTATCCATGAGTCAAGGGAGGCTTTACTGTACAAAATAAGTTCCACCAATCAATCAGGAACAGACAAGCACCTCAATTACTTTTGACAAAGTTATAAAGGGGTATTCAAAAAGCCAATACATAAAATTAGCGCTCAATCTCACTAATCGTCAGGGAAATGCAAATTAAAAACAACCAAACAGGGCTCGAGGTCCACCAAAATGGCTAGAATCAAAGTCACAAATGTCGGTAAGGAGGTGGGCACCCGGGACACGTATATACTGCTTTACATTATGGTTTATGCACTTTTCTATAAGTATACACACAGAATTTTTAAAAACTTAACATACATCTTGTTAACAATCAGGTTGGTATTTTCAGACTTGGACCTTAGAACCTGCGTTCTCCCCGTTAGCACAACTCTTAAGAGCTGTTGGGGGCCTGCAGGGAGCCCGCTGCTGCAGTCTGAGCTGCGACTCCGGATTCCCCGGAACCATCACCTACTTGTCTTCAGAGATGCCAGGATATGACGGACACAAAGCATTACAATCCCATGAGCCTGTGGGTTAGACCTGGCTTCCCTCAACGGCAAATTAAAATCCTTGGCAGGATCATGAGTCCAACTTGGCTCAGAATACACTCTTGCAGAGCTATGACTATATTTCAAACAAACCAAACTTTTCTGCTCCAGAAAGAGTTAAAATCTGCACAGCGGTGGCGCTCGCAGCGGTGCCTGCCGTCCCCTGACCTGCTCCTTCACCGCGCTGCTCATGGAGCAGCAGTGCAGACACCTATACTGCTGACTTGTTTACTGAGGAACTAAGTCAATCGAGGCCCATAATCACCTACTAAATTATAAGGAAACCGTGCAAGAACAGGAGGGGCACATCACTGGAAGTCTCCGTTGGCTCTGCCCCAATCCTCTAGGCCCACACAGATGTCACCAGGCCCGAGGCTGGCTTGACACTATTTCTCACATTTGTAGCTTTACCCCACACTACTCTGCCACGCCCTAACCACCTCCTGCCCAAGTTACTGTCATTTCTTTCACTTGGTCGCCCTGATGTCAGCTCTCCCAATGCCAATCCAATCTGTACTTCACCACCAGATAAATTCTCCTAAATAACAGAATTTCTGCCTCAATTATTCTAAGCCTGGCTTTAAAGAGCCTTTACATCTGGACCCACTGAGAAACTCAGCTATTCATTCAACAAACAAATAGGCTCAATACTCACTAAGCAACTGATCCTGCATTTAAGCCCCTGAGACACAAATTGAGTCAGACTGTCCTTAACTTCAAAGAACTGAGGGGGGGGAAGGGTAGGATCTATGAATAAAAAAGCAGAAAAGGATGGTTTACATCCCATAATCGTGACATCCACATAAACAGCTCCAACAGCCCAGAGAACTAATTCTGTCTGCGACATGGAAAGCTTCCCAGAGATGAGGAGATACTTTGGATTCTGAAGGATGCAGAGGTCTCCTGGGAGGAGACGAGGAGGAGAGCTGGCCTGACTGACCCGCACCCCCCGCCCCCGAGAAGCCATCCCTCCCGTCTGAACAGTCTGGGTCTCAGCAGCCAATTCCCATGGTGCCCCTGCTCCGGAGCAGAGCACACACGGCGCGGTCCCACTGCGGTCCCGTCCGTGTCCTCCTCCTCAGTCTGCCTTCTCACCGGGGCTGCACGTTCTGCCCAGGGCACCGTTCTCTGCCCACTGCAGAAGGACACAGCTAAGAGCACAGGTTCTGGTGCTGGGTTCCTTGGGCTCCAATCAAAACGCACCTCCCTTCAGCCTAGATATCCAATCTGTCACTCTTCCCCTGGTGCACAGTGGGGATAACAGAGAACGTGACACATGGGTTACTCTGGGGCTCACACACCACAATCAACGTACAGCACACGGTAATCACAATGCCAGAAACAAAGGAAGGGCAGCAGGTCCGCTCTGCAAATACCCCACAGACACGAGGCCTGTGTCCCGACCGGAATATCCACCGTCTGGGAAGAGGCTCTGCCTGACCGGTTTGGATCTTCTGTAGCATCCGGTACGGACTGGTGCTCAAACAAGCTACAGATCAGACTCAGGAGAGGAAAAGGGACAAGTAGACGAGCAGTACCACTTTTCACTTCTCAGGAAAGCTAGTAGTTCCTCTAAACTCAAGACACCTACGACTGTTCAACTTCCCCCTTGATGGACTCCGACAATGACCTTTGCTCAGAAGCACCCAATGAAAACAGAGACTAAAGGTGGATAACATAGTGCTTTGGCCCTTTAAATAACAAGGCACCTAGGTGACCGTTTTCTCAAACCCTGATCAAATCTGTAATGTTTTATCTAATTGGCTCTAAAACATCCCCTGTAAAGTATAACCTTTTACAAAACTGGAAGTTGGGGGGAGAAAATGAATCTTTTTAATCAAAAAACTGTACTCAAGCATTCTGCCACCCTTTCCAAGGGCTATGCTTCGCAGACCCTACAAGGTGAATCGTCTGTGCCTCCTGACGGCAAACCTAGAACAATGGGGACTAGCATCTCAGAGTCCCATTCAAATATTCCTGTGGCGTCTCTAGAACAACTTTCCGACTTTATTTACTTGGATATGAAGAAAGGTTCAGGGAAAAGTGATGCCATAGCAGCTGCTGAGCGAGGTTGAAAGGTAAGCGAAAGATGGTGTTACAACAGCGGCCGGCAGCCAAGACAAGAGCAAAGAACTTACACCTCATACAACCCTGGAAGCGAACGGGGTCATCACAGACGCCTGGCCTCTCTCTCCGAAGAATGCCTCATTCTTCCCTGTCTTCCCCTCTGCAGGAAAACACCTCCTCGGCCTGGAGGCCTGCGTGGAGATGAATGCTCGGCTTAAATAACACACACTGGGAATCAGTGCGACACCCATGCAGCCCCTCCTGGAGTCGGCTCAGGCGCCAGGAAGCAGGAAAGCACAGCCGGTGCCCCAGTTAGAAGAACGACACTCAGAACAGGTCTTCTTCCCATCTTTCCTGTCACTGCTCTCATGTCTCCAACTGCAGACCCTGTCCTTTTTTAAGAAACCAACCAAATCCACCGCGAGGAAGCAGACATCTCGTCCGAGTTCTCTCAAAGCAAACTGGTAAAGCCAGCCGAGTCTCCAGTCTAGCACCCAGAAGTGAGGCCCGGAAAGCCCGAGGCACTGAATGCCTCTCACAGGTGCACAGCTAGTACGCGGCAGCCAGGTCTCCCCTCGGTCCCTCGGCCAGCTCGTGACAGGCAGAGAAAGGTTAAGCGGAGGGGAGACCGAAGGTTAAGGGTTAGGGGACCGAACCCCCACACATTCAAAAATCTACATGTCACTTCTGTCTCCCCAAAAACTTAACTACTAGTCGCCCACTGTTGACCAGAAGCCTTGCCAATAACAAAGCTGATTTTGATAATTCTAGGCGACGTGGTTGGCCTGAGTTTTTTCAATTGCTGCAAATCTCAAAAAACACGTTCCAATATATTTATGGAAAAAACCCTGTATATATGTGAACCTACGACCACAGCCGTGTTGTTCAACTGTACACTGAAGAAATTAACGCTAAAAGTATGTACAAAAGTTGCTGGAAAAGAGTGTCTTCTACTGAAGGAAAGCAACCGAGAGCCAGGCCGCGTGCCACGAGAGCCCGGCCGAGGGGGGTGCACTGCCCCAGCTTCCGAACGAGTGTCCGGAAGTAACCACTGGAGTTACGCGTTGGCCCCCACGGCTCCTGCTGTCCTGCCTACAGCTTCCATCTGAACGACGTTTGCCCATTGGGAGACCACAGACACCACCTGGCACACCACCACGAGATATTTAATGTGTGATTCAGACAGATACTCTGGCCGCACCCAAACACAATGCTAGTCGTTAAAAGGTCCTTTTAGGCTTCAGGCTCAACGGCTGTCAAGCTGACCACCGGGAGAATGTTCCGCCCAGAATTCCTCGGCTTGGCACCAAATGCCCAGAGTCTCGGGCTCTTCCAGGAATAAAGGGATGTTTACTGCTGAGGACCATGCGTTAGAAGCAGGATGACCGCCAGGCGTCGCGGCCAGAAAGCCCAACTGGTCCCACTGTGGCAGCAGTAAGGCAGAATATTCTGTCCCCGTGGGACCAATCAGAGGAAATGTCTTGTACACAGAGGAGACGTACGACTGGCCAATACATCGAAACAAGCAGCACCAATTAGCTGCCGACCGACAGGTGCCCTGGTTTCAAAAATTTAAAACAATTCAAGATGAACTGGTCATAACAAGTAAACGGAACATTTGACTCTCCAGTAGGTCCTGTACTGAAGGGGGAAATGCTACAAAGGACATAACCGACTGAACTGACAAAAGCAGAATGCAAACTATAGATCAGAAACAAGCACTGACCCTGCATCTCCTGAAGTTACCTGACGTTGGTAAGTGCACTGCGGTTATGTACGCGACGGTCCCTATTAGAAAACAGACTGCATCGGGGGAACGGCCCAGGATGCAGGCCACTTACTCTCTAGTTCAGGACAAAAACATCGTGACCATGTGTACATACGTAGATCTGCATGTTTACGTACAGCTGACGCCAGCCACACGGGTCCACTTACACAGACTTTTCTCAGTAAACACACGGCCGGCCCTCCATGGCCCTGGTTTCCATCTGCGGGTTCAGTCAAGCCCAGAGCGGAACCGCTGGGAGTCCGGGGGTGCAAAGAGCTGACTTACACTGCGTTCTGCACCCTTTCGTACAAGGGACCTGAGCATCCTCCGGTTTGGGTACCCGCAGGGGTCCTAGAACCAGGACCCACTGATCCCAAGGGGCGACTGGGTTTTGAGGGAATCAAAACCCGTATGTAGATTTTCGACTGCATGAGGTCAGCGCCCCTGAGCCCCGGGTTGTTCCAGGGTCAACTGTATATACGCCAAGTTCAAATAAAGCAAATGGCAAGATGTAAACAACCAGGGGAGTTTGGTAAAGGTAGGAGTGCTCTTTGCACTGCTCATCCTTTGCCATCTTTCCATCAATTTGAAATTACTTCCAAATAAAAGGTGGGACTGGTACCCTCCACCTTGCTCCACACTGTTCTAAACCAGGTGGGCAAAGAGAAAATGAGGAAAGGGGAGACTAAGTAGGAGGAGATTACTTTATTCTCTCGGATGCCAGGTTTATTGTCACACTTTTTTTTTTCCTGTGGTTTTTCTTTGGGTTTTTTTAACACATTGTTCTTGAAAAACGACATTAAATAGCCCAGACATTAAACACTTTGCATTTGCTGGTTGGGCAACAACCATATCTCACTAGGGAGGAGCTGAAGGCATATTAATTTATATACTTATTATCTTTATATTCCAGTCAGAAGGCTTTAATAAGACAGCCGAAAAAAAGCAAATGAGAAAATAGTTCTGTAAGAAACTGTCTGAAATAAATGAGTAATGTAGCCAAGAACAGGCTCTCTTCACAATCCCATCTGCTTCTCTTTCCCAGGTACACATCCCAGGAAGACGAAACGTTTCTATCTGCCTCCCTCGTCAGTTACACTCCAAAGCTACTCACTGAGCACATTAACACAAGGCACGCTACCAAGAAATCCTAGACCGGGATCACAGAATCTTTGGAAACAAACAAACTCCACAGAACAGCAAGTCCAACCTCATTTCACAGGTGAGGAACACGCAGCTCGGAGAGAACACCTTGCCCGAGTTACCAGCTCTTGGTCAGGGCAGCGGGCGGGGCCCCCAGCGCCTTGTCCCAGCCACAGCTCCTCCGCCCCCAGAGCAGCAGAGGAGTTCTGCGCCAAGGGCTGGCTGCAGGGTGAAGAATGAGCTGGCATCACTTGACAGCGAGTGAAATCAGGAACCCACGAGTGTGAAGCTGATGGCCCACTGGAAGTGCACGCTGAAAATCTACAATCACAATCAACACTCCCGGTTATGCGTAAACCATTTCATGTCAGCTGCTGCTACTATCTGCAACTGTTTAAGACAAGTCCCTTGTAAAACCCACACCACCTCCATCCTGAATTATTCCCGGACAGAACTGGCATTTTAAGTAAGTTCAAATAACATGTATTTTGACTTTGGCACGATTCTCCACTGTTGTGCAAACTGCTAGGATTTGGGGCAGCAGAATCACTTCCTTTCTCCCCTCCAGGTTCTATCCAGGGCCCTCTAGTCTCCAGAGACCAAATGCGGGTCCCAGTCTAACGTCCTCTCCACGCGGGAAAAGCTACAACACCTCCTCAGTCCCACCCAGGCCTAGAACAACAGGAAGGCAGGACAAAGAAGCCGAGCTTCTCCTGAGGGCAAGCAGGTGGTGCTCTGGGGCAGCGCATGGGCGGGCCAATGGTGGGAGGCTCTCCCCAGCGCCCCCCTCCCCAATATATAAAACAGGAGAGAAGGGAAAGCTGAGAGAGTAAACACAGCCCAGAAGAATGCACGCCCACACTGCTCCCACCTGGGACACACGTGTCAACCCCCCAATGTGCGCCAAGGTAAGAATGAGGGGACACAGAAAGGTGCCCTCTGCACAAGCAGCGCGGGAACTAACAGGCTCATGGGACTCGGAGCCACCACCGAGAGGCACGTGGCCACAACAGGGCAGGCAGAGAAAACGACAGGTCTGAGCCAGTCCCGGTGCCACCAAGTCTGTGGGACTCGGGCAAATCCTGCCAGTTCCCGAGCATCCCGGTTACGGAACGCACCCAGGTGTGGGAGCCGCGTGCTGACGACAAAGCCTGTGCAAACGCGGGCTAATAGGCCACCCTGCCTCCCAAGTTTCTGTTGCCCAAACTCCACGTTTGCCTTTGTTCTGATTAAGCAAACTCCCCAGTTGTCAGCAGCCTGAAGCTCGCAATACACCCAGCAGCGCGGTAACACGTGAATTCCCTGTTGTGACGCTCAGACACATCACTCGGAGTCTCTCGGCCTCACCAGCAGCCAAGGGTCCTTCTGTGTCGCCCACCATCTGCTGCGTGGGCGGGACTGTGAGGTGTGGGGCTGCGAGGGCGGGACTGCGGGGGGGGGGCAGTGAGGGGGGCGTGGTGGGCGGGGCCTCGGTGGGCGGGGCCAGGGCGGGGCCTGCAGGGCGCACCTCATGCCGGAAGCGAGCCGGCGCTGCAGAAGCCGAGATGCGTGTGCAGTAGGAAGTGACTCTTCCTGGCTGGGGTTGTAAGCGCTCCTCCCACCCCGCAGATGACGACTGGCAGCAGAGGAAGAGGCTGCTGCGCGCTGTGCGAGCGTCTGGGGTCTGCGCGGCACTAGCAGCGATGCCATTGCAAGCTCTACCGCCCACAGTGTGCGTGGTGATCAGACTATGGTGTTTAAAAGCTGTGACTTTGACACGATGGAAAACTATATCGTAACATTGAAACTACACAGGATTCCCTTCCTCTATCCCCCTGCAGGTTGCCTGGGTTAGAAAGGCAGAAAAGCAGCAATGTGTTTGTTTGTTTGCGGGGGGAGGCGCACAGGAGAAAAGGCATGGGGACTTCGCTCCCGTCCAGCTCCCCAGTCCCCCAGGAACCGTGGCCTTGCTCACAGACCTGCACGCTGAGGGCTGACTTTCTACACGCAGTTTTCCCTCAGCCTCCAATGCCCCCAGGACAAGCTTGAGAGGCGAGCATGTGTCACCGTCCCCACAGCCTCCACGACCCTGCTAGAATCCAGGAACAATACCCTGGGAGAGCTGCTTTTGATTCACTCTGAACCCTAGTTCTGCCCCTTCCCGATGGGCAATAGCGCAAAGCCAAGGCCTAGAAATTCCAGACCATTCCACCTGAGCCCTTCTACTTCCGCAGGTGGCTGGCGACTCCCTATCCTGGGAGCGCCTCACCACCCATTGTCCAGTGTAACCGGGAAGGGTGTGGCCTCTCCAGTCGGCCCAGATCTGCATCTCATTTCTGACTTCGCCACTTCGCATTTTCAGGACCTTGAGCAAATTACTTAACCTCTCTGAGCTCAAGGTTCTTCACTTGCAAAATGGGGTTACACCACCACTCCCACACAATATATGCATGTCCCTTGGCACCTTTAACCATAAATAAGCTAGATGATTTCACTATGTATTTCACTGGTGAGTCACTAAGCTTTAAGAAAAAGGAAGAAACCAAATAAAGTTCCCACATAACAAGTCAACTAAATGTTCAAAAAATCCCAAGAATGCCAAATGCCTTCTCTTTCACTTTTCTACAGCTCGCCGAGCAGCGCTGGGAAGAACGCTAGAAGGCACCACACCTTCCAGGCTCGTGTGTGTGGACATCATGGGTTTGGGGTTAGGTCCAGGATTCTAGCAGCAAAGCTTTTTTTTTTAATATCACATAGACCCCAATATATAAAACATACTCAGAGACTATGCTAACTTAGTGGGGAAGTAGGAGGGGGGCCCAAAGGCCTCTATACCCCCCAAATCAGCATGTGACACTCCACCAAGAAACCCTATGGGCCTACAGAGCATAGAACCCCCCACGCTAAGATACCACTGCACTGGAGGCCTCCAGCTTTATGATTTGGGTTCTACCAAGTCCAGAAAGTTGTCTTCAGGTAACAAATGGTTGCTGAAAGACTGATTTGTAAATACTCTCAGGCATCTTTCAACAGCAAGCCCCTCACCACCACACAGGGTCTTTACCACCTGACCCTGGGGGGGGGGAATCAAAGCCCTGCATCACAGGGCCCTGGCCTGCCCCCGAATTTCCCTGTCCCACACTCCCTCATCCAGTCTCCCTCCCCACCCTAAGCTTCAGCCAGACCCAACGTCTCACCTTCCCTCCACATAACCTTCCATGTCTTCACACATGCCATTTCCTCTATCTAGACTGCTCTGCTCTACCTGGAAAAGTCCTACCTATGCGTTAAGAACCCTTGAAAACGTCACCACCTCTGTGAAGCCTCCAGTTCCTCGCCCTCGCACGGCCAGTCACTCTCTGGCCTTCCTAACAGTGCACTGCACACAGTAAACTGAACTGGATTCCTTCCCGCTCACACAGCGCTGGCGAATGCATAACTTAGTACCACCTCCGTGGGAGATGACTTAGGTCGACCTACCAAAGTTTCAATGCACAGACAACTTCACCCAGTAAGTACATGCTTAGGGATTATTTTCCTCCGAAGGTTTTCGTGTAAAAAAATCTTCATGTCAACGCTCTTTGCAAAACAAAAGATTGGGAAGCACCTGAATTTCCATCAAAGCAAGATCAGTTGGGTACCGCATGCATACCCACCCCCTGGAATACGACGGCTGTGAAAACCAGTAAGGAAGCCCTACGCGTACACATACGAGGTGGGACACTTAAGATCACAAATCCTGGAAAAAGTGCTCCATACCTCACTGCTGAATATCATTGCTGAGTATCACTGCTGAATATCACTATGGTCGCCCCCAAAGGACTCCCCTTGGGAAGCTATGCACCGACGCCAGCGCCTAGTCCACCCTTCAAAGCAATTTGGGAACTCTTTTTCTGGAATGGCCATCAGAGCTGTTGTCATATTATCCTTGATGTCCTGAATGTCATCAAAATGTCTTCCTTTCAACATTTCCTTTATCTTTGGGTAAAGAAAGAAGTCATTGGGGGCCAGATCAGGTGAGTAGGGAGGGTGTTCCAATACAGTTATTTGTTTCCTGGCTAAAAACTCCCTCACAGACAGTGCCGTGTGAGCTGGAGCATTGTTGTGATGCGAGAGCTGTGAATTGTTGGTGTAAACTTCATATTGTTTTAACTTTTTCACGCAGCCTTTTCAGCACTTCCAAATAGTAAACTTGGTTCACTGCTTGTCCAGTCGGTACAAATTCATCATGAATAATCCCTCTGATCTCAAAAACGGTGAGCAACATGGGTGCCACAAGTTCATGAACTTAACTGTCAGGCCTCATCTGTATATATGCAACTGTGTCCAATATAAATGAAATGTTTTAAAAAGGCACAGAACAGTGTGACAGTGCATACAGTATGCTACCCATTCACAGAGACAGAGTGGGGAACAGGAAAAAACATATCTCTATGATACATACACAGACACACTTTTTTCCTAAACTGGTGACAGTGGTTGCCTCTAGGGAAGGGAATGGGGTTCTGGGGACAGGGCAAAGGAAAAAGGCTTCACTCTACACATTCTCTTGTATCACTTAAATTCTATACAATATTCATTTGTTTTGAAAAATGAGAAAGAGAAGAGAAAAGAGCAATTACCTGCCAATGTGCAGGTTTCCACAGTAGCCTGGGAACGCACAGGCAGACTACTTCCTATCTCTACACTCCCAGGGCCTAGCACACAGTAGGCCCTTAATAAATATCTGCTGCAGGAATTACTTTAACTCTTTCTCTGATACTAAGTGAGGCTGTAAACTCGTCACTCAATGGCGTTAACTTAAAAAGCTGCTATTTACTGAGTAACACCAGGCTCTGTCCTGAGGACGTGACGTCATTACCTCCTTTAATCCTCCCAACAATCCCATTGCACAGATGAGGAGACTGAGGTCCAGAGAGATTAAGTAATCTGTCCCTGGTCACACAGATGGGTAAGTGATAGAGCCAGGACTCACATGCGGATCCCAAAGTCCTGCTCTTACACACGAGGTTACACTATTCTTCACATACCCAGGAATGCACTGAAATCACGAAGCACTGACGTGCACTCCCCACTGAAAACCTGCTACAAACATCTCCTGTCCTTACCACTGAATCAAAAAAACTGGTGAAACAAAATGAGCTAGGCCACCGCCTATGTGGGGACTGAGGAATCCCTCTAATACAGTATCATCCGCCATTGTAAACACGTTTTATAGGAAATATCCAGAATAAGCAGAGCATGGAGACAGAAAGCAGAGACGTGGTTGCCAGTGTTTGGGGGGAGGGGCAAGTGGGGTTAACGGGTAAGGAGTTTCCTTTGGAGCCATGAAAAAGCTCCGGAACTACACAGAGTGGAAACAACTGCACAACATGGTGAATGTCCTTCAATGTCAGTGAATTGTACACTTTAAAATGGTCAATTTTATGTTATGTGTATTGGACCACAATAAAAAGACAAACCACCACCTTAAGACTGGAAAACAATATATTAACGCATCATTTCTGATACATGAAAGTAGGTATAAAGGACACGTAAGTAAGCATAAGGGACCGCTCTCCTATAAACAGACAAAAATAAAATCTAACTTGATAACTTTTCCGGAAAAAAAAAAGGTATTGATGAACAATGAAAAGCCATTTTTAGCCTATTAAATCTGCAACATTTTTCTTAAGACTACTCAATGCTGATGAGTGTATTTGTCTCCAGTTGGTAGGAAGAATAAATTGGCATAACCTTTCTGGAAAATATCTGATGACGTACCTTAAAAATGTTCACACTAAATCTAAAACTATTTTAACATAAAAGGTTTATTTTTTTAAAAAAATTTTCATACCCTTGAGCCCTTCTGGGAATCTAGCCTGAGGCAATTTTCTGAAATACAGAAAAAGCTTTTTGCAAACACATTAATCACATATTATTTACAATGGCAAAAAATGGAACAATCTAACTGCCCAAGAATCCATGTAACGCAATCTTATAAGCCACTGTAAATATTTATGAAGTATTTAATGATTTGGAAAACCACTTATGCTATAATGTTAAGTGGAAAAGGCAGGAAAAAAACTGCATTTACACTGGGATCTCAACCATGTTTAAAAAGTAAATACAAAAAAGACTAGAAGGAAACAAACCAAAATGTTATTAAAGGTTGAATCACATGGTGATCATTTCTTGTCCTTTTTATACTTATCAAATTCCACAGAGCCCCAAATACCTTCTACAATCAAGAATATGATAACTAAGCAAGGTCAGGAGGCGGCTTTCTGAGAAGCATCAGTGCCTATTTTAATTGCCAAAGTACTATAAGCAAGAAGGTGCAGAAACAGAGCTAACCTGTGAGCCACAATTCTTGGAAGGCTTGGCTGTTGCATTTTGGGGGGAATTGTTTGTTTGTTTGTTTTTAAATAAATCCCTATGGGAGAAGAGCATACAAGAACTCCCTGTACTATTTTTGCAGTGCTTCTGCAAGTCTCTAATTACCTCGAAGTAAGACATTTAAATGAAGTAAATCCTTGAGAGACCACTTAATTTGGCTTCCACTAAAAGCAATGCACAATGTGGATGAACAATCTCCTGGGCGGTAAGAAAGTGCACGGCTCCTTTCCCCAGGAATTAATAAATAAAAGCCTTCCCGGGAGGAGCTGCCCTCACAGAAATCACCTGTGCCGCCTGCTAGAAATCTTGCTCTTCAACATTTCAAAACCTTCATCTTCACAAACTCACCTAAACACAGAGCTTTCTTATTTTACCATAAATATCCACGGTTCCATCTGCCCCAAATGGCCCTTCTGCTTCCTCACTTCAGGCCCCGAACTCTTTTCCAGTGACTTCCCACTTCTATTTTGAAACCCAACTCAGCTGTCACCTCCTCTGGGAAGCCTTCCCTGACAGAGCACCCCCCATCCCCAATGTAGCCAGATTTTTATATTTAAGTGCAGTTGTACTCGTACAAGATTCTATTTCTGTATTTCTCCCTCAGCACGCTAATCATGTACTGATACGCACATCTCCTCATGCAGGCTTAGAAACTTCCAGAAGCTATAAACTTTCCCAAGGCACCCTTTCCCAAGCTTACATTCAATAGCTGTAAACCAGATGAATTCCCAATTATGTTGCCACCCGGCTGCAAGTACTCCCCCAAATTCACCAACAATGCCTCCTTCCAGCTCCCAATTTTCTATTTCAGTAAAGAATTACAAATGACACACCTCCCAGGGCATCGACTCACATGAGGAGTTAAATATGTTTTCAACTTTCTCTAAATAGTAAACAAGGTTTGCAAAGGCCCACACTCAGCCAGTCCTAGGAACTGCTTTCCTTTCTTTCTACACCTCGAGTATGGCAGGTCCAAGACACCAAACTTTAACATTCTACTCTCTGATTTACCCGTAACTGTTATTTGCTAACTAAGAGCTTTAACTTCCTCCTATCTTTTAATGTTGCATCACCAGTGCTCAGTTGGATTTCTCTGGGAGGTTACCGTCCATAAAGTAATGAAGATTTTTATAACGCACGAGTCACAGCCTTGGCAAGTGAAGACGCTGCAGGCTCCACTGAGCTGGGTGGGCTGGGCCCACTCACCAGCCAGCTAAGTGACAAGGCGGACAAAACAGCCAGTGATTTGTCGAAGGCTTTGACGGTTACTGACAAATCATCAAAAGACGAGTGTTAAACAGCCAGGGTCTACTGAGTATGCCAATCAAAGCTCTTTCATCTTCAGTCTGTTCCCCACTGAGGTATAAAGGGGACTCTTTGCCTCAAAATGTTTTCTTCTATCTCTCTGAGTTGTTTTCTCTTTATAGAAGTCTCTTCTGCAGATCCACCGGGACGTGAGTCTCCAGCACTTCTCCATACAGCCCTCCTGTCCAAGCTCAGCAGGCGCCGACCTGTTACCTCCACCGTGAAACGAGAGGGAGGCGGCGCCGTGTTCCTTAAAGATGACCCTGTGCCTGGATCTTCAACTGCCTTGTGAAGACAGAGAAGGAAGGCATGGAGGGATGGGAGCAAGGATATATACTGACTTGTAAACAAGCAGTGTTTAAGGTACAACCCAAGATTGTTAAGAAATGTCAGGTTTACAGAGAGCTGCTCCGACCTACGTACAGACCCAGCACGGGGCTTAACCAGGTGTAGGCTCTCTGTGCTCCTGGGGGAATTTCAGTGGAAACTGAGAGAAACCCTAAGCATGACTGGTAAACTCTCCACGGAAGCTACTTCATCCAGCCTTTAATAATCTAAATTCATACTCTGGTTCATAAACCCAATTAACAGAACCAGCAACAAGTGATTACCAGAAAAATACTTTCTCCAAGGTGAGCTCTACAACTTTCTGGCAATGTAATGTTTTCCTATAGTTAAACCTGTTCTTACGTTATGTTGTAACAAATAAACATGAAGCTGAGTCAGGAGGAATATATATCTTAACTGCAAGGATCATCAGAAAAAAGGTAAATAAATGTATCATAGTTCAGAAAACTACCAGAGTATATCTAGTTCCATCACCAAAAGAACCATTTTATTCAAGTCCACAATATTTGTCCACGTGAAATGTTAATGTTCGTATTCTGTCTAAAATCAGCAGCATGAAATTCATCAACCAACTGTGCAAGCTATTCCAAATCTCATTTCATCAACATTCTAAAATTATTCAGCCAAATTACAATTTAAAAAAAAACAACTGTTGACTGACCCAACAAAAAAAAGTGCAAAGATCAAATAAGGAATGGTCAGATGACATAGGAAAAAATACATACGGTAATAAAATATCACAAGATGGTCCACATCACTCGTAACTAAAGGGCTGCACATGTAATTCCTGCGATGCCATTTTCACCTTTCACGTTAAAATGTTTTAATGGTGTTAGCCAGAAGTTCAGGAAACAGAAACTATCCCGTTAGTGAGAGTACAAATTGATACGATACTTTTGTAGGAATGGCACTATCTACCAGAATTTTTCAATGCACGTATCACTTGCCCCATAATTCCACTTCTAGTCATTTATCCTACAATCACACAAAGTGGACAAATATATGTATATTCAGTGTGTTTCTTGGAGTACTGATGGTATCCACAGTAAACACTAGAAATCTAAAATAGCCAACATTAGGGAACCAGGTAAATATATGAAGGCAGGCACACCATGTTCCAGGGCAAAATGATAAAAGAATGAGCCAGGCTAAGAAGCATCAATGGAGTTACTGAACTTCAGCAAAATGGATTTCTGCCAGCAACTATGGCTGAGATAAAGGGAGAGCACTATGTGAATTAGACTAAACAAGTTTTTCCACACATCATTCAATGACAGATAACAATGAGAAATAGCTACAGACTTCTTAGGACAAGAATTGACACCCAGCCAGATTGCCATGCACGGGTAAGGACAACGGACAGATGTTTTCAAACATGAAATAATTCAGGAAATTAAGCAACTATGAACTCTTTTGAAAACAAACTATATCAGCTAATCAATGTTCAATGCATTATAAGGGTCAACAAAACACTCAATCCCAAATGGGGGAACAACATCTAGAAGAGCTGAGGGAAAGAGTAAACCCAAGAATTTCATACCTAGCCAACATGTCCTTTCAAGTACAGAGCCAGGCAGGCAAATGTTCTTAATTCACAAAATAAGGCACTCTTTTTAAAAACTGACAATAAAATCTAGCCAACAGGGAGATGAATCAAAGAATTCATATATGGAAAGACTACAGTTAAAAGAACCAGTGGGAAACACTGAATTCTTTAAAATGTAAAACTAGTACAAAATATTAAAGGAATTATGGGTATAGACCAGACTATGCTCTAAAGACACAAAATAAACAAGAGTAAAGAGGAGAAAGTGGAAGGAGTACAAATTTTCTTATTTTTCCTGTTATGAAGTATACTGATACTACCTAAAACTGAAACATGGGATATACATTTACATAAAATGCCATCATGTTAATATTTTTCATAATCTTTCCCCTTAACCTACATGGATTTATCAAGAACATTATTAAATTATTAAAGCAAAGATTTATTTAAAATTTGATAATTCCTTTTTCAGTTTCGTTTGTGGGTTTTTCGTGGGGTTTTTTTCTGCTATTAAATTCAAGTAAAATGAATAGACCTCAAGGGCATTACGCTTAGTGAAAAAAGTGAATCTGAAAAGGTTACATAAGGCAGATTATACTCATGTGTCATTCTCAAAATGACAAAACTCTGGAGATGGAGAACAGACTGGTGGCTGTTAGGAGAGCGGGAGGGGACTACAAACACAAAGAGCAAGGGGAAATTCTTTTGAGGTGATGGGACAGCTGTATTCCTTGACTGTGGTGGTAGCTACATGAATCGATACATGGAGTAAATTAGAAACACACACACACACACATACACACACACACGAATGCAGATTAAAAACTGGGGAAAACTGAATAAGGTCTGCAGTTTAGTTAATAATTGCTATGTACTAAGGTCGATTTCCTGGTTTTGATGTTGCCCACACACAGCTACATAAGACTGGGGGGAATCTGGGAGAAGGTACATGGGACTCTGTACTCATTTCGCAACTTCCTGTGTGTACACATTTCAAAGCTCTTTTTTTTTTTTTAATGCAAGTGACAGTAAATTGATTTTTTTTTTTTTAAACTAGCATGAGTCAAAAAATCAGCACTTTTTTAATAAAAGTACTTAGATTAGGTGTCCACTCCCCTTATGGATGGCTGGATGGATAGAAACCAAGACATACAGAATGTTTGGATAATGTTAATCATAGTTTAGGGTAGAGGATATGGGGCGATTTCTTTTTCTGCCATGTCCTTTGTATCTTTTGATACAGCTTGATTTCTTTAATAAGCACATGTCATTTTTTAAAAAATTATCCAGTTGTTACTCTAGAAAAAAATCTTTGCAGTCTGATTATCAGCCAATTTAGAAAACAGTGATTTTTTTTTCCCCAGCTGCATTTAGCTATTAAATACCTTCAGCATTTCAGGGAGTCTGAGACCAGAGATCTTTCTCATTATAAGCTTCATATAAAACAGCAGCAGGCGGCTTGAATGTAAGTGAACCATCGCTAAGCCTAACAGGCTGAACTGAAACGCATACAGACATGAAGCAACTGGTCCTCAGTTTTAGAAAGTGAGGGTGAGGTGAGAGCAGGGTGTGCCAGAGAAGAGATCTAACAGGCAGTCAGATACTGGACGGGTACCTGATAAAAGGCCAGGACTGAGGGGAAAACGTGCAATTGTAAGACTGGGTATTATTATTATTATTTTGGTGAGAACATCGCCACACGCAGCTGTTTGTGCCTCTTCCTTCAGCTCCTCCACTAGGCTGGCACTTCCTGTAAGGCACTGGGATCTACGTATGGAAGCTGCTTCAGAAGCCTACTGGTGGGACGGATTTTTAGCAGGCCCATCATCAGGGGGAAGAGAAAGGAGGAGCTGCTACTGCAGAGGTAATCAGACGGCGTCAACTAATGCTCTGAGCATGGTCTGCAGTGTTCCCGGTCCACGGCAAAGCAAGTACAGAAACCGCGAGTATTTGGACTGTTCTATCAGGCTGGCCTTGCCCTAGCACCCAACTTCATGTGTCACATACAGTAACACCAACTCTGGGACTGGATTTGGAAGGACGTTTTGCATTTCATCTTGCTAACAATTCATTTTTATTGCCTTCCACTAAAGCACTGGCCCATGATGCATTGAAAAACATCAATAAAAGACAACTAGTTCTTTACCATAAAAACCAAGCAACCGTCCTTTCTGTCGATGTCCTGTAACGTGGTCCAGCTACGTCTGCGCCCACAAGAGTCATACTTTTCTATCACAGTAGAGGAGATGCAGAAATACCTATTTTCTCTTTTGTTATCAGCAAACTTTGACCATCTTGCTCTGTCTACGATGAGGTAAATTTTGCAAATGTTAAGGTTAGATGACTAGATGTGCTGTTTTTCCTGAAACAGTACTTCCAATGGACTACATTTCAACTGGAATACACACGCCCATGTAAATGTGTACAAGCTTAAGAAAACACCTAGTAATGGGGGGGGGAAGGGCTGTAGGTCTGAATCCTGCCTGTCAACTTGCTATGTAATTTTGGAGAAGCTACTCCCTGAACCTGTGTCTTCATCTCCCTCAGCTGTAAAATGGGAACAGGTACTAGTAACACCTTCCTTGTCGGGTGGCTGTAAGCTATTAAATGACGTGCGGACAGTGTGCATTCCACGAGAGCCCCCAACAACGGCCGGCACCCTGTAATTAGGAGACATGCACAGGCGTTTTTCTCTCCCCCTGAACCCCAGCTTCCTTCCCTTCCCATGAGCCTCTTTCACCTCCCTCACTTCTCTCCGCCTGTGGGCTTCCTCGGTCAGTATCCTCAAGTCCCCCACCTTCCCCGCCCCACGAGCAGTGGTCCCCCAGCACTCCTCCCAGCACATCTGTCACCTACACAGCAGTTGTTCCAACAACTCCCCTTGCTCACCTACTCCACACCTCCACCTGCCCAGGGGAAAAACACCTGAGCTTGTGAGCTGCCATGGGCTTTGGGAAAACAGGCTGTTCAGCTGTGTTCATACTGTTTCAATCTTACCACCCTCTAAACACTACTACCATCAGTCAGTAACTGCAAGGGCTGATCTTGACTCTCTTGGATTTATTTTCACACCTGACTCTCAATGACCTAAGTATGCAGAGTGAGACTCATTCTAATGTGGACTCGAGACAGCTAATCCCTCCGCCAGTGAGAGGAAGGATGCAAGTTTCACACTTTACTCTTCAAACTTCTGAATTGTTTGACACTTACTATAAGAATAAGGTCTGTAATTCCTATATCATAAAAACAAATAAACCAAAATAATAAAAGCAAAAAAAAGGCCGAACTATAGTCAAAGATGAGAAATGTGAAACTAGTGCTTTCCATTACTCTGCTGTCATAAACGACCATGGTCTGACGACAGTGGGGACCCTCTGTCCAGAGTGATTTGAGGTCACGGGGTACGATCACATCCGAGTTCCACGAGGTAGCTCTGGCAGGAATACACAAGACGACAGTGAAATCAAAACACAGTGAAATGGAGACAGTGACACCGACCACAGCAAAGGGAAAGGCCAGGGTCAGGACACACGCAAGTTAGCAGCAACGCCACCAGGTCTGGGGGAGGGGGGAGGGGGACCTGAAGGGGGACCTGAAGGGGAAGTTAAAGATGACTCAGGTCTATCACTGGAGCGTCTTGTGAATAAGGTCACGAACAGAACTAGGGCATGGGGGAAGGAGCGCTAACCTGAGGGGAAGGTGATGGATTTGGTTCAGACATGTTAATTTGATGTCTACGGGACACTCAGGTGGGGGGACACTCAGGTGGGTGTCGAAGGCTGGAGAGGGAGGCGGAGTTCTCACGAGCACACCGGTCAAAGCCATGAGAAAGAAGATCAAGGGAGACTGAACCAAGAGACCAATACCACGGAAGCCAAGGGAGCCAAGGGAAAAAAAGGATTTCAGGAAAAGAAAAGGAGACAGGTGGTTGCAAAAGGAAAAGTCCGATGGCATAAGGACGGAAAAGAGGCTCAGAAGAGGTGCTTCCTACTGGAGTCTGCACACAGTGGCTACAGGTGACCTTGAAACGTAGTGAAGACAAGACGTCAGCCTGCAACGGCTGCAGAATGAACCTGAGGGGTGGGCAAGGCAACAAGTCTGGAAAAGGAGGCAGAGCGGCTGCTGCACGGTCGGGATTCCCTCCCTTCACCCCAGGCTGCGCTGGGCTGTGGTGGACACGGCACGGCCGCCATCCAAACACCTACAACCGTCAAGACCCTTGCCTTGCCTTGCCCGATGCCGGTGACTTGGTCTCCACAGCAGCAACTGCCCCCTCCCTACAGACAGCGCCCACGCCCTTACGTCATCAGCACACAGCCCGTCGCCTATCTTCTTCCTGTCAAGTTCTTTACCTGTCGTCTCTTCCATTCCCATCAAATCCAAATCCAGTTCATTCAAATTTCCCACTATTCCCAAGTGAGAGGCTTCCAAAATCAGGTTGAGCTTTCCCCTTTTCATCAGCCCCTGAATCTGGAATCAGTCGGTTTTAAGTGACACCTGTCTCCCTCTTCCTCTCCATTCTTAATTCCACACCCAAAACAGGCCTTTGGCACATCCAGCCAGGCCTGGTGTCACACCTGGCTTCTCACACCAACCTACCCTACACATGACAGATCAATGAAGTTTCCTTTAAGGGAAGACCAGCCAAACATGAAAGCCCAGCTGCCTAGAGCTAGTCCTGGAGGGCCCTCCACAAACTACCTTTGCAGCTTTCGCTCCAACTGCTTCTTCACAGGAACCTCCACCGTGGCCAGGCCAGTCTCTCCTAACGTTACATTTTCAGTCACACCCTTCTCTCCTGACATATCCTCCCTGCAGGTTCTATTCATCACAGGGAACCTAGCTTCCCCCTCTGTCTACAGCCCCCTTGGGACACCCAAGACCTCCTACTACAATTTAACTGTCTACTAGCCAGGACCTGTTCTACACGCCTGGGATACATTAAACAAAGCAAAGATCCCTAGCTTTATGGAGTTAATATTTTAGTGGCAGGAGATAACAAAATTAGATTTCCTAAATGACATTAAGTATATAAAATGGTTACACACTGTAAATGCTATAAAAAGAAGGAAGCCAGGACATGAAGTCCTGGGCGCCGTGGAGTGGGCTGACGCTTTTAAACAGCATGGTAAGGACAGGCCTCGTGGGGAAGGTGACTCTTGAGAAGGCCTGCAGAAGGTCAAACTTGTCGCTTAGGGAAAAGCGCCGTCCCAGCAGAGGCAACCGCGAGGCAGGAACACACCTGAAATGGGGAGAACTGCCAGGAGGCCAGGGGAGCTGAATGGAGCGAGCCAAGGGAGGGTAGCAGACGGGTTCAGAGTGTAGCCACGGGCCAGAATGTGGAGTGCACGGTGGCTCGTGCCGTGGCCTTCGCTCTAAGTGAGATGAGGAGCCACGGGAACAAAGACATGACCTGCCTTCAGCTTTCAAAGAATCACTGAGGCCACTATGTTGAAAACAGTCTCGAAAGGGGCCAGGTCAGAAGCTAGAACAGTCAGGAGGCAGCCGTGGTAAGGCAGGCAAGGTCTGAACCAGAGTGGCCACAGCGGAGGGAATAAGAAAGTGATACAGCCCTGGCCACGCTTTGAAGGTAGGAAACAATCATCTTTCCCGATACAACCAGACGTGGGGAGTGAGAGAAAGAAAGGTCCCGGATGACTTCTAAGTGGCTGGCACAGCAGCTGAAGGATGGCGCTGCCCTCCAATGAGATAGAGACGGCTGTGGGCAGAGGAGACGTAGAGGGAACCAGGAAACACGCTGTGACGTGTTACCTTCGAAGTGCCTGACAAACAAGCTGGCATGTCCAGTAGCAGCTGGATACGTGAGAACTGCATCTGAGGAGAGAGGCCTGGACCGGGCACCCCCCACCCACCTGTTCAGAGATTCAGGGGGGTGGGGGGGACCAAAAGCGCTTCTCAGAGTCCTGGATACCAAGAGGAGACTCGGGGAAGAGGGCGCGCCCCATGCCCCACACGTGCAGAGCTCCTGACAGACCACCTAAGGGGAGGACAGAGAAGCAACCACCGCATTGAGCAAACGTGGCAGGAGGGCCCTTGACAAGTGAACTTCAGAGAGAACCAAGGGAGACCCCTTAGAGACCACTCTTACCTAGTTTCCGTGTAAAGGGGAACAAGGAAATACAGCAGCTGCTGGCAAGGAAAGTCGGGGTGAAAGTATTTACGAGGAGAAAAAGGCCATGTCAGTAGCACATGCGCATGTGTATATGCACAGGACGCCCTAAAAGGCCGAAACACTCAGTGTGAATTCCTTTCTTTACTCTCCCTTCACACCTCACTTTCTATTATCTTCGCTGATGTGTATCTGATCTTAACGACCAGCAAACAACTTTCACTTGGAAAAGGCCCTGTTTTCCTGTGTCCAACTACTCTCAAACTCTTCCTAATCCTTCGGGACTCAAAACCCCTCCGGGGAAGCCTCCCCAGCCTCACCTCATCAACCTCCCCCGGCAATGCTAACTTTGTGCCAGCGCATTCTTCTGCTGTCACCCTTCTCACAGTCCCTTGTAATTATCAGAATATACGTCCCATCTTCCTTAAACTGTCACAAGTGTAACTTTCCCAAAAGCTGTTGAAGTCATTTCATGGTATGTCACCAGTCTCCCCTCTACCTCTAATCATGTGACTGACCACGGGCCCTCTGAGGAAGCTGGACCTTTCCCTGCCACCCCCTGTACCACCATGGCTCCTTCAAATGCCCCCACACGGTGGGCACCCCGGAACACCTCTGATGAACAAGTGGCTGAGACACCTGAGCGGCCAAACCTAAGGTCGGGTTCTGCCTCCATTATAGGGACCCCTGGCAGAGGGTGACATTCAAAAATGAGAAGTCTCTGTAACCAAAGCAATTTTCTCAGCAACTGAAAAATGTAAGCCAGGGCTGAAGTTTCCACAAAATTTCCATAATAATCATTTAATATGAAGTGACAACTTTTCAGAGAGGTAACACCTCTAAGAGGGTACAGCACTCATGAACTCATGGGGATTCAATCCAAAATGATGATCTAATCCAATGCAGCTCCAGCAGAGCTGTTCTAGCAATTCTGCACTGCAACTACAAGTCTTTTTTAATTCATTCTAAGATCCTCCCTCCTCCTAGAGGGACAGTTTGAAGGAACCCGCATGCTCCCAGCCCCCATCACTGTCTATCTCAGAACCAAACAAAATAAGTTGGATGACATTCCCGATCACCTTCACGTGAGGCGACACAGGTACTGCAGAGGGCACCGTGGGGCCACACGCGTGTTAGACAGGCGTCACACAGCACGTCTGCTCATCTCCCCCTCCCACAGTAACTGCAATAACGTCACTGAGCAGGTGGGTGAGGTTACCTGATACTGAAGGACTTGAAGAAAAATGAATACATGAAGAACTGGATTATAACAGATACTAAATAAACTGTAGTTTTATCATGTTACACCATTTTCGCCGTATTAGAGTTGAAGTTTTAAAAAGAAGTTATTACAAAGGCTCAAACATATGCTAACTAATACTCTTAAAAGTAAGAACATTGTCAGTAAGAAATGGAAAGGAAAAAGCTGTGACTCCCCTCCTGTAAGATACAAACCAGGCAATGGCTTCCTTGCATTTGGGGGACAAGGCCCGCCCGGCCCACACCCCTGACCCTGGGACACCCACAGATGAACCCCTCGTATCAGTGACACAGAGAGGACACGATTAGACGGTCCTGTTCACCACACATCTACTGTGGTCATCCCTTTATGTTTAAATATGTGACTCAAACTTATTTCAAAAAAAAAAACATACGTGATCATGAAATCAATTACTTTACAATAGCTCAAAGGTGGCCGTTTCACAGTAATGCTCCCGATTGCCAACGAAAATGACACCTGAATACGAGGTTGCTTGGCTAGCTCAGTGATAACTAGTAACATTCTGCCCAGGGGGCCCAAAGCTCCCTGAAGGGAAGACTGTACCTGTTCATCTGACTTTCTCTAGGGACGGGTACATAGTGACTATTTAAAAGTCATTGAAAGATGTGCACCCCTGTTCACAGCAGGATTACTCACAGTGGCCAAAAGGTGGAAGTAACCCAGGTGTCCATCAACAGATAAACGGATAAACAAAATGTGTGTACACACAATGGAGGATTATTCAGCCTTAAAAAGGAAGGAAATTCTGACATATGCTACAACACGGATGAACCTCAAGGACACTAACAGAGTGAGAAAAAGCCAGTCACAAACACACACGGCAGGAGTCCACTAATGAGGAACCTAGAGTCGTCAAGTTCATAGAGACAGAAAGTGGGATAGTGGGTGCCAGGGATGGGGAGAAGGGAATGGGAGGTAGTGTTTAATAGGTACCGTTTCAGTTTTGCAAGATGAAAAAAGTTCTGGAGATGGACGCACACCTCTAATCGTGTGACTGTACTTAAAGCTACAAAACTGTACGCCAAAAATGGTTGCAATGGTAAATTTCAGGTTGTGCGGATTTCAGTTTAAAAAAAATTCACTGAAAGAATAAATGAAGGAATACTCAGTACTATTTTCATCACTCACTAAAGGTTCTATTTCATATCTATGGACTATTCATTAGAGAATTCCTAGTTCCCCATCTTATAGATGGGGCTACAGGGACGCAGACAGCTTCAATGACCTGCCACTAAATGGTGTGGCCTATCTAACTGGTTGTAAGTAAGCCAAGCCCCATGAAGTCAAGGGCTATGCCTCTGGTCTTCTTTCAAGCCCAGAACCTGAACACAACAGCCACAGGCCCCTTCAACGTTCTGAAAATGCCACTGGCCTCAACATCTTTATCACAGATGTCGCTGTGTCCCTTTTTCAACTAAACCACTAATTTAACGGGGAAAATGGCCAGCCTTACGAAGAGTTTTGTCACTGGAGGTGCTCAAACACAGACTGGGCCATTAACCACATCCCATGGCTTACTATGTGCCAAGGGCTGGGGCACAGAAAGCTTCAGACAACTTCTCCTTGGAGGCAGCTAAGTCTTCTGCAGTAGACGGGTAAGATTCAGAAACACCGACCGTAACAAAACACAAATGCTTAATACATAGATGAGAGTACACAAATCTAAGGGAGTCTGAGAGTGGCTTGGGTCAGAAAGACAAGTAGCTTCCAGCAGAGGCAGCTTCTGAACTGGATCTGGAAGGATGAATAGCTTTCCAGGCCCTGCCAGGGAAAAAGCCACAGCATGTAGCAGAAAGAACAGCAGACTGGGTTTCAAAAGAGCACCACTCCTTGTTTGCTATTACCTAGATAAGTGACCTCTGAAAATCACAAACCCCGTTTCCCCAAATACAAAGCCACAACAAGACCCCGACCAGCTCTGGGTGTTGCATCTAACAGGAGACCTGGAGTCAGACGGCCTGGGTTCCAATGGTGCCACTGTCACTTAAGAGTGACCTTGAGCTGGGTAATTAGTTGCTCTGTGCCTCAGTCTGCCCCCTTCCGAAGAGGGCTAGTGGGCTAATTAAACCGTACACGTCAATCCTCTAGCGCAGGGCCTGGCACTCAGCAAGCCCTCCCCAAACGACAGCTACTGTAACGACGAGCTCCACGGAAAGACAGGCAAACACCAGGCGCAAGGGTGGTGCCTGCCGCGCTTCCAGGTCCCTCCCAGGCCCGAGACATCCCTGGAGGGGGATGGGAGCCGAGCCGGGCAGCAAACCCCGCACGCATGTGTCACTGCCCTGCTCGGCACGCGCCTGTCCCCGCCCCAGGGAGAAGCGATGGCTCAGCAGTCCCAGGACCCGCTCCCGCCTCTCAGGCCGGGCACCCGGGGAGGGAAGGGAGTCGCACCCCACTTACCATGCTGGCAGGGGGAGGGGACGGCTCAGGTGAGCTGGCTCTCAGGCTTCGGACACGTCCCGCTCGCACAGTTCAGGTCATGGTCCCGGCAGGCTCGGGAAGTCCCCCGCCCAGGCCTCGAGCACCGCGTCCCCACCCGGGCCCCGCCGGGCCCCTCTAAAAAGAGCGCGGCCCCCCGGCCCGCCTCATCGGGGACCCCCGCAACAATTCATCAAGACGCACCCGCGCCTCCCCAAGGAAACTGCAAAAGCAGGAAGTGGGGCTCGGAAGCCGGCAAGGAGTGCAGGGGCTCGGGGGCCCCCTGCCCGGGCCCGACCCCCGAGGGGAGGCTGCGGGCCCAGGCAGGGACTCCCCGGCCTCCGCGTTCAGAAGCAGCCGCGGGCCGGGCCCCGAGGCACAAGGGGCGGAGGCTGAAGGAGCCTCGGAGGCGCAGCCCGAGGGGCCGGCTCAGGGCAGAGGCCGGGGGCCCGCGCTGTCCTCGCCGCCTCAGCCTACACGGCCGCCGCCGCCACCCTCTGGAGCATCCCTGCGCGCGTCAGTCCCGGAGCCGCCCGCTCGCGCCGCGCGGCCACCCCCGACCAACAGCCCCAACGCGCCGGAAGTGGCGAGCGCCCGGCGTAGCCCCACGGCACGGCCGCCGGCTGCGGCGCTGGAACCGGACCAATCCGGAATCGCGCGGGGGGCGGGGCACGTAGGGCGGGGCCGCACCTGACGGCTCCCGCTGGCCCCGCCCCTGCCCGGCCCCGCCCCCTGCGCCCGTCCACGCGGGCCGACGGCCATGTTGGTAAAGGGCGCCGGGCCTGCCATCTTAGTAAAGGGGCGCTTTCTCTTTCGCTTCCTGGGCTCATTCATGCCGCACGTGTTTAGGGAACGCCTCTTACGTGCCAGGCACCCGGCCTGCCTTCGCGCAGGTTCCGTCCATTCAGGGCACACACATTTCAGCCCTGCCGTGGCCCTGCAGGCGCTGCTACGGGTGCAAGGACGGGCAGCAAACGAGACTGCTGTAGTCCCGCCCTCGAGGAGGTAGGTTCGCCACAAGGAGAGAGCAAAGGAATACATTAACTGTAAGGAACGAGGCGTGCTGTGTTATGAACGCCACCCACACGCGTGTGCTGAGAACATGGAAAGGGGAGCTGGGAAATGTAAACCGGGACCTGACGGATTCAGGGCTGGGAAGCGTGATCCAACCGGAAGGGACAACTGCAGAGGTTCTGGGTTCTGAGACTGCAAACAATGGGGAGAGTCCGTTCCTATCCTCCAGCCCACTTTACTTGGAAAAGTGTTGATTTTAAGAGACAAGCCCTAGAAGCGCAGCGGCTGCCCAGGTGTGCCTGCTGCGTAGACTTGGAGCAAATCTGTAGAACCCAGTGGCTCTCAAACTCCAGCGTGAATCAGAACCACCTGGCAGGCCTGTTGAAATCAGATTGCCATCTAAACCCCATTCCCAGAATTTCTAACTCAGTGGGCCTCAGGTAGGGCCTAATTTACATTCCTAACAAGTTCCCAGGTGATACTAATGCTGCCACCAAGGGACCACACTTGGAGAACCGCTGATGTAACACAGGACCACAGAAAGCTTTCACGTAGTCTTTCAGCAAATGTTTATTCTTGCCCACTAAGTGACAACCTCTGTTCTGAGGATTCAGTGCTGAGCAAAACAGACACATTTGTGCCCTTACGAACAGAGAGGCAAATTATTTTTAAAGTATTATACAAAAAGTAATCCGTTGTAAGTATGATAAGAGCATGAAAGAAAAACACAATCCACCATGAGAGTTAATAGCCAAGGGATCTAAGCTAATCTTGAGGGGTGAGGTGGGGAGAGTGTCAGGAAGTGACATTTATTTAAGCTGTGGCCTGAAAGAAATGCTGCCATTTGCTAGGCAAAGAGAGGAGGCATAGAATATTCTAGAAACTGCAAGTACAAGAGAAGGTATCTGTGGGGGCAGAGCCCCAGAAAGTGGTTTCCAGGCTCTCGGCCTCACATAGACAGGTGCCTGGCTCAGGTAGTAAATGGCCATCAACTGTGATTGCATGGCCATCAGCTGTGGCTAGTTGGCCGTCAGCTGTAACCAGTGAGCCATTGGCCACTAATATAACTGCTGTGGCTACGCTCGCAGAGAGAAGGGAGAAGAGAGAGAGAAAAAGAACGGGGGCTAGCAAGAAGCTGGTGGCTGGGCTGGCAAGTGTGGATGGCAGTTTGCGGACAGTGTGGATCCAGCCTCCAGTGAGAGTATAGTGCCGCCAGAGAGAATATAGTGGTATGACTCCCCTACCTATGGCTCCGTGGGTGTTCCTTTTTGACCTCACCATATCCTGCGTTATGCGGGGAGGAGGAGCTGAGACCCCGCAGGCCTCCCTGCATGACAGTATCTCAGAAGGTAAGCAGATAACTCAGGACTGGGGCCGTTTCTTGGCTCAGTTTAGTGCTATGAACAAATGCTTTTAGATGAGAACTAAGGGTTGAATCCCAGCTCTTAGTGTTAGCTGAGGTCTGTTGAGCACGTTACTTTCAAAGTCTTGGTTTCCTCGCTGTGTACTTGGATGAAATAACAGAAACTCAACTCAGACTGAATTAGAGGTGTGTCTTTGGCTCAGGTAACTCCCATAGCTAGACATCCAGAGATAGGTCAGCTTCAGGCTTGGAGTGTTGGGAGCCCTGGATCCATCATTGCTCTAGGATTTTCTTGGCTCTGCTCTCCTCCCTGTCTTCAAGATGGCTGCTGGGAACAGCCAGGGCCATAAACTTCCCCATGCACCTCCAGCAAGAGAGAGCACCTTTTCTCACACCTTTTCTCAAGGCAGTAAGCTTTATCCTACTGGTCCTAATGGACGCAGGCCTGCCCATCCCTGAACTAGCTGCTGTGGAGGAGGATGGAACTGCTGTGATTGGCTTAGAGATCAACACCTGGAGTTGATTTCAATTCCCCAGAATAAAGTGGGTTTGGTGGAGTCACATGTCTGTTGCCAGGCTGGCGTGAAGATTAAATTTAATATACACAAAACACCTGGCGCATAAGGCATATAATAAATCACAACTATTATTAATTTTACTCCAGGGATTTTTGTCCAAGTCAACCAAATAACATTTTGTTATTAATATTAATCTCAATCCTGTCTATTCAAAACAAAAAAAAGATTTAAGGCTGCTATTACTTTTTGTTGGCACTGCAGGGACGTCCCCCACACACCTCCTCCTGCCCGTTCCTGCTGCTACTGCCTCGGTCTCATTCATTCAGTTACTCGTTCAACAAACTTTCAATGAGTTAGCATCAATTTGGTGCCCAGCCTTTTGCAAAAATGAAGAGTTCCAAATGAATAAGATTCAGGCAAATCGTGTACTGCCTCGTGGTAGAAATAGCCACCCAAACAATTATGGCTCGGTGTGCGAGGTGCTGTAATAGAGGTGTGTATCAACCTAAGCATACAAGTGAGGAGGGAGCAACTATGGGGGAAAAACCAATTGGAAGGCTGAACAAAGATGGTGACATTTCAACTAGGTCTTGATGGAAGAATTTAAGTTCACCTGACTGCTGCAGTCCGTACTCATCTTCCCGCTCCAAGCTATCGTCCATTGTGTCAAGACTCTTTCCACTGCAAGTGACAATGTTGAGACTCTAGAGTTGGGACTCTATCATAAAGAAAAAGGGGACTATCGGGTCTCACGTAAAAGAATCATCCAAAAGGTTGTATGGAGGTCAAACATGGCTGGATTCGGGGTCTGAAATGGTATCGCAGAATTCAGTTTCTTGGTTCTGCTTCTGTGATTGGGCAGGGAGGGGGTCCTTTATCCACACAGGTGGCTCCTGGCATATCCAGGCTTTATCTTCTCTGGGTTGAATCCTGGTAGAGAAGAAGAGGTCAAGCTTCTCCTATAAATATTTCAGGAAAATAATCCCATTGGCTTGGATTGGATCACCCCTGAACCAATCACAGTAACCAGAGGGAATGTGATGCTCTGATTGGCTGGACCTTGATCACATGCTCTACTCCCAACTTCAGGAAAGCTCTCAGCCCCACCAAAGCTCTGCAAGGCTATCAGAGCCTAGAGAATTCAGCAAGAGGAGGTCTAGATCTGAAGAGGCAAGAGTAGGAACGGTTTCCAGAATCGGACAAGGGAATCATGTGAGAGCAACTGAGAAAAACAACCAGCCAAGGTGATCCTGCAGGGAGACCAATGGGATACACTGACTACAATGGGACAAATCCAATGGGAAGCCAAAGAGCAAGGGAGAATGGTGATGTCATCCATAGGCACCAACCTCCAGAGCACAGGGCTGGGTAGAGAAAGGGAAAGGGACTCCAGGGTACAAATGGAAGAAACCCAGGGAGCACCCTTACTATAGGAAAGCTCAGGGCATGTGTAGAACTGTGCCTGGCACATGAAAAGATTTTCAATACATTTTCGTTATTATTATATTTCCATCCTAGTTCCAACCCACCTTTCTCTCTTCTCTTCCTCTACAAGCCCACCAAGCTCGATTCCTCATGGCTCTTGGAGCACAGCAGGCTCTTTCATGTTTCTTACTCATCCCAAAGGCCCAATTCAAATGTCTCCTACTGAGTTGACCTCCTTGTGTGGAATAAATGGCTGTTTACAAACATCCACTAATATGATTAATGGAGAGATTTTGCCTGAAAAGCTACCTAATGGTGACATCCAACAGGAATTATCCATGGATGCAGCAGAATGGGGGAGAGGCCGCTACTGTTCAGCCATGTCTGCCTCTGCTCTCTTCCAAGTACAAGGGAGGAGTCCACTTCCCCACTCCTTGCAGTTGGATGGGACGGTGCCAAGAAAGTGGAAGTGACTCACGCCACCTCTGGGCCAGAGCATTTCCTTGCCTGTACAAGTCCCTCTGCTCTCCCCCACCAGAGTGAGCCCTGACGTGTCATGTGGAGATTGTGGTGTCATGAGATGAAATGACTACTGGGGACAGATCCCCTCTCTGACCCCCACCAGGGTCAGCAGAACAAGCTTTTGCATATTGAGGCAGAGATTCAGTGGTGGTGTTTTCCTGGCCTTTCCTGACTGGCACACGTGGTCATGTGCGGCAGCTGGTCTACAAATGTGGGCCCCCACTGAACCAGGTCTGTCAGTATTCACAGACTGTGAAGTCCCCTGGCCTCAAAGCTGGGCTGGTTCTGTGAATTCACTTCTGACCAATGAAATGGAGTGGAAAGAAGCATGACTTCCAAAGTTAGATCTCAAAAAGCTTGACAGTGTTGGCCTGGCTTTCTTGGAATATTGCCTCTGGGGCAAGCCAGCCCCCATGTGAGAAGTCTGATTACCTAAGAATGCCATGCTGTGAAGAAGTCCTAGCTAGCCACACGGACAGACCACGTGAAGAAGAGTATTGCCTGCTCAGCTTCTGCGGCGGCAGCTAGGCCCCTAGAGACACCAGCAGTGTGAGAGAAGAGGACACCTTGGACAGCTGAGCCAGTCATGACTTTCGAAGACCCCAGCCCCGGCACCTCTCTGACTATATAACTGCACCCACAGGAGAGATCCCAGGTGAGAACCATCTGTCTTGGCCCAGGTAAGCTGCAGAATTCTGCGAACTACTAAGTTATGTTTTAAGTCATTGTTTTGGGGTGTTTTGTCATGCAACAGCCCATAACCAGAACACTATAGTAAAGGTCTGCCCTCTAAGGAAACTAAGAAGGAGCCATCACAGCTCTTGTCTTGTATGACTTTGAAAAACCAGTTGTCCGTAACCCCAATCAACCCTAGGTGACCACGTGACATGAGACCTGGACCATGTCTGTTGACTGTATCCTAAAAGACAGGAAGTGTCTGTAGCTCACATTATGCAACAGCACCCCCTACCCAAACCCAAGACACACCCAGATGTCCCAGCTTCAGTGAGCCTGGGATCAGAGACCCTGCAGCTGGAGCCCAACCCTCCCTCCCCCTTCACTCTTAGCTAGTTGCTGAAATGCATCTCTGTTGGCATGGCAAACTTTGGAAGAAATTATGAAGTGATAAATCAGGGCATGTGTATTATCAACAGAAACATTTCTGGGAGCTGTAGTACCCCCCGTTCTGAACCGTGTATGTAACCGTTATGTTGATCTAAATTATTTCCCAAATGACATCTAAGTTCAGAAAATCGAGTGTGTTATTAATCAATAATTACTTTTTTAATGGCAAACAAAAATGGGGAGGATAATGAAAGATCGCAAATGGACCCCAAAATACGGTGCTAACAAATGAGAAGATGAGCCCTGGTCAGTGAACAAATGAATACAAATGGAGTGTAAAATACCTCTATTTTATATGCAGTTTAGAACGAATGAAAAAATGTAAAAGCAGAAAATTAAAAGGACAATTTATTATGAAGCAGATGACAAAGAGGAAATAAGCCTAGGGCTGTCATGAAGGAAGGCACCAAAAGACTAAGTGACGTAGCTACGATATAATCAAAGTCTTAAATGCAGGTGCAGCCCAGGTGTCAGCTGTTCCTTTATCCTTTGGTTCCTGTATGCTCTGTGTTTTGCCCAATATCAACCTGGCTGCACAACTCAGGACATCTTTAAGTTCCCCCAAAACAATCCACTCACACCAAAGCAGCGTTTCCAACGGAGTTGCTACTGGTCTTGTGCAAGAGACATCTCACCAGTTATGATCCAGGTCGCAGTCAGTGATGCCCCTTTTTACTGCCCCACCCCCAAGCCATCACTGTGGCACGTAAACCCAGCCGCAAGTTTCCGGGGCTCCTGGGGGCAATACCACCTTCAACAGAGAAACCCTGCCTCAAAGCAATAGGGACCCATCTTTACTGAAGATTTTATAGGGATACAGAAGACAGAACTTACACCACACATTCCATCGCCAACAACTTAGAACCTTCATTTACACTTTCTGCTTTTTCCCAGAATCCTTCATCAGCTGGACTGCTACTACATCATTTTTTTTCCTTAGCTCCTCAACTCAGAATGCCTGACTGTCTAATTCATCTCTTCTCCTTCCAAAATTTCATTCCAAATCTCAAGTCTCTCTCCCGGCTATTATGCAGAGAGGTGATTCAATGCTGCCCTGGTGGATACCCCAAATCTGCATAGCCACAGTGCATCAACGCAAAGGGCCTTCAGGTTAATAGAAACTAGCATCCTCACAGGTGGAGTAGCCGCCAGCTCTGGTTACCTGACCACACCTCAAAATCTCATTCTGAGTGCTGTCTCACCTTTGGTCTCCAGCATTCTGATGAATGGAGTTGTTTGCATCTTGTTACACAGGAAGAGGACAGATAACACAAGAGACATCTATTTTTTTTCTTATCTCTTCTTCT
Source organism: Rhinolophus sinicus (assembly GCF_036562045.2). Taxonomy (NCBI): domain Eukaryota; kingdom Metazoa; phylum Chordata; class Mammalia; order Chiroptera; family Rhinolophidae; genus Rhinolophus; species Rhinolophus sinicus. The sequence continues at coordinate 17,093,727 of NC_133767.1, forward strand.
GATAACCCCAACTTTGTAGGAAGGACCACCTCTCCTCCAAGCTCAGTTCTTGAAGTTTGGGTGGGGCTACCCCCACTCCTTGGAGTCACGGGTAAGCATGTGACCCAAGACAACGTGGCTTTCCTTCTTTTACTGACAAGACCAATGCTGTAAAAAATCATGCATATAGTCCATAAGTGTGCCCATGTATCTATAGGATAAATTCACAAAAGTAGAATTGCTGGCTCAAAGGGTAGATACCTTTGTGTTTTCGATGGATTGTGCCAAATCTCCCTCCATAGGAGTTGTGCATTCCTACCAGCACACAGAGAGGATCGATTTCCACATAGACTGGCCAATGCGATATAGCCGCAAACTTCTGGATGTTTGCCAATCTGAGGTGAGATATGGTACCTTAGTGTCATCACAGCTTTTGGGGAACTGTCTGTTCATGTACTTTTCGCCTCTTGCTACTTAGTTGTCGGGCTCCTTTGCCTACAGTTCTAGGAGTTCTTTATATAATATGGGGATTAACCCTTTGTGATATTAACTTGCAAATATTTTCCCCAGATTGTTGTTTGTCTTTTGACTCTGCTTACAGTTTTACTTTTCCATGAAGAAGCTGTTAATTTATTTTTTAGAGTTGAATGGATCAATATTTTATGGTTTCTGGATTTTGAGTCATACTTAGTAAGAATGTTCCCATGCCAATGTTTAAAGGAATTTGCCTATGCTTTCTTCAAGTACTTTTATAGCTTTAAAAAAAAAAAAACAACAAGTAAATTTTTTATCTACTTGGAGTTTATTTTGGCGTACCGTGTGAGGGATAAATTCAAACTGTTGTTTGAGACAGGAGGAGCCAAAGCCAAACCAGGCACAGATTCAGGTGACTTAGTCCCCAGAAAGAGGCCAGGCCACATGCAAGGATCTGACACATAGAACAAAAACAAGTGCCCGGAACTGGCCAAGTTTAGACTCCAGGACAGCTGGACGTAACACCATGTCACAGAAAGGTGATGGCAAGAAGCGGGATCAGATGGCAAACCCAAGGTCCCAGCCAGCAGAGGGATAAGGAGGTCAGGAAAAGGGCCTGGGAAGCTGCTTCCACATGCCAGACAAATGCCTGACCTCTGGGAAACCTTGCGGCTCAAAGTCGCTGAAGCTTCACAGTTGTCAGTCCCCTAAACCCTACTACTAACTGGGACACAGTTGGGAAAGAGTCCTTGCACTCATTCTTAGGATTCACAACCAATCCTAATAAAAGACCGAAAGCAGAATAAAGATCAAAGAACGCTGAGCAATGTCTTCTGACCAAGAGGTCTTCATGGAGGAAGTGATGGTATTTGAGCTGAACCTTCAAGAATTGATGAGCTGTTACCAGATGGAGATTTCTTTTTATTGCAATAACATTAATTGTGTAGTTCTTTATGCGGTTGACTTCTCTTTCAAGAATAAGTTTGCCATCCCATGAGTTCAGTCTTCTTTTGCATCATTCTGCAGTATTTTAAATGTTCCTTCATAAAGAGTTCATGCATTTCTTATTAGGTCTATTCTTAGGTCTTTTATGCGTACCTTTTGTGTTGCTATTGCAAATGGAGTTACCACTTCTATTTTATCTTCTAAGTGGTTGCTGTTGGTATAAATAGGAAAGCTATTGATTCCCTTAGTTGAATGTTGGACCCAGACAACTAACTGAATAGTTGTATTGTTTTTCAAAAGATTCACTTGGGTTTTCCAGATATAAAACTGTATCATCTGCAAATCATGTTAATTTTACCTCCCTTTCTCCATTTTCTAGAGGTGACTGAAAAGCGAGGAGGGCATTCCTCCTGATTTTAAGCCTTGCATGTTTGATGAGGAGGAAGATGAGAGAAATTTGCATCTACTATAGTACCTCATGGTCTTGACATTACGTTCTTTCCTTTGCCACACACCCCCTTTACAGAGTACAGTAGTCCCCCGTTATTCCTGGGGGATATATGTGTATTCTGCAACCCCCAATGGATGCCTGAAACTGCAGTTTCTGTATACATAGTACAAATCCTCTATATACTATATTTTTTCCTATACATACACACCTATGGTAAAGTTTCATTTATAAGTTAGGCAATTTCATAGATAGAAGATCCATTCTTACTATAAATCTTAGCACCTCAGCATATTTTTTTTCTTTCTTTATAAAGTTGAGACCCTTCACCTTTTCGCTTAAAGGTAGCACTATATGGCTTCTATTTGGTGTATCTGAATTCCCAGCATCACTGCTCTTGAGCTTTGGGGCCATTTTTAAGTAAAATAAGGGTGACTTGACACAAGTACTGTGAGGCCACCACAGTCGGCTACTAAGTGACTAATGGACAGGGATCGTCTATCGTTCTACAGTGTGGATACACTGGACAAAGATATGATTCACATCCCAGGCAGGATGGAGCGGGATAGCGCGCGATTTCATCACGTTTCTCAGAATAATGAGCAATCTAAAACGTATGAGTTGTTTATTTCTGAAATTTTTCATTTCATATTTTCAGACCATGGTTGACCCCAGGTAACCAAAACCTTGGAAAGTAAAACCATGGATAAGGGGGGAGTACTGTAGCTCCCCATCAGTCTTCAAACCTGAGAGCAACTGTCACTTCCTCTGGGAAGCTCCCCTTGACCTCTCGGCCCAAGTCTGGTTGGCCTGTACTTCCCCACCACGGAGATCAGCCCAATTCATCACACCACACTGTGGAGGATAGGGTTCGCCTGAGCCTTCCCCAGGTTGGAGCTCTAAGAGGGAAGGGATTGTGCTCACTTGGGAGAGCTCTTGTTTTCAGCCTGCGTAATATCCCTCTCCCCAACAATTCCCTTTGGAGGTTTTCCTTTCATTAAATATAGTAAGTAGGGACTAAAATCAAAGGTTTTCTCTTCTATAGCCAAGGGGAGGGGCATCTGGCTAAAGCAGACCAGCCGGACCCCATGACCAGGAATTTGAATATAAAGACAAAGAGATGAAAATGGTTGCACTATGCTCCGGATGCATAGATGTCACTTTCAATGAGAAGGCCCCCTTCCTAGCCTCTAGGGTGCCCATCTGCAAGCCTCCTGTTGATTCCACAAGCAACCCATTTCTTTCCAAGGAATTCACTTTTTTTCCAGTTGGTCACAGTTGATGTCAGAGTGGGCTGTGCTGCTGTAACAAACAACCCAAAATCTTGGTAGCTTAACACAGTAGATGTTTGTTTCTTGTTCATGTCACAATCACAGGGGTTTGGCAGGCGAGCTCTGCTCCATGCAGTGATTCAGGGTTCCAAACCTTGGCCCTCTTGGGACTCAACTTTCTTGTAGGTCCCTGGAGGCAGATCTTCTGCATCTGCTGGCAAGCAGAAAAAGAGTGTGGAACATTCCACAGGAAGCGGCTTGGGAGAAAGATCTGGAAGTGTCATATATCACTTCTGCCCCAAATTCCATTAGTCAGAACTCGGCCATATGGCCCTACCCAACTGCAAGGGAGACTAAGAAATGTAGTCCCAGTGTATGCCAGAATGAAAAATAACCAGGGTTTGCCACTGTTGCTTGCCACCAACCAAAGTTTGTCGTGACTGATATGCTCACCATTGTATTTTCAGCCCCTAGCCCCATGCCTACCATCGAGTGTCTTCATAATAACACTCACAAGGCTCAGAATAGTTAAGTAACGCTGAAGTCATCCAGCTAGCAAGTGGCAGAGCCAGGATTCAAAGCCAGTTTTCCTTCCATTGTCCCATGCTGCCACCCGAAAGTTCTACCCGTGTGCTGAGCCCTGAGCTGTGTGGTAAACGAACAATAAGAGCCAGCCCCTGGCCTGGAGCTGACCTCCAAAGAGAAAAGCTGAAGAGCAGCCCAAGTTTGCCAAGAATTAAAGACCAGCTCAGGACAACAGATGAGACAGCATGTACTTCAGTGCCAAGTGCACGGCGCAGACAAACGTAGAGAGCAGAGGGATGCACTTTGGGCTGAACCAAATGGTCTGGGAAATCCCCCGAGACAAGGCAGAGCTCAAACATCAAGAGAAACGATGTGCACACGAATTCTCCCGGGGATACTTGGGATTCGGGCTCTCATCAATCCAGTGCATTGCCCTGGATCAAACAGCAGGCAGTTTGGGCCTTAGGTCTCAGCCTAGCTGCGTACAGGTCTCACCATCTGCCATGGGGTGGACTTCTCAGGACTGTCTTAGTGTGTGTGAGAGAAAAGCAATTCCGATTGGCTTTAACAAACAAGGATATATTCTAATTCACACGTGTTAAAAGTCTAGGTGTAGGGGGCCTTCAGGCACACCCTGATCCAGGGGCTTCTACCATGTTCTCAGAGCTTGGGCTCTCTGTCTCTTAGTTTTTGCTTTGCTCTCAGCGAGGCTCTCTCCTACATAGTGGTGGACGCTGGCTGCTTCAGGCGATTCTCTCAGGACTAGCGAAAAGAAAAAAAGCTTTTCTTCCTGCGTCATGCAGGGAAGAGTTCTAGGATTTATTGTTCAACCAGAACGGCTTGAGCTGGATGGAATGTGATGTGAAGTCCTGGCTGGTGTATGTGCTCCACACGTGTCTGTACTCTGCCACCCCTCCACGTACAGGCCAGGGAGATTTCCGTGGAGGGAGGCTGGAGAAGGGAAAGGCGAGCAACGGCACATCTCCTCAGAGCTCAGGCTGCCATTTGCCCTTGGAGCAGTCAGGAACCCATCCAACATGCCATAACACAAGAAAAGCCTCTACGAGACAGGTCTGGCTTTCCCTCAAACATTCAATAAATGGAGGTTGCTGGTGCTCAGAAAGGGCGCCAAGGAGATAGTGTAGATCCCAAGGTCCAGCCTACTTGAAGGACCAAGCATGGGGACCACCAGAACAGAACTGGGGGCTGCGCCTGGGCTGAGCAGGATGGAGGAGGGTGATTAGGAACTGTCTTGCATGACATGGGCCATAATTCAAGACACTGTCGCTCTCTGGGCACAGTTTGTGACAATAAAGAGAAACCCACTTCTGTTCATGTAAATAAAGTGATAGTATGTACATTAGGAACGCTTTCTGCAGAAAGTAACAAGGGCTTACAGATGAGGCTTCATTGTTCTTGCCGAATAGTAAGTAAGTGATGCTGTGTAGACTCAGCTGCTCAGTGGTGCCGTGGCATCTGGATGATTCTCTTAGCTTTGCCTTCCTGGTGGCAAGATGGCTGCTGCAGCCCAGCAGCCATCGTGTGCACCTTCTAAGTAGGAAGCAGAGGGAAAGAGATGATACCAGCCACACCTTGCTCCTCTTTGGGATAAAGAAAAGCCTTCCTGTAAAACTTGAACAACCTTTGCTCCCGTCTTATTAACCAGAACTGAGAAACACAGCTTCCCTAAGCTGCAAGAGAGTGTGGCAAAGGAAACATTTAGCTTGTCTAGACTGTACAGTGGCAGAAGAGAGAAGTAGGTAAGGAATCCCAAAGAACATAACCACTGGAAAGTTTATTATAAATATAGCAGGATAATGTTTTGAGGGATACTAACCAATGTTCTTTTCAATTTTCGTATATTTTCTTTTTTCTTCCCTGCTGTCAGGTCAAAACCAGTGCTTGTCACCACAAGAGAGGAATGTGAGAGGGTGGAAAGCAGGGGAAAAAGCCATGAGTCTGACCTTTGTGTCCCAATAGCTCATACCTTTATTGGAGAAACATAAAGACCAAAAATAGACATAGGATAGCTGAATGGATAAGAAAACAAGGCCCATTTACAGGAGACTCACTTCAGATCAAAAGATACACACAGACTGAAAGTAAAGAGATGGAAAAAGATATTTCATGCAAATGGAAATGAAAAAAAAAAAAAAGCTGAGGTAGCAATATTATATCAAGACAAAATTAACTTTGAAACAAAGGCTATAATAAGAGACAAAGAGGTATATTTCATAATGATAAAAGGATCAACCCAACAAGAGGACATAACATTTGTAAACATGTATGCACCCAGCATAGGAGCAGCTAAATATATCAAGCAAATACTGACCAACATAAAGGGAGATCCACAGTAATAGAATCATAGTAGGGGAATTTAACACTTGATTGACACCAATGGACAGGTCTTCCAGACAGAAAATCAACAAGAAAACAAAGGCCTCGAATGACACACTAGACCAGGTAGATTTAATTGATATTTTTAGAGCATTTCACCCCAAAGCAGCAGAATATACATTCTTTTCAAGTGTACATGGAACATTTTCTAAGATAAACCACATGTTAGGCCACAAAACAAGTCTCAATAAATTTAAGAAGATTGGAGTCAAATAAAATATCTTCTCTGACCACAATGGTATGAAACGAGAAATCAATTACAAGGGGAAAAAAAACTGAAAAACACACTAACACGTGGAGGTTAAATAACATGCTACTAAATAATGAATGTGTCAACAAGGAGATCAAGGAAGAAATCAAAAGATTCCTTACAACAAATGACTATGAAAACACAATGACAGAAAATTTATGAGACACAGAGAAGCAGTCCCAAGAGGGATATTCATAGGAATACAGGCCTACCTCAAGAAACAAGAAAAATCTCAAATAAATAATCTAACTTTATACTTAAAGGAACTAGAAAAAGAACAGCAAACAAAGCCCAAAGTGAATAGAAGGAAGGAAATAATAAAGATCGGAGCAGAAATAAACGAAATAGAGTCTAAAAAAAAAAATACAACAGATCAATGAAACCAAGAGCTGGTTCTTTGAAAAGATAAACCTTTAACCAGATCATCAAGAAAAAAGGAGAGAAGACCCAAATAAATAAAATCAGAAATGAAAGAGGAGGAGGGACAACTGACACCCCAGAAATACAAAGAATTATAAGAAAATATTATGAACAATTATATGCCAACAATTTGGACAATCGGGAAGAAATTGATAAATTCCTAGAAATATACAATCTTCCAAGACTGAATAAAGAAGAAACAGAAAATCTGAACTAATTACTACTAACAAAATCAAATCAGTAATCAAAAAAATTCCCAACAAACAAAAGTCCTGGCTTCACAGGTAAATTTTACCAAACATTCAAAGAAGAATTAACACCTATCCTCAAACTATTCCAAAAAAAATTCAAGAGGAAGGAAAGCTCCTATGCTCATTTTACAAGGCCACCATTACACTGATTCCAAAGCCAAACAAAGATATTACAAAAAAAAAGAAAAGAAAAGAAAATTATAGGCTGATATCCCTGATGAGCATAGATGTAAAAATCCTCAATGGGGCTGGCCCAGTGGCTCAGGTGGTTGGACCACTGTGCTCCTAATGCTGAAGTCGCCAGTTTGATTCCCACATGGGCCAGTGACCTGTGCCTTCTACAGCTAAGATTGTGAACAACAGCTCTCCCTGGAGCTGGGATGCCATGTGCAGGCGGAGGTCAGTGTGAGCTGCCATGTGCTGCTGTGTGCTGCTGTGGGGCGACTGACAACCAGCCTCAGCTGGGGCAGTGCAAGGCTCATAATACCAGCATGGGCCAGGGAGCTGTGTCCTACACAACTAGACTGAGAAACAATGGCTTGAACTGGACAGAGTTGAGGGGGAGGCGGAAGAAGGGGGGGGAAAAATCCTCAACAAAATATTAGCAAACTGAATTCAGCAATACACTAAAAAAATCATACACCACGATCAAGTGGGATTTATTCCTGGGGTGCAAGGTTGGTTCAATATCTGCAAATCAATTAACATGATGCACCACATATACAAAATGAAAGATAAAAATTATATGATCATATCAATAGATGCAGAAAAAGTGTTTGACAAAATTCAGCATCCATTTATGATAAAAACTCTCAGCAAAGTGGGAATACCTCAACATAAAAAGGCCATATATGACAAACCCACAGCTAGCATCAGATTCAACAATGAAAAACTAAAAGCATTTTCCTTAAGGCAACAACAAGACAAGGTTGCCCTCTTTCACCACTTTTATTCAACGTAGTATTGGAAGTCCTATCCACAGCAATCAGACAATGAAAAAATAAAAGGCATCCAAAGTGGAAAGGAAGAAGTCAAACTGTCATTATTTGCAGATGACATGACACTATATATACAGAACCCTAAAGATTCCACCAAAACACTATTAGAACTGATAAATGAATTCAGGATACAAAATTAATATTCAGAAATTGGTTGCATTTTTATACACCAGTAATGAACTGTCAGAAGGAGAAATTGATAAAACAATCTCATTTAAAACTGCATCTAAAAAAATTAAATACCTAGAAATAAATTTAACCAAGGATGTAAAAAAACCTGTACTCAGAAAACTAAACGGCACTAAAGAAAGAAACTGAAGAAGATAAAAATAGATGGAAGCATGTTCCATGCTCACGGATAGGAAGAACTAAATCGTTAACATGTCCATACCACCGAAAGCAATCCATGGATTCAATGCAATCCCCATCAAAATACCAACAGCATTTTTCACAGAACAGGGACAAGCTTAAATTTTATATGGGACCACAAAATACCCTGGACATACACAGCTGTCTTGAAAAAGGAGAACAAAGTTGGAGGTGTCACACTACCTGACATCAAACTATACCACAAAGCTGTAGTAATCAAAACAGCATGGGATTGATCTTTATATAAAAATATACCAACAGATCAGTGGAACAGAATGGAGAGCCCAGAAATATATGCACACCCATTAAATATGGTGATTTAATCTATGCCAAAGGAAGCAAGAATATACAGTGGAGTAAAGACAGTCTATTCAATAAATGGTGTTGGGAAAACTGAACAGACACATGCAAAAAAAAGAAACTGGACCACCTTCTCACACCATATACAAGAATAAACACAAAATGGATTAAAGACTTAAATGTAAGACTCGAAACCATAAAACCCCTAGAAGAAAACGTAGGCAGTAAACTCTCTGACATTGCTCTTAGTGATATTTTTTCTGACATATCTCCTCAGGCAAGGGAAACAAAAGAAAAAGTAAGCAAATAGGACTGCATCAAAATAAAGTTTTTGCACAGCAAAGGAAACCACCAAGAAAATGAAAAGGCAGCCTACTGAATGAGAGAACATATTTGCCAATGATATATCTGATAAAGGGTTAATATCCAAAATGTATAAAGATCTCATACAACTCGACACCAAGAAAACTCAAATAATCCAATTTAAAAATGGGCAGAGGATCTGAATAGACATTTCTCCAAGGGGACACACATGGCCAATAGACACATGAAAAGATGCTCAACGTCACCAATCATCAGAGAAATGCAAACTAAAACAACAATGAGATATCACCTCATACTTATCAGGGTGGCCATCATCAATAAATCAACAAAGAGTGTTGGTGAGGAGGTGGAGAAAAGGGAACCCTCATGCATTGTTGGTGGGATTGCAATTTGATGCAGCCACTATGGAAAACGGTTTGGAGGTGTTTCAAAAATTATATATAGAACTACCTTATGACCCAGCAATTCCACTTCAGGATATTTATCCGAAGAAACTCAAATCGCTACTTCAAGGGGACATGTGCATCCATATGTTCATTGCAGCACTGTTTACAGTGGCCAAGATATGGAGGCAGCCTGGGTGTCCGTCGATGGAAGAATGGATAAAGAGGAGGTGGTACAATATACAATGGAATATTGCTCGGCCAGGGAAGGGAATGGGTTCCTGCCATCTGTGGTGACATGGATGGACCTGGAGGGTACTGTGCTGAGTGGAGTGTGTCAGACAGAGAAAGACACATGCAATGAGATTTCACTTATATGTGGAATCTAAAGAACAAAACAAACAAACAAAACAGAAACAATCTCATAGATACAAAAACCGTTTTGATGGTTGCCAGATGGGAGGGGGGTTGAGTGGACCGATGAAAAAGGGGGAGGGATTAAGAAGTACAAATTGGTTGTTACAAAGTTGTCATGGGGATGTAGGGTACAGCATGGGGCATATATTCAATAACATTGTAATAACTATGGTGTCAGATGGGTACTAGATATGTTGGGGTGATAGGTGGGAGAGAGTTGGGGGACACAGTGAAAAAGGGGAAGGCATTAAGAAGTACAAATCAATAGTTACAAAATAGTCATGGGATGTGAAGTAAAGCACAGGGAATACAGTCAATGATATGGTAATAACCATGTATAGTGCCAGGTGGGTTCTAGACTAGGCAGGGGGATCATTTCTTAAATTATGTAAATGTCCAACCACTATGCTGCACATCTGACATTAATATAAAATAATATTGAATGTCAACTGTAACTGAAAAATTGAAAAAGAGACAGAAAAGGTGAAGGGGCGTAAGAGGCCCAAATCTCCAGGTATAAAACAGTAAGTCATGGGGGTGTAATGTACAGCCTGGGGAATACAGTCAGTAATACTGTGACAGCGGGGACGGTGTCAGATGTTGCTGGGCTTATGGTGAGCCCTTCTTTAGGTATGTAAATGTTGAATAACTCTGGGGTACCCCTGAAACTCATATAATATTGTATGTTAGCTATATTGTAATAAAAACCTTTTTTAAAAGAAATACAAATTGGTAGTCACGGGATGTAAAGTACAGAATACAGAATATAGTCAATAATACTGTAAAAACTATGTATCGTGCCAGGTGGGTACTAGACTTATCAGGGGGATCACTGCATAAATTATATAAATGTCTAACTACTAGACTGGACACCTGAAACTAATATAAAATAATATTGAATGACAACTGTAACTGAAAAATAAATACATACATACATACATACATAAATACAAATTTAAACCATACTGAGAGGTTATTTTTCACCTATCAAGGAGTGGCAAAAATAATTCAAAAGCCGGACAGTTCATCATGACTTCTACATTTTCAAAGTTCTTCCCTCTTAAAAAACTAGTAAAGTAAGTCCCACTTGCCCTCTGCAGGCACTACCTTATTTCTCTTCTCTTCTCCACAAGCAAACTTCTAGAAACATCTCACTGCCTCCATTTGCACTCCTCAAAACACACAGCCAACGCAGGGATGTTCAACAGGCAGCCACTTGGCCCTCCAGGGGATGTTGGGCGGTGTCTAGAAACAATTCGGGTTGTCACAGCAAGGGGGTGGGGTCCTGCCAGCATCTGGTGCATAAGAGCCAAGGGCGCTGCTTAACATCCTTCAAAGCACAGGCCAGCCCATGGCACAGAATTATCCCACCCAGACGACACCAGTGCGGGGCGGAGGACCCCCAGATGTCACCGGTGCGGGGCTGAGAACCCCCAAACGTCACCGGTGCAGGCCGAGGACCTCCAAACGACACCGGTGCAGGACTGAGGTCCCCCAAACGTCACCCGTGCGAGACTGAGAACCCTGGCACTGAGGTCATCTTTAGCATCAACGTCAAGTCCAATGGACTTTTTCTAATCTTCATCCATCTCGGTATTCAGCAGTTGACACTCCCTCTCTCCTCGAAAAGCTGTCTTCTGTGACACTGGTTCCCCTTTCTCCATTCCCTTTACTGCCCCATCCCCCTCTAGGTGGCATGTAAATTTGGGGGTCCCATAAAGATGAGATAAGTGGCGGTGGCAGCAGCCCTGGGTTTCCACTCCCAGGCATTCTATGTCCCAGGCCAGTGCCCTGAACTCCACACCATACGGTGCTTACAAAATGCTCTTACAGCCTTGTAACTGCGGAAGCCTGGAAACAACCAAAGTTCCCACCAGCAGGGAAGGGATTTAATACATTACAATACTAGATACCTTGTAATAGCGTATAAAAGCAACCTATAAACGAATTAAGTGGGTCTATATGTACTTATTGGGAACAATCTCCAAGATACTGTTGAGTGAAAATAGCAAGATGCAGAACGATCCATTGCATATGTTCTTACCTGTAAGAAATAAACAGGATATTCACACACACAAAGGTTGAGTGTGCAGAGAAATGTCCTGAAGGGCTTCTCCAGAAACTGTTGAGAAGGTAGAGGAGAGTCTGGGGGTTTCTGGTGAGAGGAAGCCTTTGCCTGCGATTTGATGTTGTTAGGTTTTCAATCATGCACATGACTTACTTTTCTCCAGCAACGTAAATCTTCCACATAGTTGGAAACTCAAAAAAAGCTACAGGGCTTAATATCAAAAATGAGCAGCCCCCTGTCCCACCCTTCCTTACTCCACGTCTGTTCCTACAGACAGTGAATTGAGCTCTTTTATGCATTCTTTCTGTTTGCTATTCTGCTACGTCGGGGTTTCTCAAACTTTCAGAGCACGTGAATCCCCTGGGGTCTTCTTAAAACACAGGTTCAGATTCAGCTGGCCTAGGGTGGGGTCCAAGGAGCTGTGTTTCTAATAAGCTCCCAGATGATGGTGACGCTACTGGGCCGGGGACCATTCTTTAAACCATAAGACTCCAAATGACATGCTAATGCAGCAATGTCTTGATGTTTCTGTTTTTGATTGTACTTCGTAGTATAAAAAATAAAAATGTAGTTCCTTCATACCCTAGGCCTCCTCTCCCACACACGCACCCTCTCTTCGGCCCCCCCAATATGCCCTTTTCGGCTAAAATATCTTTTAGCATTTATATGATTATGCTTTTATAAATAATGTTCACAGCTCAGTCACATAAAATGCTATGATTACACTTCCTTTCTTGTGCAACATTTTGTTTTCTCTGGAGTTAATTGCTTCATTTTTTTTTCTTTTTTTCATTTTACCTTCAGTAATGCATTCTCCTGACTAAACTGAAAACCGCTTCTTGGTATATTCAAACACATCGTATAAGCTACATCTCGGAGCCTCTGTCCTCTGTGGATTGGTTGTTCCATGTATTTCCTCAATTAAAAAGACCCAAGTAATGGACTGGTCCACAGCCTGTTGCAGGAAGCAGAGAGGAGAGTTCAGAGCCAGCTCTGACTTAGGCCTTCATATCTATAACTGTATCCTGTTCTCCCTCTTCCTTTTACTGATACCCCATTCCTGCCCGTTTTGTGCAGTTAGCTATGCAGACAGAGACGGAATTTCCCCGCCTCCCTTGCAGCTAGGAGACCAACTACTTGCTGACAGAACACACGTGGAAGTGAGGCAGCCACTTCTGTATGACTCCATCTTCTCTTCTTCTCGAGGACTAAAGTGTGAATATGTTGCTGAGCTATTATAGCTTCAGCCAAGAGGGCCACCTACCTCCAGCGGTTACCTGAAGAGAAATGAAATTCCACCTTGGGATAAAGAAAACTTGGGCCAAACCTGGTTTGAGACATAACCTTTTCCATGGGTTATCATTCCCAGGTTCCTTCTGGGAAGACTGGCATTTTTGACAAAAGGCTTCAGCAACGTTCTAATAAACTTGAATTCAAGCAAGACCTTTTCTAAGAAGTGAGTTTCCCATCCACCCCGCTGTTGGTTATTCAGGGCCCTAACAATCCAGAGTGAGACGTGTTTTTTTCTTGTGTCTGGCCAAACAAAGAACATCTAATCATTATCTTTCCTACACGAGGGAGAGTTTGCTTTGAACCAACCTGCTCAGAGCCTCTTTCCTTGTGGCAAACCAGAAATAAAACTTTGGCACATGCTCCTAGTTCATTTGTCAGAAGACTTATTTGAGCCACTGTAATGCAGGGCCTCTTTGTTATAGCAGCTTGGCTGCACCCTAATTCGTAAAGAGAGAAGGGCCATCTCCCAGCTCCTGGGCAGAGAACCCCCACAGGTGGCCCCTTTTCCTCTCTGGGCCTGTCTGCGCCCCACACACCGCTCGGCATGTAGCCAGGACTACATGTGCTGAATCTGAATTTGAAATGGGAGGTGGTTGTGTCCTCTTTGCTTCCCCCAGACTATGAGCACATTAGGTTCACTCCCAGGCAGCCATGCTCACGTGTACCGCTGAAGGGGAAGGGGTTTTGTCCAAGCACCCAAGACCCCAGGGGAGAGAGCCAGACCAGGAGACGAACTGGACCTTCACTGACCGGTCCCTGCGTGCCAGGCACTTTACACGCTCTGCTCACATGATTCTCCCAGAGAGCCCACAGGTGGGTAGCAGCTTCGCCTGCCTACCATCCATGGGAGCAAAAGGGAATAGAGATTCATAAAAATGTGCGGGGGGGGGGATGGGGGGACCAAGAAAAATAATATGCTGTGAACTAAAGAGAAGGATTAACTCTGCCTTCTGCCCCGCTGTGAGGGGTGCCCCAAAGTTCCTTGTCTGGCCTGGGAGTGGGCCTGGTGTCCCAGGGCCTGGGTGGGGGAGGGCAAGAGACCGGGCTGGGCCTAGGGGGGCACGATGGAGGGGGCCTGGCAGTCACCATTCTCCACATCCTGGTGCCTGGGTTCTGGAAGGTCGCAGCACTAGGCCAGGAAGCCCGCAGACATCCCCTGGACGGCCCGAGCATTTCCAGCCAGCCAGGCGTGGACCCTGGGTCCGTGGATGAGAAAGGCCAGAGCTCTTTGGGAAGCAGGCAGGGTCTCTCCATGGTCAAGACACCTTGGGCCTCTTCCTTTTCTGGAGGTTTATTGCGTTCTGGAAGCATGAAGAAATGCTGAAAACAGCGTTGTGGCGTGTCTTCCATGTTTATGCTTCCTAATTAGCACTTTGAACACACACACAAATACAGCACGAGACAGTTGTTCTATTCACCGGATAATTACAGGATTCATAGAGGATGTGGACTCCGGGGCAGGGGTGGGGGAGGGTGTGGTCTGCGCCGGGACGCCTTCTTAATGCCCCACGAATGTTCTCGGCTCAGTCCTGTCAGGGAAATTGTCTGAATTTATAACTGAATGTATAACCGCACAAAGCAATAATATCAGAAAGTTATATTTAAGTCTCTTCAGGAACGTGAGGTCTGGGCCAGATCTCCCCGTGCCCGAGACGGGTCTGGGAGCCCGGCCTGAGCCCAGAAGGACGAGCAGGCTGAGGCCGGCCCTGAGTGGTGGGCAGCGGAAACCTCCCCCAGGCTGAAAAACACCAGAGCCAGGAGCTACAGGCCTGACTCCAGCCCCCCAAATCTGGGGCGGGGGAGGGGCTGCTCCTGGGGCTCCCTGGGGCCCATTGGGCTGGTGCAGGGGCCAGGAGGGTCTGCTGTCTCTTTTGGGGGAGGGGGCAGGAGACAAACGGCTGCTCTGACATGCTAGGGGCAGAGTCTAGAGCTGTCTGGTGACTCATCTTCCCTCCCCAGGATGGTCAGAAAGGGGCAGGGCTAGGAGAGGGCAAGGGGGAGCATCAGCCTCTTGCGAAGAAGGAAGGATCGGAGTCTGAGCCTCCACCCCCAGCCCAAGAGCCAGACCCGGCCACCCAAACAGGAGACAGACAGACCTTCACAGCCACTGAGAATTAAAACCGATTGATTTTCCCCATTAGCTAGAGAACTGCCATCAGAGTGCATTAAAACCAGGCAAAGTACCAGCGTCGTGAATAATTAACATCCGCAAATGACAACCCCGTGGGACCCAGGGGAGAAGGGAGGGGCGCCTGGAGGCCTGGGGCACCCTGACCTTCTCTGACTCTCCACCCCAGGGAGCCACAGCCTGGCCTGCCCTTCCTCCGCTCGCCCCCCTCCTCTAATCTGCACTTTCCTCTTGTGGCTTCCTCTTCCTCGGACAAACACTGGGCCTCTGGGCCATGAGACCCCGGCTACCTTAGAGCAGGGAAGACAGAGCCGAGAGATGAGAGACAAAAGGGGCCAGCTCCAGTGTGTGACCTCGGGGAGTCGGCCCTTTCTGGGCTCACAGGGTTTGGGTCAGTTGGCCTCTAGCTCGTGTCTAGGTCTGTGGCCCCAGAGAGGGACAGTAACTGGCCCCAAGCACACAGCAAGCCTGCAGGAGAGCCCACACTGGAACCTGGGGTCCCTACATCACCCCCCCAGCCCAGCCTCTGAAGTGCCTTTGTACAAATCAGAAACAAGTCAACCCCTTTGGATAGACTAGTTCAAATAAGGCAGCTCTCTGGATGGGCCAATAAGAAACACACACACACACACACAGTCACAATTCTAAGGGCAGAGCAGAGGCAGGTGGGTATCAGCCCCCGCTGGCCATCTGCCCGGGGTGCCCAGGCCACGCGTGCAGCCTCAGCATCTCTATGTGGGGCTGTGTCCCCAACCCCAACCTTTCCTTGGCCAAGCAAGCCCACATCTGTCCTTCCAGCCGGTGGAATTCCATTTAACAAACAGGTGTTTCCTTCCAAGCCTCTCACCCCCCATCCACCCCCTCAGCTGTCCCAGATTCCCACCTCCACCCTCCAGCCACCCACCCTTGCTCCTCAGAGCCCTGGGGGGGGCAAGTCTGCAATGAATACCTCCTGTATCTCTGAGGGGTCACGCTGTCTTCTCCCTGCTTTGCGTGCACCATCCATCCTATCATGCCCCTGAGCCTTTGCATATGCTCTGTTCTCTCTGCTGGTGATGTCCCACTGCTTGGGTTCCCTGGCAAACTCTCCTTGCTCGTTAAGTCTCAGCGGGAAGACCTCCCCTGCTCCTCCCCCTCAAGCATGCCAGCTCTTTCCTGCCTCTGGGCCCTGCCATCCCTCTTCCTGGACTCTTCTCCCTCCAGATCTGGCCAGCCCCCCTCCTCCCTGCAGACCACAGCTCCAACTCTATGTCCTCCAGAGGTCTTCCCTGAACAGCCTATCAACCACCTTCCACCGTCAGCCTCTTTCACATCGCCCGGCTTTCTGCTTTTCGTAGCACTTTTCACAACCCGAATTTATTTTCTGTGTTTATTTTCCTGGCCACTGTGAATGGTTGTGCGTGTTGTAAATTGCAGAGGTGAGTGGGGCTGAAACCCAGCCTGCAATCCACACTATGTGCTGGCGGGGGGGCGGGGGTGGGGGGAGGGGGGAAGTTGGCTGCACCTGCCGGGAGGAAGCCCTGTTCCTAACTCACTCTAGGGTACCACATAGACGGGCTGTGGCCCCATTGGCCTCCCATCGTGACACGCAAGCCCACTGAGGGAGAAAGTCTCTGCCCTCTTCATTGCTGGGTACCTGGACAGAGGACGTGCTCTACAAGCGTTTTAAAGCAAACAAGTTCTACTCGGATTCCCCTGCTCCCACTCTCCTCAGTAGAATAGACGGCTGTGTACAGTGCATCTCTGGGTCCCATGGCGGGGGGGATGCCACGGGGGGGGGTGTCCCACGGGGGGGGGTCCCACGGGGGCTGCGCGTGGTTCATCTGGGTGGGTCCCACAGGAAGCCAGTGACAGAACTGGACCCAGAGTCTGTGATGCTGTTTGTTAAGGGACATTGGGGGGCAGGGGAGGGAACCCAGTGAGCTGAAGGGTGGATGTGTGAGTGGAGGAATCCTGGGGATGCTTCCTGGAGCTCAGCGTCCTGCCCATCCCAGGGGTGCTGTCCTGAACCCCAAGTCTCGCCTGGGAGGGTTCTGGTGACCAGGACACTGACCAAGATCCAGACGCCCGAGTGCTGCTTAGAGACTCAGTTGGGGGTCCTATGGAGGCAGGCTAGGGTCAGATGGGGGAGAAACTGAGGCACGGCCCTTCCGTCTGCTCCGGGTGGCTCTCCCACCGGCCTCCCCAGCTCTGGCAGGGAAGGAGTTAACCTCCCGGCTTCTCAGCATGAATGTGGAGCTATTAATACCCACAGCCCAGCCGGTCTGCCAGAGCAGCCTCTGTAGTCGGAGGGAGCAAGCGGAGCGAGGGAGTGAGGAGCGAGGGAGTGAGCAAGCTCGGGCTCTGCTAGGACTCCAGGGGGCCCGCGCGGGCACTGTGCCAGCCTCACCTGGTCCTCACCCACCTTCCAGCCTCAGGTCCCGACCCTCCCTCCTGGAGGGCACCCCAGCCACCCACCCCAGCAGGGAAGAACAAACTTTCTTAGGGAAGCCACCTCCGATGCCTGTGCTGGCTAGAGAGGGACAAGCAGAGGGACGAGCAGACGCCGGGACAGGTGGATGGTACCTGAGAGCCTGTCCTCCCAGTCTCGCCCCTGACAGACAGCAGCCAAGGGGCCCAGGGCTCCACAAGGGACAGCACGGGGCTCTGCGGGACCTCTGTCCACCGGTGAGCTACCTCTGAGTCCCAGCGACTGCAACTCGCTTGCCAAGGCCCAGCCCTGTGGCTGGAAGTCCCGTGGCTCAGAACAGACACCCCCATCAGACAGAGCCACAGGCTCTTTCACCCACCGAGGCGACGGGTAATCTGAGTGAGAAGGCACGGGTGGCAGGTGGGCAGGCAAGGGGCCCCGAGGCCAACAGGCTGCTGACCCTGGAGCGTTCTGGCTCGGGGACCCCTGCCCAGACTGGGGAAGATGCTGCTGAGGCCACCAGCACCAGTCACCCCTGTCCTGTCCTGGAGCTGCCTCCGGCCTGGCCCCTGGGCTGTGGATTGGAGGATGTGCCAGCCTTCTGCTTCGTCTGCTTCCATAGGGAAGAGGAGGAGGAAAAGCTGCTGGAAGAGGTCCCACTGCAGAGGTCAGTGCCCATGGTGGGCAGGGGGTGGGCAGGAGGTGGGCACAGGGCTCAGAGGTGCGGCCCCTCGGGGCATGGCGGACCTGCTTCTGACTCTCTCAGGCCACTGCCACCACCTCCCTGAGCCAGACTCTGTGATCTCTCACCTGGTTGTCACCCCAGCCTCTCCCCGCCAGGCCCCAGTGACCCTTCTGGCCTCTCCCATTGCAGTCATGTCCCCTCTGCTCAGTCCTGCATGGCTCCCAGGCCCCACAGGATGTAGTGGAGACCTGGCTGGGCATTCACCTGTGAGATTGGATGACCCCACCCATCTCATCTTCCTCGGCTCCTCTATATTCACCCCCAATGAAACTGTGCAGATTTCCCTTCCCCAGCCACCCGCCATCCAGGCCCAACTGCAATGCCTCCTCTTCCATGAAGTCTTCCAGGAAGCTCCTGCCCCACCCCAGCCACTTCTCCTCCCTGCACTGAACTGACACCTGATAACAGGGAGTCTTTGTTGAATTAATAAGTGAAAATGCATGTATGTGCGTATATGTGTGCAAGCCTGAGAGAGAGGGTGGTGCGTGAAGATTTGTGTCACTGGTTATGGGAGGGGTGAGTAGGTGTGATTCTAAGTGTGGGTACAGTTTGTGGGAGCGAATGTGAGGGAGAGGCACTGTGCTTGGGTGGCAGTCATTCCCTAGGGACCATTGTCCCTTTAGCTGGTTCTCCCCACCGCCACCTACAGGGAAACCCAGTCTGCGGCCAAGTGCATTATCCACGCCCTGACCATAGGCTCCTGTAATGGATGGAAACTCTGCAGGGGAGACAAGGGTCACCTCTGGCCCAGCCCAGCACGCCCACGCCTCCGCCACCGCCTGAGTCAGCACTGACCTGTGTGAGGAGAAGGGCAGGCTCAGGGCCACCCAGGTGCCCTCTCCAGGCCCCTGGCAGGAAGGTGGGGCTGTGGGCTCCTGGATCCGGGGCCAGCTTCCTCCCTGACTCTCTGTCAGACCCCAGGTCTGTACTTGTCCCTCTGTGGGCCTTGGTCTCCTCGTCTGTGAAATGGGGGGGATACTCCTGCCACCGTTGTCAGTTTGTCATTCGGCAAACAGTGACTGAGCTCCCACAGAATGCCAGGGCCTGAGCTGGGGCCTGGAGCCCCTGCCCTAAACCTCACAGGGTCACAGCCTGCGGGGAGAGACCCACACGCAAACAGATCAGTTTGATGGAGTGCTGGGTGCCTCGATGGGTGTGGGTGCACTGTGCCCACAGAGTCAGGGAAAGACTGGCCACCTCTGCCCCAAGGAGCCCTGCAGGTACGTCTTATAGTCCAAACTAAGTTAGGAGACTCAGTGAGCTAGATCACAGATGTGGACGTGCTTCGTGAACGCCAAAGCAATGGGCTCTGGCCAGAATCACTATTTCTACAGTAGGAGCTCAAAATGTTTGTTGAATGAATGAATGAATGAATGAATGAATGAATGAACGAATGAATATGACATGGGGAGATAGGGCATCACCTAGTTGACTGTTAGAAAATACACATGCACAGTCCCTACCCTGAGACTTTGCGACCTCTGGTCTTAGAGGGGACAAATGTGTCATTGTAATCAGTCCCCCAGGTGAGCAGCTGGAGGAACGCAGCATTGGGAAAACCCCAGAATGAGCTAGGCGCATGCCTTAGGGTCAGGGTGAGATCTTCCCCACCTCCCCTATCTCCCACCACCAACTTTGAGGACCGCCTGTGGGGGCTGCCCATCTGTCTCCTGCCCTGGCAGCACAGTGGCCTGAGTTCGCAGGAGCCAGTCTCCTTTCCAGCTGCTGAGTGCTGGCCCTTTAAGGCATGTGGAAGGGCCACCGCCAGGCTGGGCAGAGACAGTGACCACAGGTGCCAGGTGGTGAAGCTAAAAATACTGAGTGATGTGGTCGCCCTGGCTCCCTGGCAGTGCTGGCTGGGGCGGGGGAGGGAAGGCTCTGGAATGCCTCTGTCCTGCTGGAGGTTTGGTGGGGTCACCTTGGGGATTTAGAGGAGCTTGCCCCCACCCTGCTCCTCTTGGCCTTTCTCCAGCCTCTGGAAGGCTCCAGGATGCACTCCCAGGAGCCAGCTGCCATGTTAGCAGCCCTGGGGCACGCCAATTTGAGGCATCCTGCTTCTCCGTGACCGTGACCGTGGGGAAGTAATTGCTTCTTTTGGGACCTCTGCAAAATGAACACATTGGACTTTCTCGGGTCCTTTAAGGGACAGAGAGGCAGAGAGGGGGGCAGGTGACCAGTTCATTCATTTGCGGATTCCACCAACATGCCCCGAGGCCTCCTGGGGGCTGGCTGTGGCAGCCACGGAGATGAACCGACATAAGCCTTCCCTGGAGGAGCCGGGTGAGACCCAGACAAGCACGCTGGCACAATGACATGCCAGGCACCGTGAGCCCCTCGCCTGGCTTCTGTGGGGGACTTTGCCAGAAACCGCCCGCCCGCAAAGAACACGTCTGCATTTGATGAAAACCGGTCAGCAAACGCGTCACCACTGGCCACCTCCATGAGATGCTTTGGTGTACTAATTAAGGACAGCTGACTGTCCACAGCTACACTGGCTGGACTCAGTAGAGCCCCTATCCTGCTTATGCAAAGTCCAGGAGCGATGGGGGGAGACTGTGCCCCCTCCATCTTTTGGGGACCCAGCCTCCTCCCACCCTGTGACTGTTGTCACCCGCTGTCGCCACTGGCAGAGGAAGAAGAACAAGAGCAGGAATCCCATGTAAGGTTTTCATGAGCCAAAGCTGGAAGTGGCTCACTTCACGTCTGCCCACGCTCATCGGCCAGAACAGCTCATTGCAAGAGGAACTGGGAAACGAACAACCTCATAGGTTCTTGTGAAAATAAAACCCTGGGTGTACATGGAAGCACCTGGCAGGCAATAGGCGTCCAGCGTGCCCACTCATTCGTTTTACCCACTCATCCCACAGATGGCTTCCCCGAGCACTCTCCGTGAGCTTGCACTAGAAAGTGGGCAGTGAAAAATACCATGCCTGCTCTCAGGGGGCTGACATCAAACGGCAGAGCCAAACAAAACACAAGGACACAAATCAATGAGTATGATCGTCCATGTTCCAATCCCACTATTATGGACATAACCAGAGGGATGGTGGGGAAGGCAGCCACCTTGCCCAGGGGAACAGGGACATGTCATCTGAAACCTAAAGAATGAGTTGGAGCTGGGCAGATGGAGATGGGAGCATCCAGCAAGAACAGACATGCAAAGGCAGAGGCAGCCTGGAGTTCTGCTTGAGTGTGGGGCAAATTCGAGCAGTGTGGCTAGAGCAGAGCGAACGCTGGGAGAGTGACACGTGTGCTGGGGACAGGAAGGGGCTACAGCTCGTAGGCTTTGTGGGGGAGAGAATGGATTTTTCTCGGGGTGGGGTTGGGAAGCCTTTGGAGACCGTTAAGTGGGGGGAGCAATATAATGATTGACTTTTTAAATAATCCCTCTGGTGGCTCTGGGGAAAATCGTGGCAGCCAAACCAGAGTGGGTATGGGAAACCAGTGTGGAGGTCGTGGTGATGATGGAGGGGGCATGGAGGTGGCCTGGACCAAGGCAGACCTTGGAGACAGAGGACGTAGATGTATCCTGGATATACTTAGGAGACAGAATTCGCTGATGGGTTAGAGGAGCAAGAGGCTAGAGGACAAACCTGGGTTTCTGGGTTGGATAAGTGCGTGGACGATGGGAAAGCTTAGGGGAGGAAGGAGGGAGGGTGAGAAACTCAAGAATTCTGCCACGGATGCTTTCAACTTGAGAAGCACATGAGACGTCCAAGAGGAGCTATCAAGTGCAGACCTCCTAGTAAGAGTCTGGCGCTCAAAGGGGAAGTCTCTTGGCAGGCAATAGACTATCAGAGATGTCAACAGAAAGATGGCGTTAAAAGTCACGAGGTCACACTGGAGGAGAGGGGTGAGAAGAGGTCCAGGATCGAGCCCGTAGGAGCTCCACCATTTTGAGGTCACGTGAAGGAGAAGCCAATGAGGGTGGAAGAGAAGGAGCAGCTGGCCAAGTAGGAGGAAGACCAGGGCTGTGGGCAGTCATGGAAACCAAGAGAAGAGCATCTTAAGGAAGAGAGAGAGAGTGGACACCGGACTTCAAAGGTGCTGAACAGTCCGGGAGAGCAGGATGGATTTACAGACATAAGAAGTCAAAAGTGACTTGGATAAGAATGTTTCCTGGAGGGTGAGACAAAAGCAGGTGCGAATGTAGACGTCTGGCGAAAGATGGATTGAACACACACATTGAACGTCTCTGTGTTCTGAAACCCCGTTAAAAGGAAGGGAGTGGATATTTTAAGGTTCGACAGTAGTCCCCTCGTCACCTGCAGTTTGACTTTCTGAGTTTTTAGCTACCTGCGGTCAACCATAGTCTGAATATTAAAAGGAAAATCCCAGGGAAGAAACAATTCATAAGTCTTAAATTGCACACTGTTCTGAGCCACGTGACAACATCTCGCGCCATCACACTCCATCTCACATCACCAGGCTTGTGTTCAAATCACCCTTACGTGACGTCACGATAGCCCCGAAATACAATTCGGATACGCCACAGAGAAGCCACGAAGTTCTTCCTTTACGTGAAAAGGTGGACGTTTTCAACTTAAGGAAAGAAAAACAACGTATGCTGAGGTTACTCAGTTCTACGGGAAGAATGGATCTTCCATTTGTGAAACTGTGAAGAAGGAGAAAGAAATGTGTGGTAGTTCTGCTGTCGCACCTCAGCCTGCAGAAGTTACAGCCACAGTACATGACAAGGGCTTAGTGACGGTGGAAAAGGCATGAAGTTTGTGGGTGGAAGACATAAACAGAAAACTGGTTCTGGTTGATGGCAACGTGTTGCACCAGAAAACATTAAGATTATACTAAGACTTCAGCAAGGGGTCCCCTGAAACAAGTGACATCCAGCCAGGGACTGCAAGTAAGGGATGGTTACACAGACTCAGAAATAGGCTTAGACTGAAAAATACAAAAATTACTGGAGAGAGAGACCACATTTACATAACTTTTATTACAGTTTATGGTTATAACTATTCTATTCTATTATTAGTTATTGTTGTTAATCTCCCTACTGGGCCTAACTTATAAATTAGACATCATCACAGGGATGTATGTATAGGAAAAATATAGGCGACATAGGGTTAGTATGATCTGTGGTTTCAGGCATCCACTGGGGCTCTTGGAACGTATCCCCCACAGAGAAGGGGGCACGACTGTATATCAGCCTTTTGTTGCTGCCATAACAAATTACGACAAAGTTACTTAAAACCAAACAAATTTATCATCTTACAGATTACATGTCAGAAGCCCAACACAAGTCTCACTAGGTTTTAAAATTAAGGAGTTGACAGGGCTACTCTAGGACGCTGTTTCCGGAAGAACTTTCTGGAAGCACTAAGGGAGAATCCATTTCCTTGTCTTTTCCAGAGGGCACCTGCACTCCTTGGCAAGGTGGCCTCTGTCTGGCCCTCCTTCTCTCGTCAGGTCTTTATCTCTGACCACAGCTGGGGAATGTCCTCTGCTCTTCATGCTTCGTAGGCTTAGACCGCACTCACCTGACCAACCCAGGGTCCTCAATCCATCTCAAGGTCCTGAATCTTAATCAATCTGCAAAGTCACAGGTTGTGGGGATTAGGAATGGACACTTTGGGGGGGGGACCATTATTCACAGTATGAATCAGCAAGAATGAATCAAGTGAAAAAGAGCCAAGGCAACAAAATTGGGAATCCGGAAGGCAGATAACTGTGTGGTAAGTGATTTAGCAGTCTGAGGACGTTGCATCTAAAGTGAATTCTAAAGTGGGAGTGAGAAAAGCCAAAGGCACCAGAGGTGACCCCACAAAACCCCCAAAGGCATGGGTGTTAATGGACTAAGTACCCCTGGGAAAGGACAGCAAAGCTGGGGCCAAAAAACGGGAGGAGTGGTCTAAGTAAGAAGGACTTTAATGCTCAGATTTCCTTCTCTGCTAAGCACAGCTGGGCAGCTGCCCCTCCCCCACCCAACAAAGACGGAAGGTTCATTCTCCAGAGAGGAGAAAACACTGAGTCTCCCAACCGAGGACAAATAGCTGGAAATGACAAGGCGGGAGTCACACGCCTGACCAGAAGGTCTATTTGAGTGCTCCATCCTGAATGTGAGAAGCCCCTGCCCCCTATCGCCTGGGCCCTTCTTCCCCCTCTTGGTTCCCAGAACAGTGACGTCAGAACTGAAAATCTCCAGGCAGAACACTCTAGCGTTGACTCCCTTCAATCTCAGACTATATCAGTGATGGATATTTTGTTACTGTTCTCTTGTTTCCTGTTTGTTTCAGTTTTCTTCTCTCTGCATAGTTTGTTGCCTCCAAATTGCCTTTTGTTTTTTTCCTGTTTGTATTCATTCTCTTTTATCTTAAGAGTCCAACTCACCCAGAAAAGAATACCTAAATAGGTTGTCATCAGGGATTTCCCAAAGAAACAGCCTGGCCGGAACTCTCTGCATTAAACCCCTGAGCCAGCCGCCTCCCCCCCCCCACCAACAGGGCTTCTCACCAGCTTGCTTTCATAGACTGTTTTTTATATTCTTTAATCCAGGTAGAATTCTAGTGAAATGCAAAAGTCTTAAGTGGTCAGTTTAATGAGTTTTGACAAATGTATACACCTATGTAACCCAAACATCACCCCAGATACAGAACACTTCCGCCTCCCCAGAAAGTCTCTTCATGCCCCGATCAACACCCCGCCTCCCACCACACACACACACACACACACACTCACACACACACTCACACACACACACACACTCACACACACACACTCACACACACACTCACACACACACACACTCACACACACACACACACACACACACACACACACACACACACTCACACACACACTCACACACACACTCACACACACACACTCACACACACACACACACACACACACACTCACACACTCACACACACACACTCACACACACACTCACACACACACACACTCACACAAAGGTAACTGCTCTCCTATTCTATGAGCTCTTTAAATCGCTTAAATATGAGCAGATATTTAGGGATCATCAACATCTAAGAAAAACTCCTAATACAAAAGGCAGAACAAAAACAGAAAAACAGAATTTGGGGGACACAGAATATACTGGAAAAAGAAAACTTAAAAACAAAGCTATTATTATGTTCAAATTTAGGAAAATATATTACACCTATGAAACAAAAATTGATGCTATTTTGAAAAAAAAAAAACCACTCTGAGAATGAACGAAGCAAAACAAAAACTTAGACATTAAAAGTATCGTAGCAGAGGATCCAAGATGGTGGAGTAGATAAACGCTGTGCCTGCCGCCTTCTGTGAACACATTAAAATTACAACTGAATTATAGAACAATCAACCTGGAGAACCATCTGAAGTCTGGCTGAACAGAAGTTTTATAACTAATGAAATAAAGAAGAAGCCACGTCAAGACGGATAGGACGGGCAGAGACGCGGAACTGGCTGGCCTCACACCTGCGTGTGGCGGTTGAAAACCGGGAAGAATCTCTCGGCTGCAGAGCTTCCCCTGAGAGGAGTGAGGGACCCCAGCCCCACACCGGCCTCCCCAGCCTGGAATACTGGTGCCAGAAAGAGGAGCCCCCACAACACCTGGCTGTGAAAAATAGTGGGGATTCTGACAGTCCTGGTGGGACAGAGGTGGCAGGAAACCCAGGTGTCCTCTTAAACGGCCCGCGCACCGACTCTCTCACTCGCAGGCACTCACCTTGGGCTCCAGCGGTGGGGCCATGACTCGGGGGGTTGGAGATATACAAGGGGCAGACTGAGGTGGGTAGCTTCGGAAAGAGGGCTGGAGGACAGTAGGCATTTTCCCTGTAAAGGTTCTTCCACCCATGCAGCTGGCAGGCGAGTGCCATCTTTCCTGTGTTGAGCCCGTCCCCTTCTCTTACGGCCAAATCTGAATCGGATTGGTCTGGTGAACTTCATAGCTCCTCCCTGTTGACTCCCTGAGAGCTCGCTTCACCCAAATCCCCCAATGCTGGAGGCATTTTCTCCAAGAGCAGCCAGCCCAGCTCACATTGCACTCTTCTTGGAAAACTATCAGAGTCTGACAGACCCCAGGCAGGTGGCAACTGGCCTCGTTGTGCTCTGAAACTTCTGCTGAGTAGCTTCAGGCTCAGCACTGGCACCAAATTAGAGTGTACATTAACTTGGTGACCACTCTCTTCCCACTCTAGTGACTCCCTGAGACCCTGTCTCACCCAACTCATGTACCACATGGTGTTATCAGGGGCTGAACCTTAAGGGAGGTGGCAGGTGGCAGCAGGCCTTGGGGTGTCCTGGCATTTTGCAGAGCTATCTGAGGCCTGGTACTTGTGGCAGACGTCCTTGGTTCACAGCGTGGCCTCTCCCACGTGTCTCCAGGATTAGCACAGGCAGTGAACAAGCGTGGATTGCTTTGTAGCTCCTACCAGGTAGTCCCCAGCCTGTCACAGGCCGTGGGTGACCTGGGCCTGTACCACAACCCCTCACAAGAGGATCCAGAACCAACATATTTGGAGGTTGGCTTCAGATCACAGCAAAACACTGCCCAATTAGCCCCACAAGTCACATACACAAAGGGTAATCTCAACAGGCACAGAGCCCCCTGGGGCAAATCCCACTTAGTGGGGTAAGCCAGCCCCCACACAGCAGCCCGTAAGCTGTGGGCCTGGCCAAACCCCACAGCCAATCAACCTGAGGTTCAATCCCACCCACTGACTTGCCAATAGCAACCAAAGTTCAACTCTAACAGGAGGGCACACATAACTCACAAAAGGGACACTCCTGGAGCACCCAGCTCAGGTGACCATGGAGATTGTGCCACTGGGCCCCACATGGCACCTACTACATAAGGCCACGCGGCCAAGACTGGAGAATGTAGCAGACCTACCTAATACATAGAAACAAACACAGAGAGGCAGCCAAAATGAGGAAACAAATACATCCCAAATGAAAGAACAGGAGAAAACTCCAGAAAAAGAACTAAACAAAATGGAGGCAAGCAACCTATCAGATACAGAGTTCAAACGATGGTTATAAGGATGCTCAAGGAATTTAGTGAGATATTCAACAGAGAGATAGCAAATATAAGAAAAGGACACAGAAACCATAAAAAAAGAACCAGTCAGGAGTGCAGAAAACAATAACTGAAATGTAGAATGTACTAGAAGGAATCACCAGCAGACTAGATGGAGCAGAGGCTCAAATCAGTGATTTGGAAGACAAGGTAGCAAAAAACTACCCAGTCAGAATAGTAAAAAGAAAAAAAGAATAAAAAATTTAAAAAATGAGGATATTTTAAGAGCCCTCTGAGACAACATCAAGCATAACAACATTCGCATCATAAAGGTACAGAAGGAGAAGAGAGAGAGCAAGGAATCGAAAAACTTTGAAGAAATAATGACTGAAAACTTTCCTAACTTGGCAAAGGAAATAGACATACAAGCCCAGGAAGTGCAGAGTCCCAAACAAGATGAACCCAAACAGGCCCACACCAAGACACATTATAATTAGAATGGCACAGATTAAAAACAAAGAGAGAATCCTAAAAGCAGCAAGAGAAAGGCAACTGGTAACTTATAAGGGAGCCCCATAAGACAGCTGATCTCTCACAGAAACTTTGCAGGCCAGAAGGGATTGGCACAAAATATTTCATGTGGTGAAAAACAAGGACCTACAACCAAGATTACTCTACCCAGCAAAGCTATCATTTAGAATCGAAGGACAGGTAAAGAGCTTCCCAGACAAGGAAAAGGTAAAGTTCATCACCACCCAACCAGTATTACAAGGAATGTTAGAGGGACTTCTTTAAGATGGAAAAAAAAGATCAAAATTATGAATAATAAAATGGCAATAGCTACATCTCTATCAACAATTACTTTCAATGTAAATGGATTAAATGCTCCACTCAAAAGACATAGGGGGTCTGAATGGATAAGAAAACAAGTCCCTTACATATGCTGCCTACAAGAGACTCATTTCATATTGAAAGACACACAAAAAGTAAAGGCATGGGAAAAGATATTTTATGAAAATGGAAACAAACAAACAAAAAGAGCTGGGGTAGCAATATTTATACCAGACAAAATAAATTTTAAAACAAAGGCTATAACAAGAGACAAAGAAGGACCCAGTAATCCCACTTCTGGGTATTTATCTGAAGAAACCCAAACACTACTTCCAGGGGACATGTGCATCCATATGTTCATTGCAGCATTGTTTACAGTGGCCAAGATGTGGAGGCAGCCTGGGTGTCCACTGATGGATGAGTGGATAAGAGTAGGTAGTACATATATACAATGGAATATTGCTTGGCCAGGGAAGGGAATGGGTTCCTGCCATCTGTGGTGACTTGGATGGACCTGGAGGGTACTGTGCTGAGTGGAGTGTGTCAGACAGAGAAAGACAGATGCAATGTGATTTCACTTATATGTGGAATCTAAAGAACAAAATAAACAAACAAACAAAACAGAAACAAACTCATAGGTAGAGAACATTTTGATGGTTGCCAGATGGGAGGGGGGTTGAGGAGGTGGGTGAAAGAAGGGGAAGGGATTAAGAAGTACAAATTGATTGTTACACAGTAGTTATGGGGATGTAGGGTACAGCATAAGGAATATAGTCAATAATATTGTAATAACTACGTATGATGTCAGATGGTTACTAGATTTATTAGGGTGATAGATGGAAGGGGGTTAGGGAGCAGGGTGAAAAGTGAAGGGATTAAAAGGTACAAATTGGTCATTACAAAGTAGTCATGGGGATGTAAAGTACAGCATAGGGAATACAGTCAATAATATTGGAACAACTACGTATGGTGGCAGGTGGGTACTAGACTAGTCAGGGGGATCACTTCATAAATTATGTAAATGTCTAACCACTATGCTGTACACCCAAAATTAATATAAAATAATATTGAATGTCAACTGTAATTGAAAACTTTTTAAGCGGGGGGTAAAAGGTGAAGGGGAATAAGTGGTCTAAATTTCCAGGTATAAAACAAGTAAGTCATGGGGATGTAATGTACAGCACGGGGGTATCGTGACAGGATGGGACAGTGTCAGATGGTTGCTGGACTTACCATGGTGATCACTTCTTTAGGTATAGAAATGTTGAATAGCTATGGTGTACACCTGAAACTAATATAACATTGTATGTTAGCTATATTTTAATTAAAAAACCTTTTTTTTAAAAAAGATGTCATATCAGAAATAGAAACTTATTTAAAAGGGGTCAGTAAACTGCAGCCCATAGACCCAATCCAGCCTCACCTGCTTTTTAAATAAAGTTTTATTGGAACACAGCTACACCCATTCATTTATGTACTGTCCATGGCTGCTTTCTCATTGGCAGAATTGAATAGTTGTGACACAGGCCACATGGCCCACAAAGATTCAAATATTTACCATCGGACCTTTTATAGAAAAAATTTGTTAACCCCTGGGTTCGAAGATCAAGTTAAGGAAATTTTCCAAAAAGTAGAGCAAAATGATGATGATATCTGTGTCCGTTTGGATCCTCCAGTAAACAGATGCTGAGCTGGAGCTAGGAGCGCAAGGAGTCATGGGATGGTGGGGGCCTGATGCCTGTGAAAAATAAAGGAGGAGGAAAGCAGGACTGGGCAGGTAGAGTCTTCAGTCCGTGACGCAGACGTGACACCTGTGAAATGAACGAAGGAGGGAAACCGTTCTGGGCAGGGACAGCCTGACTTTGACAATGATCAAAAAAGTCTTGGCCACCCCAGTGGGGTCCCCAGAACAAAGACTGTGCATGAGAGGAGCCCCACACTGGACAGAAATAACCAGGCCCCTGTGTCCCCACTGTGCTTGCTCAGTCACTGGCTGGGGCTGCCCAAGGTGGATCTCAAAAGCTGTCAATCAACTTGCAATCCTTGCATTTGAGTGGCAAGTTCTTTCTGGAAAGGAAAACCCACCTCCATGGCTGCCACCATGTGGACAATAGGAAAGAAAGAGTAAAAAAATCAGACCAGTGCAGGAATCTAACAAATGAATGAAGGAGTTCCCGAAAAAGAATAGAGAAAACAGAGGAGAGGAAATAGGCCATGAAATAGTTCAACTATTTATCAGAACAGACCTGAGATTTCAGATTGAAAGGGAATCCAACGACAGGGTAAAAACAGACCCACACTAAGGCCAGTCACCTGTAAATACTCTTCAGAACAGAGGGGCAAGAAGAACATTCCACAAGATTCTACAAAGCATCAAAAATCATAATGGCATCAGACTTCTCAACAGCAGTCATAGAAACCAGAACACAAGGGAGCTGTTTTCAACAGTATAAAAATTATTTTCAGCCTAGAATTCAATACCTAGACAAACCATTAATAAAGCAAGGGTAGGGCCGGCCCAGTGGCTCAGGCGGTTAGAGCTCTATGCTCCTAACTCCGAAGGCTGCCGGTTCGATTCCCACATGGGCCAGTGGGCTCTCAACCACAAGGTCGCCAGTTCAATTCCTCAAGTCCCACAAGGGATGGTGGGCAGTGCTGCCTGCAACTAGCAACTGGCAACTGGACCTGGAGCTGAGCTGTGCCCTCCACAACTAAGACTGAAAGGACAACTTGACTTGGAAAAAAGTCCTGGAAGTGCACACTGTTCCCCAATAAAGTCCTGTTCCCCTTCCCCAATAAAATCTTTAAAAAAATAAATAAATGAATAGAAATAAAGCAAGGGTAGATAAAAAGATCTCTCCAAATTTACAGGGGCTCAAAAATTTTACCTCCCATGCACCCTTTCTTAAGAAAGCTATTGAAAGATGTGCTCCACTAAAAACAAGGGGGGAAAAAACACAAGAAAAAGTAAGACCTGGGGCCTAGGAAACAGGAAGCCAACACAAGAGAGTGACAGTGAAGGGGGTTCCCAGGGCAGCAGACCTGGAGGGCAGGCAGTTCCCATTGGAATAAGTCAGAAGGTTCTAGAAAAGATTTCTTCCATGAGATGAAATTGACAGAATACCTAACATATTTGAACTTTTGAGAGATTTCTATAACTTAGAGAGAATGTGGGTTGAATTAGTCATAAACACCTAGAAAAGCAAGCCCTCCCCTGAAAAAAAAATGTTATTAAACCCAAGAAATCAAAACTTTTGTTCGGAAAAGGGAAACCAATTTAAAACTTCTGCTCTGCAAAAGACATGCTTAAGAGAATGAAAGACAAGCCGTCGAATGGGAGAAAAATATTTGCAAAAGACGTCTGATCTGATAAAGAACCATATATCTGATAAAGGACTATTATCCAAAGTATACAAAAAAACAACACTTAAAACTTAACGATAAGAAAATAAAAAACCCAATTAAAAAATGGGCAAAAGATCTGAACAGAGATCTCACCCAAGATGATATACAAATGTCAAATCAGCATATAAAAGGTGCTCAGCACCACATGTCAGTAGAGAAACCAATCACAAGAACAATGCGATACCGCGACACACTTATTAGAATGGTTGAAATCCAACACAGTGACAACCCTAAGTGCCAGTGAGGACGGGGAACAGGAACTCGCATTCATCGCTGGTGGGGATGCAAAATGGTGCAGCCACTTTGGAAGACAGACTGACAGTTTCTTTCCAAACATCGTCTCACCATATGATCCAGAAATAGCGCTCCTTGATATTTATCCAAATGAGCTGAAAACATATCCATACAAAAACCTGCCCATTGGATGTTTATCACAGCTGTATTCATAACTGCCAAAATTTGGAGGCAACCAATATGTCCTTCAGAAGGTGAATGGATAAACATATAGTGGTCCATCCATACAATAGTAATAAAAAGCAATGAACTATCAAAGCCACGAAAAGACATTGTGGAACCTTAGCGTATTGCTAAGTGAAAGAAGCCAATCTGGAAAAGTGACATACTATATGATTCCAAATGCATGACATTCTGAAAAAGCCAAAAGTGTTGAGACCGTGAAAAGAACAGTGGTCGCGAGGGGCTTATGTGGAGGGAGGGAGGGAGGGATAGGAGAGCACAGGGGATTTTCAGGGCCGTGAAACTATTCTATATGACACTGTCTGGCGGGTCCATGACACTTTGCATCTGCCAAAACCCACAGGACGTACAACACAGAGTGGGCCCTCATGTAAACGCTGGACTTTAATTAAAAATAGTGTGTCTATTAGTTCATCAATTGTACCACACTAATGCAAGATGTTAGTCACAGGGAAAATTGGGGAGATGGGCCATATATGCACTTTCTGCTCAATTGTTCTGTAACCTAAAAATGCTCTAAAAAATAAATTATATTACTGTGTTTCACCGAAAATAAGACCTACCCAGGCCATCAGCTCTAATGCGTCTTTTGGAGCAAAAATGAATATAAGACCCAGTATTATATTATATTATATTATATTATATTATATTATATTATATATTATATTAAGACCCGGCCTCATAGTATATTAAAATAAGATCGGGTCTTATATTAATTTTTGCTCCAAAAGACGCATTAGAGCTGATGGTCCGACTAGGTGTTATTTTCGGAAAAACACAGTATGAAAAATGGGGGAAAGGAAGAAATCATAGTATTCCACATAAAACTGTGAATAATGTTTCCACAACGTGTAAGTTCTACCAACTTTACCAATATTATTAAGCAACTGTATTGAAAGGGTGGGAGATAGGAAGTGTGTGTGTGTGTGTGTGTGTGTGTGTGAGAGAGAGAGAGAGAGAGAGAGAGAGAGAGATAACCCTCATCTTCCAAAGTGGAATGGATGTTGACAGGTAAAGCCTAAAACTGAAAAGAAACAGTGTAAACAGGCTATGTAGGAAATATGGAGGTAAAAATCGCTAAAAGAGTTGAAATGATTGTCTTTAAGAAATAGGAGTGGGGTATCCCCATGTTTTGTGATTCTAAGCTATGGGCATGTTTAATCTGAAGAAAAATTAACACTCTATTTACAAGGGGAAAGTGGAGAGAACAAAAAGAACAAAAGAGAGACGGGGAGGTGGCAGAGCACTGAGGAGAAGCCAACTCCGTCAGAAAGCTTTGTCGTGGGAATGGTCCTGGAAAAGGAACAAGGATGGTGCAGTGGGGAGGGAGGGGGTCCTGGAAAAAGAAATTAGGCCTCAGCAGAAGAAGAGCGTCCACCACTGAAGTACGTGGGAACAAGTGACGAGTGAAGAGCTAGGAGGGTTTGTGCTTTGCTGGTAGGAGGCGATGGAATTTCATCTGATTCATCTGTTTTCTCAGTGAGGAGGGAGCCACGTTTGGAGGAGAAAGTGGAAAAAGAATCATCCGAGACTTTGCCACTCAGAGTGGGCTGCATGGACCAGCAGTCCGCACCACCTGGGGGCTGGTTAGATGTGTAGAATCTTGCACCCACCCCCACCCCCAGATCCCTAGGAGATTCACAGGCAAATTAAAGTTTGAGAAGCACTGCTCAGAAAGTGTGGGGAAAAGCAACTAGCAGACATAGCGGGGTTGTGGGGCGGCAGGGAGTGCCCTTCCCAGACCAGGAAGTAGAGGGGTCCTGCCAGCCTAGTGTAGGACGCTCTGAGCGGTGTTGGCTGGCTCAGTGCAGGCAGAGAGCAGGTGATGGTAGGCGTTTGGCCCGGCAGGTAATACAACACGAGAGGTGGGCGCCAGAAGGTGGTTTCCAGGGAGCGGTTACAATGATGGTGGGTAAAGACCAGGCAGCACGCAGGGGACAGCGGTGGCAGATGGGAGCTGATGGGCAATGAGAAAGGGACGGGGCAGTGGATCAGTGGTCTCTATATGTGGGTACCAGATAAGTGAAGCGGATGATGCGGGAACGTAAAGGGGAGGGGCCAAAATAGAGCCCTCAGAGGGGTGAGGGGCGGGGTCACTCGAGGTCTGGGTGGGAACCTGGGAATAGCAGCGGTCAGGGAATTGGGGGGCCTTCTGGAGGCTGCCTGAAATCAACTGTCCTCCCCGCCGAGGTTTGTGCCCTGAAAATCTAAACCGTTCGTTGAGACATTCATTTGCTCTGAGTGTGGCCCGGGCGTCCGGGATTTTTAAAGCTACATTATAACTGTGCAGCCGAGTTTGAGAAGCACACGTGTAGACAGAGACCCAGCCTCAGAGAGAAAGAGACAAACAGGAACAATAAGAAAGGTATCCTGGGGTGGCATAGCCAGGAGAGCCTGACCAGGGAGAGCGGCCTTGAGTGGAGCAGCCGAGGAGGGCTGCATGTCCGGAGCTGGAGAGGAGCAGAAGGTGGGAAGGTCATGGTCTTCCCCTGGAGAACCAGAGTGAACATGTGAGCGCGCGCGTGCATGTGTGTGCGTGTGTGTGAGAGAGACCGACAGAGAGACAGAGAGAGAGACAGAACCGAGCGCCTAGCGGCCCATCGTCCGTCCTGCACTGCGGTGCAGCGGTCACTAGAGGGCGTGCTGCGCTCACAAAAATGTGTGTCCCCAGCAGGCAGCGGGTGGTCTGGCTCCCGCCTCTTTTGCTGACAGCTTCTACATTCAAAGTTCAGATTTTGCAGCCACACACCCTGGGCTGAATTCCAGGTCTCACCACTTCCAAGTCCCCGTGACCTTGATCAGGTTACCCGACCGCTGTGCAACCCAGTTTCAGCAGCGGGGAAATGGGCCCAGAGACAGGTCCCATCTTCTGAGGTTGTCAGGACGCTGAGATCAGCTTGTGAAACACAGGCCATCCTGGGTGACGGCTGACTGAGCTAATGGTGGAGAGCCTTTGCCACCACCTCTGTCTCTCTCTGCTTTCCTGACAGCCCCTCTGCCCAGGCCAGATCCAGGACAGAAATGGAGGTCGGCTTCCTCTCTTTGGTGGCAGAGCAGAGGCGGGGTTGAGGGTGGCCTCTAATGCAGGACAGGGCGGGGCCCAGGAGCCCCCTTCCTGCTCAGTATTGCAGGTGCTCTGGTCTCATCGCCAGCCTCACCTGTGGCTCGTTCCTGGCCCTGGTCTCACCTCTCACCTTCGGTCTCCCCCTCCTCCAGGTGCCAAACGACCAGTAGCTGCCCTTGCATGGCAGCCATGTCACTGCCAGGCGCCCAGGGGGTTCAGAGGGGGTGCTCCTCCTTCCTAGCCATTCTCCTAACTGCCCCTCGCCCCCCTCCTGCCAGATCAGCAAGAGTTGACCGCTTAGGCCACACCGCAGTGGGGTCTCTGCTCCCAGGTTTGCAGAGGACCCCCACACACACTGTGCAGAGCTTGCCGCTCTGTCCTATCCTTGGGCTCACAGAGGCTATCGCCCGCCCTGACTTTTTAAAACTCATTTGCTAATATTTAAAAACTCAGGGCGTTACATCCTAAGATGCACATTTCCGACTTCTCTTGAGAAATTGGAAGCTCT
Source organism: Rhinolophus sinicus (assembly GCF_036562045.2). NCBI lineage: Eukaryota > Metazoa > Chordata > Mammalia > Chiroptera > Rhinolophidae > Rhinolophus > Rhinolophus sinicus. The sequence continues at coordinate 17,129,387 of NC_133767.1, forward strand.
GGGCACGAGAGTCCCCATTCCCACATGACAGCAGCGGGCCACAGGGGAGGGAGGCGGCCGTGCAGGTGGGCGGGGCCTCTCCAGTGGACCACTGTCCCTGCCATGTCCCCATTCACAGTCCCTCCCTGCCCCCCCCCACCATGAGCATCTCAGTCTGGACCCTGCGAAGGAAGAATTGTGCCTAAAAGGGGCATGTAACGTTGCAGCGCTGGCCCAAGGTGGGCAGAGATGCAGAGATGGACAGGTGGAGGTGCCCCTGAACTGAGTGCAGAGGTCAAGGAATCTTGGGGACCAGAGAGCTGTTCAGTGTCCCCAGGTGTTGGTGGAATTCCATGGTCCAGGTGCCTAAGGCAAACCGCGCACACATACACACACACACACACACACACACACACCGCCCCCATGGTCCCATCTGTCAGCAGATCCTGGCACTTCTCACCACCCCTACTCCCAATGCCCAGTCCAAGTGGTATCTTCTCACCTGGCTGGATGCAGGAGCCTCCTTCCACTCTTGCGCCCCACACTCTGTCTTCCCCACAGCAGCCAGAGGGAGCCTATTAAAACCCAAGACACGCCTCATCCCTCGGCTGCTCAACACCCTCCAATAACTCCTACTTCTCTCGAGTGAAAGCCAAAGGCTTACGGTGGCCCTGAAGGAACTGTCCCATTACCTCACGTCTCCTCCCACACTCCATCCATCAGGCTTCTCGTCATTCCTGAGCATCCCAACCACACTGACCTCAGGACCTTTGCACTGGCTGTTCCCTCCGGCTGGCTCGCTGTACCTGCCCCCTGCCCCACATCTGCATGGCTCCCTCCCTCACCTCCGTCAAGTTTCTGCTCAAATGTGACCTGCTCTGTGAGGACCTCCCTGTACACGTTGTTCCCTCCCTGTGTTCTTCCCTCACACAAATCCCTTGAAGCATAATCCTTTATGTTGTGCTCTTCTCCCCCCACTGGAATGGATAAGGACAGGGAATCTTTTGTTTTCGTCATTGCAAACAGTGCCCAGCACATGGGAGGCAATTGATAAATATTTGGTGATTGAATGAATGAATGAATGAATGAACAGATGAATGAACGAGCATGTGAACTGGGAGCAATAACAGGACCACGTATGCAGAGCGCCTGTGAGGACTGAGTCAGATCCTATAACATGAGGGGTGTGACCAGCACAGTTGCACAGGGCCCCAAACTTGGGGTTTAGTGTTGTATGGTTGGTGCCTTGCCGTTCTTAATCATTTCATCTTAGAATTTGTAAGTGAACTCTGACAGCACGAGGGAGCATGCACCGGGGCAGTCCCAACCGCCCTGGTCCCCTGGGTGGCTTCCCAGCCACCCACTCTTTGCTCCCACCCAATCACCACTGCTGTCGCCGCTGCTGTCCTTTGTCTGGCAGGGGCCTGTGTTCAGGAAGGTTTGGTGTCAGGTGTGCAGTGGGGTGGCCCAGGGCACCTGCAAGGACCTGCGCTGGTCTCGCATGAATCCCTGTGCCCAAGGGAATGCGACATTAAATAGCAAATAAAAACCACCCTGACAGGCTGAGAGAGAGACCTGGGTAGAAAGCAAATGCTGATTTTCTGCTTTCTAAACAAGAGGCCCCCATTCTGGCAGCTCACAAATGTTCTCTTCAGGGAGCTGTTGTCATTATTCGGGACCCCACAGTGAGAGAGAAACAGGCCCCCAGCAAAGGAAAGCCCTCAGACTCCTGGTCAGGTGCTAACCTTCCAGATGACACACCCCTGCCTCCACGGTCTGGTCTGCACGTGAGCAGCAGGCTGAGCAGGAGCCAGGGCAAGTCCCGCCCTGCCTGGCCTCAGTTGTCCCATCTGTGAGCTGGGACGAGAGTCCTGCAGGGCTCCCTTCTGGCAACAAAAACGGGTGCGCACGTGTTTTGTAAACTTAATCGTGGGGGAGAAGTGTGGCTGGTGGTCATGGTTCCCAGTCTGTCACAGGGATTGTCATGTTGCTCTGAGGGGTCCCTGGGTCAGAGCTCAATGTCTGTTCGCCTGAAATTTTCAAAGGGGATCTAGCTTTGAGCCCTGAGGGGTGGGTGACAGGCCTCCATGGGGATTTCAGATCCAGGTGTCAGTAGCATACATGGCCGTGGTGAGGGCTGCAGACCCTGATGGTCACTTCAGACCAGACCCTGGGGGTGGCTGCAGACCCTGAGGGTCACTGCAGGTCTTGGGAGTGGCCTCAGACCCCAGTGGTGGCTGCAGACCTTGGTGACACCGCGAGGCACCAGGCATTTCGTTCTCTCCCCTCCATCCTGTCTGAGCCCCCATCTCTCCCCAGCCTAGAATTTGAACCATTCTCCAGGATCCACTTAATTAGCCAAGCTCATTAACTCCCACAGGCTTCTCCTCCCTACCTAATTAACTGACTTAATTAGGGCTTGCAGGCCCGGCTCCGCCAGCCCTCACTGCTCCTACCCCCGGCTCCTACCCTCCAGGGCCCTGGCTCAGCCAAGCCTCCAGCAGGCAGGGAATGGATGAGGGTGTGGCCTGGGCCCCTCCAGGCCTCAGGCCTCCAGCCTGTGTCCCTGCCCCAGGCCCAGGACACCAGGACCGTGCCCCTCCTGGGCAGCCCACAGGCAGGAGTGGAAATCGGGACAGGGAGGTGGGTGAGGAGAGGGATGGAACAGGAGAAAATGGAATCAGATGCAAGGAGAGGAGGCTGGCTTCGGACGGACGAGCTGGGCAGTGGGTGTCACGCAGGGCGTCATGCGGGGTCCCTGGTAACTGCCCTCTGGGACTCTGTCCTCACAGGGTGTGTAGGGGCCTGGACTCCAGGGACCCTTGGGTTCGAGTCCCAGCTAGTGTGTGAACTTCAAGAAACTCACCTCTGTCTCAGGCACGTAATGATTGCACCCACACCACAGCGCTGCTGGCAGGTTTAAGTGAGTTGATACGTGTAAGATGCACAGGTCTGTGGTGGTGACATCAGTGGCTGGGGATGAACAGAGACTCCTGGAAGGCAAGGGGCTGGAGATGGAGGGGAAAGCCAGCGGGTGCTGTTCCCAGGTGCCAGGGGGTGCCAGGAACGCACCCGGCCCAGGAATCCCACCAGAGGATGCAGACTGGGAGGGACCCTTGGCCTGGGAGGGGTTAGAGGGATAAGTAGCAAGAAGGGAGCAGGCCAGGGCACCTGTTCCCACTTTGGGGGTGGAGGAATCTGGCCTTGTTAGTTCAGGACCTCAATACTCCATGCCTCAGTTTCCCCACCTGGGGGAAGGCCTAGCTTGTGGAAGTACCTGGCATACCCTCAAAGCCTAATAAATGTCTAGAGATTCATCCCTGAGAAGGGAGGTGACACGAAAGCCTTTAGGGGGAGGTGCTCAGCTGCCCTTCACCACAGCGCTGGGACCTGCCCTTCACCTCCCCTGGGACCAAAGCAAAGAAAGTGGGCTGTGCTGACAGCAGGCAGGAGGCAGGTTAGACATAAAGCAGGACTTCCAGTAGTACAAGGTCTGGAAGGTGGGAAGGAGGAAACGTGTGTCTGAGCTGCTGGACAGGCTCTAGGAGGAGATGGCCAGTCAGTACCTGCCAGTGAGTGGGAAGGGCTGAGATGCGGCCCTGAATCCTGGAACGGCCCTTTACCTGCTCAGCTCAGAATGTATTGCTGTGATTAGTGTCGTATTCCCTCCCTCCCACGAGACTGGAAGCTACTGAAGGCCAGGATTCTCCACTGAGCCCCCCTTTCTATTCTAATGCCCTCCTAGAGGAGGTGCCCATTAACAAGTGTGACTGCATGAATGAATGAATGAATGAATGAATGAATGAATGCACACACACCTTGGCCAGGAACTCAGAGGTTCCTGGAGCTTAGAGAGAAAGGCAGCCAAGGCACCTACGCTGGATGCTTAGCTATGAGCCCCCCAGCTCTTCGTGTGGCCCCAAGAAGAACCACCCTTAGGGGGCGGGAGCTGGACCCCAAGAATCCAAGGACTCCTGACTAGGCTGAGCTCCTCTGAGAAACCCCTTGCACGAACGGGGACTCTGAGGAGAGTGATTATGGGGGACAGAGGGGAGAATCTTTCGTTTACCCCTGCGTTTTTAAGCCCTTTAGAAACCCACACTTATACCTAATGTAAAGAGCATGGGTTACACGTGACAGCACCCCACGTCCAAGTGACATAAGCACGACATGGACTCTTTTGGGTTACATACAGGCAAAGTGCAGCCTTCAGGCATGGCTAGATCCAGGGGCTCAAATGATGGCAGGAGGATTCTGAGTCTCTTCGCCTCTTGACTCTACTGTCTGCTGTGTTGGCTTCATTTTCTGGGAGGGTCTCCCTGCTGGTGGCAACTCCAGGCTTACATCCCACCCTCTGTCAAGTGCAATGGAAACAGACTTGTATCAGAATCAGATTGGCTTGGCTTGGGGTGCAGACCCATCTCAGAAACGATAGCTCTGGCCAGGGGGCTGGTGTACACTGATTGGTGGGGGCTGAGTCACAACCCCCCCCCCCCGCTACAGCCCAACAGGGAAGCACTGCCATCAGAACCCCTAATGAGTAAGGAAGGATATGCCAAGAATGGGGGTCCCCAAAGGAGCACGTGGGTTCATTGCTAAAACATGAGGGACATAGGAGGCTGAGTAGCAGAGTTCTACTCCTCTTGGAACAGTGTCACCTCCCTTTTCAGGGCCATCAAGGCAGCCATGGCCCTGTTCTAAGGGCTGGTCATTTGTGGCAGACACCATCCCCGCCCACAGCTTCCTGGGCGGCCCCTCCCCCTCTGCTCACACCCATGGCACTGCCCTCCCCCTGCAGCTCCCACCAAACCAGACTGGGCTTGGGGTACAATAACGTCATGTGTGTGTTGATGGGTGTCCTGCACTGTCCCTGAGAGCTCCCCAATGGGGTTCCCACCAGGTGCTCCAAGTGGTGACTTGTTTGATTATGTACCCCTGTCACTGCCTTCCTGTCTCTTCTCCACTCCCCTCCCTGGGATCACCTGCCAAGTAAAAGACTTGCTCTCCAATCTGCTAGTTCAAGGTGTGTATCTGGGAAACCCAAACGAGGACACCACTGAAGCCAGGCCCTCCAGGGATGTGATCCAGACTGCGTTTGTTTCCTCCAATTGCCTGCAGTCCTGGGGTGGCTTTGGTGACCTGTCCTCGTGGAACGAGCTGGGACTGACCACGCTCTGAGTAGCCCCTGCCTATGTTCTCGGGATTTCAGAAGATGCTACCCGCTCCCCGGGAACACGCATGGGTTGCGGGTGGAAACCTATCCGATCCTCACTCCACAACTTCCCAGAGAAACAGCCACACCCAGCCATAGGCCAGTGTGTGTGTGTGTGGGGGGGGGGGGATAGCCAAACCTACTTCCCACTCCCATGCCACTCAGGGTGAGAGATGGGGCCATACTTACATAGTTATTGGGGGTGGCTTTCAAAAGTGTAGAATCCCACAGTGAAAAAGTTATTTCTTTGTCCCCCCCCCCTTGTTTTTACAAGACCCCATTTAAAAACACGTCTACTGCATAAGTTTGAATGATTTTGGAAACAAAAAAGTGAAAGGAAATACAGAAAAATAAAAACCTATGCAGCCCCACGGCTAGAAGCAATGTTAACATTTTATCCTATTGGTGTCAGATATTTTTAAGAGTAAACGAAAAGAAGCAAGACAGAGAAGGATGACTTCCCCTCCCCTGCCCCAGCCCCATTTCCTGGACTGTGTCCCTCAGGGGCTCCCCGCGGTTGGCTGACAGAGACGTTCGCCTCAAGTCAGCGGCGGGCTTTCAGCGGCAAGGGACGTCAAAGCGTCTCCCAGGACGGGAGCGGCTCTGCCATGTCAGAAAGAAGCAGGCTGTTCCCTCTTCACACTGTACTTCCCATCATCAGTGACATCCTGCTGGCCTCGGTCACACAGGAGGGGGGGAGCTCGTCAGAACTCTTGCTGGAATGCTGTGTTTCTCACTTCAGAACAGTTCTCCGTGGAGCGTTTCAAAGCTGTGTGGCCTCCAGCCACTGCAGGCCCTGGGCTGCCCGCTGTCTCCTTTCTGAGCCTTCGTGGGTTCTGGTGGAACTCTTGGTTTTCCTTCTCAGCCAGAACTTGACCTGTGTCTCCAAGTGGCCCTGGACGCTTCTGCTCCTGGCTGTGGGCAGTTTCTTCTGTAACCTTTGCCCCAGATCGCATCCTCTTCAGCGTCCTAAACCTAATCAGCTCTCTGAGCTACTCAGTCACCAGTGCCACCAGGGTCCCAGCAATGCCCTTGGTGTGTTGGTGGCCATTGGGAGGAGGGGTTCTTCCTGTACAAGACCACCGTCATGCAGACCAACAAGCCAGGAATACCTTCTGTCTGTCGTGACAAGGAGCATCCGAGATCTAGAACAATCTCCAGATGCCATCATTTCCCCCAACATGGAGACTCAAGATGGCCGAAACAGTGTCTTTTAAAGAGCGTCGTTCACTACAGCTGGTAGAGTTACCCAAACTCGTACAGTTTGAAACGTTTAGATGCATAGATTCGAGAGGACAGGGATTCTATTGCGATTTCTTCCCATCCCCGCCCCCTCTCCGCCAGTAGCAGAAACTCTGACACATCAGTGAGTATAAAATGCAACCAAAGGGAAGGTACATAGTCATGAGGCTTCCTGGCCTCACGTGCTTCCTTGTGCGGCAACTGGCTGCCCAGTAGCGGGAGGACGTGCCAGGACTAAGGAGGGTTGTGGGCTCGAGGCGGAGGAAATCTAAGTGGAGATCTCTGTTTTCTGATGTTTCTTCTGTGTCGCTATGGAAACCATAGCCAAGTTTTATCTCTGTGTTCTGCTGTCTAAATTACACCCATCGAGACCCTCCCTGGCAAGGCTGCACTGCTGTGGATACAAAACTTTGAGCTGGCAAGACTAGGTGGTCCCTGGGTGTTTAGAGAAAAGGACTGTAGCATCACAAACACGTGCTTTAGTCCCTCTCGTCAGATACGTGGTGTTGGTTCAGACCTCGGAGAAGCAGGCCAAGATGGGGTCAGACGCACAAGCGATTTGTTGGGGAGAATGCTTGGAAAGGAAAATAGGGAACGAGTCAGAGGGCACTGGAGAACCATCAGAATGCAACGGCGCCAACATCTGAAACAGGGAAGGAAGGAAGGAAGGAAGGAAGGAGGGAGAGAGGGAGGGAGGGAGGGAGGAAGGAAGGGAAGGATAAGAGGAATTTTAGACTGCAGTGCAACGTTAAGAAAGTTTCCACGAAGCCAACAAGGGCCCTTGATCCCAGGTTGCCCATCCGAGAAGCCCTGTCTTCAAGACATCTCTGCCGTGCTCTGTCATTGGCTGGGATTAGCTAGAAGGAAGCAAAGCAGAGCCTCCTCTGTGAGCCTTGGAGAGACACCACAGCTGCTGCCCTTGGAATCGTGGTCCTTGCAGTCAGAGATCACGGTGGTGCATGTTCACGGCCACACATCCCACCCCTGGGCTGCACAGCTTCTCTGTGGATGCTGTGAGCCTCTCTTCCGAAGGGGGACACTGAAGAGGGAGGTGGGTGGTACGAATGACAGCTCCCCTCCTGCTTGCTGCACTTGACCTTGGGGCCGTAACTGGTAACCATCCTTTACCCCATCCACCATTCACTCTCAATTATCCACACCCTCAACTGTCACCTTGGCAGGTCTTGATGGGTCACCTGGTGATGTGACCCAACCCTTCAGTCCTGAGGGGGTCTAAACTCTTGGTTATCAAAACCAGTGGATCACTCCAGTGGACCCCTGGTTTCCACATTCCGGTATTTCTCCCTGTTCCCACTTTGTAAAAGCATCCCTGTCTTCTTCTAGTAACTTCTAGTAACTAAGGGTCAGTTACTGAGTATCTAGTAGCTTTTAGTAAATGATGGTCAGTTACTACTTGGTCCCAGAACACATGGAATCCAAAGTGTCCTGGCAGCAGCCATAGCTTAAATTTTAATGGGACCCTTGCTGTGTCCCCTGTTGAGTGTGTCCCCTTTGGGGACCAAGACTCACCACCCTGCAGAGCTCGCTGTGGGGGGATTTGCTCACCACATGCGTTGTGGCTAAACCTTACTGATCACAATGGAGGTAATCAAATCCCGTTGAGGATCAGGAAAGACATCCCAGAAGGTGACTTTGAACTGTGTTACCCCTTGATAACGATGGCGGAAGCATTTCAGAGCCTGATTCTATCTCTGCCCCTCTCTCGCCCTCAGTTTCCTTGCCTGTGAAAAGAGGAAAGTGCTCTCTACATTAGAATGATCTGGCTCGGTTGTTAGATACAGGAAGACAGTCCCTTCCCTCTTCCTCCCTCTCTAGCCTCCCTCTACTGCCGGCCCAATGACTCATACTCCCCCATCAGTTTGCTTGCGGCCATAAGGCCTTGCTTGAAGAGGATTAGAACAAAGTTGGGGTGAAATTTGAAACTTGGGAACGTTAGCAGGACGGGGGAGGGGTGAGAGAGGCAAGAGAGATATAGAGGAGGTAATCTTGGAGGGTAACTTGTTTGGGGAACAAAGAAGAAAGGAAAGATGCTCTAGACAGAAGAAACCAAGTGTATAAGGCACAGACAGAGGTGCAAGAAAGCAGATGTTCTAGGAACACTGGCTGAAGGGAAAAGACGGAGCCTCAAGAGGGGGAACGCAGGGGGCCCACAGGCTAAAGGATTTGAATGCCCGGAGATGGAAGTTAGTTAGCTTTTCACCCCAGAGGTTACAGGGAGTCACTGGCAATTTGATGTAGAGAAACAACCCAGTCCACGTTGTGTTTTACAGAGCTGATGATGGTCACATAGGACTTGGATTCTAGAAAAAAATATTCTAGCTAAGTCAGGAGGGAGACACATGAAGAGCTAAGGCAATGTTCTCACCAGCAGAGGTTTCATAGTGATGGCCCAGGGGCCAGATTTGGCCCAAAAGAATGTTTCATTTGGCCCATTCAGTATTTCTGAATTTGGGGAATTTGTTTCCAACATTCACGTGTGGAGGATTTTATGTCCAACTACGGATTCCCTGCTTCTGTTGAAAAATCATCTGTCCACACAGGGCCCACGATGCTTCCGTGTGCTTGGTCCACCACCCCCTATCACCTTACACCAGTCACTAATTTGTGTGACCTATAGGTACTTGCGCTTACAATCCCTGGCTCTAAAACGTCTAGAAATAGTCAGGGTCGTCGGGAAGAGTATGCTGGGGGGAGAAAACAGCCCGAACAAAGAGTGGGAAGAAATAGGGAAGGTGCAGGGTGTGTTGGGGGCTTTCTCCTTAGGGAAATTGTGGCGGGGGGCTGCATGCGTGAGGCTGAGAAAGACAGAATAGGGCCTGGGAAGATGAGCGGTCCCTGTGTCATCTCCATCTTCAACCACCTGGCTTCCTCCCAGGCCACCAATTTCATCAGCAAACACACGATGCTCCTTCACGCCCAGGTGGTGCCTCTGCACACGCTGCTCTCTAGGCCTGGAATCCCCTGTCCTCCCTTCGAGCTCGTGAGCACTGAGCATCCCACGACAATCACTGCCGTTTACAACAGGCGTCCAGAAAGAGCTCTGGGCTGGCCGTGACACCCCGGGCCCCAGTTTCCGACCTCTTCCCTGAGTAGACTTAGTTCTCTGAGGTCTTGCTCAAAATGGGATGGATGGATGGATGGAAGGACATACCGACGAATGAATGAACGCACATTTGATTGCAGAGCTTGGTTGGTTGTTTCCCTCCTTGAAGCAGACACAGGCTCCGCCCCACAAGAACAGACTGGGACAGTCTGGGGCAGTCTGGTCCCGCAGGGGCCAGGAGGATGGACCAGGTGACTCTCTCAGACTCCCCCGAGTCCTCTCTAACCTCGTTCTCGCCCCCTCGCGGGCTCTGACCTAGAAAAAACGGGGGTGGGAAGATAGAGCGGGAGCGCACCGGCGCTAGGACCCAGCGCGGGCGGAAGGCGGGGTGCGGGCGCCGCGCGCCGCTCCTTCCTCGCGGAGAGAATCGGAGCCCAGAGAGCGCGGCGGGAGGGCGCGGCGGGAGGGAGGACGCGCGCGGGTGCCAGTGCGCGTGCGCAAGGGCGCGCGCCGAGCGGGGCGGACAAAGGGGCGGGCGGCGGCGCGCGAGCCAGAGGGCGGAGCCGCGGGCCAGGCGGGCAGGTGCGCGCGGGCTGGAGGGCGGAGCCGCGATGCCGCGATGGAGCGCAGCCCGGGCGGGCGCCGGGGCCGGAGCCCGAGCACCAGGCGGAGCGCGAGCCGGAGCCGCAGCCAGAGCCCGGACCAGGCCGGGGTCCGGGACCGCAGGGCCGGGCTGCTCGTAGCGGCGGCGACGGAGGCCCCCAGCGGCTGAGGGGCTTCCTCCCAGCCCCTTGCCGGTGGCCGGGACTCAGCAAGCCCCCGCAGCCGGGGAGCGCGGGGATCCCCCACTACATCCAGGACCCAGAGGAAAGCGGGGGGGCCCCTCCAAATCCAACACCGAGCGACTCCCCAGCCGGGTAAGGCGAAGACTTCGTCCGCATTCAGAAAACAAGCGACGTTTCTACGGTACCGCGAAGACTCCCCTTCTTCAATCTGGGCCCCCCAAGACCTAGAACGCAGTGACCCTTCCTGTCCGGCATTGCGGGGCCCCCCTTCTCAAGGTCCTGGTCAATACAACTCCACACCTCAAAACACGAAGACCCAGCTCCGAACGCCCCTAGATCAGGGGGTCCTAGACACCCCCAGTTCCGGTACACAGAAACCCCGAATCTAGGGACCCGAGGACAGCAAGAGCTATCCCTTACCAGCAGGAGGCCTCGGGGACCCCCCCTCGCAGAGCTCCAGGACGGGGACAACTGAGCCCCTCGCGGCGCCTTCGCATCCCACCCAGCCCATGGTTGTGGAGCCCTGAGCCCCCTCGGGCCGGGCTGACGAAAACCGAGACGGCGCCCAGGCCCCCTGCCGCGGCGTCCCCGCGGCCCCAGCCCAGGTAAGCCGGGCCCAGGTGAGTGGCTGCAGAGGCCGCTAGCCCTGCAGGTGGGAAAGGAAGTATCGGGTGCCTACTGGCCCCCCCCCCAGCGTCGCCATGGAGCCGAGGCTGAAGGACGTCTCTTTGTGTCTCGGTTAGAGGAGCCGCCCCCTCCTCCTCCCTTCCCCCACCCCACACCCTAGCTCTGGGGTTTGGGTGCAGCTCCCGGGCCCCACTGGGGCGTGGTGGCAGAGCCCCTTGGGCGACAGAAAGGGGAGTAGAGTGTAGAGTCTCCCCCCCAAAAAAAAAAATGTAAGCCTGGAGCTGTTGGATGCTCGGTTTGGGGGGTATATGCACCCCTCCCCCCAGGGCCAGGCTGAGTTCTCAAGTGAAGTCCCTCTGCCCCCCCCAGGAGAAGATTTAGGGGTGTATATAGGTGAAGTGGCCTGTAGTGTGTGGCCCTGGGGCTTTGGGTGTGTGTCTTTGTCTGTGAAAGGGAAGGGGTGTGTTGAAGAGAATGGGTGGGAAGCCCTTGTTTTCTCTGTGACTCCACGCCCCACCCAGGCCACGGGGGAGGTCTTCACCCAGGCCATACTTTGTGTTCCCTGCAGGACAGGGAGGGGGCAAGCCCTTTCCAAAGTGAGGCGCTGGTTTCTGGAGAGGGGAGGTCATCTGGATGGAGAGCCATTTCAGGTCACTTTTCTGTCCCCACGTGCCCCAGGGGCAGCAAAGCCCAGGCTTTCCCTTCTTCCGACTCCAGAACACCTGGGGCCAAACCTCAGATTGGGTCAGTGTGTGCTGGGCAACTGAGTTGGACAGTTCTAGGTTCTCACCTTCGCTTTCCAGGCCGTACACAAAGCAGTACCCCACCTGGCCCTCACTGAGGTCCTGAACCCCAGGCTCATGGAAGAGGAGAGGCCCCAGGGACGTCGTACCCTGAAATTCTGGATCAGAGATCCCTGAGGAGGGGCTGGACAGTGCCCAGGAAACACACTCTGGGCTCCTGGGGTCTCCAGCAGTCTCTCCTCTCTGAGCCCTCTGCAGGGCTGGGTACAGGCAGCCCCGCCAGGAGTCCCTTTGTTCATTCATTCATTCAGTAAACCTTCAGCTGGTGTCTGTGAAAGACCAGGCACCGGAGGCAAGGTCCTTTCCCCCACTTCATTCTGATCCCCTTCCTGATCTTTCCTGTTCTCATCGGCCCAGGCCACGCTCAGGGGGACCGGCTAGGTGGGCCTGGTCCGGCCCCGCCGACCAGTTCTGACCCCAAGCCTGAAGCACCTGGTCCCCATCCTGCTGCAGACTCAGGGGCCGTGAGGCTGGGTGGCCTATTCCTCCTCCTCTTCTCCCCTTCCCAATACCAAGTACCCCCACCCCCACCTACTGCTGCCAGTGGCCCAAGAGGGAGGATGTGACCAGCAGGAGAAAAGGGTGGGGGTGCTTCTGGTTAGACCTCTGGCAGCCCCTCCTGCAAATTCAAGGACAGTTGAGGCCACCCCCCTCAGCACAGGCTGTGGGGGAGCCAACTGCCCTGAAGAGTAGGTGACCTTGGGCAAGCATGTGGCATCTCCCAGAGATCACGACAGAGTGAGCCACCCCTTCTGCAGCTGGAGGGGTCGATGCAAATCGTAGTGGGGCCCCGGGAAGCCTCCAGAAGTGTTCCTTCATCTCTGAAGGAGTTTGTTTCCCATAGTGGGTTCCCAGGAGCCCAGGGTCTCATCATGTGACCCACAGGCGAGGGAGTGGAGGGGGAGGCTAAAGAGCGGAGATTTGAGGGGTCAGAGAGTACGAGCTCCCCTCCTCACTAACCTGCAGTGGCTCCCTATTCAGTTTAGACTAAACTGCAGGCAAAGCCGTTTGCAGTGTGGTCCCAAACCACCTCCTGCGTGTCATCTCCCACTGTCACTCTTCATCCTCTGCTTCACCTCTGGCTCATCTCCACATCCCCTACCTAACTCCCTCCCTCCTTTCCTCCCTCCGCCATGTGCTGTTTCCCCACCTAAAAAGCCTCACCATTGGATGGCTCAGGAGCAATTCTGTGCCTCCACCTCCCCCTTTGCTCTGACCTGGGCTGGCACGGAGTGGAGAACTGCATTGGATTGGTGGATGGGTTCGTGGCTTGGAGACAGTGGCAAGTGTCTGCATGTGCTGTGAGAGTGTGTCTCCACATCTAGACCCATCTGGTCCCAATAGACCCAGAGCTCCAGGGGACGCGACCAGGTCTGCCTGTCCCCACTGCGTCAGCTTTGTCAAACCCCAGACAGAGCTCAGCATGTACAGCACATGTTGTAAAATACAGCGTCTAGACTCATTTTGTTGATCTAAACAGTGTTTTTCTCATATTTGCATTTGTTGCCAATGCTAAAAAAAAAAAATGTAGCAGTTTCACATACAGTTTTACATACAAATATTGATTTTGGGATCCTCTTGAAAAAGCAGATCATGTTGAGCCCAGGCCAGAGCCAAAGAGTGACAGTGACGCCCTTCTTTAGATCGGGCACCGCTCTCCAGCCTGCCCCAGGTGCCACCTGACCTGTTCACTCATTGACTTGACCTGCTGGCCCCTCCTGACCCGGGGTGGAGCCAGAAAGGGTTTGCTCTGTGGGTGACCTTTGTCCGTGTGTTTTGCACACGTGCGTGTTCCCTGCCTCCCCCATGGCCAAGTTAGAACGTGCACAGAGTACATCCCTGTGGGATCTTAAGGGCATCGACAGCCTGGTCCCACTTTCCACTCTTTGGCCTCTCTTATGCCCCTCTCAATGCGAGAAGGATTCGGCCATCCCATCACCTGTTTTACTTGTCCCACGTGCCCGGGAGTAAAAGCTCAAGGTCTAGGCCCAAGTCTTGCTGAAGACTCTGGGGGAGGGCTACTCCCTGGGCCTTAGTTTACCCATGTGACAGAGGAACCGGAAGCTGGAAGCAGTCCCCTTGTTCTAATTTTCTAGGGCTAAGTCCAACCTGCTCTAGTTTGGCTCAGGCAGGAGACATGGGAGCCTGGAGGCAGAAGTCACTGGAAAAGATTGACACTCTCTAAACATGAATGAAACCCGTGGGTGTTGCCAAGTAGCCTAGTTAGGCCAGGGGCCAGCACCGGCCACCAGGCACTCGGCCTGGCCCTAGGTGAAGGTCTACAGCATCCCGAGATCAAAGGAGATGGCCGAGCACCGTCGTTGAGAGCACGGGCTCTGCACTCTGCCTGGGTTTGCATCCCACAGAAGCTGCTGTGTGACCTTGGGCGAGTCACCTTAGTTTACTCACGTGGAAAACAAGGATAATGCCTACCTCAGGGTTTTCAGGGGGCTTGTGTGAGCTAAAGCGTGAAACGGGCTAGGACTGAGTCCGGCATGTGAAAAGTGCTCAGTAACTTGGCTCTTATTAAAAGGGCCGCTGGCAAGCGGGAGACCAAGCCTCAGTAAGCACCTTGCTTTTCCTGTAACACATCTGAGGAAGCCAGAGGACATTTGGTGCTGTCCCCGTGAAGGGGAAGCGGGTCATTGAGAGGCGGTCGTGTGTGGTGCTTAGGAGCGTGGAGCCTGCCTCTGCCCCTGGTGGGGTGGGGTTCAAGCCCGAGGGTCTGTGAGGGGCCTGAGGGGTGGGATGGAGGACGGCCTGGCCCTGGTTCTGCCACTGAAGCCCTCTTCCTTCCCGGCTCTGCTTTCTAGGTGCTCCGCCCGTCGCTGGGCTTTCTGCCCCACGTGGATGGGCCTCAGGCCCAGGCCTGGACCAGCACCTCCAATAGACCCAGAGCCTTCCCCCAACTGCCCCCGCATGCCCCTGGTCTCAGGGAGCTCTGGCAGTTAGGCCTAGAGGGGTCAATTAAAGCCCCCTCCCCTCCCCTGTCCACCCACCCTCCCTTCTCCCTGCCATAGCTTGGCCACAGTCTGAAGAGGGGACAGGCCCAGACTCCCAGCTCAGCCCCCACTCGGGAGCCATGTAATATGAGGGTTGGAAGGAAGCAAGGGAGCATTTTCCAATGTCAAGTGTTCCATGCCCAGCACGGGCCATCACTTTCTCACTGAGCCCTGAGAAGAGCATTAACCCAGAACAGGGATTGAGCTCAGCTCTGAGCCCCCCAAGGTTGGTGTGTAACTGGCGTCAAACTGCCTCGGTTCAAATCCCACCTCTACCATTCACTGGCTACATGACCTTGGGCAAAGCAGTTGTCCTCTGTGCCTCAGTTTCTTCTGATGTAGAATGGGAATAACAACTGCTCCGACTTCCTAGGGTTATGGATGAAATGAACCCCTTACTGGTTAAGCACTTGTAGCAGTGCCTGCCGCCAGTGTTTGTTCTTATTACTTCTGCCACACCCTGCCGGTTTATGCAAATGAGCTCATCTGGGGGTATGGTCTGGCGAGGAAGTCACTGTGACTCCCCACTGCAGAGCTGCCCTCCCTGTGGCCTTCGCCAGTCATGAGAGAAGCAGAGAACGTCCAAATGCCTCTGGGTGTTGGGATGGCACTGAGGGGCATTGCGGGGGGTGGGTACTGCACAGGACAGGGTCGCGTCCTCCCCCTGCTGATCCGGACCCACAGAGGCTGCAGAAATCCCTGCCCCAGGGCAGTTCCCCAGGTCTGTTGCCCACCCCCCACCTCAGTAGGGAGATGGACCCCGTGTGTCTCCGGAGGAGCAGTGGGGCCCGCAGTTAATGTGGTTTAGTGGTAAAAAGGACACCATCTAGACCCTGCTGCGTGACCTTGTGCAAGGTGTAAGCTCTGTGTGGGGATCCCTCATCTACAAAGAGTGGATGGTACTAGTACTGGCCGTGTCGGGGTCACGGTGAGGATGAACTGAGTGAACGTGCAAAGTGCTGTGGTGGCACTGAGTACCCACTAAGGGTTCGCTCTTAATATTTGTCCTCCAAAGCTCTGAGTAAAAGGAATGGCAGCCACAATTACATAGGTGGGGGAAAAAATGGAGGCTCAGGGGTGGAGGTCTTGACTCCAGGTTCCATAGCTAGGATTTAGGGAAGAGTCTTCCCACTTTTCCATCACTCACACGGTTTCCAGGGCAACTCCAGCCAAAGACCCCAGAGGCTCTAACCTGGGCTCCGGCTGCAGCCCTCCTGGGCAGATCTGGTAATCGGCTTCCCTGCCCCCCTCCTCTGCTCACGTGGGGTGACGGCAGGCAGGCGAGAGCCTCAGCACAGAGGAATCTACATCTGGGGCCCTCAAGAGTCCTCGAAAGCCTCAGCCTTCCCTCCCTGGCTCTGCCCTCAGCCTCACCCCACAGACAGCGGGGGAATGCCTGGGGGCTGGACTCCGGGACTGCGAGTGTCTGAGTGCAAGCTGGGTCGAGGTCCTGCTGTCTCTCTCCTCCTCTCAGGCCCTGGCTGGAGCACCTCACTCAGTGGAAGGTCCTCACTGGGGGCTCCAGGACCCTGCACAGTGCCCCCCTCCTTACCTCCACCCTCATCTCCCGCCCCTCGCCCTTACCCACCACCCTGCAGCCATGCTGGCCACCTCGCTGTTCCCTGAGCAGGGCACACCCCCCACCCCCCATACCTCTGCCAAGAAAGCTTTCCCACCACAGGATCCACACGCACGCAGCCTTCTCCTCACCTCTCCCTGCTTTGTTTTCCCTTCAGGGCTTCTTACTGTCTGACGTACGTATGTCTCTTATGTATCTTACTGTCTGCCTCCAAACTAGAATATAAGCTCCTTGCGGGCAGGGCTGTTTGTTGGGCTCATGAATGATCACAGCTCCAAGGACTGTGCCAAGCACATAGTAGGTGCTCAACAACAAATACTTATTGAATGTTCTGGAGCGAGACATATCTCTAAGCCACGTCCTCGCTGTGTGACCCTTGGTCCTCCCTTCTCTGAGTCTCAGTTTCCTGAGCTGGAAGGGATATACTGTAATGGGAATTATAATAGCAGCTTCTCCTAAGATGCTTGTGAGGTTTAAATGAGTCAATATACATAGACATATAAAGTACTTATACTTTGAGTGTTTCATAAATGTTGGCTATTATTAATAATACTTTAACTGGCACCGTTATTATCCCCATTCTACTGATGAGCAAATGGAGGCACAGAGAGAGAAGGCAACTTATCCCAAGCTTCTGGGCTCTGGGCTCCATAGCTAGGCTGCATCCCTATTCCATTCCTCTATTGGGGCTCAGGGCAGGGAGAAGAGGTGAGGGCTGTGTCTGGGGAAGGGCTGCTCCCTTCAGGGAGCCTCTGCTCACCCAGCCATCTCTCTAGTGGACAGTGGCCACTTGTTGTCCACTGCTAGACCCCCGGCCAGGGCCCCAGGGGCTCTCCGCCCTCCACTCCTGCTGATACCTCTGAGTGCTGGGCTGTCCCCTCACCCAGGCAGCAAGGCCCGTGCCTCCTCCCGTACCAGCAGAGGCTGCCACAGGTAGGCTGGGAGGGGTGAGGCCACGGTTCCCATCACCCCACAGTGCCTGGCTGGGGAGGAGGGCCAAGGAGGCTGGTGAGCCTGTTCCATCCCTGGGTACCAGCTGTGTAGACAGCGTCACAGGCTATTAATAACCACCAGGATGGGCCCCGGGAAGGGCAGATTCTGCCAGCTAGAGGGAGGCTGAGCAGAGGCCGGAGCCAGAAGCCGAGCCTGGCAGCAAGGGAAGCCCCAAGGTTGCCCCGGTGGGGACGGGAGTGGGAAGAAAGTTGTTCCCAGTTTCTGCTGCTCAATCTTGGGAAAGCCCCAGCTCTTCCTCTGTCTTCTCACCTGGGAAATGCGGCAGCTGGGTCACATGACCTCCCAAGTCCCTTCTGGCTTTAGCGGGTTCAGGGGCCACTGGAAAGGCATGTTTGGAAATGTTGCCATTTATTTAACTGATGGACACTTGGGTCGAATCCAGCGTCCCCAGCCCTGGAGGCGCGGGTTCTGATTCTGCAGCACTTCCTCCATCCTGGCTGCCTCGCCTCCCCCACCGCCTCGCATGGGCCTGCCTGGGTGCTGTCCACGCCTGTGGTGCTGAACAGTGGGGCCGGAGGGAGGCCTGCGCTGCAAACCAGAGACCAAGAGCAGAGAAGGGGGAGCTAGAGCGGTGGAAGTTCAAGGTTCAGTCCCTGGCTCTGCCTCTCCCCTGCTGAGGGGCCATGAGAAAGTTGCTTAACCCCTCTGAGCGTCAGCATCCTTATCTGTAAAATGGGGTTGCTATGAAAATTGAATGGCAGCAAACATGTAAAGCGTTAGCATGTTGAGAAAATAAGTGATAATTTTTACTCTCTCATTCTAGAAACAGTAAGCATAGTTGTTAAGCTTTTGGACATTGCAGCGATAACGCCTGGATTTGAATCCTGGTTCTGCCACTTACTGGATAATCTTGATCAGGCGACATGACCTCCCTGTGCCTCAGTTTCCTCTTCTATAATTTGGCGTGAAGAATAGTCCCTGTGTCATAGGATGCAGTGAGGATTGGATGAGCTAATTCATGTGAGGCAGTGAGCGCGTGACGGGTTCCCTCAGAATTAGCTATTATTAGCACTTTCCTCTCTGTTCTTCTTGTCATAGCACCTCCAGCCTCTGTCCAGTGACCAGTGTTACTCCCAGCCGCTTCCATCGCTGCTGTGCTTGGGGCGGGGGCGGCAGACACTCTGGCTTCCAGCCCAGCCCTGCCGCGGACTTTCTATGTGATTTTGAGCAAATCGCTGTTCTCTTCTGGCCATCAGCCTCCACAGCTGTAAAACGGAGCTGACGATACCCCCACACAAGCCCCCGGGAAAATAGCTGTGTGCCTACAGGGTCACATTCAGGAAAAGCCACGATATAAAAAGTTACAACTTCCCAAACATGCAAAGAATTATTCACCCAGTATTTGTCACAGCCTGGCTAAGTGTCAGAAATAGCAAGATGATGAAGGCACGAGGCCGGCTTGCACGGAGCTCTTGGGTTTCTCGCTGAATCGGTAATCCCCTTCCAGGCTCATTCAGGTGCACCTCCTCCAGGAAGCCACGCTAATCCCCACTGCCAGTGCCCTGACCATTGCCTCCCTGGCCTCTGGTTACCTGCCTCCCTAATTTGTAGGCTCGTACCCTCTATCTGCTGTACGTCACTCTGACCTCCTTGCCCCATGCCAGCACCAGCATGGTGCTTGGACTGGACTAGACACGCGTATGCCATCTGCAGGCTTTCGGTTGCAAGTTACATCAACTCAACTCAAACAAGCTTAAGCCGAAAGGGAAATGTTTTGATTCATGAAACAAACGTTCAGGGATGTAATTGGCTTTCGGCAAACCTGACCGAGGCATTCAAGGCCATCGGAAATCTCCCCATCTTGCAGCTCTGCTTATCTCTCTGTTGCCTCATTCTCAGGCAGGCTTTCCTGTCCTGGTGGCAAAACCAGCCCCCAGCAGTTCCAGGCCTGTGTCCCCCAGCCTTGCAGCCCGGGGGTCAGAAGGCCTCCCTTTCCTGATAGCTACAGCAAAAGCCCTAGGGCAAGACCTCAGTGGGTCACCGTGGGTCACATGCTCGTCTCTGAACCAGTCACAGTGACCCAGTGGTGGGATGGGTCCCTGGGCCTGGCCTGCCCCGCAAGCCAGGGTGGAGACAACCCTACTGAACCACATGGGCCAGAAGAGGCCATTGCCTGAAGAAGGGGAAATTGGTGCTGAGCAGGAAAAAACGTCACAGGCCCATTCAGGACAGCACTGAAAACGCGTGAGCTAGGCAAGAGCCAGGTCCGATCTGCTCTCCAGAAAACTGATCTGACCACGCGTCTAGGGGGTTGGAGGGGAGGAATGGGGAGGCAGGCAGGGGAGATGTGGGGGTGTGCAGAGCTGACTCAGCCACGCAGGCGAAGGGAATGATGCGCCAGCCCCTTACTTTACAGAGAAGCGAAGTGAAGCAGGTGAGAGGGTGGAGGGGCTCCCTGTCTCCGCTCGGTACCTGCAGTCCCATCTGGGGGCTGCTTTCTCACAGTGACTTGTAGTAATACCGACCCAGAGAGGCGACTCACCCTGGAACAATCATCCCTTCAATGGCTTCCCTCCAGGCGGGGGCTTTGTTGAGGATCCCCTTGGGGTTTGCCTGTGCTGAGTAAGGGACAGCATAGGTCCAGGGACCGGAGGGAGGGGACAGAGCATCTTAGAATCCAGGAGTGAGAGTCAAAAAGGTCTGACTGCCATTGCTTGGTCTAACCTCGCCCTCCACTGATCACGGATTCCCCGACTGACAGGCATCCAGTATCTGCCTGTCAACCCCACACACACACCCCACCCATGATGGGGACTGAGCACCCTCATTCTGAGCTGCTGTCTGCCTGAGTCTGCCTTCAGAAGCCACGAAGGATAGAGCGCTGGGATCTGAGGCCTGGTAGCCTCAGTTCAAATCCCAGCTGTGCCAATGGGTAGCTCTTGGGCAAGTCACTTAGCCCATGTGCCTCAGTATCCCTGCCTATGAAATGGGGGTAATTGTAGCAGTGTCTGCCTCCAGGACCTGTGATTGTTCAATGATTTAATCCAGCGTGTTAGCACAGCACCTAGCATATGATAGATGCTCGATCAGTATGTACCAGTGTTATTATTCTGCCACGAGACAGGAAGGGACAGGCCCCCTGGTTCTCAGGCTGGCCATCCCCCATCTGCTCCTTTTATTGGATTCTTGTCATTTGGCTCCCGGTGTTATTACCTTGTCTGGCACACCTGGCAGTCGGACACACTGGGTTCACATCTTACTCTTTTGCTCACTTGCTCCATAACCCTTGACTGAAGTGGTGCTCCAGCTTCTGTAACGAATAAGCCCCTGCATGGCAGCCACCTAACACAGCAGAAGTTTGCTCCTGGTTCAGCTGAAACGCAGAGCGGATCGTCATCAGCAGGAGGCCCCCCACACACACACACCCCGGCTCCCCCTCTTGTGGCTCCACCATCTTTTTAGCGTCTTGGAGTCTATAACCAACCCAGCGTGCCGAAGACAGAATGCAGAAACTCCCCGTTCTTCAAAGCCCCAGCTTAGCAGGGACACACGTCATGTCTGTTCACATACCTTTGGGGAAAGCCAGTCCCGGGGCCATACCTGGACACAAGGCAGGCAAGACACAGTTCCCTGTTGCCAGCAACGGCTCTGTATTACAGGGAAGGGAACCGTTTGGTGGACAGTTGGCTGTGTGTGCTGTAACCGTAGTTTGCACCTCTCGCACTCTGTGCTTCGTCTATAAAATAGAAAGCATCAGTTGATTGTGGCCACGCCGCACATTTACTAAAATCACTGAATTGTGCACTTACTTTGGGAGAATTTTGTGCTATGTAAGTTATACCTCAGTTAAGCTGTTTTTAAGAAATAGGAAGTAGGTCTCCCCTTCCCCTCGGGACTGGTGAGGACTCAGTGACTGAAGTTTTGCCAACCTGGCACTGTGTATATGTGGGCCCAAGGGGTTCCGAAGTAAGCCTGAGTTGGGTTATGCGTTGGGTGTAGTTTTCATAGGGCACCCAGCTCGAGGGGCCTGCCAACAGGAAGCCACGCAGTTCAGCCTTGTTTCTTGCTGGGGAAACCCTCCCCCACTTGTGGGGCCCTGCCAGCATGTGGCAGAAGACCCCACCCCCAGGGCCAGAGCCTCTGTGGTCAGAGCCACAACTGCTGCCATGAAAAGTGGGTGACACCCTCCTGCCTTCCGCAACAGAGGTAGGAAACCGAGGGCCTCCCTTGGGGCCACCGAGGACATACATTGAAGGGCGAGTCACGTGGGGTCCCCTGGGTGTTGTCAGCTTGAGTGTGAGCAGAGGCAGTGCCAGCGCCCGGGGTCAGCCAGGGACCTCCCCACATGCTGCCGGGAGGTTCACCGCCACCAAGCCCACAGCGGCTCCTCAGAGCACAGGAAGTGACGGTGGTAAAGGTAAAACTTTTAGGTCACGTTCCCTGCTGATGCCACACAAATGCCTTCAGGCACTCAGTGGGGCAGGTGTGTTGATTCGCTCTGGGCTCCAGTGCCCACCTGCAGAGAGCAGCTGGTCCCCACTGCCTGGACCGCTGTGAGGACTAAGCGAGTTAATACACTGAAGCAGCTCACCGGGACCCACGCATGCGTGGCTGAGGCCCTCTTCCAGCCTCAGTTTCCTGCTTGGATACTGAGGAGTCTGGAGGAGAGGCTCCAACACGCTGACTTGGGAAAACATAGTAGTGGAAGCGCCAATTCTCGAGCCATCCCAGCGCGAGCTGTCTGCTCTTGGGCACGTTATTTGGTCCCTGCACCTCTCTCCTGCTGTGGGGGTGACAGCACCCCCCTCACGGAGCTGTGAGGGCGAGAGGAGTTCATCTCTGGAACAAGGCCTGACACGCGCGTACCATGTAAGTGTTAGCTGCTGCTCTTATTATTATCATTATTTTCTTCATTGTATGAGGTGGAAACTGAGGCCCAGAGAAGAGCTGTGACTCGCTCAAGGTCACCCAGCCAAGCAGTGGTGCACGTGAGGTCAAGGCCGAGCCTGCTGCGCCTCCTGTCACGTGTGTCATAACTGGGTCAGAGGCAGCGTGTACCTGGGGGGATGACGCAGCAGCAGGGACAGTGTATGGATTGGTTCCTTGTCACCACTGACACCTTGCAGAGAACAGGCCTGAAAGGGAAAGGAGGGAGGGGGCACTGGGATGACCCCCCCAAACTGGACCCTAGGAACCAAGGGAAGGGATGAGGGCGAGTTGATCTGACGTAGTCCCAGCCCTCGGGGCTCATGGCGTGTTGATGGGGACAGATGGGAAACCGCTGAGAAGAACCCAAGATATTCCCCAGGAACCCTGAGAGAGACACACCCTCTCTGAATCCTGGGGCGGCAGGCAAGGCTTCCTGGAGGAGTGGGACCTGAGGGTAATGAGACCCCGGAGTTGGGGTGAGGGAGGAGGTGAGGGCAGGCAGTGGGAACGGTGCAGGAGACGGAGACAGGCAGTGCCGCTCCGTGTTCAGAGTATGAGTGGAGTCTGGGCTGCGGGGCAGGTGTGGGGCCCAAACCCACCCCTGCCCGGTGCCCACCCAGGACAACTCTGAGGCCAAAGCAGCAGGAGGAGCCAGGCACCATCAGGGCTTCTAGGTCAAGGTCCCAAGACATGTGGAAACAGACATGAACTGTTGTGGCCAAAGCCCAAAGTGCGAGCGTTGCACACCTGTGTACGCGTGCCTGCACACACGTGGCCCCCCCACCTCAGCAGCCCTGGGGGTCCACACACATCAGAAGCAGGGCAAAGAGGACGTGTACTCATCAGCGCCCCTCGGGGGAGCCCCACTTCCCAGAAGGACCTGGCACACAGCCTCAGCGCCCCCCGCTGCACAAGAGCCATTGCCTCGCCTCGGGATCCGCTCCCCCAGGCAGTGGGTGGACCCCTTCCAGTTCTGAAACACGGGAAGACTAGTGGGGGGTTGTCACCCAATTCAGCCCAGGTGGTGGCTGCAGCTAGAGGGGCCAGTGCTGTCCAGCCCAGAGCTGGGGCTGCATGGATTTGGTGACAGTGCTATGGCAGGATCCCACACACATGGTGACACAGGGAGGGGATGCAGGACCAGGTCTGGGAAATGAGTTAGAGACACCGAGGCCGCTTGTGTTGCTTTTCAGACGGATAAGAGAGGAAAACCAGCAGGCAGAGTTCTGTCAGAACAGATTCGTTCATGAGCGGAGGGGAAGGGGACTGAATGGGGAGCAGGAGCCTGAGGAGGCAGGAGGGGCGGGGGGAGGGCTCCCTGCTCCCCAGCCAGCTGGAGGACGCGCAGATGGAGTTCCGTGTGGGGCTGGGTGGGAGGCCAGGAAGTTCCCTCCTGATGTTTCTCTCCCTGTGGAGTGGGAGGCTGGGTCGTGCAGAGAGGGAAGGGGAAAGCAGAGGAGGAGAGGAGGGTTTGGGGTGGAAGGGGAGCGGCGGGGATGCCAGGCCCCTGCGCCAAGCCTCTGGCCACACTCAGCCAGAGAATGACCACACCAGTGAGAGAACATAGCCACAGCTGACCCTGACCGTGATGGAGCACGTACTGTGAACCAGGCACTAAGCATTTCATGTCTGTTAACTCACTGAATCCTCACAACAGCCCAGAGGGAGAAGGGATTCTTCTATCCTTTTTAATCGACGGGAAACTGAGGCACAGAGAGATGAAGTGACTCATTAGCCAACCAGCTAGCAGGAGCTGGGATTCAAACCCGGCTGTCTGGCTCCAAGTCTTCTTTCTCTTGGAGCCATGGGTGGTCCTGCAGGGCTGGCTGTGGAGTGCTGGGTGACGCACCTGGGACCGGAGGTAGGGGGAGTGAGGGGAGGGCAGAGGAGGCAGGCGGTGGGGCCAGCCTGTAGGGGCTTCTAGAGGGTTCGGCACCAGCCTCCTGCTCCTACACAAACAGGCTCACAATACACGCATCCCTGCTCCTGGAAGCTCAGCCACTCAGTCTAACCCTCCCCTCATCAGACAGACAATCAACGCATGCCCCAGGACGTTCACTGCCCCCCAGGCCCAGACTCCCCGCTGCAGCTCTGTCCCCCAACACCATCTGGAGGCAAACTCAGCGCCTCTGAGGGGTGGGTGCTTCCAGGAAGCCCACCCAGCTTGTGTGGACGCTGAGGGGTCAGGCAGGCCGTGAATGGGGAGGCCGGGGCCCGGCGGGGTTCTGGGACCACAGCCATGCTGTGTGTACCTGAGCGGCGTTGCGGGGTTGTGTGTGGTGGGTGTGCACCAGCCTGCCAGTTTTCTGAGGCTACAGGCCTGCGGTATTTGATATTGTGACCTCTGCCCTCTGGCTTCGTCTCCCCACCCTTTGCCTTATTTTCTCTGCAGCCCGGATCACCTTTTCTCACAATATAGAATTCCTGTGTTTACTGTGTTTATCATCCATCCCCCCCAGAACGGAAGTCCCCTAAGGCAGGGTGCTTACCTGTTCGCTTAGTGCTGTGTCCCCAGGGCTCTGAACGGCCCCTGAGCAACTGGCACCTGAGCAACCACAGGTGTGGTTAACACTTGTGAATGGATGCATTCGTGTGAACTCAGTCTATGGCACGTCTTTGTGTCAGAATCGTGCCTGACACTGTGTCTAGATGACAGCATGAGACAAACAGGCCGGTGGTACCCAAGTGCCGCGGGACTGCCACCTGGCAGGCGCTTGCTCAGCCTGAAGCTTTGGGGAAAGGTGATGCAGCAGAGATGCTTGTCGCCCCCTCGTGGCCATCTTGGGCCTGGCATCCAGCCTCTGCCCCAGGGATCCTGGCTGCTGGGGCGGGAAGAGGTGGGTGAAGGAGGGGGCCCTGGCCTGATACCACACTCTATGCCAAACACCCCACAACAGGGAGAAGATGAGCGCGGGCTGCCCAGAGCCCGAGCCACCCCACTCCTTGCCCTGCTGTGGGCCAGGGGCTGCCCCTGGACTGGGTGTAGGCGTGCCCCTCCTCACAGAAGACATGCAGGCACTGACCCTCCGAACCCTGGCTGCTAGCGACGTCACCAAGCACTATGAACTCGTCCGCGAGCTGGGCAAAGGCACCTACGGGAAGGTGGACCTGGTGGCCTACAAGGGCACAGGTGAGTGTCTGCAGCGTGGCTCGTTTGAAGGCTAGGGTAGGGACTTCACTGGGCTCTCGAGTGCTCTCTGCAGGGGTCAGGACAGCAGGACACAGAGTGGCCCAGGGAGGAGGAGACCAGGCAGATGGGACAAATGAGGAACCTGGGGGCAGAGCGCCCAGACTGGAGGGTGGGCTGCTTGCAGGACATCCAAGCTGCCTTTGGGACGCCAAGGGGATGCAGCCAGGGGCATCTGGAGCTCAGGAGGTCAAGGTCAGGGCTGGCAGTGATGTTTGGGGCATCACCAGCATATCAGTGATAGCTGACCCCAGGGAGAGGGCAGAACTAAGGGTGGGTTCTCCAGAACAGGGCACTGTGCTTAAAGAGGGGTGGGAAATGACCCTGTGAGGATGTGTGGCCATGTCCCTTTCTCAGGTGAAGACACAGACCCAGAGAGAGTCAGTCACTCAGCCAAGGTCGTACATAGGGTCTGAACGAGGATGAGACCCCAGTCATCAGCTCCAGAGCCTTCTGGCTTAACCACTGAGCTTGATGCCTTCCCCACAATGTAGGCTCACAGCCGAGCCCCATTCACTCAGTCAATCAGGAATGGGAGCTGCATGGGCTACCACAGCTGCACACAGCTGGGGCAGGCAGCTCTGCCAACTGAGAGCAACCAGAGGAGCACTAGACAGGGTCACATGAGCTTTGCCACTTGCTTGCTGTGTGACCTTAGGCAAGTGGCTCAACCTCTCTGTGCCTAGGTTTCCTCCTCTGTAAAATAGGGTGGCATTAGCGCCCAGCTCATAGGGCCATTATGAAGAATGAGTTGTGAGTATGAATTGCTGAAGGCAAGGCCTGTGGTAAGTGCTCTGTGGACACACGCATGTGTCACTCAGCTATGTCACCAGGTGGGTACAGGTCGGGCACACGCGCCCTGCAGGCCCTCACCTCTCAGCGTCTAATTCCTTCCTATTCATTCATCCATTCAACAAACATTTGTTGAGCACCTACTATGCGCCCGATGCTTGTGGCCACTGGAGAAACAGCAATGAACAAGACAAAGGCCCCAGCCCCCAGGAAGCTGTGTCCCAGTGGGGGCAGACAGATGAGATCACTAAGGACAGAGTACATCAGGAAGGACGTGTGAGAGGGTGGGGGCGCAGCAGGCGCCCTCCTCCAAGGCTGCAGGCTGGGTGCCGGAGGCCCGGCCTGACCCTGACTCGCCCCATGGCTTCTGACAAGTACGTCCGTCTTGTGGGGTCTGTTTCCTGTAAGATGCCTGTAAGCTGAGGACTGTAAGCCGTGCCCGCTGGGCCCCCTCGTGCCCTGTGGCTGGGACAGGATGTGCAGATGCGCGTGGGGATGTGTCGGGTCCAGGAGGGCAGGGAGGGGCGGCTTCACCACTGTTGCCCCACCAGGCACGAAAATGGCGCTGAAGTTCGTGAACAAGAGCAAGACCAAGCTGAAGAACTTCCTGCGAGAGGTGAGCGTCACCAACAGCCTGTCCTCCAGCCCCTTCATCATCAAGGCCTTCGACGTGGTGTTTGAGACCGAGGACTGCTACGTCTTCGCGCAGGAGTTCGCCCCGGCCGGGGACCTGTTTGACATTATTCCTCCACAGGTACGGGCGGTGGGCGCTGAGGGAGGGGCCCCAGGAGTCAGGCCGCTCATTTAACCGATGAGTCTTTATTGAGCACCCACTGTATGTCAGTCACTGTTTGGGGGCTGAGGACTCATAGCCTACAAGGCCAGGGCCTGGCTCCGGGCCTATGGGGGACACAGACACTTGGCAATAAGCCACGTGACAGACCGATGAGCTCTGGAAGGGAGCAGCCCGAGTGATGGCGGAAGTCCATCTGCAAAGGACCTGGCGGGGGGGGGGGGGGGGGGAGCAAAAACGGTAGGCAGCAAGGCCACCAGAGGTTTCCCAGACGTGGGGCCCTGGAGTGGGGACAGTGCCATGAGCATTCCAGACACTGAGCTTTGCAACGGGCCAGCGCAAGGTTTGACTCTGCTCTGCCGCCTACGGGATAAGTGACAAGGCCTCTGGGAGCCTCAGTATCCCTACCAGGGAAATGGGCGCTGTGAGGAGCTGAGACAGCCCTGGATGGGGCTATTAACGCAGCACCCGGCCCACAGCAGGTGCTCAGTACCCCGTCAGTCGCTGCAGTTATTGCGGGGAAAGAGGGGAGGTGAAAAACGATGGGGCCAGACAGGGAGCTGGAGATGCCCAGGTAGGGTGGGGGAGGGTAGCCGGTTCTAAAATGGGGGCGGGGCCACAGGCGAGGCCAGGCCCGGCTGGAGGTAGGACCAGGGAGTGGGACCGGAGCGGCAGCACCAGCTGGCTGGTCGTGGTGGTGGAGGGGTGAATGGAAGGAGAAGCACCGAGTTGGGGGAGGGGCTGTGGCCCTGAGCTGCTCCCCGTCCCTGTCCCCTGGCCCCAGGTGGGGCTCCCCGAGGACACGGTGAAGCGGTGCGTGCAGCAGCTGGGCCTGGCGCTGGACTTCATGCACGGGCGGCAGCTGGTGCACCGCGACATCAAGCCGGAGAACGTGCTGTTGTTCGACCGCGAGTGCCGCCGCGTGAAGCTGGCCGACTTCGGCATGACGCGCCGCGTGGGCTGCCGCGTGAAGCGGGTCAGCGGCACCATCCCGTACACGGCGCCCGAGGTGTGCCAGGCGGGCCGCGCCGACGGCCTGGCGGTGGACACGGGCGTGGACGTGTGGGCCTTCGGCGTGCTCATCTTCTGCGTGCTCACCGGCAACTTCCCGTGGGAGGCGGCCTCGGGCTCCGACGCCTTCTTCGAGGAGTTCGTGCGCTGGCAGCGCGGCCGCCTGCCCGGGCTGCCCTCGCAGTGGCGCCGCTTCACCGAGCCCGCGCTGCGCATGTTCCAGAGGCTGCTGG
Organism: Rhinolophus sinicus; assembly: GCF_036562045.2. Classification (NCBI taxonomy): domain Eukaryota; kingdom Metazoa; phylum Chordata; class Mammalia; order Chiroptera; family Rhinolophidae; genus Rhinolophus; species Rhinolophus sinicus. The sequence goes on from NC_133767.1 coordinate 17,157,579, forward strand.
CGCTCGAGCCGGAGCGGCGCGGCCCGGCCAAGGAGGTCTTCCGCTTCCTCAAGCACGAGCTCACGTCTGAGCTGCGGCGCCGGCCCTCGCACCGGGCCCGCAAGCCGGCGGGGGACCGCGCGCCGCCCACGGGGCCCCTGCGCCTCGAGGCGCCGGGGCCTCTCAAGCGCACGGTGCTGACGGAGAGTGGCAGCGGCTCCCGGCCCTCGCCCCCCGCTGTCGGCCCTGTCCCGGTCCCCGTCCCGGTCCCAGTGCCCGTGCCCGTGCCCGACGCTGGCCTGGCCCCGCCGGGGCCCCCTGGCAGGACCGATGGCCGCCCGGACAAGAGCAAAGGGCAGGTGGTGCTGGCCACGGCCATTGAGATCTGCGTCTAAGCCGCTAGGCCGCCCTCGGGCCGGCGTGTGCACGCAGCCCGGCCAGGCGCTGAAGGCGCCCTGGGCCTGCGCCAAGCCCGGGGTGTTGGCCGTAGCGACACCCAGCAGCCCCTCAGCGGCAGGAGGGAATAGTGCTAGACTAGGCAGGACAGCAGGCCGGGCGCCCCCCCAGCCGCGGGGCTGGCAAGAGCCACCAAAAGGCCCCTGGCCCGACCTGTGTGGCAGGGGCCTGGCCCACAGCAGCCAAGCCCCGCAGACCCGAGGATTCAGAGGACCCCCCCCCCCCAGGCACACAAACACACCAGGAGCCAGGAAGCTTGTGGGCCGACTCCCCGACAACTCCCTGAACCCTGAAACCCTGACCAGTTGCTCCTGACCCTTTGCACCCCCTGGCACACCATCCTGCAGCCCCATCCCAGGTCCTGCCCTCCTGCCCCCTCCACACGCGCCCTGGGTACAAAGGGACTGAAGTGTTGGGGCAGAGAAGGGGCATAGGGCCCCTGGGCGCTGGCTGCAAGGAGGACAGTGAGCTCAGGGCTTGTGTCCTGCCCTTCCTGGGAGGCTGCAGGGGAGAGGCCAGGCCCTCTGCAAAATGTAGCACGCGTCTGGATATTACAAAATGTGTGCAGGCACAGGCCCCAGGAATCTAGTGACTGCCCCCAAGCCCTTCCCCTATGAGGACACAGCTAGGGAGGAGGGCAGCTGGCCTCAGGCCACACGGCTGCTGAGGTAGTGCTCTGGCACCCCTCCCTGTCCTCCCCAGGGGACAGAAGGGCTCCCCGGGCAGAGCCCTCAGCTGCGCCAGCATCCCTAGGGCAGGAAAGGGAGCTCAGAGCCTGCAGTGGGACCCAGCTCCCTGCCATCTCCACCTTCCCCAGACCCAGGGAACCTCTCAGATCCTCTGTCTTTGATGCCCGGCCCAGATGGCGGCCTGAGCTTTGGCGGCAGCGACGTGATTTGTGCCAGAAATTTCTCCTGGGTTTCTGCTGGGGTCCAACATGTCAGCCTCGGGCTGACCCTGTCCTCACACCTCCCACAGTTCTGGTCCTGGAGTGTGCCACTGTGGTTATGAGAACGGGGTGCAGAGGCAATGTGAGGGCCGTGAGTGCTGGGCGTGTGTGCAGGGGGAGCGCCCAGAGTGCGCGTGTGCACGCAGCCTTGTGTGTTGACTGACTGCGTCCAGAAGCCTCAGTATCTTCGCCCTGCCCTGGGATGCTCACCAGGCAGCTGCCAGAGGGCACCCAGGCCTGCTTTTCACCACACCCCTCAGGGAATCGGCTAGGAGGCACCTGCAGGTTGGTTCAGGCCCTCAGGCAGCAAAACAGAGGAGAGGAACCCAGCCTCGGCCGGCTCCCTCGAGCCTTGCCCTCTCTGTGGAGGCCTGGGACCCCGCAATAACCTCAGCCTGGGAGAGGCTGCTCCCTCTGCCTGGCAGTGCCCCATCCGCCGTCCCTGGCCCCAATGCCAGGGGCCCTCCTGGGGTCTAGGCCATTTGAGGGGGCTCCTTGATGGGCCTGGCTGTGCAGAGGGGACCCCAACTACCCTCTGGCTGGGAGCCCCCACCTCCCCATTCACCCCTCATTCCCACCGCACAAAAGGGCTATAGGTCCCCCTATCCTGCCTGGGTCCAGTTTACAAACAGGTTGCCCCAGGGCCTGGCCCCCGCCTCCTTGGTGTGCCCACTCCTCTCAAGACCCACCTCTCCAGCGGGCATTGGGGCCCTCCACACGCCAGGTAAGTAGCAAACCCCTCCTCCGACTAAGGGCCAAGGCCCCCCCTCCCTGTCCCCGGCCCACCTGGAGCCCATCCGGGCACCTCTCCCAGTCGCAACTTCTTTTGCCTTAGGCCTCTCGACATCCTGTCTCCTGCAATAACAAGGAAGCGAGATTCCAAGTAGATGTCCCTGGTGTGCGCCCTCTCTCTCTCTCTTTCTCTGTTGAGACCCTCGTCTTAGTAGCTAGGATGTTAGAGCTGGGAAGGGACTGTAGTTACGTAGCCCAGCCCTGTTTTCAGAGGCACCGACGGGGCAGTGATGGTCTGGACCCTTCGCTGTCAGGGCCCCACTGCTGCCTGTGCTGGTTGGGTTGGGACCCTTTGCCCCTTAGGAGAGGTGTTGATCACAGATGTTTACCTCAGTTTATGTCATTGTTGAAGAAAATAAATAAATAGCAAAAAAGTTAACACCATAGATATGAAGACTTAGAAGACACAAAAATTCATGAGCCCCCCCCCATGGTTCTTCTGTGAAGGTATGTGTGTGTGTATGTGTGTGTGTGTGTGTCCCAGCCCCTGTGCCCCCCACACTGCCCCTCTTCCTTCGGTGCTTCCCAGAGGCCCCTCTGAGCTGGCCTGTGGGGTGTGGGGAGCCACCTGGGCAGGGAGCAGAGCCACAAGTTAGCTCGAGGGTCCCCACCAGGCTCCTGAGCGGAGCCTCAAGGCCACCAATGCTCTCCAAGCCCCACGCTGTGGCCAGTGGCACAGCTGTGGCTGGCTTCAGCATCCAGGCCTGGCTCAGGGCCTGGGTGGAATCCCAACTCGGCGCCCTCATGTATTACCGCCTCCCCCACCACGTGTTTGTAAATACTCTGCCATCCTTTGGCCCTGAGGAGGTTTTTAAATGTTATTTACTTCTCTAATCATGACAATTGCTATAAAATAAACAGATGTTTAGAAAAATTACCACTGGGTGGCTGTCTTGTCTCAGGTACAGGGTAGGAGTGTACACAGAATTAGTGGTACCTCGGTTTTCTAACGTAATCCATTCCGGAAAACCGTTCGAGTTCTGGAACGTTCGAAAACCGAGGCACAGTTTCCCCATAGAAGGTAACGCAAAATGGATGACTCCATTTCAGACCTTTAAAATCAACCCCTAAAACTGCAAATTTAGCGTTAATTTTACTATCCAATGATACCATAGATCCATAAAATTTATGGCGCTCGTAAACCGAAATGTTCATCAACGGAGACGTTGGAAAACCGAGGTACCACTGTACCCTGGGAACTGCAAACGAAAGGTGTTATAATGTGGGTCTGCAGAGTCTGACCTCAGCCCCAGAGCAGGCGCCAGCCAGGGCCTGAGCAGGAAGGAACAAGGACCTGGGTTCTGGGGATGGGGAGGGAGGGGTCCCTGGCCTGGAGTCCCGTTTGGAACCCGTCCGACTGGGTAGGAAAAAGTAGCAAAACCCCCGAGAAACAGAGTGGGCCTCTCAGCAAATATTTACCTAGCACATTCCATCTACCGGGCTGCCTACTAGGGACCCAGAGACGGCAGTGAGCCGGTCCGGTGGGGCCCCTGCTGTTCTTGGCAGCTGGTAATCTAATGATGGAGCAGACATTACCCACATCTACGGGATGGTGTAATTGGGAAACTCATCGAGTTTGGAGAAGTCGGGAGCCCCCAAAAACCGAGCCCAGAGGATCTGGGGTTCTCTGGGCCGCAGGCAGAGCGGGCGGGAAGAAGCCGCATGGGCGTTGGCTGCAGAGGCAGCAGGCCACGCGAAGCTGTACGCGGGAATCGGGCAGGCGGCAGGCATCACGATTCCGCATTCACTGAGCAGGTATGTCTGACCTGCTGTGTCACTCACCACCTACTGTGGTATCAGCTCCGCCTTCAGATACAGGTCTACCCAGCACCCGAGCTGTGTCACCGCCTGCATCGCCCCCTCTGCATGCAGCCATCCCTTGCCGGCCGGTGACAGTGGCTCCTCGCTAATGTCCCTGCTCCTCTCCCGAGCCTCATTGGGCTCTCTCAGCACAGCAGGCATTGTCTTTTCTGTCACTCTGTTCCAACGACGCTACAGTACTCCCTGCTCCACCCGAATCAAAGCTGAAGTCCTTACTGCCGCCTCCAACGTCCCGCCTCACCTCTGCTCCTCCCCTGTGCTGCCTCCAGCCACAGTGGCCTCTAGGCCAGCCAGCTGTCACTTGGGCCTGTGCCTCGGTCTCTCCCAAGCCTTGTTCCAGTGTCAGCCTCCCAAGTACCTACATGGAGCAGAAGGTACATGTATGCTCTGCACCCCAATACATTGTGCTCTGCACTCAGCGTCCCTCCAGCTCTCCCTGCGCCCAGAGAGGAAGTTCCATGAGAACAGTCCGTGTGCGGCCAGCTGCTACTCCCCTCCCACCCCCTGCCTGGCACATGGCAGGTGCTCCATAATAATTTGTTGAATGAATGAATGAATGCCCAATACTATTTCAGGGGCCAAGGATACATCGATAAACAACACAGACGATCTCTATCCCCTGAAGCTTTCTATTAATAATAAGGAAAGCAGACATTAAATAGGTTACATAATTATCTATGAAATAGAGGTTGGGGGGGCAAATAAGAGAGAGAGAGAGAGAGAAAAGAAATAAGAGAAAAAAACATCCAACCAGACCAGATCAGAAAGTGAAGGATTCCTACCTAAGAATTTGATCAAAACCCTGTCATTTCAGAACGTCTGCCACTTGTCTGCAATGAAAAGAGCGGCTAGCTGGAGGCAACGTTCCCTTTACTTAACATAACATTTTAATGGATTGTTAAGGGGTGTAGGGGAAATCTACAAATGCAAACGCTTCCTCTAAGTGATGTACAAATACCACCTCTTTGTAACTTCCCAGGTGCCAGAGAAGGCCAGCCCTTACCACTAGGGGGCGTTGGTTTTCTGTTCCTGCCTGTCACTCAGCAGCAGGGCGGACCCCAGGCGTCTTTTAGGGTGACAAAGCCATCCTCCTGCCAGGACAAAGGGGTTTGACCTGAAGGGTTTCCAGCCTCTCCCACACACTGTATCAGAAGTAGACAACCCCCCGTGATCCCTTAGGTTTTTCCTTTAGCATGGGTCACCTTCCCTTGATCAGGGGGATTTCCTCCTTGAGGTCACTTAGTGTGTCCTTTCCTGCCCATCCTGTTCAGTCCAGACTAACTCAGTCCATCAAAAAGGTGCGTATAACATTGAACTTCAGAAGAGAAGGGATTGTATTTGTGATTACTTTTTTTTTTTTACCCAAGATTCTCCTTGAGCCCTAAGCAAAATTTCCCAACTCCTCATCAGTGACAGCTAAGCGTGCCCAGACAAGGGGCATTGGAAGTGGCAAACTCAAAGGTTGCATGACACCCTTCACTCAGGGCATCAGATATCTCCTCTCAACTCACATCGCTGAGGGAAAGACTCCCTAAACAACATCTCTCTCTCTCTCTCTCTCACATGTGAAGCTCCGCCCACCCATCATCTAGTGCCTGGTTCACAGTGGAAACGTGGGCATAAGACAAGTCATTGAGAAGTATTTACTGGCAGCTGAGGGGAAGAGATTTCATTCCCCAGCCTTGGGTTACTGGAGCTTTGGGGCAATGGAGAAATTGAGGGGTTTCCTTTTGGAGACAAAAAAGGGCATCATACAGGGATAATTTGGCTGTGTAATTCGCATACTACATTGTATGCTGGAAATTGCTAAGAGAGTATAGCTTAAGTGTTCTCACCACAAAAAAATTCTGAGTGAGGTGATGGATATGCTCATTAGCGTGACCGTGACCATTTTGCAGTAGACACGTGTACCAAAACATCAAGTGGCACACCTTACATGTACTTGTTCATATTTCCTCAATAAAACTGAGAGGCAGGCGGCTGGGCACAGCCTGATTCAGGAGACAATGAGCCCAGCCTGTAATCCTCAGAGACATCATGGAGGGCCCTGGTTGTCCTTAGGACGTGGTAAGGGTCCAGTTATTCTCTTTCGATGTTAAAAGAAAATAGAGGGTGACTGCAGAAGGTGGAAGACTTGGGCTTATATTTAATTAGTTGTGAGAAGGACCATGAGATGCCCATGAGAATAATGTACGATGTAGTGGCGGCGGCCGGATGGCTCAGGTAGTTAGAGTGCAAGCTCTGAACAACAGGGTTGCCAGTTCGATTCCCACCTGGGCCCTCCACAACTAGATTGAAGGCAATGAGCTGCCACTGAGCTGCAGGTGGGGCGGCCAGATGGGCTGCGCCCCCTGCAACTAAGATTGAGAACAGCAACTGGACTTGGAGCTGAGCTGCGCCCTCTACAGCTGGATTGAGGGACAGCGACTGATGGGTCCTGGAAAAACACACTGTTCCCCATGTTCCCCAATAAAAAAATTAAAAATAAAAAAAGACGTAGTGGATGGCTGCTGTTGTTGCCTGTTCAGCACCAAATCCCCCTTTTTTGGGTGATGGCATCCCAACTTTCCCTTCCATGTGGTTCAGGTGGGGCTGACTCCACCCCTTGGCACCAAGGGGTGACCATGTGACTCAAGTCATATTGCATCCGAGACACAGAAATTGGCTCAGGCATGGACATACACCAGGGTTATGCAGCTCCTGGCTTTTCTCTACAGCTATTAGGAGGAAAAGTGTTCTCTTTTCATTAGAGGTGCTCAGCTTGTGGGCTGTAAGCCTGGACCTGCTGGCAGCCATCTTTGCTACCACCCAGAGAGATGGTGGCCAAGCATGGAAACTACACAGAGTGAATGAAGCAGGGCCAAGAGAGGAGGAAAGAGGGATTCTGATGACATCATTTGAGCACAAAGATCCATGACTGAAATTAGATCGAAATGGGCTTTGCAGTTAGGTGAGCCAATATATTCTCCCAAATCCCCTGAGTTTGGTGTCTATCGCTTGCAAATAAAGGAGTTCTGTCCGCTCCCCAGAGAAACCTCATCTGTAAGCTCCCTGGAGCCAACAGCGTCTGTGAGGCCTCCCTATAGCAGCTCCTGTTCAACACGATTACTTGATCAGTAGAAGCGACAGAGCCTTTTGGGGACTAGATGTTCACTTCTGAGGCTGAGATTACTAGAGTATTCGTCAGGACCTATTTGGTCCCAAATAACAGAAAATCCAGTGCAGGCTGGTTGCTTTCAAACTAATTTGAAAAAGAAAAGTCCAGAAGGAGAACCAGTTTCAGGTGCAGCCTAATGCAGAGGTTTCACCTTCCACACCAGGACAGCTTTTTCTCTCCATCTGCCCTGCTTCCTCAGGGTAGAATTATTCCTGGATTTCTTCCTCTCTCCTTGTGGCGTAAGACGACTGCCAGCCACCCCAACTTGCATCCTCTCAGAGTGATACCCAGCGGGTAAGAGGGAGTCCCCTTCCCAGTCGTCCTATCCCGATTGGTGTTTGCACTGTGTTTAGTTCGTTCTGATTGGATTCTGTATCTATCACTGATAGAATCACCGTGGCCAGGGCAAGGCAATTCTTTGACTGAGGCCTTGTCACACGCTCTACTCCTGAACCCCTGGAGGCCCACCCAAAGTAATTTACACAGTGGGGGTGTTCTCAGGTGAGGGTGGGGTGGGTGTACCATTCGGCCCCACCTCTTCACCCTTCCCTGTACCTGCGACCTTTTCAGTGTTATTTTGCAGTGCCCTCCCACCATGGGCAGGGTGGCCTGCCCCCTTCTTTTGAATCTAACAAGTGGATTGAACAAATGATTTGCTGCAGTCAGTGGGATGGTAACAGATGTGACAAAATCAGAGGCTTAAAATGGGGCCTGTGCAGTGGTGTTTGCTGTCTCTTACCTTCTGCCATTGCCATGAGACCACGTTTGTTTCTTCTTCGTGGACAGGGGATAACTAACTGCCTTTGTATTTTTCCCTGTTTCCCTCTTATTCCTTATCTACCTACATATGTGTTTTAGGAACTGGAGAGTATTGCAGTAGACATCCTTTTAAAGATTATCTCTGCATTTCTACTGACAGGAAGAGGGACCTACTGCCATGTTCGCATCACAGCTGATCATTTTAGCAGAGGTCTGGAGCTGTCCCAAGTTGGGCCAATTAGAGCTTCTCTCTTAAAGAGTTAGAAGTGAGACTGAGAAGCCAGTCAATATCTGCTTAAAAACAGTATAATTTAGAAGTTGTGGGGCAGCTCTGTGTAGTGATGAGGGTAGAGACACAGAGATAATCAGTGTGTTAGTTAAATGGACGTTGGCCACTGGAACAGATTAAACCCCAAATCTCTGTGGCTTAACATCACAGAAGTTTATTACTACCTCACAGAATTATCTGAAGCTGTTTTTCCATGTGGTGATTCAAGGACCCCTATCTTGTGGCTCTGCTCCTCCTGAGGCCTCAGCTAGAGGATGGCAAACAAGACAAAGAGAAGATATAGCCACTCTCATAAGCATCTTAGTCCCAGAAGTGGGACACACTCTCTACTCACATTCCATCAGGGAGAAATAGTCATATGACCAACCCTAACTGCAAGGGATGCTGGGAAATATGTGCCCCAAAAGAAAAGGAACCATATTTCTCTACCAAAGCAGGACTGACAGAGCAAAGCAAAGAGGAAAGGCAAGAGACAATGATGAAGATAAAAATATATAAAAGCATTACCAATTTTCTGGTTCTAAATCCCTACCCATGTGAGACTCGCTTCCTATACTTGGATTTCATGATATATTCTGGGCCCTCATAAGGTATCTACATTTTTTGCTTAAACTAAGTTGGAGTGGTTTTCTGTCACAACCAAAATGAACTTAAAACACATGTTTACCATTTGTATCTGGCTTTTTTTCCCTCAATGTTGTCTCATAAACATTTTCTAAGTGGCTGCCTCATAATCACCATTTCAATGTCCTGACAGTATCCTCCTGAGTAGATTTCCCCTCATTTCTTACTGTTAGTTACTGTGTTTCCCCGAAAATAAGACCTAGCTGGACAATCAGCTCTACTGCATCATTTGGAACAATAATTAATATAAGACTTGGTCTTATATTACATTGTATTATATAAGATCTGGTCTCATATTATAGTAAAACAAGACCGGGTCTTATATTAATTTTTGCTCCAAAAGACGCATTAGAGCTGATTGTCCAGCTAGGTTTTATTTTTGGGGAAACACGGTACTTGAGTTACTTCTAATTTTTCACTATTAAAAATGCCCCCTGTTGGCCAGCCCGGTGGCTCAGGTGGTTGGACCACCAGGCTCCTAACGCCTGACGGTTGGATTCCCACATGGGCCAGTGACCTACACCCTCTACAGCTAAAATTGTGAACAACAGCTCTTCCTGGAGCTGAGCTGCTGTGAGCAGCCAGAGGTTGGCATGAGCTGCCGCAGGCTGCTGTGTGCTGCCATGAGTGGCCGGCAGCCAGAGTGAGTGGCCAACCGATGACTGGCGACCGACTTCCTCAGCTGGGAGTAGCGCAAGGCTCATAATACCAGCATGGGCCAGGGAGCTGTGTCCTACACAACTAGACTGAGAAACAACGGCTTGAACCGGAGTGTGTGGGGAGGGATAGAGGCAGAAGAAGGGAGGAAAAAATGGAAAAAAAAAAGACCCCCAGCAGTGAAAATCATCATTTTGCCTTTCTTTGGATTAGCTCTTTAGGATAAATTCCCAGAAGGACAATTTTTAGGTCAATTGGTATGAACATTTTTATGGTTCTTGATAGATATTGCCAAATTGGTTTTCACAAAATTGTCCCTACCTCTTTGGAAGACAACCTGGCAATTGTATTTTAAAATACATAACTGTTGCAATAATCCTGGATCCAGAAAACTGAGGGGTGGCATAGGTCCCTGGAATATGAGGGTCACACATCTGTATGTTGGTCGTGGAAGGAGTCAGAGGTGCTCTCTCTGCCAACCTAGACCTGATGGCCTGCAGCCATTCTCTATCTGGAGTCCCCAGGTCCCTCATCTCCTCCCAGTCTCAGAAGATGCCCCAACTTTCTCTGCATTCATCTGCTACCCCTCCCACCCCTGGGACAAATAATCTGAAGTGACTTCCCTTCAGCGACCTTGGAAATGCAGTGCTGGTTCCCTTCCTAGGGTGGTGATGAGGAAAGAGGAGTTTCTTTCCTAACAACTCGCCGCTGGTGTTTGTTGTGGTCCTGACTCCAGGACCCAGCAATGGAGCTCCATAAGGATCCTGAATTCAAGGTCTGAGAGTACTGTTTGTCACTGCAGCTCTTCACCTGGCTGCTCATGAGCTTCACCTACGTGGAGAGGTTTTTAAATGTTTAAGGATAAAGGAACAAGGGAATTGACACCCTGAGGAAAGAACCTGGCAAATCCAGAATATGGAATATTCTGCGAGACAACTGTTCTCTTCAAAAAGTGAACATCATGGGAGCAAGAAAAGGCGGGGGCCGCTCCGTGCTTCTCAAATTTGAGCCTGAATGAGACTCACCTCATTCTGGATAAGAAACATATTCCCGCCTCCCCCCCCACCCCCCCAGAGTTTCGAGTCTGGAGATCCAGAGTGGGGCCAGAGAAGTCGCACTTTGAACAGGTTCCAGCTGCGTCTGGTCCCAAACCTCACTGTTCTAGACACTAGACACTGAAAAGACATCACAACCAACCGCAATGTACACATCTCACTGGGTCTTGATTTAGAAAATGAACATCTATAAAATGCCTTTTGTGAATAACTGGGTTCATTTAAATACGGACTCAATATGTATTAGAAGATATTAAAGAATGACTGTTAATTTTCTTGGGTATGATGCTGGTGTCATGCGGGAGACCCTGCTCGCTGCGCCATTTGTCATGCAGGGAGGCCTGCGGGGTCTCTGCTCCCACTCCCCATACAAGAACGCAGGACATGGTGAGGCCAAAAAGGAACACCCACGGAGCCCTAGGTAGGGGAGTCATACCACTATATTCTCTCTGGCGGCACTATACTCTCACTGGAGGCTGGATCCACACTGTCTGCAAACTGCCATCCACACTTGCCAGCCCAGCCGCCATCTTCCTGCTAGCCCCCGTTCTTCTCTCTCTGCTAAGCGTAGCCACAGCAGTTATATTAGTGGCCAATGGCTCACTGGTTACAGCTGACGGCCAAGTAGCCACAGCTGATGGCCATCCAATCACAGTTGATGGCCATTTACTACCTGAGCCAGCACCTGTCTATGTGAGGCCGAGAGCCTGGAAACCACTTTCTGGGGCTCTGCCCCCACACTGGCATGTGGCCACGGGGGAAGATGTCCTCACTTTTAGTTGATTCCTCCTGATGTATTTAGGGGTTAAGTGTCAGGATGCAGAACTTTCAGCAAAATGCACGCACAGTCACGGCGATACGGCAAAATGGTCATTTTTGAATCAGATGGTGGCCATCTCAGTGATTGGTACACCATTCTTTCAGCTCTTCTATGTTTGAGCATTTTAAAAAGAAAAGGGGAGGGAGGAGGGTGGGAAGAAAGCAGAACTCGTGCAGCTGCAGCATAATTGTGGGATGGGGTGAGGCTGCCCGCTCTTGCCAGCCCCTCTGGGTCTTTCAAGGGTCTTGGATTCTGTCCTGAGTCCATGATGAAGCCCTCGGAGGCTTTGAGCAGGGTGTGACATGATCTGATTTTTTTCTTTTTAATTTATAGCTTTAAAAAAGATGTTTCCCTTTTGAAGCTTGGCAAAATGGATGACATAGAAAATGGTTCCCGGCCAAGCACCAGCAGCTGTGAAATGTCTACAGCAGGAAAGCGTAATTATCAAACTATTCAATCAGATGCCGCGTGTGTTGATCGTTCTGACTTAGCCGGGATTCTTTGGTTCCCAAAAGCTGTGTGAAAATCGAAACTCATAACCATTTACAGATTATTATTAACACCGAGACTGGGGCACCACCCAGACAAATGAAATCAGATGCCTGGCACCAGAATCTGTCTGAAGACCCCAGCTGATCCTTCCTCGCAGCCTGGGGTGTCCTGGGGGGATGGGTGCCAGCAGGCTGGTGATGGCTCTGCTCCCACAGTCCCTGAGACCGAGGCTGGCCCTGGGTCGATATGAAGGCCCTGCACTGAGAGACATGTTCCTGCACGCTGGGCCTCTCCTAAGTACAGAGAGACCTTGCTCTGTAGGACCAAGGTCAAGGAGACCCACCCTCCCAGAATTTAGGACCTCTCACTTTTTCTTTTCTTTTTCACTTAATTGACTTCTCTAATTATATCAATGATCCATATGCATTATAAAAAATTAAGAACAAAGAAAGTACAATCACCTCAAATTCCACTACCCTGACACCGCGGCCATTTTGCTTGGTGACCACACTTCAGGGATTCCTTTAGAAGGCTAGACACACGTGCAAACACGTGGAGCTGCCCATCAGCGGGGTTGTACCACGTAGACAGTTTATCCCGGGCAGTCCTCGCTCTTCTTTGGGCTCACTTCCTACGCTTGTCCCATCTCCACTCCATCTGCGGGGACAGAGCCCCAGAGAGCAGTTTCCAGGCTCTCGGCCTCACGTAGAAAGGTGCTGGCTCGGGTAATAAATGGCCATCACTGTGATTGGATGGCCATCAGCTGTGACTAGTTGGCCGTCAGCTGTAACCAGTGAGCCATTGGCCACTGATATAACTGCCGTGGCTACACTAGCAACAAATGGAGGCTAGCAAGAAGATGGTGGCTGAGCTAGCAAGAGCGGATTGCAGTTAGCAAGTGAGGTGGGTTGGCAGAGACAAGTGGACGGCAGGTTGCGGATTGTGTGGCTCCTACTTCCTGTATCTCCAACCCAGCCGCCAGCGAGAATATAGTGGTGTGACTCCCCTTCCTATGGCTCCGTGGGTGTTCCTTTTTGGCCTCACCATGTCCTGCGTTCTTATGTGGTGGGGCGGGAGCTGAGACCCCACAGGACACCCTGCATAACACCATCCCTCCTCAGGTAACCAAAGCGAACAATGCAACGTGCTGTCTCTTGTACCTTCCATCTCAGATCATCCCCAAGCACGTGTGTTCAGAGGAAGGGGATTGCTTTTGATTTACAAAACTGGAATCCTATTATTCACACTTCTCTCTGTTTGTTTTCCTTTCTTCACTGAACACTGGGAGGAATCCCACCCAGGCAACAGGGGTAGATCAATCTAATTCATTCTGTCTTGTGGACACATACTACTCTACCCTGTGGGTGTTTCACAGTTCATTCAGCTGCTCCTCTTGAGTGGACACTTGTATTCCCAGGTTTTGCTGCTGCAAACCCTAATAACCACGCTTTAAAAGCGTATTGGGGCAGAATGAAATTTGAAGGATACTGCCTGAAAACGTCCTAAACTTGAAAGACATTACTCTGTCCCTCCAAGAATCTTAGCGAACATTTTTATAACTTGCAAACTCTACTCAGACCTGAGCCCTGTAATAAATTACAGTCACCTTTCCTTTCTGTACAACCTTTTGCGTTCCTGGTATTAGTCATTTTTCTCATTGGCTTTGAAAAGTCTACTTATTGGTAATTCAACCCCAAACTCAACCCCAGCTGTTTAAAATCATTTCTCAAGATGTTCAGCTATACTCAGTGGTTTACAAGTTTACTCTTGAAAACAATCTGTGCTGGCGCCCCCTGCCCTGCCTCAGTGTGACCCGGCTGCTCTCTGCTGGTCACAAGGTGTCCTCCTGGGGTCTCTCTCATCTCGTCATTTCCCCCGAGGAGTCCTTTCCCCTCTTTTTAAGGTTGGTGTTCCTATTCTGGTATCAAAGTATGTTCCTTCTACTTGGTTTTCTCTCTTATTTTGGTGGAGCACCAATAAAGGGTGCATAAGAAGTCAATTTTTTGAGATCTTGCAAAAAAAAAATCTTTTTATGGGATATTGCCAGATTGCTTTCTAAAACGGCTGTTAACAGTTTGCATTTCCATCAGCAATATATGCTCCCCCCAGACCCCCACCAGAGCTTTCATGTTTGCCTCCCTGAGGGTGCTTTAATTTACCGTCCCCTGCTTCCGACTGAGACCGAGCCTCTGTAGTTTATGTGCGTGCCGCTTGGAGTTGCTCCTCTGTGAATTGTCTCTTCCGACCCTCGGCCATTTTTCGCTGTTTGTCTTTTTGCTGTCAATCTGTAAGGACGGTCTGTGCAACTCAGGCCTGGCCCGTTCGTTCCTCTGCCATGTTTGCAAACATGAGTCATCCTTGCACTTTGCTTAGGGTATCTTCCCATAATTTTTGCCTCCAATTTTAACAGATCTATCTAAAAGGCTTCTTTTCTTGGTTTCAAATTTTCCCCCAATCCCTGGATTATAAGTACAGTTTGTTAAGTTTTCTTCTAAGACTTTGATTGAGCCTCTAGTTCACCTGTAATTTCCTTTTGCCTATGGTGTAAAGTATTGATCCAATTTTAAGACTTTCTTTTTTTCCAAGTGGATAGCCAATTGCGCTGGCCCCTTCTGACTGAAGTGAAGTTCCACGTTTGTCGTGATTTAAATTCCCATAGAAAATGGGATCCATTTCTGGGCTATTTAGTGGCCCGGGTTGCAGGTTTTTTATATTCTCCATGTGAAATTTAATACAGTGTTATCTGAATTTTAAAAGGCCCCGTTGGTATTTTCATTGGAATTGCACATGGGAACATTCATATTTTTCTGATGTTTCACGTCATCCCATTTTCTTTTTTTTTTAACTTTTTAATTTTAAGTGTGTTTTTCCAGGACCCATCAGCTCCAAGTCAAGTAGTTGTTTCAATCTAGTTGTGGAGGGCGCAGCTCACAGTGGCCCATGTGGGGATGGAACCAGCGACCTTGTTGTTACCAGCACTGCGCTCTAACCAGCTGAGCTACCCGGCTGCCCCGTCATCCCATTTTCTGATGTTAGCGCTTTCTCTTTGTCCTTCAACATGTTTTTTTCCTCATAGAGGTCCTGCACTTTCCCTGTTAAATTTATCCCCTGGCAAGTTGATCTTATCTATTCTTTTTTCAGTAGTGACCATTTTATTTTATCCCAGCGTCTATGATAGAACATTCCAAAACACTGTTTTGTTTTGATTCTCAGGGAAATGGCTTTAGTATTTAGAATGATGTTTTCTGTTTTGGCAAGGAAACTTTATCATACTTAAGTGGTTTATTCCTTTCTTTTTTATTCATTGTTTTAGCATCTTTTAAGAAAAAGAATCTCCAAGATCCAATAAGCATGGTGGGAAGGGCTTAGTGCAGGGAGGGGGATTTAACTAACCTCATGTAACAGGTGAGCAAACTGAGGCACAGAGAAGGGAAGTTCCTTGCCCAAGGTTGCACAGCTAAAAAGGAGCGGTGCTAAAATCTGAACCCAGGTCTTTCTGATGCCAGGCCTCCCAGTTGCAGGGTCTACCCGCCCCTCCCCCCAGAATCTGAGAGACACCCCAACCCTCCATGGCCCACGTGCCACCACTTCTTGGTAGGGACGTGCATCACGCCTTGTGTTCTGGCACCTTCATACCTGCCCCCGCATGAGTCACTCACCAGAGCCAGAGTGAAAGAATCCGCCTCCTGGGGGCGTTCTCTGTGTGAGTGCATTTCGGGTTCTCGTCTTAGTCACCACTTCTCTTGGTTCCCACCCCTCCCCCGATGGGTGAGAGATGCCTGTGCCCTCCACCCCTCACCCCGCAGTGGGCTCAGGCCCTGAGTGTGGTGGGGGCTTGGAGGTGAGGCTGGTGAGCCTGGGGCAGGGTGGCTGGGAGCACCAGGCCACGCAAGCAGCATCAGCCTCCCTCAACCGAATGAAAGCGGGGCCTTGCTGGGGAAACAGACGGCTGGCACCTCCAGAATGCTCACTGCAGCCAGGCCCAGCTAGAAGTCCTTTGCATCGATGAAGACATTTCATCCTCATAAAACCCGTCGTGTACTAGTATCCCTACTTTATCAATGAGACAACTGGATCTCAGAAGGGGGACATGTCACATTGCCAGCAAAGGACAGAACAGGGAGGCCAACTCAGGCATAATCTGTGTTCCAGCACAGACCCTGGGTCCTGGCCTGGGCCTTGTCCTGCCCCTTGAGCCCAGCCAGCCAGAGCCCCTGAGAATGGCAAACAGGGGCCACCCTCTGGGGAAGGCACCCTCTGCTCAGGGGTTTCCTTTGTTTGTAATACTCTCCTCCTTCTCTCCACTGGACATATCCCCATCTCTGTACAACCCAAGGACGGCAGCACCTCCTCTGGGAAGCCCTCTGGGATGTGCCCCAGAAGCTTACATTTCCCCTGGGGAGTTCCAAATTCACCATTTGATTGCTGTGACCTTAGGCATTACTGAATCTCTCTCAGCCTCAGTTTACTCCTCTACAAAATGGGCCCAGTGATACCTCAAGGGGTTGTTGTGAGGATGAAGAGGTGTGCTTATCACAGGGCCTGGCCCACAGTAAATACAGCTCCTGGGCTCCTGGATGTGTGCACACTGGGCTGTAATCGCTAGTGGATGTACGTATCTCTCACTAGACCAAGCATTTTGCAAAAGCAGCAATGGACCTATCCTGGTTCTGTGCATGTCCCAGAGCCCAGCACTGGGCCTGCCCTGGAGGACAGCTCAACCCATCCTGCTTCTTGACTGAACAGCCAAGGGTCCAGCTCCCTGCAGGTGAGTGGCGGCTGAGGCCTGGGGCCCAATGTGCACTGAATGGTCAGGCTGGCGTGGGGTTCAGAACGAGTCACCCCACGATGGGCCTCTGCGGTGTGTGGGCTGCTCTGAGCAGAAGGCAACTTCAGCTTCCAGCTCAAGAGAAACTGCTGCCCCCCCCCTTAACTGCCTGGAAGAACTTGACTTAGGGTCCTTCCCCGTGATAAGGGATGAGCAGAAGTAACCTCTGCTGACCTGTCTACAGGGCAGGGCGAACTACTGATCACTGAGCTTCTGCTCTCCTTACCGCCCTGCAATGACCCTTTCAAACCCGCACACACCTTACCTCACCCCTAGCTCAGGATGTCTTATGTTCTCATGCTCCCTTTCTGCCTCTGAACCTCTCCTGCATGTGGGGTCTCCGACTCTCTCATGTATGCAGGGTTCCCACACCCATGTTTATATGCAGTCTGGTTATTTTCTCTCACTAATCTCACGTCTATTTGATCATCAGACCAGCCGACAGAACCTGGAGGGTAGAGGAGAGTTTCTTCGTCGCCCACCCTGGGCTGGGCCTACACAGGGATGTGTGACCAGGATGTATGACTTTGGGCAAGTCACTTAAGTCAACCTCCCCACAACTCAGTGCCCTCTTGGCCACGCAAGGACAACTACGGCCTCCCGTCCAAAGGCTGTGATGCGGAATCATTGAACTGACACCCACACAGCACTGCAGACAGTCCGTGCTGTGTGGGTGTGGTTGAAATCAAAATAAGGGGCTTTGCCCCCTCCAAGGGTCAGCCTATCTGTCAACATGTGGCCAGCTCTTGCCTCCTAGCCCGGCCACCTCAGGGTCTGTCACTGGGAACGCTTCTGCAGGCACCTCCTTCTCCGTGCCACGCCCTGGCTGTGCCAGCCACCATCAGGGCCTTGCGCACAGATGAGCTTCTGGGGCCTGAGTGTCCTGTGCCCTCCCAGGCGCTCCACGCCTGGAGCCAGTAGGACAGTCGGTCCACAGAATCCAGGAGTGGAAGGAAGCAGCGGAACTTGATTTTCCAACTGAACACAATTTTCTTGACCCTGTCTCCCACCCCTACCGCCTCTGACAACATAATCAAGACATGTTCAAGGAAATTCAGTCCAAATGGGTGAGTTTTCAGTCCTGTGGATGACACTGAGTCCCAGCCAGTTTATGACACTTGCCTCCAGGCAGGCCCACACATTGTGACATCATTTTCAAGATTACTATTGAGTGTCTCTTAATGTGTATACATTGTAATAAGGTAAAAATTATTTTTCTGTTTTTCTTGAAAAAATAGAAAATTCTATTCTTTTTCTATTTTTCTTTCACAGAGGTTCTTTATTATTTTCCCTTTTCTAAGCCAGTCTGTGCCAGTACACTTTCAAGCCACAAGCCATAGGTAATTTCCTACCCAAACTTTCCAAACTTTCTAAACTGGCCTGGATCATTGAAGGACAGACTGAGTGACTAAGTAAGTTTGGATGAAAAAAAAGAAAGAGAGAAAAGAGAGACCAAGGAGGAGAAGGCAGGAGAAATAAAGGAAGGGTGGGCAGGTGCCCGCTAAGGTGCTGGATGAGGTGACAGGTGACAGGGAGAGCAGGTTTGGACTGAGCTGGGCGGGTTGATGCTCCGGCCCCACCCCCTCCCACCTGCCCTGTGGTGCAGGGTGAGCAGGGGAGCTGTGGTTTCCCCTGCAGCTTCAAGGCTTTTGGCTTCATGGTCGCTGTTGCTGAGGTTTCTCAGGTCTCCTGCTCGACGCCTGGTTGGGCACCAGCCCTCAGCTGTAAGGTCATATAAGACCCGAGAAACGTGAGCCTCTCTGTTGGCATGCACACTCGCCATTCCTCCCAGCTACCTTCTGTGTGCCCATGGGGCCTGCAGAAACGTCTGGAAGGCCTCATCACGATGCAAATACCATGAAATACCCCCTCCCACTTCCCCAGAAATGCCCTCTCTCCCCTTCGTGCTTGTGGGGAGGCTTGTCAGATAAAATACAGGATACCCAGTTGAATGTGAATTTCATATAACCAACAAATCATGTTTTGGTATAACTATGTCCCAAATATTGCCTCTTGAATTTTTATGTGCCAGATGTGGCAGCAGAACTCACAGGGCTGGACTTGTCTGGAAGGACCTGGCCCAGCAAATCGAGATAGGGCGTGGGGGGAGGGCTGTTGGTCTCGCTTTCCCTCAGAGTCCCCACACCCCTTGGGGACCTGTTCTCTGTGTCGCCTTCCCTTCCCTCTACCCTCCCCACCGTACCCCTGCACTGGCCTCCGAGAGCGGGAGGGAGGAAAACCTGGACGCTTCTCAGCCTCTCAGCTCTCCCTCAGCCTCTGGTCCCCTTTCCAGCTGGCTGACGTTCCCCTCTTGCTGCAGGAGAAACCCTGTACTCCCACTTGGGCTCCTCTCCCAGGTCCCTTCTGTCTCACACCTGGCACAGTCCTTTGAACTGGCAGTTTGGGGTCCCCGGCTCCCTTCCCAGCTGCTTTCATGGGGGGGGGGGTAGAACACCGAGCACACCATTTGATGTCTCACAGCGCTGGGCCACCATGAATCAGCCCTCCGTGCCGCCCTGCTGTGCACACACGCACCCCTCTCCTGGGAGTCCTGCTGACCTGCCCACTGGGTAGCTGACCACATGGAGGCTTAGAGAGGTCGGGGCCTTGCCCCACGTCACACAGCCAGCGAGTGGAGGGCTGCCCAGCGCAGGCCTCTCTCCTCCTAGGAGACCTGGGCGCGAGCAGCGCCTCAGCAGGCCCTGGAGGGAGGGGCTGAGCTGCTGAAGCTCCAGCTCCCTCCACCTGCAAGGTCTTTTCACACAGGAGCTCCTGCTGCACGTCCTGCTGAAGCCTCATTCCACACCCGCGGCTGGGGCCCCAGCCACAGCCACTGGGCTGGGGAGGGGGGAGAGGAGGCCCCTCCCACCCATGAAACTCGGGAGAAAACTGTCTGTTTGAGGTGGTCGGGCCCATTCATGTGGGGCTCAGGAACTGGCAGGCCACTTTCAGAGGTAGGGCCACCGCGCCCCAAGGTCCCGGGCCAGTCATGTCACGGCTCAAAGTCTCCATTTTCTCATCCACAAATACTTTCTCCATCACAGCGGAAGGATTCAAAATGGCCCTAAATAACACCAATAAATGGTGAACCCTTACTGTGTATTATATGTTGCACACTCTTCTAGGCACCTCACATAATACATTAAATTATTTAGTCCCCCCAAACACCCTGTGAGCTAGGTACTATTATGCCCACTTTATAGATGAAGAAACTGAGGCAGAGTGGAGTCACTTGCTCCAGGTCACTGGAGTCGGTATTCTGAGGGTTCAAGGGTACAAGCTGTTAACTGCAGTGCATGGGTTAAAACACAGCCCAGAAGTACTCAACAAACCTCAAAATGAGAGCACACGTTAGCGAATGGACCAACAATCCAGAAACGGCCAGGGGAATTTAGTATACAATACGGTATCATTCAGATTAATAAAGAAAATACAGATTAGTCAGTAAAAGGCATTGGGACAAAGTTTAGCCAAATGGGGAAAAAGAAACAAGGCTGCTGTACCTCACACCTTACACTAGGATAAATTACATGAAAGATCTAAACGAAAACAATCAAACAGCACCGATACTAAACAAAACCATGTCAGAATTTCTTTTGAATCTCAGAGTGGGAAAGGCCTAACTATGACACAACACCTAGAAGTCGTAAAATAAAAGATTGATAAACTCAATTATGTGAAAATAAAAAGCTTCTCGTGGCAAAAGCTCCAGTGATATAAACAGTGATAAACGAAAAGTGACACAGGTGGCTTGCTTTGTGACGATTCATCAAACTGCACACTTTGCTGTGTATGTTATACTTCAGATGTTTGTTGTTGTTTTTTTTAAAGGAGCCAAACTGGGCAAGTGACACACCGGGAACACGTTTGTTCTGCATATCACAGACGAAGAGTTAATTTCCCTAAGACATAAAATATTTCTAGAAAGAAATAAGAAAAAGACTACTCCAAAAAAAACATGGCAACGGACACAAACCAGGTCACAGAAAAGGAAATACAAGTGACTCTTAAACACATGAAAAGATACACGTCTTTTCTCAGAATAAGAGAAATGCAAATTCAAACTACAGTTAGATGCCAGTGTGTGCCGGATCACTTGGCAGCAGATAAAGAGCTCAATAGCACACTGAGGTGGCAAGGATGTGGGGAAGATGGGGAGCTGTCGGATATTGTTTGTGGGGGTGTCAGCAGGCCCCCTCCCCCGGAGGGGAATTTGGCAATATCTATCAAAATCACACATGCCTGTTCACTTTGACCAAATGACTTCACTTGGAGGGATTTGTTCTACAGAAATGCTCCCACATGTGCTTAGTGACTTATGCCTAAGATTGCTCACGGCAACTCTTTGTGTTTTTTTTGTAAAGTAAATGATTGGAAATGATCTAAATGTCCATCGCCTGAGAACTAATTAAGGTACATCCATCTGATGGCAAACTATGCAGCTGTAAAAACAACAAGCAAAGTTTTGGGGTACAATAAGAAACAATCTCCAAGATACAACGAAAGTATAGACTTATACCATTTATATTCAAAAGGAGGGGTGGAGAATATGCATATCCACATATTTGCTTGTATTTACATGAAAAAAATCTCTGGGTGACAGAGCACCCCAACTGCACCTTGGGACACAAACTTGGTGACAAGGGATGGGACGAGAGGGAGACTTTCCACTGTCCACTCTTTAGTACCTTTGGGATTCTGAAGCGCAGGAATGTAATGCCTATTTTTTAAAAGTATTAAGTTTTCATTTGGAAACTTTGCAAATAAAACAGGGCAGGTTCTATCTACACAGCTCTGGCCAGTCCTTGCCACGTGGGAATGCAGACCCTGCATAGCCAAGTCTCCTGTTTTCAGGAGAAGCTGGAGCTGGACTTTCATGTGGAAATTACCTGAGTTCCTGACGTTGGCAATTGTGGGTGCCCACAGCTGCTCTCTCATTCTTAACTTCTTAGTTATAGAACTCTGTATTTGAGGTTCCCACATGCTCGGGTAAAAGAATGCATTTTCGAGCCTCCCCTGCAGTTAGGAGTGGCCAGTGAAATAGAAGCTATGGTCGCCCTGAATGGAGATGCATAAACCTCTCTTGTCGGGGCTTAAATTGGTGGGAGAAGGGCCCGTTTTGCTCCCCAGCCCTTACCCGCTGTCTTCCTGTCAGAACACAGATGTGAGTGAGCATGAGTCGCTGATGTGCAGCAGAAATCGAAAAGGAAGCTGGGTCGTTGGTGACGCTGTGGGGTTGGTGCAGCTCCCGGGACTGGGGCACTGCTCGCCTCACAGGGCACTCTGTGTGAAGGGACACCATTCACGTGGACGACGCTGCAGGTTTATATGTGTATTGTCTGGAATATAGTAGTGAAATATCTTATTTAAACAAAATCAACACATTACAACGATTTTCCAATATGTGGGGAAAAAGTCTCTTGGAGAACAGATATCTTTTTCTAATTTGCCCAAAGACCCAGCTGCCTCCCTCTAGTTTTTTTTTTTTTTTTTTTTTTTTTTGGGGGGGGGTTTGTTTTGTTTTTTTACACCCAAGAGAATTAGACTTTTATTTTGCCTGAGTTACTGTAGTGAGGTCTTTACTGCTTACAGTCAAATTTAATTCTAACTGATACAGAGCTAATTTTTAAAAAATTAAATAGAAAAAAACCCAACCTAACTTCATACGCAATCTCAAGGATCTCCAAATAGCCAAAATAATCTTGAAAAAGAAGAATAAAGTTAGAAGACTCATGCTTCCTGATTTCAGAATTCATCACAAAGCTATAGTTGTCAAAACAGTGTGGTACTGGCAGACACATAGGCCAATGGAACAGAAGAGAGTCCAGAAATAAGCTCTCACAAATATGGTCAAATGATCTTTGACAAGGTTGCCAAGACCGCTCACTGGGAAAAGGATGGTATTTTCAATAAATAGTGCTGAAAAAACTGGATATCTACATGCCAACGAATAAAGCTGGATCCTTACCTTATACACTATATACAAAAATTAACTAAAAGTGGATTAAAAATCAAATGTAATACCTAAAACTCCTAGGAAAAAAATAGGGGGAAATCATCCTGACATTGGATATGGTAATGATTTCTTTGATATGACATGAAAGGCACAGCAACAAAAGCAAAAATAGATAAGTGGGACTATATCAAACTTAAACACATGGTCAACAGAGAGAAAGGCAACCCATAGAATGGGAGAAGATATTTGCAAATCATATACCCGATAAGGGGTTAATACCCAGACTATGTAAAGAACTCCTACAACACGACAACAAAAAGCCAAACAATTGGGTTTAAAAATGGGCAAAGAATTTGAATAGACATTTCTCCAAAGACAACATACAAATGACCACCATGCATATGAAAAGATATGTCAACATTACTAATCATTAGGGAAATGCAAATGAAAACCACAATGAGATATCTAGCACCTCTACCGAATAAAATGGCTACTATTGAAAAAACAAACAAACAAACAAACAAACAAGGGGTGGCTGGATGGCTCAGTTGGTTAGAGTGTGAGCTCTCAACAACAAGGCTGTTGGTTCAATTCCCACATGGGATGGTGGGCTGCGCCCCCTGCAACTAAAATTGAAAACGGCGACTGGACTTGGAGATGAGCTGCGCCCTCCACTAGATTGAAGGACGACGACTGATAGGTCCTGGGAAAAACACACTGTTCCCCAATATTCCCCAATAAAAATTTAAATAAAACAAACAAACTAACAAACTAGAAAATAACAAATGTTGGCAAGACTGTAGAGAAATTGGAAATCTCGGACACTGTTGATGGGAATATAAAATGGTGCAGCCACTATGGAAAACAATATGAGAGTTCTTAAAAAAAATTACAAATAGAATTAGCAGGGGGGAGATCCAAGATGGCAGACTAGATAAACACTGTGCCTGCTGCCTTCCGTGAACACACTAAAATTACAACTGAATTATAGAACAATCAACCTGGAGAACCATCTGAAATCTGGCTGAGCAGAAGTAGTATAACTAAGGGGCCGAGATGCGGGACTAGTTGGCACCAAACCTCTGTGTTGTGGTTGAGAACCGGGAAGGATCTCTCGGCCGCGGAGCTTCCCCACAGAAGAGTGAGGGACTCCAGCCCTACACCGGCCTCCCCAGCCAAGAGTACTGGTGTCAGGAAGAGGAGCCCCCACAACATCTGACTGTGAAAACCAGTGGGAATTCCAACAGTCCGGTTGGGACAGAGGCTGCTGGAAACCCAGGTGTCCTTTTAAAGGGCCCGCGCACTGATACACTTGCTCACAGGCACTCACCTTGGGCTCCAGCAGTGGGGCGCTGACTCAGGGGGCCTCAGAGACAGATGGGGAGCAGACTGGGCTGTGTGGCTTCCGCAGGAGGACTGGAGGACAGTCAGCACTTCCCCTGTGAGGAGGTCTTCCTCCCGGGCAGCCAGGCGCCATCATTCCCGTGTTGAGCCGGCCCCAACACTTACGGTCGAATCTGAATCTGATTGGCCAGGTGAGATCCACACTCCGCCCTGCTGACTCACTGCGACTCCGCCCCATGCAACTCTCTCAACACCAGAAGCACTTTCTCCAAGAGCAGCCAGCCCCACCAGCATTGCATTGTTTCCTGGAAAACTATCAGAGTCCAACAGACCTCAGGCAGGTGGCAGCTGGCCTCATTGTGCTCTGAGACTTTTGCTGAGTGGCTTCAGGCTCAGCACTGGCAGCAAATCAGAATTTACATTAACCTGTTGAACACACTTCCTACTCTAGTGACTCCCTGAGACCCTGTCTCACCCAACTCATGTACCACACTAGGATTTATTAGTGGCTGAAACTTAAGGAAGCTGGAAGGTGGCGTCAGGCCTCGGGGTGTCCCAGCATTTTGCGGAGCTACCCCAGGCCCAGTGCTGGTGGCAGACGTCCTGTTCTCAGCGTGGCCTCTCCCACGGGCCTCCAGGATTAGCACAGGCAGCAAACAACCATGGATCACTTTGTAGCTCCTACCAGGTAGCTGCTGGCCCGTCACAGACAGTGGGTGACCTGGGCGTGCTCCACAGCCCCTCACAAGAGGACCCAGAACAAACATAATTGGAGGCTGACTTCAGACCACAGCAGTGGGGCCCAATTAGCCCCACAAGAGGCAGTCTCAACAGGCACCAGAGCCCACTAGGGGGAATCCCATTCAGTGGGGTAAGATCCCGAACAACAGCCTGTAAGCTGTGGATGTGGTGAGACCCCACAGACAATCAGCCTGAGGGTCAAGCCCACCCACTGATGTGCCAAGAGCAACCAATGCTAAATTATAACAGGAGGGCGCACACAACTCACCAAGGGACACTCTTGGAGCACCTAGCATAGGTGACCAGGGAGACTATGCCACTGGGCCCCACAGGGCACCTGCTACATAAGGCCACCCGGCCAAGACTGGGAGACACAGCATATCTACCTAATATGCAGAAACAAATAGAGAGGCAGCCAAATGAGGAAACAAACAAATACATCCCAAATGAAACAGGAGAAAATTCCAGAAACAGAACTAAACAAAATGGAGGCAAGCAACCTACCAGAGACAGAATTCAAAACAATGGTTATAAGGATGCTCAAGGAAGTTAGTGAGACTCCAACAAAGAGATAGCAAGCATGAAAAAGGACATAGAAACCATAAAAAAGAACCAGTCAGAAGTGAAGACTACAATAACTGAAATGTAGAATGTACTAGAGGGAATAACCTGCAGACTAGATGAAGCAGAGGATGGAATCAGCGATTTGGAAGACAAGGTAGCAGAAAACATTTAATCAGAACAGTAAAAAGAAAAAAGAATCCCCCAAAATGAGGATAGTTTAAGAGGCCTCTGGGACAACATCAAGCATAACAACATTTGCATCATAGGGATACAAGAAGGAGAAGAGAGAGCAAGGAATTGAGAAACTTTGAGGAAATAATGACTGAAAACTTTCCTAACTTGGCAAAGGAAATAGACATACAAGCCCAGGAAGTGCAGTGAATCCCAAACAAGATGAACCCAAACAGGCCCACATCAGGACACATTATAATTAGAATGGCACAGATTAAAAACAAAGAGAGAATCCTAAAAGCAGCAAGAGAAAGGCAACTAGTAACTTATAAGGGAGTCCCATAAGATTGTCAGCTGATCTCTCACAGAAATTTTGCAGAAGAGATTGGCACAAAATATTCAAAGTGATGAAAAGCAAGGACCTACAACCAGAGCACCAAGGGTGCTCTACCCAGCAAGGCTGTCATTTAGAATTGAAGGACAGGTAAAGAGCTTCCCAGACAAGGAAAAAGTAAAGGAGTTCCTCACCACCCAACCAGTATTACAAGGAATGTTAGAGGCACTTCTTTAAAATGGAAAAAAAAATCAAAATTATGAATAATAAAATGGCAATAGTTACATATCTATCAACAATTGTTTTCAATGTAAGTGGATCAGATGCTCTAATAAAAAACATAGGGTGGCTGGATGGGTAAAAAAACAAAATCCTTACATATGCTGCCTACAAGAGACGTACTTCAGATTGAAAGACACACACAGACTGAAAGTAAAGGTATGGAAAAAGATATTTCATGAAAATAGAAATGAAAAAAATAAACAAAAAGGCTGGCTTAGCGATACTTATATCAGACAAAATAGACTTTAAAACAAAGGCTATAACAAGAGACAAAGAAGGACCCAGTAATCCCACTTCTGGGTATTTATCTGAAGAAACCCAAACACTACTTTGAGGGGATGTTTGCATCCATATGTTCAATGCAGCAGTGTTTACAATGGCCAAGACGTGGAGGCAGCCTGGGTGTCCATCAATGGATAAATGGATAAAGAGGAGGTGGTACATATATGCAATGGAAAATTGCTCGGCCAGGGAAAGTAATGGGTTCCTGCCATCTGCGGCACCATGGATGGACCTGGAGGGTATTGTGCTGAGTGGAGTGTGTCAGACAGAGAAAGACAGATGCAATGTGATTTCACTTATATGTGGAATCTAAAGAACAAAATAAATAAACAAAACAGACACAAACTCATACATATAGAGAACATTTTGATGGTTGCCAGATGGGAGGGGGGATGGAGATGAGTGAAAGGGAGAAGGGATTAAGTACAAATTGGTTGTTACACAGTAGTCACGGGGAGGTAAAGCACAGGGAATGTAGTCACTGATATGGTAATAACTGTATAGTGCCAGGTGGGTACTAGACTAATCAGGGGGATCACTTCTTAAATTATGCAAATGTCTGATCATGTGCTGTACACCTGAAGTTAATACAAAACAATATTGAATGTCAACTGTAATTGAAAAATTTAAAAAGGACGAAAAAGGTGAAGGGGCATAAGAGGCCCAAATCTCCAGGTATAAAACAGTAAGTCATGCGGATGTAATGAACAGCCTGGGGAATATAGTCAGTAATACTGTGACAGCGGGGACGGTGTCAGATGGTGCTGGGCTTATCATGGTGATCCCTTTTTTAGGTATATAAATGTTGAATAACTATGGTGTACCCCTGAAACTAATATAACATTTTATGTTAGCTATATTTTAATAAAAATCTTTATCTATAAATAAATAAATAGTTACAAAATGACCCAGCAATTCCACTCTGAGTATATGCCCCAAAGAACTGAAAGCAGAGTCTCAGAGCGATAACTGTACACCCACACAGCAGCATATTCACAACAGCCAGGAGATGGAAGCAACCCAAGTGCCCATCGACAGATGAAGGGAAAAACAAATATGGTCTATGCATATGCACAATGGAATATCACTCCGCCTTAAAAAGAAAGGAAACCCCACCACACGCTACAACGTGGATGGACCTTGAGGTCATTACATTAAGTGTGATAACCAAGTCACAAAAAGACAAATACTGTGTGATTCCCCGTATATGAGGTACCGAGAGGAGTGAGATGATAGAAACAGAAAGCAGAACGGTGGTAAGTTGTTGTTTGATGGTTATAGTTTTAGTTTTGCAAAATGAAAATATTCTGGAGATCTGTTGCCCAACAACAAGAATATGCTTCATACTACTGACTTGCACACATAAAATGGTAAGATGGGGAATTTTCTGTTATGTGCTTTTCTTGCCACCATCAAAAAAAAAAATTAATATAGTGGGCCACTAGCTTGCAATCTCTTCTTGAGACAGTGCGCTCCCAAGGCTGGGGATGTACCACACGTGAGGCCTGCAAGGACGGTGGGCGAACATGTCCCTTAGTGGCTTCCATGCGTGTCCTAAGTTCTCTTTTCATTCATTCATTCAACAGTATTTACCAAGCACTCTACACCAATCTCCATGCGAGGCCCTGGAGTGACAGGTGCACAGGGAGCTCAAATCTAGAGAGCGACAGACGATAAACACCAAACGCACAGAAAGATCAGCACTGCGATACCAAGTCAACGAGCTGGCAGGAGCCAAGGTGACATGAAGGGGGACAGGGGCAGCGGGGGGGGGGCCTCTGAGGGGGCCTTTCATAGGACATCCAGATGACAGCAGTGGGCCATGTGCGGACCTGGGAGAAGAGCTCCAGGCAGAGGGAAAGTCATGTCACATCCAAAGACCTGGAGGCAGAAATTAACCTGGCCTGTCTGGGGTCCCCAGGAGCAGGAAGCCCAGCCTGACGGATTCAGGAGGCCAGGGGGGGTGGATGGCTGAAATCCTGACCGCGGTCCCATGTACATGAAACAGATCAAAAGTCTTTTATCAGCATAAACTTGTTTTGTGAATTCAAATGTATCATTATCTTTTACGATAAAAAATAAATTACAACAATAAACTGTTTTGTCCTAGAGAATAGCTGGGTCAACAGACACCCATCAAAATCTCCTATTTGCCTCAATACATACAATGCCTGCTGAATCCCTGAATTAGCTCTTTGGAGGGATTTTAAATCCAGTGACCTGTTTGGGCCCATGGG
The DNA here is from genome assembly GCF_036562045.2 of Rhinolophus sinicus. Taxonomy (NCBI): domain Eukaryota; kingdom Metazoa; phylum Chordata; class Mammalia; order Chiroptera; family Rhinolophidae; genus Rhinolophus; species Rhinolophus sinicus. Next base: position 17,186,168 of record NC_133767.1, read on the forward strand.
TGGGGGGAGTACCAGTCAGCCAATGGGTGTACTGAGCCCCAGAGCGGGGGAGGGGCTCCAAGCAAGGCTGGGGCAGAGCAGGAGTCTGTGGTGAGAGGCACCTGGCTCCCCAGTCAGGGGTGGGGAGGCCTGGGAGAAGGGGGGTTCCATAGGCCACCGCCCTCATTGCATAGGAGGAGCTGCAATTGTGGGGCCCTGGAGGGCCTGGGCCCTACTTCCCATATGGGGAAAACTCCCGCCCCAACCACAAGGCAGCCTGGGAGTGGGTGTGGAAACTGGGCTGGTCCAAGGGCATGGTGCAGGTGACCAAAGCGGAAGGGACAGCTGGGGGTCAAGCCAGTGGCCTGCTGGCAGAGCTGGGAGTGTCTGGGCACAGCTGCAGCAGACATCTGCTTAGCAGGACTATCCCTTCACTTCCTGCTGGCTTTCCAAGCCTGCTTCTGCCCTCTCCCGTGATCCTCTGGGCCTGGCTTCCCCTCCAATGAATCACGCAGCCCTGTTGGTTTCTGTTGCTTGCTACCAGCAGCTCTGAAGGAGCAGAACGGTCTCCCAGGCTACGGTGCCACAACAATCATCACTACAACCCTGCAATGGCTGCCACTGGCTGGCTGTGTGGTCTCAGGCAGGCAATTGGGCGGCTCTGCCAGACTGGGAGAGACAAGGCAGAGCCAGAAAAGGGCTCTCAGTCTCCAGCTGGTTTTGGATTTCCTAAAATTTAACTCTGAATTCACATTCAAGATCTTAACCATATGCATAACTGCCTGTACCCCATTTTCTTATCAGTTTTCTTTTTAAACGTAAATTCATTCAAAAGGCAACTACACGTCACACTCCTTGATGGAGCACCAGTGTTGCCCTAAGTAAAAGGAAACCCTAAGAAACCAATCCAGCAAAATCAAAACAAAGATCCAATTCCATAGAGCTGCCTGCTCAGGGCACTGCATTTGAGGTGTCCTGCCCTTGTGTAGAAGGGAGGTTAGCAAGTGTCTAAAGGCATCACATAGCAGCACCCAAAAGAGCCTTTCTCTGTAACCAGGATCAGAATTGAGAGGAATTTACGGTGAGCTGATGCTGCCTCTACTGAAAATGGGCACGTATACAGCACAGCCAGACCTCGCCAATGACCAATCTGATTCCGTCAGAGTCCTGTAAGGTCGAAGGTTCCTAGCTGTGTGACCTTCGGCAGGTCACTGAGTTTCTCTGTGTCTCAGTTTCCCCATCTGTAACATAGAGTTAACAACAGTATCCCCCTCAGAGGGGTGTTGTGAGGATTGAAACAGTGAACAGTAGACAGGACCTGTCACACAATAGGTGCTGTCAGCCATGGTACAGATGGGACCACTGAGGGGTGGGGAGCCCATCCCCCCTCTCAGCCCCTCAGCAGCCCCAGCCAGCCTCACCCTCAGACACCCCAGCACGTGCCCGCCTACCCCTCACTCACTAGGTCTTACTGAGCCCTGCTCTGGCCCGGCTGCTGGATTTGATTCATCAGGCACCCTCCACCGAGGGTGGGACTGTGACCCAAGGAGGTGACATAATTCCTCTGTCTATCTGCGCGTGCCAGGGCTGGGAGGAAGACGCAGTGGATTCTGGGCTCCCCCCACCCCCATCCAACCCCAGCGCCCCCCCACCCCGCACACATTATCTTTAGGCGACAGCAGCTGAGCCTCCCAGTATCTCTCTGATCCCCCAAATTTCCGGTTCCCCAAAGACAACTCAGGATGTGGGAAGGGAGGGGCAGGGAGAGGAGGAGGGAGACAGAGAACGAGAGAGAGAGAGAGAGAGAGAGAGAGAGAGAGAGAGAGAGAGAGAGAGAGAGAGATCCAAGACCGAGACAAAGAGACAGCGAGACAGAGGAGAGATAGAGCTTCCAAGACAGAATGAGAAGCAGATTGAGGCAGACGGAGGAGTCACAAAGGGGACCGGTTACAGAGACACACAGAGACAAAAGGAGACAGGAGAGAGAGGCCAAGAGCCTAAGACTGAGGCAAAAAAAGAAAGCAGCAAGTGGGACAGGGAGAGAGGGGGCCAGAGCCGGGGCTTGGGGTGTGAGGTGTTGGAGGGGAAGCCCGGAAACAGATAATTGGTGAGCCTGAGGGACAGGTGGAGAGGGTGAGAAATGCTCAGAGGCCCGCCAAAGTGCATGCAGGGGCAGACAGGTCCAGGGGTCCCCCGGGGATGAGGTCACAGACCCTACACCCGACCCCTTTCTCCAGGGGCCCTCCCAGCCCACGGGACCACAGATGCTCCAAGCATCCCCCCCTCGGTCTCACACAGGCCTGTGTCCTTGGCAAGAGGGCCCCAACGTAGGCCCAGAGTGGAGCTGCTCACAGCCCCAGAGCCGGCCTCCGTTGCCCAGCTAGCTCCCGGTGGACAGAGAGGCCTGAGGTGGGACTAATGGGCACGGAAGGGGGCACGCGGAGCAGGGGCTGCCTGGGGGCTCAGGGAGAGGGCGCCAGCGGTTCCCTCGGTCCGACCACAGGCCTTCTCTCAGCCTCAGCTTCCTCCTTGGTAAAACAGGGACAATGAGACGAAACAGGCGTCTGTGCAGTGTGTGGTACCACGCGTGGCATGTGTGAGGCCTGACGGTGGGTCTCATTGAAGGTCAGCACTCCACAGCATCCTGTCTAAATGACTCAGGGCCCTTTCATGCAAACGAGGCGCCAGCTGGAGCTGAGCCAAGTCAAGGAAGGCTGTTGATGAGCGAACAAACGTGTGACTGAGGAGTTCAAGGGTGGAGCCAGTGTCAGGAGCAAATGGATCCAGGCGTTCAGCCCCCATCGCAGAACCCATCCTCCCCGCCCTCCACCACCCCCACCTCCCCCACCGGCATGCTCACCTCCATGCTGCCTTCTCCCACGGGTGCCCTTCACGTGGTGACCCCCGGAGTTCAGGCCCACGTTTTCCCTGGTGAGGGGTACCAGAACACAGAGAGCCTTATTCCCCACTTATGCAAAGGAAACTGTTCTCCAGAGAACTTCTCTTTTGGTTTGCCTTTTTGTTTTCTCCTTTTGCACTGTGGGGTTCAGAACGAGTCACCCCAAGATAGGCCTCTGTGGTATGTGGACTGCTTTGAGCGAAAGGCAACTTTAGCTTCAAGCTCAAGAGAAACTTCTGCCCCTCCCTTAACTACCTAGAAGAATTTGAATTCGGGTCCTTGCCCATGATAAGGGATGAGCAGAGATAACCTCTGCTGACCTGTCTACAGGGCAGGACAAACTACTGATTATTGAACTGCTCTTCTTACCGTCCTGCAGTGACCTTTTGAAGGCCCCACACACCTTACCACACCCCTAGCTCAGGATGTCTTATAGTCTCATGCTCCCTTTCTGCCTCTGAACCTCTCCTGCATGTGGGGTCTCCAACTCTCTCATGTATGCAGGGTTCCCACAGCCATGTATGTATTCCATTTGGTTTTCTCTCGCTAATCTCGCATCTATTTGATGATCAGACCAGCTGACAGAACCTGGAGGGTAGACAAGAGTTTCTTCCTCCCCCACAGCACCAACTTTTAACCAGTACATAGCCTCCCTACCCCCACCCTAAAGTAGGTTGCATTTCTATATGTAACTTTGGAATTTGCTCTGTGACCTTAAGCAAATCGCTTAACCTCTCTGAGCCAGTTTCCTTTTCTACAAAAGGGGTTCCTCATACCTGATAGACCGGAGTGTATGAGACTCAATAAAATTGTGAGTGTGGCACACAATAAGTGGAACAAATGCATCTCAATAGCCATCCTCCCTTCTTTCAGCAATAGCCCCAATTTTCTGGGGGTGCCTTCCCTGTTTCCAGTCCCTTAGAGTTGGGGGTAAAGCATATGACACAGGCTTCCGTATCAGCACGTGGCATTCTGCCAGCCCGTGACTGGTTCAGAGTGTCATGTGTCCCAAGCTAGGGCACCTAGAGTAAGTTTAGGCTTTTGATGGAGATTCAGGGGCACTTCGTCCCCAGGATGGGACATGGTCCCTGGAGCTGCTAGACCCTTTGCATGACCACACAGGGACAGACTCTGAAAATGGAGGCTATAGAGAAAGTAGAGGTGGCGATCAGTCAGGCCTCTGACTCCTCAACGTTTCCGACCTTCTCAGCAACAAGGGTTCCTACTCGTTTGTTTGCAGGGACACGTTTTGGGGATGGGGGTCCCAGAATAAGAAGGTTTGCAAATTTAAGTCCAACATCCCAACTGTCCCCAACGTCCAGAAACCTAATGGCAGCGTTGAGATTAAAATTTAAGCCTCCTGACGTGTACGTGTTTCCCTGAAAATAAGACCTAACCGGACACAGCTCTAATGCATCTTTTGGAGCAAAAATTAATATAAGACCCAGTATTTTATATTATATTGTATTGTATTGTATTGTATTGTATTGTATTGTATTGTATTGTATTGTATTGTATTATATTATATTCTCGGTCTTATATTCAAATAAGACTGGGTCTTATATTAATTTTTGCTCCAAAAGACACATTAGAGCTGATGGTCCGGTTAGGTCTTATTTTCGGGGAAACACAGTATTGCCACCAAACGCAGTCTCATCAGTTCCAAGACCAATAACACCAAAACATAAAGAAGAGCTGAGAAAAGCCCAGAGAGATTTCCCTGTGGGGCCTGCAGAGGAAGCAGGACACTGGGAAGCTGTGTGGGCAGACCCGCGTGCCGGGACTGATGGGTTACGTGCTGTAAAACCCAGGGGTCTCTGAGGAGGCAGTTAGATGAGGTGGAGGGTGAGCAAAAAAAGCAAGTCTGGAACTTCCTGCCTTGCCAACATCCAAAGGCATCACTGGAAGGAGGAGGAACCATGCTGGCAAGGCAACAGCAAAAGATACCCTCTAAAAGATGTTCAAAGGTGGCCTGCAAAATGCTAATAATACCATTGTTTTAAAGGAAGTCAAATCAATTTAGGAAATGCAAAGATATTTACCACAGGGTTTCTGTCAGAGCCATCAACTGATGCATGTGCATTTCGACTCTGCAAACGGGTATTGGAGAGTGCGGCTTCTTTCAAATTGCCCTGACTGCAGGATTCTTTCTTAAGAAGCTTCTCCCAGAACTCATGAGCCACGCAATGCATGCTGGGAAAAACCACACCACGCGCCACCAACAGCCAGCACTCCTGCTGCACGCAATACCTTGACAGCAGGCCCTTGTCACGGTTCAGTGTGCACCAGCCTGCAAGGCTGCCAGCGCCTGGCTTGCTTTGCTCAGGGCTTGCTCTGGCCATGGGAGCCCTCTGTGCCCAGATGAGTGGCAGGCCTGAAAAGCTGAACAATTGACACCCCTGAGAGCAGCCCTCCACCAGTGACAACTGGGAGGGGAGGTATAAGTACCCCAGGTCCCTCCCCAGGCAGGAGGGCTCACACCCACCACTCCTTGCTGCCTCCCAGCTGCCCTGGCAGGATGGTGCCCTCGAGACCCACAGTGGTACCTGGCTCTGTGATGCGTGCTTTGTTGGCTGCCTGTCTTTCCTGTCTCACTCCTCCACTCCCCTGCCAGGGTCTTCTGGAACCATCTCCCAAAGAAACCACGTGTGCTAAGACCCTGTCTCGAGGACTGCTTCTGAGAGAAACCAAGTCACAAGAACTGTTACCTTCTGATGGCTTTTAGAAGCACCCAGACGTCTCCCCCAGCAATTCTGGAAAATACTCACTTATTGCTAAATCTGCCTTTCTTCCAACAACCGACTTCAAGGAAAAAGCTGTTTCTGCTCCCCAGTTTCCATCTGCAGGGAGTCTCCCTGGCAACCCACTCTGTGCTAAGAAACCCCAGCCCCAGCCCCTTACCTCCCGATGCATTGACTGTCTGTCTGTCCAGCCTGACAATTAGCTGGTGGGATCAAGGCCATATCCTATCCCTGGTCTAAGAAACACACATGGAAAGGTGCCTGGTACCTCCCAGAATGTCCCCGACCCACCCACCAAAGCAAGGAAGCAGGTTCACCCTGGGCTTCCCTGTGACACACAACTCACAGCCAACCTGTCACCACATCCCAACCTTTGCCTCATTCTACCTCTCTGAGTTGCCTCTGCCACGTCTGCTAGGCTACCACCGTTTCTCATGTGGATTACTCCAACAGCCTCACTGTTGCCACCTCAGGACCTTTGCACATGCTGCTCCTAAGCCCTGGAGCGCTGTATGCAACTCACCCACTTGGCACAGACAGCCCTGTGACTCTCAGCCTACTGTTCACCATCTCCTAAAGCTGCCCGACCCTCCCCCCCATCTGTGCTCTCTTTGAGCCCTGCTCTCTCTTCTTATTATGAAATCATTCAGATACACAAACACTTAAGAGAATCATATTATCAAACACTTGTGTGCCCAACCCTGCTTAAACATAAGATGCTACATGCACCACTGAGGCTTTCTGACCTCCTCCGCTCACTGCCCCACGGTCACCTGTGCCCTGAATTGGGGGTTCCTCACCCCCATTGCCTGTCCTGAAATCCTCGCACACAAACACACGTATCCCTGAACAACACATCTCTTTTCCTCATGGTTTTAGTTTCATGTAAATAAAACGTGTTCCCTTTTACTACTCCACATTCTCTTGGTATGTTTACCCCAGATGACGGGAAATATGCATTCGTTCTTATCTGCTGCTGGGTCCGCAGGGGTAACTGGCGGTTCTCCTGAGGTTGTCTGTTTCCAGCGGTTGGCCATCACACTGCTGCCCTGAGCGTCTTGTACTGGCCCCCTTAGTCCCTAGGCTAGTTGGTCAGGTTTATACCCAGGAAGGTGCTAGGTCAAGGGAAACACCACCTTCGATTTATTGGTGTTGCCAGATTGTTCTCCAAGGGGGTTGTGCCAACATACCTTGTTGGTAAACGGTTTCTGTCCACTAGACCAGGTGCCTAGGGGCCTCTGCCCTTTCCTATGTCTCCCAGATACAATGATTTCACGCCGCCTGTTGATATCCATTCGGTCCAACCTGCTTCCCCAGATCTCCCTCCTTCCCTTCTCCAATCAGGCTTCTCCTGAGCCTCCCCATTTGGGGCCGAAGGCACATTCAACAACACCCTGAGCAGGAGCCTGGCAGCTGTAACTCTGGGGGCCGAGAGCCACAGAGCGCAGCCCAGATTTGCCACTCAGTCTAACTCATGTCTCCCTTCCGAGACTGTGTTTCCTCACCTGTGAAATGAGGAGACCTACAGGAACCCACAATACAGGAGTGATGATGATTGCGTGAGAAAAGCAATCGATACAGAGAAGCTATTACTGTTACCTTTGGAGGCCACAGGGACCCCAACAACGTTACCACTCACGACTCCTTTGGTTGTAGGAGACAGAAACTCCAGTCAAGCCAGTGGGAGAAAATGGTAATTTATTGGCCCATGGAACTGGGAAGTCTAAGGGGTGTCTTGCTTCAGGCAGGACTGGATCCAGGGGTTCTGACGCCATCAGGAAGCTGGCCCTGTCCATCTCTGGGCCATTGTGCCCTCCATGTTGGCTTCATTCTCGGGCAGGGGCTCTAGGACTTCATCTTTCCAGCTTAACAACTTGCCATCAACACAAAAAGCGTCTCCTTTCCTATACTTCCTGGCCGAGTCCCACGGCTGGTCCTCATTGGCCCAGGCTCGGCCACATGCCCACGGCGGAGCCAATCACAGTGGCCTGGGGACCCACCAGCCCCTGCTGCGTCCAAGCAGCATCAGAGCCACTTAGGAGCTCCTTGGAAATGCAGGATCTCAGGCCCCGTCCCAGACGCGACTGAGTCAGAAGCTGCATTTTGGTAAACCGTCCAGGTGAGCTGTCGGCACACAAGTCTGAAAAGCGCTGCATTGGGCATTCCTCTTTTCAGTTGTTCAGACAAGTTTTAGGTTCTGTTTTGTTGAGAACCACAAAAGGCAAGATCTCAGAAAGTCCTTCAAGGTCATCAACTCCTCGCCCTTGTTTTAAAGAGAAGACACTGGGGGCCAGCACGGAAGGGTCTAGATGCCCACCCAGTGCCTCCAGCCCCACGCCCTGCCCAGCCCTCATCACCCATCAGCACAGCCATCATCTCCTCAGGAGGAAATGCATCTGGGCCCCGGAAGTGCCAGCCTGGGTCAGACTTGCCTCACTCAGAAGGTGACATGTCCTGGCCATCACTCAGCCCCTCAAGAGCATGGAGTCCCCATGGAGAATCCACACACACACACACACACACACACACACACACACACACGCCCTCAGGCACAGCCTGCCTCTGACCACTGGGTCCTCCAAAGCCAAAAGCACTACAGACCATACCAGCCTTTATTCTATTACTGAGTAGGGCTGGGGCCAGAGCAGTTCATTCTCAGGCTGTGTCAGAAGGTGCAGAGTGTTGGGGGTACACAGACTGGACCCCACAGTAACAATAAGTTAGGGGGAAAGTTCTCAGGTTGTTAGGCTGGAGCCAGGGCAGGGTGCCAAGTGGTCCCCCAGGGGCACTGCTTGCTGCCCAGCTCAGGCCTCCCAGGCAAGGCTAGTTCCCGGACAGGCTCGCCTCAGACTGGAACACAAGAGGGTAGGGAAAGAGGGAGCGGTTATGGGGTCAGGAGGTGTGCGTATGGGGGTGGGGTGGTGTCCCCAGAGTCAGGGAGGATAGGCTGGAGATGGTAGGGAGGGGTGGTGAAAGAAGGGCCAGGAGCCCACAGGCCCAGGGCAGGGCTGGGCAGGGCTGGACAGGGCAAGGCAGGGCTGGGCAGGGCAGGGCTGGACAGGGCAGGGCTGGGCTGGGCTGGGCAGGGCTGGACAGGGCAGGGCAGGGCAGGGCAGGGCTGGGCAGGGCTGGGCAGGGCTGGACAGGGCAGGGCAGGGCAGGGCAGGGCAGGGCAGGGCAGGGCTGGGCAGGGCAGGGCAGGGCAGGGCAGGGCAGGGCAGGGCAGGGCTGGGCAGGGCAGGGCTGGGCTGGGCTGGGCAGAGCTGGACAGGGCAGGGCAGGGCAGGGCAGGGCAGGGCAGGGCAGGGAGGGGCAGGGCAGGGCAGGGCCTCTCACCAGGCCTCAGTGCAGCCCCTACACGTTCTCGTAATCTGGAGCAGCCTCCTCTTCCTCATCCTCTGCCTCCTGGGAACTCACGGTAGCTGCGGGGGGGAGGGAAGTTGGTCTTCAGCTTGCAAACCAACCCCCCACTCAGGGAGCTCCCCAGCTTCTGAACCTCCCCCAGCACACACCAGGCTTGGTCCTAGCCGTGGGCTGCAGTTCCTGGGACACGTTCACGTACTCCCGGCTCCCATCTGCGGGGACAGGTCAGAAGGAGGGACAGCCACACCGCAGGTGAGAGAGCAGGAGGTGAGGAGGCCATAGAAGGTTGTGGGCAGTACCACACTGAGAGTGGGGCTGGGGTGGCAGGGGGAGGGAGAAGGGGAGGGAGGGAGGGAGGGAGGGAGGGAGGGAGGGAGGGAGGGAGGGAAGGTGAACCCTAAGGGCACCGTGGGGCACAGGCCACTCACCCAGAGATGCTTGTGCACTCCCTTCACTCTCAGGAACATTCACATAATCTTCTCCCGACTCCACTATAGGAAACCATCAGAGCCATCAGCGCTGTTACCCAGAGCCCCCGAGTGCAGACACCCAGCCACAGCCACTAAAGACTCCCGCACAGACACCCGGACAGGGGGCTCCAGACCAGTGACGCCAGTGGCCACGACGAGGGCAGAGGCCGTGGCAATGGAGAGAATTGGGCAACTTGACCAGAACTGGTCAGAGGGAATGCAGTTGTGGAACAGAAGAGGCAACAGACCGCATCAGTGCCCGAGTTGGGGAACAGGGACAAAGAGCCGCTCAGAGCAGTGGGGTTGGATGGCATGTGTGGCGGGGGAGACGACACCCAGGGCTGGACGAAGTCAGAGATGCCACTGGCCGAACTGGCCCCTCTTCCTCAGCCAGGCCTGCCCTGACCCCCCCACCCCCACCCCACCCCCACACACACTTCTGCCTTAGTCCCTTCCTAGGACCCATCACCATTGATAGTATCGTGTTTCTCTGTGAGAACGTGGACAAGCCTATGGAGCCAGACCACCCACGTTCAAATCCAGCTCCAGCACTAACCAACCACGTAACCTCAGAGAAGCTACCCAAGCTCTCTGGGCCTCGGTTTTCTCATCTGTAAAATAGGATGAGAAACAGCACGCATCTCACTGTGGTGGTGTGAGGACCACAGAGTGACTATGAAGTGTGAAGTATTAAGCAGTAGGTGCTACCAAGCATCTGTTACATAAATAAACCCTGCCTTTGTCCAGAGGGGACAACTGAGGGACAGGAGGGGAAGGGACAGGCTCAATAGCTCCTGGGAATTGAGGCTTAATATGCTAATACACGTGAAACTCTTAGTAGAGCATGTGTTAGGCTCTCAGTAATATCAGTTCTTCTATCATGACTCTGCCTCATTGGCTCTTCTATGCGAGGTACCCAGTAAATCCATGAATGGATGAGCGAACGAAGGAACAGAAGCACTTGGACAAAGGGTCTGGAGCTCAGGAAAGAGGCGACGAGTTGAAAATCTGGATGGCAAATGAAGCCAGGGTGTAGAAGTGAGGGGCACGTATATGTAGAGAAGAGAGTAACAGACGCTGAAGAAAGCTTTTCACAGGCAGGATGAGACCAAAACGAAGGGAGAAAAACAGCTCAAAGGAAACAGACAATGCAGGAAGCAGAAAAGTTCCAAAACAACAAAAAACAACAAAGACAACCTATAGTCAATTCCCTTCGAGATTTACAAGGTGACCTTGCCCCCGTGAAACAAGAACAGGAAGCTATGAAAAAGGACCATTCGGAAATCGAGAAAGAGTTTCCCGAGTGGCGACAAAAACCAAAAAAAGAGAGTCAAGGAATAGCACTGAAAGAAGAACAAAGTCAAGGAAATCTCGCAGACAATAAAAGGAAAAAACAAACAAACAGAGAGATAGGAAATAGGACAGAACAGGTAGGAAAATCAGAAGATTGGAGCAGGAAGTGCACTCTCTGAAGGACGGCAGTTTTATGGAGAGAAGGAGAACGCAGAGGGGTCGCAAGCACCAAAGAAACAACCGGAGAGGAGAGCGTGGAGGGGCTGGCACTGAGAGGCGGGCGGTGGTCACAGTGGGACTCACTGGAGAAGGCGCTGTCTCGGAGGCCGGGGTTGCTGGGCACCGGAGCTGCAGGGACAGCGGTGCCAGTGGCCGGGACAGTATCAGGAAGCACCTCCCTGAGGGGAAGTCAAGGGCGAGTGAGCAAAGACCGGGGCTCAACCCCCTCCTCCCTCCTGACCACTCACAAGTAGCCCTCGGTGTGATAATCTTCCTCGTCATCGTCTTCATTGTCGTCCTCACAGACTGGCTCTGCGGTAATGACACAGGGGTCAGCAGAGCCCGGGTCAGGCCCCCCACCCCCAGCCAGGGCACCGGGGTCCCTGACGCACCCTCGTTTTCGTAGCTTGCCACACTGTTGGCTGCAAAGAGAGCGAACGAGAGGGAGACTGAGTCAGCTGAGGTGGGGCCTCTCGTGTGCCCAGCCCCAGGCCCTGGGCCCCGCTCCACACTTACCGCCATCTGAGTCCTGCCGGGAAGATGGCACGCGGTGGGAACCCCCTGGGGGCTGTGGGGATCTCCTGGGAGTCAAAAGTCAGAGGTCATGCCTAGGTTGGGGCTCTGGGGCAACGGGGGTTGCAAAAGAGAAGGGGTCCCAACCCAAGGAGCTGAGAGGTAGAGAGAGGGGGTTAGAGGAGAAGGGGCCACTTACGGGATGGGGAGCAGGTCTGGCTGGCTCAGGGGTGGATAGGACGTAACAGGTGGGTAAGAAGTGGCTGGTGGCCAGGGGGCGAGCGTGGCTGAGGACACAGGATCAAGCGGAAGGAATGACTCTGGACGTCATGCCCCTCCCGCAGTTGAGGCCCCGGAGGGCACACTAACACCCTGAAACTTCTGTGCCCTGGCCAGTTCTGGGGGCACCCGTCTTCCTCCCCATCCCAGCTCAGGTCAGGCACACACTTGCTCACATGCCAGGACACTCTTTTCCCTCCCCCAGAAGGAAGGGACCCTCCATGTACTCACGAGGCCGTTTGATCATGATGCTACTTGGGGTCAAACTGGCAGGAGAGACAGAGCTTGGTAAGGGGCCAGGAGAGGTCCCAGGCCCAGCCTCGCATTGGGTGTTAAGGGCCAAGGGCAGACTCACCTATCCGACGGTACACTGTCATACGAGTCTGCGGAAGAGAGGGCCAGTGAGGCAGGAAGAGGGGGTGACTGGGGACAGGATGATGAAGTCTGGGGCTCTCCGTGTCCATGTGCAGGACAGAGTTCGGGACACTTAACAATGGCATAAGGGATCGGGCATGGGGGGGCGAGGATCCCTGTGGGTCCGTCCGAGCTTCTGGTGCCCCTGCCAGCGCCCACTCACCTGGCAGCTCTCGGCAACGCACACACAGTGCCGTCAGCAGCACAGCCAAGAGAGGCAGCAGCAGGGGGCCCAGCACCAAGGAGAGCAGGACGGCCGCCTCCATCTGCAGGAGAGCTGGGACCAGGCCTGGCTGCTGGCCGAACGCCCTCCGGGGCAGAGCTCCAGCGGGGGCAGAGCTGGGCTAGCAGGGGTGCTGGGCCCAGCACACCCGGCTAGGAGCCTACTGAGGGGGCAGCCGCACCCTCTTCGAGGGCTGCCCGGATCCCCTTGCCTCACTGGGCTGAGTGGCGGTCAGAGCCGGCTCTGGAAGACCCTGGATCCCAGGGTGGTCAGGCCAGGGCCTAGCCTGGAGTCTGGGGCACCAGCCACCGGTGTGGACCCCGCGCCCAGGCCTACCTGCCCCCCGGCTCCGCGCCTGCCTCCTCAGCGCCTGCCCGCCTGCCTGCGGCAGGAAGCTGTGGTGAGCACCGGGTGAGGGCAGGAAATCATCGGGCTCCTCAACCGGCTGCACCCACCCCCTTCCCACCCCCACCCAGCCAGTGGGGACGGGGGGGAGGAGACCTGAGGAGCCACCCCCAGGTCCTCAAAAAGGGGCTGCTGGCCTCCAGGACATACCAGTGGGGGAGGATGAGACAGCTGCAGGCCAGCCACAGACGCAGCACGGAGAGGCTGGCACTGGGAATTCGGAGGGGCCTGGGGCAGTGCCCACCCCATCACCCTAGCCAGCCTGCCAAGAGGGGCGGGCCCTCGGGAAGCAGGGGCGTGACTCACAGTCACACGGAGCCAGCTCACGCCACCCTCCGGTTCACCAGCCCAGGAGCCCCACACGACTGACCCAACAGCCCCCAGGGTTGGAAAGGGGGCACCCGATACAGTCCTGAGATCGGAGGTCACCAGCACCCACAGAGACTCAAGCAGGCAGTTGGGGACTGGCTACAAATTTTATTCAGTTACAAATAGCACCGAGCCCCTGGGGCTGCTCCAGGGGAGAGGGGTCCCCCCCTGGACTCACACCGCCCCCCTTGGCCACCCATGTAGTGTATGGGAGCGGGAACACAGCCCAGTGCCCCTCCTGGAAGCGGGGCCAAGTCGGGGATTTGGGCCCGGGCACCTCCGGGGGTGGGCCCGAAGCCCGCTGTGTTTGGTGTGCAGATAGGCAAGGGACAGCCATTCAAATGAGCACGCTGGACACGGGGACCCGGGTGGAACGGCCTCGCTGGGGCACCACAATGCGGTCATCTTCCGGGCCTGCCTCACGCAACAGACCTGGCGGGGGAGGGGTCAGAGCCAGGGTTGGCTAGACAGACAGACACAAAGCCACTGTGGGACAGACAGTGGGAAACGCATGGGGCCCCAGAGCTGTGGGCAAGGCGGGACGTCAGCCTGTGGGCTAGGCAGACCCGAAGCTGGATGAGGGGAGAGCTGGGGCGTGAGGTGCCAGGGACGTGGGCTAGGCCATGGATGGGCTGACGGATGACCGAACAAGCAGGCAGAACCATGACCCCGGGCAAGGGGCCGGGGCCCCGACTGACCCTGCACGTGCAGCTGGGCCTGCCGGCGGTCGCCCTCAATGAAGATGGCGGTGCCCAGGAAGGCGGCCCCGCCCAGGGCCCCCACGAAGGCGCAGAGCATGAGGGAGAACTGCAGGGCCCGGAACTCGGACAAGAAGGAAGGGGGCCAGCTCCGGCGGAGGCGGTCGGACATCTGTGGGGAGACGAGGAGGAAAGCCAGCAGGGTCACGGGGAGGGCAGCAGGGAGAGGGAGGCTCAAACTCCAGAGAATGAAGGGGGGACCTGGAACCTCCAGGGAGAGGACCACAGCCGCCCTGTGGAAACCTGCAAAAACAAAATCCTTCCCGCCTAGCGGAGGACCCAAGCTGAGGGTTGCCTGGCACAGAAGACCCGGACCCCTCACTGGGGCCAAACCGTCCGGTTCAGCCCAGGCTCAGGTCACCGACCACTGGCCAGTGCCAGGAAGGCAGGGGGCCCCAACCCCGACCAGGTCCAGTGAAAGAGCCGTGCTCACCAGGCCAATGAGGTAGGGGCTCCCAGCGTCCCCCAGCAGGTGGGACAGCACGATCTGGAAAGCCTCGGCCGTGGAGCGCCTCGTAGGGATGACCACGTACTGGGAGGAGGGCAGGAGACAGCAGGCAAGGAAGGGGTCAAGACTCCGCCGAGGCCGAGGTCAGAGGTGTGATGAGGGAGGGCAGGGCAGGCCTGGACTACAGGCCCACCTGAGGCTGGACTTGGAAGCCAGTCTGGGGCTGGGGTTTGAGGAACGGACGAAGGCCACAATTCAAGGCAAGTGAGGCCTCCACTCCCTGCACCCACCAGTATCTGGCCCAGTGCTGGACCGGCCCACCTACTTACCAGCAGAATATCAGCCACGATGGCCCAGTTCATGGACAGCAGTGTCTCCCCAATAAAGATGAAAATCTGGGGAACCAGAGGGGAGTGGGGGGGAGCAGGGATGATCTCATCACAAGAAGAGCAAACACATGGAGGCCCATCTACTAACCCGTTTAATCCTCACAATACCCCCATGAGATGGGAGCTATTCTTCCCATTTACAGATCATGAACCTGAGCACAGAGAAGTTAAGTCACTCGGTCCACACCATACAGCTGGGAAGGGCATGAGCTGATTCAGAACCAGGCCCTCCTGCTCCAAGCTGGCTCTGAACCACGGGGCTGGCTGAGCCCAGTCCTGCCCCAGCGCCCCATTCCTCCACCCTGAACTCCTAACACGCCCCTGGACACCTGCTGGCTACTCACGTAAGTGGCTACAATGCTGCCGCGGGCACAGGCGACAGACAGGAAGAGGAAGGGTGCAGAGCCCAGGAGGCCGGCTGCGCAGACCAGCGGGTCAGCCCGGGGGTTGCAGCGGCGGAGGCGACGGCTGATCTCCACGCCCAGGCACACACCCAGGACCCCCGTCAGGCAGGTGATGAGCCCAAAGACGAGGCTGGGGAGGCGGGGGCACACGGGCTAGTCCATCTGCCTGCAACGCCCCCCCGCCTCACCCCAACGGCCTGGAGAGAGGATGGTCCACCCCAGTCGCCCACACAACCCAGGCCCCGCGGCCCACGGGTCACCAAGCCATCTCCTGCCACCTGCAGGCCACCCAGCCCAGTCCCCATCTGGGTACCTGTCAGAGGACGAGCAGGAGTCTCCAGGAAGGCAGGGTGGGGTCTCCCCCAGGACCACACGGGAACGCAGCAAGAACGCAGGAGCCCAAAGAGCCAGAGAGCCCGTAACAAAGGCCACAGCCGTGAAGCCAAGGGAAGACAGGACGAAACTGGGGCTGCACAGATCGTTGGAAGGGAGGACGTCAGATTCCACCGAGGTGTCAGGGGAGGGGACTCCGTTCTCCCCTCCTGGTGTATTTTAGTCAGGTCAGGGCACTGGGGGTGGAGGCCACCCTGGTTCCCAAGGTCTGGGCCTGTAGTTCCTGCAGCTGCCACAGGGGGCAGTAGTGACTGCATTCCTGGCCCCAAGGAGGGCCAGCTTGGGCTGCGACGGAATTAAACTCACTTTCTGGCCAGAGCTCTCAGGTCTGCCCACCATGAGGTTGGGTGCAGGGGTGGGGAGTCTGAGTGGCGCTCCACAGCTCCCCTCGGCGGCTCCCGTACCACCAGGAATAGCAGCAGTACAGCCACCACTCCCAGACCTGGTGTCACCTGCGGAAAGAGTGGGCTTCAGGCCGGGCACGGGCGGACACCCTCACCTGTGGGGCTGGAGAAAGGGAGGGTTTGTAAAGGCACCTCAGGCCCCAAGACCTCACACACCTGGGCTAATGCTGGCTCAAGGAAGCTGGCCTGCACCTGGGGGGAGGAGCAATGGCCACTAGGGCCACCCCCACTTCTGCATGCTTAACTGCTCCCTCTTTGGTAACAGCACCCTAATTTTCTTCTGGGAAACCACTCCCCCCCTTCTCTCAATCCATGGGGTTCAAACGGGGCTCGGAACCCAGACTTGTCCAGCCTCAGTGACCAATTCAGTGGCAGACACGTGACCCATGCTCATCTAACCGGATACTATCCAGGATTCCTACGCAAGGACCCAGGGTGCCTAAGTCTCTAACTGAGGAGATAAACGTGTGGAGCTTTCTCTTGCTCGAGAATGAAGTGAACACAGAGGAAAGGGGAGCTAAGACAAGGATTACCCAGTTCCGGTGACGGTGGGAGTCCTGAATCAAGCTATACCTGAAGCTCACCCTGGGACTTTCCATTGTGACAGCCAGCCCTGTCCTACGTGGGGGCTTACACTTTCACAATGCGTTTCAGTCACGTGCAGCCAAGAGCTCCGTCTGGCACATGGCTTTGTGGGAAGCGAGGCTTTCCACAGGCTTGGCAGAGTAAACACTGTTCTGAAAAGAGGTGCCGAGAGGTACCTACCCCCAGGTGGAGACCAGACTCACCCTCAGGGCCCAGTGCCAGTCTCCAGCCATGTCCTTTACTTTGGAGCCTGCGATGTAACCCAGACCACTGGTGGGGAGGGGTGGGAAAAGAGAGGGGACAGCCGGTCAGTCATGCCCAGCGCCAAGCCCTTCTGACTGCCCACCGGGCAGGCCTGAGGCCCACGCACCTGCCCACGGGGATGGCAAAGTAGAACACACTCAGCATGCGACTCCGCTGGTCTGCCACGAAGAGGTCGGCGATGAGGGTGGGTGCGATGGTGGAGTAACTGGCCTCCCCGACCCCCACCAGGCCCCGGGTCAGGAGGAGCAGCCAGAATCGCTGGGGAAGGAGACAGGGGGAGGTGGTACCCTCCCTGCAGCCAGCCTCCCAGCCCGCCTCACCAGCTAGCTCTGGAGAGGCGGCAGGGATGGCGGGAGAGGCCAGGGTTTCAGAATCAGACAGACCTGAGCTTGAATCCTGGCTCCACTACTTACTAGCTGTGAGTTTGGGAAAGGAACTTAACCTCTCTGAGCCTCAGTTTCCTCATCTGCAAAAGGCGGATAATAACAACTTCACATAACTATCGTGAGGATTGGATGATAAAAGGTCTATTCATTACCTCGTGCCCAGTGAGGACAAAATAAATCTTAATTTCTATCTTGCCCACCCCACCCAAGACACCCCAGTCGTGAGTCATGATCTTAGGTGGGGGGTTATTTGTCTATCAAAGACACCGGAAGCAGAGTGTGCAGTGTCTGGGGCTGAGGACAGAGTTCTGGGGAGAGAGTGACAACGGACAGAGGAGATTTCAAAAGAGCAAAGAAGTAACAGCCAGGGAGGCAGGAGGAAAACCAGAAGAGTGGCAGCACAGGAGTTAGAGGAGAGTTTCCGGAAGGAAGAAGTGGGTCAACAGAGCCAGAGGCTCCCAGGAGACATAGCGAGAAGAGGACTAGGAAATAGGGGTATACTTGGCAAGCGAGAGGTGACTATTGACTTTGGCACTGGAGTGGTGGGGGCAGGTCAGCAGGCAGCGCTCAGGGGGAGAGTGGAGAGGAAATGCAGGCCGAGTGAGGGCCTCTCCCCGGCTGCCCCTTCACCCAGACCGGCGCTTGCTCAAGGGGCCCTTTCAGGAAGTCTGACTAGGAAAGGGGAAGAGGGAAAGAGGACGGTCCAGGTGAGGTCTATTCCATGGCAGGAAAAGAAACATGAGTGTTTAGGTATTGAGTGGAAGGGGTCCACGAACGGGGGGGAGGGGATGATTTTGGAAAAAGCGGGAGAGGACAGACAGGTGGGCAAATTAGTTTAGGCAAGCAGGGGGTGTAACGTGGCTGGACCAGGGAAACTGCAAAGTTCCCCAGGCCCAGTCTGCAATGATGGGGGATTGTAGGGGGAAGCAGGAGCCATCGTGGGGCCTCACCTCTCTGGGGATGAAGGACGACCCCAGTGTCACCAGGGACCAGAAGGCAATGCCCCCGCACATGAGATACTTCCGATTGTACCTGTCCCCCAGGTAGCCAAACACAGGTGCCAACACCATGTAACTGGAGATGAACACTGGGCAGAGGAAGCAGAGAGTCACAGTCCAGCCCCCGTCCCCCTACGCACCCCCCACCCCAGCTCAGGGAGGGTAAGGGGGGCAGGAATAACTCCCAGCCCTGAAACTATCAGAGCTTCCTGCCCAGGGGGAGTCCAGCCCCATCCTCGATGTCTGTCAAACCTTCCGCTGCAGAATGATGGCCCAGCTGACACATCACTTCCTCCCATCCAGCCCAGAACAAAATCCAAACTGCACACCATGGCCCACAACGTGCTGTCTGATCTAACCGCCCCCCACTCCCCCAACCTCTCCACCTTCACGCTCATCTTTTCTGTTCTCTGCACCCCAGTGGCCCAATGGCCAAGCTTAATATCCCCTTATGGTTTCTGGCACCTGCTGTTCTATCTGGAACATTCTCTCCTCTTCCCTGAGCTTCACTGAGCTTAGCTCCTTCGGGTTCCAGCTCAGACCCCTTTCCAACCATCACATCTGCAGCCTCTTTCTACCACATTCACTGTTTTCTTCTATCCAACACTGATTCCTATGGAAAATTATCTCATTATCAGTCTAGATTTTGATGGACTGTTGTCCCCTCACACTCCATGAAGACAAGGATCTCGCCTGTAATGCCATCCCTGTGTTTCCATCATTTAACACAGGGCCTAGCACAAAATAGCTGCTCAATAAACAAGTGTTGACTGAAAGAAGTGAATGTGGCTGCTGAAAAAGACTTGCTTCATCTCTAACTCAACAACTCTTTAGAGTTGGCCGACCTTGGCCTGCGATCCCATTCTTATCTCTCTAGACTTTGCCTTAAATACTTCCAGTTCCTTACTGGCCTGGATTGGAGCAAAGAGCATGTGGCTTCAGACCCCTCTTCTGCCTCTAACTTGTTGTGTGACTCTGGGCAAGTCTTAACTCTCCTCCAAGCCTCCGTTACTTTATAAAAATGTAATTAATGCAAACTATTAGGTTGGTGCAAAAGTAATTGTGGTTTTTGCAATTCTTTTTAACCTGTTAAACCGCAATTATTTTTGCACCCACCTAATACTTCCTCTGTAAATTAAGGACAACACTTATTCCTTGGCTGATGGAAGGATTAGGAGACACTGGGCATGGGGCGACCAGATGGCTCAGCTGGTTAGAGCACGAGCTCTTAACAACAAGGTTGCTGGTTCGTTTCCCGCATGGGATGGTGGGCTGCGCCCCCTGCAACCAAAGATTGAAAACGGCAACTGGACTTGGAGCTGAGCTGTGCCCTCCACAACTAGATTGAAGGACAACAACTTGGAGCTGATAGGCCCTGGAGAAACACACTGTTCCCCAATATTCCCCAATAAAACAATAAAAAACTCGTTAAAAATTAAAAAAAAAAAAAAAAGACACGGGGCATACAAGGTCTTGGTTAAGTTCCGTGGATGTTATCACTGCTTCCTCCAGGGCTTGGCACATAGTAGGTGCTCAGAAATGTTCACAAAATTAATGAAGGAGGCAAGAAAGGAAAAGAGGACTTGGCCTTGTCTTTGCCTCTCCCTTGAATCCCAAAGTTTTGAATAAGTGAAGCTCACCTGGCCCCATTCCAGACACCCTCTTCTGCCATTACTTACTGGGTGCCTGCCATGTCTCAGCACCCCACTGCACACCTCACATTATCCCATTTGATCCTCACATCAGCCCTAGGAGGTGATCTGGGTTATGACTAGTAGTTCCATCTCACCAACAAGGAAAGTAAGGCTGAGCGAGACGTCGGGCCTCGCCAACCATCACCCTGTGAGTAAGCAGAAAGCTGAGATTTAAAAGCCCAGGTCGGCCTTAACCATCACACCAAACTGCTCCCTCTTTAATTGATATAGGTGTCCCACTAAACAGCACGACGCCAGAGAAGAATCACGGCCACCTCTGCCCCTAGCTCTGGCCACCACACGTCCATCAGTGAGGCCCCAGACACGCCAGCGTGTGGCCCCCACTTGGGTGGGAAAGGAAGAAGGGCTGCTGCCTCCACTCACCCGTCTGGATGAGGCCGGAGCTGCTGTCTCCGATGGCGAAGAACTGCTCGATGTCGGGAAGGACGCCTGGGAAGAAGACTCGTATGGGCTCCGCGAGGCAGCCCCGCCGTGGGGACCCCCGCTGCCTTCCCCTCCTCTGACATCCTCCCAGAAATCAGTACCAGCCACGGTGAAGCGGTCCATATAGTTGAGGAGGTTGATGTAGCACAGCACGGCCACAATGAGAGCCGAATGGCCCGCAGACAAGCCCGTGATGCGCTGCAGCCCCTCGGGGTCCGGGACCTCCGGGACCTTAGACTTAAGGTTCCCCAGGGTCCCCGGGAAGCCCGGGGTGCCGGGTGCCGGCGTGTCGTCCGTGTCATCCGCCTGGCTGAGGAAGGGCGCGGTGTCGGACCCAGACATGGTGCCGGGGGGCCGCGCCCGCCCGCGCTCCGGTCCCACCGACGATCCTACCTGCGAGGGGAGGAGGCTGGAGAAAGGAGGGTGGAGGGAGCGCAGGAGAGAGGTGCGCGCAGAGGCCGGGAGGCGCTCGGCCCGACGCACAGAGCACGGCTGGGGTGGAGCTTGGGCCCCGTCCTGCCCCCCGGTCCCGGCAGACACACCGCGCGGAGGGGGTGGGTGGAATCAAGTGATGGCGGGGAAAGCAGCGGGTTCAGGAGGACCAGACCCTTCCACCCACCCTCCAGGGGGAGGCCACCCCTCACCCCGGTAGGAGCCCCTGCACTCGCTGTCGCTCAGCCCCGACGCTACACCACGGCCGCCGCCATGATGGCCAAGAGCCGGTCATGTGACGGCGGAGTCTGGAGGGGCGGCCGCCACCTGGTGCAAAGCCGCGACACGTGACCCGCCGCCCGGCTACCGAAGCCGCGTGCGCATGCCCCTTGGGCTTCTCCGCAGGCTCCCGCACCACGTGACTGCCGGCGGGTCGCCCGGGTAACCAGCGAGCGGGACCAGACGCCCCCACCCTCCTCGCCCGGCCCTCTGAGTCTCGGCTTCCTTCTCTGCAGCACCCTTTGGGCAGCCTTCTCCCCAAACGAGATAATGGAATCGTAAAACGTTCTGCAAATAGTCAATATCTCTAGACATGGCCAGCGAACAGTTCTCGCACTAGTGATGATTATTGTCTTCACCAGTGACTGATTTGGGCTTCATACATGCTCGCTACGAGTTCAATGAATGCGTGCTGAGCAGCAGCCCCCAGCCCTGGCCTCTCCCTGTCGTTCAGAGTCCCCAACCCAGCTGCCTGAAAACCCTTGAGCTTTTCCTGTAGACATTGAAGGGAAGCGTCCGCAGAACCCCACCCGCCGCGTCTGGGGCAGGTTTTCTTTATTGAGACCGGGACCCAAACCCTTGCGCCCTCTGGTGGTGTCCTTTGCGACAGGCAGTGGCTGGAAGCCTAAAGACTCCTACCTGCCGGACTAGGGGCAAAAAAAGACCAAAGATCCCTGGCAGCAAAGGATATCTTGGAGCGGTTCCTCATGTCACCCCACCCCAATCCCCAAGATACAGATAATAAAGGCACACTCTAAGTAAAATTAGTTCTTTTTGAGATTTATTCATGTATGTATCTTTCAAGACCCCTCTTCCAACACACCTCTACTGAAATTCTAGGGTCTCAGGGCGAAAGCTGGGGCCCCCAAGGCGCCTTCTCAGAAGCTATTTGGAGTTACGGATACCCCTTGTTGGCATTGTTCCAGGAGATATTTCATGTTGCAGAACCTTAAGCCTGGTCTTCACTGAGGGTTTAAGGGAAAGAGATGGAAAGGAACTTCAGATTGTAGTCCCTGAATTTTGTCAACAAAATATAATTGAGCGTCTAACCCTGTGCCTGGCGTTGCATCAGACAAAAGCAGATTTAGTCCCAACCCGGGTGAAGCTGGTCTGGAGGAGACAGATATCCATACACATGTAATACTCCACCTATGACATGCAAAGGCAAGCCACAGATTGGAAGAAAATATTTGCAGAGTGTATCTGACAAAGGCCTTATATCCAGCTGTATAAAGAACTCTTAAAACTCAGTAAGATAGAAACACAATATTTTTCATGGGGAAAATATTTGAACAGACGTGTCACAAAAGATATACGAATGGCCAACAAGTGTATGACACTATTGGTCATTATGGAAAATGCAAATTAAAACCACAATAAGGGGAGGTGGCCGGTTAGCTCAGTTGGTTAGAGCGCGGTGCCAGTTCGATCCCCACATGGGCCACTGTGAGCTGCGCACTCCACAACTAGATTGAAACACCTACATGACTTGGAACTGATGGGTCCTGGAAAAACACACTTAAATAAAAGTTTTTAAAAAAACACAATAAGATACCACTATACTAGAATAGCTTTTAAAAAAAACAACTGATAATACTAAGTACTGAAAATGATATGGAGCAACTAGAACCTTCATGGTGTTTGTGGGAATGCAAACCGTACAGCTGCTTTGAAAAGAGTTTGGCAGTTTCTTTAAACGTGAAACATCTACTTCCCATATGACCCAGGAACTCCACTCTTAAGTATCTATCAAGGAGAAATAAAAACGTGTCCAAAAACCTGTACTATTCATAATAGCCGACAAAAATTAAAAGAAAAAAAATAAACGTATCAACAGGTAAAAAAATATTTCCATTAGATGGACTACTGCTCGATGATACTCACACATGGATAAATTTCAAAAAAATGCTAAGTGAGGGGCTGGCGGATGGCTCAGTTGGTTAGAGTGCTAGCTCTTAACAACAAGGTTGTCGGTTCGATTCCTGCATGGGCCACTGTGAGCTGTGCCCTCCACAGCTAGATTGAAAACGACTTGACTTGGAGCTGACCCGTGCCCCCTACAACTAGATTGTAAACAAGTTGATGTGGAGCTGATGGGTCCAGGAAAAACACACTGTTCCCCAATATTCCTCAATTTTAAAAAATGCTAAGTGAAAGAACCCAGACACAAAAGACTGCATATTGTATTATTCCATTTATATGAAAATCTAATGAAAAAATGAAAACTCTGGAGTTAGGGAGGAGGGGCAAACAGGTACCACGAAAAGTCTGCAGGACTATGTACATCTAATAAAGTTCATTGAACTGTAGACTTAATATGAATGAACGTTTAGGCATGTAAGTTAAACTTCAATAAGTTAAAAAAAAAAAAAAAAAGCCTGTAGTCCAAAACAATACCCCTGGATATTAATGAAAATAAAACTTTCTGGTTATAAAGCCAAATATTTTGATGCTAATTGGTTTTGCCAAATGGGAAAAATATTTGGTTCTTCTCTAAGTACAGGTGCTTTTCAAAATGTGATGGATCTCTTAACACCCGTTTAAGATCAGATAAATAAACATGTCTGTCCAGGTCTGTTGGTTTAAACTGGAGCCCAACACTTGCTCTATTGGCTTTTGTGGAAATTGTGGTTTCTGAACTATAAGTCCATTTGGAATTTCTCGAAAAATAGTTCACTTATAGTTTTCCTGCAGACCTGGAAGCAGGTCTGATGGAGAAACAAGCTCAGTCTGGATGATCTTAGCTGAGACAGGAGTCTAGTAGAAGGAAGAAAAAGAATGGCTCTTTCTCTGGGACGGTTGACATTCAAGGACGTGCTCATGGAATTCTCTCCAGAGGAGAAGGCATGCCTGGCCCCTCCTTTCTACGAGGACTTGACATTGGAGAACTACAGGAACCTGCTCTCTGTGGCTGATAACTTCCCTCCAGAAATCGGAAGGCTTTCTGTTGGATTTGCAATCAAGGAATTATCATCACCAGAGGACATCAGTAACGATGACTTATCCATCTAGTGACACTGGAAAGAAACGATAGCTGGCATCAAAGATTTGGTCCTCAAGGAAATCTGGAAAAATACGCCTACGTTTGAGAATGAGCGGGGATATGAGGGAATTATAAAGTGCCTTTGACCCATAACAGAAATCTCAGTCATAGAAAAGATCAACAGTATAATAAATCCACAATTTTCTTCCAAAAAAAGGTTCACTTATGACAAGTGCCTGAACAAAGAAGTGTGGCGTATGTGTATTAGAAGGACCTGATAACAGGGTCATTTGACCTGGCCAGGGAGGTTGAGAGCCTCTTGGGAAGTGCTCCTTGAGCTCAGATGTGGGGAGGAGAGTGCAATCATTGACTTCCTGAGAGGGGAATGACCCTGTCACAGAAGGAAGCATAGGAACACAACGTTCTGAGAGGAGGTCAGTGCGAAGAGCAGTGAGAAAGGGAGGCTGGCCAGGGAGCAGGCAGGGAGAGGCCTAGGTCATGGGAAAGATGTCCCCCATTTTAAAATCAGATTTGCAGTTGAGATCCCTCTAGCTGCAGGGTAGATGGATTGGAGGGGGCCATAGGGGTGCGTGCACATGTCAGGTGACTGTGACACTAGACTAGGACGCAGGCAGTGGTGGCTTGCCCCAGGATGGGGTGTAGGGAGACAAGTGAGCTGGTCTGAGAGCCATCTGGGGCCGTTGATTTGGCGATGGAGTGGATACGGGGTGAAGTGTCAAGAGTGAAACTCGGGTTCCAGCTTATGCAGTGAGATGGATGATAGTGGCATTCTTTGAGACGCGGAGCTTCCTTAGTCACTCAACAAACATTTGTCAGACACAGAGCTAGGATCTTGAGAAAAACAAGATCTATTAGGTTGGTTGGTGCAAAAGTAATTGTGGTTTTAAAAGGTTAAAAATCATTGCAAAAACCGCAATTACCTTTGCACCAACCTTATAGTACAGTCATGCATCACTTACCAACGCGGATACATGCTGAGAAATGGGTCATTGGGTGATTCGGTCGTCGTGTGACCAAATCACAGAGTACACTCACGCACACATAGATGGTCCAGCCTCCTCCACATCCAGGCTCTGAGGTTACGGGCCTGTCAGCCTGTTACTGTACAGAATACTGTACGCAACTGTCATACGATGGTATTTGTCTGTCTAGACATATCTAAACTCGAGAAAGTACAATCAAAATACGGTATAAAAGATAAAAACGGTTCCCTGCATAGGGTAGAGTGAATGGAGAATGCAGGGCTGGAAGTTGTTCTGGGTGCGTCAGTGTGAAAGCCTAGGACACGACTGCCCACACTGTTTAAGCTACACGCAATTTGTTTACAATTTTGTCTTCAATAATAAATTAACCTTAGCTTACTATACAACTTTATAAACTTTTTTAACTTTTTGACTTTGTGGTAACACTTAACCTAACGCACTGTACCGCTGTACAAAACTTTTTTTCTTTACATCCTTATTCTATAGGCTTTTTTCTATTTAAATTTGTTTTCTTATTTAAAGATTTTATTGGGGAAGGGGAACAGGACTTTATTGGGGAACAGTGTGTACTTCCAGGCCTTTTTTCCAAGTCAAGTTGTTGTCCTTTCAATCTTAGTTGTGGAGGGTGCAGCTCAGCTCCAGGTCCAGTTGCCATTGTAGTTGCAGGGGGCGGAGCCCACCATCCCTTGCGGGACTCGAGGAATCGAACCGGCAACCGTGTGGTTGAGAGCCCACTGGCCCATGTGGGAATCGAACCGGCAGCCTTTGGAGTTAGGAGCATGGAGCTCTAACCGCCTGAGCCACCGGGCCGGCCCTGTTTTCCTACTTTTTAAACTTTTTTTGCTAAAAACGAAGACACACACAGCAGCTTCAGCCGCCACAGGGTCAGGATCAATATGTCGTCTTCCAGCTCCACACGTCGTCCCATTGGAAGGTCTCGGGGGGCAGTAGGGCATGACGGTCACCTGTGATGGACCCACCGGAGGCTCTTCTTGAGGTGTCACTATTTTCAGAAAGTGCCATGACTTTGGCTTGCGGCTATGTCCCCAGACGATAGGAATTTTTCGGCCTCGTCTTGTGAAAATTATTGCGACCGCTGTCCTGTCTGTGGTATTCTCGCCACGGCGTCGTTATGCCGTGCGGTGCTTGTTTTCCAGGCCCTTACGGCCTCGTAGGGGAGAAAGACATAGACCAGTGGGTGTAAGAGGATGCTGAGCGGGACCCGTCCTGGGCTGAGATGGGACACACAGGAAGACGCAGCCAGTCCCATGGGGCCTCCATGGAGGGAATGGCAGGCCTGGCGAGCTGGGAGGCTTTAAGGTGGGAGGCTGCAGGAAAAAGGCGAAGTTGCACCTTGTGATCAGCAGGGTCAGGACACCTGGGAGTCTCTTCGAATCTCGGGCCCCACCCCAGAACTGCTGACGCTACATCTGCATTTCCACAAGCTCCCAGCTGACTTGTGTGCACACTCACGTGTGAGAAGTGCTGGCTGGCCCCATTACGCATTCCGAGTCACGTGTCAGGCCCACCTGGCTTTGCGTCTGGCTTTGCAATGCAGTGGCTGGACGGTCTGGGGCAGGTTAATTAATCTTTTTTAGCTCCGGTTTTCTCTTCTGTAAAATCAGAATAGTCATCGCCCCTGATCTATGGGGGATACATTTCAAGACACCCAGTGGATGCCTAAACCCATGGATGGTACCAAATGCTACACGTTGTTCTTTCCTATATATACATACCTACGATAAAGCTTAATTTATAAATTAGGAAGAGATGAACAATAAAATAGGACTATAACAAGATAGTCACATACCCCATGTCTCGGGATTGCACCATCATCTCCTGTGGCTGATTTAATCTCATGTTGTTTTGTCCCGTAACCAGCTGTACAGGTTTGTAACCTCAGAGTAGTAGGCTGTACACAGAGCCTAGGTGTGCAGTGGGCTGCGCCAGCTAGAGGTGTGGAAGTGTACCCTGGGCTGTCCCCATGACAAGACCGCCGACCTGTGCATTTCTCAGGACATTTCCTGTCATCAAGCAGCACACAACTGTACTGTGACAAAAGTATGAATGTAGTCTCGCTCTCAAATCTTATTGTACTGTATTCACCATTCTTCTTGTGGTGATGGGAGTGATACAGTGCCTACATGATGAGATAAAGCGAGGTACTCAGAACTTACAAATTATTTCTGGAGGTTTCCATTTAATACATTCAGACCGTGGTTGACTGTGGGTAACTGAAACTGCAGAAAGCAAAATGGTGGATGGGGGATGGGGTGGGGGGCACTGTAATAACCAAACCCACCTCAGGGGATTGCTCTGAGGATGATGAGCTCATGAAAACTGCCCAGCCTGGTGCATGTAGCACCGAGCAAGGGCTCACTATGGTTTTGAAGGTTTTTCTAATCAGGAGAGTTTTAGAAAGATCATCTCACTGGTGATCAATCTCTTTGACCAAAAGGATAAACAACCTCTCTCATCACAGAAGAAATGCAAATGCTTTTACAACGACTAGTCTTTCCCATATCCTCCCCAGATTAAGTGCTGATGGAGATAAGAGGAAACTGGAAGCTTCTAGCACTTGCTAGTGGATGTAGAGGTCAGCAGGCTGGCAGTACTGAAGAGGAACTGGCTAAGTACACGTGCGATGACCAGTGACCAGTGACCCCCTCGTGGATACACACCTGAGAGCTCACTGGGGGTCCCTGAGCAGCACTACAATACTGCTGGCAGTAACAACATCCTGGGGCTAGAACTGGGTTTGGCTCTAAGGGACAGAAATCCTCAATCAGCAGTGATTGAAACGCGACAGAAGTTTCCCTTTCCTGTGAAAGCCCAGAGGTCAGCGGCGCGGGGGCTCGTGAGGTCCTGCGTGGAGGTGAGACTCAGCCTCCTTCTCTCCATGTCCCCTGCGTGGCTTCCCTACCCAAGGTCACTTCCTGTCAGTAGTGTTGCTCCATTTCCAGTCAGCAGCAGGAAGAAAGGGAAGGGGGCACACATACCCTGGAAGCTGCACCCCTCTTCCCTGGACACCCCGTGAGCCCTTGGCCACAGCTAGCTACAACGGAGGCTGTAAAGTGTTGTCTTCATTCGGAAGTCTCTGTGCTTTGCTAAAAACCAGGGGTTTTGTTGCCCTGGAGGAAGGAAGAATGGATGTGAGGGGACAGCTAATGGTCTCAGTCATAGCAGCAGCTGTTGTGGGGGGTCCCCTGAGGGCCACAAAGACAGAAACCCTCAATACATGTATTCCCATTTATTCTACTGAGACCGAATATGTAATTTTAATGTGTTCAAATTTATTAAGACATAAAAGATCTGAAGAAAATGAGAGCTTTACCAAATCGTGGATTATTTAAATGTTATAAAGGTTCCTTTCGGTTTTCCCCACATCGTAACTTCAAAGGAATGCCACATTCCAACAAAAGACATCTTAAGAATGTGATACACTTTTTCCAAAATTATACCACATATAGTGGAAAATTAATGGCTTTATTAGTAGACAGCACTGAGAAAACTGGCTCATTATACGGTGAAAATAAAACTTGGATCTCATGTGAATTTCAAATAGTTTAAAAATGTTCAATATTTAGCAGCCAGTACAGCCTGGCATCAACCATGAGAACAAATGTGTGACCGTGCAGAGCAGACGCCAGTCACTGCAGATGCCAGCCTGTGCTAGCTGGACTCCAGCCCTACGGAGTGGCCTAAATGTGAAAGGAAAAGCAAGCAAGCCAACCGAAGAAAATGGAAAGCAGCTTAACTACTTTTACATAAGAAATCAAAATGCAACAAATGACATGACAAAATAGTTAATTCACCTACATTAAAAGTCAAAATTTCTGCTCAGTAAAGCACACCCCTACATATCCAAACCCAAGGGCCACTCTGAGAATTATTTGCAACTGCCCAGGAATATAGGGGCAACTCTTGAGAATGAAGAGACAGGAAGCCTGCATGAGAAAAAAATGAGTTCACAGAAAGGGAAATCAAAAAGCCCGAGTCTCCGGGTAGATGAAGAAATTCCAATTCCTGGTGATCAAATGAATGAATGGACCTTAAAACACAGCAGCCACTTGAAACCCAGCAGGCTGACAAAAATTAGAAAGTTGGGCAATAAAAACGCAGGGGAGATGAGGGGAAATGGGAAGCGTCCAGTGGGAGGGTCAGGGTCCATCTAAAGAAAAACGTGGTACCGCAGAGAAATTAGCCTG
Source organism: Rhinolophus sinicus (assembly GCF_036562045.2). Taxonomy (NCBI): domain Eukaryota; kingdom Metazoa; phylum Chordata; class Mammalia; order Chiroptera; family Rhinolophidae; genus Rhinolophus; species Rhinolophus sinicus. The sequence continues at coordinate 17,215,408 of NC_133767.1, forward strand.
CGTGTCCCATGATCCCGTCCTGGGCAACTACGCCGGAGACCTTTGCACAAGCGTAGAAGGGGACACGTAACAGCATGTTCGCCGTGGCCTCGTCCACGTACTCAGGGGCTGAAGGCACCGAGAGGCCCACTGAGCGAGCACGATAAGTAACACGCGACTGACGCCCACCGCGGAATGCCACAGAGTCCAAAGCCACGAAGCAATACACGTGGGAGAAAAAAGCAGCGGCACAAGTGGACAGCACGAGAGCACAGACATACAGGAAATGCACACGTACAACGCTGCGTGTTACAAAGACGCAGCGTTACAAGGATGTGTTCACAGGCAAGGACAAGCCACCCACACCCGAGAATGGATGCTTATGGGAGAGGATGGCCTGAAGAAAGGGGGAAAACCGTTAAACCAGAGAAGCCTGGCACGGACTACAATCACATCCCCAAGAAAAAGGCTGTGTTCTCAGTAATGTGTTAAACAACGTGTGTGCTCCAGCAAGGGGTTCAGAAGGGTCCCGGGGTGAGTCAGACGCCCGAGGCCGAGAACCTGCTCTATCCTTAAAGAGGCGGCTCCACCGTCTGCCTCTGCTTAAGGTTATGCACATGTGAGCTTGGTCATTTATTTTCCTGCCAGCCAACGAACCACACCTGTGTGTGTGCCTTAGGCAAACTACAAATGCCACCGAAGCCACTACTGGTCCTAGATGTAGTGTACTCAACCCAAATTTATTTCAATACCCTCTTTAAATACGAGCAGTTTCATAACACAGACATTTTGGTGAAGGGTGATGGTGGACGTGACGGGGGGGGGGGGGGCGTGAAAACTCAGTCTGCCCAAGGCAGCAATGACGACCACACAACCAACCAGGTAACTAACAGCCTGAAACCAGGGTTAACAGGACAGGAGGTCAGTGTCATGCCTCAGTGTTGCTTCCGCTTAAGGTAAGTTCTGCCTCAGCCTCAGTGGGTCCTTATGGGGCCAAAAGGGGGCAGCCGTTCTTCCCAAGTCCAGGCTGGGCCCCAAACAGGGAGCCGGTTTTCAACCCCAGACCTCAATGAGGTCCCCAGATTCCAGGCCCAGGTCAGCAGGCAGCTCCTTGCCTGAAAGCTTTGTCCCATCAAAGAAGAAGGAGAGGTTGTGGCCCGAGAGTCCCATGGCCTCCTCGTAGCGGGACATGAGGGTCTTGAGAGGAGAATCCTGGAGAGATTGGAAAAAATGGACGTAAGAATTTGAAAAGAAGGGCTGGGGAGAACATGTAGGGACAGACAGAGGGACAGACAGGCAGGACAAGATGACAAGTAGTCAGCACCCATGGAGGGAAGGTGAGCGGACGAAGAAGCCGGCTCAGCTGGTCTCTCTCCTAGAACCAAGCCACAGAGCCCAAGGCTCAGGGTGGAGGCTCTGGGTCAGGCGGGTTCTCCAGGCCCCGTCTCCTCACCTACCAAGGAGGCCCTGACGAGGGGAAGCCAGCCTACGGTGAGAAAGATCTGAGCCGGACGCCAGGCTCTCCCACTTAGCTGGATGTATGACCATAGGCAAGTGTAACAGGTTGAGCTATGTGTGTCCCCCAAAAAGATACCTTGTGGTCCTAACCCCTGGTAAGTGTGAGCGTGCCCTCATTGGGAAATAAGGCCCCTGCCGATGTCATCAAGTTAAGACAAGGTCATACTGGATTACTGAGCACGAGGGTGTCCTTGTAAGAAGAGAACCGGGTGGCCGGATGGCTCAGTTGGTTAGCGCGTGTGCTCTTTAATAACAAGGTTGCCGGTTCGATTCCCGCATAGGATGGTGGGCTGCACCCCCTGCACCTAGACTGAAAACAGCAACTGGACTTGGAGCTGATGATGGGTCCTGGAAACACACTGTTCCCCAATATTCCCCCCCCCAAAAAAAATTTTTAAAAGAAGAGAAGACTTGCAGGGAGAAGTCCGCGTGACAAGAGGCTGAGACGCAGCTGCAAGCCAAGGGCCGGCAGCCACCACCCCCAGCAGCCAGGAGGAAGGAAGGATTCTGCCGGGGTGTCAGAGGGGGCACGACCCTGCTGCCGCCCTGACCTGACTTGTGGCCTCCAGAACTGAGAGAACACCTTTCTGCTGGCATAAGCCACCCAGTATATGGCGCTGTCACAGCAGCCCTAGGACCCCAAGACATCAAGTTGCCCCACCTCTTGAGACCTCGGTTTCCTCATTTAATGAGGGTAACAACAGTGCTTTCCCATGTAAGATTGTTGTGAAATTCAGTCATATCCTAAATGGGAACTAACTATCCTTAGAACAGGGACTGTCACTTACAGTGTGGCTTTGTTACTTTGCTGGGTTTTAGTGGTGACTATCCAGGGGTCCTTTCTGCTTTAACTGGAAGGAGTTAGGAAACTAGAGCCGAGGTTCCCCACAGAAGGGGAGAGGGAAGCTGACCCATGGGTTCCTCCCACTAAGACGAGCGGAAACTCCAGAGCAGCGAGGGCAGTGTCTCCAGAGAATCAGGACTATGAGGGCTCCAACCTCAGTCAAGTGACCAGAGACTGGCAGAGGGAAGGGTGGGGGCCTGGAGAGCCACGTCTCCCACTCACTGGAGACAGCGAGACTTCCAGCATCTGGTGCTTCTCCTTCCCCTGCACCCGGAGCTGGAGCAGCTCGGACGTGTCTGCGGCCTCTGGAGAACTTGCTAGCACCACACAGTCTGGAGGAGGCAGGATCGGGAAGCCAGGCCTAAGGAGGGGTTAACCGGGAGCCGGGCCCCACCAGCGCCTTTCCCCTTAGCCCCTCCCTGTGACAAAAGCCTCGAGGCTCCACCCCCTGCCTTCCTCTCACCAAGGATGTCAGCCACTCCCAGCTTGAGGGTCCTGGGGGTGGCGGTAGGGGACAGCTCTGTCTCCCCGAAGAGCAACAGGATCCTGCTTGGGGACACCCCGAGACGCGCAGCCATGTGGTCCACCACACTCTGCAGGGGCTCCGACTGGGGAGGGGGACAAGAAGCAAAGGAGGTCCCCGGCCCGGATGGACCCCACCCCACCCGAACCCCGCCCCACAAGCTTCCGGCCTTTGCTACTGGCAGAGCTCCTCAGCTCTGAGTTTCATCCTATTTACCTGGCAAAGCATAGAGTGAAATCACATCAATGAGGGATTCCTTCCAGCAAGTAACACAAAGAGATGAAGCAACGTGGGTTAGGAGCAGATAGGTGTGGTGGGGACGGCAGCGAGGGGAACTCACTGGCCCATCGGAACAGGCCGGCTGTTCCCAGCTCTGGTGCCAGGTGGGGAGTACGGCCCGGGTGGTCACATCTCCCTACTTAGGAGAAGCCAGAATCTGGGCCTTTGTATGAAACACCGATGCAAAGCAACTCACGGATTGTAAAGCATTTTAAGGCCAGGAAAGATGCCCTTTTGATAAGGCCATGGGCTGCCCAGGTGCAGCCTCTGGCTCAGCTGCTTGCCCAGTGCATGGTTCTGGCTCAACAGGGTCAATTCTGTCATCATTCTTGTTTTTGCACGGAATCATCCGGACAAAAACAGCAGTCTTCACCAGGAAGCTGAGGACTGCAGAATGACTGAGTGACAGCTGTGTGCCTAATGCCATAAGAGCATTAAGCACATTCAGAGCGTCGAAGGGAAGGAGAGAGGGAGGGGGACGCAGCCTGGGGAGGGGGCGACCAAGCCACATTTCTGAGGATGCTGACGTGGAGCCTGGAGGAACGGGCGGGAAACATGCCCGAGGGGAGCATGAGGGACACCCAACACAACAGTTACGTAGAGGCACAAGGCCGGAGCGAGTGGGGCGGGTCGAGGGCAGGATGGGCTCGGAGGACAGGGTCCCTCTGCCAGACGCCAGTCTCTCCACAGGCAGCTCCCGGGAGCCTCTGCCACAGGCACTTCAGGCACTTACCATCCTGATGGGCAATCGGACCAGGTCCGCACGGCACCGGATTTTGAGCGGGAAGAGCCGGGGGCTCTCGGGGAGCACGGGGCCCTCCACAAGGACCACCTCGTCATCTTGGCTCAGGGGGTCCTGGCCCTGGCGCTGCTTGGGACTCAGGCAGGAACGGAGATCCTGGAGGCGCTTGTTCACCTCCCTGGGGTGCAGAAAGGACGGCGCGTCAGCCAGGGGGGTGCGGGGGGGGTCACCAGCCTCCATATTGCCCCTCCACACCCCAGCCAGAGCCCCCTGCCCTTGGCACCTTAACTTCTGCAGCGCCCGAGTGTGCTTCCTGCTTTTGGTCCTTGGCAGAGGTGGGGGCAAAGGAGAGATGTCCTGAGCCCTGCAAAGAGAAGAGGAGCGAGATGGAAAATGAGGCGAGACCTCAGCCCCACACTGCTCCTCATGGGCTATGAATCCCTGGGAACGGGGGGTGGGGAGGAGTCAGGAGGGAACACCTTCTGGTAACATCTTACTGGAAGACAAAGAAAGGCAATGATGGAAAACCTGGGCACCATTTTTATATTTACATGACCTCATTTACATCAGGGAGGAAAATGCCTAACTTAAGATACATCACCTCCCAGGTGACTGTGTGCTAACATCTAACAGACACCGAGCACTTACTATATGCCAAGGGTTCACCCTTAATCTACTGAAAAATTCTGACATGGGTACCACTATCGTCCCATTTTACAGAAGAGGAAAGTGAGGCACAAAGAGGAGAGTCCTGAGGCATCTGGCCTGATCTGAACCACAGGGAGGTCCCGGGAGCCACACCCATCACCGCTGCATCGCTGCATCGCTACCGTTTCAGACACAAAGAAACACCCCACTCCCGTGGGCGGTCCTGACGGGCCCACTGTCATTCTCTCATGAGGGCGGCTCTGCTCCCTGGAGCTTTTGCTCACCGAAGCCTCAAGAGTCCTTCCATCTCGTCTCCTTACGCTTTCAGGAGCCACTGAGGAATCCTGCCTACCTCAGACTACCCCTCCCCTTCCGCTCCACCCCGAGGGCCTCCGTGCTCTGGCCTCACTCACAAAAACTCCTCCTTTTTTTCTTCTTCTTCATCCTTACTCCGCAGCTTCTTCTTCCAGGGAGAATCTGGAAATGGGGGGTCCTCGGCATGGGAACTGCTAGAATCTGCCATGTCCCCTTCTGGGAACAGAGGAGGAGAAAGTGGAAAGGGTTAGCCAAGAGAGGGCAGCGGGGGGCTGAGGAGACGTGACAGGCGGGCTTCGGCCTCAGAGAGGAGACACAGGACCACATGACAACATGGGGAAGTGCTCCAGGGGCACGAGTCAAAAAGGAAATGCCTAACGCAGACGGAGCTGGAGTCTGAAAGAGGAGAGCGGGATAGTATCCCAGCCTCGTGCTAAGGCATGAGACAGTGTGGCAAGTCGGGAAGTGGCCAGCTCCAAAGAAAGCAGTGTTCTCACTTTTTTGATGACATGCACCCCACAAATACCAGGCACACAACCCAGAAAATACTTATTTACTTAACACTAGCATACAACGATTCTAATACTATCAGTATTATGCATTACTATACATGTACATACTGTTATGCCTATTATGAAACATACATTAAATGCCATATTTTCTTCCTGTACTCAGTTTCGTGGGCACAAAGAGACTACGTGGGCGGGGAGGGAATGAGGTATACAGATTAGTACAGACCCTCTAAGCCCATGTCTCTCAAATTCCACCCATGTGAGTGCCACTATCACAGTTTGCTGTTATCTCTGCATTATTTATTTAGTACCTTTCTTGAAATCACTTCTTTTAACTTAAATTCCTGATAAAAGGAAACTAGGTATTTTCTTCCTCTTTTATTGAGGGATAACTGACATATAACATTACATTAGCGTCGGGTGTACAACATAAATGGTTTGTTACTTGTAGGCATCGTGAAATGATCAGAAACCAGGCATTATTCTAGAATAGAGAAGCTCTTTTCTACTGCTTGCCACCAGAGATCATCATTCAGCATAAAAATAAATACTGTGAAAACAAAACAAGGATAATAAATCCTAGCTCAGTGGTTCTGAATCGGAGGCAATTCTGCCTCCCAGGAGACATGTGGCAATACCTGGAGAATCTTTTGGTTGTCAGCATGCAGGGACTACTGGCATCTCGCGCGTCGAGGTCAAGATGCTGCTACACCTCCTACAGTGCAGACAACACACTTGTCCAGTCCAATACCAGCGGTGCTGTGGCTGAGAAACCTGGTCCTGCCTAGATAGGGCAGCTGCTGGACAGTGTGCGTTTCTGACAAGTTTCCAGGGGATGCCCAGTACTGCTGGGCCCACAGTTTGAGTGGCGAGGACAGGGGTCCACTTTATATAGCATTTCTACATGCCAGGTACTATCCTAGACAACACATATAGCCCAAGAAAGGGCTCTCCATATATTCTCTTTCAATCATTCTCACTAAAATCCTTTGACATAGGTCCACTGTGATCCCTGTTTTTCTGATAAGGAAACTGAAGCATTGAGATTAACTTGTCCAAGATCACACAGCTACTACAGGGCAGAGCTGGGATTCGAATCCAGGCAGCTGATTCTCACCCTGTCAGACTCCCTCAAGGTACAGAAGTCTTGGTCCAAGGTCTGCATCTGCCCACTGGATCACTTCCTTATTAGACTTCACTCTTAGTCACTGCCCTGAGATGGGTTACAAAAATCACATCACTGGGGGAGGACAAAGGCTGGGCAGTCCTAATAAGACTCAAAGAACACAGTGCTGGCTCCAGAGTGTTCCCAAGGAACTTGTCCCAGATGTAACAAGATATTACAGATTCTCAACACGTCTTCCTCCCCCGTCCCAATGACGGAATCAGCATCTCAAGGGAGGGGGCCTGGAAACCTGTAACATTAGCCCACTCCTAGAACTGGGAGTCGGGGGAGGGTAGTTTGACAGCACTTCCCGAGCCTCCTGATTAACAACCCAGCTCCTAGTGGTCCTAGAAGGTGGAGGAGGTAAACGCTGTGCTCACCTCCTCTCACAATCACATCAACATTACAACTAAACTACAGAACAACCATCACTGAGAATCGCCTAAAGTCTGGCTGAACAGAAGTCATATAACTAAGGACATACAGAAGAAGCCACGTGGAGACTGGTAGGAGGGGCGGAGACACGGAACAGACTGGTCCCCATACCCACAAGTGGCTGTTAAAAAAAAACCGGGAGGTCTCAGCTGCAGAGGCCCCCTGAGAAGCGAGGGGTCCCAGCCCCACACCAGGCTCCCCAGCCCAGGTTCCAGTGCCAGGAAGAGAAGTCCTCATAACTTCTGGATGTGAAATCCAGTGGAGATTGTGGCTCAGTGAGATGAGGGCAGCTACACAGTCCAATGCTCCCCTTAGAGGGACTGTGCACGGACTTACTCGCTGACGGACTCGCTCGCTCTGAGCTCCAGCGCTGGGGCTGCAGCTTGAAAGGCACCAGGGACACACAGGGAGAAACTGAAGTGCCTGGCTTCAGAGCGAGGGCTGGAGGTGTAGCTTTCCCCCAGACAGAAGTGCTGGCAGAGTCCATTACTGCTTTGTTGAACCCTCCCTCCTCCCAGCGTGCAAACGTAGGCAGATGCCATATGTGATCTCCATCAACCTGGTTAACACCATTCGCCCTGCTGTGATTCCTTGAGACTCTGCCCCTCCCAATTTATGGACCCACCCAAGCTGCTTCCAGTGGCTTTTCCATACAAACAGCCTGTCTTGGCTCATGCTGCGGACTTTCCTAAAATCTCTCAAAGGTTCACAAAACCCACACAAGCAGCATCTGGCCTTGGCGTGACCTGTACCTCATGCTAAGCAGCCCCAAGCCCAGTATAAGCAGCAACCGGTTTCAGTTCACAGCTTAGCTTCTCCTAGGCACCTCCAAGCCCAGCAAAGGTGGAAGACATCTGCAAATCAATTTGTGGCTCATGCCAGGTGGTCATGGGCAGGACACAGGCTGTGGCTGAACTTGGCTTACAGTGGGGCCCCTCCCAGGAGGCCCGGGGCTGGCACTGTACCAGTGCACACCTAGTCACCTCCACAAATGACACACACAAAGGGCAGACTGGGCAGGCACCAGAGCCCTGCTAAAGTGAATCCTGCTCTGTTTGTTTCTATGTATTAGGGAGGGCTGCCATGTTTCCCAGTCTTAGTAGAGTGGCCTCAGTAGAGTAAGGTCAGCCCCTGCACTACAGCTTCTCCACGGTAGTCACAGCCAATTCTCACAACCAATCAACCTGAAGGTCAATCCCTCCCACTGATGTGCAAACAGCAACCAAGGCTCAACTATAGCAGGAGGGCACACACAATCCACACAAGGGACACACCTGGAGCACCCAGCTCAGGTGACCAGGAAGACCGTACCACTGACTCCCAGAGCACACCTACTACAGAAGGCCATTCTACTAAGACCGGGAAACATAGCAGCCCTACCTAATACATAGAAACAAACACAGGGAGGCAGCCAAAGTGGGGAGACAAAGACACATGTCCCAAATGAGAGAACAAAACAAAGCTCCAGAAAAAGAACTAAAGAAAACGGAGACAAGCAATCTACCAGATGCAGAGTTCAAAACACTGGTTATAAGGATGCTCAATGATCTCAGTCAGAATGTCAATGGAGTGATAGGAAACATACACATAGAGATAAAAATCATAAAAAAGAACTAGTCAGAAATGAAGAATACAGTAACTAAAATAAAGAAAACATTAGAGAGTATCAACAGTAGATTAGATGAAGCAGAGGTTCGAATCAGAGATTTGGAAGATAAGGTAGCAGAAAATACCCAATCAGAATAGAAAAAAAAAAAAAAGAATCCAAAAATATGAGGACAGTTTACGGGGCCTCTGGGACAATATCAAGTATACCAGCATTTGCATCATAGGGGTACCAAGAAGAAAAAAAGAGAGCAAGGAATTGAAAATCTATTTGAAGAAATAATGATGGAAAATTTCCCTAACCCGGCAAAGGAAATAAACACTGTGTTTCCCCAAAAATAAGACCTAACCGGAAAATAAGCCCTAGCATTTTTCAAGATTACATCTCCTGAACATTAGCCCTAATGCGTCTTTTGGAGCAAAAATTAATATAAGACATGGTTTTATTTCCGGGGAAACAAGGTATAGAAGCCCAGGAAGCACAGAGTCCCAAACAAGATGAACACAAACAGGCCCACATCAAGACACATCATAATTAAAATGCCAAAAGTTAAAGACAAAGAATCTTAAAAGCAGCAAGAGAAAGTCAGTTAGTTCCTATAAGGGAGCTCCTATAAGACTGCCAGCGGATTTCGCAATGGAAACTTTGCAAACCAGAGGGATTGGCAGGAAATATTCAAAGTGATAAAAAGCAAGGACCTACAACCAAGATTACTCTACCCAGCAAAGCTATCACTTAAAATTGAAAGAGAGATAAAGAGCTTCCCACCCAAGAAAAAGCTAAAGGAGTCCATAACCAGCAAACCAGTATTCCAAGAAATGTTATAGGGGCTTCTTTAAGAAGAAGAAAAAATATCAAAAATCTGATAACAAAATGGCAATAATTAGATATTTATATCATCAATTACTTCAAATGTAAATGAATTAAATGCTACAATCAAGACATAGGCTGGGGGCTGGCCCGGTGGCGCAGGCGGTTAGAGCTCCATGCTCCTAACTCCGAAGGCTGCCGGTTCGATTCCCACATGGGCAAGTGGGCTCTCAACCACAAGGTTGCCAGTTCGATTCCTCGAGTCCTGCCAGGGATGGTGGGCTCCGTCCCCTGCAACTAAGATTGAACACAGCACCTTGAGCTGAACTGCTGAGCTCCCGGATGGCTCAGTTGGTTGGAGCGCATCCTCTCAACCACAAGCTTGCCGGTTCGACTCCCGCAAGGGATGGTGGGCTGCGCCCCCTGCAACTAGCAACAGCAACTGGACCTGGAGCTGAGCTGCGCCCTCCACAACTAAGATTGAAAGGACAACAACTTGAAGCTGAACGGCACCCTCCACAACTAAGATTGAAAGGACAACAACTTGACTTGGAAAAAAAGTCCTGGAAGTACATACTGTCCCCCAGTAAAGTCCTGTTCCCCTTCCCCAATAAAATCTTTAAAAAAAAAAAAAAGACATAGGCTGAATGGATAAGAAAACAAAATCCTTAAATAAGCTGCATACAAGAGACTCACTTCAGATCAAAAAACACACAGACTGAAAGTAAAGGGATGGAAAAAGATATTTCATGAAGGGAAAAAAAAGAAATCTGGGGTAGCAATACTTATACCAGACAAAATAGACTTTAAAACAAAGGCTAGGGGTGGCCAGTTAGCTCAGCTAGTTAGAGCGAGGTGCTAATAACACCAAGGTTGCAGGTTCAATCCCTGCATGGGCCACTGTGAGCTGTGCCCGCCTTAAAAGAAAATAAAAAAAGGCTATAACTATGGAAAACAGTATGAAAGTTCCTCAAAATATTAAAAATAAAACTACCTTATGACCTATTAATAGCAATTCCACTCCTGGGTATTTAGCCAAAGAAATCCAAAACACTAATGTGAAAAGATATATGTACCCCTATGTTTACTGCAGCGCTATTGACAATAGCCACGATTCGGAAACAACCGAAATGTCCTTCAATAGACAACTGGATAAAGAAATTGTGGCACATACTCGCATGTACAAGGAGTATTATTCTTCCATAAAAAAGAATGAAATCTTACCATTTGCAATAATATGGATGGACCTAGAAGATATTATGCTAAGTGAAATAAGTCAGACTGACAATACTATATGATCTCACTTATATGTGGAATCTAAAGAACAGAATAAACGAACAAACAAAACAGAAGTAGACTCATGGAGAAAGAGAACAAACTGATAACTGCTAGACGGATGAGGGTTGGGGGATAGTAAGAAAGGTGAAGGGATTAGGAAGTATAAATTGGTAGTTACAAAATTGTCATGGGGATGTGAAATATAGTAAGAGAAATACAGTCAATAACATTGTAAAAACTATGTATAGTGTCAGATGGGTACTAGACTTATCGGGGGGGGGATCACTTCATAAATTGTATATATTTCTAACCACTAGGCTATGCACCTGAAACTAACACAAAATGATATCGAATGTCAACTATAATTAAACACAAGACTATACGGTCATGGGATGTAAAGCACAGCATAAGGAATATAGTCAACGCTACTGTAATAGCTATGTAAGGTATCAGATGGGTAGTAGACTTGCTGGGGTTATCATTTTGTTAGGTACATAAATGTCTAATTGCTATATTATTTTTGTACACCTGAAACTAATAAAAAAAGGGGGGAGGGGCTACAACAAAAGACAAAAAAGGACCCAGTAATCCCATTTCTGGGTATTTATCTGAAGAAACCCAAAATACTAATTCAAAGAGACATGTGTATCCACATATTCATTACAGCATTATTCATAATGGCCAAGACATGGAGGCAGCCTGGGTGTCCATTAAAGAAGGAATGGATAAAGAGGCGGCGGTACGTACATACATACATACAATGGAATATTACTCAGCCATAAAATAGAATGAAATCTTGCCATTTGCAACAACCTGGATGGACCTAGAGGGTATTGTGCTGAGTGGAGTAAGTCAGACAAAGAAAGACAAATGCCACATGATTTCATTTATATGTGGAATCTCAAGAACAAAATAAATGAACAAACAACATTTTGAGGGCCAGCCCGGTGGCTCAGGTGGTTGGAGCGCTGTGCTCTTAACGCTGAGGTCACCGGTTTGATTCCCACATGGGCCAGTGAGCTGTACCTTCTACAGCTAAGATTGTGAACAACAGCTCTCCCTAGAGCTGGGCTGTGTGAGCTGCCGCAGGCTGCTGAGTGCTGCCATGGGCTGCTGTGTACTGCCATGCGCGGCCGGCAGCCAGCATGAGTGGCCGGCAGCCGGCGTGAGCTGCTGTGGACAGCCAACTGAAGACTGGCTACCGAATGCCTCAACTGGGGGGGAGCGCAAGGCTCATACTACCAGGATGAGCCAGGGAGCTGTGTCCTACACAACTAGACTGAGAAACAACGGCTCGAACCAGCAGGTAGTGGGGGAGACGGAAAAAAGGGGGGGAAAGATTGTGATGGTTGCCAGATGGGAGGGGGGTTGTAGGGATGGGTGAAAAAGGGGATGGGATTAAGAAGTACAAATTGGTAGTTACAAGACAGTCACGGGGGGTGTAAAGTAAAGCATAGGGAATATAGTCAATAATATGGTAATAACTATGTATGGTGTCAGATGGGTACTAGATGGATCGGGGTGATCACTTCGTAAGGTATATAAATGTCTAGTCACTATATTGTACATCTGAAACTAATATAATATATGTCAACTGTAATTGAGAAATAAAATTTAAAAAATCCTGCTCATTTCAGGACTGGAGAGTTTTTTGGTTGGGATGCAGGAGTCAGCACTCAGGCCTTTCCCTGAGCCTCAGGCAACTATGAGCTACAGGGATGTAAACGCCCGCAGCTAAGCACCTCTCCCGACGCCCTCCTTTACCTTCCTCAGCCCCTAGGGCACAGAGTTTCAGGAGGGGCAGGTGATCTGGGATGAGGTGGAGGCTGCTTTTCACCTGCAAAGACAAAAGCGGATCAGCCCAAGTCCTCCCTTCCTGAAAGGTAAACCAGGATGGCTCTTCCCTCAGCCCCAGGCCTCCTCCAGGCCCCAAGTTCTCCCCACGGATGTAGACCCCACAGCCTTCTCCCGGGACTCAGCAGCCCAACTCCCTCAGGATCCAAAATCAAAGTGCCCTTCCTCTTACACCCCTTTTCCCTAAGACACTCTGAGGATCCAGGCTTAGGTCTCCTTTTTTAACTAGGTTTCTAACCAACCCGCTCTTAGAATCCTAGGGAATCCCAGGCCCCTAGCGTCACCCAACCGCCTGGGGACCCCAGTCCTCTCTGAACTTCCATGAACCCCAGCCCCCAATATCCCAGCTTCCTGGATCCTTAGCAATGGGTCCCCACCTCAAAACCCAATATGACCCAAATCCCAGTCCCAGGGCCTCCTCCCAGCGCCACTCTGAACTCCCAGGGATGCCCGCCCCATTGCCTCTCTATGCTCCCGACGGGAATCCCAAACTCCCAACACACTTCAAAGCCCCGCATCTTCCCAGTCCGCAGAAACCCCAGGAACCCGGCATCTCTCTGCCTCCAAGGCCCCGGTCCCCGCTACCGTTTAGTCACCCGAGGCCAACCCCGGCACCCTACCCTCGGCACGCCCCACACCCAGGCTTTCCGCGCTAGCCCTCCCGGGAACCCGGCTACACCTTCCCGGAGTACACCGGAACCACAGGTGCCTCTCCCGGATCCAGCCGCAGCCGCCGTCGCCGCGGCCTGACGAGGGTCGGAGGGGCTCCAGCCGGCCGTGCATCTTCCCCTTCGCTGTTACTGTCGCTGTCGTCCCGGGGCGCGGCCGGCACGGCGGGCTCCGGAAGCGGGACCTGCTCCGGGAGCCCGACCTCCACAGGGAGCGGGACGTCCACCGGGTCCCCAGCGCCGAGCGCCGCTGGGACCTCCAAAACATCCTCATCACTCTCGCTGACCAAGTCCACAAGTACTGAATCCAGGGAGCGCCGGGCTGGAGACCGCTGGGCGCGAGGACGCCGGCCCCGGCCGCCTCGGGCCCCCCGAGCCCCTCGACCGACACCGCCGCCTCGGGCCCTCCGGCCCCGTTTCCTCACCGGCTCCTCCATGACACACATCCGGCCGCCAAAGTCGCCCGCCCCTAGTCGACTCGCCCGGCCCCCTTCCGCCGACTTCTGCCTTTCATTGGGTAAATTGCCTGCTAGTCAGCTTTTCTCCCCGCCCAGCTTCTCTGGCTCCGCCTTTCCACCTTTTCACTGGTCGTTTCACCCGCCCATCACAAATCCACCACTGAAACCTAGGCGCCAAAGATTCCAATGAGCCTCCGCGCAATCAGCGTGTTTTAATTCGGCCGGGCTCCCCCATTGGCCGGGCTGCCTCTCTTCCAGCCCCGCCCATTTAAGAGTCCGTTTTCCTGGTTAGTGGAGGAGCGGGGCGTCCTGGGAATTGTAGTCCTCAGGCCCTCAGGGTGGAGGAAGGCGAGCTGGAAATTGCTTTTAGAAATCTCAGAATTGGGCCTCAGACATAATGGCTACCCCCATTATTTCCCCCAACCGCGTTCTGAACGAATTCTACGCAATGCCAACCACTCTCGCACACGCCCCTCCTCACGTGCAGAATACACACAGTACATACCCCGGACCAACACTTTATAACACCATTCAACTCTCTGAACAGCATACAAAGCCTCTCTCTCACACCAGACGTCCCAACAGGCACATTTCACGCACAATGTCACCACAGCATACACCCACGCAACACCCTCCCACAACATACAACTGGAAGGGCAAACACAAATGAAAAATAAGAGGCTTATTTCTCCCTGTTGAAAATAAGGGACGTGACTTTCCCCCACTCTCTCCTTTCTTTCAGAATTTCTTTCTCGGTCCTTTTCAATTGTATGTAAATCCTTATAATGGCTAAGTGAGCCTCTTGCCAGTCTCAGACCTCTGAAATTGCAGAGGAAGCCATCTTTTTGAAATGCAAACATCAAGGGAGACAGCTCCTGGAGGAGAATAACTGCCTATCTTGGGAGAGGTCCTTCATGCAATATACAAAGTACCTCTCCACTGAGAAGTTTGTTTCTCCCCTAACCCGCCAAAAAGCCTATAACTATTATAGAGTTAGAATGAACTATGTGTGACTAAAGGTGTTTCCAAGTCCTCTTACTTGAGGCGTTGTCATTGTTTACCTTGAAAACAAGATGAGGGTTTTGAAAATCTATCTTCAAAACAGGATAATGGGTTGTACCTGCCTGGCTACGTCAAAGGGAGAGAGTTCTTTCCGCCTTTGCGATCTTATCGGATGGCCTGTGATATGCATCACATTCTGATTAAAATGCTTATTTAATAAAAAAGAAAAAAAATGTTTTCTGTCTCTACTACCTCTGTGGGTTGGGAGAGCATTTTTTCTCATTATATTTCCCCAACACCCACCAACATCGCTCACCTTAGAGGCTACATATCCTCCACACACCTTAGTCACAACTCCTGCACAAGCACACACACAGCACACACACCCCTTCAACACTCACATCTCCCATATCACCTCCAACTGCATGACCCTGACACCTCACACCATACATCCCACACCACAGTTCACCAACACCCACAAACATACATTCCATACCACCTGCCTCGCACACACAGAATGTTCACATAACTTGTACTTCACACATCCATCCATTTGGTATAGCGTCTAGACCACCACCCACATCCCATCTCATCCCCCTTCTCTGCCACACTGATATCTCTGACACATGTACCCGAACTCTGTCCTCCAGGTAGACTTGCCTAGGCGAAGAGTGAAGGCACACAGACACACACACACAGACACACACACACAGACACACACACACACACACACACACACACACACACCCGCAGAGGGTGGGGCTGTTTCCCAGGGAACAAAGGCTCTTAGGCTCTGGCAGAGGGAGCACTAAGGGGTGCCCAGCCCCAGGAAGCCTTCAGCCATTCTTGGTAGCCAGGCTAGATGCATAGAGACTGCACCAAAAGCCCTTGTCAGTCTTGAGCCCCACCTGGGAGGCCAGGGCAAACTAGGGAAGCAGGGCGTGGACTGAAACACCCCCCAAGTCTCCTTCTTCCTACAGCGTATTCAAGAGCTGCAAGTGGTCCAGCCCCTGTCAAAATCCAGCTCAGTGTGGGAAGTTGAGAAGCTCCACATGGTCTCAGTGTCCTCTGGCTCCTGGCACACAGTAGGCCTTTAATAAATGCCAAATAATAATGGGTAATCCTTGAGGGCTTACTAGGCCAACTGTCATGTGCTTTCTATCTCACTGAAGACTCCCTATTTTACAGACCAGGAAACTACAGCACAGACAGCTTGAATCACTCAACTGGAATGGGGATTCAAACCTAGCTAATATGATTCCAGAACGCTGGGCTGGGGTGGGCACACCTCTGTTCCTCAATTTCTCCCAAGACTTCCCGGGGTGGCAGGGCCCTCAGGAGTTTCTCCCTCCTCTGCACCCTGATGTCATGACTTTCCATACACCTTCATTCACTCCTCCTTCCCCACTCATTTTCTGAGCTCCTGATATTTGCATCCCCTGTCTGGGTACCAGGGGCACCAAGAAGACCCAGGCATCGATTCACCCTCTAGAAGGCAGGATATTTTCACCAGGAGTCATACTCAAATGCATCAGGCACAGGCAGGAAACCTACACGAACGCAGCTGGATGAAAGGTAATAGGGAAGGGTGGGGATTATGGCAAAATGGAGAGCTTATTTTAGCTGCAGGGTAAGAATGCTAAGCTAGACCTGGGATTTTGATTGTTTTATTTTAGTTTTATTTTTGCCATGGAGACTGTGTTCAAGGTGGAAGCCCAAGGAAATGCTGGAGATTACACATAACTCCTTACATTACAAAAACTCCTTGGTATACAACTACTGCTTTCTTTCTTTTAAAGATAGTCCAGTTCAAAAGCAAGACACAATCTTCCTGATGCCAAAAATAACAAAGGAAATCAAAGCCACCACAGTGAGAGAGGGCCAAAATCAAGCAGCCCATGGGGATGCTGGGATCCCTAGGGCTGGAGTTTTAACATCCATCTGGGGACAGAGGTCGAGGTGAAAGCCCTGGGAACAGCAGAGAGCTGAACCTGAGTGCACTGCACAAAGGTGGGAGCTGAGAAAAGGCTGCCTCTTCTGGGCACAGATGACAGAGAAAAACATCCATCCATCCACAGGCCCTGGGCTGCAGTACGGAAGCAAGCCACCCAACACGCAGTGGATGGGAAAAGCCACGGCAGGAAATCAGAATCCCAAGGACCACCAAAGTATGAACAAAGTATGAACTTGGAAACCTCGGGTGTAAAAACCTGCTCTGAGAAACTCATGAATAAAATGGTCAGGAACCTGGGTAGCCTGTAAGACTGGGGCAGAAGCCAAAGCAAGCTGGCCCCAGGGGCTGGCAGTGGGGCCCAGGGGATTCCTTTGGACTCTTGCAGGCAGGAGAAACCAAAAAAAAAATTCAAAGAAATTTTACATGATGACATGCCATAGGGGAATTTACCGCACTGTACAAATAGTAACCACATTATGCCTCTTCCCCAGTGCTGTTTTGTAATTGGGGAAACTGAGGGTCACTGAGTTTGAGTAGGTTGCCTGAGGTCAGTTAGCAATTGAAGTATTTAATTTCTCTGTGCGTCAGTCTTCTCAGCTGTAAGATAATTGCAGTGTACCTTCCTCAGAAGGCTGCTGTGAAGCTAAAATGAGATGTTACCTGTGAAGCACTTAGAACGCCTGGCACCTAATGGTGTTAACCCAGATAAAGTAAGCTCTCCAGTTTCAGAGATAAAGAAGGAATAGTCTCTAAAACAAAAACAGGACATTAGGAAGAAAGAACTGGTACAGTAAGAAAAGGAAGGCTAGAAATAAAAAGTAGATACTGACAAAGTCCTGTCAGTCTCGCAGAGACACTGACACCTCTCAAAAAGAAGCCGGACTGGGTTTCAGATGCCAGCCCTGGGTTTCAGAAGAGCACTGAGCTGGGGAATCTGGGGACAGGGAAAGCAGGCAGAAGCCAGCAGGAATATCAGTGAGTGATTCCACTGTTGCCTGAGACAAGAATTTGGGCGTGGGGCAACTTGCTACATAACATGTCAGGACTTTTAGCTCTGAAAGTCTTTGTGGTCATGGTTTCTATCAGAAGTAGGCGTAGTACCTAGAAGCCAGATTTCTGGCTTCAGATCCAGCTCTGTGACGTGCTAGTTATGTGGCCTTAGATGTGTTCTGTGGCCTCTCTGACATTGGTCCCCTCTGCAGAATTGCACGTAGGACGGGAGTACGTCAATATTGAGGACAGACGCTAGAACTAGACTGCAAGAGTTCAAGTTTGGACCCCCACACTTGCTATCCAGGCAAGGCTTGGGCATGTTATTCAGCTTCTTTGCCTCATCTCCTCATCTATGAAATAGGGATGTTTGTGAAGATAAAATGAGCTAAGATACAGAATCACACATATACATAACATATACGCAAAATACATAAAATGCTTTGATACAATCCTGGCACATAAGTGCACACTAACCTTGTGAGGTTATTTTAAAGATTAAATGAGTTGATGAATGTTAGAACATAGTAGATGTTCAATAAATGTCAGTGGTGACTGCCAATCCCTGGATTGCTTCCTCTTCCCTGGGCACCCAGTACACAACTGAATGAACAATGATTGAATAACTGGCTGGTGGGAATGGCAGGCAAGTGGGGCAGATGGGGGCAGGACAAGCCACAGGAGGGATGCAACTCTCCATCCTCTACTGGATTCCAGAGACAACGCGAGTTCACCCAGCCTCACCATCCCTTTCCCTCCCACACAAGGGCACTCCATCACAGGATTGGAAGAGTTCATGGAGTTTATTTGGGCAGCGCAAAGGGGACTGGAGTTTCACTTGTAGACACAAACACACACAGATACACACATTCCTGAGCAACGTGGCTCCAGAGGTTGACAGTCTGCGTGGAGTCCCCAGATTTCAGAGTCAGGTGTGGCTCTCAGGAGCCTCAGGAGGCCCAGGCTACATAGGAAAAGCTGTAATGGGGAGGGGTCTAGGAGCCCCCTCCCTGCCCACGAGGCCTTGGCTGTCCTTTCCCCGCTCCCTCCCTGAGCACCAGAATCCCACTGCCACGCCTGTTTACCTCCCTCCTTCTCCCCCTTCCTCAGATGGCAGTTCCCAGCTCACCTGAACGGAATCACCGGGAGCTCCAGGTCCCCTTATGGGCCCCTCCTCCCCACGCTGGTTCTGGCTCATTGGGATTGTCCATGTTCTCATAAGAACCTGCATCTGGTTAGGACCAGGAAGGAGTGAAATGTACATACAGCTGGAAGTCGACTGGGAGGGGTCAGCCTCAGACAACAGGGCACAGCCGTAGATGCACCCACCTTCCTCATGACTGGGTCCAGGCTGGACACGCAGGGAGCGAAGCTGGGGGGCAGCATACAGGATCCCTCTCATATCCTCATAAGACTGGGACCCTGCGTGAGCAGGGGATGGAGAGTTGGAGGCCTGGGAGCCATGCTGGGGGCTTATGGAAGGGAAGTGCCGCCTAAGATACGGAGGGAGACTGAGGGGCAGAGGGAGGTGGAAAGCTTGACCCGTGTTGTACTAGGAAGGAGTGATGAAGGTCAGCAAGGATTCGCGTCCCTGTTCATTGGAGGCTTGGTCAAGTATGGGTTCGATTATGGTCATGGTCAGAATAAGGGTCAAGAACAGAATTGGAAGGAGTCAGAGTCATGAGGAGGCTGGGGTCAAAACTGAGGTCTGCACTGAGGCTGGGGTGACGTGGGGGTTCAAGTCCAGGCTGGAACTGGATTGGGATCAGAGCTGACGTTCACAGTTAGGGATGGGGTAGGGATTAGGGTTGGGGTAGGAGTTGAGGTTAGAGGTAAGAGTCAATTCTAAAGGGTTTGGCTTTTGGGTCAGAGTCAAGATCAAGGTTCTGCCTGGAGTTAGAGATGAGGCCAGGTCAACCCAATCTGCACATGGTTGGCAGGGCCCAAGCATTTCTCACCAAGGGAGGTTGCCTCCTGGTTGGGGTCCCAGGCTGTCCCATGGGGGCTGAGGAAGTCTGGAAGAGGAAGAGGGATGTCACGCTTTCTCCTGGCCTCCAGGTCACGCCCCACCACCACTACCATCACCCCCTCAGGAATGTACCTTACACACACACACACACACACACACACACACACACCTTTTGTCCTGGCAACTGGCTGGGCCAGCTCTTCATCCTCATTCTCATATGATTCAGATGCTGCAGAAAAACGAGAACTCCAGGGGCCACCCCTGCCCTGTGGTGGCTCCACAGCCCTGTGGGTCCTCTCAAATCTCTGAGGCCCCACAAGAACCCCAAATTACCATTGGAGAAGGAGTCTTCATCCTCAGGACCCAAAGCCCCCTCGTCAGGGTTCTCATAGCCGCTGCCATCTGGGGGAGAGGGAGAGGGGTCCAGCGAGGGTCCACATCCCCCACTGCGAAGGTGGGAGAGGCGTGGGGGAGGCAGCCTTACCCTGGGAGAGCTGGTCCTGCCCGAGGTTGGAGTCGTTCTCGTAGAACTCGGAGCCCTCCTCACTGTCGGGCTCCTCGTAGGCCTCCCCTTCTTCTTCTTCTGGGCCTGGAGTTGGGGGTAGGGGTGGGGCCCGAGTCACGGCCTCCCTCCTCCAGGCCCCGGTCCACGATTCCTGCCACGGGCCACTCCAACACCCCCCATAAGAGTAACGACCCCTCCCCCACTACCTGCTCCCGTCGGGCTCCGGGACCCAGCGGCTCCAGCCTCCTGGACGTCGCTGTGCGGGTTTCCGTAGGAGACGGCGGCTCCCAGGCTTGCAGCCCACCGCAGGGAGCGTCCTGGCAAGAGGAGCGTTGTCGTGGGGCGAGTGAGAAGAGATGCGGGTGATCAGGGTTTAGGGTCTGCGTGGCTGGACGGCGGGAAGAGATGCTTCAGGAGGCACCGGGGGCCTCCCGGGTCTAGGCCTCCGGCCTCGCGCTGAGGGGTCGGCATCTAAACCTAGGGGCGTGGCCTCAAGCTCTCACGTGAGGTTCTGCTCTCCGGACCGGACTTCGGGTCCCGAGTCCTGGGGGGCGGGCCTTGGTCCTAGAGGCGGGGCTCAAATCTGGGCGGGACTCCGCACCCCGGGGCGGGCTCTTTTCTGAAGGCGGAGCTCCGAACTCTGGAAGGCTTGGAACTCCCGAGATTGCGGGGCTGGGAAGAATGGGTGGGGCTCTAGCACTGGGTCAGAGAGCGGGCGGGGCCTCCTACCCGTGCCAGTGGTGGGCGTGGAAAGGGAGAGCACGTTTCCGTACTGGTTGTGGGCCCCGCTTCCCGGGGGAGGCGTCACTTTGAAGAACCTGGTGGAAGAAGGGGAATTGCACTGTGAGGCCAGGCCTGGAGGGGACTGGGAGATGTCCTCGAGATTCAGGCCAGACCCTCAGAGATGAAAATGTGGTCACTTGAATTAGCTCCTCTGTCCTGGGACAGCCTTCAGAGGGGTCTGGGATCACGCCAAGGGGGTCATCACAGAAGAGGTAGCTTTGGAAGTGGGCTTTGAAGGTTGGGGACTATTTCAACCACAGAGATGGAGAAAAGACACGGAGGGGACAGTAAGTGCAAAGCATAAAGTGAAAGCTCAGGAGTCGGAGACTGAGGGGGCACCTGAATCATTCCTTACCTTCTGGCGGGATCAGTCATTCGCTTTCTTTTCCTCCTCCGAATCAGGGCTGGTGAGAGTTAAGGGCAGTGATCAGAGGAGAGGCTGCTTGGCCAGGTGAGGATTTGGGGGTGCTGGGGAGGTCACTTGGGCCAATGGAGGAGATGGGAAGTTCACGTTCCAAGGGGCTAGGCTAGTTCAGAGGGCGTTTAGAGGAGTGAGGGGTAGTGCAAAGGGGACTGAAGTTTGTGGGGGCGGTTTGGGAGGAGAGAGATGGTTGTGGGCTCTCCTGAGGGAGATGGGGTACGGTTTCGCAGACCGGCTGGAGAACGTGACTCACCTTTTCTAAGATAAAGAAAGCCCGCCAGGGAACCCATGCAGAAGATCAGATAAAGTAAAGTTGCAATAGGGACTCTCCAGCCACCAGTCTCCAGCAGCCATCGCTGTACTGTTGGCGGGAAAGGAGCTGTGAGACAAGGGCCAGGGCTGGCATCTTACCTCCCAACCTCAAGACCTCAAAGGGCTGTAAATGTGGGGACAGGGGCAAGACACAGATCCTTAAAGTCCCAAACTACAAGGAGGGCTGTCCTCCCTCCATGTGAGGACAGGGACTGGGTCCCAGAGCCCGGCATAGGGCCTGGAGCAGTGTCTATTAAGCAAACCGTGAGCAAAGCGTGACTATAGTCAGAGGAAGTGTTAGGATGCAGGGGAGCATGATGGTCAGCTTGCAGCTAAGGGCAGCCATGGTCAAAGTCAAGAGCAGAGTCAGCATTCATACGGTTGGAGGGGGAGGCAGCCAGGTTCTGAGATACATTGGAAGTGAAAGTTGAGGTTGAGTTTGAGAATTGTGGCTAGGGGAGCATGGTAGGATTGTGTGAGGGAGACAATGGCAGAACACTGTGACGGGTCTGACGGATGGGGTGAGGCCAGGGAAGAATGCCCAGGGTCCTGGCTTGGGCACGTGGGCAGGTGGTGGGTGGTGTCCTTTACTTACACAGGGCCACCCAGAAGCCTACGCTTGGGGAAGATGTGGCATTTGATTTTTGTATACGTTGAGCCTGCAGTGTCCATGGGACATCAAATGGCAATTCCAGGTGTGGAGCCTAGGGCCAGGGTATGGAGCCTAGAGCCAGTCACCAAGGCGTGGTGGCCCAAGGAGCCCAGGGAGTAACGGAGGACGAATAGGGAGAGTGTGTAGATAAGGATGAGAGAGTGCAGAAGGGAGAAGGAGAGGGCTCAGGGCTCCAGTGCTGAGAGGGAGTGAGGAAGGGAGACTAGCAAAGCCGACGGGAAGGAGCAACCAGGGGTAGGAGAAGACCCAGAAAAGTCGTGTCTTTGGAAGCCAAGAGGAAAGCGGTGGGTCAGTGTTCCGTGTAGTGGTTGGGGTTTGGGCTGAGGCTGGTACTGGCCAAGGGCAGCCAAGGTTGACTGGCTTCCAGTTCTTCCCAACAGCTTCACACACAAGCCCCGCAGTTGAGAGACACCTTACCTGACTGGATAGTGACCTTCAGCTGCATCTCGATGGTCATGTTGCCATGGTAACAATAATAGGTGCCAGCATCTCGCTCTGTGGCCTGGGGCAGCCACAGAACAGCCCCTCCCTGGAGGGTGCCGAGGACCCACATTTCTCTGACTGAGGCATCCTCACTCAGGTTTAGGCTCAGCAATGAAATATTAGGCTTCTTGGGGTGCATGTGGATCCAGGAGACGGGGCCGCTGGCCACGGAGGCAGGGGGCAACCAACAGGGCAGACAGAGTGTGGCGCCAGGTTCCACGGTGAGGTCTGGGGCAGGGAAAGCCAAGGCTAGGAAAGTGTAGGCCTTGGGGTCTCCTCCCCTGCAAACCCCCAGTTCCAAATGACCATCCCGCATCTCTGGGTACCTCCACCCCTCAACTTCTTGGCATTTCCCCAGCACCTTACCTTGGTTGAGGCTCTGGTTTGAACTGCTCTTAGGTGGGGCACATGCAGGGTCTGTCTCCCAGATCTTAGGGTGGTCTTTGGCCCGCATATACAGCTGGGAGCTGGTGGGGTGACCAGAAGAGAGCCTGTGGTCCTCTGAGGACCTATTCTCCAGGTCACAACCTGAGTCATCTAGGTCTGAAGCCTTCCACTGGAACAGCTCCCCTGGGAAGAGACCCAGAACCAGATACAGAGACATCCAGGAGAGGCAGAGAAATACAGAGACCCAGCAAAACAGATAAATAGAAACAGACCCAGAGAGAGGCAGAGAAACACCGTCTCAGAGAAAGATGAAACTGACAGAGACACAAAGCTGCCCAGCGTGGAAGTCACAAAGCCACCGTTTTTAGGGGCCACCTACATCTGGCTCCCGGCTTGATCCACAGACCCTCCACTCCCTCCCTCCAGATCCATTTAGCAGCCAGACCTCCTCCATCCATGGTGGGCCTCCCTCTTCTCATCCAGCCCTCCCTGCCCCCCCCGGGACCTCACCGCTGCCATTCACGCTGACTGTCCAGCCAGGCTGCCAGGCCTGCTGAGAAGGGGACCCCTGTTGGCACAGGTAGAAGCCCCCCATCTGGTCAGAGACGTTGGAGATGACCAGGATGCCCAGGGGCCCCACCTGGATGCCCAGGCCTGGCAGCCCTCCACTCAGCTGTATCAAGCGTTCTGAGTGGCACGCCTCGTACAAGGCCTGCTGATCGGGAGGAACATCTGAGGACCGCTTGAGGCACGGCAGCACAGCACTGCTTCCCTCTGTGGAGAGAGAGAGGGAGAGAGAGGAGCCCCCAGCCCCCTTCACTCCTCCCCCTGGGTGATAAACCCAACGACCTCAGACCCCACCAACTGGGAGTGGAGGAGCCCTCAGAATCCTTCCTATCCCTCCCTGAATTTACAATTAAGAGAATGGAGTGTAAGTTACGTGGCCAAGAGTACCTAGCCAGAACCCGGGTTTCTAGCCCCGACTCCTTCTATCTGTGCCCCGTGGACATACCTTTAGCCTCTACCAGCTGTGATTTCTGGAGCCTGACTCCCACGGGGGTAAGGAAGAGAAGGAAGAACAGGAGAGGAGGTGGCATGGTGGCCAGACTCCCCGAGGCACCCAGCTTGGCCGCGCAGGGGATGCTGGGGCAGACAGAGGCCCGGTGGGCACTGAACCATGGGCATCTGCGGGGGCGGGCGGGCAGTCCCCCAGGAAGGAAGGGGTGGTCATGCCTCAGGCCCCCTTCTCCATGCACCCCTCCACACCCACAAAACCCCCCTCCTCCCTGCTACAGTTTTATTTTCCTCCCAGCAATGACCACCAATGAAATGATCTTATTTGTGTCTGTTTGCTCACTTCCCGTCCCCCCACAAGAATAAGCCCCTTCGCTGCAGCAGAGACTGCCGTGTTCACCCCTGTATGTGCAATGCACATTGTGGTCCCAGTAAATATGTATTGATTGAGTGGATCTAGTCTTAGGGGCTCCCTCCTTCCACTCCTCCCTCCTTCCACCTCAGGCTCGAAATCCATTTCCCTTTGCACACACACCTCATTCATTCATTCCACCATTTCTTGGGCCACCTTCCACGTCCACACAGCGAGCCGATCACAGATCCTTTGGGACCTCGCAGACCTGAATTTGAATTCTCCACCTTGACCACTTCCTTGGCCAGATTTCTTCATCTCTCTAAGCCTTCGTTCCTGTCTCTGAAAACTGGAGATAATAACAGTACTATCAAAAATGTGGGAGGCTGGTTAGCTCAGTTGGTTAGACTGTGGTCCTGGTAGTACCAAGGTTGCTGGTTCGATCCCCTCATGGGCCACTGTGAGCTGCGCCCTCCTTAAAAAAAAAATTAAATAAAAATATTTGTGAAGATTAAACAGGACCATATATGTTCGGCAGCTTTAGCCCAGCACTCAGCACATAGTAGGCCCTCAATTAATGGCTGAGAGCCCGAGCCCCACTGCCCCTGGAGCTCCTCTGTGCAGGGGAGCTGAGAAACCACTGGTGATTAATCCCCCTTTCTCTCCCAGTTCTTCCCCAGGAAGGAACCCATTTAGAAATGGGGAAATGGAGGCCCCCAGAAGGGCGGCGTGCTGCCCCCAGTTCACACATTGAGCCGGTGGTATAACGAGCATCAGAGCCCAGGAGTCTTGACTCCTAAATCTGTTCTGCCCTCCATCTCTCTCCCTCCTTCTCCTCCTCCTCCTGCTGCTCATCTTTTTCTGTTCTTTTTCTGTGCACCCTCCCTCGCCCTGTATGTGTATGTGTATCTCTGTCTTTCACTGCTGAAGTCACTCAGGGAAAGGGTCCAGGGACCCAGGAGACCTGCTTTCTCAGTCGCCGGTTCCCAGGGCCGCCTCACTGGGCTGTGACTTCCTGTTTGCCTCAGGCAAACCCCAGGGGACCCTCCAGCTGGCAGGCCCCCACTTCCCGTCGGTCGGGTTGGGGTGGCTCGTAGGGGGAAGAGTGGGGCATTGGGGAATGGAGAGGATGAGGTGTCAGGACTTTTTTGTCCTTTTTGCCTTTCACTCAACAGCATCTCTTCAATCCCGTTTTTTTAGCTTACCAGCTGCCTCATGGGGGCAGAGTCTTCTTGCGAGAGCAGATGAGTCCCCTGCTTAGAATAGTTCAGTAGTTTTTCACCTGCCTAAAAGAAACGCTCCAAACCATGACCTCCACAGACCTGAGAGAGGATGTGGCGGCCACGCTTCTCACGTCAAACCTCCACCACTCCGCTCCTCGCCCCGCCCTCGCCCCGCCCCTCGCCCCGCCCCCTCACCTCCGCATCTGGCGCAGCTGCTTCTCATCACTCAGGTCTCAGTTGAAGTGTTAACACCTTCAGAGACCCTGTTTCCTTCCCGGCATTTGCCCCAATCCCAAATTATGCTTGTTTGTTAGTCTTCTCATCTGCCTCCTGTCCCTGAGGGTTTCCTCTGTGACAACAGGGATCTTTACTGGCTTGTTCACAGACATCTAGTGGGTGCATAAGAAGTTTTGTTGTATAAAGAAAGGAAATTAGGAAGAGTAGAAGAAAACTTTCTTTTCTCGTCTCCCCATGCAGTGTTACTAAGGGTAGTCCACACATATTTCTAGATTCAATTTACTCATTGTGGACTCTTCCCTTAGCAAACCAGAACCATTTCAACAGCCTCTTTCGCGGGCTGTCTTCTACCTCTTTTGCTTCCCACCTGCACTCCACAAAGAGAGAGTGTCCTTGGTATTAATATTAATCTTGTGCTTCCCCTGCTCTGCAGTCGCCCATGGCTCCCAGGGCCTCAGGGTAAAACCCAAGCCTGATAGTTGACTGGAGCCTTATTTATAGTCGTCATTTCACCCCCTTTCCAAGAAACCCTGCCACATACACAGGGAGTCTCGAGGACAGGAAGCTGTAAGCTACTGGGGACTTATGAGCCAGACATTGACGAGGCAAGATCTGCGCTTTTTAAAACTCCCCCTGGCTGCAGTGTGGAGGAGGAATTGGAGGGAGGCCAGAGAGATCAGTAAGGTAAGTGTTCATTCATTCATTCTTTCATTCATTCACCGGATGTTTACTTACTACTATGTTTATTTTTCAGGCACTGTCCTAGGTCCTAGGGAAACAGCAGGGCACAAGAAAGACAAAGTTCCTGATCTCACAGAGCTTTGATTCAAGTTTTGGGGCCACAGAAGGGTAAAGGGGGACAGGTAATAAACAAGTGAACCAATGAACAATTTCAGATGAGAAGTCCCTGATGTAATCTAATGGTGGACAGATGATGGGGGATGTCTACTTTCCACAGGGTGGTCAGGGAAGATCTCACTGAGGAGGTGACTTCTGAGCTGAGACCTGAGATGGGGAAAGGCTTGGTGTGTTCAAGTAAGGTCATGTTTAGTTCTGTTAGAGACCGTCATACTCCTTTCCAGAGTATCTAAACCATTTTACATTCCCATCAGGAATATATGAGGTCTGACAATCAAGTTCCAGAATTTATTGCAACAATGTTGCTAACCTCTTGATATCAGAGGGATTATTCATTACAAATTTGTACCAACTATACAGTGAACCAAGTTTACTATTTGGAAGTGCTGAAAAGACTGCATGCAAAAGTTAAGATGACCTGGGCCGGCCCAGTGGCTCAGGCAGTTAGAGCTCCATGCTCCTAACTCCGAAGGCTGCCAGTTCGATTCCACATGGGCCAGTGGGCTCTCAACCACAAGGTTGCCGGTTCAATTCTTCAAGTCCCACAAGGGATGGTGGGCTCCCCCTGCAACTAAGGTTGAACACGGCACCTTGAGCTGACCTGCTGCTGAGCTCCCAGATGGCTCAGTTGGTTGGAGCGCATCCTCTCAACCACAAGGTTGCCGGTTCAACTCCTGCAAGGGATGGTGGGCAGCGCCCCCTGCAACTAGCAAAGGCAACTGGACCTGGAGCTGAGCTGCGCCCTCCACAACTAAGACTGAAAGGACAACAACTTGAATAAAAGGCCTGGAAGTACACACTGTTCCCCAATAAAATCCTCTTCCTCTTCCCCAATTTGAAAAAAAAAAAGTTAAGATGACCTGAACTTTTTGCCAACAATTCATGGCTCTTGCATCACGACAATGCACCAGCTCACACGGCACTGTCTGTGAGGGAGTTTTTAGCCAGTAAACAAATAACTGTATTGGGACACTCTCCCTACTCACCTGATCTGGCCCCCAATGACTTCTTTCTTTACTTGAAGATAAAGGAAATATTGAAAGGAAGACATTTTGATGACATCCAGGACATCAAGGGTAATATGACAGCTCTGATGGCCATTCCAGAAGAAGAGTTCCAGAATTGCTTTGAAAGATGGACTAGGTGCTGGCGTCGGTGCATAGCTTCCCAAGGGGAGTCCTTTGAAGGTGACCGTAGTGATATTCAGCAATGAGGTAAGCAGCACTTTTTCCAGGATGAGTTCGCGATCTTAATTGTCCGCCTGTTGCCTTACAGCTGCCGAACCGTCTGTTCCCCACGCCTTCCCCATGACATCACATGACGTGTCTAGAAAGCTGAGACCCGATGGAATGACAGTAAAGCTTCCTTGGGGGAGTGTCCCGGAAAGCTGGGAACCGATGGAATAATATTGGTCAGGTTCTCTTATCTGATGGTTTCAGTACAGTAATTGCATCCCCTGGGGTTATGCGTGTGTGAAGGCACAGTACGTGTTGGAGCACGCTGGGGGCTTTCGGGAAGAACAGCCAGTCAGGCACGTGACTCGTGGACCATGGAAAAATCACTTTACTTCCTTGTATGTAGTAATTGGGGCTCTTGCACTCTACTCTTGTCTACTGTCTTTCTTAACCTCCTGCAGCCCTTCTCGCTTCCCACTGCTCTTCTCATGCTGGAGGCGACATCCGCCCTCATATGAGAAACTCAGTTTACACTCACCAGTTCTTGGTATTACCACTTTTTTATTTTAGCCATCCTGGTAGGTGTGTAGTGCCATCTCCCTGTGGTTTTAATTTGCATTTCCCTAATGGCTAATGATGTTGAGCATCTTTTCATGTGCATATCTGTCATCTGTGACATCAGTGAAATGTCTGCTCGCGCCCTTGGCCCATTTTCAATTTGGATTGAGCTGCATTTTAAGCAGGGATGAGACGCGATCCATGTTTTACAAAGATTACTCTAGTTGCTTTGAAAATTAACTCAAGAGGCCAAAAGGTCATACAGGCGGAACAATTAGGAGAGACGAGATGGGGGGCTGAGGCTGGGTTTTAGCGCTAAAGGGATGCATTCTGGAACAGTCCTTGGAGGTAGAGTTTACAGGACTTCAAGGCTCTTTACAGAGGGAGAAACAAGTTTGAGAGAAGGGGAATCCAGGCTCTGGACTTAATTTGAGTTGCCTGACATGATCCAAGGGGAGATGTCAGGTTGACTGTTGGAGGGAGAGGTCACAGATAACGAGCTTGACCTAGAACAGTGGCGCAGGGAGGAGGGATTTGAGAGGCATTGGGAGGGGGAGGGGGATTAGCAGGAAGCGATGACAAGTTGAATATCAAAGTGGGGGTGGGGACTCGGGCGCCCAGAAAATAGGAGCCAACCCAGCCCTGTCCCCAGGGATGCTCCACGAGGGCGGAGGTGCAGGGAGGCCGGGCCACATTTCTTTGTAATGTGAGCCAGGCTCCAGCGGAAGGGCGGCCAGGGGCCGAGCAAGGGGCCGGCTCCGGGTCTCGGGAGAAACCGCAACAGCTTCGCCCTCCTTCTACCGAGGCCGGCGGGCGCCCCGGAGGAGGGTAATTCCAAGGTCACGTGGAGACGCCAGCAAGCCTTTGATGAAAGAACTTCGGGGTTTGAAGGACTGGTATCCTCGAACAGCGCTAGGCAGGAAAGAAGGCGGGGAAGGCGGGGCCTGGTGCGTGGATTCGGAAATCTTCGGCCGAGACTCGGCAATCCTGCCCCAACTCCGGCCTCCGGCCTCGGGCCGGGCTGATCCGGAAACAGCCGAGCGGATCCGGAAACAGCCGAGAGGACCCGGAAGCGGTGAGCGCCGTCACCAAGGAGTGCGGTACCCCGCCGTTTGCGCAGAGGCGATGGCGGCAGCTGCGCCGGCGGCCGCGGGCGAGGATGGCCGACGACTGCGGCCGGGGGCTGGTACGTGAAGGCGCGTCCGTGCACGCGAGGGGCGGTGAAGCCGGAGGCGGGGCCGAGCTCAGCAGCCTGCGGATGGGGGCTGGTGAGGAGCGACTGGAGAAAGGGGCGGGGCCACGCCGCCGGGTAGGAGGGGGCGGGGCCTGGAGTCGCCGGTGGAGGGGTAGGGCAGGTGAGAGGTGGAGCCCAGTGAAGAAGGGGCGTGGCCTTGTGGGCAAGGGGCGGGGTCATTGGACCGGAGGGGTTGTGTCAGAAAAGGGTGGGGTGAACAGAGGGACTGGGAAGAGGCGGGGCTATTGTCAACAGGGCAGAGCTAGGCGACAAGGAGGCGGGGAAGGGGCGGGGCCAGGTGAGCGGCGGGGCTAGGGGACCGGGCGTGGACCGAGGCTCAGTACTACTAGGTTTCAGGACTTTCGGATTTGGTGGCCTGAGTGATTGTGGATCCCAGGATGATGGGAAGAGAGGCTGATCCCTGTCCCCCACAGTGCTGGATCCCCAGCCCCAGGATGAAGCAAAGGTTGAAGCTGAGTCAGGGGAGCTCGGCCGACTTCGGGCTGAGCTAGCAGGCGCCCTGGCAGAAATGGAGACCATGAAGGCTGTGGCGGAGGTGAGCGAGAGCACGAAGGCTGAGGCTGTGGCTGCAGTGCAACGGCAATGCCAAGAGGAGGTGGCCTCGCTGCAGGCCATCCTGAAAGGTGAGGCAGGGTCTCTTTCTAGCCTCCCCATGAGCCCCATAAGCACTAGTGCATGACCAGAAAAGGGTCAGGGGGACAGATAAGCTATGGGGTAGGTAGCAGCGCACCCCTACCCCCACATGCACTGACTTCCTTCCCTCCCTCTGTATGTACTTGGGGTGTATCACCACCCCTTAGGGCCCCAGATCCCCCAGCTTCTTTTCCTATTTCCCCCTTGTCCTCCGGTCAGAGGCCAGAGTCTCTGAAATAGCTTCCAGTCCTGTCCCACCGCTCTGCTTCCACTGCCCCTGCTGTAGTGACGATCACAGCAACAATCCTGGACGGTTGCCACAGCCTTCTCACAGGTCTACCTCTACAATCTGGCCTTGACATTGGCCTCCAGAGTAAACTTCCTAAAATGCCCATCCCACCATGTCATTTCCTTTGATCACAACTACTCCTGGCTCTAGACTTCTCTGAGGCCGTATTGTCACATTTCAGGCATCCACACGCCCCCTGTACAACGGGGTTGTCTCCTCGTATGACTTACCCTGTTAGCTACTGTCATGCAGGGAGTTATGCGGGGTGTCATGCGGGGTCTTAGCTCCCGCTCCCCCCATAAGAACGCAGGACATGGTGAGGCCAAAAAGGAACACCCACAGAGCCATAGGTAGGGGAGTCACACCACTATATTCTCGCTGGTGGCTGGGTTGGAGACACAGGAAGCAGGATCCACACGATCTGCAATCCACCGTCCACTTCTCTGCCTGCCAACCAACCCCACTTGCTAACTGTAATCTGTGCTTGCTAGCTCAGTCACCATCTGCTGCTGACATAGCCACGGCAGTTATATTAGTGACCAATGGCTCACTGTTACCGCTGACGGCCAAATAGCCACAGCTGATGGCCATCTGATCACAGTTGATGGCCATTTACTACCCGAGTGAGCACCTTTCCACGTGAGGGCAAGAGCCTGGAAACTGCACTCCTGGTTTTGTCCCCACACTGCACCTCTACAGGGTCTCGCCTCACAATCTACGTGACAAGCGTCTTCTGTGAGGGGCCCTGTGCGAGGAGCCTGGAGGTGAATGCAATATCCTGGACACAGCCAGGCTCTCTGGGCACAGCCAGGGTTTCTCAGGACACCACCAGTCCTGGGCACAGCCAGACTTCCTGGGCTTCTTAGGGTACTACCAGTCTACCTGGGCACAGCCAAGGCCTCTCAGGGCACTGCCACTCTCTCTGGGCACAGCCAGACTTCCTGGGCTCAGCCACAGCCTCTCAGGGCACCGCTACTCTCTCTGGGCACAGCCGGACTTCCTGGGCACAGCCAGGGTTTCTCAGGGTACCATGCTGGAACAATAGTGGCTCACAGCCAAGGTGCTTACATATTCTCAATGGCGGCGGGTCGAGACACAGGAAGCAAACATCCACCAGTTCCACTGCATGGTGGTATGTTCCCAAGCAATCAGTCAAGTGGTCCATCAAATCGGGGATGGAAGGCAGTTCCCCATAGTCCACAGTCATTCGCCAGGGCTGTGCTCTGGCCCCACAACGTGTGCCCTCTCCGCAGGGCGAGGGCTCCAAGTCCTCCCCAACCTGGGGGTGAGGGATGACTTTGACCTCACCCTCATTTTCCATGGAGGACTTTGCAAGCGTTTCCTCCTGGGACTACAAGTCCCGCATCCGGGCTGCCTCAGCAGGCATTTCCCAGCCCACAAGGCCCCAACGACCTTTGCTTTCCCTGGCCTATGCTGGTTGGAGAACCATCCACGTCTTCCCACCCCTCCACAGGGGTCCAGCTCTCCAGCAGCTGCTCCTCCTGGTCTTCCTGAGACTGAGTGTTCATACGCACAAACTACTCCACCGCCCTTCGGAGAGCTTTGGCCGGCACCGTACCCTGCTTGCTGCGCCATGTGTCATGCAGGGTGCTATGTGGGATCTCTGGTCCTGCTCCCCACATAAGAACGCAGGACATGGTGAGGCCAAAAAGGAACACCCACGGAGCCACTTGCTAATCCGCGCTTGCTAGCTCAGCCACCATCCGCTGCTAGCGTAGCCACGGC
Source organism: Rhinolophus sinicus (assembly GCF_036562045.2). Taxonomy (NCBI): domain Eukaryota; kingdom Metazoa; phylum Chordata; class Mammalia; order Chiroptera; family Rhinolophidae; genus Rhinolophus; species Rhinolophus sinicus. The sequence continues at coordinate 17,247,861 of NC_133767.1, forward strand.
AGTTATATTAGTGGCCAACGGCTCACTGGTTACAGCTGACAGCCAAATAGCCACAGCTGATGGCCATCCAATCACAGTTGATGGCCATTTACTACCCGAGCCAGCACCTTTCCACATGAAGCCGAGAGTCTAGAAACTGTACTCCTGGCTCTGTCCCCACAGCTACTTAATATTTGTTCTTTAAATATATCCACTTTTTAAAACTGAACGTACATGTATTTTAAAGGAAACGTCCTGTCCCTATAAAAGAAACTGTCCTAAATCATCATCATAACAATAATGATAAGAATGCTGGCTAACATTTATTGAGCACGTACTATATGCCAGGCACCGAGCTAAATGCTTTACAAGTGTTGACCCTCCATAGCAATCTCTGTGACATGGGAACTATTTTCCATCTCCATTTTACAGAGGAAGCGCTGAGGCCCAGAGTGGTTAGTTAACTTGCCCAACGTCATACAGCTAGAAAGCAGCAGAAGATTTGAACCCAAGCAGTCCGGTAGCAGAAACTGTACCTCTTTTTTTTTTTTTTAAACAGGGTATATTACAAATTTGTGTAAGCAATAACTTAGTTCACACCATGTAATAAAAAACTACCTTAATCAAAATACACAAGCTTTTGTGGGTTCTAAACTGAAGGATTTTTTTTTGTTCTGCAGAATCCTTAAAACCTGTGGCACTTAAAATTGTTTAGCCTTTCTACTGAGAGGTAAATTATACACAGCAGTGATGAAACAGACCAGTTGTCTTTTAGGAGTCATTCCAGCTTTGTTCAACAATGGCTGAAACTCTTTTCTCATCTTGTGTGTTTACCTGATAAAGTTGTGCTCCTGGCCATTGGCTGGACTGCTTGGATTCGGCAGAACCTTTAATGTCAGTATGTGCTAAAATAAATAACTATGCAAATAAAAAATAAGTACTTACTACTGTTACTAGATATTGATTGTTATGGGTATATATTAATAGGAATAGATAACATATCTTCACCATTATTATGTACCAGGAGTAGGGTTGAACACCCAGACGTGATCTCTTTGGATCCTGTAACAGCCCAGTGGGGTACTTGTTAGTGTCCCCATTTTGCAGCTGGGGACACAGACGAGAGGCTTATTGATCACCCAGGGCCATCTCGCCACTAAGCCCACTCTCTTAATTGTTATAGTAATGGTCTCATAGAGCAAGCACGTCAGTGATGGAGAGCCCCCACTCGCCCACAGAGGGGGCCAGTGCGCTGACCCCCCCTGCCCTTCCTGCCCCACCAGACTCCATCAGCAGCTACGAAGCCCAGCTCACGTCTCTGAAGCAGGAGCGGCAACAGCAGCAACAGGACTTGGAAGAGAAGGAGCGGGAGCTGGGCCGCCTAAAGCAGCTGCTGTCCCGGGCTCACCCCCTGGATTCCTTGGAGAAGCAGATGGAAAAGGTTGGGGTTGGAATGGCCTCCCCCCACCCCCACCCTGGGGTTTGGAAAGGTGTTGAGGCAGCCAAAGGTGACTGTGGGGCAGGGGGGTTGTGGGGGTGCCACCCCATTATCCCTGGGAGCAGGGCACCCAGTCATCATTCCAGGTGTAGCACCTGCTAGCTCCACACTTAGCAAGATGCTGGCGTGTCGCTTACTAGTGGCTTGGCTGGGTTCATTTACCTTCAAAATTAAGGGCCGTCATGCAAGGGAAACGGAGCTGACACTTGGGGACGCCTCTCACGCTCTAGGTAACTGATAACAACGGAGGCGCCCCAGCCTTTCCCCTGAAAGTAAGGTCCATCCAGTCCATTTCACAGATGAGTAAGATGAGGCTCAGAGAAGGTCAGTAATTCTCCCCGGCTTATGAACATGAAAAGGAGATTTGGGACTTAAAAATCTAGGCAGTCTGGTTCTCAGTTTTTTGTCCTTGGTCTCTACATCACCTCCTTTATTGGTGTGATTAAAAGTAGTAGGAAGCACATATTACCAAGCTCTTCATCTTTCAAAGCAAGTTTCTGTAGTTACCTCACTTGGTCCTCACAGCAGCCCTGTGAGGAATCTACTCTCCTCACTTTATGCACGAGGAAACAGAGGCGCAAAGAGATGGACTAAATCACCTGGTTAGAAAGGCAAAGATCCAAACAGGAGCTCGAGAAAGGAAGGCATCCAACCCACCGCTTCCCAGCACAGGCTGCTGCTTGCATCAGTATTCCTCCAGGAGCAGTTCACCAGGGCGGTGAAAGCGAGGGCTCTGCTAAATGAAAGCCACCTGGGGCAGAGGAAGGAGCAGCAGGTCTAGAATCAGGCAGGTCCCTTCCTGACCCAGCGCCTGCATTCAGCCATCGCCCATCCACGGCCTGGGCGTCTGCAAAGCTTGGGCTCCAGGGCTTCAGATGAGATCCAGAGTGTTTTGTTGGGGCCGCCCAGGCTTCCCCTGCCTGTTGCAATGGTTCACTTACGAGATTTGGAGGGTTAGAAAGAGCTTGTTTGAGACAGGTTTTTAGGGATTCACAAAATAGAAGTGGCATGGATTGGAAGAGGATGGGTGATTGGCAGTTTTCTGCTTTGACGAACAGGGTGGATAGCAGGACCATTCTTGCCAACTTAGCACTCGGGGGAGGAGAAATGGCGTGGCGAGTTGGTTCAGATTTGGCTCTACTAGGATAGAGGTGCCTGTGCGATATCCGAGTGGACACGTCCAGATACTGTTGCCTGTACAAGATCAGCAAGATCCTAAGCCTCAAAAGAGACTGAGACGAAATAGCGATACGGTGGTGACGGGAGTGTCACCCAAGTCAACAGTGGCGTCAATGAGATACAGGTTTATTTTTCTTCAAGTTCAGAGATAGATGTTTCCATGAGTGATAGGTCAGCTCCACACATCATTAGGGAAGCCGCAAAACGGTTGTTCTCAGGAGCATTTGAGATCTTGCTCCCCAGCATATATTGTCAGTTTGGCTCAAATAAACTCATAAAAAAAAAAAGGTGGAGGGGAATGGCCGGTTAGCTAAGTTGGTTAAAGCATGGTGCTGATAACACCAAGGTGGCCAGTTCGATCCCCACATGGGCCACTGTGAGCTGTGTCCTCCTTTAAAAAATAAAATAAAATAAAAATAAAAAAAGTCATTAGGAACTCGGGCTCCTCCTGTATTGCTGTTTTGCCATAGGTAGCTTACTGCCTCATCATCCCAGATGACTGCTTGAGTGCCAGCCATCACATCCACATCCTAGCGAAGAAAGGAGGAAACAAAAGCACACCTTCTCTCTTGAAGGAGTTGTCCTGGAAGTTGCACATGTCATTACCTAGGACTTAGTCATATGGCCGTGCTGAGTTACGGGGAAGCTGAGAAACGCAGCCAGCTGGTATTCTAGAATTTAGGCCATATACCCAACTAAAAATGTTAGGTTCTATGAAAACAGAAAGAAATGGATGTTGGGGAAGAAAAGTATGGTGAGCAGGTGGGCAATGGGAAGATAGTTGTGACTCTGGCCCCTTTACCTACCATGTGACCTGGGGCAGGTCCTGGAGCTCCCACAGCCTCTGTTCTTGTCTCTAAAATGGGGGTGCTCTGTGCCGTCTTGGGAGGGACTAGAAGAGCTAATGTACCTAGAGAAAGCCGTGGGGGCCTGCACTCAGGAGGGGTTCTGTCACTGCCCAACCCCTCCCTCCTTCAGGCCCATGAGGACTCGGAGAAGCTTCGAGAGATCGTGCTGCCCATGGAGCAGGAAATAGAGGAGCTGAAGACGAAACTGCTGAGGGCGGAAGAGCTGATCCAAGAGATCCAGGTAAGGGAGCAGCCAGGGACCACCCAGGGGGAAAGGGGCGCTGCAAGACCCTGGCCCCCCAGCCTCTTCCCTGCCCCCCTTCCTTAGAGACGTCCCCGGCACCCTCCTTCCCTGCACGGCTCCGCAGAGTTGCTGTCTCTCTCCCGGGACTCGTCTCCCCCACTGGAGCCTCTGGAGGAGCTGAGTGGAGACGGGGGTGCGGCGGCCGAGGCATTTGCCCACAACTGTGACGACAGCGCCTCCATCTCCTCCTTCTCCCTTGGTGGGGCCGGCAGCAGCACCTCCATACCCCGCAGCCGCCAGGGCCTGAGCCCTGAGCAGGAAGAGACAGCCTCTCTGCTGTCCACGGGGACCCTGGTCCCTGAGGGCATCTACCTGCCCCCTCCTGGTTACCAGCTTGTTCCCGACACCCAGTGGGAGCAGCTGCAGGTGGAGGTGAGTGCGGTGGGTGGAGTGACCAGTCTACGCCTGGGCACCCATCTGTCCCTTCACCAGACACTACTGAGCACCTGCTATGTCCCCACCCGAGCGCGAGCTGGGATCCCACAGTGAGAAAACTCCTTCCCTCTCAGTGCTTCCTCCTCAGGAGGGAGCCAGACCCACACACGCACATGGGCACATGAGGACGTCAGTGTCCCAGAACAAACAAATAGGGTCACGGGGTAGAGACCGGCAGTGCCAGAGACTAACCTGGACGGTGACAGAGGCATTCTTCAAAGATTTGGGGGCAGAAGGAACTGCAAGTTCAAAGGCCCTGGGGATGGCCAGACCATGGTGTGTCTGCGGCATAGGAAGGCCACGGAGAGGAGGAGAGATGACATCAGGAACGAGGGCAGGGTCCGCAGGAGGCCAGCCCAGTGCCGTGAACTTGGCATTTCAGACGGGAGCAGTGGGAAGCCTCTGAGGGAGAGGCCTGCTCACTTGAGGCTTTTAACAGACCTCTTGGGCCTCTGGAGGAGTGGGGGCAGGGGCAGCAGAAGCTGGTGGCCAGCTGGGAGCTGCTGACATCGTTTAGAGGAAGGTCGTGGCGGGCCAGAAGTGGCAGCAGAGATGGAGACAAGTGGGTAGCTTTGGAATGCCCTTTGGAAGCCGACTGGCAGGGCCCGCCCCTGGGTGGGACGTGGGGAGTGGAAACAGAAGAGTCAGGACCAGTACCTGGGCCTTTGGCTCGAGCAGCTGTGTGGATGATGGCACCCCCCGCTGACGTGTCAGAGGCATGGTGAGAAGGGCGTCCTGCCCTGGAGGGTGACACTGAGGCCGGGGTCTGGCAGGGGCGGCAGCTGCAGAAGGACCTGGAGAGCATCAGCCGTGAGCGGGATGAGCTGCAAGAGGGCCTGCGACGAAGCAACGAGGACTGCGCCAAGCAGGTGGGTGCAGCCTCTGCCTCAGCCCCGCAGAGCCTTTGGCCGCCTGCCTCTGGGTCCCGACTTCAGCCCTGCCCTCCTGTCCCCACAGATGCAGGTGCTCCTGGCCCAGGTCCAGAACTCAGAGCAGCTGCTACGGACCCTGCAGGGAACTGTGAGCCAGGCCCAGGAGCGGGTTCAGTTGCAGATGGTGAGGGCTTGGGGCTTGGAGCAGGAAGGAAAGGCATGTGATGGGAATTGGTTGGCGGCGGGGACACGTGTAAGCTTGAGGCACCTGTCCCGCCCCCAGCTGCTCGGGCTGCACCTGGAGCTGGTGTCAGATGGGTAAAAGGGTTTCTAGGGTACCTGGCCCTGTGGCCGGAGCAGGAGCTGTGCCAGACGGAACCCATTATGCATCTGCTCTGGAATCTTTGTTTTGTTTCCCCCTTCTTCTGCCTTCCCCGCCCCCAAGCTGTTGTTTCTGTCTAGTTGTGTAGGACACAGCTCCCTGGCCCATGCTGGTATTATGAGCCTTGCACTGGTCGCCGGTCGTTGGTCAGCTGCTCACAACAGCTCACGGCAGCTCTCGCCAGCTGCCAGCCACTCACGATGGCTGCTGGCCACTCACTGGTCACCCGCCGCTCATGGCCTCACTTGGCAGCCCAGCTCCAAGGGGAGCTGTTGTTTACAATATTAGCTGTAGAGGGCGCAGCTCACGCCCATGTGGGAATCAAACCGGTGACCTTGGCATTTAGGGGGGCATGGCGCTCCAACCGCCTGAGCCACCGGGCCGGCCTGCTCTGTAATCTTGACCTCATCCACAAGCTGGGAGCCTTACCCCTGCCTCTTGAAATGGAGATAATGGGCCCTCGCTTGCAGAGTCATGAGAATTAAGAGCAGGGATTGCAAAATCAGAGACTCCCCAAGACCAGACGGGAGATGTCAATGATTGAACGGACACAGGTGTGAGGCAGGAAGGAGCAGCGAGGGAACCCGGGACACCGGGACACCATGCACAGGGGTGGCTCCCCCCTCTTCTGGCCGCTGACCGCTGACTGCAGCCTTTTGAGAAGGCAAGCTCAATGCTGCCAGGTTTTCGGATTTGTCAAGAGAAGCCAAAAGTCTGGATATTTGTGTATAGTCTCCCAGTTTTCAGTTAACAACGAATTTTAGGTTTTAAAAAAGATATGGACCAAATAAAACACCTGGCGTGGCCTGTGGCTGCCACTGTGTGACTTCCATATCATTGAGGAAGGTGTGTAAACAGCTGGGGGGCACAGATGTGTAATAAAGGCTCTTCCTTCCTTTCTCAGAAGGGGGGGGGGAATGCACGGACTCTCTGGCTGGGAGCAATGCCTGGAGGAAGATTCAGGGTTTGGCCCCACAGGGGACAGGGGACATCTTGCCCCCCCTCATCGCTTCATACTAACTGTTCATCCCCAGGCAGAGCTCGCCACCTCCCACAAGTGCCTGAGCCACGAGGTAAAGCGGCTGACTGAGGAAAACCAAGGGCTCCGGGCCGAGCAGCCGCCCTCTCCAGCCCCCTGGGTTCTGGAGCAGGAGGAGTCACTGCCCAGCTCGATCACGGTAAGGAGAGCGTGGGCACTGAGAGCCTGGGGGCCGCCCTGGCGGCTCTTCTCCACGCACAGCACGGCACTGGCCTGGGACCATGGGACGGGGACAGATCCAGGCTGTCACATGTTAGCTGTGTCGTCACCTTGGCCAACTCACTTGGCTTTTCTAAGGCTCAGCTTCCTCATCTGAAAAATGGGCCCACACCTCCTCAGCATTGGCGTGAATGGACAATGAGTTAACAGAATGCCTGATATGAAGGCAGCAGGGATTTGGTTTATTTTTAAGTGACACGAGCCCCACCAAACTGAAGTGATTATCGTCTTTGGCTCATAACCAGCTCTCATCAGGGGTGTGTGCATGGCTTTTGTTGATTGAATTTATTAATGATATAATTTATTAGTAAATTAATTTATTAAAAATAGGAAGATCCCCTGGAACCCTTGCCCACCCTGAGAATACCACTTACATCTCCTTCTGTGCCCCCCATTCTCCTTGGTTCTGTTTCCGCCGGCCTGAACTTGACCATCCCCTTGCTCTTTTCTGGTACCGTGTTTTATTACATGTATGTGTCTGGCTAAACAATGGAGGGCTGACTTCAGTTGTTTCTGAGCTTTATGAAAGGGTGTCTTGCGCTAGGAAACCTGGGGCTTTGCACCATTCCGTGGTGGGGGTGGGGCAGGGGCGGGGCGCTGCCTGCTGTCACCCTGTCCCTGCTGGACCGGTGTCCTCGTTCGCTCTCCCCACGACTGTATTTGGGTTGTGTCCCCTGTTAACAGCTTCTTTCCTCCCTCCCCCCCTCCCCACAGCCCCCCCCATCTAGCAGGTGGCCCTGTGGCCCCTCCCACGCCCAGGTGACTTGTATCCTTCCCAGGAGTTACAGCAGCTGGTGCACCGCACGCGGCAGGAGGCGCGGGCCCATCAGCAGGCCCGGGAGCATGAGGCCGAGCGCCTTCGGATTGAGATCGTGACCCTGCGGGAGGCGTTGGAGGAGGAGACGGCGACAAGGGCCAGCCTAGAGGGGCAGCTTAGGGGACAACGGGAGGAGACAGGTGAGAGGAGGGGAGGAGCCACCCTGGCCCCGATGCCTGGGGAGGACGAGCTCCCCCAGGGCACCACCTGGGCGCCAGCAGGGGAGGGGACACAGTGCGACAACAAACCTTAACCTCCCTTCTTTCCTTTCCACACAGAGGTGTTAGAGGGTGAGTATGGGCTGGAGCGGGGTGGGGGCTGGGGCAGGAGGAGGGAAGACAAGGGCCTGACCTCTTGCCCTGCCCGACTTCTAGCCTCCCTGTGCAGCCTGAGGACAGAGATGGAGCGGGTCCAGCAGGCCCAGAGCAAGGTGAGGCAGAAGTCAGGCCCCATGGGGATGACATGGGAGGGGCGGCACGTGGGCGACAGCCTAACCAGCCCCCGGCCCTTTGTGTCTGCCTCAGCCAGGTGGCCTTGAGGCAGCCCCCAGGCTCGGGCCCCACAGAGGAGGCCAAGTCAGGGCTGCTGTGGAGGGGCTGCCCTTCCCTTCAGCCACACATGCTGCCATCTGACCCAAGACCCGAGCCTGCGTTCTATCCCCCCAGGCCCAGCTCACAGACCTCCTCTCAGAACAGAAGGCAAAAGTGGTGCGGCTGCAGGCTGAGCTGGAGACCAGTGAGCAGGTGCAGAGGGATTTCGTTCGGCTGTCCCAGGCCCTGCAGGTATGGCATGTCCCCTCCCACCAGGCTGCCAGGATTCCATGTGACTTGTCCTGGGGCGTGCAAGGGCAGTCCCCCAGCTAGGGGAGCCTTCCTCCTTTGGGGGCCGCATGGTCCTTTCCTCTGAGCTGCTGCTCAAAAACGTTCCAGCTCTCGTGTGTCGGTCATGGGAAGCCCCTCGCCCAGGGCCTGGCACGTGGGCATGCTCACTGTGTCGGCTGCACACACCTCACCCCACGCTTCCTCAGGCTGTCCCCTTAGGACCATTTCTTCCCTCGAACCTGGTTTCACCATGGTTGGGGGATGCAGGGCCCCTGGGGACACTGGCCCTGGGCCCTTGCTCCTTCAAGGGCTGGCCAGGGGAGGGGCCGCATTTCCCCACCAAGCACCCTCTGCCTCCCTCCCTGGACTCCACAGGTGCGCCTGGAGCGGGTCCGCCAGGCAGAGAGTCTGGAGCAGGTGCGCAGTATCCTGGACGACGCGCCCTTGAGGGACGTCAGGGACATCAAGGACACCTGAGGGGCCAGGGCCCACCCACCCTGGGGAGACTGCCTTTCTCCACTGCAGAGCCATGAGGCCTAGGCTTTGGGGGGGGTCTCAGGATGGAGTCTTCTCCCTCTCCAAGTCTGGGGTCCAGGGGACAGGGCCACCACTACCCTGCCCCCCCCAAGGACTCCTCCTAAGACTGGCCGGGCCTCCTGCTCCCAAGGACGACACTGGGTGAAGGTCCCAACTCCCTCCTGGAACCAAAGGTGCAGGCTCAGCCCTGTGGCTTTCTGGCTGCTATGCTGCCTCCTGGGTCCCAACCCCCTAGCCCGTCCCCTGTCCTCTTCCCAGGGGCACCGCCTAGCTGTGCGGGGTGGCTGGGGGCTCCCTCCACATGCGTGCCCTGGAGAGGCGACTGCTTTCTGGGCTGCGTGACACTAACGTGCTTGTCCCCAGGGGCCCCACGACGGGCGTGGAGACAAGGCCAGACTTTTCTGTCATTTATTTTCAATAAATAAGCAGCTCAGCTCAGGTGGTCGCCTTGCCCCTGCAAGCCCCAGGGGGTCGGGGAGGGGGGTTTACAAGGGTGACAGAGAGGGTGGGTTGGAGGGGGAATGAAGAGGGAAGGGGACATTGTGTTTATAAACAGAAGACTGTCAAGGGGCGGGAACATGGGGTCTGTGCCACAGCTCTGGCTGAAGATGCATCGCTATCAGGGTGGGGAAGAAGGGCAGAAGGGCTGGTTACTTCCTTCTTTCATCTTCCGGATCTGGAAGGAGAGAGGGAAGGGGTGAAGCCAGGGGCAGGGCAGGAGAGGAAGAGCCCCTCCCAGGCTCCCTGTCCCTGTCCCCACCGACTCACCTGGAGGGTCGCACCAGCCCCCCCATACTCACCTGTGTCCCCAGACCCCACTCCTCCCAACCACTGCGCCCCAGCGGCAGAGAGCGCAGCGCCAGCCAGCGCAACGCAGCGCAGCGCAGCCCAGCAGACGGTGGTGCCCAGAGGCCAGGGCAGCGGCCCTCCCCCAGCTTGGAAGCGCGGCTGTGGCAGTGGCAGCAGTGGCTCCAGGTGGAGCTGCGAGCGCAAGTGACCTCGGGTGCCACCCGAGGGGGAGAGGGGTCAGGTGGGGGGCACAGCAGCTGGGGGCGAGGGCAAGAAGGGGGAGTGATACCTGTGACACGGTTCAAAGAGATGGAGGAGGGGGAAACGGGTTATCCTATGGCCAGAGAGGACAGAGAGACAGCGGTTACTGAAGGAGGGAGGTGGGCGTGGGGGCCAGGGAGCGTGTCTGCACCAGGGGTGGGGCGGGGAGGAACGGCCCGGTGGCATCTCCCTGGCTGACAGCGGTCCTGCCAGGACCCAGAAGACACACCCGCCTGAAAAGGAAGAGGGTGGGGCGGGCGCCTTCGCCGCGCAGCGCGGGGGGCGGGGCTGTGCTCTGGGCCCGGGGCTGACACGGCCCAGGACCGCGGGAGCCTTACCCTCCAGGTAGTTCCGAGCCACGAACTTGAGCAGTTCGTCGAGCCCGATGACTGGCAACGAGATCTTGAGAACCATGAGCCACTGGGTGACGTCCAGGGCCCGGAGCTTGAAGATCATCTGGAAGGGGCGGCCCGAGGCGTGAGGACAGGTGCCCCGGGGCCGGCCCGGCCCCACCCTCCCTTCGTCCGCGCCTCTGGTTGGAGGCGGCGCTGCGAGGGGCGGGAACAGGGCGCTCACCGGCAGAGGGTCCACGTAGAGGATGAGGAAGTGGAGGGACATGGAGAGGCAGATGGAGCCCAGCAGCCAGATGTTCACCCAGGGCGGCATCCGGACGAGGGACTGGTTCTCAGACAGGCTGCAGGGAGGCCGCCGGCGGAGGCGAGGGTGGGAGACACAAGGAGAAAGAGCGGTGAGGGCGAGGAGGCGGGGGGGGGGGGGGGGGGGGAGCGGGGGGGGGGCAGACCCCACCTGTTGAGCGCATTACACATCTCGATGGTGACCAGCACGGACAAGGCCATGGTCATGGGCTCGGGCGCCTCAAAAATCTCACACTCCACACCCTCAAAGTCGGGGTTGTCTTCCGTGCACTGCATGAAGTGAGTCTGCAGGGGGAGGGGGGAGGCGCTGGATCCCAGGAAACCTCCCGCTGGCCTCCTGCCTCCCGCCCCTCCTCACCCCTCCTCCTCTTCCTCCTCCTCCCCTACCAGCTGGTTGTAGCTGACGTGGGGCCCGTCCTCCGCGTACAGGAACCACCAGGCAGCTGCTCCCACAGTCGCTGCACCCACGTAGCCTGTGGTAGAGACAATGGGAGTCAGGGGGGCAGGGCTGGGGATATGGGGGGCATCGAGCGGGCCTTAGGGCCATGAACAGCTGGTGAGGGAAAGGAACGGTAAAGCCACCCTGGGGGGCTGGTGTCCCAGAGAGGGGGTGCATCCCGGGGGTTGGGAAGGAACGTAGGTCCCATTCTGCTCACCCCCAATCGCCATGTAGCGGAAGAAGAGCCAGCCACTGATGAGGGGCTCCTTGGGGCTCCGGGGGGGCCGGTCCATGATGTCCAGGTCAGGGGGGTTGAAGCCCAGAGCTGTGGCCGGGAGCCCATCAGTCACCAAATTGACCCACAGCAGCTGCACAGGGATCAGAGCCTCAGGTAGCCCGAGGGCGGCCGTCAGGAAGATGCTGCAGAAGGAGGTGGTCACGTGTCGGCCCTGCACCCGGCCCCGGGCTCACCCCCATCCCGCCCGGGCCCCTGGGTGCCCGCCCTGGCTGCTCACCAGACCACCTCGCCCACGTTGGAGGAGATGAGGTAGCGGATGAACTGCTTCATGTTGTTGTAGATGGCCCGGCCCTCCTCCACCGCAGCCACGATGGTGGAGAAGTTGTCATCCGCCAGCACCATCTCGGAGGCCGTCTTGGCCACGGCTGTGCCTGAACCCATGGCAATGCCAATCTCGGCTTTCTTCAGAGCGGGGGCATCGTTGACACCATCGCCTGTCTGAGGGGACAGAGAAGCTGGGACCCGGCCCCTCCCACTCAGCCCCGCCCTCCCTGGGGCCCCAGCTCAGTGGACAAGAAGCCAACTGCCCCATGCCAGAGGCCACGCGGGCCCAGGCTGGGTGGCCCTGTTGGTCTTCTCACCATAGCTGTGATCTCATCGTAAGACTGCAAATACTCCACAATCTTCGACTTATGGGCGGGCTCCACACGGGCAAAGCAGCAGGCGCGACGGCAGGCCTCCCGCTGCTCCCCCAGGGGCAGGTCATCGAACTCCCGGCCCGTGTAGGCGCGGTCTGCCACATCCTCATTCTCCCCAAAAATGCCAATTCGTCGGCAGATGGCAATGGCTGTGCCCTTGTTGTCCCCAGTGATCATGATGACACGAATTCCGGCATCCCGGCACAGCTGGATAGAGCCTGTGACCTCCTTGCGAGGCGGGTCCAACATGCCCACCACACCAATGAACGTCAGGTCCATCTGAGGGGCCAGAGCAGAGTCGCAGGGTCAAGGAGGGGCTAGGAGCTGAGCAGGAGTGGGGTCAAAGGTCAGCGAGCTGCTGGTGGTGGGGAGCCTCAGCGTGGCCTCTGAAGCTCAGGGGCAGGAAAGGCCTGTCTAAACAGGGCCCTGCAGGCTGGGCGGTGTCAGGCCCATCTTGGGCGCAGACCATGTCTCACAGAAAGAACTTGACTTGGGAGTTTGCAGGGTGGTTTCTACTCTCAGAAGGACCACTCGCTTGGTCGACAACTGTGAGCAAATCTGTGTTACCTGTTGGGCCGCAGTGTCCCCTCTATAAAATGAAGGGACTGGGGCGGCCGGTTAGTTGAGTTGATTAGAGCGCGGTGCTCATAACACCAAGGTTGCTGGTTCGATCCCTGCATGGGCCACTGTGAGCCGCACCCTCCTTAAAATGCAGGGACTGGATTGGGTGATCCCACTTCCAGAAAAGGAGCCTGTGCCAGAATGTAGGTTGAGGCACTGCTTTGTGGCATCAAAAATCTCACTCTGGAAACGTCAGCTGAACCTAGATGCTTCAAGATCTAGCTGATTTTCATTCTGGTGCGAGCGCCTCACCGCATCGCAGACAGGTCCACAGATCCCATGCAAAGTGGCACTAGATGGCCCCTCAGGTCCTTTCAGACTCTAATGTCCTGTGATTCTAGGACCTGTGACAAATGACAAGGGGCGGGGCGGGGGGGGGCGATGACCTGGGAGCAATGGGCAGCTTCCTGCTGTCTGCTCACCTCGTAATCCACGAACTTGGCAGAATCATCCAGGAGCATGTCCTCTCGCTTCGGAGGGGTGTCCCGGGTGGCCAGGGCCAGGCAGCGCAGGGTGTCCCGGCCAGTGCCCCACTCCTTGATCACAGACATAATCTTCTCCTTCACTGGCCCCGTCATGGGTACTCGGGTGGTGCCAACTCGCACGTAGTTACAGCGATCGATGACCCCCTCGGGGGCACCCTAGGAGACCAGGACAGGGGTGAGTGTGTGCCTTCCAGGCCACAGCGCGAGGGTGGGGAGAGGAGAGGGGTTCAGAAGGAAGAAGGAGAGGGCGGCTGGGGCATCCTCTGACGTCTGACCTTGACAAACATCTTGTTGCCGACAGCAGCCCGGGACTTGGCTGGGGAGCAGTACACAGACATGGACTTTCTGTCTCTGGAGAATTCCAGGGTGCATTCCTTCTTCATCAGCTGACGGATCACCTGGGAGAGAGGAGACCGGGAGGGTGGGCCCTACGTGAGACTGGTGGGAAAAGAGGGATGACACGGACAGACATTGTGCTGGGAGGGAGGCATCCCAGACCCCCTGCAAACATAGTCCAAAAGGGTCTGGACAGAAACAAGACAAAAAAATGAAATAAAAAAATAACAAAGGGATCTGGACATCGTCGAGCAGACCCCACGCTGAGTCAAGCTACATGTAGCATCTCCTGCACCAATGGAGAGAATTCCAGCGTCTGGTTTAAAGCACAACAGAAACGAGATGTGTCGTGTGGTATCTTCCAAGAGAACATTCAGTGATGATGGCATGTTCTCTAATCGGAACTGTCCAAAATGGTGGGGCTGAGCAGTGGCTGCTGAACCCGGGAAACGTGGCTGTGGCAAGTGGCAGAATGCAGCGTGTACCCACATTTCATTTAAATTCAAATAACCACGTGCGCTTCTAGAGATGTGTTTTGGACAGGCAGACCTACTGCCTCGTGTGCAATAATAAATGCTCCGTAAAAATGAATGAGAGCCTTGTTCACCAAAAGCATCACAAATATTTCTCCACAAAATCAAATACAACAAAAATAAAAATAACAGGGGTGGCCAGTTAGCTCAGTTGGTTAGAGCGCGGTGCTAATAACACCAAGGTTGCCAGTTCGATCCCCGCATGGGCCACTGTGAGCTGCACCCTCCTTAAAAAATAAATAAGTAAAAATAACAATAGATGAAATAAAGAAGTTGATGTTTATAGTCTCGATTGTAAAAATTCGTGACTGATTAAAATAGATATCAAACATCTATCGATAGATACGCTGTTTTCATGAGTTCTGTCCTATCAAATTAAGCAGCAACGAGCATCCTGCATCTATAAGAATGGGTGACGTGGGGAACAGAGCATCCCAGGAGGAATTCAGTGTAGACACTGAGTACAAATTCACAGCAAGAACCTGGAGCAAGAAAAACAGGATCGGGCTTGTTCGTCTGGGCAAAGGGAATATCAGCAGTCACTTTTCCCAAATTCTGAGTCAGGTCTCAAGATCTGATCAAAACAAGCGTGCTTCTGAAGACAAAGAGATAACAGCGGGCGTCGGCGCTGCCCAAGGATGGGTCCTTGTGGTTTCCATGTCCGGTATCATCCCTTTCAACTAGGGACACAGCAGGAGGAAGTGATCTTAAATGCATCGAGGGATATTGGAGCTGAGCAGCGGAAAGAGCGCTGGACATTTGGGGACAGCAGGTCGACCCTACGTCAGTCTGACCAAGAAACGCTGTGAAGAGGCCATTTGCTCGTCCTGGATGGTGTCCCAGCATGGGGCACAAAGCCCGGCCCTGCCCTGGGCAGTGGTGGTGGTTGGGGGGCTCTGCTTCCTGAGGCTCCCGGGTCCTGGCCCACATAACAACGTGGGGTGAAGAAGGCCCGTTGGCGGGAGCAGACTCACCGAGTTGCAGGCATTGGCCCACATAACAACGTGGGGTGAAGAAGGCCCGTTGGCGGGAGCAGACTCACCGAGTTGCAGGCGTTGGCCCTCTCCACCTTGGAGAGGCTCCTCACGTCAGTGTTGAACACGTTCATCTTCTCTACCAGGGTTGTGAGCGCCGTCTCGGTGGCCTCGCCGACCTTCTCATAAACACCTTTGGCCTGAGAGGGCAGAGGACCAAGAGGAAGTAAGTGCCCTGGGCTCCTGGCCCCTTGCTCCCACCTAGAAGGGGACGGGAGCAAGCCACTCCCGTCCTCTCACACCCAGGAGAACATGGCACAAGGGACCCCATTCCCATGACCCGTTCCTTGCGACCTGTTGAGGACGCCTGGACTTGGAGTCAGTTGGAAGGGGAAGGAGGGATGGCTTCAGGAGTGTTACCTCATTGAAGTCCAAGGACGAGTCATTGCAGAGGGCACAGATGGTGGCCAGCTCCACCAGCCCATCATACTGCCCTGCTCGAACTGGCTTATCGTTCTTCAAGCTGGCAGCGGGGCAAGGGAAGAAGGCAGGGAAAGAGACAAGTCGAGAAGAATAGGGAATGAGATGCAGAGACAGCCTGGGGAAAGCGGCGAGGCCGGCAGGGAGATGGCAACCACCGTGGAGACCAGGTGGGAGACAGAACAAGGTCAGGGAAGGAAGAAGAGAGAGAGAGGAGGACAGCGCTAGCGGGAGGGCCCCGGGAGAGAGGTGGGACGTGTGTGGAGGGGGCATGAGCTGCTGGGGAGTGGACTCGGGGGGACTTACACCTCTCCTTCTGGAGCGTAAGTGGAACCAGTGATGGAGAACTCGTTCAGCACGCAGGAGTCCCCATCCACCTTGTCAATAATGAACATCTGCAGGGGACAAGGTGACGTAGGCCGATGTCTAGCTGTGCCCACCCCCGAGGCAGGCTGAGGGCGGCTCGGATCCTAACGCCTCATCCAGCCACCTGTGCAAACCATCTGGACTTTCCACCCCCCCACTGGCCTCTCCTTCTCCTTCCTGCGTCCTCCCTTCTTCCATCACTGTCTTGCCACCGTCCCCCATGACTGTGTGAGTGGCTTTAAAACAAGTTATGCCGGCGATGCTGGCGGCTCTTTTAGACCAGTGAATAAAATCAGACACGCGTACGGAGGTGTGGGGGGGACTGCGGCTTCAGGCCACCAGTTAGCACACGGCCCTTCCGCAGCGCCAGCCAGCCACGTGTGGCCAGATCTTCGAGCTTCGCAGGAACAGCTAGAAATTCAGGTTATTTTCCTATGAAGCCTCCCGACTTTCAAGCATGGGCAGTGAGTTCGTTTTTATGGAACGTGATGGGAGCCCAGCTGCACAAGGCTGAGGGAAGGTGTGTAGGCAATGCCCAGAGGGGAGCTTTCAAAAGGGCACAGCTTATGTCGCTGTGGTCTGACCACATACTCCAGATGCCCAGAACCATTTATATTTCATGGACATGCTATTCCAAGAACTCTGTGTAGGGCAGGGGTTCTTTGCCTGGGGTCCAGGATCACCCCACCCCTGCCAAGGGGGTCTGATGGCAAAAAAAAAAAAGACACCTTTAATTTTTCTCTCTGACACTTAGCATTGCCTTCCAATTATAAATACAGGCAAAGAACTCGATTCTTATTCGCGAAACCTGTGTCTTTGCCACCAATATAATCTCAGATGCTGAGCTCTCAAAATAGCATTGTGGCTCATCACTGCATTATGGGGGTTCTCAGCCCCACGATGCCTTCATAAAGAAGAAGTGCTACCAAATCACAAATTTGTTCTTTAAATAGCTTGATAACTGTATTTCCATCATCAGTTTCCTCTGTAATGGGATATATGTTTAAGGCGGAATCCTACATAGTTTATGGACACATTGAAAATAGTAGACTGAGAAGAGGTCCAGACTGCCAGCAAGTCTGAGGCCCAGAAAAGACTAAGAGCCTTGGTTTAGGAAATACTGTTGGAGATCCGTGTGGCTGGGCTCCCTGTGCCCCTCTGTGGATAGCCATCTGAGGGCAGTCTCCTCCCCGCCCCACTTCCCAGGTAGCAACTCTGGGGCCAGACAGACGTGGGCTTGAAACTCAATTCTGCTACTTATTAATTCCACAGAATCTCCCAGGGCCTCAGTTTCCTACTCTGGAAAATGGGGTGAAGGAGACCTTCCCCTGACGGGGCAAATTAGTGATAACCCAGGGCGGTGTCTTGCACCCGAGGGTGGCTGTCAGGACCTATCTGGCTGGGGCACTGGGGCCACTTGGATCCCTGTCATCGTTGGCAGGATGACACTCTGTCTGCCCTATGAGCATTGCTCTCCCAGGCCAAAATGAGAGCAGTCAGTGCTGAAGGGGTAATTCCCTTTGGAGAGCTTGTTTCACCCAAGGGCAGTCTTCTGAGGGGCAGGTGCCCACGCCTCTCTGACCTTGCAGACAGACATCTGGTTGGTGGTGAGGGTGCCTGTCTTGTCGGAGCAGATGACAGATGTGCAGCCCAGAGTCTCGACAGAGGGCAAGCTCCTCACGATGGCATTTTTCTTTGCCATCCGGCGGGTGCCCAAGGCCAGGCAGGTGGTGATGACTGCAGGAAGGCCTGTGGGGGGAGGGAACAGTCATAGGGGCAGGAAAGAGTGGCCCCCGAAGCCCTCAGCGCCCCATCCCTGGAACCTGCCTTTGGTACCTCACTGGGGGAAAGGGTCTTTGCAGAGGAGATGGGCCACGGGGGGGAGAGGGGGAGAGACTGCTGTACCTTCTGGGATGGCAGCCACAGCCAGGGCCACGGCAATCTTAAAGTAGTAGATAGCACCACGGAACCAGGAGCCGCCGTGGACGGGATCGTTGAAGTGACCAATGTTGATGAGCCAGACAGCCACGCAGATGAGGGAAATGACCTTGGAAAGCTGTTCCCCAAACTCATCCAGCTTCTGCTGCAGGGGGGTCTTGTCCTGCTCGGTGGCGGCCATCTGGTCGCGGATCTTCCCAATCTCAGTGCTCACCCCGGTAGTGGCCACGATGCCCAAGGCCTTGCCTGCTGCGATGTTGGTGCCCTGGAAGGTGAAGGGGAGGCACGGCGTCAGGCCGCGTGCACCCTGCCTCTTCTCCCACCGCGACGTCTGTCCCAGACCAGGGCCTCTGGCTGGCTCGCTCGACAGCTGTCCCTGGAAGGCTCACCGAGAAAAGCATGTTCTTTTTATCCTGGTTGACAGCTCGAGGGTCAGGAACAGGGTCTGTATGCTTGATGACGGAGACAGACTCGCCTGTGGAGAAGGGGACGAGAGTTTCAGAGGCTATCATGTCCTTCTCCCATAGGTCCCGCCTAGGGTTTCCAGGCGGGAATTCCTGCCCGCTCTCGGGAAATTTTCTCGCTTTCCCGTTCCCGAATCCTGAGAAAAGTTGGTTGAGGAATCGGGAAAATCGGCTCCTTGAACCCAGTAATACCCACAATGGGAAATAAACGTACTACTCACAATGTATCTGTTAGACATTTTTCCTATTTATCGCTAGGGTTTCTGGGCCAGAATTCCCGCCTGTTCTCAGGAATTTTTTTCCCTTTTCCGTTCCCGAATCCCGAGAAAAGTTGGTCAGGAAATTGGGAAAATCGGCTCCTTGAACCCAGGTGGTTGGTACTATCAGTCGTCACTTTGTGGAAACGATTTATCGTGGAGAACAGAAAACAGTTTATATCTCGGGATTCGGGAACAGGAAAACGAAAAAACTTCCTGAGAACGGGCGGGAATTCCTGCCTGGAAACCCTAGTCCCACCCCTAACTACCCCGCTGCTTGGCAGGACAGGGGCTGGTAAGGACCAAGCAGCAGCCCTGGAGGAAGTCTGGGCTCTGAAAGAAGCCACGGGAGGCACATGGGAAATCTATTGCACGTAGAGTGAAAAGACCTTGACCCGACCCCCGGCTTGATCGTTTACAGGCCGCAGGACCTTGGATCACTTAACCAGAACCTGTTTGCTCTTCTGTGAAATGGGCATGATAACAACAAACTTCAGAACAAGGCCTTGGTGAAATCAAATAAGCTGGCGTATGTGAAAGTGTGCTGTCCATTGTGTCTGGACGGCAGGGGCTCAGGCAGTCACGCTGCGCTGGCCCAGCTTGGCCCCCGGGGACCACGGGAATGCCCCTGCCTCTTCGCCCTCTCTCTCCCCCAGTGGAGACACAGAGGCAGCTGTGTTTTAAGTGCATCTGAATCCTCCATCTTGTCCTACAATCTACCGTTCCTCACTTGTGGGCTTTCGAGGAGATAGGACAGTTCCCTGGGTGAGGGTGTCCCTATGTCTGCGTGGAAGGGATGGGCTAC
Organism: Rhinolophus sinicus; assembly: GCF_036562045.2. NCBI lineage: Eukaryota > Metazoa > Chordata > Mammalia > Chiroptera > Rhinolophidae > Rhinolophus > Rhinolophus sinicus. Next base: position 17,267,131 of record NC_133767.1, read on the forward strand.
CTGGGCAATGGCACACCTGTCCCACCCTCTCCCATGACCCCTTGCAATTCGGTCTTGCTGACGTCACTGCCCCTGCGGAGCCAGCAGGGGGCCCTACTGCTGGCTGTTCTCTTTCCTCCATCTACAGTTTCATTCCTGTCTGTCCACCCAGCTCCGCCCTGGCAAACCGTCATCCCCACACCCCTCGATGCATCCTCCCACCCAGCCCAACACACCTGTCAGGATAGACTGGTCCACCCGGAGCGTGGTGGACTTGATGGAAAGGATGCGGATATCGGCTGGGACCTTGTCCCCCACTGTGGACAGAGCAGAGAAGGAGGTCAGCTAGGAAAGGATGTTTCTTCCTTCCTAAGAAAAACCCGGTCTTTGGCCAACAACCTCACCTCCATCCTTCAGGTCTTGGGGAGGTCACCCGGGCTGGGCGCCTCCCTTCACCCCGGGCTCGAGTCAGGCCCTCACATGTGCTCCTGTCGCCCCAGCAAACATCTCCCTCTTAACATTCATCCAATTGTCCCCCTCCTTGTAAGCTTTTGTCCCCACTGGGCTATGAGCCCTGTGAGGGGAGGGACTGGCACGCTGCCTGGCACATAGTATGTGCTCAATAAATGTATGTGGAATGACAGAAGAGAAAACTGGGAACAATCCAGTTGTATCACAAGAAACAAAAACAGAGAGGGGCAAGAGTGAGAAAGGCGAGGAAGGAAAGGCAAGAAAGAACTACAGAAAACAGGATGACTTGGGGAGACAGGTGCTGGGGGAAGCGAATGAGGTGGAACAGTCGGGGAGGCTGGAAGAAACCCAAGAAAATGTCAACAAAAGGTGGAGCCAGAAGCAGGAGAGAGCGAGTGAGAGGGGAGTATGAGAAGGGAAGGTGCAGGAGGAGAGGGAGGAAGGCTGGGGCAGGGGGACACAGGTGCACATGGAGAGGACACACCTGAAACCTGCTGCCCCTCTGAGCACCTGAGGGAGGGCAGGAAGCTGGGGGAGTGAGGGCGGGGGGAGGCAGGCAGGAGAGAAGGGGAGGCCTGCAGGGAACGGGCAGTCAGGGGACAGTGAAGCAACAGCCAGCAGAGAGCTGGGCCGTGGGGGGAGGCCTAGGGAGAGGCCGGGAAGTCAGGGTCAGGACAGAAGCCGCTGTGGGGGAGGCTGCAGAGCCCACGCCCCACCAGACTTGAGACCTTTGAGGAGGCCGCATTCTTCCCAGGACCGCTGCCCAATCCTGCCTGGTGCCCAGGATGGTACTGGGGACAGGGTTCCATGGGTTTCCTTCCCCCTGTTTCTAGGGTGCCTCCTCCTGTGCCAGAGGAAGCCGACGGACGGCCAAGGGAGGAGGGTGGCCGTGGAGCTGGGCGGGACACCCTGTCACCCAAGCCCAAGTGATATTTATAGACATTCATGGTGCTGACTCCAAACTGTCACCGTAGCAGGGCAGCCTGGGGATGGGGCGCTGGGGTCTTCAGCCCGCCCTCCCTTCTTCTCCCCAAGGTTCCCATGGCAGCCACATAGGTGTCTAGAGGAGGGAAGCCGGCTGAGAAAGACACATTCCCTTATGCCAGGGGCCCAGAGATACGGGGAGGCCTGCACAGGGCAAATATAAAAACCGCTGAAGGGGGCAGAATCCCAGTAATCTTAGCTACCCGGCCCCCACCCCTCCCTGGTCAGGCATTAAGTGTCCCTCACTGGAGAGGCGGGGCCCCTCCTTGAGCTCGCTTCCCAGGTCCCGTGCTCTCTGCTGGGGCCTGAGTTTCCCTTACATGGTCGGGGGCTTGAGCCTTTGGCCCCCCTCCTCCCTTCTCCCCTCACTCCTTCCCCTTTGAGAGGCCTCAAGGGCACTGAGAGGTCAAGATTTAAGGCTGACCAAGCTTGGGGGGGGAGGCCAGGCCTCAGGAGGGGGGTGGAGACAGGACCATTGGCAGGGCCTGGGTTCCACCTGTTGCTTGCAAGTGCTGGGTGAGGGGAGGGGAAGTGGGGGTCTGCTTGCAGCTTCAGGGACAGGACTGGCTGTTCCTGCAGAGACTCTGACGGGGAGGGGGTGCTGTGGCCACAGTGCCCTGGGGTGACCTCCTGAGGAGTCTGGGAAGGAGAAGCAAAGACTCCTCCAGCCTGGCAACCTCCTGGACGCCAGAAGCCCAGCCCCCACCTCCAGCAGACACATCGTCCTGGCCTCGAACCCAAGGCCTCCCGTCCTGGACCGCTCGTTCCCATCACTCACCAGCCACCTCCACTATGTCCCCAGGAACGATGTCCCGGGCCTTGATCCTTTGCACCGACTTTCGGTCCGCCCGGTAGACTTTCCCCATCTCGGGTTCATATTCCTTCAGGGCCTCGATGGCGTTCTCTGCATTACGCTCCTGGCAGGACAGGGTGGAGGTCATCAGAGGGAGGAAGGTTGAGGAAGGGCAGGAGTTGGGCAGGGGAGGGTGGGGGGCGCAGTGTCGGGATGGCAGAGCAGGGGTCAGAGTCCTGGGGACAATAGGGACACCAGTGAGGAAGAGGGAGGTTATGCAGGGGAGTAGACAACCCCCCCCCCCAGGAGAGTCGGTGTGTGTATGTGTTCAAGAACCTGTCGCTTATGGCTAAAAACAATTTAGGGGGTTTTGGGAGAGAAGAAAAGAGAATCAAAGAAAATCAGAAAGCAGGGGACAGGAAAAGTAGAGGGTGGTAATAGAAAGAAGAAACTCAAACTAGCATTTATTGAACACCTACTATATGCCAGGCACCTTTACACTCATCATCTTTTTATATTTCACCACAACTCGAAGGGACAGGATTATTAGCCCCATTTTATGGATGAGGAAACCGAGCCTCAGACAGATTAAGGAATTTGCCCAGAGTTATACAGCCAGCGAGTGACAGTGGGAACACCAGCTCCCACCTCTTGCCCACACTCCGTCCCATTTACAAACTGAGCAATAGGACCAGAAAACAAGGCAAGCCCAAGGGAAGTGATGGGGGGCGGGTGAATGGGGCCTCATGTTCAGCGGCAGGACACGAAGCAATGAAGCGGGGTGGAAGCTAACCTGCCAAACCCCCACGATGGCATTGGCAATGAGAATCAAGAGGATGACAAAGGGTTCAACAAACGCAGTGACGGTCTCCTCACCTTCCTCAAACCAGGCCAGCACCTGGGAAGCAGGAGAAGGGAGAATCACAGGTGAGAGAGGCCCTTAAACAGGTAAAGAAAGCCAACGGAGGTGAGAACTCGTGCAGGAGCAAAGAAAGGGCCGGGCCTCACCGGGCGCGCAGCCGCGCAAGGGTCTGCCGCTCTAACACTCCAGGACGCGCGCACATACGCACACGCACTGCCATTGCGGACGCAGCACCGCCAGGCGGGCACAGACCTGCACCCCGCAGGGATTACCGAGGAACGCTTTCAGGTTTCCCTGACAGAGCTGCTGGCTTGTAAACAAAGCTCAGGGGGCACCCGGGCCAACTACCCCCACAGCCACATCCAACCCAGGGGAGCCACAACTCAATAGGAAAAACCCTGCGGTCTGCGCAGGCGGGCGCCTGGCCCACCCACAGCCCTCCCCCACAGCCCAAGGCAGGGAAGCTCCGATTTCATGAGGGAGCAGGAGGGGGGCGGGATAGTGTTACGGGGCCTCCTGTACACACCCCACCCCACCCCAGCTGTTGCAAAGGCAACAGCCACAGGCAAATGTCAAGGAGCAAATCTGAGAAGGGAGAAGTGAGGCCCTGCCAGCTGGTGCTCAGGGGCCCACAGGCCTGCATGAAGGAGACCAGGGGACGGGGAGACTGTTTTGCCTCCGGAGGCTTGTTTTCCAACAGGACTAAGATGATAAGGAAGAAACTCCACATTGCAGGGTCGACTGAGTGCTGGCACGGTGGGCGCCGAAGGGAGCCCCAGGCAAGGACCGGTGGCAGGACCCTGAGCAGCGGGCGGGGCAGCCCTGAGGCTGGAGGGGCCCAGGGAGGGCGGGGAAGGGGAAAGTCAGGCCAGTCTGGGGAGGAAGGCGATCCCAGGATTTCCAGCCCTGTTGGGGGGCAGAGAAGCAAGGCCAGCGACAAGTGAGGGGTCTGCGCCTCCGGGAGCCTTTGGAGTCACCCTCGCACCAGCAGCTTTCCCGCCTCTAAGAGGGGCATTGCCTCGGCCAATCAGCGCCAGGAGGGCGGGGCAGCGGCGCCAGGAGGCTCGGGGATTGGTGGAGAGGCTCCTGCGCCTCGGGCACCCAGGGAGTAGTGGCGCCCCCGAGTGGCCGCAGCGACGGAGCCGGGGAGCCCTTCGCTCAAGGGGGTAACCCGAGCCTTCGGAGCCCTGGAAGCTTCGGGGGGTGGCTTAGCTTCAGTGTTTTGGCTGAGAACACCGTTAAAGCTTAAAATAAAACTTCCCTGCGGGGTGTGGGGAGGACAGAGGGCGCAAATCAGCAACCCACCCCCCACCCCCGTCAGTTCTGGTCTGCAGGATAGGATGCCGAGGGCTTGGACGAGGGGGGCCTCGGCTTTGGAGCCCTCCCCACCCACGGCACCCTCTCCAGATCCCCGCACCCGCAGCCAACCCCAGAGGCTCCATCCACTACACTCACAAAGGAGATGCAGGCGGCCAGGAGAAGGATTCGCACCAGGAGGTCTTCAAACTGCTCTACCACCAACTCCCACAGGGATTTCCCTGGGGGGAGAGGCAAGGGGAGGGCGTCCCCGGGGTTAAGGTCTAGTGGAACCGAGCCTCAGAGAGATGAAGGAACTTGCCCAGGCCAAAGCCGGGACTCCAGGTGCAAACTGGGGGCCAGGGACTGAGGGCGCCCTGACTTCCAGCCTGGAGCGGGACGGTTGTGGGCGACGGGCAGACCACTTGGAAGTGAGAGAAGGGCTGAGGGAGCTTGCCAGGACGCCACGAACGGGCTCCTCCAAGTGGCGGGCAGTTGTTCAAGGGCTGGATGCCCAAGGAGAAAGTGCCTGGAAACTTCTGCCCCCAGCCAGGCTCAAACCCTTGGGGAGGGATATTTGCCCCAGGAGTGAACAGGGAGAGGCCGGGAAAAGGGAGTGGGGCCCAGAGGGGAGGGGGTCATTTATGACAGCTCAGGGATTTCAGTAACTTACCTTCCTCAGCAGGGAGCTCTACCCAGGGAAAAAGAAGAAAAGGACACGTTCATTTGGGGTTCTGTCTGATGCCCCCCCACACACACCCAGGATTTTGTGGCTAAGGTAAGAGAATCAGGCCATCGAAAGGGCATCTGAGGTTCTCCAAGGTCATCCCATAAAAACCTCCCAAAACTCTGGGTCTCAGGGACCCCGTTTTCTCCATATCCTGTTCCCTATCCTCTTACCGCTGCAGTCATTGGACCCAGCTCTTCCCTAAGATACCCCAGAGGGGGAGACTCCAGTGCGTGTGAGTGTGAGTATGCGTGTGTGCTGCGCGTGTGCGGGAGGGCATTACCAGCCTCCAAGGCACACTTACCATTGGGGCCATATTTCTCCAGATGCCGCTTAACTTGGTCCGGGGTGAGGCCTGTAGTCTCGCTCACCCCAAAATAGGCCAAACATTCTTCTGTGCTCTTGGAGTGTGCACCCTCCATTGTGCTCCCTTCCTGGGGGCCAGGGGGCCGTGTGTTTCTTCTAGGGGGGCTCTCACGTGTGGGGGGCCTTCCTCAGTGTGTCCACCTGCCTGTCTGTCTGGGCTTCTTCTTTTTTCTCTCCTGCCCCCCCCCAGGTTTTTCTTCCTTCCACGAAGCTCTGACCCCCGTCCCACTTGTAGCAGCCGGCCACCCCCCAGCCCCCAGCTGGTCCCTTATGAGGGAGTAGGGGGGGCCAGGCTCCCCCCTCCCCCAGATCAGGGATTGGCTGGCTGAGACACCAGCAGGAGGGGTCAGAAGAGAGAGATATTTCTGCTGACAGAGGGGGAACAGTGGGGCTGCAGCCTGAGATGTCACTCATGAGGGAAGCTAAGATGGCCCCGGCCCCAGGGAAGGGGGGCAGAGACTTCACTTTCTGTCTTCTGCTACGGACCCCTCCCCCATTGCCTCAGCTTCCTCAGTTGCACTGAATTTCCTATTCCAAACTCATCCCACCAGTTCTTCCCTGAAGCCCACTTCTACTCTCAGGCCTTCACCGTGCACTTTCCTCACACCCCACCCCCACCCCTGCGTCCCATCTTGTCCACTCTGAACCTGCCAGCCTCCTTCTTCACCTAGTTTGTTGAAAGGGCAGCAGAGATATTCCATCTTTCAGGGGATTGAAGAAGGGGAGAACATCCTTTGGGGGCCAAAGGAAGTGGCTCTAGAGGGACGAGGGGAAGCTGGGAAGGGAGGGGGTCAAGGGGACAGGGTAAAGATGGTAACCCTACCCTAGGGAGGGGTTGCCGCAGCCATCAACAGGGGATTTAGTGTCCAGGCCCAACGAGCAAAGCCAGGACTGCCTGTCTCTCCCCTAAACTCCCCCCCCACATCGCTCTAACTCAGCCTCTGGGAACATAGCCTCCAGCCCCCCCCATCTCTGACAGTGAATCCCACCCCCCGCAAGAAAATGGGATACCCAGGCAGCAAGGTAACCCAAGAGGCTACAGAATGTGCTGATGGCAGAGGGGGAGGGATAAATGTTTCAGGATGGGGGTGGGGGTCACCCCAAGTCATGGAAGAAGGGTCGCCTCGGTCCCATACTGTGCTCTCTGTAACCTAAGGGGTTTCCCTGGCAGACCCCACATGGCTTACGCTCTGCACTCCACCTGGCCCTGAAGTATCTGCGCTCAAGGGGAGTGAGGACCAGAGTTGTATGTCCAGGCCCTGGGCACACCCCCTGGGAAGCAGCAGGAGGGAAGGGGCATCCAGGAAAGGGTGCTGGGGAAGCTGGATAAAACAGAGGCTCCAGGCCAAAGGCGTGGGGAGAGGGCAGACTGATGGGGACACGTCTGGGGGAAATAAGGACAGACCAGAGCTGGGGGAGCAGAGAGAGAGCTGCCAGGGTCAGAAGGAAGTCTGAGGAGCAGTGGGGAAAAGGGACAGCAGGGAGCTGGCATGTGGCAGCCAGGTGGGTGGGGGCCCAGGGCTGGGTGCAAAGCCACAAGTTGTCACTGAGCGGCTGGCCTTGGTGTCAGCTTCCTCGCAGAAGCAGCTGCTCCGAGCCCCCCACCCCCACCCCTGCTCTGGGATGGGGGCATCTTTTGGTTATTACCAGGGCAGCTGCTGGAGGAGCAGAGGGTAGCCTGGGGTATGGGTGGGGGAGGGAAGGATGGCAGAGAGAGGAGAGACGTTCAGTGAGAGCAGTGGTGAAAGGTCAGTGAGGGGAAAAGCAGCCTCGCCACCCTGACCTCAAGTCCTTCCTCAGTTTCCTGAAATGGTGAGGATTACAGGCCATTGACTGAGTGGGTCTCCAGGCTGCTTCCCCCGGGCGTCCAGCTGCTAAGCAGACAGTGGCACAGGGGGCAGCGGGCAAAGGCAAGGGAAACCCGACTTTTGTGGCCAGCAGGGGGGGAGGGCATTTAAGGATTTGGCCCCCCCACTCATCCCTTTCTCCTCCTGGATTTCGGGGAGGGCAGCCTTCCGGGTGAGTTGAGGACACATGGACAGGGTACTCCCTCCCTCCTCCTCAGGGTTTCAACAAAACCTGCCCTGAAGCAGAATCCTGCTGTGACCTGCAGTGGGGCTCAGACAACGGGCATATGAGTCTCCATCCACAGGCACCTCCACCTGGCCCAGCACCCCCCCAGCTTTTAGGCCCCAGTGGGGTTCGGCATCTGCCAAGCCTTTTGGCGGCTGGCTGCTCCCTGACAGCACCTAGAGGAGGGACGGGCTCAGTCTCCAGCAGCAGGAATGCCCAAACATGGAGAAAGGGGAGAAGGCTGGACGGATCACAGGTTCCAGGGAGCGGAGTGCATGGAGCTGAGGAAAGGAGGCAGGCTTTGCAGGACGCTGCTGCCAACAGGGACCTTAAGGTTAGTCCTTTCTACCTCCATCAACTTCCCAGAGCGGGGACCTGACGCCAGAGAGGGACAACCAAGAGCCGCGGAACGATCTCCCTCAGAGAGCCTGGGGTTGTGAACTGCCCCGAAGGAGGCTGAGCAGGGAGGCCCTTGCTTGTGGATGCCACGCCACGCCACGCCACGCCACGCCACGGGGGTCTCCAGGCCCAGAGATGGAAGGTGTTTTTCCCCTCCTATCTGAAGGCTGAAGCTGAGAATGGGAGGTCTGTGAAAGCCACGCAGAGCTGAGCCAATCCCTGACCAGTTCTGAACTTCAGCTGAACAACCACAGAGGATGGGAGGGAAGTAGTCTCTTAGGCTCCTCCAGCCAAGACATGCAAATCTTGGGGTGTGGGGGGGGTCCTTGAACTTCTCCCCCACCCATCTTCAGAAGGCGAGTCCCAGAGGGCCGGCGGGGCTTAGGGGAAGGGGGAGCCGACACACCAGTTGTCGCTAGATGAGGAGGATCAGGCCCTGCTAGCGCGCGGGCACGCAGCCTTCACGGGCCATCTCGTTTTGAGACTATCGCACCCAGAGCCCCAAAGCATGCCCACCTTTGCAAAGCCCATTCAGACCCCGTCTCCTGAGGCCAAGGTTTGGGGGAGTCCCAGGGATTAGATAAAACTGGGCGAGCCAGCAGGCTTCCCCAGGCGAGCCCCCAGCCTGAGCAGCCTGTGAGCCCAGCTGTCTCCTGTCCATCTCCACACAGGACACAAGGCCCAGAATAGCAAGGTCACAAGCATGGGTAGGGCTCAGAGGTGGAGGCAGAGGCTGGGGGAGGGCGTGGGGGCGTGGGAGTGGAGGCTCCACGCTGACTGCGAGGGAAATGGAGGCAGAATGGTAAGAGGCAGAGGTAGGTGGACAGAGGTGGGGAGAGGAGGGGGCCACGTAAAACAGGTGGGAGTCTTGGGAACCTGGCCCCTCCTTGTTGGCGCCCATTACCCACAGAGCTGAGAAGCCCAGGGGCGCCCTCCACTGGAGGAGGGCAGAGCTGCAATTCAGAGAGCCGGGACTGGGTTAAATTGAGGGGCTGGGGAGAAACCGAGGAGCAGGAGACGTTGCAACCTCAAATACCCACAGGCCAGGCACGTCATGAGTGACAAGGTCTGGTAGGGATGAGGCAGATGCAGCACGAGGCTGTATCTTCTGATTTTCAAGAGAAGCCAATCATCTGAACTTTTATGTGAAATTCCATTAGCCAGGCCATCTAGGAGGGTGGACAATTCAGATCGCAAACTCATCCTAGAAAAAGTGCTACATACCTCATTGCTAAATATCACTATGGTCACCTTCAAAGGACTCCCCTTGGGAAGCTATGCACCGACGCCAGCGCCTAGTCCACCCTTCAAAGCGATTTTGGAACTCTTTTTCTGGAATGGCCATCAGAGCTGTCGTCGTATTACCCTTGATGTCCTGAATGTCATCAAAATGCCTTCCTTTCAATATTTCCTTTATCTCCGGGTTAAAGAAAGAAGTGATTGGGGGCCAGATCAGGTGAGTAGGGAGGGAGTTCCAATACAGTTATTTGTTTACTGGCTAAAAACTCCCTCACAGACAGTGCCGTGTGAGCTGGTGCATTGTTGTGATGCAAGAGCCATGAATTGTGGGAGAAAAGTTCAGGTCATCTAACTTTGTCACGCAGCCTTTTCAGCACTTCCAAATAGTAAACGTGGTTAACTGTTTGTCCAGGTGGTACAAATTCATAATGAACAATCCCTCTGACATCAAAAAAAGGTGAGCAACGTCACTGCCACAAGTTCATGAACTTAACCATCAGACCTTATATGTCACGAGCTCCATCCCAGATGAAACTACCCACTTTACAGATGAAGAGGCTGAGGCTGGAGTGGTTACACCTTGCCTTCAGCTCCCCAGAGTGGCTCTGAGAAGGAGGGCAGCCAGCCTGCCCTTGGGCCCCTCTGCCGCCAGACTCTGTGGCTGCCACATTCAATGTCTCCCCACACAGCCCCGTGCCCCCAGGCCCACCCCCATGACCTCTCTCTGCCTGCTTTCTCCCTAGGGTAGGAAGCCTTAACTGAAGAACTCAGAGCAGGAGGGGTCCTGGGAGATTGTGTCCTGTTACGAGAACGTGGCTGGAGACCCCAGGCAGCGCTGGGTGGCTCTGCTCTTACCCACAGGGCAGCCCACAGAGGAGCTGAAAGCACAGGACCGGGGCCCCTGCTGACCCCCCTGGCCCGGCCCCCATGCAAACACAGGCCACAGCCACCATGATGGAACCGAGATAAACCCTTTTATTTAGTTATGCTTCTCCATTTTGTTTAAAACAACAACAACAACCATCTTAATTTTAACTGACAGCCCTTCCCCCTCACCCTTCCTTGGGCTGGGGGTGTTTAATGGGGAAATGGCCACCAGGGGCGGGGCTGACCAGAAGAGCCCCTCAGGGAGGTAATGGAGCCCCAACCCCCACCAAGGGGACGGGGCACCTGTAGTGTACGAACCGGGAGTTAACAGGGCTCTCAAGCCTCTTCTTGTAACAACATACATGCCCTCGGCCACCAAGGGTCAGGAAGCATGGGGGGAGCGGGTTCCGACCAGTCCTCTACGCCCCTGCCCAGCCCCTCTCAGGAAGGAGGGCCAGGAGCAAGAAGAGTGGAGAAAGGGTTGGGTAGCGAGTCTCACACAAAGGAGTACTGGTTATTAATGGCTCTGGGATGGCCCCCTTCTTCTCCATCGCCCCCTAGTGGTAACTGCTGGAGCTGCACCATCGGGGTGGCCCCTGGGGCCCCACCAGATCCAGCACCTCCTTGGACCTCCGGGCCCGGAGCTACGGCCTCTTCCAATACAACCACGGGGACCAGCTCTTCCTGGCCCCCTCCACTGCCCGCTTTCTCTTTCTCTTGCCTCTCTTTGGCTGCTGCGGCTGCTGCTGCCGCCACTTCTGGCGCCGACGCCTCTTCTGCCCCAGGATGTGGGGGATCTGTCCATGAAGGGGGTTCAGGGGGCTGGGGTGGGTGGTGGGAGGTGTTCGGTTCTGGACAGGAATGGTGAGAAGACAGACTGATTGTGGAGGGACGCAAGCTCCGGCAGCAGCCCCCCCTTGACACCGCCCAGAGCCATGTGCTATCTCCCCCCCACCCATGGAAGATGGATCATGGGCGGCGGTGAGAGGAGGACCACACTTACACACAGTCACTCGCTCCGAAGGGCATGAGGGTGGAGGAGGCATCGGGGTAGCAGCGATCGCCCTCGCACACCCCTGCATGGCTCCCGGCCTGCTCTCGGCCTGGGGGGGAGGGGCAACGTGGGGACAGATGGGACGTCGGGGTGGGGCAAAGGGAGAGATCAGACAGGGACATCAGACATCGAGGGGAGGGCAGAGGGCCTGACTGAGCATCCCAAGAAGGGCAGGCCCACGGGGGGTGGGGTGGGGGGAGGCTGAGGAAGGGCGACGGTTGGGGAGAATGGGTCTGGGAGACAGACAGATGGCACAGAGGAGTCTGATGGAATGGGAATGCGCCCAGCCCCTTGCAGGCTCTCCCCGGCTCCGGCCAGCCCACCGCCTGCCAGCCTCCGCTCAGCGGACTCTGTCCCCTCTGAAGCCCCGACACAAGGCCGGGCCTCCTCTCCCTGCGCCCCTAACCACGCCTCTCCTCCTCACGGCCCCCAGCCCCACCTTTCTGGCACACACACCTCCTCATTTCTTGGGTGCACGGGCACCTCCTCCCCTGCAGACCTGCTCTGCTCACCCTGCTGTCGCTGGGAGGACACGACATAACTGCCAAGGACAACGTCACTGGGGCCCCCGGACTCCAGGGGGATGGGGTGCACCCGGAAGTGCTTGAGCATATCGAAGATGGACTGGAACCACAAGTGCTGCACCCGGCACTGACCCTCCTCGTTCAGCGACAAACGCAGGTGCTGAGGGCAGGACGCACACGGTGAAGCGGGGGCGCACCCCTTGCCCATCACAGCACCCAGCTCCAGGGCACCGCCATGACCCCCACTGCACCCACCAGCTCCTGCTGCGACACAGCCTTTTCCTGTCACTCACCTTGGCCTTGCCCTGGAAGTTGAAGGTGAGGACGTACTCGCCCCGCCTCGTCTCGCTCTGACGCACCAGGAACACGCCATGGGCGTCGGTGCCTCCAGCCAGTACCAACTGGGCAGCCTTGAGCCGCGAGAGCGTCCCGTGGAACCAGGGGTACCCTGAGAGGGGCTGGTCCCCCTCACCGCCCTCTGACTCTCCCTGGAACAGGAAGGACCCTTCAGGAAGGAGAGAGGGAGGGAAAGCGGGCTGTCAGGGAAACTGCCCCCATCCTGGGAGAAGAAAAGCCAAGCTTTCCCTCCCTGCATCACTCCCCGCCCATCCCAACCCCCACCCCCATCAGATCCCTCCGGATCCCGGGACAAGAGTTTCAGGTAGAGAGCAACCAGCCACGAGGCAGAAACACACGCACACCTCAGGTACCTGTGGCTGTTTCTGGAGTGTCCAGGGGTGGGTAGGGGGCCGAGAGCGGGTGAACCGTCCCTGCTGGCGGCCCCTCTTCAATGGGGATGCGGGGGGGCAACTCGGGGGGGAGCAGTTCCATTGAGTCAAAATGAGAGGCAGCAATGGAGGCGGAACTGGGAGAGATGGATGCCGAGGGGCGGTCTGACAGGCCCCCATACGCCCCTGGAAAGAAACGGAGAGCGAAGTTGAGAACCAGAGAAGCTAGCAGGATTGGCCTGCCTGGGCCACCTCCCCACCGGCCAGCCTGCCCTGTGTGGACTGCTGGGTCAGTGAGCTCAAACGCAGGGACCCCTGGTGTTTTCCACCAGTGGGGCCTCTGTTATATCTCATTCGACGCCTAGGCACTACACGCACTACAAGGTCCCAGAACCCAAAAGTGCCTCCATCTTTTTTGATTCAACAGCTGAAATTATAGCTACTGTTGCAGAAGTGAGGGTAGAATCCCTCAAATATTTTTGCATTAAAAAGGAATCCTTTCTGGCCAAGAGGACAAAGCCCCCAACTCTCAGAGGCATTCGAGATCCTCCTTCTAGCAACCCCTCAACCTAACCAACTTGACCTTCACCTTGTGTTTCTGTATCCTCCACGTGAGCCCAATTAGCCAACTTTCCCCAATCTCCTGGGCTCTCTGCTCTCAGCACGTGCCTCCCCCGCCCCCTCACCCCGGCCACTGTCCTTTCTCCCACCTTCTCTGTGTAGCACCCCGTCTGTTCCAGCACCCCCGATTCCTTTCCTCCTGAGCTCGCAAGGCGCTTCGTGGGGCTCAGAGGATACGAGGCACGGGCTCTCCAGAGCCCTGCTTTTTACAGTGATGTCTTGTCACCTCAGCTAGACTGTGAACCCACGGAGGGCAGGGGTTGCCTTTGAGGCACGTCTGCGTTCCCGTCCTGCCCCGGAGCCCAGCCCAGAGCAGGCGGGTACCAGGGCACGCCTACTGGCTGCTGAGTGGCAGGCCTGAAACGGTACCGAGTCACTGCTCAGAAGACACAAGTATGTGCAGGCTACACAGCAGTGGCTCAGGCATCACGCTGACAGAGCCCCATCTTCGCCAGTGACTCTCAGGGGACATCCGAAAAGCCATGTCCTAAAGCCGAGCACCCAGGGGACTGGGCCTGCTGCTGTGGAAGGCCTATTCCGTAACTCATTTCACTCACTGAAAGCAGCCTGCGTGCTAGGGACTCTGAAAATGAAACTCGGCGTGGCGTCCGGATAGGTGAACCGGGGGCCAGAGACACACAGTCTGCGTGTTTGTGTGTGTGGTAAGGGTGTGTGAGTGTGTAGAGAGACCAAGAGGTACAGACAGTCCAAAGAAAATGCGGTGCCATCGACACATGCACAGAGACACAGAGTAAGAACAAAACGAAGATGTGTGCAGAGCATTCTGGAAGCTTGGAGGAGAGAGCTGGGGTCTGCGCAGGCTTATGCAGGTGACGAGGCTGGGCAGAGGAGGGTGAGCGGGAGTCTGCTTCTGGCTTGTGTGGGGTGGTGATGCTGGTGGTCCCAAACGACCAATGGAGGTTTGGCGTCTTCAGGGACAAGAGACAAACGTGTTGGGGTGGGGGTGGGTAGCTGAGGGGCAGGAGTGGGGTACACAGTGGAGTCTGGGGCCTGAGAGCAGGGGCTCTGGCGTGGCAAGTTGTGAATTCACAGGTCTCTACGGCTCTGCCCTTACCCTGCGACAGGCGGTCGTTGCTCTCGCTGGGCCCCAAAAGCAAATCCTGGCTGGGCAGACTCTCTGAGTGATTCAGGCAGGGCAGCTCCAGGCTGTCCGTGTTCTCCCGTGTGAGAAATGAGGTCCCAGGGGCCAGAGGGAGGGTCATGGGGCGGGGGCTGGTAGCGGGGCAGGGCCTGCAAAGACAGGCGGGAGAGGCACCGGGTGAGAGGTACAGGCTGCTCCCTGTCCCCGCCGCACCCCGCGGTGGCAGAGGTTGGCTCCTCACCCCGGGCTCAGGCATTCCTGGATGTCCGACACCCAGGCCTTCACACGGACGGCGTCCGTGGTCTCCAGGATGTACTCGGAGGAGCCTTCTACCTGTGGGGACAGGGGGAGCCCCGAGGCCATTTCCACTCAAACGAGAACAAGAACGTCCTCCCTGTCTCTCCCCCCTCCTTCCAGAGGCCACAGCCCAGCCCCAGGGACACGCTCTCAAGGCATGTTACACACACGCTCCTCCTTCCACCGTGTCCCTTGCTCGTACGTGCTAAGAGCTTTCTCCCCAACACGAGCACTCCAGGGGCGCAGGGGAGCCCGGGGCGCCTACCTTCACCACGAACGTGTTCTCCCTGTCCGGCATCTCCAAGGTCGTGGTGGCCCGCACGTCCGTGATGGACGTGCACGGGATGCTGAGTCGGGGCCGAGAGGCCTACGTGAGGGGAGAACAAGAGCCGGGTTTTGGTGAGCAGAGGCCTTCGCCCCCTTCCCTCCAGACTCCGTCCACACCCTGAGGGACTCAGGCAAAAGGGAACAACACTTGTTTTTCAGCCCTGCCACGACTACTAACCCGGAGGCAGGAGCGGGCTTTGAAAGCCAAGGTCAGTAAAGCGACGGCCCAGCCGTGGCCACGCTGGCAGCCCCCCACCCTCGCTCCCAGTGCCCCCGCCACCCGCCGCCCGGCCTCACCTTGGGTGGTACAAAGAACTCCAGGCGACTTCCTCCTCCTCCTTCTCCTTCACTCCGCAGCAGCAAGCGACACTTGTGCCACTGAGGCCCTGCTGCCCCTGAGGTCGGCCCAGCGGCCCCTCCTCCCCGGCCCACGGCTGGGTCAGGGGCTGCCTCTTCTGCCCCCATGAAGCTCAGAAGCTCTTCCCTCTGCACCAGCCCTGCTCCGTCCTTCACGGCGCCCCCTCCCCGACTGAGTCTCAGCCTCTCAAAACGGTGAGTCCATTTGTCCCCCGGGGATGTCCCATCACTAGCCAGTCCCCTGCCCACGGTCCCGGCCCCGCCCGAGGAGTTGGAGTTGCTGTTTCCTCCTAAGACTGGGGGGCCTGACGAGGTCTCGAGGGCCCCCGTTGGGGAGGGAGGGTCCACAGTCCCTCGCCACTGCAGAATGCCGCGGACGGAGCCGCGGACGGAGCGCCCCACGGAGCGGAGGGAGAAGCGTTTCTTCAGCTTCGGCTTCGAGGAGGTCGCAGAAGAGGAAGAGACTGAAGACGGAAGGGGGCCGGCCAGGTCTTCGGATGAGCGGGACGGGCCCAGCACGGCCAGGGGGCCGCCTATCCTGCAGGTCTCAAGGGACAGGTCATGCAGTGGGACGTCCACACCAGGACTCAGGGGAGCCAGGATGGGTGGTGAGAGGGAGCCAGAGGCCCGGGCCACCTCAGCTTCAAAATGCTGCAGGAAGAGCTCAGCAAAACGGCGGGAGAAGGCAGCCTCGGCCCCAGGCCCTGCGTACTGGGGGTGGGAGGCCAGGTAGAGGCGAAAACGGCGGGCAAAATCCAGGGCAGCAGCCCGGGCATGGGACTCACAGAACTCCCGCCAACTAGGGGGAGGGGGCAGTGGCAAGGGGGGAGGAGAGGGGGAGGCCCCATCCTCCGGGGAAGGGGCACCATTCATGATGGTCCCCAGGAGGTGGCCGGGGGGAGCCTGTGGGGAGGGGCAGCAAAGAGGGAAGCGGCCAGAAGACACAGGGTGAGCGGCAGCAGCTGCAGAAGAAAGAGGCACAGACACCGAGTCACTGCTGAGGTGGGACTGGGGGTAGAGCCCCTCCCAAACCAGACTCCCTACGCTGGGCTGGACTCCTCAGAGAGCAACGAGGAACAACACAGAACAGCTCCGCTCCCCTTTCCCGGGCCCTCACAGCCCACACGCCCCGTCAGCGGGCTCCCTCCCGTGTCCAGCCTGCCGCCGGCCCACCCGCTTTCCCAGGCTTTGGTCCCACGAGTGAGCAACAGTGGCGGAGTGAGCACCTCTCTCTAAAAAGGCATCCTTTCCACATCACCTCCGTTCTCTCAAATGGAGCGGCCAGGTATGTACGACATGCTTCCCACATGCTGTTCTTACCTTTCCCCGCAAGAGGTTTTAATACCCTCTATAAAGGAGGAGGAGACCGAAGCTCAGAAAAGCCTCAGACCTCCACGTCTACCGTGTTCCCACTGCATAATCCTGGCTCCCAGGGACCGGGCCGGCCTCAGGCAGAGCCCCCGCTGCCCCAGCCCTCCGGGAAGCCCCGTCTGCACGGCTCAGAGACCCTGTCTCCCGTATCCTGAGATCCAGCTCTGAGGAGGGAGGTTGCTTACTGAGGAGAATGGATGGAGGAGGGACAGTAATTGTCTTGAAAGCTAAGCCCAGGGCCCAGCACCCAAGCGCTGTGTGAGGAAGGCCTGGACCGGTCACAGCCCACTTCTTTGCTGCCCCTTCAGTTGGGGGCTCATGGCGGCAGCACCAGGTGAGGAAAGATCACCAAGGTTGGGTCGGGGCAAGTCTTTGCTGGTCACAAAGTAGACAAAATGTAAGAGGGAGCTGGGCCCTAGGACTTTTCACCTCCCTCTTTTCTCATTGAGGAGAGCGCCCTAAAGGCTGGTCAGCCTGCCCGTTATGGCCCTGGGTTCTGGAGTCAGACTGGGGGTGAACTCCAGGCTCTGCCACCTATGAGCTGTGTGATCTTGAACAAATTACATGTCCCGTCTGAGCTTTAGTTTCTGTATCTATGACACAGAGCTAATGATTCTCAACCCCAGACGTGTTGGGAGAATTAAATGAGGCACGCCAGAGCTTGACACAAAGTAAGCACACAATGACTGCCATTATTACCCTCTTCCCGGGTTCCAATTTTCTAAATGAGAAATCAGAGAAAGGAAGAGACATCCCCACGTCTTCCGCTAGCAAATGGCAGAGCTGGGCATGGCATTTACAACCCGTGGCTCTTCTGGTAGTGTTCCTCCTCCCGTATTTTACTGGAAGATGCCTGGCACCAGGACGGTGGGGGGGAGGGCAGCTCAGGGGAGTCTCCCCAAAACCTCAGACTCCTGCTCAGACCCACAGTGGGCCACCCCTCCCGTTCCTCCTTGGCCTAGGCCCTCCACACTCAGACGGCTCCAGTCATAGGGACTCTTCCAAACCAACGAGAAGCCAGGAGATGCAAGAGTCATGGAGCTTGGGGGACTGAGCCACGAGGTGCAGACACAGCAGAGAAATCAATCTCCGGGCAGAGGCCACCTCAGCTCACACAGGCCCACCCAACCCTCTGCACCACAGGCAGACCCAGCCCCCTTCAGGCCCGCTGACCCTGCGGCTCCTGAGCTGGTGACTCAGTTTCTCTTCTGCCAAGCAGGACTCAGACACATTTTCCCGGTGCACCTGCCTCTTGGCTCAGTTCTGCTATTTCCCGAAGGGCGGGTGGTGGAGGGTGCAGGCTCCGCTCCCGGCTAAGGACCCTCCGGGCCCGGTGCAGTCCCCTCGGACCCGACCCTACTCCCCTGACACCCTTTACCCGCCCATTCCCCGGGGCCGCAGTCTCCGGGGGGCCACCCTGCCTGCTGCCCTCTCCGGGGCCGAGCGCCCCTCCTGACTCTGGCCACCCACGCCTTCTCCCACCCAGGGCTCCTCGCAGGCGCCGAGGCCGGGTCGCGGAGAGGGAAGAGGGACTCGAATAGGGGGGGTTCCGGTTCCGGTCCCACCTGCATCTCGGTCCCCGCGGTTAGCTCCGGCGGCGGCGGCGACGGCGGCAGCGGCGGCAGCTCCCACTCCCTGCCCCCCCACTCCGCGACTAGCTCCCAGCCTGGTTCTGCGCAGGCGTGGGGACCCCTCTTCCGGTCACCGCAGGAAGCGACCATAGAGAAGAGCGGCGAGAGGGAAGGGCACCTTCGCTCTCACTTCCGCCACCCTCCCACCCCGCGCACCACGGGAGACCTAAAAGGGTGTGACTTTCGGAGGGTTCGATGACATAAGCCGTCGTAGGGAGGGGGTTGGGTCCCACCAGAGCATCCCCCCAAGAAGAAATCCAGGACAAAGGAGAGAAGTCAACCATAGAGAAGCCACCTGAGGGGATAGAGTCGCGAGGCCCTGTGGGAGGCTAGAGCGACCACCGGGTACCGGAAGCCAACGAGTTGGAAAGGCGTTTGGAAGGACCCGTTGCAGCCTAGAGCGCCGGGCCCTGCGGCGGAGGGCTTCGCGGACACCGCCCCCAAGGAGCTGGGCCAGAAAGGACGCGAGTGACCTTGGGGAGGCCCCGCGAGGAGGCGGGGCCTGAACTTGCGACTTTGGCTTCTCGGAGGAAAGGGATTAGAGGCTCCAGGAGTCTCAGTCTCTGAGACGGGAGCTAAAGATGGGGGGCAGACATAACGAGGTCAGTTTTGGACGTGCTTGTGGGCGTCAGGAAGCAGGTGGACGAACAGTCTGGAACTCCGGAGAGCCATCAGAAATTGAGAATTATTAATGTATAGGGGGTAGTTGAAATCATGAGCACGAAGAGATCCTGTCAATCCCGTCTCTCATTGACCAGCTCCGGCTGGTCTAAGCAATAAGGGCCTCTTACTTGCTCAAGCATTTGAAAAATCCAGCGTGGATTAAGCTCCTTCAGGACCAGCTGAATAGAAGGGCCCAAAGATACCAAGAACCTGGGGTTCCCCTTTTCTAGGCTCTGCATTTGGCTTCACTCTCAGGCACTGTCCTCTCTGTGGCAAAGTGGCTTTCCATAGCTCCAGACCTCAGTCCTAAGAGCTGAGCAACTCTAGTGGAAGCAGCATGCGTCTTTTCTGAGATTTGCAATAAAATTTCCAGAACCGATTTTAGCTTAAGTGCTTTTCCTGGAACACAGAGGCAAGAGCTTGAGGATGGATACCTGCCTTGACCCACACGAGGATGTTTGTCCAAAGCTGAGGCTGCCGGATGGAGTTGGAAAAATTCATTGCGCAAATTCTGGCCTCACCGTCTCAAGTCTCCCAGCTGCACCTCTCTTCTAACCAAATTAGCATCAGCTCACAGGTGGCCTTTGTTAAGGCCTGGGCCATTCTCTCTGTCCACCCATCTTCCCAGTTCAGGGGAGCATGGCAATGCAAAGGATTTTAGTTCTGTGGTCCCCTTCCTGTCCCGGGTACCCTTACACACTCTTTCTCTACCCTTGGCCCACTGTTTAGGACAAAGACGCACGCTGGGGAAACAAGGGGCTGGTGGTAATGAGTTAGGTTTGAGCACGATGGATCTAATAAGCGCTCCGATAACACATTCTGCAAAGAATGAAATGTGTTACATTGGCACTGTCCAGTGTGGCAGCCACATGGCTCTTGAGCCCTTCAAATCTGGCTGGTGTGACTAAGGAACAAGTTTTCATTTTGACGGGTTAAAGTAGCTACACGTGGCTACTGACTGCGGGATTAGATACATACCCGGAAGGTGTTCAGGGACGAGGTGGGGCTGTCCCGCGGGGGGGGGGGAGGGTCTGAGCTGCACGAAGCAGTTTGCTGATGACCAGGCAGGAGTCGTGGTTGAAGCCCTGGACAGGCATGAGATTGTCCGGGTAATATATGGAGAGAGAAGAAGGCCAGGACCTAATTCTGGGGAACAAGCAGCATTTAACAGGCAGGCAAAGAAAGAGGAGTAAACAGTACTGAGATGTCTTGGGCCAGGTTTCCCCGAAGCAGACCCTGAGAACAGGATTTGTGGGAGTGATTTATTTAAAAAGTTCTACTGGGAGGAACCAGTAAGGGAGTGGGAGAAGCAGGAGACGGGAGGAGAGGAAACCAAGCAAGCAGTGATCTTGGGCCGACAGTAGTTCAACTTGATCTCACAGGGGAGCTCTGGATGTAAGTTATGCCTGAGATTTGTCCGGAAACAAGGGAGCTGGGCCTTTCATATACCAACACTGCTCAGCTGTTGACCAAGGACTACCCCTGGGACATGTCAATCCCCAGGCACTTCAAGGAAAAACGTCCAGTAGCCTGAGGGCATTCCTAAAAAAGAAAACCCTGGAAGTTCTAACTGTTGAAGAGAAACCACACACCAAAGACCAGGGGTGTGGGAGTAGTGTGTGTGTGCGCGTGTGTGTGTGTGTGTGTGGAGTGGACAAACATCACACACAAATGATAAACAGATCCATGGCACGGTTACTGTCTCCCATAGGACACTGAAGACTGTTGTTGCTGAGTGACCTTGGTCCTAGAGAGTAATTTTAGGGAAGTGGTAGAAGCGCAAGCCAGATGGTGGTGGATCAAGGAATGAATGAAGGTGAGTATGTGGGAGGGCTGTGGAGAGCTGTGCTACACAGTTTGGCCAAAAAGGGAAGGAGAGCGAGAGGGAGGGAGGGTTATAGTTTGAGAGGGTGAAAAGATGTGCTGTTTATATCCTGAGGGCGGCTTGGTTATGTCAGAAGTCTAAGGAGAAACGTGTCAGTCGAAAGGATGGTTATTTAAGGAATGAGGTTTAGGGAAGGTGTGAAAGGGCCCAGGTTAAGCCAAGGTATTAATATGAAATGGAGAAACGTGTCTTCCTCAGGAAGAGAGAATGAAACACTCAGGATGCTTCCAGCTACAAGTCATAGAAACCCAATCTTAGGTAGGTTAAGCATGAAAAGAGGTGTAGTTTACTGGTTCACAGAATTGAAAACTCAGAGATCGAATGACTTCAGGCACGGCTGGAGCCAGAAGCTCAAACAATGACCATTTGAACTTGGTCTCATTCCCTTAGCTCTGCTTTCCTCTGGACTGTCTTCACTCTCAGGCAGGTTGAACCTTCATAGGTAGCAAGATGGCAACCAGCAGCTGCAAGCTTACATTCTTCCAGATTAACAGCCCTGGCAGAAAAAGATCAGAGCTTTCCCAATAGCTCCAAAAAACGCAGTAGGGTTGAATCTCATCACTCAGCCTGGGACACCCAGTGACCATCTATTGTATAATAAAGAAATTGTTTGATCTGTGTCTCATGTTCCTCGCACAGATTTGTGGGCGATGACAAATGCTTGGTACTTCCCAAGTGAGACAAGTGTCCGTTATTCATGAGCCTCTTGGGTCCCACCTGCGCTTTTGTTGATGAGGTGACTCATGGCAAGCCCCTAGAAAGCTTCAGGATGGGGGCTGGTCACCAGAAAGACCAACCTTGGGATAAGAGGGTTGGGAATTTGACCTGGCTCGACCTCCAGGGAGGGGAGGCTGCCTAAAGATTGGGTCAGTCACATGGCAACAATTTAATCCATCGTGCCTAAGTAATGAAACCCCAATAAAAACTCAGGACAGTGAAGCTCAGTGGGGCTTCCTGGTTGGTGGATCCATTCATGTTCCAGGAGCGTGTTATGCCAATTCCATGGGGGGAGGGCACAGAAGCTCTGCATTTGGACCCTCCCTGTGTCTCTTCATTTGGCTGTTCTTGACTCATATCCTTTATTATAAAAGTGGAATCATAAACACAACATTTTCCTGCATTCTATGAGTTGTTCTAACAAATTATAGAACCTGAGGGGGGTCATGGGAAACTCCCAGATCTGTAGCGAGTTAGCGTGTCCATGGCTGGGGGACTCCATTTGCAGCTAGTGTCTCAAGTAGGGACCGTCTTGGGAGGGACTGAGCCCCTAACTTGCGGGGTCTGTGATCACCCGGCTGTGACTGCCAGGACTGACCTTCAGTGCATCAACTGGGGTTGAAACAATACTAATCCCATGACTGTGAGCAACGTGTACACACCTGCTCATGGACCCGCCTGAGCCCGGGACAGGTTCACCTCCCATCCAACTCCGTGGGCTGAGCATGGCAGAGGGTGGCTCTTCAAAGGAAAACCAGAGTCTGATTGAAGGGGAGGTGGTTGCTTGTGGGATTCTTTTAGAGGTCATCTTGACCCTCCCCCGTCCGCTCCCCCCAAGAGAGGGAATTTCTAGTACTTTGCCTTCTTTCCTGGGTGTCAGTCAGCCCCGGTGCTTTGGCCTGGACGTCCGGCCCCTCCAAATCGTAGTCTGCTCCGTCGGGACCGTCTGGCGGCGTAAAGCACTCCAGGTCTACTTGGGCTACCCCGGAACCCACACGCCATTTCCCTCGCTTCTGTCAATATTCCCGCCTCCGGTTTCAGGCTTCGAAGTGTGTCCTCCTGTAGGAAGCCAGGCATGGCCAACCTACCTGGGCCACCTCTTAAGTGCCTTTTACACAGTCGCTTTTGTGTGACCTTCACAAAGTGTTTCCGATTGGCGTGCCTCTAGCCACCTCTGTGTGCCATGCACGCGATCCGAGTTCTGTGCCTGAAAGGGCATCCGGGTCCAGTATGGGGCTGGGGCTGGGGAACTGGAAGCAGAGAGACTGGTGCAGTCATCTGGGAGAGGGCTAGTGCCACATGGCTGGGGTGGTGCAGTGCAGTCAGTACCCAGGGCACTGTCCACAGAGCTTTCTGCGGAGGCACTGCCAGGCTAG
Source organism: Rhinolophus sinicus (assembly GCF_036562045.2). NCBI lineage: Eukaryota > Metazoa > Chordata > Mammalia > Chiroptera > Rhinolophidae > Rhinolophus > Rhinolophus sinicus. Next base: position 17,289,840 of record NC_133767.1, read on the forward strand.
CTGGTGGGGATGAGTGAAGGATGCCCTCGAGCTTCCAACACGTTTGCTGAGGGGCACTGAGGACAAAGCTCTGGGTCCTCGTCCTCATTTTGCCACTAAGTTGGGGGCCAGCCCAGTACTCGTTTCGGTGACACCTGGCCCCGCCCTCCTTTGAGAAGTCAGAGCTACAGGAAGTCTTAAAAATCGTACCGTTTATCCTTGCCACTCCGTCCCCACCTTATGGGTAATACAGTAGAGGCACCAAAAGTTACAGTGACTCAGCTTTATTTTAAAAATGAATGTGAATACACAATGTGCTTTCCATTGCAAACAGCAGGAAACTTAACAAGCCCAACACAAATATCCAACTGCAATGATTCAACACATAATTCCCACAAGTGTCAGGCACTGTTCTTTGAGTAAAACACAAGTTCTTACTGTCATGAGACAGACAAAAATAACAAAACAGCCAAGCAAACTAAGATAATTTTGGATATTTAGGTGCTAGGAAGAAAATCAAAGGGGGAGAACTGCTAAAAGGGTGATCTGGGTGCTACTTTAGCTAGAAGAGGTGCCATCTGAGGTGGGACCGGAGTGATGAGAAAGAACGAGCCCCGGGGAAAGCGACAAGGAAAAACGTCTGCAAAGACTGTGAGGTGGAAACAATTGTGGGATGTTTGCCGAACAGCAGGAGACTCCCGGCTGGCAGGGAGAGGAGACACACACTAGATGGGCTCCAAGGGACCAGGGGCCAGATTACGCAGGCCCTGGGGGCCACAGGCCGAGTTTGGATTTTTGATAACAGCTTTATTGAGATACAACTTACCTGCCGTACAACTCACCCATTTCAAGGAGGAGTGTGGATTTTATGCTAAGTGTCAGAAGGACTCATTGAAGGGGGATTAAATTCTGATCCACATTTTAAAGACCCATCTGGCTGCTGCGTGAAGGATGGATTTGACAGGTACTGAGAATAAGAGGAGAAGCTGGGAGGTTCCTTGGAAAAATCGTGAGGCAGCCCAGGTGAGACACGGTCCCCGACTGAACCAGTGTTGACAGTGGCGAGAGAGACGTGCTCACGTTCAGCATATATTTTGGAGACAGAACCCGCAGGACTGGGTACTGGGCGAGGTGCAGGGTGAGGGGAAGGGAGAATGGTGATGTCGTGCATTAGGTGTGTGAGGAAGAGTGAGGGAGAGAACTGAGAATCCTGTTTTGGACGGTTAAGTCCAGGGCACCACATGGTGGCACTCTTCCGTCTGGAAGGCGCATTCATAGTTCAAGTGCCAATATTCAGAGACCGACAGTGGCCAGGCACAGACGATACGGAGATTAAGGAAGCCCAGTCCTGGCCTTGCACAAGTCACTCAGTCCCAGACAAGAAATATGTCTCAGGGTACCAAGGGCTGGAAGACACAGTGTCTGTCGGGACGCATTTGGCTGCAAATAACAGACAACTCTGACCCGGTCTGGCTTAAACAATACATGTACCATCCATCATCACATACCACACGGAGTCCAGCCTTCTAAGGTCCTCTTCGCTTCGCCCTCTTCTGGATTTGGGCTGTATCATCACCCGGGAGCAGGATGGGCACAGCAGTTCTAGGCTTCCCATTCAGACCTGATAACATTCAGAGGCAGAAGGAGGTCCATTTGTTTGGTGTCTCCTTCTTAAGAATGAAGGACCCTTTTTGGGAACCCCCCTCCCCTGCACACACACACCCAAGCAGATCCTTTACCAATTACTGGCCCCAAAGGAGTCACACCCAACCCTATACAAGACTCCGGAGAAGGAGAATGGGACCCCCACCCCCACCAGAAGTGGACTAGACCTGTCAGGATTTATTCCTGGACAGGAGAAAGGGCCGCCCGGAACAAACTCAGGGCCCTGGCTGCAGGAAGATGGAAAATGGCTGTTGAGCAGGAGTGCAAAGTGTCTGAAGAATGAACAGAGTTGAGGGGACCTGGAAGGCCATTGGATTTCAAGAGTATCTTTTTTAAAGAGTTCAAGATTCTGCACGAAGAACTTTTTTTTAAAACTGGAATCACAGAAAATAAATGTTTCAAAGAGAAAAATTTCCTCCTCAAAACAAATCCACAGCCTCCTAAAGTCACAGTGATTTTCGGCTTCCCTGGTCCCCAAGCCCAATGCCCGCCTTGTACAGATGCCACCTTCCTATAGTAGCCCGGCTTCCGCTTCATTTAACACGGCTCACAAGCATTTGCACAGGTGGCTGGCTCCTCTCGTCTCTGCAAGTCTGAGCCCATTCCATTAATATTTCATTTAGTGGCCATGCCAAAATTCACGCTACCATATCCACATACTGGACATTTGTGTTCCTTCTGCTCTTTCACTGGGATATTGGTCATAGGCAGGACTGGACATCTGGGGGAAATCCCTGCCCCCCCCATCAGTCAGAATGCATCTGTGAGCCTCCTGATACAACAACACTGACATACGATCTAGGCTTCTCCAATCAGACACCTCCACGGGAGGCTTTGAGTTGACCAGTGTTTGGGGGTGGGGGGTGCGGGGCAGAGAGAAGGTCTCTTTCTTGATGCAGAAATGGCTTCAGTGCCAACAGCAGCGGCTGTTACAGACAAGTCTCAGTCCTGGCACGTAGTGTATGGTGGTGTAGCAACAGTTTTCTTATCAGGTCAGATCAGTTCTGTGGCTTGGGAGTTATTTTTCCAGCCCATCCCACAATTCCGTAAGCTGTCGAATACCCTTAAACAAATGACTCTTCTGCTTAAACCAGCCAATGTAAATTCTGTTCTCTGTAAATCAAGACTCCTGCCTTACAGAGGATGCTACATCAACAGCTCTACAGAAATTTCTCTCCTTTTGGACTTTTCTGAGCACGGTTTCTCAAATCTCAGTTATTCATTTACCGCCTCCCCCCACATTTGCCATATATACACACCACTCATATTATCTACCAAATAGCGTTTTTGAAATGGATTCATTTTCTAAACACAGTATTTACTGTATTTATTCTTTGTTTTTTAACTAATACACATTAAAATAAATATAGCACCACGAATATGGAAAGCTTTAAGTTTCTTTAAGAAGAAAGTTTAAGTACCACCCCCAAAAATCTCATATCCCTTAGTGGCCAATAGTGTCTTAGGATAAATTTCCAGTAGGGTGACTGAGATACAGAGTGGGGACAAAGAACACCCTTTTATACTGTACCAGCCCCTCCCTAAGCAGAGCTGATGGGTTGGAGGACCAGAGGGAGAGAAGTGTTAGTATTAAGTTCCTCAGTTTAGATGAGCAGTAAAAGGATAGTTAAATGACAGTATGGTGCAGTAGTCAAGTGTACACTGTTTTGGAATTTAGTTGTATTGGGTTTCTTAATCACCCTGATACTCAGTTTTCTTACCTGTAAAATGGGGGTAATATGGGCCCTGCCACACACAGTAACGCTAGGAGCACTGACTGTGAACCAATGGGAAGCATTTGCATGTCTGATCCATAGAAGCTCGAGTTCACTGTGTCCCAAACTCTGAGCTTCAGAAGGGTGTGTGTGTGTGAGTGTGTGTGTGTGTGTGTGTGTGTGTGTGATAAATAAATATGGTTTCCCTGTCTATGTCCAGACCTTACTGAATCATCATTTCTAAGGAAGAATTTAGGGAATCTATTTGAAACAAACACCATCAAGTCAATTGAGTCTTAGGATGTGAGGAATTGTAGAAACATTAACCAGGGCTAAGCTGCTGCTATTATCATCCCAGGGTGATGAGATGATGGATGAAGGTTATTATATACTATCCTTGCACGCATTCAGTCAGTCAGCAGACATTTACTGAGCACTCACTGGGTGCCCCGTCCTGTGTGAGGTGCTAGGGACACCGTGGGGACCAGAAACGCTCCGGTTGCTCTGAAAGGTCCCTGAGGCTCACCCTCAGGTGTCATTAGGAAAATTGTGCGGGTGGGTTGGGCGACGAGCAAGGGAATTACTCCCTGGGCTCCTGAAGGCCATAGGGGTGGACAGCAAAACGTTGTCCCCGCAGGCTGTGAGCCAAGAGGGTGGATACTCGAGGGTCAAAGACTGGGGGACCTGAAGGCCCCACGACCCCATTCCTTCCTCCTCCCCAGCTCATTTCCTCTCAGAGCCAGACGTCAGGATCTCCGTATGAAGAAGATATCACTCCTGTATTCTCAGGTTACAGATAAGAAAACAAAAGCGCAGAGGAGAGATGGGTCACAGTTGAGTCCCACCCCAGAAAGGCGCCCAGGACCGTCTTTCTCAGCCTGGCCGCAGGGCCTCGTCCTACCTGCAGCTGCGGCACAAGGGCCGCCAGATCTCTCGTCTGACCCGCGCAGTGGGTCGGACACCAGGGGGTTCGCGGCCAGGACGTTCCTGAGCAGTCCGCGCCGGGGCCGCCTCTGCCTCCCGGAGGCCCGGACCCTCCCTCTGGACCCGGTCTAGCCCTCCCTCCCTCCCACACTAAGTGGAAAAACAGCCCGCCGCCCTGGGAACTACAACACCCATGAGGCTTCGGCGCGCTGGTGCATTATGGGACGGGCGCTCTACACCGCTCCCCGGGGCCGCGGGAGAGAACTGCGTGGACCTCCTCCCCCCGCGAGGCCCGAGTGCGGCGTGGAAACCTCTGTCCTTCCCCGCCCCGGAGACACCAGCATCTACCTACCTTGACATCTTCCGTCCCGCGCCCGGAAGTCGGCTAGGGCCATAAAAACTGGTGGCTAGAGGCGCCGGGATTTGCCCTCCGAGCCTTCACTTCCGCCGGAAGTGTCCTGCAGTGGCAATTGCCCTTTCCTTATTGCACGCGCGGGCAACCGGTACCGTCTTCGGGGCGGGCGTACGACCACCATGGCGGCCACCACCCTGCTGCGCGCGACGCCCCTCTTCAGCGGTGAGGGGGCGGGGAGGGCGATCGCGGCCCAGGAGCACGTGGGGGTCGTCAGGAGTGGCCGGGCTCGGCCCCGCGCCCTGACTGCAAACCTCTGCCTCGGCAGGTCTCGGCGCCGGCCCGACCCCCTTGCTGCAGGGTCTGTTGCGGTCGCTGAAGGCCCCGGCCCTGCCCCTCCTGTGCCGCGGGCTGGCCGTGGAGGCCAAGAAGACCTATGTGCGCGACAAGCCCCACGTGAACGTGGGAACCATCGGCCATGTGGACCACGGCAAGACCACACTGACTGCGGCCATCACGAAAAGTAAGCGGGGTTGGAGTGGGGGCATCGGCAGCGCCCGCTCTGCCGGCGGGACCTGGAGCCAGGGAGGCGGGGCCAGCAGAGTGGCCGCTGCAGGTGTGTAGTGGAGCCGCAGGTGCCGGAGCTCGGGTGGCCGGTGGGTTGGAAGCTGCAGGAGACAGCTTTCCCCTCACGTGAAGAACTTTGTGATGCATGCATTGGGGACGCTGAATGGCCTCCCTCCCGCCGTGGGGACTGCTTTGTAAGCAGGGGCTTTATTTTACCCTAGAGAGGTCGCTGGGCAGGACCTTGAGACCCTTGAACCTGCTTTTCTAACTCGGTTACCTTTGCTGGAGGAGTTGAGGGAGGGGATCATCCTCCTGGGTGGTCCGTTTAGGGTGAGGGACCCAGGGGTGTGGCCTGAGCCCTGCCTCCCTCTGGGACTTCAGCTGAGAGGTGTGTTCTCTTCCCTCCCTTAGTTTTAGCTGAGGGAGGCGGGGCCAAGTTTAAGAAGTACGAGGAGATTGACAATGCCCCAGAGGAGCGCGCCCGCGGCATCACCATCAATGCGGCCCACGTGGAGTACAGTACTGCTGCCCGCCACTATGCCCACACAGACTGCCCGGGTCACGCAGATTACGTTAAGGTGAGAGCGGGGCTGGGGACAGAGCCAGGAGCACCTGCTGTCAGGAACAATGAGGCTTGTGGGGAGGAGGCTAAGATACTCAAGATGTCTAGGTTTGAGACCTGTGCTTGGCTGGAGGGATGTGCACCCAGGAGGTGGCTGAAGTAGGTTGTTTCTTCTCTTCCCCCACCCAGAATATGATCACAGGCACCGCCCCCCTCGATGGCTGCATTCTGGTGGTGGCAGCCAATGACGGTCCCATGCCCCAGACCCGAGAGCACTTATTACTGGCCAAACAGGTAGGCAGAGCCTGGGCAGGAGTGGAAAGAGGAAGAATAGGGAGTGGGGCCACTTAGGACCCCATCTCTCTTTCCTGCCTGCAGATTGGAGTGGAGCATGTGGTGGTGTATGTGAACAAGGCAGATGCCGTCCAGGACTCCGAGATGGTCGAGTTAGTTGAGCTGGAGATCCGGGAGCTGCTCACGGAGTTTGGCTACAAAGGGGAGGAGACCCCCGTCATCGTGGGCTCTGCGCTCTGCGCCCTGGAGGTGAAGGCAGCCAGGCAGGGGCTGCCGTGCGTGGCAGAGGGTGGGTGGGCATCAGAGCTGTGCTGAATCTGGGTGTGGTTCTGGGTAAGCAGGATGGAAACGTCAGAGTCCTGTCACCTCCCCCCGTAGCAACGCGACCCTGAGCTCGGCCTGAAGTCTGTGCAGAAGCTGCTGGAAGCTGTGGACACCCACATCCCTGTGCCCACCCGAGACCTGGAGAAGCCTTTCCTGCTGCCTGTGGAGTCAGTTTACTCTATTCCTGGTGAGAACCGTGTCCGTTCGCATCCTGTCGCCCTGGCAAGAGCCTCCCCCAGGGTCCCTGATGGCCTGTCTTGTTCCCTCCCAGGCCGGGGCACGGTGGTGACAGGTACACTAGAACGTGGCATTTTGAAGAAGGGAGATGAATGTGAGTTCCTGGGACATAACAAGAACATTCGCACGGTGGTGACAGGTACAGGAAGCCTGGGCGCCCCGGGGCTGGCTCCAGGGTGACCGTTGTCCCTGCAGATGCCTTGTGCCTCCCCTCTGCCCCAGCCTGTCCTTCCTGGTCTCTCCTGCTCCCTCCTAGGCATTGAGATGTTCCACAAGAGCCTGGAGAGGGCAGAGGCTGGCGATAACCTGGGAGCCCTGGTCCGCGGCCTGAAGCGGGAGGACCTGAGGCGGGGCCTGGTCATGGCCAAGCCAGGCTCCATCCAGCCCCACCAGAAGGTGGAGGCACAGGTGAGGGTGCAGGTCAGGTGGGCAGGGCTGAGCCCAACTGTCCTGAGAGGCAGTGCTTCCAGCCACGTGCGGTCTCTTCCAGGTTTACATCCTCAGCAAAGAGGAAGGCGGCCGCCACAAGCCCTTTGTGTCTCACTTCATGCCTGTCATGTTCTCCCTGACGTGGGACATGGCCTGTCGTGTCATCTTGCCTCCAGGGAAGGTACAGGGGGCGGGGGGAGCGCTCTTTGTATCAGCTCTGCACTTACAGTTCTGGAGACGTGACAATATGGGTGACTTTGCTGTGGGTGGAGAGGCTGGCAGGTGACACAGATGAGACTAGCGATGAAAGGGTCTGGACCCACGGATTTGGGGTGAATGAGGCCTGATCCAGTATTCCCTGGGCTTAGCTGTACTTGCATTTATGCACAGAAAGGCTTCCATAAGACAGGTTGAGTTTCACTGTACGCAGGGCTCAGAGAAGTCCGTGACTAGGAAAGCTGCATAACCCCGAATTTCAGGCTGTGTTCTCAGGTACATTCCTGTGACACTGTCCCCTGCCCTCTCTGGCCTTCGCCTGTGCTCTGTGCCTGCCTGACAGCTGGGAGGAACCGTCCTGTCACGTCTGCTGCGTTTCCCAGCAAACAGGTGGAGGCAGGAGGGCACCCTGCAGGCCGCAGCTGACCTGTCTCTGCCCCTCAGGAGCTTGCCATGCCCGGAGAGGACTTGAAGCTGAGCCTCATCTTGCGGCAGCCAATGATCCTAGAGAAAGGCCAGCGTTTTACCCTGCGAGATGGCAACCGGACGATTGGCACCGGCCTCGTCACCGACACGCCCGTCATGACCGAGGAGGACAAGAACATCAAGTGGAGTTGAGTCTGGAACTGTGCTCAGGCTCGTGTTCAGAGCTGTGTGGCCCGTGTTCTGCTTCGGGTGCCTGTTCCAGGACAGTGGCTGCAGCGCAGCAGTTGCAGCCAGACTGACACTTGCCCTGGCCAGAGGGCCGCAGGCCTGCCAGGTGAGGTACTCAATAAACTGTTCTGTGAGTAGGAAGCTGGCCGGGGTCTCCTGTGCTCTGTGAGTTGGAAGGATGGGATGGTGGAATGTGAGAACGAGCCCCCGGAGGCACCTGTAACAGCCGGTGCTTGATGGGTCACCAGCTGTCACTGATTCCAGACAGGCTCGACAAGTTGTAGGATTTCATTTTCAACGTTGATTGGGGTTTAAAATTAAACAGGCTGTTCATCAAATATGCAGGGAGTAAAATGCTGAGATTTTTTAAAAACTTGCAATGACTGACGAGGATGCCGACTGCGAACCAAGAAGGTACCAGAGCAGCAATCAATGGGCACACCTTCGGGCGCGGGTCCTGACAAATACGTGCCTTCCACACCGCACACACACCCGTAAGCAGCCCTGATGGAGGCTCTCCAATCCCAATTCTAAACTGCCGCCTCGAAAGAAGACAACTCCTCTGCAGCCTGTTTTCCCTGCAGCCTGCGCTTGGCTTTTTTGTCCTGTCTCTAACCTAGTTTAGCTCCTACGCTAAGCTGTTTTCTGAAACGCAGAACCTGATCTGATTCTAGAGCAGAGGCCACCTGGGAAGAGGTGGAGGGAAGGACCTAGGAACTGACTAGGGCAGGTGTACTTTTCCCCTTTGTCCAAGGCGAGGCTGAAAGGTTTCACAGGGGTTCCTCCGCGGGTGGAGTTGAGTCAGCCCTGTCCACTTTGAGATTTCTGCTCTTTGGAGTAAGTTATAACCAACCTACAGTCCTCCCAGAAAGCATCGAAAGGACTCCTCAGTAACACCTGCAGCTACCTCACTCGGTAGGAGGCCTGTGTCTCTGTCTGCACCGCGCACCTCAGCCCAGCGGGAGGATTTTCCTCCTGTTCCTATCAGTGCCCCTCAACCCACTGACATCCCGACAGCTCTTCACCCTGGGACCTCAAAACTGCCCATTTTTAGCAGCCTGTCAGCTGCTGGATAAGCCTTTTTTCCGACCATTCCTCCAACCCCATGGCCACCTTTCCTATCTAACCCTGATTCTTCTGTCCTGGTCTCGGCAACTTCCTCTGGCTTTGGTCAGAGCTGAAATGCCCCTCCTCCCACTGAGCACCAGCTGCATCCTCAGTCCTAAGGCTGAAATGATCTCCATTTTGCAGACAAGAAAACCGAGGCTAGGTCAGGGAACTCCAAACTGCCACCCTGAAAAAAGAAAACACAAACACCTCTGAAGCCCATTTTTCCTACATCCTGAGCTGCTTGTCTGGTGTAACCCCTAGTTTAGCTCATGCACCTCTAAACCTGGCTCTGCCATCCCACTAGCAGCTTCATCTTTATGTCTCACGGGTACCCCAAGACCTGTCACCAGTGGCCACGCACACCTCGTGCTTTTCAGTAGAAGGAAGCAGACACAATACATGAGGCACTTACATCAGAAACTGAAATTTCAAATCACACCCCAAGAAGAGGCTGGTTCCGAGGTGAGAAAACTCGGGGGGGTTGGGTGATGCACCTGGGCAGCACCGTGGGGCCGCAGGCTACACGCCCATCTTGGGAAGCATGTCACACCACACTCGACACACCTACCACCGTACTCATCTCCAAAGAGAAACTAAGCAGGTTACGTTAGTTTAAAATTTTATTTTTTTTTCTTTTTTTTTTTAATCTTTTTATGTAATAAAAAGTAAAAGTCCTTGTCCAACCATCCTCGTGGGGGCGCCTGTCTCTCACACAGGTCACTCAAGTTAATGGGGAAGAAAGAACAGGGGGCCCAAGTCGGAGGTTATAAATAATAGAAAATAAAAGATCTTTCGTCTTCAGCGGGGGGTAGGTAAGAGGATGGGAGGGCAAGATGGGGGGACGGGCAGGGGCAGAGCAGGAACCCCCCACCCCCGCTGGACCCTGGCCCTGCCCACTTTGAGGCCCCCCCCATTCAAGGTGCTTGGCAGGAATTCCCCAGCTCCCCCTGGGGGAAAGGGGGGATTTGGGGGGCTGGGACTGGTCCGGGCTGCTGGGGGAAGAGACATAGGTCACTCTTCCCTCCACTCATGGAGGTCTCAGGTCGCGGCCAGGACAATCTTCAGTTCCCCGGGGGGTGGAAGGGGAGCTGCTGGGAGGGATGAGATTGAACTGGTTGGAGGGGAAAGAGAAGAGAGCAGGAGCATTAGAACCCAAGCAGCTGTCCCTTCATCCAATGCCGTCCAGTGTGGGGTGTGGGGGTGTTTGGGTAGGAGCGGCCTCCTCAAGGTGTCTCATGGGGCTGTGAGAAGCACAGGTCAAACGCTGTTCCCAGTGAGCCAGAGCCCTCACTTGTGTGCCCAGCTCAGCCCCCCACACCCCAGCCTGGCCCTGTCTGCTGCGCTGACCTTACCTCGGCTAAGTCAGGAGGCAGTCGGGGTCACTGAGAGCTGGGGAGGCAGTGGGGAGGGGGGCTGCTGGATCACAACTGAGCGAGGACGGAGGGAAGCAAAGGACAGAGCCAGGAACAAGCCCCTGGCGGCGGCGCCTGTGGCTTCTGCCCACCCTACATACTTCACAGACAGGGGCGGGTCGGCGGGCGCCCTGTGGGGCGGCCCTGCCTCCAAGACCCCTCACTCCCCGCCCAGAACCCGTGCATCCTGCCCCACCTGCAGCCCCTCAGCTCTTCCATGCCAAATTCCCCCAGCTAACGAGAACTCACGAATCCTGTCATCGGCTCCTCCTGGAAATCCAGGCGCCTGGCCAGGCTGCTCACCTTGGGGGTGTCCGATGTAGGGGTAGGGTGAGGGTGTGGAAGCTGAGAGTGCAGGCACCCCACTCTGGGGCACCGCGCCTTGGGGGGGCCCCCCATGACTCTGGGGTGGATGCAGCAGCATCACCTGGGGCGGGTGGGGAGCCCCAGGGTGAGGGGGCGGGGCTGCTGTGATTCCAGTTTGGACATGGGCCTGCAGAGAACAGAGAAAGTACTAGGGAGCACCGCGGAAGCAGGAAAGGGAGGGCCCCATGGCCCAGGTCCTCGTAGCAAACCCGACCCCGAGGGAGCAGGGCTCTCACCTGGGTAACATGGGCCATGTTGGTGAAGCCGTGGGGCAGCTGCTGGTGGGCATGGATGGCATACACAGCAGCTGGTTGGGGGAAGCTGCTCTGAGGGGACTGGGCAGAAGGTCCCGGTGGCAGAGAAGGCGGCGTGCCTGTCAGGGCCCCTGGGTGGTACAGATTCTGCTGAGGCTGTCCACTGCCCAGGTGTGGGGCCTGCCCCGCCTGGTGCTGTCAGGGGGAGCAGGGGGAGGGTAAGTGCCACCCACTCAGCTGGTACCCAGGCCTTCCACCCGCTGACCGCCGTCCGATCCTCCCCCGCTGGGGAATCACCCCTGGCTCTACCCCTCCCTTCCAGCCCCCCACCCACGCACCCACCCACTCAGCCCCCCACCGTGGCAGGCACCTGGACAGGACTGGGGGCTGCATGCTGGGACTGTGGCTGGCTCCCAGTCGGCGTGGTGGCCGGCTGCGGCTGGTGGGCATGGAGCTGCGTGGCATGGTGTGGATAGGACTGGTGAACAGTGGCTACAGCAGGAAAGACGGAGAGAATCAGTGCCGAGCACACCAAGAAGCTGAGGGGCCCAGCCTGGGAGGGGACGGGACCCTCAACTCACCGTACAGGGCCTGGGGGGTGGGCTGCTCCGCAGACGGGTACTGAGGGGTGGACGACGACACGATAGCCTGCGGGTGGCTCCCTGACGTCAGCATGCGGGGGCTGCTCTGAAGCATGGGGGCGAACACCGGCTGATGGGACAGGAAGAGAACTGGTCAGCACAGCACACTGGATGGCACGACCTGTGCCCAGCCCTGCTTGGCCCCGCCGCCACCCGCCTGTCTAACACACAATAACCCCACAACACGGACGCTCCTCTGCAGAGGAAAGCAGCGACGGCTCAGTGGACAAGGCCTCGCCACAGGTCCCACCAGAGCCCGGACCGAAGCCCACACCTGACGCCCCCACTCACTGCACTGCCTGCTGCGCTCCCCCAACCCCTCCAAGCCTGGGAGCTGGAAAGGCCGGGCTCTCCACCAGGGCCTCCCTCTGTGCCAACGTCCCTGCCGTGGCCCAGTCACCTGTGAGGGGTAGTGGGCCATGGGCTGCATCATGGCGGGCTGGCCCGGGAACTGCTGAGGGTTGTAGGGGATGTAGGAAGAGTAAGGTGTGGCGGCCACCAGAGGCGGGCCGGCGGCGGCAGCGGCCTGCATCATTGGAGGGGCAGAGGCTGGCTGGTGTTGGTCCGAGCGCTGGGGGGGCAGGGAGCCTGGGGGCAGGGGGAGAAGAGCGCAGGGCTCAAGCTCCATCTGCCAGGCGGCACTGGGCAGCGCGCCCCACTGCCCCTCCCAACCCTGCTCACCTTTGGCGCCCCGGTACTTGCCCTGCTGCCCAGGCACTGAGTTGGATACAGGATACGGATACATCTGAGGTGCCTAGGACAAGGGCATGGGTGAGGCCGGGTGACCTGTTTACAGATACCCCTCATTCAGCCACCAGATCGTGCCCTGGGCCCAGCAGGCTCTTCTCTCACCTGCACAGCTGGTCCCATGTGGATCTGAGGTATGTAGGAAATGTACTGGGGGCTGTACAGCCCACTCTGGCCTGCTGTCAGCACCGGGATGGAGGGGGTTGGATGTGTCCGGGGCCCCGGAGAAGTGGGAGTGCTGGTGGATTTATTCTGCAGAAGACGCGGAGGTTTGCATAAGGTATCTCCCCATTTCCTGTCTCCCTCCACCCCAGTCCGCCTACAGGGCAACTGCACCCGCGGAGGCTGCGTGCCAAACACTCCACGCTGTGCCTTGGTTTAGCCCCACATCAACCCTGAGACGGGCACTCTACAGTCTCCAACTACAGGTGAGGAAACCGAGGCACAGGTTAAGTGGCTGGCCAAGATCACACAGCTCGGTTAAGGACGGCGTGTTAGCCAATCAGTGCAGCCAAATGAAGGCCACGCCCACTGCGACCACACGCACACGCCCCCTGAGCCAAATGCTAAGTCCCAGCGAGAAGCCCACCAGTATTCGTCAGACATGTCACAATCCATGGCCACGCAGCCCTGACACCTGTCTGTTTCCCCCAAACCAGACCCTTGCTGCTGTCCCCACGCACCATCCGCTCCCGTCCCCTCACTGCCGAGCAGTCCCACGCGCCCCCTCCCATTCCCCTTTGTGGAAACACCAAGTCCACACTCTCCCAGCCCATCTCACCACAGACAGCAGAGGCTTCGCGGGGTTGAACTCCTTGGCGTTGGGGTTCAGCGTTGACTTCTTCACTTGTCTGAGAGAGAAAAACACAGTAAACCCACATGGCCCCCCCTCATCTCGACCCCCCCCCCGTGCCCCCCACTCACTCAGCAACAGGGCCATCGTCCTTGTCATCGGCCTTGAGGCCCAGCGGGGGGCTGCCGGTTTGGCTTGGGCAAGGGGCAGGGGGCTGCTCGGGCCCCTCCGTGCCTCCCGCTGCTGGCAGAGGCGGCTTGTCCTCCGTATCCAACATGGACTCTGTCTTGGAAGAGACCGGGGACCCCATGGCCTCTGAAGTCAACAGGCCATCAACTTCCTTCTCCTTCCCTTTGGCCTCCTCCTTTAAGATCCGGGGAGGAAAAGGATCCAGGCTCGTCTCAGGAGAGCTGCTGGGCTGAAGCTGAAAGGAGAGTCACACCTCAGTGCCGCCTGGTCCCAACCCCAGGCCATGCTTCCTTCCTCCTTTCACCCTTGCTCTTCTCTCTTCTATCCCCCCAGCACTTCCTCTTCTGTCAGCCCCCCACACCCCCTTGATCTCTTAGCATCCTAGAACATTTCTACCCTTCTCTCACCTTAAACTGCGCCCCAAACTTTCTCAGTTCTTCCAGTTGAAAGCGTTTCTGTTCATTCTGAAGGCCAGGGACTGTGAGAAACCGTGAAAAAGGAGAAGACATACATTTCTTTTCTCAAAGTGGCTACACAGTGCCAATAGCCCCCACCCCACCCCCCAAAAAACAAAAAACAACAGGGGGTCTTGAGAATCCTCTAAGAGAAATTACACTCAAAGGGCTAATAGACACCGTTTTTGAATTCCAACAACTTTTCTAGCGGAAAGGGGCAGAAAACAAGAATCCTCACCCTTCCCAGATATCCGGGACAGCTCCTGGGACTCCAGAGTCCTCCCAGGCTCCTTGGCTGCAAGTTCTTTTACTGAAGCAAGAAGAGACAGACGCCTGAAGGTCCTTCTGTCCAGAACCACACTTCACACTGTCCACAGCCCTCAACCATCTGGCTCTTACCATCTGCGGAGGCCAGTGAGATCTTTGGAGAAGCTGGGGAAATGGAGCCTACCCCAGGGTCCACAATTGATGACGTCACAGGGATGGAAGCTGAAGAGGTGGGTACTGCTGAGCCGATGGGAGACTCAGGGCAGGAAGGTGAGACGGGGGCAGGGGCAGCCGACTTGGGAGAGCGCGGGGGGTACATCCGGCCCACTGGAAGAAAAGGGAAAGCTGTACGATGGTTACTGCTGGTTAGTGAGCAACAGGTACAGAGGACTTACTAGAAGCCCCAAGAAAAGTTTACCCTCTTGTTTTATATACGAGGTCACAAACCTAAATGCCTACAAGGGCAAGGCAGGTAACACAACAGGTCAAATGGCCTCACAGGGAACGCACGAGAGACTTGAAGCAGTTGTGACTCAGTTCCAGCCAGCTGCAGCTAGGCAGCGAGACAGGTCAGAAAATACAAGAAGCTTTCTATGATTTCTCGTTTTAAAATGTTGGCAATTAACTTAAACAAAAGACCCCTGCCAGCTAGACAGACCCATGAGTTGCTATGCTGGGCTTTCTGCACAAGGGAAACTGAGAAATTCTTTCCTAAAAAGCCTCAATCCAAACCCCAAACAGCTTTCAAAGTTTTATCTAGCAGCGGTCTCCTACCCCAGCATTCCAACAACTGACTTATTTATAGTCCTCAGCAAACATCTACCCATTTCTTCACATAACACTACTGAAATTTTACCTGCAGGAGCAGCAGGTGGAACAGAAGATTCTCCAGAAGGCCTGCTGCTGGGTGAAGACAGAGTCTTGGCACCTCTCAGAGGTCGCTGGGCCTTAGGGGACATGCGGGAAGGGCCTATTGTTCGAAGATGGGAAACAAGAGGCAGAGGACTTGCTATTACATCACCACCAGTGCACCATCCTTCTCCGCCACCTAAGTCCCTTCCCTTCCCCTTCTCACCTCCTTACTGTGCCCTTCCCTGCCCTCCACAAAAGTCCGCTTCATTACTCACCTCCGTTGATACCACGTGTCTCAGAACCAGGGCCAGGGCTGCTATTGTCAAGATGGTGAGGGCCACGAGGTGGCAAAGAGCTAAGGCCAGGCCGGCCGCCCCGAGAACTACTGCACCGAACTCCGCCCCGCGGACCTTCCCGAACTCGCTGGGGCAGAGGGATATACTTTCCCTCCCTGAGGAGAGAGAGTTCAAACGAGGTCAAGTAGCCACAAAACCCACACATTTTGGAAAGATGAAGCTCTTCCTCCTGAAGTTCACCCCCCACATATACAAACGTCTGGCACACACTGGCTCCAGCTGTGTGCTCTATCCCACTTGAACCTCTATCCTGATTCAATGTTCTGTGGCTGCAGGCTTATGACCTTCTATTGTGCCACCCCTGACCTGGCCGACGCCCCACAATCCTACCACTCCTGACCTAGAGGAAAGGTGGCATCACATTGTAGTTCACGGGGCAGCTTTTACAACATATAGATCATCATGTACAGTTTGATTTTCACAATGGGAAACATAAGACGTACATGTGAATCTGCAGAAAAAATATACATATACATACATGTGTATATACATATTTAAACTCTGAAAAAATTTTCGCCCTAAATCCATGTTACTGCGGGCAAATCACTTAACCACTTGGTTTCCATCTCCTGCACAAACGTGTGCAGAGCTCTTGACCCAGACAGCAAGCCCCAGACAGACCAGGCTGCCTCGGTCATCACCTGGGCACCGCGCTGGGACTCTCCCGGCCCGAGCCCTGCCGCTGGACCCCACTGTGCTTCTCTTCCTCAGTGCGCCCATCATCGTTCTCCATGGCGATCCGCAGGCGGTACTGGGGGCTCGACTCAATCTCCCGAGCCAATTGGGCTGCACGCAGCTCCCGCTGACGAAACTCCTCGGAGTTGTCCTTCTCTAAGGGCACCCTGAGAGGACCAGCAGACCACCACCAGCCCAGTGCCAGGGGACAAGAGAGAAAGGGTGGAACATCCCATCAGTCCCATCACAAGCTCAGGTGTGTGGGTGTTAACTGCTTCCACAACTCAGCACATATTGCACGGGCATCTATCTAGAAGGTCCCAGACACAGGAGAAAAGCATCTCTGAATCTCAGGGACACTTAGACACACACTTAAGTACGTTTTAACTTCCAGAGGCAAAGTATGGACAAGTGAACAACAAAACGGTGAAGAGGTGGCCTGGCATCAAGGATACGAGAACACCTTCCTGGGAGGAGCTCACAAGGCACAACAGGAGTGGGGAGCAGGCAGCCTGGGCACCCAGAAAAGCACAAAAAACCTCTGTTGCACCCAGAGACCTGCCCTTCTGTGGGTGACCCCATGCCTCCAACTGCACCACGTGGGGAGCACACAGACACTCACGTGTAAGAAGAGAGACTGCTGTCATAAGTGGTCTTCACACCGTAATTCTCCTCGTTGAACTTGAACATTTCATTGGGATCCCATCCATTGGACTAGGGAAGGAGGAGGGAGAGTATTTTAAAACCCAGCAAGAATGTGATAACATGGATAGACCTAGAGGGCAGCGTGCTAAGGGACAGACGTCAGATTGAGAAAGACAAATACCGTATATCACTTATTTGTGGACTCTAAGCAAAATAAATAAACAAAACAGAGACAGACTCACAGATACAGAGAACTGATGGTTACCATAAGCGAGGGGGTTTGGTGGACTGGGTGAAAAAGATGAAGGGATTAAGAAGCACAAATTGGTAGTTACACAGAGGTACAAACTGCGATGTTAACGGACATTATGTTAATGCCACCCTCCTCCCAGCACTGAAGCAAAGGAAATAGAGTCAATAATATTTACTAACCATGCATAGTGCCAGGAGGGTACTAGACTTATTGGGTGATCACTTTGTAAATTGTATAAATGTCTAACCACTATACCGTACACCTGAAACTAATATAAAATAATATTTAATATCAACTATAATTGAAAAACATTTTTAATTAAAAAATTTTGCCAATCAAAATGAAACCAAACCACCAGCAAGAAAAACATTACATCTCATTCTCCACCAGGTTGAAAAACAAAAATCTGATCAAACCAAGAGTGGAAAAAACATGGCCGGTGGGAATATCAACTAAAACTACCAACTGCAGAACAAATTGGCAATAACTAGTAAAACTGAAGTCTTAAGACTAACAAATCCAATTTCAGAGAAGTTTTGGCGTATGTGCATGGGGCTACATAACCTACATGTTCTGAAAATTCAGGAAGGAACTATTTTGAAACCATGGCAGTAAAACACAAATCGGTAAGGACAGGGACAAATACAATTTGGTGGGTACACAAGTGGGTACACATGTAAGTAGAACAGTACACAATATAGTTAAAAGCAACGAACCAGACCTACAATTTCAACATGAAACGTTAAAAGACAGGCAGGAAAAGTAAATTACTGAGCAAATTAAACATAGCAAAATAATAATGCATTCACTTATGAAAAATTTTAAATGATCCGAAGTACAGCAGTTGTTTTTCTCAGAAGGGGAACGGGCCTACGTGGTACTCGGTTCTGTCTACATCTTGTTACGTTAAAAAAAAAATGACTGGAAGCAAATATTCGTTGTCAATCACAATTGTGGGAGAACAGTATTTTTGTTTTATTACTTTCTGTACCTTTCCATTTGGAATCTGACCGCCATGAACAGGCAGTAGTAACTAAAAGATTTTCCTCCCCTCCCCAGAAGCACGTGGGCTCCAGGAATGAGGGGAATGCCAATGCCTGCCCCCGCCCAGCAGCAGGGGGTCTCGCAGGCTCGGCAGGGGCCGCACCTACCATGTCAGACTCCAGGTCGTAGTCGTCGCTGTTGCTGTCGCCGCCCTCCCAGCGCTGAAGCACCTTCTCTTTATGCTCCCCGTTCACCTTTGAGTTCATGGCGATGGCCGAATCGGTGAACTTATCTGTGGGGGTACAGTTGAGGATCAGGAGCCAGGTGGTATTTCACAGCCTTCTTTCTACCCCCGCACCCACCATAGTTCAGAAGCAAAGAAAAGTGTGTGTGTCAGGGTTTGGGGGTGGACAGGTACAGCATAAAAAGGCCCAAACAGATCAGACCAGGCTGCCTCTTAATAGTTTAAAAGTAGCAAGGAATTGAAAACAAAGCAAGGAAAATACGAAGAACCACAACATAGGCCAAATTCATTCCACTTGATCTTAGACCTCAAGACATTCTCAAGAAGAAAAATCCACCCATCTTCCTCAGGAAAAAAGGTGGTAAAGCGGGTGGTGCTGGGGGTGATGGAACTGCCCTCTGCAGCCCCACTCGGAACCTACCAGCCTGGCACAATACCTTTCGTGGCGTAATTGAAGTCCACATTTCGGAAGTGGACGAGCATGACATCACTCGGCTTAAAGACCATGGTGTCCACAATGTCTTCCCGACGAGGGCCACCTGCTGGCTCAGACGCTTTCCGGTGCACAGCATCCACGGCTAGTTCAAACTAAAAATGTCCCATTTTCCAACACCCAAGGGTCAGTATCACGAAACACGAAGGCAACACACAAGACTATTTTTCTCCTACCCTTTCTAAACTTTTCCCAACATCACATTCTCATGTGTGATGTCTTCTCAACATCAGCCGTAAGACTTGGCAAAAGCCCCAAACTTAGAAACTTACGTTTTAAGATTTAAGCGTTTTGGGGGGTGGGGGGTGGGTGATGAAGGTAAGGGGGATCAAATATATGGTGATGGAAGGAGAACTGACTCTGGGTGATGAACACACAATGGGATTTATAGATGATGTAATACAGAATTGTACACCTGAAATCTATGTAATTTTACTAACAATTGTCACCCCAATAAATTAAAAAAAAAAAAAAAAAGATTTAAGCGTTTTAACATGAAAGCACCCAACCCTCAAATTTCAGACGCACGTCTTTCACTGCTTGCACGACTCTAGCACAGGTCTACAGAAATGAGTGACAGCCACGCTGCTGTCCAGCACGTCAATTCACACCTTCAGTTAACTTTTTTCATTCTCCTCCTCCTTGCATGCACTCGAAAACTAAGCTAATTTGAGGACACTGACCTTTGAGCTCAGAGTCTTGAAGATACCTTCATAGGTGGTACCATTCTTCACCTTTACATCACAAGTGGAGCCCTGGACAGTGGGAAAAATAAAAACGTTTCCAGCAAACAGATGCATCACATTTCTCAAACCACCCAGGGGTTAGGTTCCCACTTACCACCACAGCTGTAAGGAAGTGCAGCATTCTGGAATTGTTGTAGACACCCTCAAACACCTGTCAGTAACACAGGAGCAACAAATAAAGGAAGAGCCAGGCAACACCTTACCTTCCTTCTAAATATGCACACTCCAGCCCCCCCAAAGTACGTATGTGCTGAGCCCCCTGCTCTTCTGAGCCCACCTGACCATATCTACACCTAATCTGTCCTATATTCCCACTAACAATTGTGTCTTTTAAGGTGTCTTTTAAGTCTTGGGGTGGGGGGAGGCACTCACCGGTGACTGTGGAGGTCCCTTTCCTGTGCTTTGTCCCCTGTAAGAGAAGAAAACAAGAAACTAACATAAATCTGTTCAATGCCTCTGACACGACTGATTTCAAAGGACTTGGTATCCCAGAACCACAGCCCACGTGAAGATGCCGATCAAGACTACAGTGACTCAACATGACTTTCAAACTCTCACCTCAGAGGAAGAAAGGCATTGGCAGTATAGCCAGGAAACACATTTCCTCCAAATGCCAGGAAAACGCATCGCAATCAACCACTGTTGTCAACTGCTTGTAACAGTATATCCAACACAACTGTCTCACTTTCTCCAAGGAGCCTGGGCGGCACGCTTCCGACACACCAATGCTACAGTATTCGACAACCAAAAACCCACCTCCGATATAAAAATGGAAGCTCAGGAGTGCAGACGCGAAAGGACCTGGCTCAGGCACGTTACCTCCCAAACCGAAAAGACAATCATTTTCAGCAGCCTGACGCTCCGATCCTGGGAGGCGGGTACTCCCTTTACAGCCCACCCTCTCGACCTCTTTCCTCATTCAGCGCGGTACCCACTCTGGGAGGGGTCATCAATCGCCTGGTAACCCCGCTCCTCGCTGGCTGATGTAACCGGCGGTTGAGGAGGGTGATGAGGGGGCCGTTGGCGGGGCTGGGGGACAGCGCAGCCGCAAGAGCCATCCACCGGAGGCCTCGCCCGGTCTGCGCCTGCGCACTAAAGCCCACGGGCCTCTTCAAAACCCCCTCCCGCGATCAGAACCCACTGCGCCTGCGTGTTCCGCCACGCTCAATTCCATTAACCCACACTCAGAAGAAACCGAGTGGGGTGTCCACCCCTCAATCACGAAACCCCTTCACGTACCCTCCCGGCCACTGCCCTGTATATTACCCTGGACTCCCGAACGCCTGGGTCATAAGACAGACCATCCACGCGCACGTACGTAAAGAGCGCGCGCGCGCTGGAGGTGCCCGGCCCGCAGTCCTCCCAGTGGTCTCTCCTTCCGTCCCCCCGCCCACCCCGCTCCCCTCCTACTGGCCAGACCGGGGAGGAGGAGGTGGCCACACGCTCCCAAGTCCCTCCCTCCCCATTGGCCAAACTGTGGGCCGCGCGCCCCCCTCCATTGGCTACGGCCGGGGACCCCTTCCCGCAGCTGACTCCCCATTGGCTGAAGCCGGGGACCGCGAGACCCTCCTTGGTAATGGAGCCGGGGACCCCAGATCACCTCTTCACCCCCCAACTCCTGGTTCCGACGGGGCTGCCGGGAGGCGCCCTGCCTTCCCCTAAAGCCTGGGCCGCGAGACCTGACTAGGCTCTGAGAGCTGAGCATGGCCCCTAAGTGTCCCGGCGGCTGCCGGGGGACCCTTTTCCTCCGACCTGTTAGGACCTGCGGGGGCCCATTCCCAGCTAAGGGGGGGTTGCCCACTCCCCCTGGCGCCCCTCAAAGGTGGCCGGGCTAGGAAGCCGCCTCGCGCGGTGTACTCAAGTCCCGGCCGCCGGGCCGGAACCGAGCCGCCGCTGCCTGTAGCCTGGGCTCCAGCGCCCGGAAAACCACCCCGAACCACCCTTTCTCACCTGGCGCTGCCGATGGCCGCTGCCCCTGGCCTCTCCGGATGTTGCTGCTGCGGTGGCGGGGGCTGAGGCGCCAAGATGCCCTCGGGTCCCCGGCGGAGCCCGCTCCCGGCAGCGGCTGCAGGCCCCAGGCAGGGGGAAGTGGCCGCGGGAGGCCCTGGGGGAGCCGAGGTGGAGGCTAGGGGCGCCGGGAGGCCGCCGTTGGGAGGGCTGGTGCCCCCAGGAGGCCGGCGGGCCACGGCCTGTTGCGTGGGGGGCGGCTGCTGGGGCTGGGAGGTCTGTTGTGGCGGCTGAGGCTTCAACATGATGGCAGCGTCCGGAAGGGGAATTAGGGGGAAGGAAGGGAGAGAGGCCGGGGCTAGGCCCCCACCGGAGAGCGCAGGAAGCGAGGGGAATTGGGAAGCAGGGGACCCGCCGTTGGCGGGCGGGGGGGGAGCCCCGCGGTGTCGGGGTTGGATAGAGAAGACCGCGGCGCGAGAAAGCGCCGCGAGGCGGAAGGGGAGGGGGTCTCGCGGGCCAGAGGAAAGCGAGAGGGCGCGAGCCGGCCTGGCGCGCGTGCGCGTCGCCGGGGAGAGGGGAGAGGGAGGAGCGCGCGGGCGGGAGCTCCCGAAGGGGGAGGGGCAGGGAGGGAGCGGCGGCGCGGGGTCCGCGCGCACCGGGGCGGTTAGCTCCGGCGGGGGAGGAGAGAATAAAGAAAGTGAACCTCGCGCCCCTAGCCTTTGGAATGGGGAAGGAGCAGCGCGGCGCCCACGCGCACCGAGAATTTAAGGTCTCTGGGTCTCTAGCAGCCCCAAACGCTGCCAGCCGCTGTCGCTTCACAATGAGCGTGTGAAGCGCTAGGGGAGGAGCCGAAGCAGCCGAGGAAGAACCGGCCGCCCCGCCCACTCCGCCGGCGTAGCGTTGGGATGCCTCCGCAGCCGTGGGAGATGTGCACGACGTAACGTGCAGTTCTTCCGCCACTTGGGGGCCCTTGGGCGGAGTCAAAGTGCAAAAAAAAATCCCGGGACTAGACAGGCTGCTGGCAGGTTTCATGAGGAGCTACTCTCGACCTTATCTGCTTTAAATAAAAGACGCGGGCATTACAGTTGCCAGGTTGAGCACGGCGATTTATTTTAAACTTCAATGGTTTTCAAGCCTACATGGTTTCTCCATGCCCTAGAATGAACCCTTAAACCGGAGTAAGGAAAGGAAGGCCAAAGTACAAAATGCTCCACCCAACTGCAGTGAAGGCAGCCTTCATTCATTTAAAATGGCTAGATGCGCTTGATACAACTGTAATTAAACCCTTTGCCGCCCTCAGGGAGTTCAAGCTAGTGGTAGAGTCAGACAATTAGATGAGATCTGTAATACCTTGTTTCCCCGAAAGTAAGACCTAGTCAGACGCTCAGCTCTAATGCGTCTTTTGGAGCAAAAAATATGAGATCCGGTATTTTATTAATTTTTGCTCCAAAAGACGCATTAGAGCTGACTGTCCGGGTAGGTCTTATTTTCGGGGAAACACGGTATTAGGTGAAGCACAGGGCACTAAGAAAGCAGATAGGAGTGACCCAGGATTGGGTGATGGATTTCTAGGCAGGGGGGAATGGGATGTGACAAGTTAAGAAAACTTGAGCATGGCTGGAGAATAAAATTAAAGAGGGAGGTTTTACAAAATGAATCTGGAGGGGGATCAAATATATGGTGATGGAAGGAGAACTGACTCTGGGTGGTGAACACACAATGGGATTTATAGATGATGTAATACAGAATTGTACACCTGAAATCTATGTAATTTTACTAACAATTGTCACCCCAATAAATTTTAAAAAAAAAGAAACTGGAGAGGTAAGTAACCTGGGATCAGATTTTTAGGAGAGGAACCTTATCCTCAAAGCAGTGGGGAGCCTTTTAACAGAAAATGAAGAGATCAGACTTGTATTTTTAAAGCATTACTCTGCTACCAGGAGAATGGAGTGAAGCAGTGTTGGGTCTGTGGTCTTAATTCCAGCGAAACTTGCAATATCAGTCTCACTTCCACTCCAGGCGTTAGCATGGAAACTTCCTAAGCCCTCACCTGCAAGCACATAGGTGAAAGTCTGCCTTACTCTTTGGGAAGTATTCCTTCACCCCTGCCTCACTCCTAGCTTCAAGTGTGTTAGGTTCCCTTCCTGTGTGCTTGTCCAAGAATTTCCTCCACTTTATCCAAGAGCTCTTTGAATTCTGTCTTCCTACTAGTGTCAGCTCCCGAAGGGTCGGGATCTTACTCCTACTCACTGCTCCCGCAGCACCTATGGTAGCACAATGCAGGCAGTAAATTAAATCCTCGTGAACTGAATGGATCCAAGTGATTTTTTAAGGACCATGTCTCCTGGATGGCTCAATAACACAATCCAGCTTTTTCCTGTTATTCCCTGCACCAGCTGGTGCCATGCCACCTCTCCACCCTCATTACGGGCACTCAGGTATCCCCACCCACATCCCGCTTCCCACACTGGAATTCGGTTTTGCCCCGCTAAACTTCCATTTCCACAGCTTGTCTTACCCGTATCCAACTCTGCCTGTAAACGTGCTGTTTCTTCACCTACTTTCTCATTCTTCAAGCTCAGCTGGCAGTCGGACATCCTGTTCTCGACTCGCTCCTCAGAGCACTATGGTGGTTTTGTTTATGTGGCTCTCCTTTCCACGGGAGTCTAAGGTCATTAAGGGACTGTATTTTATTCATTTCTCTATCCATATCTAGCTCCGTGGCTGGACACAGTCACTCAATTGGTAAATGAATACCATGTCTTATATACGATTTAGAAATTATATCACTGATTTAAGATGGAGTGACTTCCAGGCTATCTTGTTAGGTGATGAAAGCCAAATTCAAAAGAATATAAACTATGCTACACTTTGTGCAAGAAAGAAGGGGAAATAAAACAAATGTATCTACACATTTTTGCCAAGAAAAACTCAAGAGGGATAAACCAAAAACTAAAAATCGGTTACCTATGAGGGGTAGGAAAGATGAGGGATCTTTGGTTGCTGGGTTATATTCTTCTTGAAGGAATACAGCTTCCTTGAGTATACCTTTCCATGCAGTTTTGACTTTTCAAAGCATGTTAATGGTCAACGTATTCAAGAAATTTAATCAAGAGAGATGGACGGTATCTAAAGTCTGAATATAGATATAAATAAATGAGCCCAACTGTATTTTCAATGAATAAAAATAACACTAAAAAGGAAAAAATAGGACTCATTCAAGTAACTTTCAAGCACCCTCTGTCTAAAGAAAAAACACAGCATATAACTCTTGAATTCTTCTTAGTAATTTTGCCGTAGGGCAAGACCATGACCATTCTGAAGCTATTGAGTGTATTGTGGATTGAGCACATGACAAAATATGTAGAGGTTGGGTGCCAGGGTTCTCACTAGGGAAGTAGGGAGAAGCATATATGGAATGAGAGAAGGGAACAAAAACTTTGTGAAGCTTGGAATGGGGAGTATCAGTATAGAATTTATGGAAAAAACAAGAGGCATAGACAAGATAGATATGTGATTGATAGATTGATTTACACACATCTAATTCCCAGATCTTGCTTTCTAAATACCATTCCATAGAAAGGACCCTGGGCTCCTTGAAGAAATGGCTGATTCCAGCCTGGGCAGGAGCAAGGAAGGTACCAGATGAGCTTGGAACATTTTGTCAAGCCGGAAAATACGACGTAAGTACTAAAAAAAATTACAAGCGTATCAAAGAGACAGAAGCCAGCTTGAAGAGGCCAAATCTGGCACAAGTAACAGATTATAACTCATTAAATAACAGAAGAACCCATGCACCCACACCAGTAATAGACACAAGCATATATGCATATACACATTAAAAGAAAAAACATACAGGAGAAATAATGACTATATTCTTCAAAAATGTCCCTGGCATGACAGCCAAAGAAAGGTTGGGGAACTGTTCCATATTAAAAAGGAGGCTAAAGTGACTAACACCTAAATGAAATATTTGATCTTGGCCTAGATCCAGAAAAAAAAATTGCTATTAAAAACATTATGGGGAAAATTGATGAATTTGGAATACAGACTATAAAGTATTACATCCTCGATAAATTTCCTGAGTGTGATTAACTCTGTAAATATGTAAGAGTATATTCTTACTGAATATATATAACATATATTTATGTTCAAAGGAACATGATATATGCAACCTACTATTAAATAGCCCAAATATATACTCAGCAGAGCTCAAAGTTGCCAAGATGAGAAGCAAAAATTCTACAAATGGGTTATTAAGAATAATCGTGAGAAGAACAAGGTCCATTTTCACCCCTTGATTCTCAGACCCATGTGTAGGGGAGACAGCACCATACAATATTGGTCTCTGATTAAAGTATATACCGCATCCTATAAAACAGAACCCCATCCTTTCAGGGTGTGGTCTCCCAAGGGACACCATAATTGAGTCTTTAATAAGCCTTTCCATCCTACCGGCCATGCTGATTTGTTCCAGTAAGGATGCTGCATCCGAGACAGCAGCTACCCTTGGAGTGACCAACTGATTAAGTTTACAACTGTCCACAGTCCAGCAGCCATCTGATGTCTGCATAGGTCAGATTCCTGTCTTTGAGGGTGGCATTCATCTCTGCTGTTCTCCCAGGGATGTGATATTTCTCCTAGGTAACCCTCTTGAAAGAAAGTGGAAGTTCCAGGGGCTTTCACATCGCCCTTCCTGCCATCGTGTTTTCACTGCACAATGTGGGGATTCTGCCACGTGCCATGGATGTCTATTCCAGTTATAGTCTTAGGAACTTGGAAATAACCACAGGGTGGGACCAAGGATCAGCTGAGCCCTCTGTGAGTTGGGCCCGCGCTAACACTCCATCTACTAATATTACCTGCCCACCTTAAGCCCCCACTTTGATTGGCGGCCCATCCGGGGCATTTGGAGCCTCAGGAATTAGTGTCAATTCAGAGCCAGTATCTAGTGGTCCTCAGAAGGTCTGGGTATTTTCTTCTCCCTGATGCACAGTCACTCTAGTAAACAGGTCACAGTTCCTTTCTCAAGGAGACCCAACCGCCCTTCAATCAAGGGGCTCTGGATCTATGCTGACTTTGGTTTAGAGACTGGGAGAGACCATGGCTCTCCATGGTGGAGACTTGTCAGGTTTTGGCTACCAGAGCAAGATCCCCGCCCCCGCCGTGATATAGATTAAGCAGTTCTTTAGTAGGCTGTCCATCTATGTGTTCTTGGGAACATGCTGACCCATTAGCTACTGCCCAAGATTGCTGTGGGGCCAAGGCATTCTGGTGACTGGTTAGTCCCTGTTGCCCTGTAGAGCAGATACAGCCATCCTGTCTTTGGTGGCAATCTGCTGTCACTTGGCCTCTGGTACCACAGGGTCCCGTTACCCCCACTGAAATCAGGGAGCACATTTCAGTGGTGGCATCCTCCATAGTAATACTTTGATTACACAAACAGCAACAATGGAGTTTTTCAATAATGCAGGTGCTTTCCTCACTAATTTATTTCTCAATGCCTTACTGACGGAGGTGTCTTATAGGCCTTCTCGTGGAATGTGGTTAGGGGGTGAGTATGTTGATTTCACATGATAAATATACTCTGATTTTCCTATCTCCCTAAGCCTTCAGGTTTTCTTCTCTACATCATGGTAGGGAAGGTCTGGCATCTCAACTTCATTAAAGGTTGGTCTCTGTCAAGTTCAAGTTTCAGTCAACTTACTGAGTACACTGTTAGAGCCACGTCTAGCTGTATGAGCCAACACACTAAATCCAGACTCTCTAGAAAGTGCACCCGTATCAATGAATTCGACCCAGCCTGGTCCCACATGTTGCTCTACTTGGTCTAACACCCTCGGGATCCCCTTCCGCACATATTCCCAGGTTTCTGCTGATCTATATACCCTTTGGTATGGGTCTCACGGCAACAGGAGTCGTCGTGGTGATCTTACGGAGGATGATGATTCCCTTCCAAGGAATCGATCTAAGATGAGGTCATCACAGAGTTTTCAGGGAAAGAACACTCGCTCCTCAGACATTAGAAGGCAAGATACTTCTACGGGCATGAGAGGTTCGGAAAACAGGTATTTAGATATTTTCAGTTTCATTGTGGTTCAATTAGACATCCCTATTCCAAGTTTCAGAATCCCATTCTTTCCCAATCAGTGCCCAGAATTTACGTAAAAGAAAGCTGTGAAACTGAATTCAACAGTCCTTATAATTTATCGACTCACAAAATTATTTTTGAAAAACAGCTTAATTGAGGTATAATTAAAATACAATAAATTGTACATATTTAAAGTGCAAAACTTTGTTTTGACATACGTATACATTCATAAAACCATCACTACAACAGTGAACATACCCATCCCCCCAAAAGGTTCCTGGGGACCCTTTGTAATCTCTCCCACTTGCCCCTCTGCAAGCCTCCCATCCACAAGCAATCACTGACCTGCTTTCTGTCACTACGTATTGTTGCATCTAGAGCAGGAGTTGGCAAACATTTTCTGTGAAGGGCCAAACACTAAATAATTTTAGGTGTTGTGGGACAAGCAAAAATGAGAATATTATGTGGGAATTTGTATAACAAGAGAAAATAAAAATTTGTATTGGTAAAATTAAAAATATAATCATGATTGAGTACAATTTTTGTAATACAAATCTCCTAATGAAAAGCATGAACTTTTTTTTCTTTTTTTGGCATAACATTTTGCTTAATTGGGGTTCAAAGTTAGTGTCCCCACGGGGAGGCTGGTTAGCTCAGTTGGTTAGAGAGCGGTGCTCTTAAAAACAAGGGTGCTGGTTCGATCCCCACATGGGCCACTTTCATGCAGGGTCTCAGCTCCCCACACAAGAACGCAGGACAGGGTGAGGCCAAAAAGGAACACCCACGGAGCCACAGATACGGGAGTCATACCACTATATTCTTGCTGGTGGCTGGGTTGGAGACACAGGAAGCAAGAGCCACACGATCCACAGCCTGCCCTCCACTTCTCTGCCTGCCAACCAACCACTAGCGTAGCCACGACAGTTATATCAGTCGCTAATGGCTAACTGCTTACAGCTGATGGCCAACTAGTCACAGCTGATGGCCATCTAATAACTGCGCCAGCACCTTTCCATGTGAGGCCGAGAGCCTGGAAACTGCTCTCTGGGACTGTCCCCACATGGGCCACTGTGAGCTGTGCCCTCCACAACTAGATTGAAACAACTACTTGACTTGGAGCTAATGGGTCCTGGAAAAACACAACTTTTCATGTGTTTATTGGCTATTATTATCTCTTTTTTGGTGAACTGTCGAAATTTTTTGCCCATATTTTAATTGTGTTTGCTTTTTATTGTTGAGTTCTGAGAATTCTTCATTCTAAACCAGATATATACTTTGCAATGATTTTCTCCCAGTTGACAGCTTATCTTTTCTTTTAAAAGTAGCTTTTGAAGAGCATGTTTTTTTTATTTTTTATTTTCATGAAGTCCAATTTATACATTTGTTCTTTTATGAATTGTCTTTTTGTTGGTGTTGCATCTAAGAAATCTGCCTAATCCAAAGTAACAAAAATGTTCCTCTATGTTTTCTTCCAGAACTTTTATAGTTTTAAGTTTTATATTTAGGTCTATGATTGTTTTCAAGTTACTTTTTGTATACGGGGTGAGGTATGGATCAAAGTCTTTTTTGCATATGGGCATCTAATTATTCTAGCACCATTTGTTGAAAAGGCTATCTTTTCTCCATTGCATTGCGTTAGTGCCTTTGTCACAAGTCCGTTGTCCATTCATGTGTGGGTTTATTTCTGGACTTCCTATTCTGTTTCACTGATCAATTTTTCTATCTTTACAAGATTACAGTGCTTCAATTACTGTAGCTTTATCATGATAACTTGAAATTACTGTAGCCCTCTACTTTGCTTTTATTTTTCAGAGTTGCTTTAACTATTTTAGGTCCTTTGCATTTCCACATACATCTTAGAGATAGCTTGTCAATTTTACAAAATGTCTGCAGGGGGTTGGAGCGCCATGCTCCTAATGCCGAGGTCGCAGGTTCGATTCCCACATGG
This sequence comes from Rhinolophus sinicus, assembly GCF_036562045.2. Taxonomy (NCBI): domain Eukaryota; kingdom Metazoa; phylum Chordata; class Mammalia; order Chiroptera; family Rhinolophidae; genus Rhinolophus; species Rhinolophus sinicus. Next base: position 17,319,229 of record NC_133767.1, read on the forward strand.
GCTGATGAGCTTCGTCCTCTACAGGTAAGACTGTGAACAGCTCTCCTGGGAGCTGGGTTGCTATGAGAAGCCGAAAGTTGGTGTGAGCTACTGCGGGCTGCTGTGTGCTACTGTGTGCTGCCGTGTGTTGCCAGGAGCGGCCAGTGGCCAGCGTGAGTGGCTGGCAGCCTGCGATAGCTGCGGTGAGCTGCTGTGAGCAGCTGACTGACCGGCGACTGGGGGAGGGCAAGGCTCATAATACCAGCCTGGGCCAGGGAGCTGTGTCCTACACAACTAGACTGAGAAACAATGGCTTGAACCGGAGTGGGGGGGTGGGGGAGGCAGCAGAAGGGGGGGGGAAGTCCGCTAAGATTGTTGGGGATCGCGTTGAAAATTGATCTATAGACCAATTTGGGAAGCACTGCTATCTTAACAATATTGAGTCTTCCAATCCATAAACTAAGAATAGCTCTGAATTTATTGAGATTATTTATCTTTAATTTCTCTCAGACATACTTTATAGTTTTCAGCATGTGTGTCTTTCACATCTTTTGTTAGGTTTGCTAATTTTTTTGATGCTGTTGTAAATGGTATTTTTTAATTTTAATTTTCAATTGTGGTTAGAATATAGAAATACGATTTTTGTGCATCTATATTGTATGCTACAACCTTAGTAAACTCACTTATTAGTTCTAGTAGCATTTTTGCAGATTCCTTTGGGCTTTAGATATGATGATCGTGTACTCGCTGCAAAGAGAATTTTACGTCTTCCTGGGAGGTTAAATCTGGTCCATGTTACTCCTTCTTGGCTGGAAATGGAACTCCTCCACATAATTAAGTTTTGTTTTTGATTGTAAGCAAAATCAGCACCCGTAGCCTGTGGCTATGGCTGTTATGGCAGCTCTCTGGTTCTGAGATTGCAACATGAGCTGCGAGTTAAAAGACTTGAACGGGTCATTTTCTCTCTGTAGGCAATCCAGCGCATTCTGAAGAATCCATCCCACACTCGTTCTCAGCGTCCTCATTAATGATTCAACGGTCCAATGTGGCAGCCACTTGGGTTATCAAGGCAGGTGTTTTAGTTGGTTCTTAGTCAAAATAAGCCACAGGTGGCAGCCTGCATCATTGTGACGCTACTGCGTGCCATGGGTTACTAACACCCCATTTCCCGTTGGCAGGGAGCTCAGCACAACGCTCCAACCCAATGGTCTGGCCAAACTAGTCCTCAAATTCCATCTTTGTGGGTCTGTCTCCTAGCAACACCCTTGGTACTGATTCTGTATCAGTCAGGGTCCAATCCTGAGGCAGAAACCACACAGTAATTTAAACAGAGAAGTTTGAACATAATCAATGAACTATTTACATAGATATTAAATGTGAATTACTACTAACTGTGAATAAAGGAGAACGCTAAAAACTACTGAAGGCTGAGGGACAGTACCTATGGAAGGAGCAAACTTGAAAAGCGAGTGCCCTCAGCAAGGCTGGGATTCAGACCTCACTGGAGAGATGTGGCTGCAGCCCAGTGGAGGGTGGAGGAGTTTGTTGGGTTGTCCCAGGCCAGAGCTGGTCCCTAGCCCTCAGGCTGAGGCTGGTGGCCAGGGAACCACAAGCAGGAAACCTTCCCATTGGGGTGCTGGTGTACTGAGCCTGTCAAGCAAGGAACGTCGGATGGGGACTGGCAAGCTGGAAGTCAAATCCCACCATGTGTCCGGTCAATAGAGAAAGAAAACCCAGAGGAACCCAGAGAACCTTTTCTGCGGTGTTGCTCCAATGCCCTCTACTGGCAAAGAAGAAATGTCTGCAACTTCCAACTCCTGTCACAAGCAGAGCAATTGATGGATTTGCAGCTGAGAGGTAATAGATTGGTAACTGGCACACTGTGCTCATAGTCCTCTTCACCAGTGTGCACTTAAAAAATCCAGCTTTATGGGGCCGGCCCGGTGGCTCAGGCGGTTAGAGCTCCATGCTCCTGACCCTGAAGGCTGCCGGTTCGATTCCCACATGGGCCAGTGGGCTCTCAACCACAAGGTTGCCGGTTCAATTCCTGGAGTCCCGCAAGGGATGGTGGGCAGCACCCCCTGCAACTAAGGTTGAACACAGCACCTTGAGCTGAGCTGCTGCTGAGCTCCCGGATGGCTCAGTTGGTTGGAGCGCATCCTCTTAACCACAAGGTTGCCAGTTCGACTCCCGCAACGGATGGTGGGCTGCGCCCCCTGCAACTAGCAACGGCAACTGGACCTGGAGCTGAGCTGTGCCCTCCACAACTAAGATTGAAAGGACAACAACTTGAGGGGGACAACAACTTTCTTTTAAAAAGGGGGACTGAAAGGACAACTTTCTTTTAAAATCTTAAAAGAAAAAAAATCTAGCTTTACATAAGAACCTTTATTGAAAGACTAAAAATGATCAATTTTATGAAATCTCACCCCTTGAATGCATCTTTCTAATATTCTGCGTGTCAAAATGGGAAGTATGGATAAAGTACTTATGTTGCACAGAGAACCACAATGGTTATCTCACAAAAAGGCACTTGTGAAACGGAGCTGTGAGCCAAACGAGTCACTTCTGTTTTTAATGAACCACGATTTTTACTTGTAAGAATGAAGAACAAACTATTATTCAGAGTTGAGTATCTGGCAGACAGTTCTTCAAAAATGAACTAAGTAAGCCTGTCACACCAAGGAAAAAAAAACTGAGTGTTTGTTGTCAGTGATAAAATTCTACTTTTTAAGTGAAAATTAAAAATTTTCAAAAACTTGTATCCAGGGGCCGGCCCGGTGGCTCAGGTGGTTAGAGCTCCATGCTCCTAACTCTGAAGGCTGCCGGTTCGATTCCCACATGGGCCAGTGGGCTCTCAACCACAAGGTTGCCAGTTCAATTCCTTGACTCCTGCAAGGGATGGTGGGCAGCGCCCCCTGAAACTAAAATTGAACACGGCACCTTGAGTTGATCTGCCGCTGAGCTCCCGGATGACTCAGTTGGTTGGAGTGCATCCTCTCAACCACAAGGTTGCCAGTTTGACTCCCGCAAGGGATGGTGGGTTGTGCCCCCTGCAACTAGAAAACGGCAACTGGACCTGGAGCTGAGCTGTGCCCTCCACAACTAAGACTGAAAGGACAATAACTTGAAGCTGAATGGCACCCTCTACAACTAACATTGAAAGGACAACAACTTGACTTGGAAAAAAAAAAAGGCCTGGAAGTACACACTGTTCCCCAATAAAGTCCTGTTCCCCTTTCCCAATAAAATCTTAAAAAACAAAACAAAAATACTTGTATCCATTATCAAGATCCTAACAGCTTTCCAATACTTTTCCCCCCAATGAGATTGATGGTAAAGATAGACCAGTGGCTTTTAATATAACAGAGTATCATATATTCATTGATATGATTTCACCTTCCACATTTGTAACTAACCTTTTAAAAAACAACGCTTGGTCAAATATTAATGTAGTTTCAAAGAAGTATAATCATAATTATCTGAAAAAATAGTCTTTCTTTTCCCAACTAGGCACCTGTGTGAGGTTGGATTTTCTTTGTATACTTCAAGCCAAAACAACACAGCAAGACATCATGAATGCAGAAGCAGGTATGAGACGCCAGCTTCCTTCTATTAGGCCATGCATTAAAGAGATTTACAAAAATGTAAAACAAGCTATTCTCAGTAAATTTATTGTTTAAAATATAGTTGTTTTTCATTTAAAACCATGTTATTTGTTAACATGGTGATTTTGTATTGGTATTTTTAAATGATATATTAACATTTAAATATTTTAGTTTTAATTTCCAGCGGATAAATAAATATTGATAGCTATAACCCACATATTCTAAAGCATGTAGGGGTTCTCAATAATTTTTAAGAATCTAACGGTGTCTTGAGACCAAAAATTTGAGAACCACTGCTATGTGCCAAGTGTGTGTTCACTAAGTGTGGGTTGAACTGAAGAAGTTTTAACAGCTCTGAATTTTGACGTGTTGATTTGGGGAGCAGTTCTAAAGCCATGAAGGGGTGAAACTGATGGCAGCGGAAGGTTGGAGGCAGTGGTGAATTGAAGGCAGTGGTGGAGCTAAGCACGTGGGAACTATTTTCCGTAAATTTGGCAAAAAGCAAAGGAAGTGGAGAAGGTAGAAGCTGGGATCAGATCTGAGGGGATACTTTTTCACAGTATAAAATTTTGACTGTCTATGTGTATAGGCCAGTGGAATATTAGAAACTGAAAACAGAGTTGTTACCGTGCAAACGCCTCACGCACTCAGGCTTCCTCTCAATAACCATCTCCTGTCACTCTCTTTTCCATGCTCTGCACCTTCTCTAAACTTTGGCCTTTCCATACCTCTTTGACTTCCTCTGCAGTCTCTGCGAACTGCTTTGCACTCTCACTGCACTTCAATCACAGTATCTGTCGCAGGGCAGAGTGGACCACGTGACAGGGAAAGTCAGCTTCTTGATCTTAGGGCTGTAGGGTCAGGCTTAGCAGTTCCAGGTCAAAGGTGGCATCCAGGCCTGTTTGGGGAATCCAGCATCAGTCACCTGTGGGGGTTCCTTCCTATCCTACAGCCACCAGCCCTGGAGGACCCCTACTACTTTGACCTGTCGGAGAAGAGCGGTGTTCTCCCTTAAAGATACCTCGATTGGGAACAAGGAGGTGGAGGGGAGGAAGCAGCTAGAGGAGTGTGAAAAGGGAAAGAGGAAAATGAACTATTTTTATAAACATTTCTAACCCTTTGTCTGGAACTTTCTGTCTCAGATGCAAGCAACTCAGGGAGAGGTGGGTTATAGTGTTGTTGAGGGCACTGCAGAGAAGGATCTAGAAGCTTGGGAGTGGCCAGCCCCAAGAAATCCCTCCTCTTGGGGACAAGGTGCATTGAGGAAAGAGAGCCTTTGACTCTAATTAAGAGGGTTCAGAGAAAAATGTGCAAGAGACCAGTGGGATTATGAGGGCATGGGGATGCCTTCTCACCAGTGACCCAGAAGAGGGTCTCAGTATGCTGCTTTTCACTTGGTGGCCATGGCGTTTTTCTGCTGCATTCTGGGTATCAACAGGGAAGCATTGCCACAGAAATAGAACCTAAAGGGAAGGCCTCCTTCAAACTGTTCTCCTCTTCCTCCTCCTCCACTCCCAAAAATTAAGCCAAAATGTGCCTGGAGCATGACATGTCCAGAATAAACCAGACCAACAACGGTCCTTATACTGAAGAACATGTAAGCAGTGCCGACGAGCCCCTGGACCCATGAGTGGGGCTCTGTGTAGATTTATAAGTGGGAGCCTGAATGGGAGGGAGGGGATAATAGGGAAAGGAAGGGGAAAGAAGATGAGGGAAAGGTCAGAAAGGCTGAAAAATGAAAAGTAGAAAAGAAGAGGTAGAGAGAAAAGATACAGAATTGTAAGGAAGGAAAGAGGAAGGAAGAGATAGCACAAGTCAGAATCAGCATGTATTGCAATTTCAAATCCTCGACAGAAGAGAATGTGCTATAAACAACTGTATGTCAACAAGTTGGATATGCGAGATGAAATGGACACATTCCTAGAAACAACACAATCAACCAAAATAGAAAACCTGAATAGACTTATAACTAATAGATTGAATCAGTAATGAAAAACCTCACAACAAAGAAAAGCCCTGTACCAGATGGCTTCATTGGTGGTTTTCCTAAGCATTAATAGAACATCAATTCTTCTCAAACTCACCTAATTGCCTTGGCTAGAAACTCTAGTTTGAATAGAAGTGGTAAAAAGTGGACATCATTGTCTTAACCAAGAATTTTTTTTGTTGATATTTTGGGATTTTGTATATAGACAATCATGTTATCTGTAACAAACACAGTTTCTTACTCCTTCCCAATCTGTATACCTTTTATTTCCTTTTCTTGTCTTATTGCACTAGCTAGGACTTCCAGTATTATGTTGAATACTACCGTAGTGGTGAAAAAGGACATCCTTGGGCAACCGGTTGGCTCAGTTGGTTAGAGTGCAGTGCTCGTAACACCAAGGTTGCCGGTTTGATTCCCACATGGGCCAGTGAGCTGCGCCCTCCACAGGTAGGTTGAAAACAACTTGACTTGGAGTTGAGCTGTGCCCTCCACAACTAGATTGAAAACAATGACTTGACTTGGAGCTGACGGGTCCTGGGAAAACGCAGTGTTCCCCAATATTCCCCAATTAAAAAAAAAAAAAATCCTTGCTTGATTCCCAGTCTTAGGAGGAAGACATCTAGTTTCTCACGATTAAGTATGTTAGCTGTAGATTTTGTTCCCCTCCATTTGTAGTTTGCTGAGAGTTTTTAAAAAAATCATGAACGGGTATGGATTTTGTCAAATGATTTTTTTGGAATCGATTGATAATGATCATATGATTTTTCCTCTTTATCCTGTTGATAAGATGGACTATAGTGAGTTTCAAAGGTTGAATCAGGCTTGAATCTCTGGAATAAATACTACTTAGTCATGCTGTGTACTTTTTTTTAAACATTGATGGATTCAACTTAGTAATATTTGGATGAGGATATCTACATCTGTGTCCAAGGAGATACTGGTCTGTAGTTTTTCTTTCTTGTATTAATGGTTTGGGAATTAGCATTCCCGTGTTTTAAGTATACGTTTACAACTCATCTAGTTCCGTTTTCAAAGATACTGCTTCATGGATAGTGCAGGTATCTTTATAACAGTATTCCCAATTCTTCCCTCCCATCATTTTATAGCACTGCTGTCATTCGTTTCACTTCTCCATAAGCTATCATCACCCAATACATGGTTATTATTATCTGAACAAAAAGTTACTTATTAGATTAATGTAAAGGTTTTTTTTTACCTTCTTCATTTACTCCTTTAACACTTTCTTTAAAAAAAACATAGATCTGAGTTTCTGACCTGTATCATTTCCATCTCTTTAAAGAACTTTTAACATTTCTGGATGGTTACAAACTTTGTTTTTGTTTGAGAAAATCTGTTTCTCTTTCATTTTGAAGGATAATTTCACTGGATACAAAATTGTAGGGTTCCCCCCCACACACACGCCAGTGCTTTATTTTACTCCACTCTTTTCTTGTTTGCATGTTTGTGAAAAAAATGTCTAATGTAATTCTGATCCTTATTCCTCTATACATAAGGTGTTTTATTTCCTCTGGCTTTCCCCCCAAGATTTTATCTTTGTCTTTGGTTTTCTGCAGTCTGAACGTATGTCTAGGTATAAAATTTTACTATTTATCTTGGTTTATCTTCTCTGAGTTTCCTAGATTTATAGTTTGGTGTCATTAGTTTTGGAAAATTCTCAGATATTTCTTCTGTTCCTTTCTTTCTTCTCCTGGTATTCCTATTACACGTTACATCTTTTGTGACTGTCCCAAAGTTATTGGATATTCTGTTCCTTTTTTTAAATTTTCCATTCACATTTGTCTGGGAACTTTCTATTAATAGTGTATCTTCAAGCTCACTGATTCTTTTCGCAGTTGTGTCCAGTTTACTGATGAGCCTGTCAAAGGCATTCTTAATTTCCATTAAGTATTTTTAGTTTCTAGTATTTTCTTTTGATTATTTCTTAGTGTTTTAATATTTCTGTTTACATCACCCACCCGTTCTTGCATGTTGCCATCCATTCTTTCTTTCCATTAGAGTTCTTAGCACAGTCATTAAATTCCTGGTCTGATAATTCGAGAATCTCTGCCATGTATGAGTCCAGTTCTTTGCTTATTTTATCTCTTCGGACTGTTTTTCTTGCTTTTTCATCTTCTTGCCTTGTAATCTTGTGCTGAAAGCCAGATGTGACATATTGGGTAATAAAGCTGAAGTAAATAGGTCTCTAGTGTAAGGTTTTATGTTCATCTGGTTAGGAGTTATGCTGTGTTTACTGCTTGCTTGTAGCTGTAGGTGTCCGAGGCTTCAATTTTCTTTAGTGTCCTTGTTTGTCTTTCCTTTTGTCTTTGGGTTCCCCTATAAACTCCTTCTAAAACAGAGTCTGAGCCCTGTCGCTCTTTCAGCTGTAACCCTGTTATTATACCGGAGCCCTTTTCATGTGGTGGTAAGGTATGGCAGGAGGGGAAGTGTTCTGTTATCCTATGACTTGCTCTCAGTATTTTATTGGGTCTATGCCTGGGCTGTGATCTTTACAAGTGCTTCTCAGCTTCCGCCCCCCCAGCCCTGCCCCATTTAGATGAAACAGGAAGGCTAGAAGGGGTTTGAGTTGAGTATTTCCCTTTCCCCACATAGGTTAGGCTCTGGTAAAGTGGTTTCCCTTGAGGGTAAACAGAGAACAGAATGCTCTGGGCATATTTCAACATAGTTATTTTCCTCTTGTCCCTGCTGGAAGCTTGAGGAATTTTTATGCAGTCTTCACCATGTTCACCTGGCTGTGCTCCGTGACGAGAGTCTACATCTAAACCCTTAAGCTCAGCATCACTCTCTGCATTTTGAAGCCTATGCAGTAAAAATGTTGTACTCTTTTTTGGCCACCGACTCCTCTGTCCAGCCCCCGTTTGGCCTGGGCACACCTCCCAACTCCACCATTGTAACGACGGAGTGACACACATTGCTCCTGTAACGTGACATCTTCTAGATACTTGGTGGCTTTTCAGATAGGTATACCCTTGAGGGCCTGGGCAGTTTCACGAGGGTTCTTAAAATGAACATGAAGATTTGAACCTCTCGATTTACATGATTTTGTGGGGTTCTCTGGGTCAAGCAAATGTTCTCTGGGTCGAACATTTTCAGAGGTCACCTCAGGCCGCCTACAGGAAGAGGAAAACTTCAGATATTTTAATAGGTATATAGTGGTGCCTCATGGCTTCAGTTTTCATTTCCCTAGTGACTGATGGTGTTGAGCCTCCTAAACTACTGGTGGGCCACCAGTATATCTTTTTTGGTGAAGTGTCTGTTCAGACCTTTTACCCATTTTTAAATTGGATTGTTCTCTTATTTGAGTTTTGCAGGTTCTCTATATGTTCTGGGTAAGAGTCTTTCATCAGATGCGATTTGCAACTTTCTCCCAGTCTGTTTATCTTTTCATTGTCTTAACTGTGACTTTTGAAGAAGTTCTCAATTTTGATGAGACTGAATTTATCTTTTTTTCTTTTTTTTATGGCGCATATTTTTGGTATTATATCTAATCTTTGCTTGACTCATGATCACAAAAGTTTCAATGTATTTTCTGATACAGTTTTCAGTTTTGTATTTATGTCTTTGGCTCATTTTTAATTTATTGTGGTAAAATATACATAAGATGAAGTTTACCATTTAAAAATATAGTTTATTTTTTCGAGCAGTTTTAGGTTGACAGCAAAATTGGGCAGAAGGTACAAATATCCCCCATTAAACCCCCCATTCCCACATGTACACAGCATCTCTCATTATCAATGTCCCCCACCAAAGTGGTACATTTGTTAGAATGAATGAACCTATATTGACACGACTTAATCACCCAAAGTTCAGTTTCCATTAAGATTTGCTCTTGGTGTTACACATTCTATGATTTTGGACAAATGGGTAATGTCACGTACCCACCATTATAGCAGCTTACAGAGCAGGGTCACTGCCCTAAACATCGTAAGTGCTCCACCTATTCACCCTTCCCTCCCGCCTAATCCCTGTAACTACTGGTCCTTTTCATTGTCTCCATAGTTCTACAGAATGTCAAACAGTTGGAATCATAAAATATGTAGCTTTTTCAGATTGGCTTCTTTCACTTAGGAATCATGCACTTATGTTTCCTCTGTGTCTTTTCAGGTCTTGAAAGTAATTTTCTTTCTAGTGCTGAATAATTCTGGATGTACAAGTTTATCTGTTCACCTACTGAAGGATTTTGGTTGTTTTCAAATTTTCGCAATTACGACTAAAGCTGCAGGTTTCTGTGTAGACAGAAATTTTCAACTCCTCTGGGTATATACCAAGGAGCAGGACTGCTGGGGGGTACAGTAAGAGTATGTTTAGTTTTCTAAGAAACTGCCAAACTGTCGTCCAACGTGGCTGCACCATTTTGCTTTCCCACCATCAGTGAACACGATTTCTGGTTGCTCCACATCTTTGCCAACACTTAGTGTTGTCAGTGCACTGGATTTTGGTCATTTTAATAGGTAATTTTTAACTATTTTAAAGTACACAATTCAGTAGCATTAAGTACACTCACAATGTTGTGTAACCACAATCTATTTCCAAAACTTTTTCTCTCATCACCCAAAACAGGAACTCTGTAACCATTAGTATTTCCCCCGGCCCCAGCCCCTGGTAACCTCTATTCTTTCTGCCTCTATGAATCTGCCTGTTCTAAATACCTCGTATTAGTGGAATCACACAGTATCTGTCGTCTGTGTCTGGCTTATTTCACTCAGCATGTTTTCAAGGTTCATCCATGGTGTAGCATATTAGAACTTAACTCCTTTTTAAGGCTAATATCCCATTTCATGTATATACCACATTTTGTTTATCCATTTCTCTGTTGATGGATACTTGGGTTTTTTCCATCTTTTGGCTATTGTGAATGCTGCAACGAACACTGATGTACAGTATCAATCTGAGTTGTTTTCAATTCTTTTGGGTACATACCTAGGAATGAAATTGCTGTCGTATGGTAATTCTGTTTAACTTTTTGAGGTAATTCTATCTTCCACAGCAGCTGCACCACTTTGCATTCCTATTAGCAATGTATGAGGGTTTGAATTTCTCCACACTCTCATTAACACTCACTTTCTATTTGATAGTAGCCATCCTAATAGGTGTGAAGTGGTATCTCATTGTGGCTTTGATTTGCATTTTCCTGATTAGTGATATTGAGCTTCTTTTCATGGCTTATCGGCCAGTTGTGTATCTTCTTTGGAGAAATGTCTTCAAGTCCTTTGTCCATTTTTTAATCACGTTTTTGTTATTGTTGAGTTTTAAGGAGTTCTTTATACATTCTGGATATTAATGATCAGATATAATTTACAAATATTTTCTCCCATTTTGCAGGTTGCCTTTTCACCTTGTTGTGTCCTTTGATATACACACAACTGATTTTTCTTGTACCTGTAACTTTGCTGAATTCATATTCTTTATATGTTTTCTTGTGGATTCCTTTGGGATTTTCTCTATATAGGATCGTGTCATCTGTGAATATTTTACTTCTTCCTTTCCAACTTGGATGGCTTTTATTTCTTTTTCTTGTCTAATTACTTTGGTTAAAACTTCTAGTACAATGTTGAATAGCAATGGTGAAAGTGGGTATCCTTGTGCTGCTGCTGGTCTTGGGGGGAAAAGCTTTCAGTCTTTCACCATTAAGTATGTTAGCTGTTAGTGTCTCATAAATGTCCTTTATCATGGTACAGAAGTTTCCTTCTATTCCTAGTTTTCTAGTGTTTTTATCATGAAAAGGCATTGGATTTTGTCAAATGCCTTTCCTGCATCAATTGAGCTGATCATACAGATTTTTCCTTTGTTCTATTAATGTGGTGTAATGCAGATTAGTTTTATGTTGAACCACCCTTGCATTTGTGATAAATCCATTGGTCATGGTGTATAATCGTTTTTAATATGTCATTGGATTCAGTTTGCTTGTATTTTGTTGAGGATCTGCTAAGAACCATCTTTCCATTTAAAGTGTGTTTATGTTATTTCATACAGTACTGTTTTATTAGCTGCTTTATAGTGTTGACATGAGCTGGCATCTCTCAATAGACTTTTCCCTTGAGGATTAATTGGTCATATGGTAACTCTCGACTGTATCCTGGGCATTTTGAATATTATGTTGCGAGATTTGAGATTCTGTTAAAATGCTCTCATGAATATTTTTGTTTCAGCAAGCAATTTAACTTTTGGTCAGAAAGACAGGGTTCTTTTGAAGTTTTAGCTGCCTGCATCACCACTACAGATACAGCTCTATGGCAGGGCCACCCTTGGGCCAAACAGGAAGAGAAAAATAAAAGGGTGATTACCCTTCTTCAAACAGTGTCCCCTTTTTCTGTATCCTCTGCCCGGAAAAGAATTTTAGCTGCCAGAGCCAAACTGTTGCAGTCTTGCAACATTTGCCTCCCTTGAGGGAAGGCCAGGAAGGAAAAAAATAAAGAGAAAAAAAATGGATTTCCTACTATGTTCTCCACCTTACAGGGTCCCCTTTCCCTGGTCATCTGGCCAGAGCTAAGAGGGGTTCTTTTGGGGTTTTTGCAGCCTGACCGCAGAGGTAAAAGCCATGAAAAAGGAAAAAATACCAGGAAACACCTCTGTATGGATCGCTTAAGTTTTGACTCCCTCCCTAATCTGACTGCTTATATTTTCCAGAGTCCTCATGTAACCTTTTGTATTTTTTCCAATTTTCAGTTGTAATCAGTGGGAGAGCTAGCATTTTTTGAGAACTCATGAACCTGTACTTTCAATTTCACAAGAGCCAGTAGTGTTGTTTTCCTTCTAAATTTGCTCAAACCAATGCTGGGAGGTTACATTTGAGAAGACTTTGTAAATTTGAGCTTGCTTTCACAACAACAGCTGTGTCAGCTACATTTGCTCAAATTCATGGCAGGAAGTTAATTTTGAGAATTTATGAATCTGAGCTTAATTTTCAGAACAAGTGCTTCATTCTTACTTCATCTAGATTTGTTTGAACATGTTTTTGAGATGATGATCTTTTGGACTGGAGTTTCTTTTAACAATTGTTTTTTATCCTCTAGATTTGAGAACTTTTGAATCGGATCTTGTTTTCATAAGACCTGTTTCAGCTAGATGCGCACAATTAGCTCACCTTGAAAAGTTAATCTGCATTCATATGCACAATAATTACTGGGTTTCAGTTAGAAATGCTCAAACTCATGTTGGGAAGGTACTTTCAGAGTTTGTTTTCAAAACACTATCGTTTTCCATTTAAATTTCTATAAGTTGGCTGGAAAGATACTTTTAAAAATGTATGCACCTGGGTTTGTTTTTACAAAAACTGCTATGTTTCATCTCATGATGTGCTCACTTCAAAGGTTCTTTTGAAAATACATAACGTGTGAGTGACTCTTAGGTTGGTTGTTGTGTTTACAAAAGGCTACTATTTCAGTTAGGGTATGCACTGGGAGATGTCATCTCTTTCTCCTTTCTCCCAAAGGCCAGAGTGGAGGCAAAACCATGTCCAACATGTTCTAGGCGTCTGTCAATGCCACATCGTACAATTCCAGGGAGTGCCAATCACTCTGTATCTATGACAGGAGTGGGCCAGTTCTGGTCTGTGGTTTTTGTATGATCAGTCAGCCAAGAATAGATCTTACATTTTTAAAGAGTTGTTAAAACGAAGAAAAGGTGTATATGACAGATTGTATGTGGCCCACAAAGCTTTAAAATGTACTGTCCACGGCTGAGCAGAGAAAGCTTTGACTACCCCGTTTGATGGTTACCATGCACATGAAGGGTTCTCCCTGGAATTGGGCAACACAGTGGCTTTGCCTCCTGCCAAGGAATGCGAAACTGACCCAATTCAGTACAAGGCAGCCAGCCCAGGCCCAGGATGCATAAGCTCTTCAGCCGTCCCATCACCGCTCCTCTCTGGTTCTACCTCTCTGGCCACTGCTCTCTTTGGCTTTCCTTTCACTCACTACTCATATGCTGAAGAGTTCAGCCCTTAGCCCTCTCATCTACGCTGCCCACTCCAGATAATAATTAGGATTAAGTACAGTGGTTAAGAGCTAGAGTCAGGCTGACTTGCTATGCACCTATCCCCTCTCTTTCTAGTTGTATGATCTCAGGCAACTCACTTAACGTCTTTGGGCTTCAAGTTTCCCCATGTATAAAACGGAGATGATAATAGGGTCATTCTAAGAGGATGAAGTGAGGGAAGGCATGGAAAGCACCCAGCGTGTAAGAAATCAGTAGTATCAACAATGCTGATAAGCATTACCCACTACCATGCTTCTGACAACCATGTATAAGCCCCTCACTTCAAAATCCTTTGTTCTTTCCCTTCTGTGATAGACTAGTAATTGTCCCCCAGTGTCCTCTCTCTGTCTTTTAGTAATAGAACTCTCCAAGTTTAGACGAACACACAGCTACTCAGCTAGAGGCATTTTAGTCTCAGTTCTAGCAAATGGTATCAGTGCAGTTGCCAGGCCCTCTACTTCCTCTTCCCCCTCCTAGGGGCTTGAACAAGGAAGTGAGGCTGGTAAGCCAGCTTTAACCATGTAGATGAGAACCACCACCTGGGGGGGCGGGGACAGTGGAGCAGTAAGACAGTGACATGGAACCCTGGGTCCCTAGATGATCTTGTTGAACACAGCTACTTAACCCCAAGCCTGGGCCACTCACCTACCTCTGGACTGTCACACGAGAATCTACAGTTAACCTTTGAACGACATGGGAGTTAGGGGCGCGGACTCCCAGTACAGAGGAATATATCTGCACATAACTTTTGACTCCCCGCAAACTTAAGTTACCCCGTGGTGTCTGTGTGTAAGTGGACCTGTGCAGTACAAACCCGCGTTGTTCAAGGGTGAACCGTATTTTGTTTGAATCATTATTTTGGCGTCTCTTTGTTACAGCAGCTTAGCCTACAGCTTAATCAACACGCATCCCAAACCCTCAATCTCCAGCTGCCTTGCTTATGTCCCAAATTCAACACATCAGCCCACTCTGCATACCTGTTGTTCCCGAACACACAGAGTTTCAACTACTTGTTAATAACAGCTCTGTTGCCTGTATGTCCCCAGTTGGGACCATGTGTCATTCTGGACTCCTACGCCTCCCAGATTCTACTGTCACGGAAAGCCCATAGCTTGTCACACACACCCCTGTTCAAGCCCTGTCACCTCTGATCCTAACCACCCTGGCTTTAGACGCTTGTAAGTTTCTGGCTGACTCTCTGCCTCCAATTCCTTACTCTACAAGGCTGCTACACCACCCTTCTTCAAACTGGACCCCTCTGTGTACTTTGTTCCCAACAGCACCAAGCATAGTCTTCCTGACGCAGCCGCAGCCGTGCTCCACGCACTTACACTACCCACACTGCTCTTTCAGCACCGCCCCCCCCATTCCTTTGCCTCCATCAGTGCTTCTCAAACGTGGTAGAGGACTATTTTATAACAAGTTCCCAATCTACTATAGATGAATACTTTTGAAAATACACATAAATTACACATATTAGAAACACGATTACATGCTTAGCTGTCACGCAGTGGTAACAGTTCTGTGCCTACGCTTAACTGTGGTGCCTGTTTGGTCAGGGACAGGCCCACTCCGGGGCCACATTGGTCCAATGACCACACTTCACACAGGTTTAGACAAACTCCCCCTTTTCCCTGCTCGTGCCCACCACCCACTCACCAGTGAGATGCAGCCCTCACCACTGCCTCCTCCATTACGCTCTCTCTGATATGTGCCCAGTCACTTCCACCTGCTCAATATATCCACCACCTTCTTTATACCCGTCCTAACTCATCACGTCACTACAATCGTCTGTTAAGTGTGAAAGAGCAGCAAGCTCTTTGGAGGCAGAGGGACGCACACGTCACCCCTGCATCCTGAGCCTGTGCCTGTCAGGTGGCGGAAGCTGAACAATATAACGAGAAAACGAATGTGCCCAACCCCCTCCGTGGTGACGTGCAGGCAAGAGGAGCCGCAACGACCAACTAAATAGACCTTTAATGCGTAGGGCGCGGTTTAGGACTTAACGGCTGAAGGTCTAGGCCACAGGGACGGAGCCTTGCCATCAGTAGGCCGTCTGGGACTGCTGCTGACGGTACCCACCCCGGCGCATGTAGCCCTCGTTCTTCCGGTAGCCATCCTTCTGGTCTGTAGGCGAGAGGAGGGGAGGGGGTGAGGGAATGCCCGGGGGAGGGCCGGTGGGAGGGGGCCAGGGCCCCGGCAAGGACAGGGGATGGCGGCCCTCACCTCGGAAGTAGCCACCGTAGGTTCCCTGCTTGTGGTCGAACACGCGCTCGTTGTTCTCTACCAGGCTGCCCAGCTTCTCCGCCAGCTGCAGAGCCAGGTTCTGCTGGGCAGTGGGCTCGGTGCGGTGCATCACCACCGTCTGCGTCGGCTGGTCCAGGGAGGCCTGGCGGAGTGACAGGGGCCGGGACACACGCAGCTCAGCGCCCTCCCCTCCCACGTCCTCGCGGCCCCACCACCCACTTCCCCCCTGGCCTCACCATCAGCTCCTCGTTGATGATCATCTTGCTGATGATGGAGTGCACAGTGGGCAGGTCCAGCTCAAACATGTCGGACAGCGTCTCCATGCTGGGAGGAACATGGCGGGCAGCAGGTCAGGGCCCTCGGCACAACGCGGGGGGCCCCCCTGCCCCTCGGGGCTCATCCTACCTGATGGAGTCATAGACGCTGCTGTAGGTGAACAGGTAGGTCCGCAGCGACTCTTCCTGGATCTTCCTGGCAGGAGGAGGAAGAGGAGACGTCTCGTTCAGGGGAGGCCCACCCAGTCTTCTCCTTCCTGCCCCCCTCGGCTCGCTGCCTGCTCACCTAACCAGCATGCTGCGGACTTTGTCGGCCTCGGGGAAAAGGTCCCACACTTTGCCGTTCATCTTCTCGTTGATGATAAAACTGTGGCAGGTCTTCCAGTCGCCCATCTTCATGGCCTTGGAAGCAGCAACCACATGTTCCCTCATGGACTCAGGGGGACCTGAGAGAGAGGGAATGAGGCAGCGCCCAGGGAACTTGGGGTTGGGGCTCCCGGCCCCAAGCACAGGCCAAGAGAGAAAAGCACCACATCAGGCCTCTCCTCTCTCTACTAAACAATCATGTGATCGTACAAGTCTCTTAATATTAGAAAAAAGTTACTTAGATTTAGACTAAATCAATCCATGGTGGGCTTCAGGGGACTGGTGAGCCCCTTGAAAATGTTAATAAATTGTGTATTTATCCTTCTGTACATTTTCCTAGAAAAAGGATCCATAGTTTTCATCGCATTCTTTCCCCCTCTTCTTCCGCCTGCCCCCCCCACTCCGGTTCAAGCCATCGTTTCTCAGTCTAGTTGTGTAGGACACAGCTCCCTGGCCCGTGCTGGTGTTAGGAGCCTTGCGCTCCCCTAGCTGAGGCATTCGGTTGCCAGTTATGGGTTGGTTGCTCACAGCAGCTCACGGCAGCTCATGCTGGCTGCTGGCCACTCACGGAGGCACATGGTAGCCCGCAGCAGCTCACGGCAGCCCAGCTCCAGGGAGAGCCGTTGTTCACAATCTTAGCTGTAGAAGGCGCAGCTCACTGGCCCATGTGGGAATCGAACCAGCGACTGCGGCATTAGGAGCAGGCGCTCCAGCCACCTGAGCCACCAGGCCGGCCCTCATTGGATTCTTATAAGGCTCTTAGACCTAAAAAAAAAACCTGACACCTCAACTGGAACAGTATTTACCCAACTCCCTTCCTTTTTATATCACCTTCATGGTTTTTGCCTTATCTATGTATCACACTGTTACCAGCTTATTTTTCTTTAGAGGGGCTCACTCCTTTTCCTTAGAAGATTTAGCCTCACTTTAAATTACCGCTGTGAAATCACAGGTTTGAGGTGCTGGTTCTGGACTCAGGCCCCCAAACACCGTCCTGAGAGACAAGCCAGGAAGACAGACATGGCCAGTAAGAGTAGCGGGAACTCAGGGCAGACAACAGAGTATGAGAGTCCCAAGGCTGGAGATGAATGGCAGGTGTGGGGACACGGGAACACAGCCGAACCCAGGACAGGGCCGAGCCCCACTGTGGACACGGTCAGGCTCACAAAGAAACGTATGAACAGGGCTAAGCTTCCATTCTATCACTTTTGAAAGAGGCACAGTTTGGGGCGCAAAGAATATTTCTCTACAAACCAAATAGCAGTGCAGAACTGAAACAAACTGGCTTTTGGCCCCTGCAGGTAGTAACAGACGGCGGGACTATGGTGACCCACAGATTTTCACTGGAAATTATCCAATGAAACCAAAGTATCACTA
The DNA here is from genome assembly GCF_036562045.2 of Rhinolophus sinicus. Lineage (NCBI taxonomy): Eukaryota > Metazoa > Chordata > Mammalia > Chiroptera > Rhinolophidae > Rhinolophus > Rhinolophus sinicus. The sequence goes on from NC_133767.1 coordinate 17,337,063, forward strand.
TATAAGCCAAATAAAATTTGCCTAAGGAGCACCTGCATTTAACACGACCTCCCCCCACCCACACACACACCAGGAGAGGACAGATCTGTGAGGGGACGTGGCTGTGGCTAGGGAGTCTGGCTCACTTGCCAAGTCCTTCCATGCACCACCCCACAGGAAGGGTGCAATTCAAATTCCTTTCCCGGTGAAATCACAGTTCACTCAACCCGTGGCTCGATCGATCAGATAGTTCAGAAGCGAACAAGGAGCCAAAGGTAGACTCTTGAGGGCCAAGGGTCTAGCTGGTTGGCTAGAAAATAATGTGCACGAAGGGAAATAGGAAAAGAGGTTAGAGAGGCACAAATTAGCTGTGTTAAAAGTTGGGTAAGTCAGTCAACTTCTGTGCCTCAGTTTCTTAATCAAGAAAAAGGGGTAATAACAGTACCTACACCACAGGGCTATCACTAATGAAGAGCAAACGAATTGTTATTTATAAAACGCTTAAAGCAGTGCCAGACAGGAAGAGAGTACTATGGAAACTTACATTAAATAAGAAGTACTGTTGGCAGTGGGTGATGAGAGTTTAACTGAGAGGCTAAGGAGAATGAACTTTATCCTGCAGGCAATAAAGGACTCGTAAGGTGCGGGGGTGTGTAACACCGTAAATGTGGTAGGAAGATAATGCTGACAGAGAGACTGAAGGGAGAGCAACAGGAAGCAGCAGGGAGTTTGATCTGCAGGCCAGGACTACGCAGCCTAAGATAAGAGACCCCAGAGATGCTGAGTAAGGAGGACGCCTCCAGGAGACGTCATCACATCAAACAGAATCACCCTGCGGGAAGCCATTCCCTTCCGCTCCCCCTTAATCCTTGGTGAAAAGTAAGCAGGGAACAAGTGATTCACGCCCGGCCCCCCAGCGCCCTCACTCACCCAGCAGGGGCTGGCGCTCGCCCACCCGCAGCTGGTGGTGGAACTGCTTGCTGATCATGCGCCGGCGGGCGTCGCTCTCGTGAGCCGCCATGTACGGGATCTCCAGGAGCATGGCCGACACCAGGTACACGCACTCGAGCAGCTCCAGGTTGATGTGCAGGTGGAAGGGCACCTGGCGGCGCCGCTCCACCTTCTCCTGCTCCTGGTTGCGCTCCTGCAGGCTGCGCAGCAGCAGACCCTGGCCCAGCAGCTCCTTGGCGCGGCCGCTCGACTGGATGTCCAGCAGGGCGTTGTGGGCATCCTTGGTCAGGCCCTGCCGGAAGGCGCAGATGCCCAGCTGCACCATGGTGCGGTTGTACAGGATCTGGGGGCAGAGAGGGCAAGGCGCTCAGGGGCATGGCCACACAGCACGTCCTCCATTCATCCAAGCACACACACGACAAACGATACACTGAGGTGCCGACGCAACAGACAGACAAGTCCTGCCCACCCATGGGGTGGCGTGGGGGGGCCAAAGTGACCGGAATATGCAGGTGGCGCTAAGGAGAAAGTAACGCAGGAGAGGGAAGTAAGGCGGCTGTGTGGTGGGTGCTCACGATTCAGATTTTATACAGGACGACGAGGGAAGGCCTCATTTTGAAGGCAATGTTTAAATAAAGAACCAATAAAAAAGGAAGGAGCAAGTCATGCAGATTCGCTGGGAGAAGAGCACGGTGCAGAAAAGAAAAGCAGCCACGCCCAGGCCCAGTGCGCGAGGAACCAGGAGTGTGACAGGCGGAGCTGGGACAGGTGTGAGCACAGACCAGAGGACGGCACGCACTCCTCGTACGCCACGCGCAGGCTCTGAGCACATAAGCGACACAACCTGACTTAACGTAACACGGTTACTCCAGCCACTGTATTAGGAACAGCCTGAAAGGACACAAGGGCAGAAGCAGAGACGAGGACGATGCTGGCTTAAGACCAGAGGGGAGCAGAGAAGTGGTAAGTGGTCAGACGTAGATTCTGAACAGGAACGGCTGGGAACGCAGACGCAGTACGTGAGACAAAACCAGAACCAAGGATGAGTTCCGGGCTTCCGGCTGAGGCAGCTGGAAAGATGGACCTGCCACTAGTTAAGACGGAGGACTGCAAGCAGCACAGGTTTTCTCTCTTTTTTGGTGGGGGGAAGACTAAGTATTGACGACAACGAAAACATAGATGTCAGTATCAGTCATGAATGTAATGCAAAGATCCTTAAAAAATATTAGCAAACAAAATCTAGCAACACAAGAAAATGACACTATGTCATGATCAAGTAGGATCCCCCTTAGGAATGAAAGACTGATATAAAATCTAAAGTAATGCTCATTCACCTTATGAACAGAACAAAGGAAAAATAACTATAATTTCAATAAATGCAGAAAAAAGCTTTTGATAAAATTCAGCATCTATTTCTGACAAAAATTCTCAGCCAGGGCCGGCCCGGTGGCTCAGGCGGTTAGAGCTCCGTGCTCCTAACTCCGAAGGCTGCCGGTTTGATTCCCACATGGGCCAGTGGGCTCTCAACCACAAAGGTTGCCAGTTCAATTCCTTGAGTCCCGCAAGGGATGGTGGGCTCTGCCCCCTGCAACTAAGATTGAACACGGCACCTTGAGCTGAGCTGCCTCCCGGATGGCTCAGTTGTTGGTTGGAGCGCGGGCTCTCGACCACAAGGTTGCCAGTTCAATTCCTTGACTCCCGCAAGGGATGGTGGGCTGTGCCCCCTGCAACTAGCAAAGGCAACTGGACCTGGAGCTGAGCTGCGCCCTCCACAACTAAAACTGAAAGAACAACAACTTGAAGCTGAACAGAACCCTCCACAACTAAGATTGAAAGGACAACAACTTGACTTGGAGAAAAGTCCTGGAAGTGCACACTGTTCCCCAATAAAGTCCTGTTCCCCTTCCCCAATAAAATCTTAAAAAAAAAAAAAATTCTCAGCCAGCTAGGATCTGAAGTGACCCGCGATCAACTAGGATCAATCTAAGACGGGGTATCTACAAAAACTCTACAACTAACATTAGATTTAATCGTGAGATGCTGACTGCTTCCCTACTAAGAATGGGAATGAGACAAGCTGTCTGCTCTCATCATGATTTCTATCCAGCACTGCACTGGAGATCTGAGTCATTCACTGTGGCAAGAAAGAAGAGAAAAGAAGTCAAGTCATAAAGATTGGTAGATGAAAGGACAACAACTTGACCTGGAAAAAGTCCTGGAAGTACACACTGTTCCCCAATAAAGTTCTGCTCACCTTCCTCAATAAAACAAATAAAAAAAGAAAAAAATGAAGATTGGTAGAGTAAAAAAAAAGAAAAAAAGATTGGTAGAGTAATAAAATTGTCTCTATATGCAGATGACATAATTATTTCAGTAGAAAATCTTCAGGACTCTATAAAATAACTACAGTCATGTGTCACCTAACATTTTGGTCAATGACAGGAAGCACACAGGACAGTGGTACACCATAGAGGCCACGTGTGAAGCAGGCTGGACCACCTACATTTGTGTAAGCACACTCTGAGGTTCACACAACCACAAATTCACCCAACAACGCATTTCTCAGAACCTATTCCCATGGTCAAGCGGTACGTGAGTGCAAAATGGTAGGGCACAGGATACAAAAATTACTTGTATTTTTAGATACTGGTAGCTAACAACTGGAAAATAAAATCACATAATATTCAAGAATAACTTTTTAAAAGATGTATAAGACCTCCAACACTGCAGAGAGAAACTGAAGAAATTAAATGAAAAGAGAACATGTAAGACTGAAAGATTCAATGTTAAGATGTCAATTCTTCCAAAATTGACCTACAAGTTAATATAATTCCAGCAGGTGTTTTGTAGGAATTGACTGGTTGACTCTAAAGTTTATGTGGAAATGCAAAGGTCACAGAATATCCAATGCATTCTTTTTTAAAAAAAAAGACCCACTCCCTGACTTTGAGACTTACTACAGGCACAGTAATAGACTGACATAGGCTAGACAAAAACATGAATGAATGGAACAGAACACAGCACCCAGAAATACACTCACACCTACAGGGCCATATGGTTCCCACAAAGGCACTAAACAATATAACAGGGAAAGAATGCTTTTGACCCTGACTTCGTACCATATGCAAAAATCACAGATCTCAATGTGAAAGCTAAAACCGTAAGAACTTTCAAAAAACACAGAAAAAATATCTTCATGAAGTGCAAGTAGGGAAAGGTTTCTTTAGCTAGGACCCAGGAAATAATAACCATAAATTAAAACAGAACCTGACAAGTCGGTCCGGTGGCTCACGTGGTTGGAGCGCCGTGCTCCTAACGCCAAGCAAGGTAGCTGGTTCGATTCCCAGTGAGCTGCGCCCTCTACAGCTAATATTGTGAACAACAGCTCTCCCTGGAGCTGGGCTGCTGTGAGCAGCCCAAGGTTGATATGAGCTGCCACGGGCTGCTGTGTGCTGCCGCCGCAAGTGGCTGTGGGCTACCATGTGCTGCCACGAGCGGCCAGTGGCCAGCATGAGTGGCCGGCAGCCGGCGAGAGCTGCCGTGAGCTGCTGACACAACTGGCGACCGACTTCCTCAGCCGGGGGGAGCACAAGGCTCATAATACCAGCAGGGGCCAGGGAGCTGTGTCCTACACAACTAGACTGAGAAACAACGGCTTGAACCAGAGTGTGTGTGTGGGGAGGAGGCAGAAGAAGGGGGGGAAAAGAAAAAACCTGAGAAATCAGACTACACCAAAAGGAATGGTTAAGAAAATGACTAGGCAAAGCACAGATTGGGAGAAAACATTTAGAAAACTTCTTTCTGACAAGGTGGCATCCCGGATATAAAGAATTGCTACAACTCAATAATGAGATGAATACTTCAACCTTTAGGAAAAAACGGGTACAAGTTGACCAGACATTTCATGCAAGAAGATACGTGAAGGACAAATAAACAAAAAAGTAATCAATTTCAACAGTTATCTGGGAAACACAAGCTCACAGCACGAGCTCCCACTATGCAACCACCAATATGGCTGAAACTCAGAGGGCCTACAACACCAAACGTTATTGGTAGGAGTATGAAGTGGCATAAAACCACTTCTGAGTTTCTTAAACAACTGCCCGTCACCTACCCTGCGACAGCAGCAGTCCCCTCTGAAGTGTTCCCCTAAGAGGTGAATCCACACACTGACTTATACACAAACATCCACAGCAGCTTCATTTATACGAGCTGCAAACTGGAAACAGACCAGCTGTCTATCAAGAGGAAACAGATTCACCCAATGGAGTGAAAAAGACCAAATGAGACTGCTACTTAAAAACCGCCACCAGACAGTTCACCGTATGTTCTACACATACGTATTTAATTACTTTAACACATACACTTAAAGACACAGCTTTAATAGTCCTTCTATATGGAAATGTCCTCACAACACAGCCACAAACAAAATGAGTCGTTCCGCTGTTACACCCAACACATCACACGACACTTGGGTCCCTGTCTTTCCAATTAGCTTGACAACTCCGTAAAGGCTTTTTTCATCTTCTGAAACAAGACAATCTCCTAACATGCTGAAGCAGACACAGTAGGTAGAGTAAATGTTAGCTGAACCCAAATCTCTGTCCTGAGGGCTCCAAGCTGATGGAACAGTCTGGGATACACTGACATGCAGGAGGATGAAAGCGCGCCGGCACTGGAGGGCCAGAGCACAGGGCCCGGCCTGCTCCTCCCTTTGCCACTAGGGCCCGGGCGCCCGTCCTCGCCCCACCTGGACTGGAGGGTCCGCGTGCTGGATGTTGTCCTGCAGGTGGCTCATGAGCATGAGGTCACGGGCCTGGTACCAGCGGGAGTGCAGGGCATGGTGGTAGATGTGGCAGAGGATGGCACAGGTGCGGATGCGGTCCGTGCGGTCCTTGGCGTAGATGTACTTGCACAGTCTCTCCATCAGCAGGGCCGAGTCCTCCCCTTCGTTCTCTGCCTGATCTTGGTCAGACTGGGGGTGGGGCAGGGGTGACATCGGAGGAGGTGAGACAGGACAGGGGCCCTAAGAGGCTCCGGCTTTAGTGGCCAAAGGCGTGACCCCACCCAGCCTCACCCGAGTCCCCCTGGGCTCCAGCTGAGAATGGCAGCTTTGCCATCACATCCTGACGCGTCCCCCTCCCCCGACAGTGACACCGTCCGCACTCACCTTGGAGGCGCCCTCGGGGAGGGTGAGCTGCCGCTGATGGGCCTTGTAATCAAACTTGTAGTAGGTGTGGAGGATGCGCCTCAGGTAGACGCGGCACACCTCCTCCGTGGTGCCCTTCTCCTCCAGGTAGCGCTGCACACGGTCGATGATGGCGCACACGGCCGCCTCGTCCTTCAGGTGCTCCACGTACTCTGGGGGACAGCACCCACCCTCAGCTCGGCCAGGCAGCGAGCCCTCCCAGGCACCTGTGTGTCCTCTGCACCCACCAGGAAAGTCTGCTCGCTGGGCCCTGAAACGCCGTCTAGTCCCAGAACACGCACAGCTCACTGTCCCCCTGCCGGGCGTTCTCTTCTGCCAATTCCTCCCGACTAACTGCCCCCTTCCCCACTCTGACCTCCCCTCAAATGGCCCCTCAGGACGCCCTCTTCAACCCTTATCCAAAGCAGCCACCCCCCAGCCACTCGCTACCACAGGCCCCAGGTGGGATTTCGAATTCACACTTTGTATCAACTGCAATTACCCCGTTCACTTATGTGTTGAACCGCCTGTCCCCAGCACCGAGGGTAACTCCAGCAGCAAGAAGGCCTCCAGTGCCATGTTCCCCGTTACACCCGACTCGGCGGGCACATGCGGGCATTCACAGTTTACCCAGGAAATGTCCTGTATTTTCTCCACCCCGATGCCTCCAATCCCAGCTAAACAAGCCATGTGAACAGAGGCCACACCCCAATGATTCCCAAAGGGTCCTCCTCACACCACCTACGTCGGAACATGCTAAAAAGCAATTGGGGGGCCCCACCCAGACCTACTGAATCAGAAGCTATGGGAGGGGGGCCCCGTATCTTAGGTCCCCAGAGTGAACGCTGGGCTGAGCAAGGGCTGGCTCTCCAAACACTCTCGGTTAGCATAACCCTTAGCTTTCCTCCTGGCACGCTTCCTCTCACCGACGCCCACACTCGCTCAAGCTCACCTTGGGAGTGAGGGTCAGTGTTTTGCATTATTTTGGTAAATTCTTCATCCATTCGTTCCACCAGAGTCAGGATGCAGCCACGGACGCGCAGCGGCTGCAAAGGTAAAGGCGGAATCAATAAACCAACCCAGCCCTCAGCCCCCAACTTCACTGCTTCTAACTCCAGCGAGCCTTCGAAGCAGACAATGCACACCTCTCCAGTCAGCCCGCTAATTCCTCGCTTTACCTGGTCAGCATTACTGAGGTTCTCACTCTCTTCCAGAATGTTCTCGCCAATAAAGATGTTGGGGTTTGCGAACAGGATGTCCATCAGCTCGTTGATGCAGCCCAGGCACTTCTGCCACATTTCAGGCTGTCGAGACACCGACGGCAGGCAGAGGGTTGCGGGTGGATAAGCCAACGCCCCCCAAGAGCCCCTCACCAGGGACCCCTGGGGACTTCAGCTCCCACAACTGCTTCCACAGCCCCCGAGTTAAGCACACGAGGAACTCGCCCCTGCCCCACCAGCTCAGCCCTGGGGTGCTCCTCCGAGCTGCGCTCACCTTCATGTATGTGGCCAGGTTGGGGTTGTAGTCATAGAGAGAGGCGATGATATTGAACTTGATCTTGACAGTGACACCCTCCCCAAGGTTGTTTTCAGAAGCAATCTGAACCAGCAGCTGCAATAGCTCAATCTGGGCTGCCCTGGAGGGGTACAGAACGGGGCGAGGCCTCAGCGACAAGTCAAAAAGCTGCCTCCTGGCACACAGCATAGCCCCTCCAGACAAGTAAGGCAGCCTGGTTCCCAGGACCCCGTCTTCCCCGCTCCCATCCTACACAGAAACAGCACTAATGCTAACAATCTACCATCCCCTCCGTCACAGAATAACTCAACAAGGTGAGCCCTATTCCCACTGTACAGATGAGAAAACAGTCCTACAAAGTTAAATGACTGAGTCAAGGTCCAAGGGAGAGTAAACAGCAGAAAACGGACCAGTCTGTTCTAAGTATACCGTTCCTTCTGCTGTAGCCACACACAGGTCTTCCCCAAACAGCACTGTCCGCCCAACAACCACCGCCCTGCGTCTTAGGGAAGAGCTTTCACCCTGTGAGCCCACAGCCAGGCCCACGAAGCTCACCGATCTGTTCCCTTCTTGCCTCGTGCCTGCAGGATCTCATTCAGCTTCTTGATCACAACAGCGTGGGTGATCTCAGTGCCCTTGGCGAACATTTTCGGTTTCTCCTAGGCGACACACACCCTGTCATGGGCACACCGGCAGGAACCCATCGCGGCCTGACCTTTCCTCCCACCCCGACCAGACAGCAGCTGTCGCTCCCGCCAGCCTCACCTTCACGAGGGGGGCCCCCCCCCGGACCCGCTCCCACTCCCCGCCTTCGTTGTCTTCCTCCTCTTCATCCAGGCGCTTGGATTTCCTGTCGTGCTTCTTCTTGGCTTTGTCCTCCCGTTTCTTCTCAGCGGCCTTCTTCTCCTCCTCTGTGGCGGGGGCCCTGCCGGGAGACACGGGAGAGGATGAAAGAGCAGCCCACTCTCCACCTGAGGGGTCTTCCTCCCCTGAACAACGTCTCCTCCATTGCGTCCTGTGTCCAAGTTACTTTCTACAAGAATAACCTCACGTTAACCATCACCGAAGCACAGACACGTAAGCACCTGAATTTGCCAGACCACTTACCAAGGTCTGCCCCCACGTGACACCTACTAAGAAACTCGTCCGGAGGGAACCCCATGGCCTGGTCTAGTAAGGCAGAAATGCTAACCAGGCCACTGTAGACAAAGAAGCAGCCATGTCGCTCCACAGCGAACCTCTAAGGTTTCCAGAGAATCCGTAAGAAACAGTTGTTCTCTGATACTAGTAGCTGCTCTGTTCAGACGGACCTGGGAACAGCAATTGTTTTTTTTTTTGGCACTTTATCTTTTTACTGATTTTAAGCTGATTAGTTGGCAGCTGCTAAAAAGGCTTCCTGAGTTCTGAGTGGTTCTAGCACATTACTGAACGTGAGGGGATTGTGGGAACTTTGAATTCATAGCTGGCTGGTCAGAAGTACAGATGTTGAACCTGGGACTTGTAACTGGGGTCTGAGGAGGGGACAGTCTGGGGGATGGAGCCCTTCACCTGTGGGGTCTGCACTAACTCTGGGCAGTTAGGGTCAGAACAGAAATGAATTGTTGAACTCCTAGGTGGTGTCCACAGCTGGAGAACTGGTTAGTGTGAGAAAAATTCACACACATACAGTATCAGACGTGTTCGGAGTAAAAAGACATCGGATCCGCAATGCTTCCCCGACTTGGGCACAGTGTTCTCTGGAGCGCACAGTGAAAAAAAACTTCTCAACAAGAAAACACTAAGGAATTCAGTACCACCAAACCACTATTACAAAAAACGTTAAAGGACTTCTCTAAGAAAAAAAGACAAAAGAATATGAGTAATAAAATAGCAACAACTACATTCCTATCAATGATTCACTATAAATGGATTCAGTGCTCCAATCAAAAGACACAAGTGGCTGAATGGACAAGAAAACAAGGCCCACACATATGCTGCCTACGTGAGCCCACTTCAGATAGGAATATACAGACTAAAAGTAAAGGTGATTTCATGCAAACGGAAACCAAAAAAGAAAAAAGCTGAGGCAGCAATACTCTTAGCAGACAACACAGACTTTAAAACAAAGACTATTGCAAGACACAATGACCCAGTAATCTGAAAAACTCAAAGCACTATTTCAGAAAGCCATGTGTGTCCCTATGTTCACTGCAATATTATTACAATAGCCAAGACACGGAAGCAGGGTTAAGTGTCCATCGATAGATGAATGGATGAAGAGGTGGTAGGCACATACAATGGAGTATTACTCAGCCACAAAAGTGAATGATATCTTGTCACCTGCAACAACTTGGATGGGCCTAGAGGAGATTATGCTGGGTGAAACAGGTCAGAGAAAGACAAATACCACATGATCTCACTTACATGTGGAATCTAGAAAACAAAATAAATGAACAAAAACAGAAACAAACTCATAGATACAGAGAATATTTTGATGATCGCCAGACAGGAGGGTTGGGTGAAAAAGGGGAAAGGATTAAAATGTGCAAACTTCCAGTTAAAGAAACAGTCACAGGGATGTAAAGCACAGCACAGAGAGTATAGTGAATAACGCTGTGATAACTACGTATGATGTCAGATGGGTACCACTAGATTTATCAGGGTGATCACTTCGTAAGTTATGTAAATGTCTAATCACATTATATATCTGAAACTAACATAACATGTCAACTGTAACTGAAAAAAAGAAAAAGAAAAAAAGCTCCTCGACAAAATGCCTGTCTAGACCCCTGCAGCGTTAGGTACCGCCCCCTGCAGCAGCGTAACCCTAATGGTGGAAAACAGGAAAGCAGCCCCACGAGCAGCAGTGGTTCTGCCTGTTAAAAGAGCGGTGTTTCTCAGAGCTGTACATTTGACCCCCGTGCAGCACACAGGGACAGGTACTGCCCTGGCTTCAGGGGAGGAAACGGAGACAAGAAAGCTAGGTCACTTACCCAAAGTTGTAGAGCTACTAAAAGACTGCGGGGCGGGGACCAGAACCAAACCACAACCCTTCCGCTTCTGCAACTATCCCAGTACATCAGGAAGGCTTGCCACTGTCTATATACTAAGACGTTGCCAGGAGAGTGACAGCTACCACTGAGAGCTCACCACGTGCCCGTCCCTACATCGTTCCCTGGACCTTGCAGCTATCTGGAAGGCAGGGTTGAGTATCACCCCATTTTACAGATGAGAAAATTAAAGATTGGAAAGGTTAAGCAGCTTGCCCACTATCACACAGTTGATCGGCACCAAAGTGAGATTCACACCCAGTCCGCATGCAGTGAATAAAGTCATGGTTAAACAGCTGGACTCGGGAGCCTTCAAATCCCATCCTTAAGACCCATCAGCTTGGGGACCTTAGCCAACTAACGTACTTGACTCTGAGATCCCTCTGTGAAAAGGGAGCAGTGGGCATTTCCAACCTGAAAGGACTCCATGGAAGCCACCACTTTCAGAATGACAGGCACCGCACCACTCGCAACGTAGCCGGAGGCACCACTGCGTGTCTTACTTTTTAAGGAATCTTGAGGCCAGTACAGTCTGTTTCCCTTCTTCTTCCTCCGAGTCGGAATTCGAAGAAGTCGAACTTGTGTCCCATTCCTCATCATCCTCTGAATCTTCGGAGTCCTCGTCTTCATCCTCAGAGGACAAAGAGGATCAGTGGGAAGATGGGAAACGGACTGGCCTCTCTGCTCCCCTAACACGTCCCAGGGATTTACAGGAGCGGTTATCCACGGAATCAGGACAGTAACGAGTGGGACTGGGCCACCAAGACCCAGAGAGAAGTAGTGACTTGCCCAGGGGACAAATGGCTCCGCACTGGCAGAGCTGGGCCCAGAATTCTTCAGATTCTAGTATGCTCAGTGCTCTTATCCAGGAGGAAGCCTATTCTGACCCCCTGCACTGAACCCAACCCCCCCTAGGGTTCTGTGAGCCTCCTCTTCTCCCCAGGGACCCAAGAATGGTCCCTGGGAGGCAACTCAACCCTTCACCGGGACCACCTCTTACTTCCATCTTTTTGAGGAACTTGCGACTCTCTCCAGAAGGAGCTTCTGATTTCTTCTTCAGGAAAGCGGCAGCACTGACTCCATCCTCATCCTCATCCTCATCGGAAGAGCCTGGTGAGAAAGGTGAGAGACAAGAGCTGGGAGGGTGAAGGGCAAGGCTGCAGGACAACCAAGGAAGCAGGGCGAGGGATGCCCTAACTTTGGGCCCCCTCCCCATCTGCAGCGAGGGTCTCCTCCCTCACCTTCGGAATCCTCCTCATTCTTCTCAGCATCTTCATCTGCAGACAGCTCAGGGTTCTTGAAAAAGGGAAATGAGGACGTAATGAAGGAGGCCTGCCAGCCACCTCCCCCTCCTAAACCCCCACCCCAGAGTTGTGTCATGATGCCTCCTCCAGTCACACCTCCCATGTGCAAAGGCTTTTTTGTCTCAGTCACGGCATCACTGTCCCCACGGTTGAAAAAGTCTGCCGTTAGCATCCCCACCTGCTTGTAATTGGTAATATGGGACTCAAAATCCCGGTTGTACTTTCGGATCTTCTGGCGCAGCGTGCTCAAGGCCTTGGCGTTGTTCTTATTCATCTTCTTCTTCCCCTCCTTGTCTTCCCAGAGCTAAAGGGCAGAGGGGGAGGAAGGGAGCACAGAGACCTGAGACTAAGTAGAATTTCCTGAACTTCAGGCCTCACCACCACTTCCGAGTCTTGCTCTCCATATACCATCTGCTACTTCTTAATCCCACGCCTTATTTTTTAAAGAGCCTTTACGTATCACCACTAAAAAAGCACAATACCACAAATAAGAGGTAATATAAAAATAAATGTAATTAAATTCTCAGCTGAAACAATCCTCCTTGCACCATTCCTATTTCCTGTGTTCTGGGAAACGATGCATGGAAGGCAAGCGACCCAGAGGAAACGTGGTCCCTGGCGGTGGGCTGGAAGCAGGCCCTGGGTCCCCAATCCCTTCTGGACCCCACACCACCCACAGGCCTCACACCTCATTAAGATAGTCCTCCAGGTCGGCCAGGATGCGGACATAGAAGCGCGGGACGCCCTCCTTATCCACGATGCTCTTAGCCTTCCCATATGCTTTTCCCAGGAGCTCAAACTCTTCCAGGCACTTGGTGACATCCCGAATCTTCATGGCGTTACGGATGGTCCGGATGAGGTTGGTCAGCTCCTCAAACCTGGGTTGGGAGTCCAACAGCACATTGGACCAACCAGATACCACCATCGCCCACCAGGAAACCTGCCACCGCTCCACAGACGCCCCGTCACCCAGGCGACCCACGGCCTCACCTCTTGTCCTTGGCACTTCGAACCACTCTCTTGGTGTCTTCTTCATCCTCACTCAGCAACAGTGGCCTGTGTACAAGGAACGGGGCCCATTAACCTCCATTTCTAGTTCCCCTCTTTCCAAGGGCTCTGCTTGTCTTCTCAGAGGGGCACAGGTAGACCTGAGAAACTCAAGCTGCTCATACCACTATCCTGTTTGGTTCTTCCTCTTCAGCCTCATCATATAAACTCCATCTTCTAAGCTGACTTCAAGTATAAACAAATGACTATGCTTATGTACTGTGCCAGAAAACTAACTGTGTGAAGACAGTCACTAAGAAGTACTGAAAAAAGGTGAAAAAAGGGGTATTTTGGCCAGGCTTCAAGAGGGTGGTGCCTGAATTACTGTGTTTCCCCGAAAATAAGACCTAGCCGGACCATCAGCTCTAATGTGTCTTTTGGAGCAAAAATTAATATAAGACCCGGTCTTTTTTTAACATAAGATCGGGTCTTATATTATTAATATAAAACAGGGACCGGGTCTTATATTAATTTTTGCTCCAAAAGACTCATTAGAGCTGATGGTCCGGCTGGGTCTTATTTTCGGAGAAACACGATGAGTCCTAGAAAGCAAGGTTCCCTGGAGAGTGAGAGGCCAAGAACAAGGAAAGTCTGTACACCTCCCTGACCAGTCTTTTTCTTCCACACTGAGAATCCAGACCACAGACAGCATTCAGCTCATAATCTCTCTCTTCTTTCTCTCCATCTTATTAATTTTTCCAATTATTTTCTGTTACAGCAAGTGATGTTGGTTTTCCACTTGTGGCAGTGACATGAAATCATATTCACATGAGCATACATGTATGCGTGTGCATCTATATGTATATTTAAACAGACAAGCATGTAGTAAAAATAACGAAGGTGCCAGGTGCATGACATAAGTTTGAAAAACAACATCTCACTGTTTCAAAGGGTGAAAAGAATTTTAATTCGCAGAGAAGGGTGTTTCCGTGGAGATAAACATCAGGAGTAAAAAAAAAAAAACCAGATGTTTAAGAAGCACCAGCCCGTAGCGCCAGGCGGCTGGGCTTTAGGGTCACATCAAGCCAGCATCTTGTGAGCGGGATGTTTTGGTGCTTAGTATAATGGTGACTTTCGGAGTCCGATGCCGAGCGGAAGGGGGGTGGGGGTGGGGTACAAAGCCTGTGGACACGGAGGCCAGTTGGGAAGCTGATGCAACAGACCCTGCCAAGGGGAAATCGCTCCTCTGGGAGTGGACTCCTGCCATTCACGGCACCCTCAGCGGGAAGTCGCCCCTCCGACGCTGCTCCATCCAGTCCCTTCAAATCTCAGCGTTCTCGGACCCCCGCCCCCATCCACCTCCCTCACACTCGGCCTCCCCAGCCGGCCGACTCCCGCCCTCCGCGAGCGGCCCCCACGGCGCAGGCCCTCCGCTCACTGTTTGCCGTAGTTGCCCCCGACAGGTTTGGTAACTAGTTCCTCCCCGGACAGGGACGACTCGGACTCGCTGTCGGAACCGGTGGTGAAAAACCGCGACATGGCGACGGCGCTGAGGGGCTGCGGTGGGCGCGGCCGGACCTGCGGGAAAGCCAGAGTCCAGCGCCCCGAGAAGGGGCGCGAACCGCACCTCCCAACCTCCGCCCATCACCGTCCCCGCACGTACCGCCACCCGGGTCCCCCTCCTCGAAACACGCGGCCCAAGAAGTACCTGCCAGCCGAGCTTGCGACGCACACCGCGGAACGACGGAAACGCGGAAAGAGAAGGCGGGACCTTGGCGTCATTTCCGGGGGCGCTGACGAACTAGACGGTGCGACTACAACTCCCAGTGGCCTTCGCGGCACGCAAGGGGCGGGGACACGCCTGATGGAAGCTTACGGGGAAGGGCAGCGCCGCAAGATTCCCAGATCCCACGGCGCATCGTCGTCGTTTTTTATTTCTCACAGACGCCCAGCCTCACCTATCATTTGCGGAATCAGAATCTCGGGGCCGAGAGTTTGCTTTTTTAAAGCGCGCACGTGATGCTGATGAGCTGCTACGTTTTGAAACTAGGCTTAGAGCGAACTTAGCATCAGTCAGACTTTGGGTTCAAATCCCAGCTCCCTAACTGTACGTGTGAATTTAGGCAAATGTCCTAACCTCTCTGAGTGCTTCCGTCTCCCCAAGCTGTAAAATGACAATAGCACCGACTTCAAAGGGTGTTATGAGAATTAAATGACTTAGTATATGTGAAGCATTTAGGACAGCGCCTTGTACAAAATAAGTCTGTATACATAATTAGTATGCACTCATTATTCCACAAATAACTTGTGTACTGAGCATTTATTATGAACCAGCAGCAGTGTCTAGGCACTGGATGCAGCAGTGAACAAAAGAGGAAAGATCCATAAATTGACAAGGAATTCACAGAGTGGAGTGGCGTAATGAGCAAGTAAACAAACAGATAATTTCAGGTAGTAATACGCGTCATGAACACGTTAAAGCGACTGGTTAGACAGGAAGAGGATTTTGGATAGGAAAGTGAAGGCCTCTTTGAAGAGGTGGCATCTGAGCTGAGCTCCAAAGGCCAGGAAGGAGGGAGCCGTGCAGAAAGTCATCTAGCTAAGAACATTCCCAAATCCTAGGGAAGGGGAGCCGTGAGTGCGAAACAGGGCCTCGTGCAGAAATGAGCAGGGCCCGGTTCTAGGAATAAAGAGGCCAGTGTGCTATCAACACAGTGAGCAAGGCGTTAACAGTACAGACGCTGACAATTGTACATCGCCCCGCAGGTCCTTGTAGCCCTGTGACTTTGAATCCACGTGAATTGAAGAAACCATCCGCAGGGGTTTTAGCAACGCAGGAACTGGTTTACATGTGTAAAGGGGGTTTCATTTATTCAGCATTTGCTGCGTGTCTGGGCCTGTGTTTTAGCCTTGGAGGCACAATGTGCCCCTAAAGGAAAAGTGTGAATGAGCAGATTGAGGGGAAAGAAGGCCACTTTAGGTAGAGAAAACAATATGAACGAAATCTGGGGAGAGGAAAGCTCAGGGCGTGGTCAGTGGCTGGTATTATGGGGTGAGAATGTGGCAGGACCTCTCCACACCTCCTGGCGTGACTCCCTTGTCCCCTGTCTCCCTCCCTGCTTCTCCTCTGTCTGTCTCTCTGTCTCCTTTCCTCCCTCCCTTTCTCTCCCTATAGATCCAGTTGATTCTGACCGCAACCTCTTCGCTTCCCAGAACAGAAATGGAATGCCCTGAAATTGCCAAGGGAGCCTCAGGGAAAGGGCAGTGCAGGTTGAGTAAGACAAAGAGCAACATCACTGAAGATGAAGAAATGCAAATTCACGCTAAAGTAAAGCTACTGATTTTAGAGTGGTTTCCTGTTACTCTCAAGACCCCCATCATTTGCAAAGGAAAAATCATATCAAATTCTTCATTTTGGGGTTTTTTTTTACTAATCCTTTACTAAAGTCATTATGAAAATTTTCAATTTAACAGAGAGGGGGCTTTTTTCGTAAACTTTTTTTTTACCGAGTGTGACATAGATTTGGACAAGTGACAGATCATAAGTACACGGCTTGATGAGTTGTCACAAAGCCAGCACACCTGTGTAACCAGCGCCCACATCAAGGAACAACATGACCAGAGCCCCCAACCAAACTCCCTTCTGGTATTCCCCCTGCAGTCACTCCCCAGCAGGTTTCTTAAATTTCATTTTTTCTCATGAAATATTTCAAACATAGAGACAAAAATAAAAGCTATTCTAATGAACATCTATGTACTCATAACCCACCTAGGATTGTCAAAAGTTAATATGATACCACGTTTGCTATGGCTCATTTTTTTTAAAAATGAAAAAATAAAAATACTCTTGGGACATCCTAGGTAAATGGAGGTCTTAATGAACAAGGTTCCCTGTAGATCCACAAATATCTGTAAAGCACCTAGCATGTGCCAGATCCTTTCACATGATAGTCTCTCTTTGTTTTAAAAATAATACATGTGCATGATTACAAAATGTAAATGATACAAAAGAATATACAGGGAAAACAATCTCCTTCCAATGCCTGAGCTCCAGTTTCTCAGCTTCTGTCCCCAGAGGGAAATGATTATCGGTTTACAGTGTAATCGTCCAAATGTCTCTATACATAGATATAGGTACATAAAACGATATAGTTATATGTGTGTATGTGTAAGGATTATATAGGTAACAACATAAACAGTAGTACCCCCTTATCCATGAGGGAATACATTTCAAGACCTCCACTAGATGCCTGAAATCAATAGTACTGAACCCTATACATACTATTTTTTTTCTTTGCATAGATACCTATGATAAAGTTTAATTTATAGATTAGGCACAGTAAGAGATTGACAACAGTAACTAATTATAAAATAAAACAACTGTGTTTCCCCGAAAATAAGACTTAGCCGGACCATCAGCTCTAATGTGTCTTTTAGGAGCAAAACTTAATATAAGATCAGGTCTTATTTTAATAGAATATAAGACCGGGTCATATAATATAACATAACATAAAATAATATAATAATGTAATACTGGGTCTTATATTAATTTTTGCTCCAAAAGATGCATTAGAGCTGATGGTCGGGCTAGGTCTTATTGTCGGGGAAACACAGAATTATAGCAATATACTGTAATAAAAGTTCTGTGACTGTCATCTCTCTCTCTCAAAATATCTTATTGTCCTGTACTCACCACTCTTGTGATGAGATGGAGCGAGGTGAATGACGCAGGCCTTGTGACACAGAATCAGGCTACTATAAGTTTACTTGAACACAAGCAGTATGACATTGTGACACATGATCTGATAGCCTAGTTGGCTACTAAGTGACTAATGGGTGGGTAGTGTATACAGCGTAGATATGTCCTGGGTGGGATAGAGCAAGACAGCGTGAGATTTCACCATGCTACTCAGAACAGGGCACAATTTAAAACTTACGAATTATTTGTTTCTAGAATTTCCCATTTAATATTTTCGGACCACAGCTGACCATGGGTAACTGAAACTGCTGATAAGGAGGGACTACTGTGTATAGATATCCAAAATCAGATACATTGGATATCTGATCTATATATCTATATATATGTATCCTTATCTATACATTATACATATACACATGTATCTATATCTTTTTACATATCTATATCTATATATGGAGACAAATCGATAGATTTATCAATATCTATATATAGATATCTATCTATATCTGTCTATATTTACACAAATCATAGCATACTTTACTTTATATGCTTTTTTTAAAAAAAAAATCTTTTATTTATTTTAAGTGCGTTTTTCCAGGACCCATCACCTCCAAGTCAAGTAGTTGTTTCAATCTAGTTGTGGAGGGCGCAGCTCACACTGTCCCATGCGGGAATCGAACCGGCAACCCTGGTGTTACGAGCATTGCACTCTAACCAACTGAGCTAACCGGCCTCCCCTCTATGCTCTTCTGCATCCTATTTCGTTATTCATGTATCTTGTAGCTCATTCTCTAATGCATTTGGATCTATCTCTTTCTTGTACCACTGGTCAAGATTATTGTACCATCATATCATGAACCACAAAACGCATTTCCTCGGACTCCTACTGAGGAATTCTTCTTTTAAATACCTGCAAGGCAGGTATCATTGTCCTGACTTTAAAGAAGAGGATGTTGACATCCTAACAAGTGACTTACCCAAAGTTACATGCTAGCCTCTGTTCCAACCCAAACATTATTTTACAGTGGCCTAAATGACTGAGTTTTGCTGTTTTCGGGCCAGATCCTAACAACTTTTGAGTTGACACCATTTGGTCTCATGAGTAGGATGGATGGGATTGAGGGCAGCAGAGTAAAGAGAACCTGAGAATGTCTTTCTTTACGAGTATAACTAGGCTCTGTGACTGGAGCCAAGCAGGACATGGGTGTTTTTAATGGGTGACATTAGTTCATGCCTAGATTTTGATGGGGTTCTTCATTGTCCCAGAGCAGGAAGCACACCCTGAAGGGCTGTCTCTGGTTCATGTGAGTGTCACATTTCCTTTAGGAGATCGCTTCTCTCTGAGTTCCTGTAATAGTGCAACCAACAAGCAAAAAAGTGCAAGTCGTTACTGGCATTGGAATAACAATTACAAACACATAAAGGTATTCGAAACTCACAACAAACTTGGGGTAGGCAGGAGAAGCAGCTATTACTAACCTCATTTTACAGATGAGAAAACCAAGACTCTGAAAGGGCAGGTAATGACTAACCTGGTGACAGAGTGAGGTCCTGAAATTGACCAGAGCGGGACACATCGTAATTGTGAGAGGCGATGGAGAACGGAGTGTGGAGAAGAGAATGGGGTGGTATTAGGACTCCTCTCTGGGACTAAATTCACTAACTCCAGCCACTGAGGCCTCAGCTTTGGCAGACCCAATACCTCATTTATGAAACAAATATCTTGAAACACTTTATAAAATTCACAGGTCTTATAACCTCTGACACACACTATTTTTATTTTATTTTGTGTGTATTTTATTTTCCCAAATGGCACTGAGCTCCTTGAAGGCAGGGATAGCATCTTCTGCTATGTCTTAGTATACCCCCTCAGTGTATTTCACACAGTATGTTTTCAATAATATGTTCTTTTATTATCATCATCATCATTATTGAAAGACAACAGACATACAGCTAAGTGCACTGTTTTGACTTCTACCATCATCTATTAGTTTTGCTTGCTCTTGAGCTTCATATAAACAGAATGATAAGGTGTGTCTTTTCTTTCAGAAGCCTGTTGAGATTCGTCCATGTTACACGTACCAGTAGTTCCTTCTTTTTTGATTGTTGAGTAGCCTTCCATTTTATAACTATGCCACGATGTATTAATTCCCGTTGATCTCAGTTGTTTCCAGTCTGGGGCTATTATGAATAAAACTTTTATCAACCTTTTTTTACAAGTCTTTTTGTGGACACAAATACTTATCCTCTTGGTGGGATAGCTGGGCCATACAGTAAGTGCTTCGTCAGCTTCAGTAAATACTGCCATGTTCTAAGTGTATTTATAAAGGAGAAAAAGGAAAATGTTTTTTATTCAAAACATGTACTTAAGTATGTAAACGCTGAGGCATGAAAAGAAGTCAGAGATTTGCGCCTACTTGTAATGACATAGTTTGGATTTATGAGAAGACAATCATAATACGAACAAATGGTGAACTTTTTTCTTCACATTTGGCATTTTGAAATAAGCATGTCTATGTATACTTGGCATTTTTATATATAGTAGTCTCATCTTATCCATGGTTTCTCTTTTTGTGATCCACCCTGGTCTGAAAATATCACATGGAAAATTCCAGAAATAAGCAATTCATACGTTTTAAATTGCGCGCCATTCGGAGTAGCATGATGAAATCTCACGCCATCCCACTCCGTTCCGTCAAGACTTGAATCCTCCATTTGTGCAGTGTATCCACTCTGTATATACTACCTGCCCGTTAGTCACTTAGTTGTTGTCCATTATCAGATCGGCTGTTGCAGTATTGCAGCTCTTGTGTTTGTGACCCTTATTTTACTTAATAATAGTCCCAAAGCACAAGAGTAGTGATGCCGGCAGTTCAGATATGCCAAAGAGAAGCCATGAAGCGCTTCCTTTAAAGGCAAAAGTGAGTACAGTACAGTAAGATATTTTGAGAGCGAGAAACCACATTCACATAACTTTTATTACAGTATATTGTTATAACTGATCTATTTTATTATTAGTTATTGTTGCTAATCTCTGACTATGCCTAATTTAGAAATTAAACTGTATCACAGGTATGTGTGTATAGGAAAAAACATAATATATATAAGGTTTAGTACAGTCCACAGTTTCAGGCAGCCGTGGGGGTCTTGGAACACATCCCCTGGGAATAAGGGGGGACTATTGTATACTTACAATCACAGTGAAGGAGGCAGCTACAATGCAGCCAAAAACAGTGGGGTTTGCTACGACTGCTGCGTTAGTGCGGGATTTTCCACATATCATGAACAGCTCTTGGTAAAGATACAAACAAATCAAATACAGTCTTCCTTCCGTGTACCTGGTAGCTGAATTCCTGGAAAATTCCAAGCTATACTTTGGGCTCATACATAAAATGAAGTTCGATTCTTGGCCCGTATTGATGGCCCACACTAGATGTCTGTGTGGACACCAAAAAGACACTCAGGCACAGGACAATTACTCTTCATATAGGACCAGATTGCACATGGCAGGATGGCTTGGCCCTCACCCCTCTAAGGGCACTCACTGCCTCCATTCACTGTGAGATTCAAAACACCCACGAACTCCCAAAATGACCATAGGGGGGCAGTACCACTCCACTGAGAACCACGCTTCAAGACCTGTTCTGTCCAATCCAGTAAACCATTGCCACAATGTGGCTTATTATATTTAACTGAACTAATTAATACCAAATAAAATTAGAAGCTCCATTTCTCAGGCATACGAGACATATTTCAAGTACTTAAAAACCTCCTGTAGGGGATGGCCGGTTAGCTCAGTTGGTTAGAGCATAGTGCTAATAACACCAAGGTTGCTGGTTCGATCCCTGCATGGGCCATTGTGAGCTGTGCCCTCCTTAAAACAAACAAACAAACAAACAAACAACAAAACACCACCATAGCAAAACTACCCACAACGAAAAGGCCTGATCCAGATGGTTTCACTGGTTAATTCTACAAATAGTTATAGAAGCATTTACACCAGTTCTTCACAAACTCTTCCAAAAAAATAGAACAGGGCACACTTCCCAACTTGTTCAATGAGGTCTGTGTTACCCTGATACCAAAACCAGCCAAAAATGACACAAGAAAACTACAGACCAATATCTCTTATGAATATAGACACAAAAATCCTCAGCAAAGTCCTAGGAAATCTAATACATAGACTAGGACCAAGTGGATTTATTAGGAGTGCAAAGTCAGTTTAACATATGAAAATAAATTAATATAGTGCACCATATCAATAGAATAAAGAACAAAAAACACATGATTATATCAATAGATGAAAAAAAAACAACTCACAACATCTGACAACATCCAAAATCCCTCCATGATGAAAACATTTAACAAACCTGGAATAGAAGGGAAGTTCCTCATTATGATAAAGGGCATCTACAAAAACCCCACAGCTAACATCATACTTAATGACGAAAGACTGAAAGCTTTTCCCCAGAAAAAAGACAAGAACGTCCACTCTCGCCGCTTCTATTCAATGTTGTACTGGAGGTTCTAGACAGGGCAATTAGGCAATAAAGTGCAATAAAAGACATCCAGACTAGAAAGGTTTGCAGAGGACACCATCTTGTAAATAGACAATCCAAAGGATTCTACAAAAAACTATTTGAACTAATAAGTTCAGCAGACAAAAAAAAAAATCAATTATATTTTTATACACCTGTAATGAACAAACCAAAAATGAAATTAAGAAAACAATTCCATTTACAAAAGCACCAAGAGGGATAAAACACTTAGGAATAGATTTCATAAATAAGGGCAAAATTGATGAAAGAAAATAAAGAAGACCTAAATAAGTAGGAAGACATCCCATATTCATGAATCAGAAGAGTTAATGTTTTTACGATAGCAACACTCTGAAAATTGACTTACAGATTCAATGCAATTCCCCAATGAACTCACAGCCGGCTTCTTTGCAGCAATTGACTCATCTTAAAATTCATAAATCAATCTTGAAAAAGAAGAACAACGTTGGAGGATTCACACTTCCCAGTTTAAAAAACTCATTACAAACCTACAGTCATCAAGACAGTGTTTTACTGGCATAAGAGTAAACATGTCAATCAATAGAATCAAGCTGAGAGTCTAGAAATAAGCCCCCACATTTACAGTCAACTGATTTTCAACAAGGTACCAGAAAGAATCAATAGGGAACAGTCTTTTCAACAAATGGTGCTAGGACAAACAGATATCCACATGCAAAAAAATGGAGCTGGACCCTGTGTTGGGGGTCCCTAAGACCACACCTGTCTCTATGATTTGCTAGGAAGCCTCACAGAATTCAGCAGAGACCTATTGATAGTTACGACTTATTACAGTGGAAGGAAGCCAAGGAAAATAAGTGAAGAGAAAAGGAAGGCACATGGGGTCAAGTCCGGGGGAAACCAGGTACAACCTTCCACGGGACCTCCCCCGGTGGGGTCACACAGGATGTACTTAATTCCCCCAGCAATGAGTTGGGACAACACTTGTGAAATATTGCCAACTAGGGAAACTCACTAGAGACGCAGAGCCAGGATTCTTACTGTGGTGGGTCACATAGGCAATGTGCTTAGCAAGCACCAAAATTCCAGACCTCAGAAGGAAAGCAGTTGTTCAGCATAAACCATATTGTCTGCACAAACTGTGTAGGCAGTGCGAGCCACTCTTACCAGTTAATGGTGGGAAACCTCCTGAAATCAATGTTACTCAACTCTAGCCAATGGCCATTTTTGCAAGCAGGCCTTTACAAGGTTAGCACTTTGTGCAGGATGTATTTTCTATATATGAGTATTTCTTTAGGCTACTGTCATGCAGGGTGTCATGCGGGGTCTCTGGTCCCGCTCCCCATATAAGAACGCAGGACATGGTGAGGCCAAAAACGAACACCCGTGGAGCCATAGATAGAGTAGTCAGACCACTATATTCTCTATGGCGGCTGGGTTGGACACACAGGAAGCAGGAGCCACATGATCCGCAATCCAAGGTCCTCTTCTCTGCCAACCACCCTCACTTGCTAACTGCAATCCGCACTTGCTAGCTCAGCCACGGCAGTTATATCAGTGGCCAATGGCTAACTGGTTACAGCTGATGGCCAGCTAGTCACAGCCGACGGCCGTCTACTACCCAAGCCAAAACCTTTCCACGTGAGGCCGAGAGCCTGGAACCTGCTCTCTGGGACTCTGTCCCCACAGCTAGATTCTCAGAAGTGAAATTTGTAGGGATGAGCATTTTTTTCAGATTATTGATAGATCACCACATAGTTTCGGAAAGGTTTTTTGTTTTACCAGTTTATATGCTGTAGTCACACAACAGCCTCGCCAGCTGTCCCCCCGTGTCTTTCCTTAAGGAAAGAAGAGTCTGTGAGACTGTGCCTTTCTGGGACTCTGTTCCATCCTTGTGTTTACACCTTATGTCTGTCTGGTCCCCAAAAGATGGTTTGCAGCCAAAGACGGGTAAGATATCTCACGGGAGATACAACCTAAGCCAGGCGGAACCAAGTGGGAACCCCCAATGAGCTGCCTTAGAAAAATATGGGAAGGGGCCTTGCCTCCCCTTCCCCCTGCCTGGGAAAAGCCATTGCTGGCTCTGGCTTTTCCCTGGCACCTGTTTGTGAGAGAAGTCATGAGGACAATAAAGGTCAGTTCTCTCCACTTATCTCAACGGAACCGTTATGGAACTGTTACAATATGAGAGACTTGACCCTTAGAGGGAACATACCTTAATTAAGACATCGTGGGACCTTGTGCTTCGGCTGTTGACAGACAAAGGGTGATTGGAATAAACATTTTTCTGCTATGATGTATGAGTCTCACAGACCGTGTAAGAAACAATGTTACTTTCTTGTATTTGTATACCTATCAATAAAAACCTCCAGTTGGCCTTATTCTGGGCTCCACTTCTCTGAGACTGAGAGACCCCTGTCCTTCTGAGAGATTTAACTACATTAAGTCTCTGTTTGTTTCTTTCTTAAAAACTTAACCCAAGCCACCCCTTCTCACACCCTCACTGCCGTGTTGCGCTGGACGCGACAATATGCCAGTTGTGTTTCACAACCCCCTCCTCGGCCCTGGGTATAATTCCAAAGTCTTTGCCAAGTGAGCAAAAACATATTCAATCTAGATTATTTTTAAAATTACTTTTAACAAATTACTTTTAATAGCATTGTAGAGATACACTTCACCTACCATGCAATTTGTTTTCAGTATAATCCAAGATACGTGTAAGCATCACCACGGTTAACTTTACACCTTTATCACCTCAGAAAGCAATCCTATAACCTGTAGCTACCACCCCCTGCCTCTTTCACTTCCTGCTCCCCACAACCCTCAGAAACCACCAGCCTATTTTCTGCCTATAGGTTTCCCTATTCCTGGCATTTCATATGAATGAAATCATATAATGTGTGGTCTTTTGAGACTGGCTTCTTTCACTTAGCATAATATTGTCAAGGCTCATCCATGTATCACTTTATTCATTTTGACGGCTGACTATCATTCTGTTGCATGGGATATACAACATTTTATTTCTCCATTCATCAATGGTTAGACGTTTGGGTTGTTTCCATCTATTGGCTATTATGAACAATGCTGCTATCAATATTTGTGTCAAGTTTTTGTGTGGACACAATGTTTTTATTTCTCTTGGGTAACACCTAGGAGGAAAATTGCGGGGTCATTTGGTAATTGTTTAATCCTTTGAGGAACCTGTTTTCCAACGTGGTTGTACCATTTTACATTCCACCAGAGCACTCTAATTCTTCACATCCTCACCAATACTTGCTCTTTTCCCTTTTGCTTGGTTTTTTGGTTTTTTGATAGCCATCTAGTGGGTATGGAGTGGTATCTCAGTGTGGTTTTGATCTGCAGTTCTCTGATGGCTGATTTTGAACATCTTTTCATTTCCTCATTGGCCATTTGTATAATTTCTTTGGAGAAAAATGTCCATTCAGATCCTTTGCCCATGTTTAAATTAGGTTATTTGCCTTTTTGTATTTTGAGTTGTAAACGTTCTTTATAGATGCTAAAGTTCCTTATCAGATACATGATTTTCAAATATTTTCTCCCACTTTGTGTTTTCTTTTTACTTTCTTGATGGTGTCATTTGATGCACAAACGTTTTTAATTTTGGTGAAGTCCAATTTATCTACTTTTTTCTTTGGTTGCTTGGTGACGTATCTAAGACACGATGACCAAATTCAAGGTCATGAATTACCCCCATTTTCTTCTAAGAGTTAATAGTTTTAATTCTTACATTTAGGTCTTTGATCCATTTTGAGTTACTTTTTGTATATGGTGTGAGGTAGGGGTCTGTGGTTCTCAAAGTGTGGCCCTGGAATTGCAGCAGAGCAGTGTGCCCTGGGTGACAGGAATGTGTATTCTTGGTCCCCACCCCACACTCCCTCAGTCAGACCCTGGAGGTGAGCCCAGCAATCTGTATTTTAACAAGTCTGGCACACACTTAAAGAGAACCACCTACATGATATAATATAAGAGGTAAAGGCAGGATTCAAACCATAGCATGATCAAAGCTAACTTTTACCGAGTGCTGACTTTGCTTTCCCATGGTCTCATGTAACTTCCACAATCACCTTAGGATGTGTTGGTACTATTATTATCCCCATGTGACAGATTGGGAAACTGAGGTGTAGAGAGATGAAGAGACTAGCCCAAAATCGTGGAGCTAGTGAATGGCGAGCTGGGACACAAAAGTCAGGTTTCTCGGTCTCCAAAGCCCATTGTGTTAGCATTTCCCCAAGTGGGGGGCCACAAACATCACCGGTAGTGATGGGTAGTCTCGGGGCAGGTGCTGGGTGTTCATTTTAAACACCAATAGTTCCGTATTTCATGTGTCATAGAAAAACACACATAACTAGCATTTGAAACTCATGATTTCAATAGTCACACTGTTTCCCTTTAAAATAACTAAATTTATAGTCACTTGAAGAGAAAAATATGAACTACAGGTGTTATGCATAGACTCGGCAAATATGACAGAGATGGTAACAGTGAAGCATGGGAACCACTAAGCCCACTTCAGTTACTTCAAAAATATGTTAACCCTTTGTACCTTCTACTGTATGTAAATTGTACCTAAAAAGGATTGCAAAAATACTGGATTCCAGTTAATAATGTACATGCTGAAGCATGTAGAGGGAAGTGCATGCAAGCCGGCCTCCTACTTTGAAGGCAAAAATAGGATGGACTGATGGACAGAGGGCGGGATCCGTGACGGAGCAGCTACGGCTCCGACATGGTCATTGCAGACCCCAGGCGGTGCGTACGAGTCCTCACTGTACAAATTCTTTCAATTTCTCTGCATGTTTGGAAACTTACATGTTGGAGAAAAATGTATATAGATTGTCTCATGGTGAACGAATGAATAAATAAGTCAAGACTCAAAGACTAGGTAGAAATCTCCTGAAATGCTTTCTTTACACTCTCTTGTATATTTCCAAAGTGGGCTTGTACTCCTTTTATAAGAATACCTTTTTCAAGGAGAGAAATGGCATCAATTGATAAAATAGGCCTTTATTCCAAGGGCAGAATGCCAAGAAGACACTGCCCAAGGTCAGCTGCTCGTCCAGGGATCTCGGCACTTTTGTACAGCCCAGCCCCCCGCCGTGCGGGACGCCTGTGGGCAGAGTTCATGGGTGGGCTGTGGGCTGTGCGCAGGGCTCTGACCTGCCTGCTGGTCAGTGTGGGCCCTGGTTAGTGTATCCTGTGTCCCAAGAAGCCCAGTGTCAGGAGAGTTGGCAGAGGAAGTTGTGCAGAGGGAGGACCACGAGTCCTGACAGGGAGATTCCCAAGGTGTCGGAGACACAGGCGGCCGCCATGGCAAATTCCCGGTGCCGGTCACTGGTCTGGGGAGGTGGGGTCAGGGGTGAGGCTTCGGTCCCATGAACCCCCGAGGAGCCGCCCACAGCCCCTCTGGCTGGTACTGACCTCCAGGGCGATGTTGTGGAAGGTGTTCACGTAGGCAGCGCCCCCCAGGAAGCCCTCGTACAGAATGATCAGGAAGACGAAGTAGATGCTGGGCAGGAAGCTGAGCACCACGTCCGCCAGCAGGAAGGCCAGGTTGAGGCACTGCGGGGTCAGGAGGGGGTGGGCTGAGCCGGGGCCAGGGCTGGGCGGGCGGGGAGGGAGGCTGCGTCCTATCCAGGGGCCCCGGGTCTGATGAGGGAAGGCTGGATCAAATCCCAACACCCCACGGGCCCACAGACCCTGGCATCTGGGGCCCGCCTCCTCCCTCCCCCATCCCAGCACTGCAGGTCTTGTGGGTCTCTCGCCCTCCCCCATGGCTCTGGTCATTCCTTCCCTCACTTGGGATGTCCTGGTCATCACAGCTCACAGCTCAGCTTAGATCAGGGTCACTTACACCTGTGATCTCATTCTCCTCCCAACGGGCTCCCCACTGACCCCTCCTCCCCAGCCCTTTTTCCACACTGAAGTGACAGGCCAGTGGTTCTCAACTGGACTTGATGGTGCTACCAACGGGACAGCTGACAATTTCTGGAGATGTTCTTGGTTGTCTCAGCTGGGGACAGAGGGTGCTACTGGCATCTAGTGGGTGAGGGCCAAGGCTGCCGCTCCACACCCCACAGTGCCCAGGACGACCCCCAACAAAGAATGATCCACCCAATGCCAACAGTGCCGAGGCCAAGAAGCTCTGGCTTAGATGCCCTCTTCTCTGCTCTCTTAGGAAGCCTCTCTGACTTCACCCACGGGCATGTATAGGTCCCCCCTCTGTACCCCAGTTCCTCAGGGGGCCCCTGAGTGCAAGGGTTGCCACCACCTGCTTAACAAACATGAGGACCATCTGGGGACCCTCAGAGCTTCTAACTCAGAGATCTGCATAAAAGCACACACCCTGTCAATAATACCAACGGGACCAGCCAAACCCTGCCGACACTTCATCTATAGCATTAGACTAGACACTTTTGTCGTGGAATTAAATGGTTACAAGCCACGATTTCTATGAAACAGCCTTGGTTAAAATGATAGCTAAAACCGAAAGCTACATTTCAGCAGCGTCTAATGAAAAACCCTAAGAACTCTGACATAATTTGGGACTTTGGGATGGCAGTACTGCTTAAAGAAATAAAGAAGAAAGCAGATATTTACATGCTGTTGCCATAACATTAAAGTGTCATCTATACTTAGTCTAGGTCTCGTCATCATAGATTTAAGTTTATTAAAAGGGGCCAGGAACTTTCCTACAATGGTTGAAAGTTTATCTTAACAGTTACCTTTGGGCTGTAGAAACAATGAATGCTGGTTAGGTAAACCTACTTTGCTTATTAGACTGTGGGAGGGATGCTGTCTGTTCTCTTAGAGCTGTAGGTTACTTTTGCCATGGGCAGTTGAATGTGCTCACCCGCCCTGAGATATATAATCTGTTGAGTACAATGTCACTGATTCTATAATTAACCATGCAGAATTAAAAAAACAAAACTGTAGGGCCGGCCAGTCTGCTCAGTTGGTTAGAGCACGATGCTCATATGACCAAAGTTGCTGGTTCGATCCCCACATGGGCCAGTATGAGCTGCGCCCTCCACAACTAGATGGAAACAACTACTTGACTTGGAGCTAATGGGTCCTGGAAAAACACACTTTAAAAAAAAAGATTGTACATTTTCTTAGTGTTACAAATGTTATTTGAAAGCCTGTGTCTCTGCATGAGGCTTGTGCACATAGTCAGTAAATAAGTAATTCTGATGAAAACATGCTACAAAATCTCGTTCTTTCATTCTTCTCATCTCTCTTTCTTACAACTCTGCTGAGAAGTGGACATCGGCTGTGCCCGATTTACAGATGAGCAAACCAAGGCTCAAACTGGTTCAGATACTTGCCCTACGTCCCACAGCTACTGAATACAGAAGTCGGATTCCCATCCAGGTTTGCCTGGCTCCCGAGGACACACTGGACAGGAGCCCTGCTCACCTTCAGTTCCCCGTGCTGAGAGAACAGGACAGTGAGCAATAAACACTTCCTGATGAGGGAGGGAAGCTGGGAGCCAAGGCAGGAAGGGAGTGAGGGCCAGGTGCTTGGTACCTGCAGCAGGGCCAGGGCCCAGGTGAAGCGGATGTGACAGCAGCGAAGAGAAGAACGGGAGACAAAGACACCGGCCTGATACAGCATCTGGTACCTGAGACAGGGGCAGGGGTCAGAGTAAGCCCCTCTGCTGCCTCCTCACGGGGCAGCCCCTCCAATGCCAGGCCCCGTCATCAGGGGGCCCTCCCAGCACACTGTGCATCCCGCTACCCACCCTCACTGTTCTCACCAGCGGTACTGCTGCGCGTGACTCAGGGACGTGTTCCGGAAGAAGAGGAGCTCAAACTGCAGCCAGGACCAGACAGAGGAGATGGACAGGGACACATGAGCCCTCGGCTCGGCCTCTATTCCCCCACCCCTTCCCACAGCCCTCACTCACAAGTCCCTGATTGATAAAATACTCAGCGAAGTAGACCAGGACCAATGGGATGATATAGCACAGCAGGCCCTGAGGAATCAGAAGACACAGTGTAAGGCTGGGAGGCGGGCACGGGCTGCAGGCGGGGCTAGGCCACGGCCACCCTCCATACCTTGAACACAGTCCATCTTTCCTGAAGGGAGAGGGTTGAGCTGGCATCTGCAGAGGAGCAGGGAGAGAAGGGCAGGTGAGGCTGGCACACTGGCCAGCAGACGGGTACTGGTGGGACAGAACCAGCCGGCACAACAGTGTGAATGCACTGGACTGTACAATTAAAAACGGTTCAGCTGGCAAACTTCATGCTATGTATATTTCACCATGGTTTAAAACAGAAAAGGATTGGCCAGAGGAGACCTCATCACAGCTCCCGGATAGCTTGACGGCCGTACATCTCCACCCCGCTGCCGCCCTGGCCCCTTCTTCCGGTTTCTTAAACACCCATCCAGGCTTGTGCCATCCAGGCCCTCACCATCTGCTGTGCCCTCTGCCTGGGACCTGCTCACCCCCCGTGTCCGCAGGGCTGACTCCTTGTCATTCAAACTTCAGCCCAAGGACACCTCCTCAAAAAGGCCTTCCCTGACCACCTTCTCCTCTCCACTTCCACCCAGGTGTCATTTTCTAGCACATCCCTGTTGGAGGTGCTTCCAGCACTTACCAGTATGGGAAAAGCATGGTTCCGAATTCAGTGATTTGGTTACGAGTCTGCCTCACTTCCTTACCTCGCTCGCCCCCTCCCCACACACACACTGGAATGCCTGGCACATAGGAAGAACTCAACAAGTATTTCTTGAATAGATGAATGCAATCGCTGTTACGGTAACCTGCAGACACCTACTTCCCCCAAATGTCCACTATAGAGAGGAAAAGACTAAAGCTGAGAGAGAGAGAGAGAGAGAGAGAGAGAGAGGCCGCCCGCCTGCAGGGAAGACCTCACGTGTCTCCCACCTGGCTTTGACTCTTCTGGGGCCTCACTGCTCATCAGAGGCTGCCGAGCTGCCCTCTCTGCCTCTTCTTCCCCTCCAGGGTCCTGGGGCTCAGGAGATGTGAGCAAGAAGAAATAGCTAGGAGTAGGCAGAACAAAGATGAGGTCACAGAGCCTGTCAGGCGGGCAAGGCCACGCCCTCCCAGGGCAGCCCCTGCGTTTCTACTCTCTCAGGCACCGTCCGCCTCCAGAGAGCTCCAACGGGAAAACGCCTCCTTCTCTGGAGCTGAAATTTGTCTCCTTGTTGCTTCTGCCCCTTCTTTAATGCCTGACTCACACCAAGCAAGTCAGCTGTTTTCTTGACACTAGTATTCGAAGGATTGCTCTAGCTACCATTTATGAGGTTTGCATTCTGGGCTAGGCCAGAACTCCCCAAATTTCAGCCACTTAGGTTTTGCCTTCATGCTATTTGTCGTATGTACGTTCTTCTGGTGTATAACATTTTTTTACTCAATGTTTTCCTGTGTTGATTCCCTTTTTCTATGTGGCTTTGTTCTGAGCAAAAATGTGTGAAGCCAGAGGTGTGAAGGGCTAGTTAAAACCTTTTCCTAAGATACATAAAATCGATAAAGTCCACCCCCGACCCCTCCAATCACCTCGGGAACTGCACTGCGTCACACCTATCCCCTCATAAGGGGAAAGACCATCATTTGAGATATGGGAAAACAGAGGGTAAGAGGGGTAATGCAACGTGTCCCACACCACAGAGCTAACAAGTGGCAGCTACAGACTCAAACCCAGGCCTCTCAGAGTCCAGGCTGTACCAAGAGTCCATCCCTCATACAAGGCTGTCGGGAATCTGAAGACCGGGATCCTGATCTAGTTCTCCCTCCTGGAATCCCTCTTCCTCCCGCCCAGGGCAGCTCACCTGGCCAGGAGCAGGGCGGGGATGCCCAGCATGGACAGCAGGGTGTGCTGCGGGGAGAGGCCAGCCTGCGTGAGGCCCAGGTACGACAGCGCTCCCAGCAGCCCCGCTCCGCCCGTCCCTGAGGACCACCAGGAGATCACAGCCCTGAGAAGGACAACACAGTCTCTAAGAAGGCCCGAAGCCAGCAGGGGGACTCCTCTCCCGACTCCCCATGTTGCTGGCTTACCTGGGATAGAAGGCGGTCAGTGAGAGGAAGGTGACCTCCCCCAGTCCCGAGGAGACGCTGGCCAAGACCACGCCTGGGGGAGGACAAGCAGGACAGTGGCATCCCCAGCCTTTCCCCAGCAGTCCCGATCCCCTCAGGCATCTGGCCACAGTCTCTTCTGCATTAGCTCAGCTCAGAGGGGCTGGAAATAGATGCTTAGACGGACGGGCGGGGCTCCAGATCTGCAGCAGAACCAACCCCACCCCCACAGGCCCTCTCACAGGGAGAGGTACCTCCATCCGCCAACTCATCAGACCAGAAGCCAGAACTCAACCTGGACGCCTCCTCCACCCCCGTCACGAAGTCTTGGTTCCTCTGCCCATCTCAGTCTCCACCTAACCCATCCATTTCCCCCCAGCTCATCCACTGCCTACCCAAATTGACCTCATCTCCCATTTCCTACTTGTGCAGTCCTAGAAGCTTCTGAGGCTTACAAAAAGAACCCCTTTCCTCCAGGGAGATGAGGAGACGACCCCCACATATGCTCTGTTGTGGGTCCTCCGAGCCCCCCCACCTGACACAAAACCTCATGCTCACCACACAGGCTCGTCACCACCGAGTGAGAAAAGGCAACCAGGATGAAGCTTCCAGCCGCACAACCCCCACTGATGAGAACCCGGGGGCTGAAGGAAGAGCAGGGAGAAGGGGAAGGTCACTTTCCGCTCTCAGCTCCCAGCCCTGCCCCCACCTCCTCTGTCCTCCTGGCCCCCCCCACTCTCAGATCCCACCGGCCTTTCCTCCCACCACGCCCACCCAGACCTGTAGGGCAGCAGATGAAGTCCAAGGGGAGCCAGTAATTTGATGATAAGCGTGGGGAGGATGTCTGCCAGGAGCACCGCCTGGGAAAGGAGAACAGAGTGAGAGCCCAGACCTTCCTGGGACAAACGTCTGAACACAGAGGCCAAGGAAAGCTATAAACCAGCCTATCAGACCGGCCACAGAGGCAGGCTCTGAAGTCAGATCTGGGCTTAAGTCCCAGCTCTGCTGCTCTTTAGCTGTATGTCAAGGCATTCACATTCTCTGAGCATCAGTTTCCTCATCTGGAAAATGGGGACGACTGTAGTACCTAGCTCACAGTACTGGTGTGTGAATTAAATGAGCCAATATATGCCACCCACAGGAAGGGCTCAGTAAAGGGCGGCCTTAATTATTATAATCAGGACAGTCCCAGCTGAGTGCTGATGGGGTGGGGAGGGGCTCAGGGGAAGACTCACAGCTGTGGAGACGGAGTTGCAGTCAAATCGAGATGAGTTACTATGGGGGGTGGGCAGTGGGTCTGGGTCCACCTGATGGGAGAGAAGAAAGTCTTTCATCCAGGGAGGCAAGAGGGTAGACAAGCAGGGCATGGCCCCAGTCCCAGCTCTGCTCTAATTGACGGATGGCCTTGGGTCAGTACTTCAGTTTCTCTATGTGCACAATAGGGAGGGGAAGGTTTCCATAGAAACGTCAAACCAACGACTCACAGGCTAAAGATGGCCCTGTAAATGGACTTTATCTGGGTAACACATTTAGAAATCTTTCATTTAAAAATTTGGGTTTCCAGAAAATCTGATCTTGGACCAAATTCCCTGTTGGATTTGCCAGATGGCCGCTGCTGGCCCAGGGCATGCACCCTCCAGTTCCTCACAGACAAGGGGTTCTTAGCGGGAGGTGATGATACCCCTCAGGGAACAGCTCACAAGGTCTGAGACACTCAGGATTGTCACAACTGGAGGGCAGGGACTGCTACTGGCATCTAGTGGATAGAGATCAAGGATGTTACTAAACATCCAACAAGGCACAGGACAGCCTACAACAAAGAATTATCCAGCCCCAATGGCACAGTGTGGGGGTTAAGAAACCCTCCCGGAGGCACTGGTGCCATCCAGCCAGCATCTGAGTTTGTACACTTGGCACCAACTGAGTCTTCAAGACCCTTCCTGAGATCTGGGAGATTGGGAACTTCAGCCCTCTTACGTCCTTGGCCACCCCATTCAATCCATGAGTTTTTCAAGAGGGCGTCTGGCCAAGGGTGAGTCCCTCATCTTACCCCAGGGACTAAACCCGGTGGTGATGGTGGTGCAGAGGGTCACTTACGAGGCTCTGGTTCCCGGGTGCTCTCTGGTGGCGGAGGATGTCGTGAGCAGCACTGAGCATCACCACGTAAGAGAAGTTGTTGCAAAGGCCCAGGAGCCTACAATGAGCAGGACAGAGTCCCCCCGTCCCCCACACCCAGCTGTGAGATATAACTGACATATAAGAACAGATCTTAACGTCCTTCCAGGCCTACCATCTATGCACAGTCCTAGCACCAAACCTGGAACTGGGCCCAGTGCCAGAGGCTTCATGTGTCCCTTTCATAGGCCTATGAAGTGGTACTACTGCTCTTCCCATTTCACTGCTGAGAAACTGAGGCTCAGAGACACTATGTGACTCTTCCAAAGTTACATGGGAAGCCACTTCCAACCCAATCTGCCACGTAAGTCCTCCACGTTTAGGGTAGTGCTCGAAGTATTTCCCAAGGCTCAGTAGTTGAATAATTTTAGATGGTAGATGAGCTTTCAAAACACAGTGCTGGGTTTATTCAAACGTGCATTAGGAAAATATCGGCTGGTGATTTAAAGTTTTATTTTAAAAAAAGACCTGTATTTACAAATCGAAAGGCTTAGTTGGTTGGAGCAAAAACATGAAGTAAATCCTCCAATAGGAGGATCCGGCCAAAACGTGAAGGTATAAGTAAATGAGTGAAGTTTGGGAAATTTACCAGTTGCCTCAGGGCAAACCAACTGGTTCAGTAAATACAGAGGGTGCCCCAAAAATGTATACACATTGTAAGAAAGGAAAAAACTGTATTAATCGCCATACTCAATATATACCGATAACAAAAGATGAAGACAAGTCACGTTTGATTTCTGCAATTAAAACAGGTGCTCTAAGTGGTTTCCATCAGCGTCCAGACCCTTCTGATGACGGCAAACTACTGCTTGAGCATAGATGACATCGCTTAAAATGTGTGTACATTTCTTTGGCACCCCTGGTATGTGTGGATTTAGCTCCCTTTTCGCAGCCCAACTCTGTCTTCTCTCTTTCTTCCAGTTGCTTCCCTCTTCCCACCCCATTTTGGCCGCTCACCAGAAGCCCATCGCGTTCTTCCAATGGGCGCCCTGACGATCCCGCAGAGGGGGCCGAGATTCCGGGGCGGTCTCCTCCCCTGGGAGAGCGGGAAATAGAAGGCATGACCCCCAGCCGACTCAGGTGCGTGATGGCCCCACGGGTGTTCTCCCGGGGTGGAGCCAGCTCCCGAGCTCGTCAGGAGGGTCGTGGGGCACAGTCACTCCGGTGAGGGACACTCACCCTCGGAATCCGAAAGGCGCCGCTGCCGCGAGCCGGCAGAGCCGCTCATGATATCAGGGTCAGGTCCCCTGAGGGGTCCAAAGGCAACGAGAGTTCAGAGTCGGCTTCGATGGGGCGGGTGAGGGTCTGTGACAAGTGAGAAGGATCAACGCCCCACTGCGGGTCCCAGCTGCGGCTTCTCTGCCTCACGCGCGCCCTGCGACCCATTACGCTCACCCGGGCCTCGGGCCTCCATCTCGCATCCGCGCACGCCCACCATGCCCCACCCGTCGGACTCTGCCCCCGCCCCCTCTAAAGCAGGGGGCCCGGCAGCCTGTACCTTTAAGAGCAGCTGAGCTTTCCGCACCAAGGAACAACAGGTTGGTGGGTCACGTGACAGCGCCGGCGGCTTCCCCCATCACGTGCTCGCAGGTCCTCACCACTTCCGGTTCTTCTCTCTGACTTCTTCGCTTCAGGGCTTGCCAGCTTCGGGGTGTAGGAACCGAGAGAGGCCGACAGAACCCGGGAAGCGCTGGTTTTAAGCTGGAGTGGGTGGGATCGGCGAGAGGCCTGACGTCAGGTTAGCAGCGCCCAAAGCAGGGCCTGTATGGAACCAGCACTAATCATGGCTGTCAGCGGCTTCAGCTCCTCTTGCGGCCCTCACTTGCCAGAAACAAACATGGCCGCCTGGTTACCTTTTTTTTGGTTTTTGTTTTGTTTGTTTTTTGTTCAGACGAGAAGGTTTGTGACCGGCACTAAGGCTGCCAACCTCAGGTCATACTTATTGCTGTTGCCCTTAGATTGCTTTAGAAACTGAAGATAAATATAACACCCACCTACGAGGATTTCATGAATTATTGACTGGCAGTATCCCAAGCATTGGTAATTTCCCAAATTACCCTAGAACCAAAGAATATCACCGAAGTAGTCCAATCCCTGGTTTTATAGATGAGAAAAAAAAGAAAGAAAAGTCACTGATGATCACTGTCTTGCGGGAGACCCTGCTCACTGCGCCATTTGTCGTGCGCGGAGGCCTTCTCGCCGCGCCATTTTTCAGGCGGGGCGGCCTGTGGGGTCTCTGCTCCTGCTCCCCACACAAGAACGCAGGATATGGTGAGGCCGAAAAGGAACACCCGCGGAGCCATAGGTAGGGGAGTCACACCACTATGGTCTCACTGGAGGCTGGGTTCACCGGATGCACGACCTGCCGTCCGCCTTTCCGCCAACCAACCGACCGACGACTCTCCTTCACTCTCCTCACTCTCTTCCGCTCTCTTCGGCTCTCATCTTCAGCTCTCCTCGGCTCTGCTCGGCTCTGCTCGGCTCCTCGGCAATCCTTCGTAGCCGCAGCAGTTATACCAGCGGCCAATCGGCTAACCGGCCACAGCCCACGGCCAATCAGCCACAGCCGACGGCCATCCACCACCCGAGCCAGCACCCCTCCACGTGAGGCCGAGAGCCTGTAAACTACTCTCTGGGGCTCTGTCCCCACAATCACACAAAGTTAGATGTAAAGGTGACCTTAAGAGACCCTTTTAGCAATAAGCAGTAGAGCACCAGACTGCTGCGGGATTCCTGCCAGCATCAAGGGTGCGTAGGCCCGATGATTCTAAGACACAAGATTCTGTGACCTCATCTAGTTTCTCTAATTGGAAATTTGGGAAGTGGGGCTCAGGCAGAGCTAGGGGAAGAGGTGTAGGTCGACATCACTTCCCATAGTCCCAAATAAGGAGTGGAATCTCTTACCTTCCTCTAAGCGGTGAAGCAGTGTTCTGTGTTTCTTCATCATGTCCTTCCCCTGCTATTCTCGCCTATGGGCTTCCAGTAGCTGGTACTCACCTCCACCAGCTCTTTCTCATCACCAGGTCCTCAGACTGCTGTTGAAAATGTGCCTCCTTTTGGTCTTCTTCCCAAGTCAACCAACCAATGAAAAATGGGGTTCAGTATCCATTTCAGGGCTCTAGAAATTCAGCAACCTGTCATACATGGCCCTGCCCTCAAGGAACTCACGGGAGAGTGGGAGGTAGACACAAATAACCACAGTACAAAGCTTAGCCAACCTGTGTTTCACAAGAATGACTACAGATGACGGAACGGGCTTTTGAAGCCACCAAGCCAGCCCCTTCTTCCCCTTGGGGAAGCACTAATGACCCTGAAATGAGGAGCCAGAGCTCTTACCGGCCCCCTCCTCACTCCCAGTCCTTGTCCCCGGGCAAAACAGGAACCACAAACCCAGCTTCCTCTCACAGAGTGGCTGTGGCTTGGGGGTAGGCGGAAATGGCTGAGGTGTGAGTACAAGACCTGAGTCACTGTAGCTGTATTTGCCATATGCCTCCTCCCCCATCACCAATTCTGAGGTCTCCTGCTCCCGTTTTTTCCTTTCTGGCTTCCTCCCTTGCCCTTTAGCTCGAAATGTGCACCTGAGTCCCCTGTGTGGAGCATACCCATTTCCCAGCCTGGGCTGGAAGCTTCTGTGGTTATGGCAGAAGGTGGGTAGGGCCTGGGGTGGGGATGCGTCAGGGAGAGACAGGGGAAGAGGAAGTGTCTTGGGTCCTGGCGAAGACTTGTCGTGGTGGGTGGGGACGGTCATTGCTTCTGGACACACAGAGACAGACAGGATGGATTTCCTCCGGCTACATCTCCCTGGGCTGCATCAGGCCTTGAGGGGGGCACTGGTGAGAGGGGCAAAGAGATGCCAGACACTTTCACCCTGCTCCCTGGGGCCTCACCTTCCCTCCTTCCCTTGAGCCTATCCTCAGACTTCAGTTTCCCTCACTAGGATCAGGCAGCCTCCTAGCCCAATCTTTCCTGGATTTCAATTTTCCCACCTCCACAAACACATCCACATACCCATAATCTAGGCTCTTTCCTATTCCTTCTGCGGGTCCTGTTCTCCTTCTCCTCCCAGATCCTAAAACCCCTCTTCAATCCAGAGTTCCTCTGGCTCAGGGCCCCCAGGGAGAGGGCTGGGCCACCTTTAGGCCTTTGTTCCCGCCCCCAACCCCCAACATACACACCTTTTTTTCTAGGATTCCTTCAGCACTTTTGTGTCCTACCTTATAGGAGATGAGGTCCCCACTGCAGAGAGGAGGGAGTCACGGGCAGCTGAGGAACTGGGGGAGGTGGCCACAGGAAGACCAGGGAAGGCTGTAGAGGAGGAAGCCCAGGAGGCCCTGGAGGGCCTTGGAGACAGGCAAAGTAAAGGCAATGGAGGACTGACAGGGCCCAGAGAGGCTAGAAGACGCTCGGAGGGAAGCTCAGCTACAGAACAGATCTGGGCTTGGGGAGAAGGCAGCTCCCATGGATCTCAAGCAGAGAAGCAGGACACGGGGGCCTGGGAGCCAAGTGCCCCTATGGAGGCCAGAAGGGAGTCTCAGGTAGCGTCTGAGGCTGGTGGAAGTAGGAGCAGCCAAGCTCAGGAGAGTCGGGAGCATAATGAGCAGGAAGTGCACAGAAAGGAGACACTGAGAACCTGGGAACAGGAGGAGGAGGAGGAAGAGGTCAGGGCAGGAGAGCCAGGGGGGGCCGGAGGGGTGGAGTCAGAGTGGACCTGGCACCAGGAGCCTGAGGGGAAGGCCAGTGCTGAGGGGCAGAAGGGGGCGGGGGATGGCAGGGATTTAGAAAGGGCAGCCAAGGAGGCAGTTGCAGAGGGGATCCAGAGGCCTGGGGCCAAAGAGGCTGGGAGGGAAGAAGAGGTCGTGGTGGTGGTGGTGAGGGAGGGCCAAGGCACGAGGGCACAGGGGACACAGGAGCCAGGGGAAGAATCTGAGGATGGGGCAACCTTGGGCAGAGAGGAGGCCTGGACATTCTCAGATGTAGAGGAGGCCAGAACCACCTCAGATGGAGAGGAGGCCTGGACAACCTCAGGCAGGGAGGAGGCTGAGACAACCTCGGATAGAGAGGAGGCCTGGACAACCTCAGGCAGGGAGGAGGCTGAGACAACCTCGGATAGAGAGGAGGCCTGGACAACCTCAGGCGGGGAGGAGGCCTGGACAACCTCAGGCAGGGAGGAGGCCTGGACAACCTCAGGCAGAGAGGAGGCCTGGACAACCTCAGGCAGGGAGGAGGCTGAGACAACCTCGGATAGAGAGGAGGCCTGGACAACCTCAGGCAGGGAGGAGGCCTGGACAACCTCAGGCAGGGAGGAGGCCTGGACAACCTCAGGCAGGGAGGAGGCTGAGACAACCTCGGATAGAGAGGAGGCCTGGACAACCTCAGGCAGGGAGGAGGCTGAGACAACCTCGGATAGAGAGGAGGCCTGGACAACCTCAGGCAGGGAGGAGGCCTGGACAACCTCAGGCAGGGAGGAGGCCTGGACAACCTCAGGCAGGGAGGAGGCTGAGACAACCTCGGATAGAGAGGAGGCCTGGACAACCTCAGGCAGGGAGGAGGCTGAGACAACCTCGGATAGAGAGGAGGCCTGGACAACCTCAGGCAGGGAGGAGGCCAGAACCACCTCAGATGGAGAGGAGGCGGACCTCCCAGGACTTGGGGAGACAGAATGTGGGGCAGTCCCAGGAGATAGGATCCCAGAGGGGACTGTGAGCATCTGGGCCCTAGAGAAGGCCTCTAAGCGAGACCAGGAGGAGGAAGTGGATGAAAATGGAGAGGCCGAAGTGAGCCTGTTACCAAAACAGACCCAGGTCCTAGGAACGGAGCGAGTGGAAGAAGCAGCCAAGGACCAGGCAGCAGGGAGGGAGGCTGCAGGCCAGCGGTCCAAGGGGGAGGTAGGCGCGGGCTTTGAGAGTCAGGCAGATCAGGGTTGGAAGGAGGCCAAAGAGAGGCGAGACTCAAAGATCAGGGCT
This sequence comes from Rhinolophus sinicus, assembly GCF_036562045.2. Lineage (NCBI taxonomy): Eukaryota > Metazoa > Chordata > Mammalia > Chiroptera > Rhinolophidae > Rhinolophus > Rhinolophus sinicus. Next base: position 17,377,430 of record NC_133767.1, read on the forward strand.
GCTCCGGCCAGCCTGGAGGAGGTGTTGCAGGCACAGGAGGCCACAGAGGAGAAAGAGGGGTGCCTGGCCATAGAGGCTGAGCTGCCCCTGGACAAAGCGGTAAATGAGGCTGAAGATGAGGTTGGCTTGGAGGCCACCCCAGAGGCCAGACCTGAGAAGGAGTTCACGGAGGAGAGGAGTGAGGAGACTGCTCAAATGGGTCGAGAAGCATTGTGGGTAGAGTGTGGTGGCCTGGAGCACAAGGTCACTGAAGCCCAGGAACGTGATCTGAGGGGAGGCCCCCAGGCCCCAACAGAACAACCTGAGGAGGGACAAGGCAGTAAGGAAGAGCTCTGGAGCATTCCATCCCTGAGCAAAGAGGGCACAGAAAGGAGCCTGGAGGAATATCCCAGGAACATGGGGTATGGAAATCCTGATGCCTCTGAGGCAGAAGCCTGGGAAAGCCGGAGGAGAAGGGATGTAGAGAGAGGGAATAGCCAGGAGGAAGAAGCAGACACTGAAGAGGGGGAGGAAGAGGCTGCAGGAAGCCCAGAGTCTGCTTTCCCAGAAGTCCTGGAGGCAGGCAGAGAGTGGAAGAAGGCAAAGGAAGCAGGCTGTGGAGCAGAGAGCCAGGAGCTGGGTGGAAGGCAGAGGGCAGGCCAGTCACTGGCAGAACCACATGCCAGAAAAACCGAGGACGAGGAGGTAGAGGCTGCAGGGCCCTGGGAGGCAGACAGCACATCCAGGGGAGGCTGGAGGCTGGAGGGGGCGGCTCTGAGCCCCCAGGACAGGGAGGATACATGGGCCAGTTCTTTGGCTGCCGAGATTGTGGAGGCTAATGCAGCTTTGGATGGAAGGGCTGCTGGGACTGGGGAAGGGCCCGAAAGAGAGGCTGGGGAAGCTTGGGATGGGGTATTTGGGAGAGGCTGTGAGTCAGAAGGGAGAGAAGAAACTGGCAGAAGTGAGGAGCTGGTGGAGGCTGCAGAGGGAGACAACAGAGGTGGGAAGGAGTTTGGCCTGGAGGGCTCAGCAGAGAAGGAGGTTACTGGCAGAGGTGGCCAAGCAGAGGCTTTGGAGGCCCAGGAGGATGAGCCAGGGACAGCGCGGATGGAGGCTGGGGTACCTGCTGTGGCAGATGGAAGCTGGGAGATGGATGGCTTTACCTCAGGCCCCCAGGCGGCAAGGGCAGAGGGGACCATGGCCATCGTGGAGGCCGAGGGCTTCCCAGGAGGGCAGACGCTGGTAGCAAAAGAGGCTGAGGTATGGCAGACGAGGGACCAGGGGCAAGACTGCGAGGGGCAGCGTGGGGACCATGGCCCTGAGGGACAGGCACCAAAGCCCTGTGATGCGGAGAATGTCGAGCTGACTGGACGCAAGAGGGCAGAGGCCCAGGAGATTGATGCAGAAGACCTGGGAGACGCCCAGGGCCAGGAGGACCAGTCCACAAACCAGGACCCTGCAGAGGCGGAGCCTGGGCCACGCGGAGAGCCTGCCGGAAGTACTGAAGGGGACGATGCTCATGGCAGCTGGAGTGAGGTGAGGGCTCCAGGTGGGGTCCAGGGCCAACCAGGGGAGAAAGTCGAGCTAGCCCGTCACCCTCTGTGTCCCCTCCCTGCAGGCCCTGCTGCCTGGGTCTCGCCTGGATCTCTCTGTCCCCCGGAGCCGTGTCCTCCTCTCCCGAAGCTCCTCCCAGCGTCGTCGCTCCAGGCCTTCTTTCCGAAGGACCCCCACCCCTGAGCAGCAGGTGGAGCCTCCCAGCCCTCCACCAGAGGAAGAAGCACTGTCAGCCGTGGGGCAGAGACTTCTCCAGTCAGAGGAACCTCCAGAGCCAAGCCCCCCAAGGCCTGAAGGGACCCCAGTGCCCGCCAGGAGAAGACCTGTGGGCCATGGGTAAGCACAGGGTGAGGTGGCTGGGCTGGGATGAGCCGGACGGGACCATGGACCCCTGACAACCAGCTCCTACGGCCTGTCTTCCATCTCCAGGTTTGGCCTTGCACACCCGGGCATGATGCAGGAACTGCAAGCCAGGCTGGGCCGGCCGAAGCCCCAGTGACCGGGCACCTGGACGTGGCAGCCAGGCCCCGATAAGGCTCAGAGGACTCGGTGGATCCTGGCTCACCCTGACCCCCCTCAGCCATTTGGATGCACCCCTTCCACCTCGCGGACCTTAGTTTCTTGGTGTGTCATTCACGGGCAGACAGAACTAGACATCTTCGAGAACTATGAGCTTAAAGAGTCTGACTCTCCAATGTGGCTCATGGACCAGCTGCCCCGTTGGGACCACCTTTCACGGTCTGTCCCCAACCTGTCTCTGCAGCTGTCCAGAAGACGGAGAGGGGGCAGAGCCAGGCCTCCCCACGCCTTCTCTCTCTGACTACACCTCCTCCCCACCCTGTCCCCCAAACCCCTGCCCAAGCCCTTAGAAGGCTGTGTAGGGGTAACACAAGCTTTTGGGGTGGGAGCCAGTCCGGAGCAAAGGGATGAGGTGGGCCTGTGGAGCTCCATTTGCAATTGCCGACTGATGGAAAGCAGACTCGCCCCCTTGAACTTCCAAAATGGGAGCTTAACCTCGGAACTCGGCCGGTTACTATGGCAAACACCAACTGAGCGAGCCAGAGTGGGGGAAGGTGGGCCAGGAACCCCAAACATGGAGGAAAAGAGAGGGGTCCACAGTGGCCAGAGGCTGCAGAGTCCATTTCAGGCCCCCTTTAGGTGTCAGACACCCTTTCTCTGAAAAGAAGCTGAGGCAGAGAGAAGGTGAGAGCGCTTTATTAGGCACCCAGCATGGAGGCCTAGCCCAAGGACAGACAGCAGGCCCTGGAACAATAAATAAACCATCATTTCCCTAAACAATAAATAAATATCCAAGAAATAAATATCCAGCAAAGACTGGAGGGGCTTTAAGTTATTGGGTAGGGTCTGGGAAGGGAGGGCGGGGGAGTCCTGCCCTGTCTTAAGCTGGAGGCTGTTCTGTCGGCTCAGACTCAAGTCCTAAAGGCCTAACATGTGAAGGGAAGGGGCTAGAAACCACCCCTTCAGGCCCGGGAGCCAGCCAGTGTTGGACACCCCAAGACCTGGGCCGGGTTCCCAGCCTGAGAGAGCAGCAGCAAGTCCCACACAGTCCGAGCCAAGACAAGCTCCAGAGAGTGCAGCAGCTGGTAGGTGAACAGGATCTGGGGCCAGGACACCTGGGCTGACATGTGGGAGGGGCCGCCCAGAGCCCCTGGGAGTAGCCCCTTCCCCTCTTCCTCGGGGAGGTGGAGTCCTGCAGCCAGCACCTGTGAGGAGAGGCCCATCGTCAGAAAGTGGCCAGGCTGAGAGCCTGAGTGAGCGAGCGAGGGAGCCCTTGTTCTTTTATTGTCACTAATGGTGCCAAATGACCCCAAGCAAATCACAAGGCCATGATTTCCCTGGATGACCCTGGCTTCAGACCTTCCATTGTGACATCATCTTGTGTGTCCTGCCTGATTTTTTGGTTCAAGAAAATGGAAATCACAGCGAGATGATGCTCACAGAGGGAGCCGGCTCACTCATCCATGAGCACACAGGGCACTTGGGGTTCCGGAAATTCCTCTCTTAAGTGTCGTCTTAGGTTGAGACATGGGCAGAAAGATGATATAACTAGTTTTTAGGCTGCTTGCGTTTTCGATTCTCCTTTTAGTAATGGTAAAATTCCTGTTTCCCTCTGAAATGTTGAGGAGAACCTGGTGATGTCAGAGGATGAGAGGGAGAAGGGAACCAACTTTATCACAGGTCCTGCGGCTGTCGGATGCTATGATGGGTGCACCAGAGCTGTTCTCTCATTTAAGAGCAAGACCCCAAGAGAAGGCAGAGATGAAGAGGGCAGAGCCAGGGCCTGGTGCAGCTACACACACACGCTGGTACTTACACTCTCACGCACTTACACACACTCATACGCACACTCAGAGGATCAGAGAATCTGGAGCATCTCCCTCCAGACTTACCCCATTTGGGGGTACGGGGGTGTGTTTAAAAAGGGAGCCAATGCGCCTCAGTTTTGGTCTCTGGGGACCAGGGAGGGCGGGGTGGGCACGCTACCTGGAAGCGCAGATGCTGCTGCAAATCTCGGAGATCCAGTCTCATGGCCCACAGCTGCACGGTCTCTGAGCTGGCCCAGCCCCCCTGGCTCCCCAGCCCTCCCAGCAGGGCTTGGAAGGGATGAAGTGTCGTGGAGAGGAAGCAGAGGCGCTCTGTGTCCTGTGGGAGCAGAGGTGAGGGGTTAAGAAAGGCCTGCTGGCTGAGGATGGCCCGCTTCAAACCTAAGCCCACGTCTCTCTGGGCTCCATTCCCATCCCAAACTCCAGTCCCCATCCATCCAAATATCTGCTCTCATCCTCACCTCCATCTCCTTTCCCACCCCTCCCTTGCTTTGCTCCCCACCATTTCCGTCCCCACTGTCTTTGATCTCTAACCTATGGCCTTTCCCCACCTCATTCTCAGTCCCATGGCCGCTCCCATGTCTAACCCCAACCCTGTCTCCAGTGTCCATCACTCTCTACCCACAATCCCGTTCTTTTCCCTTCTCCATCATCTGGTCCTTTCTCCATCTCCTCACTTATTTCCAGCCTGTCTCCAACCTCTTTCCCGTCCTTATTCCCATTCCGAATCCCAATTCCATGCCTCGTCCATAGGTCCAGACTCACCGGCGTCTCTGTCCCAGCTCCAGCTCCATCCCAACCCCGTTCCAGGCCCATCCTCAGCAGCAATCCCATCCCTTTTCCGCCCTCCATTTTCACTCTCATTCCCAACCCTCTTCCCATTTCTCCCCTGTCCCCCTTCTCATCCCATCTCAACACCAACCCCATCCTTCATTGATATTAAACTCGGTCCCTGATCCCATTCCCACCTCTTTCCACACCCAGCTTCACTCTGACCCCCTTCCTAATTCCGTTTCTTTATTCAGCTTCATCTTTATGTCCAACAATGTACTCAGCCTCATCAGATTCTATCCCTCGGTTTATCCCAAAATCCATCTGTAATTCAATCCCTGACTTCATCTCTGTCGAAGCCAAGCCTTATTGCCCGCTAACCTCCCCCACCCTGCCAGCCCCCCACTCACCGAGAGATTGCGCCAGGCCTGGAAGGTCAGGGAAATGTTGGGGAGCTGCTGTCCCAGGGGCAGGAGGTCCAGGTTCACTCCTGGCAGATGAGATTCAGCCTGTGGGGCAACGGCTGTCAGTGGGGGCCAGAGTGGATTGGGGATCTGCCCATCCCCAGAGCTGGTTGCATTAGGGAGACTCACAAAGCGGTGGGCCTGGGCCCGAACCTCGGAGAGCAGTTTCCTGGCGAGAAGTAGGCTGACCTTGAACTCCCTCCGCCACTCCTGCAGGCTCAGCGTGGGCCTCCCTGGCGGCCTCGGGAATCCCCAAACACCAGCTTGAACAAGGAGCAAAGAGAGCAGCAAAAGGCTGAGCCCTAGAGAGACGGGGAGAAGGTGGGCGAGACGAAGGCAGAGCTTGAGAACTCAGGAGAAAGAAAGGAAGGTGCCTTTTCTGTGCCTCAGGCTCCCATCTGTAAAATGGGGGAGTGAGACCATCTGGTTTCTGACCGTGCTCCCTGCCCCGTGTTTCCTGAACAGAAGGAAAGGAGGCAATGGGTGGGGGGAGCTCTGGGAAGAGGACAGTGTCCCGTGGTTTCTCCCTCTGGGGGAGGAAATCTAGCAGTCACGGGAGTTACACAACGCTCCTCGAAACACAAACCAACACAGGCCCCTGAGTCCAAGTCTATTCCTGCTTACCCTCCTTTCCACGCCTCTTTCCCATCTGTTCTCGATCTCTAACCCCTGGGTTCTGCTCCTCGAAATGCCTTCTCAATAAAGACCAAAGGAAGTTTCTGGTTATGTCCACTTCCCCTGTGGACTTTCAGAGGGGGTGGGCAGTGCCTGTGCACTCTAGTGTCCAGGCACCCTGGCTTGGGGGCATCCTGGAGACTTTGGGCAGCGTGGGGTTCCTCCCAGCTGTGTGCTGAGGGAGAGTGGGGGCTCCTGGCCCTAGGGGATACTGCCTTCCCACCATCCACTTTCTGCCTGAGCTCTGGAGCCCCCAGACCCTTCCCTTGGCTGCTCCCTCCCCTCTGCAGCCCATCCTGGGGGCTTGCCACTGGCCTTGGAGGTTCTGTCCTGTTCTTGTCCTTGGTCCCTACTCGGACCCTCCCATCTGCTCCTCTGCCCGGAGCTCTGGTTCCAGCTTGAGTCCTTCATTCACCAGCTGCAGACTGGGCCTCCTTCCAAGCTTCCAACTGCAGACCCTGGGCCCAGGGAGGCTGTTGACGCTCTGGCCCCAGCCCTCCACTTGTGCCAACTCCTCCTGCTATCCTTCCTCTCGCCAGCCCCAGTTCTCAGCCAGGCTCTCTGGCTTTTCTTCATCACTCCAACCAAACTCTTCATTTATCTGCCAGGTCCTGGTACTGGTCAACTCTCCCCATTCATCCAGTCAAAGTGTGCCATCCTCTGCCGAGCCCTGGCCAGACCACCCCTCTGTCCAACTCCTCTTCCCAGTTCATGCCAGCCTCATCTTCATCCTCCAGGCAGCTGTATCCTGTATCCTTAGTCTGCCAAGCAGTTGCCCCTCAGCCCTTTGCCCCCATCCGCACCAGTCAAGCGCTCCCGTCCTCTGCCCAGTCTCAGCCAAGCCTCCCGCACCTGTGCCCTGAGCCCTGGCCTCAGACTCACGCCAGCCAAGGTCGCCTGCCTTCTGGCCCATGGCGGGGCCCAGCCTCTTTGGCCAGCCATCTCCTGGTTCGGGGGAGTCTTATACTGGGGGCTGTGCCCGGTTTCACTTTCCGTCCTGCTTGTACTTTCAGCTTTGCATTAACTCAGTCTTCCCTCTTCACCACCCCTTGCTGAAATGGGGAAATGTAATTTCCCTTCCCAGAGGGGGTGGGAGGTTGGGTGGGGGGGAGTGGCGGGAAGCTGGGGTTTTGGTCTATCCAAGCTCCTGACCCCCCACTGAGCTCCCAGGGCCAGCCTGCCCCTCACTTCCCCACTCTGCCCTATTTGCTGGTAGGTCCCAGAGAATTGAACCCCCTCCTGTTTCTCTGCTCTGGTTCCATCACCTGCCTACTGTCCTTCAAAAGATGGATGGCCAGGTAAGGGGACTGCTCATCAAAGGGGACTCGGGGTTTAACTCTCTTCTGGTTTACCAGATGGCTGAGGAAGGGACTGCAAGGGAAGCCAGGGCGTGCTGGGTGCCTGGGGTGGGGCTTTGTGGGGTGCGGGGGGCCTTAGTCTGGGCAGTATCATGGCTGTCCATAGCCAGGGTCAGGGCTGGGTGAGAGGTTTGGTTCAGGACCAAGAGCTCAGTCTTTGGCCAGAGTCAGATCTTGGGTGAGAGCTCACTCTCTAACCAGGATGGGGACATATTCTAGGATTGGATTCAGAGCTTTGTCTGGGGCCAGCATTCTGGCTCTGCGTTCGGTGTCAGGGCTAGCAATGAACTGGGGACACTGCTTGGGACCAATCGGGGTTGGGCTTAGCGCTCGGTCCAGATGGGGCAAAGGGCCCTGTCTGTGGCCAATGCTCTGAGGCAGCCTGTGACCCCGGGCAGGGCTGAAGCTCAGGCTGGGATAAGAGCTCAGGGTCAGAGCTCAGACTATGGTCAGGTTGGGGTTGTGTGAGGTCAGGTTTAGGGCTCAGCCAAATCCCAGAATAGCTTTGGTGTTTCTGCTCTGTAGACAGCTGTTAAGGCTCGGTTGCATCAACCACACATCTCCCAGCACAACCCGCCTTAAGCCCCACCCTGGATTTCCCATCTTCAGGGAGAAGATGGGGGTTTCTTGGTCTTCCCTGAGGCCAACTGCTGCCACTTTCCTTTTGGGACCTCTGGGGTTTCCCTTTTGGGTCCCTGCTGTGAGACAGAAACCAATGGGGCTTCCCCGTCCTACACCCTGCCTCACTAGCCCTGCCTGGGCACCGCTTACCAAAGTAGCCTGGGACCAGTTGCTAGGGAAGTACCAGCACCAGCCAGCGACCAATCCCAGAGGGCTGCCGGAGGAGGAGGGAAAAGAAGAGCGCTGGCACCTGCCTAACCCAGACAGGTTTCCTTTCAGTGCCCCCCAGTGGTGACAGCTCATTCCCCTCCATCCCAGGGCCCTGGGGCTCCCTGCTGGGAGGCTGATGGTGAGAACAGACAGAGACCCTGTCTGGTCTTCCTCACATCCCCAAGTCCCATCAGCATCCTAGAGGCATGACCGCCCCGTTCACCCCCCAACCACAGCCACTCCTGACCTTTCGCCATCACACAGCACTGCTGTGCCTCTCAAACCTGGGCCCCCATCTCCTGCTCTCTGGCCACAGCTTCCTGCCCCGACCTTCTCTCAGGGGTTCCCGAGACCTCCTGTTCCTTGTCCTTCTCTGTCTCCTCTTGCCTCCTCTCACTCCAGCCCTGATCCTGCTTCAGCCACTGCTCCTCCTGCCTGAATGGATGAGACGTCTCATCGTCCCCTGCCTTTGTCCAGGCTGGTCTCTCCGCCTGTAATGCCCTCATGACCTTCTCTGGAGTTCTCGCTCCTCAGCCTTCTCTGTCCTCCCCGAATGGCCCCTGCCATAAATCTTGTCCCCAATGGACATTTCACATTTGTTTATCTTGCTCACTCTATCCTCACTCATACCACTCTAGCCATACTGGTCTCCTCATTTCTAGAACATGCCAGCCATGCCCGTGCCTCAGGGCCTTTGCACTGGCTCTTTCTTCTTCCAGATATCTGCAAAGCTCACTCTCTCCTTAAGACCTCTGCGCAAATGTCACCTCCTCCAATAGGGTCTTCACTGAGCACCTTGCTAAAGAACACAATCCTGCCCCAGACCCTCTCTATCCCCTTCCCTGCATTGTTTTACTACACAACAATGATTAGATATCTGATCATTTTAGCTACTTAACATTTTCTCATTTATTTTTGTCTGTCTTCATGCCCTAGAATCTGGGTTCCACAGGGGTGGGAATTTTTGCCTGCTTTGCGTGCTGATGTAACCCCAGTAGCTAACAGTAGCAGGTTCTTGATAAATCATCCAACAAATCTTCCTTCTGCCACAAGCGCCTCATCCAGTTTCTGTTCATGGCTGGTGATCTGTCAACTGCCCGGATGGAGCAGCAGGTCTGGGGCCACCTGAGCCCTGAGGTCTCATGGTCAGCCTTCTCCCACTCTGGCCAAGGCTCCAACTGAGGGATATAAAGGGGGAACCTGGGCAGGGTCCTGGGCTGACGATCTTGGCAGATCCTTGGCAAAAAGCTAGAGGGCCAGTGAGGGCAGTGCCAGCCTCTGCCCATATCCTTGGAGGATGGACCTGGGCCCATCCCTACCTACCTGGGCCTCAGTTTCCACAAGTGGATCCTGGATGGTGGGCTGAGGCTTGGGCTGGGGCCAGCAGGAAATGGAAGTGATGTGGGGAGGGGTGAGAAGGGCTGGAAAGGAAGCCAGGAACCTGGTGTGTAGCTAACCCTTCTGGTGAACTCAGGTGAGTTCTGCCCTGGACCTCATTTTCCTCATTTAAAGTGATAGCAACTTGCAAATGCTGCCCCTCTTATTATGTAGAGGTATAGAATCTAAATGGTTGTTAAAAAGAGAAGAAACCATCCACAGATTTTCTAATCATTTTTCAAGCCCTAATACAGCTCTGGGCCTGTGGGGCATTCCATGGGGTTGCTTGGGAATCCTGAGCTTAGGGAACAGAAGTTTCAGATGTGACATCAGGATGGAACAGGGAGGGGGAAATCTTGATCAGTGCCAGAATGAAGATGGCAACTGGAGTCCTCCATTTTCAGTTTGGGCTGGTGAGGGGAATCCCTGGGCCCTGTAATGTCAGTGTGAGGCTTGGAACTAATCCCTAGGAGAAACCAAGATGGGTTTTGGTGAGGGCAGGGGGCTGGGGAAAGGGTGAGGTTGGGCTGGAGCTGGGGCCGGACCTCTGAGTCTCCCAAACCCAGGAGGTGAGACCCGAGGGAGGCCCAGCACTCACCCCGTCCCAGGACAGAGGAGGTGGATGAGCCCCAAGTCCTGAGTCCCCATCCCCACCCCCAGGACAGTGGAGGTGGATGAGCCCCAAGTCCTGAGTCCCCATTCTCCCTCCCCCAGGACAGTGGAGGTGGATGAGCCCCAAGTCCTGAGTCCCCATCCCCCCTCCCCCAGGACAGTGGAGGTGGATGAGCCCCAAGTCCTGAGTCCCCATTCTCCCTCCCCCAGGACAGTGGAGGTGGATGAGCCCCAAGTCCTGAGTCCCCATTCTCCCTCCCCCAGGACAGTGGAGGTGGATGAACCCCAAGTCCTGAGTCCTGGCCTGATCACTGGACCCCTCTTCTATTGTCCACATGCCCTGTACCCCACCTGACACCCAGGGTCCAACAGGATATTGTCCTGCCGCCTCCTACCACTTTCAACGCTGGGAGGGGGGAGCCTGGTGAAGGGAACAGGCCCCATCTCTTTTCCCATAAGGCCATGGCAGGCATCAGGGGAGAGCTGAGGGAAAGCGTGGGGTGAGTGGGGGGCAGCTTCCCAAGGATAGTTGGTCATCGCTGAGCATTGTATGTGAATGTGGCCACGCCAATGCAGCAGCCAGAGTACTGGGCTGTGAGAAGGCGGGAGGCCAGGTCGGTTGAGTGCCAGGCAGGAAGAATTCAAGGCCTGGGGGGAGAGCGCCGAGGAAAAATACCAGCCTGAGGACGAAAAGTCCCCAGTCCAGTCCCGCTCTGCTCTGCCCTTTCCCACGTGCGCCCTCTCCAGCGAGACGCCCAAACACTGCGTGCTTCAGTTTCCCCGTCTGTCAAACGAGGCCCACCTCTCGGTCCACACATGAAGGTAACTGGGAGGATGCGGGGTTTCACAGGGCACAGCCCATTCGGTGTCAGACAGATCCCCACCCCTTGCACAGCTCCAACCCTGCCTAGTGTGACCTTGGTCCAGACGCAAAAACTCCCTGTGCTTGGCTCCTCTACCTGGAAGGGATGCTACTCACACCTGCCAGGTAAGACGGCTGTGCTGGCTGTGCGCACACGGCGGCTGGCACCGTACTGAGCAGCTGTGTGATCTGAGGCAAATGACTTCACCTCAGTTTCATCATCTATGACATGAGGAAAATAATATAAACCCGGTAAGACTGTTTAGAGGATTCGATGAGCTAGTGTTTGTAATGTGCTTAGAACAGGGCCTGGCCTGTGGTCAGACTGTAGGTTTTAGCTATTATCAATAGTGTAAGGCCTGAGCCACACGAAAGCTCCCAAAAATATTAGTTGCCATTAATCCGTACACGACGGCGGTGATCAATGGGCAGAGAAGGGCTGAGGAGAGTTGGAGGAAGAGGGTAAGGAACAGAAGGGGCTGCAGTCAGAGCTTAGGAAGCAGGGATGGGTAAGGGGGGCAGGTAGGGGCGGCACGACACAGGCAGAGGGGCTGGATGACGCAGAGACATGCATCAGAGCAGAACTGGAGCCAGAAGCAGAAACCTCAGGGAGCCGGCCAGTCAGGCCTTGGGCCATAGTGTGGACATGCGCAGATCTAAGAACCACTGTGGGACTCGCTCCCCAGGCCAGGAGAGGCTTCCTGTGAAGAGGGCTTGGAGTGGAGACAGGCCCTGGGCTGAGCCCCAGGACAGGCCTTGCCTGGTGTCTGAGAGAGGCAGACAGGCCCTGAGCCGACACCAGGTCCTCAATGAGCCCTAAGCGCCGAGGCTGAAGCTGGGCCCCATTCCGGTCCTGGGACCTTCACCTCCACAGCCTCCACAGGTGTCAGCCACCCCTGGCCACCATGTCCTTTGCTCGTCCTGCCTACCCCATGAGGGACCCCCCAGGTGAGTGGACAGTTCACTCCCCAGGAATGGGACACACTCACTGCTTCTGTTTTTATGTACTATCTGATTCGTGCAAAAGAATGTATACCACGTGTGAATTTCTGCCCACCCACTTTTCTTCCTCCTGCCTCAACTTTGGCCCTGGGTCCCCATAGGCTCTCTGGACCGCGGAGTCACTGAATCCCATGGCTCCTCATTTCACTCTGAGTAAAAGCACTGACCCCTCCCACTGACTCTTCTGTGCTCTCCCTCCCTCCTACCTGCCCGCACTCCTGCAGGGGGCCTGGGGGGGTGGGGGGTGGAGGGGGGGGGAAGATGGGGGGATGGGGAGGTGGGGGTGGGGGTGGGGGGTTCCTTTGTGCCTGCTGCTCCCTCTGCCCAGAGCACGCTTCTCCTTCCGGTCTCACCTGCTCATACACGCCTTCTTCTCTCTGTGGCTCTGAGGGTTGACCCACCCCATTCCCACACTAAGACACTGTACACAACCTAAGATCTAGATGTTAGTCTCAGCCTTTCGATTTTTCTGACCTTCTGGGCCCGTCTCAAATCCACAGGGTCTTCTCCAGACCTTGAGCCCCCACCCACCTCATCAGACGTCTGGGTCCTGTGAGCAATGATGACACAAATAGCTCCCACCCCTTCCATGGTCCTGCATTGAGGTGGGCGTCAATAGTAATACTCCATATATGTCCTGTTCTCTGGTTTCACATGTTCACCCCGTCTTCTCAGATGGGTGGCCAGGGCCTCTAGGTAGGAGCGGGGGAGACAGACTCAGGGGTTGAATGCAGAGGTGGGGGGCCCTGGCCACCCATCTGAGAAGACGGGGTGAACATGTGAAACCAGAGAACAGGACACAGCAGGGCAGTTTGTAATTTACTGGGAGACGCATGAAGCCACACCGTTTCTTCATGTGGAGAATGGGCAAAGCACTACTTTCCTCACAGAGAAAGGAGAGCACGTGAGCCTGGCTTCTGGTGCTTTAGACACTGGACAGTGCTAGTAATGTACAGAGGGTACCAGAAAAACGGATACACATTTTCAGAAAGAAAAAAACTATATTAAAATAGTAATACTCCATATATGTACCAATAACAAAGATCGTAATTGTGATAATATATACCGATAACAAAAGATGAATACAAGTCACGCTTGATTTCTGCAATGACAAGAGGTGCTCAACGTGGTTCCCATCAGTGTAACTTTAACAGTGTTTTCCTTTCTTAAAATGCGTGTACATTTTTTTTTGGCACCCTCTGTATTGAGAGTTTTTAAAGCAAAGATTGTCACCTGGTCTGCTGATAAAAGGACGAGCAGAGAAGAGTATTCATTGCTTGGAAGCAGTTGCAGTCTGTCGTTTCCACCTGCCCACCCATTCTTCTTTTTGCATACATTTTTTAAAAAGCCTCTGGATTTTCCTTTGGGGCAGTGTCCATCCTCTCTCTCCGAGGCTGGCCCTCCCATGATGGCCCATGACCCAGGCCCAGCCTGCCCCACGCTGCAGTGAATGTTTCAAGGATAGGGACATGACACCCTGAAAGTCAGTCCCAGGACGTGCTGTGAAGCCTTTCCCTCTGCAGAGACTGCTCATCTGGTGGTACGTGCACCTGATTCTGCTGGGCGCTGCCGAGAGGGAAGAGCCTACCGCAGACTGGAGCCAATACCTGGGAAGGCAGAGCTGAGAGCTAGTGAGGGAGACGAGAACCCTGTTATTATTTACTTTGAGCTCCTGGATCCAGCTATTCCTGAAGCAGTTCGATCTGAAATGTTCCATTTCACAAGCTTAAGCTTGTGTTTCTGCCTCTTGTAGCACACGTCCATTCTCCTGCTTTGATCTACCTTCACAATTGATTTCCAATGTCAAAAATCACATACTAGATGTTTCAAATCGTGATAAAATCAAATTGTATCATGTAATAGAAAGGGCTCTGTGTCAGAAGCCACTAAAGATAGCATTTCAGACAGAACAGTGTGGAAAAAGAATAGGTGCTTGGTTGGTATTTACTGAGCACCAACTCTGTATGTCTCAGGCTCCGTTCTAGGCATTAGAGATAGAGCAGTGAAGGAAGCCAACAGAAAGTTCTGCCTTCATGGAGCTTATACTGAATGGAATAAAATTAAAATTATAACTATAATTTAACCAAATGCTGATAAGTGCCAGGAACTTTTCAACTTTTGACTCATCTCATCCTCATAATAACCCCATGTTGTAGGTATTGTTATTTGTGTTTATTTAAAAGAAGAGGAAACTGAGGCCCAGAGAGGTTCAGGCTTTGTGCCCAAAGTTACAGAGCTAGTAAATGGCAGCCCTGGGATTTGAACCCAGGACATCTAGTTTTCTCAGTCACTGTACTGTGCTGCCTAGTGTAGCCGTTAGCATTAACTGAGCCTTTTCTGTATACCAGACACTGTTCTAACAGCTTTATATACATAAACTCATGTCATCCTCAAAACAACCCATTTTACAGAGGAGGAAACTGAGATTAAACAACAATAGCAGAACAGAAATTTGAACTAAAAGGATAGGACTCGAGAATCCATACTCTTTTTGCCCCTCAACTTCACTGAGATATAATTGGCAAGTAAAAGTATAAGTTATTTAAAGTATATAATGTGATAATCTGATATATGGATACTCCGTGAAAAGATTCCCCAACCAGTTAGTTCGCACACCCATTACCTCCCATTCTTCTTACTATTATTATGATTTTTGGTGAGAACATTTAAGTTCTACTCTCTTAGCAAATTCCAATTACACAATATAGTATAATTAACCATAGTCACGCAAGTCCATACTCTTAATCACTAGTACATACCACTTCTAATGAACGAACAAAGGAGTGAAGAGGGGCCAGAAAACAGAAACCAGACCCAGAGGTGAAGGACAGCAAGGGGCCTAGCCCTGAGGACACCCCCCACCCCACCCCGTGCCTCCAAATGGCCACCAGGTTCTTGATAAAGCCATGACCCCTCCTGCATTCACTGAGCATGTGACAGCCCTACCTGCCCGGCCCCGCCCCCCACGGTCCAATCACCACACTGAGGATCACACCTTGGTGAGTATGGTGACAGCACAAGTCACAAGAACACAGGGAACAGAGAGACACAGTGAGAGGGCAGAGGAAAGAACTGGCCAGTCAGAGAGTGGAACCCAGAAAGTCTCCCGCCGCCAGGGGCTCCACACATTCCCCCACCAGGAATCTCACGGCTATTTCCCCCAATTCAGGACTTGCTCACCTGTCCAGGAAGAGGAATATGCATTCCAAGCTTTCTCAGGAAATAGGAAGTGCTCAGGAACCAAGAGGCAGGGGACCTTGCTGCCAGAGCGGGAGCTGGGGTAGAGGTCAGAAGCCGGAGTTATGTCAGGCTCCCCTTGTCCACCTCCTCGGCCCCATCTTGGCTCACACTCACCTGGGCAGGTGAGATTTCAGGTGTACACCAGCCCTGCTCACCGGGATCCCTTGCACGGAGCTGGTTGGTTAGTAAGGATCTCTGTGCCCTCGTCACTGTCCTTTCTGGCCTGAGCCACGGAACATCCACCTGGTGCTGGAGGAGAAGAGCAGAGCAGGCCCGGCCAACTCAGAAACAGCAAACTTATACGGGCTCCCCTTCACTTTGTCCTCATTCTCAGGGGAAGCAGACAGCCCCACAGGAGGCTGGACCGCAGGGAGAGGTGCAAAGGGCCTGGCGCTCAGTGAGAGGAGCAGGCAGTTCCTGGCAGGAGTCTGAGGAAGCTTCCTGTGTAGACGCTCTGACCCAGACGCGGAAGGAGCTCCTGGCTTAGGGGCTCCACGTCCACCTGTGCCTCAAACAGCTGACAGCTCCTAGCAACTCATTTTCCCTTTGAGCCTCAGTTCTCGTGTCTGTAAAATAGGGATGATGATGCTATTACCTGATGAGATTATGGGTCAGATCTGCGGGATGGCCCGACAGGGGAAACTCTGTGAAGTGGAAAGGCAGCATGCACGGAAAGGGGTTAGTGTTCAGAATCAGTGGGATTCTGACGAGTAGAGGGGCGAGGAGACAGGACCCCAGCAAAAAGGATGGTTTGAAGCGAGACTATTTCTGCCACATCATTCTTGAATATTTATTGTGCACCGACTTTGTGCCAGGCACCAGCCCTGAGGAAGAGAAAGCAGAAGGCACTTAGACTAAGGGGCAGGAGGGTGAGGTCCTGGAATGTTACGCTCAAGAATAGGGGCTGTGTCAGACGGGCAGTGAGGAGCCATGTCAGGAAGGATGATGACAGACAGGCTGAGCCCCAGGACAAGTGCGGGGCGGGGGGGGGGGGGAGGCTCTGACAGACGGTGCGTCTCCTCCAAGGAGCAGGGTGCAGCGCCTGACTTGGGGGGATGGTTTAGGCCTGTGCAAAAGAGAGAACACTGAGGCCTTCCTGCCTGAACCCCACGGCCGCCCCAGCCCCGCTCTCTGCCTGTGGTCACTCAGCCTCAGCCCTTCTCATCGCCTCCGGCTACTCAGCTGCTAGTTGTTGTCTCCCCTAACCCCGGACAATAAATTAACAAGTGAAACGTATAGTTTGTCAGATGGTCCTAGGTGCTCTGAAGGAAATAAACAGGAATTTCAGCGTGAATCACTTCCTAACGTCCTCCTGGCCTTCGCTGACATGCCACCTCGCCGCCGTGAGGCATTTTCAATCACACAAGCCAAGCTGAAATTCTTGTTTCTGTTCCTTCCCTTGTAATAGCTCGTCTGTCCTGCGAGAATGTAAGCTCGTGAGGAAAGAACTAGTTGACCACTGTCCCCATAGCTTCTAGAATATTCCCTGGCCAATGAATATGTGCTGAATGGATAATTATTTCCACCAACAGTTCGAAACAAAACAAAACTCTCCAAACCAGTTCTCCAGAAAAAAGAGACGGCATAAGTCTGCACAGAGCTGGTGTGAACGGTCCGTGAAGTGATTACAAATGAACTTTAATTTTATAACATTAGTGTTTTGCACAAGTTGGAGGGAGGGAGTGTTCAGTCAGGAGGGCTGAACAGATGTTGGGGTATTCTTCTGATGCCACAGCATGAACTGCGTTTGTAATCAGAAAAGCAAAGAAAACCTTGTTTTACAAAGAAAAGCAAGTGCTTCCGGTTGACGGAAACCTGGGATCTTGTCTAGCCAGAGAGGTCTCCTCTGTCAAGGCTGGCTGCTTGCACAGGAACTCAGAGATTAGGGTGCTCTTGCTTCTTTGCTTGCTCCCCTCTGGCACTTCCTGGAGGCCACAGAGCTCTCTAGAAGGTTTGGGCACGGGTGGCAGCACACCTGGTCTACTGCTGGCTCAGCCTATGACCGGTGGTGATGGGAGGACACAGATGTTTTCTCTCACCGCAGGGCTTTGGTAAACATTCAGTGTGACAATAATAAGGTCAGGTGACTGACCCACAGTCACAAAGTAAGAGAGCGGGAACCTGAACCCACAGAGCTTGGGTCCACAGCCCAGGCTGTTCGTTGCTATTCTGTTACCTCCTTGAGTTCTTTTTCTGGGTCAGGTAATCCGCTAAGCCAGGGGTGTCCAAACTTTTTTCAATGTTTTTCACCAAGGGCCCTATGCGGTAAAATACACAAATAGCCGGGCCACTCACTCGAGGTGAAGTATGTATTGCCTCACCTGGTTTATTTAAGTAAACTAAATATATTTTTGGAATTTGCTGCGGGCCAGTTAACAATGGATCATGGGCCGCAGTTGGCCTGCGAGCCGCAGTTTGGGCACCCCTGCGCTAAGCGCTTGTAAAACAGTTTCCTTGTGTTGTCGCAACAATTCCAGAAGGTGCGTGTACTTTTCATCTCCTGTTTCCAGATACGGAAATCGAGATGCAAGGTCATAACCAAGTTTGCAGGCAGGGTCTGATCATGGGTCTGGGAGACTCTGAGGGCTTTCACCCACTAAGGCTGCATAACAAACCATCCCCAAACGCAGTGCTGTGAAACAACCATTTTGTGACGCTCCCGGGTCCTGCAGGTCAGAAATTGGATATGGCTTGTCTCTGCTCTAACCATCTGTGGGGGCGGAGCCCCAGAAAGTAGTTTCCAGGCTCTCGGCCTCACATAGAAAGGTGTTGGCTCAGGTAGTAAATGGCCAACTGTGATTGCATGGCCATCAGCTGTGGCTAGTTGGCCGTCAGCTGTAACCAGTGAGCCATTGGCCACTAATATAACTGCTGTGGCTGTGCTAGCAGAGGGAGAGAGAGAGAATGGGGGCTAGCAAGAAGATGGTGGCTGGGCTGGCAAGTGTGGATGGCGGTTTGCGGACAGTGTGGATCCAGCCTCCAGTGAGAGTATAGTGCCGCCAGAGAGAATATAGTGGTATGACTCCCCTACCTATGTCTCCGTGGGTGTTCCTTTTTGGCCTCACCATATCCTGCGTTCTTGTATGGGGAGCGGGAGCAGAGACCCCGCAGGCCTCCCCGCACGACACCATCTCAGGCCTCCCTCCTCTAGGAAGACTCAATTGGAGTCATCCAACTGGAGGGGACTTCACAGCTGGGGCTGGAACCGTCTTTGGGCTCCCTTCACTCCCACTGGAGCTAGAGGAGGGCTTCCAGCTGGGAGTCCAGCTGGGCTGAAAGCCCGAATGCCAACGTGTGGCCTTTCTATGGTATCTCTCCATGTGTGCGGTGCTGGACATCCACGCAGCAGGGTGGCGGGGTCCCAAGAACCCCAGGGAGAAAGCTGGAGGGGCATGGCATTTTCTGAGCATACCACCTCCACCCTCCTCTGTTAGTCAGGCAGCAGCAAAGATCCTTGCACTTTCA
The DNA here is from genome assembly GCF_036562045.2 of Rhinolophus sinicus. Lineage (NCBI taxonomy): Eukaryota > Metazoa > Chordata > Mammalia > Chiroptera > Rhinolophidae > Rhinolophus > Rhinolophus sinicus. Next base: position 17,395,965 of record NC_133767.1, read on the forward strand.
AAGGGAAGGGACACGGTCCCCTGCCCCTGTTGGGTGGAAGGGTTCAAGGCCACACCATAAGGAGAGCCTGTGGGATGGGAACTCTTGCTGTGACGCTCTCTGGTAAACGTACTCTGAGACAAAACCCCACTGCATCCATGGTCCTCAAATTTCACAGCATGTCGAAGTCACGTTTCAAAGTCCCAGTATCCAAGTTACACCCTAGAGCGGTGAAATCAGCATCTGTGAAGTGGGACCCGGGCAGCAGTAGTTTCTGTAACTCCCAGGTGGTTACAGTGAAGCTTTCTCCCACGTGGTGGAGCACCTGGCCGAGTGCAGAACCAGTGCTACTCCAGGTGTGAACACCTAGGACTGTTCATACCCAGGGTCATAACTAAACGCACAGGGGGACTTAAAAAGTTGGAGTTAGGTGTTTCTTTGAACAGTTATCTTCTAACTGTGACACGTGGTGGTTGATTTCCATTTTTTGGTGGTTCTGCAGTTTCCTTTTTAATACATTTGAGTAAAAAGGTAAGGAGGTAGAGGTAATTTTTGGAATTCTACGTAAATAATGGGAGAGCTCGAAGGTACACAGGGCAATCACGGAAATGCTGTGGGAAAGAGGAGGCTGGGAAAACCCCGAGGCCGATTGTCAGTAATGGTAGCATAGTATTACCTTTCACAATTGCTCCACTGCTGTGAAAACTCAACTTTGGGTCATTCTGAAATTTAAAAAATATACATCTGAAAGCTGGCCTTTGAGAAAGGAGTGGCAGAAAGAGAACCAGGGAGTTTGTGAAGCAAATAAAGACCAGGTAAGTTTCCTGGTTCTCTGCCAGGAGCTTGAATTCCTTGTTGCAACCTGTTTGTGTTAGCCCCTGAGAGGGGAGAGATGTCAGTTATCTATCTCTCTAGTTCTCAGGGGGAACCCAAGAAATTGGGGTTACAGGCCAACAGATGAAAAAGAAAGGGTGTAGGAACAGAACAGGGAGGTTCTGGAAGGATAGAGCCAAGAGTGGGTTCTAAAGGAACAGATCTGATAGGAATGGGTTATTTCGTTAATCCCTTCAGGGCAAACGGGACAAACCTGATAGATGGATTCAATTAGAAGGCTCCAGCCCCCTTCCCCAAACAGGCAAGGGAAGGAATAAAAGTAAGAGCTTTTGCCTCAGTCACTGGGCACCCCCATTGGGGACCCCCTCCCGCTCGGGAGCTGCAACCTCTTCTCCAGCCTCAAACTATCCTCTTTAAAAAAAAAAAAAGAGTGGGTTCTTGTCCTGAGTCACTTGTCCTCATGTGAGTTTAAGCCAGTCCCTGACCCTGGCCCCTGACACCCACCCCAGGCCTTGAAAGAGTGGGACTCTAACTCCCAGGATCCTTTCTGATCACATAATCTGTAAATTTCCATGAGCTGTCTGGTTCCGGGACCAACTACTTAAAAGCCTCAGGAGCACAGGCTGTACCAGGGAAGGGCGGGGCCAGGGAAAGCCAATCAGAGGCCAGGAGTGAGGGAGAGCCTCTGAGGCCTTCTGGCAAGTGTTATAGGACCCAGTACCCAGGGAGTGGCCATAGCCAATGAGGGATACAGCACTTCCCAGCCTGTTTTCTCCTTTGAAGTAGACAGAGAAGGGGGTGGTCTCACCATCTGACGGGTGAGGAAACTGAAGATCTATAAAAAGGCTCTGCCCAGGGCCAGAATTAGGGTTTTTCTCCCCCTATTGATGTTGAGTCTGTCTGTGGAAAATGCTTCTTGCTAGTTTTATCCAGTGTTCACTCTTCCCTGTTTCCTGTAATACTAAAACCTTGCCCTTGCCAAATTTCGCTAACATGTGGTGAAGCAGCTAAATACATTTTCCAAACTTCTCTTGCAGTTGGGTGCGGCCATGTAATTAAATTCTGAGCAGCTGTGCTATGTTTTACTTTTAGGTTATGGCCTTAAAACTGAGTTGGTATGGCCTCCACTGGTCCTTCCCTGCTCTCTTTCTGCAGGCTGGGATGCAGATGTGATGGCAGGTACTGGAGCAGCTAGCTTGGACCTCCAAGTGGGAGCCATGCTTTGAGGGTGGCAGAACCATGAGCTACAACAGTGGGGTCCCTGACACAGTGGAGTTGCCATTTTAGTCCAGGAGTCCTTGCCTTGGAGCTGTTATTATGTGACAGAGGGATAACTTCCTATCCCGTTTTGAGTCTTCATTACAGCGGCCCAGATTTATATCTCAGTGCATTCTCTTAGCTCCAATCACACCTCTTATTTGCCCCATGTTTTCCTCAAAGGATGCTTCCGAGATTGATAACACACCAGGTAAGAATCTGCCTCCCTCAGCTGACCTCCCAGACCGCTGTCCTGGCAGCCCCCTGGGCAAAGGCACCTACCTCACACCCAAACTCAGCCCTGAGGAAGTTGGGGCAAGTCCCTTAAAGTTTTAAGACTCAGTTTTCTCTATTTTACAGATGGGCACTGGTAAGAAACATTTACTCCAAAAGCTGGTTTTCTATGAATACGACATAACCAACAAGATCATTACTCTGAAAATGGCGAAGAGCTGGGGAGGGTGCTTGTTTCCTGGGCCGCATCACAAAGCAGCAGAGGAATTCCCCTGCATCCCATAAAAGACCACAGAAATGTATGCACCCAAAGACGTGCGTATTGGAGCAAACATGCAAACACACACACACCTCTACACGCTCCCACAAAACCAGAAGTCCCCCCTCCCAGGTACAGAATCAAATGCAGACGCTAACAGAAGATGCTCACTGGTCGCTGCACAGCAGACCCACACAAAACTGTGTACAAACAAAACCACACACGAGGACAAAGCAAGCTGCAGCTCTGTGCTTTGTTTATTGTCGCTGCCACCCCAAGGAGCTCCGGTTTCTTCGGTGTCTTTCTTTTGGGGCGCACCTTCGTGACTCTGCCTCTCTACTCCCTGCCTGTTGCTCCCCATTTTGCCCTTTTTCTGGGGCTGGGGGGCACTTCCTTGGTGGCCCCTCAGAGTCTCCGTGGGGTAAGTCCTGGGGATGTAGTTGGGGGCAAGCAGGCCTGGACCCCCCCAAGGGGCTTGTTCCTGCGTGGTCGTGCCTCCATCGCTGTGTGGGGTCCGTGCTCCGGCCTCATCTGGGGAAGGAAAGCAGGTAGTGAAAGGGACAGAGGCCTGGTTTCCAATTCTGCCTCTCCTCCTCACTTGTTCTGTGACTCCAGAGAAAGACCCTCCCCTCTCGGGGCCCGTTTCCCTCTCTGTAAACCAGATTTCCCTCCAGTAAGAAAGGGTCTGCAGTTCTCCCCTTTGCTCTGGTCACTAAGAAACTCAGAGTCAAATGTATGTCGCGTTTTATTCTATGTTGAGACAACCCTTTTTTGATGCCTCCTCCCTACCCGACCACGCACACTCAGCCCTGGCCTTTGGAGGGAGAGGCTCCCCCACAGGTCCTCTGAGCCCTGGAGCCCTTACCTCCAGCTCTGTCTCAGAGCTGTGCCTTCTGCTTTTTCCGCTCCGTATTCTGAAGCTTGGTCACCAGCTTCCTCTCGTGCCCACCAGGGCTGGGGTGGTTGGTGTGGGCAGCAGCTTCTCTCTTGGTACGACCTTTCCGGCCTCCCGCTCCTGGGAACAAAGGCAAGAGCCAGAGGTGAGGTGGCTGGAGGCGTGATGAGAAGCCTCAGAGGAGAGGTGGGGGTTCAGGGTGCAGCAGTGGAAAGCACTTGGGTTGGGGTAGGGAGTTGCAGGGTGGTCACCACATAGCTCTGGGGCAGTCATCGTCCTTCTTTCCCCATCTGAGAAATGAGGGCCCCCAGGTGATCTGTTGTTTCTCCAACTTTCTAGGCATGTGTGAGGCCCCATGCTGAGTGGATGAGGGGTCCAGGGAACAGGCTGGAAAAGGGTGAGGGGTGGGGAGAAGTCCAAGGAGGGGTCGTAATGTGAAGGGTGGGGGGTGTCAGACCATTTGTAGGGAGTGGGCGTCAGAAGTGGAAGGACCAGGAAGATGGCAGGGCCAGGCCTTACCCAGGTAAGAATGAGCCAGGCTGTAGAGGTCGTACTCATCCAGGCTGGGGTCTTCGTCCTCAGAGCCTGGGGGCTGCTGGGATGGGCTGGCTGCTTTGGGGAAGGTGGCCATCAGGTCTGGCTTACTCTCACTGTCTCTCTCTCTCTCTCTCTCTAGCCTTCTAAAGCTTTGTTTGTGTCTGATCTCCTGACGGTTCACTTGATCCAATTTATAAGGCCACGTCTCTTCCTCAGCCTGCAGTTTGGCTCCAACCCCTCAGGTCCTGCCTGATGCAATCTGGCCCTTTCCCAGAACCAGTCACGAGAGGAAAAAAGAGTGAGTCTCAGCCCCCCTTGCCTCCTCCCTCTCACTGGGGCTGTCCAGCTGGTATTTTCCACAGAGGAGATCCCCACCCCTCAGGGAGCAGGAGGAAAACGACCAGGGATCCTGGTCAGCGAGACCAAGGGCCTCACCTGGCCCACCCATTCCTGTCCATCTCCTGCCCTCTGCCACGTGCCCCCTCCACGCTTGGGGTCATGGCCACACAGCTGACCCTCACTTCCACCATAATTCTGGCTCAGATTCAGGACCGTGGTGGCAGAGTCTGGAGGGAAGGCTATGGGGAGAGGATAGCAACATACTATGTGCTAGGTCAGTGGTTCTTCTCCCTGTCACACCCAACACTCCTTTTTATAAGAAATATCTTGGAAAGCCCCCTTACTATCCTGAACTGGGCCCCTGGGTCATTTTCCTCATCTGAGAGGGAGGCCAGCAGAGGGGTTAAAAGTGCAGATCCCAAAGCCAGATCTGAAGCCCCTGACCCACTACTTCCTGTGTGACCCCAGAAAAGTCACTTCACCTCTCTGTGCCTCAGTTTTCTCCTCTGTAAAATGAGGCTGCTAATACTTGTATCCACCTCCCAGAGTGGGTGAGAGGATCAAATGAGATACTACATGGAAAGGCCCTGGCAACAGTGCCTGGTACAGTGTAAGCTGTGCTATGTAAGAGTTAATTGCATAATTTCCAAACAACTCAGTGGAATGCCCTCCCTGTAATGTAAAGGAGACAGAAAAGGAAATTAATATATAATAAAATAATATCTATTTCAAAACACCGATATACCGAAGTAGAAGGCATTATGAAGTAAGCCGATGTTTGTACCCCTTTAATAATGAATTAAAGGAAGGGGTTCGGATAAGAAACACGTGAAAGTGGAATTTTCCACTCTTGCCGGAAGGCTCTGCCTGTGGGTCCTGTGGCCCCACGGAAGCCACACCCTCAGTTGCCCACTCAAGCCTCAGCGGAGGCGTCTGTACCAGCTCCCAGCTCCCACGGTCGGGGGCAGGGAAGGAAGCTTTTTTCGTCTTCTTTTTCCTTTTAAACTCTGTGGTTTCCAACACAACCTGACCCTGTCAGCCCAGCCCAGAAGTTCATTCTCTGCTCACACCCCCCACTCAGCTGTGAGCCTATTGAAACACTATTCCATCTTAAACTTACCTAAACCCCATCCTTCCCCAAGCTCTATAACAACCCAGTTTTGTCCTCTGTTTAAGGAGAAGTGGCATTCGGCTGGCATGTCTCCCTGGCCTGAGCCGGAATTCAATTTAGCTTTTGTTTTCCAGATTTGGGTGATCTGTAAGTTCTTTAATATCCAAGAAATGAAAAGACAGGAGGACAGGAATAAAAACAGAGCTGGGATAATAATAACAGAACAGATGTTAAGGAGAAAAATAACCTTAATTTAAACAAAGATAGCACACCGAGACAAGTTAAGGTGGAGACAATTAGGAAATACTGTGTTCTTGCCAAGTAGTGGCTTTATCACTCAGTAGCAAATAATTCCGTCATGACATCGGACGGGGTAGGTTCTAGGCTCAGTTTTTTCGCTTCATGAATGTCTAGCAGGACCGTCAGATGTTGTGCTGGACGTGAGACAATTCTGTGTGCAACTGTCTTGTTCTGCCTCCTTTGTGACAACCAAGAAATCCCACAAATTCCCGAGCTGCCCCTAGAGGGCGGTCTTTCACGCATTCGCTTCGCCACTGGGACCGGAGGTTCCTAATGACATCTGGGCCCACTTCTGAGTTTGTTCCTCTGTAAAGGCAGGATAACGACAGGGCTCAGTGTGTGACAGGGCTTTGCCCACAGTCGGGCACGTGGGGTACCGCAATGCCACCCCCCCACACGTTCTTCAAAGAAGGAAACCCAACGCTGGGAGAGCAGCTTGCTCAAGGTCAGGCGGCTGGTGCGTGGGGAAGGAACCCTCCCCCAGTCTACCTGATCTGTTTCCGGGCTCGTTCTAAGTCAACACAGCTGGCCAAACACTGGCACGGGTTTGGCAGCTGTGTGTGGAGGCCACCTGTCAAGAATTCCTGTAGAACAGTCCCTGCTTTGGACCACCTGGGGAGCAGAGGACGCACAGAACTGAGTACCACGTGGGATCGGTGAGCTCCGCGCCATGGGGGAGGGATATTTAGCAAATCAGTGTGCATGCCTGTCCAGAATATAACACACCCACTTATCCTATACCCCATCCCCCTGATGTTACAGTAGTACCTCAGTTTTCCAACGTGTTGGTTGAACATTTTGGTTTACGAACCCCATAAAACCAGAAGTAAATGCTTCGGTTTTCGAACATACCTCCGAAGTCGAAGGTGTCATGCGGATTCCGCTGAGTGCAAGATCCTGAGGCCTAGCTGTCTGCTGTTTTCCAAAGTTTCAGAACTCGAACGGTCTTCTGGAATGTATTACGTTCAAAAACTGGGTGTGGGGACAGTGTCCCAGAGAGCACTTCCCAGGCTCTCAGCCTCACATGGAAAGGTGCTGGCTCGATTAGTAGATGGCCATCAGCTGTGACTAATTGGCCATCAGCTGTGACTGGTTGGCCATTAGCCACTGATACAACTATTGTGACTGTGCTGGTTGGTTGGTTGGTAGGCAGAAAAGCGTACGGCAGATTGCAGATCATGTGGTTCCTCCTTCCTGTGTCTCACCCAGCTGCCAGTGAGACTGGGGTGCAGGAAGATTCCCCTTGTTGGGGTACTGGCAGATGTTTGTTTTTGTATCTCCAACCCAGCCGCCAGCGAGAATATGGTGGTATGACACCCTAAGTGTCCATCAGTAGGTGACTGATCAGCCTCCTTCTGTGAAATACTCTGTAGCCATTAAAAAGAATAATGTCTCTAGCTCTGAAGAGAAAGTTGTCCATAATACATCGTTGAATGAAAAAAGCATGTTGAAGAACGTTACGTACACTATAATCCTAGTTTTTGCATTAAATGTATTGAAATAAGACATAACTGTAATACATTGTTTTCAGCATAGTAAGGGTGTCACCCATTTCTCCTGGTTACTAAGGAAGATAGATGATGGCCCGATGAAACAATGCTAGAAGAATCTAGAGTAGTACATTTTATTACTGGAAGTCTCCCCAGAGATCAGCAAATGGACCCCCATTTAACAGATGAGGAAGTAAGGACCAGAGAGGCTAGCATTCTCCACTCTACAGGTGTTCAGGGAACTCACCATAAAGCAGACACTTGCTCGGTGCTGGGTTATAAAAGTAAGCAGAACATGACACGCGTACTCGAGGGGCTCACGACAGGCCATCGGCTGGTGGTGCGTGTTCAATTGCAAGGTGCACCTAACCCAGGCTTGTGAGCAACTCCCAGAGAAGGTCATGTGTGAGCTGACCTGGGAGAGATGAGCAGAAGCCAGATAGACCAGGAGGTCATGAAACAGTGTCCCGGGAAGGCCAAGGAGAGGAAATGCATAGTGCATTTAGTTAATCAAAGGAGTTGGAGTACGGGGAATTCTACTCCTGGATTCAGGAGACCATAGTCTCTTGTCCCCTAATTCAGTGCGACTGAAGCAGGGGCCCAGCGGGGACCCTGCAATAGGAGCCGGCTGTGTCCCTGGCTTCCCTTTTCCTGAGCCTGTGGCTTGAGCTCTGGATGCCTCTGGGATGCCCTGCCCTCATCCGGGCTCGTAATTAATGCCTGTATCCTTGTTAATTGCAAACCCGATTGCTCAGCACTCTTCCCAGGCTACTCCCATCACCATTCCCAGATCGCAGATGCCACCAAAGCGTTACAATGACAGAGAGAGGCACTGCGAAGAACAGACTGTCATGCGTCTCTGGGAGAAAGCCCTGATTTCCTTTTAAATACCCCCAAGCCGGTCTGAGAACGTTAAGGCAGTTTGGAGGCGTTAACCTGCTGCCTCCTCCGAGTACCGGCGCTCTGAAAATAAACACTTATTCCAAATAGCCCAGTTCCTGTGTCGGGCTATTGGCTGAGCAGCAGGCAGCTTGAACCCTGGACTCGGTTGCCCTCTGGTTTCACTATAATTAAAATACTAGGTACCTGTCTCTCTAGGTCGATAGACCAATATGTGATGACTCAGCACATCTAGCGATATTCTGGCATAGGCAAGAGGAAGCATACGTGGCTTGTGCTTACCCAGGTACAGACATTAAGGTTTTCCAAACCCTGCTGCTTAAAATATCTCTTTAGAGGAATAATCACTTCACAGTATAGATTTCCATTTAAGCTAAAATGTTTATATCAATTGGGTCATGCCCTAGAGGTCTTACATCTGGAAGGGACTTTAAGGGGTCATTTTGTCAGTAGCGGGAGGAGGGCAGGGGGAGCAACCCAACACTCTAACGCAGGCCCCAAAATGGGTCATTTTCTGTAAATTAGCCAAAATCATCTGCTTTTTATTATCACATCAATTCTCAACAATGTCATTAATAAAATATGCCTCCCGCCTTGGCAAACTGCTCCTACAGACCCCTCACCCCTTCGGTTCCTAGGGCACTTAGTATACACCTGTACACAAGTAAAGAACAGAAAGAAATGGACTTTAAAAATATCTGAAGTATCCATATTAGCCATCTATTCAGCTCATATAACCATACAGTCTCCATTCAATTTCCAATGGTAAACATAGCTTGAGTAATCAAAAATACATACATACAAAAAACTCCCAACAGGGGCAGCCGGATGGCTCAGTTGGGTAGAACACGAGCTCTGAACAACAGGGTGGCCAGTTTGATTCCCACATGGGCCAGTGAGCTGTGCCTTCCACAACCAGAATGAAGACAACAAGCTGCCGCTGAGCTTCCGGAGGGGCAGCCCCATAGCTCAGTTGGTTAGAGTGTGAGTTCTCAACAACAAGGTTGCCAGTTCAATTCCCGCCTGGGATGGTGGGCTGTGCCCCCTGCAACTAAAGATTGGAAACAATGACTGGACTTGGAGCTGAGCTGCGCCCTCCTGAACTAGATTGAAGGACAATGACTTGGAGCTAATGGGCCCTGGAGAAGGAACACACTGTTCCCCAATATTCCCCAATAACATTTATATTAAGAAAATAAAAAACCTCAACATTTATCTTCCTAAGAATATAATGTTTTAGGAAGAGTCTCAATGAAGAGTCTCATCTCCTCAAGTCTCAAATCCATTTCCAGCCGGGGCCACTGGCGTCTGATGTCCGATGTTTACAGGGTCACTAGGACCAGTCCTCACTGCCCTTCTCTGCTGGGCAGTCTGGCATGTGCTTGGTGGAAAAAACACCAAGGAGTTGTAAATATCCTGCTGTATGTCAATATCATACTAAATTTTGATGAAGGTCTCCTGGACAGGTAACAGTCCTTGACTGTATGTATAAATGCCAATCCAGGTTTCATACAATCTGGCTGACTTTCTGTGGAACACACCTGGATGGTGATGTACCTCTGGGGCCCCCTGTGCAGTACCCATCTTCAAAGGTGGCATCCTGGGGAATGACAAGAGAATGCCTGGGGTGCATCAGGGTGAGCTTTAAGCGCTGCTTGGTGCTTTATTCAATCTAAAATATTACTCCATGCTTACAGAGGAAAATCTATTCAAATAATCTCTTGCTGGGGATGGCCAGCTCCTTGCAGGTTGAGCAGGTGGTGGGAGAGTGGGGCACAGCTGGGGGTGAGGGCAATGGGATGTGTACCCAGCTCTCCATAGTGGTTATATCTGGGATGGGGATTGTGGAGAATTTTCACTTTCTCCATTATAGATTCTAGATCTCTGCAATGTTTGACTTATTCACTGTGTATACCTATTTTAGAAGGGGGAGGAACAATTGTTTTTTTCGCAAAAGTTTATTCTTCAATGTATAAAAGGCTCCAAAGCAATACTTCGTTCTAGCCATAGGTGGCAAAAGGTGTTATGGCAGGGAATCCAAATCTTGAAACAAGAGTGGAATTAAGGGTCACCATTGTTCCAGGCACAAGGAACAGCTCACTTTGGGCCAGATTTCTTAATTCCACCTGTGGTCAGAGGGACCTTCCCCAAAGCCTTCACTTCCGGCTCAATGTTCTTCTCCTCTTTTTGTTTCTGCTTGAATGCCTTCTAGTCCTTCCTAGTCCTTCCCCTTGGGCTACTTCAGGGGTTTCTTCTTGCCGCCTTCTCATCCAGACATGGCCCCTGCCACCCCTTCCCCAGACCCTGCCACCAGAAGCCAAAAAGCAATTTTCAAAAGTTAATTTATTTCATCCCATCCTCCATGGGGGTCCATGCATACTATGCCACCTTCTGATAGGGCTTCTTCTGTGTGTTGGGGACAAATACCATTAAATGTGAATGGTTACACTTTTCCCCATCTACCTGCCATGGGAGGCAGATGCTAAGGAAGAGGCTTCTCTAGAGGCTTCTCTGTTTTGCTCAAGTGGATAATGGATGGGTATGAACAGGAACAAGCAGAGAGATGGGAAGCTGGCTTTATGTAGAGGGTGCCTGAAGCCCCCACGCAAAAAGCCAATTCTGAAGGGAGAGGAGGGAGAGACGTGAGTATTGCCCTCAGCCGTGGAGCTCCGTGAAGGGAGGGACTTGAAAAGGGAATCTTAGGAAGTTGTGCAATGTAACTCCCTCCGTGTGTCCTGGAGAGACCTTTAGTAAAGACCCCTGTGACTTCTCAATGCTCTTTGAAAAAGCATTGCAGATGTGATGATCTGAAGCGATGAGCCTTAATAGACCAGGAAGCCCCAGGTTTCTTTGACAGGCTGTGGCTCGCTCACGGGAAGGGACGGTGCTGCCCCCCCCCCCCCAAAGAAAGTGTCTAGTCAGCTCCTCACCTCTAACTCTCCCCATGTGACTCGGCAGAGCCCTGGTTTATACCTCAGTCTCTTGTGAGTTGCATCAGTGCAAGTCTATCCTAAGAGGTTGCTGACAGAATGGAATTTCTGGTCCTGCAGAATTGCAGACCCAGTTCTGTAGCAGTCACCCCAGCAAGATGCTGTCCCCTCAATGGCCCTCCCTGAGCAGAGATGACATCTTTATTTACTCTTTCATCTAACAAATCTTTATATTATTGGACAGGCACTAGGCTAAGTGGTAAAGACAGTGATGAGCATAAACAGAGCTGAGCCCAGTCTTCATGGAATTTGTTACGTCCGGGAGGAGGGGTAGGACAGACACGAATCAAATTATGACACAAACAAATGTAAAATTGTCACAATTCCAGGAGGTCTACACTTGCTTCGAGAGACTGTCACAGAAGGATTTGGTGCGTTCAGGGAGATCTGAAGATGAGGAGGAGATACGGAGGGACAGAGGGGAGGAAGAAGTGCTCCCAGCAGCCTTTGCAGAGGCTGCGGGAGGATGGACGTGGCAGGTATGAGAGACCTGGACTGGAGAGGCTGAAAGGGATTGGAAGAGAAGGAGGCGTGGCAAAAGACAGGGGTGTCAGAGTATAAACACATTTGCATTTTAAGAAGATCTCTGTGGCCAGAATGGTTGAGGGGAGACAATTTAAGAGGCTATTATTCCTCCGTCCCATTATGGGGTATACACCCCAGAAAAATCCCCACACAGGCCACAAGGGGGCATGCATGAGGCGTCCACTGCGGCATTGTTTGTAGTAACCAGCAGATGGAGGCAATTTTCAGGTCCTGTGGTTCTGAACAACTAAAATGTGGTGCCCATTATGAAACGTTGCACAATTGTTCTAAGTAACAGACTATGCATACACACAGCAACAAGAACAGGTCTTAAAAGCATGGTGCTGTGTGGAAAGAGTAAGAAATAGAGTGAGGTTTATAACACAGTACCATACAGGTAAATTAAAAATACGTGCACACTAAACAACACACGTTTCCAAAGACACACACACCACCGGGGAAGGTGGCAGGCGTGGAGAAAAGAGATAAAAGGCCACACATACATAAAACAAGAGAGAGGCCGTGCAGACTCCAATGATGATAGTATGCTATAAAGTGAGCAATGGGTAACTCAACCTCTGCATTTGGGATTTAAGAAAATAAAAAAGCTTTTGCAGTTGTTCAGGCAAGAACAGAAGCACCTTGGTCTAGGGTGGATGTGGTGGAGATTAAAAGTGGATGGACTATGTGATATGAATGAATTCATGTAAAACAGTTCATCAGTGCCAACATAGTTAAGTGCCCACAAATGTGAGCTGTTCTTATTTTTACATTGCAGACACTTAGCGATGGGTGAAATATAGGAGGGGAGACAAGGGGTGACGTCAAAGACAACTCCCAGGTGCTTTCGTGCCATTGTCGCACAGTGGGAAGTGAGAAAATGAAACGTGAGGACAACTCTTTTCGAGGAATTTGGATGTGAAGGGGAAGACAGAGCTATTCCTTACATATGGACGATATCTAAAACATTTTTAAAAAATGAATCGAGTAATACGTATTTATTGTAGAAACATCAGAAATTACAGATAAATTCAAACAAGAGGTTGTGACCCCCAAATCTCTCCTGTGGAGCAACTAAGGGTGATATTTGATATTCAGGAGAAATGGCTCCTGAGAGCTTTACAAATGCAAACTTTGTGAGACCCCTGCTATTATAGAATAAGCCTCATACACATAAAATGCAGGATATAGAGCCAAGACGGGGGGAATGCTTGTGCCATTCATTGAGATAGACGCCACAGACAGAAAAGCAAGCTTGATGAACGAAAATGATGTGTGAAGTTTCCGGCTGAAACGGTTTGTATTGAAATTTGAGATTCTTCTAATGAATACAAAAATATTGGGGTTCTGTTATGTGCCAGACTCTGTGCTAGGTGCTGGGAATACGTAGGTGAACAAAACAGACAATCTTAACCTGGGTTGGCCAGTGTATCACGTAATCAAGCAAATAAACATATAATCATAAATTTTGGTAGGGGTCATGTAAGAAATTATAAGATACTAGCATGTAAACTATAGCTAAATGCTCACATCTTAACATGTTCCTGGGGAGGTTCCCTAAAAGCGCGATTTCCGGGTCAGTAGATTTGCTTGTTTTTTTACTTTTTTTTTTTTTTAATTTTTAAATAGACTTTAGAGCCGTTTGACGTTCACAGCAAAATTGAGGCAAGAGTTCTCATATACCCACTGATCCCCCTCAATCAACAATCTGCTTATTTTCGTTTTTTAAAAACTTATTTTACAGAGGCTCTGGGGGAATGGGAGAGGATACTGAAAACACACAGGGACCCTGGTTTGTTAAAATAAGGTTCAGCTTTCGAGTCGGGAAGTGTGCAAAGTAAAAACTACATTTCCCAACAGGCAGCGCTGCACATCACTGAGGATAGACGGCGCACGCGTAGAGGGGGAGTCCTGGGAGCTGCGACTTAGCTCATAAAAAGGGAAAAGTGTGGTTCTGGACCTGCCGCGAATCTTCGAGCGCAAGCGCGTTACTACCCGCTGTCGTTGAAAAGCGTGGAGAGAGTCGCAGTTTCCAGCGCGACGCGCTTGCTCCAGCCGTGACTCGGTAGGTGGGGATGGGTCGCGATCTGGAGCCCCAGGAGGAGAGCGGGAGCGCAGGACCGGGATCCACCGTCAGCGGGCCGGTTTCCGGGCCTCGCGGCCTGGGCTCTGCGCACGCGCCCTGGTCCCCCGGGGGAGAGGTGGGGCTCCGGGAGGCGGGGTCTGCGCGTGCGCCCCTCAGTCCCGCGACCCTGGGAAGCGCAGCTGGCGGAGCTTGTCGCGGAGGCCGGCCAAGGTGGGATGCTTAGCCCAGGTGCGAGAAGGCGGGGTTTGATGATGGGCCCCGCACTCCCGCAGGTTTATTACATGCTCAAGGTGTGCCCTTCACAAAACAACCTCATGCCCCCTCCATGTGCTTCCAGGTGCCGTCCCTCATCTCGCTGCCTGTTTGCAGCCCACGCTTCCGTCTTTCCTCACTAGCACCCTTTTCCGAGTCTCTTTTTAACCCCCTCCAGTCAGGCCTTGTCCCCACCATTTGTCAAAGCCGCCAATGCTCTCTAAGTCGCCGCATTCAGGGTTAAGTTCATTCTCCGCCCCACTGCAGTACTTGAATCGCCGTCTTCGTTTGGCTTGGGGAGCATTCTCGTCCTTAGCCTCGGCTCCCTCTGGCCTCTGCCGGTTCCTGCCCCTCCGCCTTCACTGGTTGCACTGCCCCCACGCCTCACCCTAATCTTTGCGTTCGCTTCCTAGCAGTCACCCATTTCAAGGCTTTAAATACCAATACCATCTGTTGTGCCAACGCTGAAGTTTCCGTCTTCAACCCAGTGCTGTACCTTGAACTCCAGGTTCTTATATGCAGCTCTCACGTGACATCCCTTAAATGACTGACATTTTGAGTTTTCCCCATCCCCTTCCCCGGTCTTCCTGTTCTTTCAGTTGCTCAGGCCAAACACCTTGAGTTATTCTTGGTGTCTTTTGCTTCTCCTCTCCCCTACTCCATCCATAGATTAGCACATATTTTATCCCTGAAGTTTTGAAGTTTTACTACTGGGTGTTTCACTGTCGATATTTTCTTTGGCACTTGGTTAGTCCTTTCTGCCTTAAATTTGTGTTTTCGGTTCGTTGACATTCTCTGTCATTATTGAGATGGATCCATTCATCTATATTCTGTCCTATATGTCCCTTTTAGAGTGTTTCTTTCACCTGTAGGTAAGTATATGGAACTGTTTGTTTAATATCTGTGTTCCTTCCTTGGCTGGAAGTTTCCTTAGAGCAAAGCAGGAACTGGGTGTCTCTCACTGCTGGCAGAGAGTAGGTGCTTAGTAAATATTATTAAGTAAATGAATTTAGAAAAGGGGAAGTACCTCTTCTCCATAGGTGGGAAGTAGACAATCCCTCTTACAGTATGTAGGTAGCAAGTCATTGTTTTCGGGGGTCAGGGAAAAGATATTGAATAGCCCAGCTTCAGAATCGTTTATAACTTGAAAGACTGTTTTAAGAGGTTTCCAAGATTCAGTTCAGCAATCTGTTTTGAGGACCTAGTAGTTGCTAGGAATGTAAAATGAATAAAACTACATCTCACTCTTATAAGAGCTCATGGTTTGGCAGGAGAGACAAGTAAAACAATTAGTCTCTTGGTGTGTATGTGACAAGTGCAAGAATGAAAGTGTGTGTACGGTGCTTTGGAAGGTTTGATTGCCCTTGGCAATGGGGCAGATGCGAGGGGCCTGGGGCGGTCAGACCCTTCTGCCCTTCTTTTCTGGAGTAAGCAGCTTTGTTCTTTTACCTCAGCGTGCCGTACAAATACCACGTGCTCTGTGTGCCATGGTGTGAAAAAGGGTGGCAAGTACCGCTGTAACAGTGTTAACATTGCTGCTGTTTGATTTGGACCTGGAAAGATGAGTAAATTGGAGAGACCCAGAGGAGAAGAAAGGGAAGGATTAAAGGGCATCTCTGGCAGGCATACCAGTTTGGGCAGGCGTAACAGAAGCATGCAAGTCTGCTTGTTTGGGCTGGAGGCACTGGACTTGTACAGTAGGACCAGTAGGACAGGACTGTTTGAGAGCTGTTGCCCAGGCTCTGAAGCAAATGCCTTGAAAGTGTTTTGGAAACCAGAGTGTCCGTTTTCTAAATACCTGGCCCAACCACAAGGCACCCTGTTCTCAGTGGGTAGGTCCATTTACAGTCCGTAGGTTTAGCCACCAATTTTCTGAAGCTGGAAGTGGAGACATAAGTCACAGGCCATGTTTTCTGATTTCTTAGTTTGTATACAAAGATTCTTATGAAGGTTTAAAATATGAATCTCATTTAGAGGTTTGATGAACTATCTGCATTGGAAACAAATGTTTAATGTATGTCACTTCAGGATTTGTGGTCACTGTATCCATGAAGTGGAACGTGAACCAGGAGTTACACGTTGATATTAAAGGCTGTTTGAGTCCTGAAAGCTTAGGTGTAGTGTCAGACAAATCTGGATTTGGATCCTTCCTCTGCCACTTGTTACTTGCATGACCTTGCTAAAATCATTTATTTGTCCAAGATGCAAGTTACCACAATACTAACTCTTTTGCTGCGACATTTGGATATATTTTCCTGTGGCTTGCCCTATCAACAACAAAGATGTGTTTTGTATGCCATATTGTGTAACATTTTGTAATAAAATTTTTATGTCATCAATGCCATTAGGTTCTAATTTGTCTATACTTAAATCTATACTTAAATCTCATTGATGCCACTTAGTACGTTTTGAATATTTTTTGCTAAAATTCAATATAATGGTAAATGTATTACCATTAACAGGTTTAAAATAAAAATAATGTCATTTACGTACAAAGCAACTCAAAATGTTATTAAATGCGTAAAATAGTCAAAGTATCAACTTTTTATTTTTTGTGGATTTTTGACACATTTTGGGGAAAAAACTTGAAATCAATTAACGCAGTGAAAGAGCTAAAGAATAGGACTTGCCTTGCAGGATGGTTAGGAGGGCTAAATAGGATAGTGTACGTAAAAGTGCTTCCTTAGCACATAGTAGGTATTCAGTAAGGAACAGCTGTCATGACTACCTTCGTTTTCCTACCTTTCTTTTTCAGATGCCACATAAGTCACCATCCTATTAGCGATAATTTTGGTGTAATCGAAAGTATGCTAACCAGCGGACTGGCAGTTTACAGTAGACAAATGCTTCAACTTCCATGATCTGTTTTGCTATTGACTGTGTGATGTGCTGACAAAACGTGCAATTGGAAGGAAGAGCATAGATTTTAGAGTTTGGGTATCGCAGTCCCAGCTCAACTGCCTGGATTTCCTGAGTTGCCCACATAACTTAACCTCTCTGAACGTCCGTTTTCCCAGCGATAAAGAGGCTGTGCGTTTAGGATGGCAAGGTTTAAATGAGAATCACCTGTGTAAGCTCTAGTACCGAAGCATGGGAGGTACTAGGGGGGGAAATTGTCATTTTCTCGTTTTTTATTAAAACCAATTAGGGAATGTAGATTCTTGATGGTGGCCGGATTGAGGGTATGGGATCTGAGGGTAGGGTTTGCTTTGCTTCCCTTTGACTCAGAACAAAGCTCGTATTGTCTTAAGGCCCATAGGATTCATTTTAGAGTGGTTTAAGTATAGGGTGTTTGAATTTGTGTGAGGCCTTGGCTACTAGTAGAGAAGCCAGAGTGCTGTTTTAGGCAGGGTGTTTGGCAGCTAATATAATAATAATATATGCTTCTACCCTGCAACCTTTGTCCCTAAGAATGACCTCTTAGTAGTTAAACTTCTCAGTTGCAGATAAGAAAAAGCTAACCCAAACACTAGCCTAAGCAGAAAAGGGATATTTATCGACTCTAATTGAGGAGTCCTGGGTATACCAGCTTCAGGAATGGCTATATTCAGAAGACTAAATTATGTCACTAGTATTTTCTGTGTCTTTCAGCTCTTCTTTCCTCCATGTCTCTCTCTCTCTCTCTCTCTCTCTCTCTCTCTCTCTCTCTCTCTCTCTCTCTCTCGCAGGCAAAAGCCTCTATTGCTTCCAGGCTTCCATGACACTCTCTTAAGCAAGAGCTGAAAGAGGATGTCTCTTTGCAGATAGCTTCAGCACAGGATCTGAACTTGATTTTGGTTAGACAAGTCATGGTGGTCAGGGAGAATGTAATACTTGCAATGGCCCAGGCCGTGTACCCATCCTTAGAGCCAAAGTGAAGGGTAGTTTCCCAAAAGGAAATTGTAGTGCTGTTACCAAAATGGAGAAAAGGTGCCAGGCAAGACACTCAGAGGTTGGTTCGGCAGTGGTGGAGTAGTTCATACCAGGCCAGCCCTCCCACAAATAATGACTATAAACTGCACACACACAAAAAAATGAAATAAACCACTACCTAAAGGTACTAGAGAAAAATCAGAAGCAGGCAGTAACTGGATAGGAGTTGACCCCCAGAAGAATTGCACTAGTGAGTTCCCTATGTGTTTGTCGTCGTTGTTTTTAATGCCTGTGGGCATATGACAAAGGCCCATCGTGGAAAGAAGATAGCCACAGAGAAGGAATTGTAGATTCTTCATATAAAAGTAGGAAAGCACTTTACATACAACTTCACACAAAAACCTGTACACACATGCTAATAGCAGTATTATTCTAATAGCCAAAGAGTAGACAAACCTAAATGCCCATCAACTAATGATTGCATAAA
Source organism: Rhinolophus sinicus (assembly GCF_036562045.2). Classification (NCBI taxonomy): domain Eukaryota; kingdom Metazoa; phylum Chordata; class Mammalia; order Chiroptera; family Rhinolophidae; genus Rhinolophus; species Rhinolophus sinicus. The sequence continues at coordinate 17,414,292 of NC_133767.1, forward strand.
CAAAATGAGTTGTATCTATGCAATGGAATATTATTTGGCCATAAAAGGAATGAAGTACTAATACAGGCTGCCATAGGAATGAACCTTGAAAACATTATGCTGAGTGAAAGAAGCCAGACACAAAAGGCTGCCTAGTATATGATTCTTTTTATATGAACTGTCTAGAATAGACAGATCCATCGAGATGGAAAGTAGAAAAATGGTTGCCAATGGCAGAGGGGAGGAGAGAATGGGGAGTGATGGCTGATGGGTACAAGGTTTCTCATTGGGGTGGTCGAAATATTCTAAGATAGTGGTGATAGTTGCACAGTCTTGTGAAGTTACCAAGAAAACCACTGAATTGAACACTGTAAAAGAGTGAGTTATGTGGTATGTGAATTATATCTGAATTAAGCTGTTCATTTTACAAATCAGCCAAACTTTTTTTTTTTTAAGATTTTATTGGGGAAGGGGAACAGGACTTTACTGGGTAACAGTGTGTACTTCCAGGACTTTTTTCCAAGTCAAGTTGTTGTTCTTTCAATCTTAGTTGTGGAGGGGGCGGTTCAGCTTCAAGTTGTTGTCCTTTCAGTCTTAGTTGTGGAGGGCGCAGCTCAGCTCCAGGTCCAGTGGCCGTTGCTAGTTGCAGGGGGCGCAGCCCACCATCCCTTGCGGGAGTCGAACTGGCAACCTCATGGTTGAGAGGACGCCCTCCAACCAACTGAGCCATTCAGGAGGTAGCTCAGCTCAAGGTGCCATGTTCAATCTTAGTTGCAGGGGGCAGAGCCCACCATCCCTTGCGGAACTTGAGGAATTGAACCGGCAACCTTGTGGTTGAAAGCCCACTGGCCCATGTGGGAATCGAACCGGTAGCCTCCGGAGTTAGGAGCATGGAGCTCTAACCGCCTGAGACACTGGACCGGCCCCACAAGAATTTTAAAGCACTTCTGAAAACTATGCTCAGGTATGTACAGGAAAATATGCTTGTAACAAATGGACAGACAAGAAATCTCAGCAGAGAAAGAGAAACTATAAAAGAGAAATGGAAATTCTAGAACCAAAAAAAATCCAACACCTAAAATGAAGACTTTGCTAGATGGTTTAAGAGCCGATTGGAACAGCTAGATATTGTATGGATAAGAAAGACCACTGACCTTGCCCTTATTATAAACTTAAAAGCTAAAACTATAACACTTCTGGAAGGAAACAGAAGAGTATCTTTGTGACCTGGGGACACAGAGAACAATAACCATAAAAGAAAATAATTACATGATCTGGAACATGCAAAACTAATCTATACTACAATGAAAACTGTCAGAACAGTGGTTCCTTCTGTGGGTAGAAACAGGAGGTGTGGCCTTCTAAGTTAGTGAAGAGGGCCAGGCGCCAAAAAGTGCAGAGTGCTGAGCCTTGCCTGGAAATTCATCTGAATACCTAGAACCTGGCAGGAATTGCCAAGCCTCTCATGGTTCAAGCATAGTGATAAGGTCACCTGGAACCTTGGACTCAGGTAACAGGTAGCTTGGGCTGCAAGCTTTCCTGCCGGCTGGGAGCTGCTTGGCTCTTTTGGTCAGGCATGGTTCTGGGGCAGGTGTGGTTTCACAATACCTGGTGCCTCCTTCCCACTTGCTTTGCACCAGCAGGCATGGCGTTCTCAGAGTAGAGAGCCTGAGAAACCTTTGCCTCTACTTAGAGTGTGTTTTCCGGGGAAATTCAAGTTCCTAACTGACTGGATCTGGAGATAGCAGTCGTTTGTTGTAAAATCGTAAAAGGAGGTGGTTCTCCTAGGCCGGGCCCAACCCAGGAGGCCAGTGATCTTACAGAACCTTGCCACTCGCCTCAGCACTTCAGAATCGTTTCACACTGGATAGAGACGAGGCGAGATGAAAGCAGTCCCAAGCCACTGTTTATGTGCGAGAAGCCCTAAATGGGTCTACGGGCTGAGAGTCGGAGGGGTTAGACAGATCTTTTCAAAAATGGGGCCCTCCTTTCCCACTGCTGCCTGTTGGTTGTGGGGTTAGGCCCCGCCTGGTTTGGTATTTCCTCTGCTCCTTCCCCTTCAGACCACGTGGGTCAGCTTTTCCACTTTGGTTTGCTGGAGGTTTCACCCTTAGTCACGCGTCTTTCTGTCTCTGCATCTACGATTTGCAAAAGGTTTTAAGAGATCCATACCTTTTTTTCCCTTGTACATGGGCTATCGCTGGAGAAATACCCAAGAAACAATAGTGGTTGCCTCTCGGGGTGGGAGGTATTGTACTTCTTGAATTGTTTGCATTGTTTTACTATGTGCATTATATTATCTACTCAAAATCTTTCCCTCCTGAAGCGAAACAGACTTTGTGTCCAGGTCCAGTGAGACAGAGATGGGATGATATTGTGATACTATGATAAGAACCTAAATGAAGACAGTGGCAGGTGTGGTGGGAGAGAGGGAGCTGTATCGGAGGTAAATTTCTGAGGCAAAACCAATAGAATTTAAATGGCGTTTGCTCACGGAGGTTGGGGGTTGGAGATGACCAGCTTGGGAAGCTGGCTGCACAGTGATGGACGCCATCAACCCATATCTGCGAGGCAGAGCAGTGCAGGAAATGTGAGGTATTTGAGGGGCCTTTTGGTAGAGCTACTCAGGTGGCCCCTGGAAATCTGAGTTGGGAGCCCTGGAGAGAGGACAGGGCTGATGACGTTGATTCGGAAGCTTCAGAATATGGGGGCTTGAAGCCAGTGAGAACGCTCAGAGAATGAGAAGGGGGCCCCGGGGTGCTCTTCCACTGCAGTGGCGGAGGAGGGCAGCAGAAAGACGGTGCAGGGTGGTTAGAGAAATTGGGGCCGTTGGAAGCCTGGAAACCCAGGGAGCAGAGCTTTGGGAAGTGGTGTGTGGTCAGGTGTTCAGTGCAGTGGAAAGTTCCAGGAGCAGGCAGGAGATATTGGGACTGAGAGAGAACCAGACTGCGAGGAGTTGAGGAGTGAACGGAAATGCAAGGACGACGGGTACTGTGTGCCAGCTCTGTGCTAGGAATGCAGGACAGAGTGATCCCCACGCTCCCCAGGGATTGGACAGGCGAGGGGAGGAGACAAATACACACCACGAGAACTTTAATATGGTTTGATAGGCACTGTGGTAGAGAGAGGCACAGGGCATCATGGTGACACTGAGAAAGGTAAGTGAGCCCAGCCTCGGAGACTGGGGTCTCCGTCTGTGATTGATGGAGACGGTGCCTTGGTAGTAAGCCAGGTCTTAGAGAATATGTAGTTAAATCAGGCTGAGGATTAGGGGCCATCTGGCTGTGGGAACATCCCGGATAGAGGGAACAGCATGTGCAGGGGGCATGGAGATAAGAAATTACGTGGCGTGTGGTCAGAAGCGGCACAGGTCAGGATTGCTGGCACAGAAAATGAGGAGCAGACAGTGATGAGAGGTGGTGGGGTCGGGGGAGAGACGAGACGGAAGCCTCTTCGTGGAGCTCTGTGTCCTGTGTCGAGGACTTATCCCGGAGGCAGGAGGCTGGAATGAAATGACCGCACTTGTCTTATAGATGGAAGGTTCTAGGGCTATGTAGAGGGTGGATCTGACAGAGGAAGACCGCTTAGGAGGCTGCTGTGTGAGTTCCAGGGGGACTGACCTTGCTAGGGCCTGAGACGGAGCGAAGTACAAAACGGAGTAGACAGAGTCCTGAAATATGGGGGCGATAAGTCAACCCGACATGGGGACTGAGGGGGTGGGGGGAGGTGACAACTCAGTTTCCAGCATAGGTGGCTGTCAGACATGGTCTCTGGTGCTGCTCCCCGCATAAGGACGCAGGACACGGTGAGGCCAAAAAGGAACACCCATGGAGCCATAGGTAGGGGAGTCATACCACTATAGTCTCGATGGCGGCCAGTTGAGACACAAAAGCAAACATTTGCCAGTCCCCCAACAGGGGGTCTTCCTGCACCGCAGTCTCGCTGGCGGCCGGGCTAGACACAGGAAGCAGGAGCCACACGATCCACAGCCTTCCCTCCGCTTCTCTGCCAACCACCCTCACTTGCTAACTGCAATCCGCGCTTGCTAGCTCAGCCACGGCAGTTATATCAGTGGCCAATGGCTAACTGGTTACAGCTGATGACCAAGCTGATGCCATCTACTACCTGAGCCAGCACCTTTCCACGTGAGGCCGAGAGCCTGGAAACTGCTGTCTGGGACTCTGTCCCCACAGTGGCTGAGGGGTGGTGGTCACACCAGCAGAGAAGGGGCATGTTACCACATGGGTGTGAGGTGGTTAGGGAGGGATGAGCTTGCTATGGGGCATACTGGTTTTTGTCTAACAGATTAATTGAGATACAATTCACATAGCATACAATTCACCCAATTAAAGTGTACAGTTAGTGGGGTTTTTTTTAGTATATTCAGAGTTGTGCAACCGTTATCATAATCTAATTTTTGAATATTTTCTGGACACATTGATTTTTTAAAAATTGTTTTTGTTACGGAAAATTTCTAGCATACAGAAATAGACTCACAGAAGGAACGTCTGAGTCAGGCATAGTGATTTAGGGTCGTCTCTGGTAGAGCGTCCGGCAACATGAGACTGGGATTCTGAATCTTAGGGAAGCCATCTGGGCGGGAGACAGATTTGGGAGTCTGCGGGGGCAGAGCCCCAGAAAGTAGTTTCCAGGCTCTCGGCCTCACATAGACAGGTGCCTGAGAAACCCTGGCTGTGTCCGGGAAGACAGGTGGTACCCTAAGAAGTCCAGGAAGTCTGGCCGTGCCCAGAAGTACTGGTGGTGCCCTGAGAAACCCTGGCTGTGCCCAGAGAGCCTAGTTGTGTCCAGGATATTGCATTCACCTCCAGGCTCCTCGCACAGGGCCCCTCGCGGAAGACGCTTGTCGCGTAGATTGTGAGGCGAGAGCCTGTAGGGGTGGAGTGTGGGGACAGAGCCCCAGAAAGCAGTTTCCAGGCTCTCGGCCTCACATAGACAGGTGCCTGGCTCAGGTAGTAAATGGCCATCAACTGTGATTGCATGGCCATCAGCTGTGGCTAGTTGGCCGTCAGCTGTAACCAGTGAGCCATTGGCCACTAATATAACTGCTGTGGCTATGCTAGCAGAGAGAGAAAGAATGGGGGCTAGCAAGAAAATGGTGGCTGGGCTGGCAAGTGTGGATCCAGCCTCCAGTGCGAGTATAGTGCCACCAGAGAGAATATAGTGGTATGACTCCCCTACCTATGGCTCCGTGGGTGTTCCTTTTTGGCCTCACCATATCCTGCGTTATGTGGGGAGCGGGAGCAGAGACCCCGCAGGTCGTCCGGCATGACAAATGGCACAGCGAGCAGGGTCTCCCGCATGACAGGAGCAGGAGGTGAGTGTGGGCTTCGGAAGCTCTTACCTTTTCTTAACACGTTGCGTACGGCTCACGAGAATCTTCCTTTTTTCTGAGCAGATTTTTATGAGGGATTTAAACCCCGCCATACACAACGTGTTAAGGTACGCTCTCCTGCAATATGCTTGTTTGCTCCTAAAGCATTGAGAAGGTGGTCCAAGAGGAGAGGGTTTCCGAGTACAGAGGAGGGGTTGGTCCTCAGTACGTACAGGAACAGCCCTTCTCTCTAGGGGTAAGCAGACGTGCTCCTCATTGGGTTGGTGAGAAAGTCTCTGGCTTCTCTTCTGAGCAAAGTAGGAACCTCACACATCAGCTTAAGGAGGCTGAGACCCGGGTCTGAGGGCAGGAGCAAAGATATCGAGGGGAGAGGAGGTTTGGATTGTCAGACAGAGTCATCAGGGAAGGCTAGCTGTATTACCTGGCTGCGTAGAGGGGTGCCCGCTGTCTGTCTGTGAGGGTGCAACATCAAGTACACCCACCTGCCCAGTGTGGGGCTTCCCAGTTTGAATATACACAGGTGTGGGCCTGTAGAAGGCGGTGGTTCCAACCAGGATCCTGCTTTATTTAGCAGGAGAGAACAACCTTTTTCCAGGCTAATCCATTCTTTCACAGGATCTTTCCTCTGAACTCTCCTCTTAGATGCACACCTTCACTTTTGCTGTAGTTCAGTGGGGCCCTTTCCTGCTCTTTTCTCACTCGGCAGATAATTTCCCAAGACTTTAGCAGTAACCTAATGCTGATCGTTCTCAAATTCATCCACTTCCATTCTCTAAACTCTAGATCCTTTATTTCATGTGGTTCTAGCTAATGCATCTTGACTTTTTTAAGTCTAGTTTTTCCTCTTTTTTTCTTTATGTTAAAATCATTATATAAAGCTGTGGTGGTAAAAATAGTATGGTATCTGTGACAAAAAAACAGATCAATGTCACAAGCAATCAAGGAAAAATAAATTAGACTTCATAAAAATTAAAAACGTGCTTCGAGGACATAATTCGATAATAAAAAAAGACAGCCAACCCAATAAAAATGGACAAAGGGCAGTTTTCCAAAGAAGATACACATATGGACAGGAAGCACATGAAAAGCTGTTCAACATCATCAACTTTCTGGGAAATGCAAATCAAAACCACTACTTCCCACTTCGCACCCACTAGGGTGCCTGTCATGAAAAAGACAGACATTAACAGCGTGCTGCTACAGATATAGGAGCCCTTGTTAATTGCTGATGGGAATGTAAAATGGAAACCGTCTGGCAGTTCCTCAGAAAGTAAACACAGTTGTCATATGACCCAGCAGTTCCGCTCCTACTAGGTATATTCCCAGAAAATGAAAACACGTCCACACAAAACCTTGTAAAAGAGTGGTCATAGCAGCATTATTTGTAATAGCCAAAAAGTGGACACAACCCACATGTCCATCAGTTGATGAATTGATCTACAACCTGTGGTCTATCCGAAGCGATAGACTGTTCTTCACCAGCCAAAAGAAATGAAATGCAGAATAGGCAAATCTATAGAGACAGAAAGTAAATTAGTGTTTGCCCAGGGCTGGGGGGATGGAGGTAGACATCTGTTCAAAATGTACAATTCGGTGGTTTTAGTATCTTCAGAGTTACACAGCCATCACCACAGTTTTAGAACATTTCATCTCCTGGCCCAAAAGCCCCACACTCTAACAGTCACTCCCCATTTTCCCTCAGCCGCCCCCACCCCCAGCTTCCTATGGATCTGCCCATTCTGGAGATTTCAAAGAAATGCAGCCATACGCTGTGGTCCTTTGTGCCTGGCTTCTTTCACTCAGTGTCATGTTTTCAAGGTTCATCCACGTGGCAGCCTGTGTTAGTACTTCACTCCTTTTTATTGTCATTCCTGTCCACTGTATGGATGATACCACTCTTGCTTCATTCATTTATTCATACAAGTTCTCCATGTCCTCACCAACACTTACATCTCGTTTTGATACAGCCATCCTAGTGAGCATGACATGCTGTCTCCTTGCAGTTTTGATTTGCGTTTCCTTGATGGCTAATGATATTGAGCGTCTTTTCATGTGTTGGCCATTTGTACATATTCAGAGAACTGGTGATTCAGATAATTTTTGTATATGATCTGAGGTAGGGGTTCAAATTCATTCTTTTACATGTGAATGTCCAATTGTCTCAGCACCGTTTCTCAAAAAGACTATATTCTTTCCCCATTAAGTTGTCTTGTTGAAAATTAGTTGACTGTGCACCTGAGGGTTTGTTTCTGGTCTCCCGGTTCTGTTCCATGGATCTTTAAGTCTATCCTTATGCCAGCGCCACACCGTTTTGATGACTGTAGCTTCTTCGTAGTACGTTTTATACTTGGGGAAACTTTGCTTTTCATTTTCAAGATTGTGTTGGCTATTCTGGATCCCTTGACTTTCTGTATGAATTTTAGGATGAGTGTTAATTTCTGCAAAAAAAGCCAGCTGGGATTTCAATAGGGATTACATTAAAACTATAGATCAACTTGGGGAGTGTTGCTACCTTAACAATATGAAGTGTTCTGATCCGTGAACGTGCACTGTCTTTCCGATTTAGGTTTCCTAATTTCTTTTAACAATGTTTTATAGTTTTCAGAGTAAAAACTGCACTTTCCTGATTAAATTTGTCCCTAAGTATTTTATTCTTTTTGATGCTATTGGAAATAAAATTGCTTCCTTAATTTGTTTTGGATTGTTCATTACAGGTGAATAGAAATGCAATTGATTTTTGTCTGTTGATCTCGTATCCTGCAACCTTACTATTCTAACCTTTTTGTTAGTTCTAACAGTTGTTTAGTGGATGGAGTGGATTAGGATTTTCTATTCCAAGGTCGTGTCATCTGCAAATAGAGATAGTTTTACTTCTTCCCTTCCAATATGGATTCTTTTATTAATATTTCGTTTTATTGCCTATTTGCGTGCTAGCACCTCCAGGAACAATGTTAACGTCTTCCTGATGTTAGGGGGGGAAATCTTTTAGTCTTTCACCATTAAGTATGATGTTAGCTGTGGGCGTTCATAGGTACCCTTCATCAGGTGGAGAAAGTTCCCCTTTGTTCCTAGGTTGTATATTACTTTCTTAATAACCAGAAGCAGAGATTTTAAGAAGATACAACTATTTAAAGACATGGAGTTTACAATTTATTAGTGGAGGGGGTTTGCTCTATTCACTGTGTATCTGTCCCTGTGGGTATGCAGATGTGTTCATGGAACAACTTTTCTGGAAGAGAGGGTAGCATGGAAAATTTCAGCACACCCTAACAATTTTCCTCTCATTTTTTCCCAACCTTCCTTTATCTTTGGCCTTATGTCCCTTTTTACCTAGTTATAACTTACTCTTTTAATTACCTTTATTGTCTTTTGTTCTTTTTCCAATTACATTTCATTTTCATCAGAATACATCATCTTTCCTTAAGTCAGATTTTTTTTTTTTAGTAATTTCTCTTCCTTCTATAATAAAAAAGTAACTGTTTTATGACTCGTGTCTGCTGATTCCCGCATCGCAGAGCTCCTCACAGAGCTCCATCAGCTGATCAAACAGACGCAGGTAAAAGGGCTCAGCCCTCCACTCCTCGGGGGACATGGCCTGTGACACTGAGCCCTAGAGGGGTCGGAGCAGGTTTTGTTCAGTGAGATGGGACATGTGGGAACCGAGACGATGTGATGAAGGTGAGAGGAGGAAGGGAACGTGGGGCATGGCTGCCGTTCCTGTTGGATTGTCTGCCATGTGCAGGATCTTATGATTCTTTTTGTTTAATAACAGTGTATCGAGATGTAATTCATATGCCATACAGTTCACCCATTTAAAGTGTACAATTCAGTCTCCGGGGGCCCCAAGCCTGAGGCTGATGCGGCTGGTCCAGGGGGCTGCGGGAGGGGGTAGAGGGCTCGGCTGTCCTCATCCTTCAATAAAGCTGTTGGTCTAACTCAAAATAACACACACACACACAGCCAATTCAGTGGTTTTCAGTATATTCCGAGCGTTGTGCAACCATCACCATGATCAATTTCAGACCATCTCATTGCTTAACAGAAGCGCCCTGCACCCAATAGCTGTCACTCCTTTTTCCTCCACCCCTTCACCCCAAGTAAACAAAGATGCTCTTATCAGGCAAGATAGTCCAAGGGGCTTAGTTAGAGGTCATCTCTCAGAAGTTGGTCAGGGGCCAAGCCTTCTGTGGAATGGGTAGCGTTTGAAAACCCAGGCCTGCTTAGTTCATCTTCAACTACAAGCCACGCCGCTGGCGCCTGGCCTCGCCTCTCGTACAGCAGAATGAGCATATCTGAGCGTCTCATTTCAGCATGGCGTTTATATTACAGATACAGTGATAGTGTCCGTATGAATACGCCTGATGTTTGAAGGAGCCAGTGTGTGTGGGGGGGTGGACTTGAAGAACTGACAGATCTGTCCTAGAGAGCCATTGTACGTTTCCTGTGGTCGTGCTAACTTGGCTCATTTCCCCCCTTCATCTACCGCTATTTGGACCTTATGATAAATTTGGGTAGAACTGTTTAGCATAGAAATTAGCTGGTGGTTAGCTAAACCCAGTTCTTCTTCAGGCCACTCATTTTCCGTGAGTATTACATTCTGATAAGGCTTTGACTCGGTCTCCCGGTGCATTTGATCGGCGGTCTCAGTATGACCACATGACTTATTTGCATAAGGTAGTTAGGTCTTACCAACAAGGCCAGTGTGACACCTTATTGAAGTACGGCCATTGTAAAATTCACTTTCCTCATAGAACAAGTAAGAAAGAGTTACAGAGCTATTTCTTACATATTCCCAACTGAATTGGTCCTGTCCATTTACCAGCTATTCTTGTGGACAGACTTGATTACAGTTGGCCATAATTCAATTTCCGAGTTCCAGGTCCATTGGGGATAAAGCCGGTCACCCTGACTCAGCTGAAAGGCCTGTACCGAGACTGGTTGCCACTGTGTATGTCATGCAAGGTCTCTGGTCCTGCTCCCCGCACCAGAATGCAGGACATGGTGAGGCCAAAAAGGAACACCCAGGGAGCCATAGATACGGGAGTCATACCAGTATATTCTTGCTGGTGGCTGGTCGAGACACAAAAGCAAACATCCGCCAGCACCCTAACAAGGGGTCTTCCTGCACCCCAATCTCGCTGGCGGCCAGGTGAGACACAGGAAGTAGGATCAACACGATTCGTGATCTACAATCCGCTTCCTAACCCCACTTGCTAGTCGCACTCCGCCGTCCGCTTCCCTACTAACCAACCTACCGCCCAGCGTAGCCACGGCTGTTACATCAGTGGCCAATGGCTCACTGGTTACAGCTGACGGCCAACTAGTCACAGCTGATATCCGTCTACTACCCGAGCCAGCACCTTTCCATGTGAGGCCGAGAGCCTGGAACCTGCTCTCTGGGACTCTGTCCCCACAGCTTCTTTGGTTGGGACTGGTGATCTTGCTGGGGTATCCTCTGTATCCCCAAAGCCCCTGAATGAGGAAAAATGGATTTTAATTAATAAATCCATTAGCTCTATAGAGCCTGTGACCATTCAACCAATCATTTGGGTGTCGTTAATTGTCTAGGAGTTAGGCCCGGAAAGGATAGGAGAGAACATTAGGCTTCAATGATTACAATCAACAAGTATGAATCACAAGTTTTAGGGTAATTATCTAAAGCAGGAGGTAGGAGATTTCTATGATTCAGGTTAAAAACAATCTATTATTTATGATTAAGACACTAATGGAGTTAAAACACTAAAGAAAGAAAACTTAAGAGTTTTCTGTAGCAAGAAAGAGTCCTTTCGTTTGGCCTGTATCAAGGGGGTTCCCATATCAAGGGTGCAGCCCTTTCCCAACAACAGATCGGTCCTCGAATCACCCGGCACCGCTTGTTGGCTTGGCCTGGACCACTCACTAAAGCATCATCATCTTTCCAGCTGACTCATCCCTTTCCTTCCTCCTGTAAGAGAGCTCACTTCAGCCTGTTTCTTCTCACGAACGAATCTTTTCCCCTCGATTCCTGCTTCTCATGGAAAGTGAATTCAGCGTGTCCCACAGCCCACACCCTCTTCTGTCTCGAGTCCAACGTTGCTCACTGTGCCATGCATTATGTTGCTGTTGTGTCCTAACGGCCCAGGTGCAGTTAAAATACATATTTTGTACCCAGAAATGTTGGGTGCCCCACTAGGGTTAGGTGAGTGGTCGTCATATCTAAGTTACTGGATGTAACTTAGCCTGACTACTGTATCCTACGGCCTTTCTAAACCCTCCTCATCTCAGGGGGGGGCCTTTGGACCCACCCTGTGGGACCTACTGCTTTAATCCTGTCAGAAACCCATTGTCGTGCGGGAGACCCTGCTCGCTGCACCATTTGTCGTGCGGGGCGTCTGGCGGGGTCTCTGTCCTGCTCCCCACATAAGAACGCAGGATATGGTGAGGCCGAAAAGGAACACCCACGGAGCCATAGGTAGGGGAGTCATACCACTGTGGTCTCACTGGAGGCTGGGCCCACCGGACGCCGACCTGCCGTCCGCCTTTCCGCCAACCGACCGACTGACGACTCTTCTCCACTCTGTCAACTCTGTTCCTCTCTCTTGGCTCTCCTCTTCCGCTTTCCTCGGCTCTGCTCGGCTCCTCGGCTCCTCGGCAATCCTCCGTAGCCACAGCAGTTATATTGGCGGCTGATTGGCTAACTGGCCACAGCCGACGGCCAATCCACCCAAGCCAGCACCCCTCCACGTGAGGCCGAGAGCCTGTAAACTACTTTCTGGGGCTCTGTCCCCACAGGAGTCATACCACTATATTCTCTCTGGCGGCACTATACTCTCACTGGAGGCTGGATCCACACTGTCCGCAAACCGCCATCCGCACTTGCCAGCCCAGCCGCCATCTTCTTGCTAGCCCCCATTCTTTCTCTTTCTCCTCTCTCGTAGCCACAGCAGTTATATTAGTGGCCAATGGCTCACTGTTACAGCTGACGGCCAACTAGCCACAGCTGATGGCCATGCAATCACAGTTGATGGCCATTTACTACCTGAACCAGCACCTGTCTATGTGAGGCTGAGAGCCTGGAAACTACTTTCTGGGGCTCTGCCCCCACACCCATTTTCTCCCTGTTCTTTATAATAGCTTTCCATTCCCCCAAATCAAGGGTGATACATGTTTGTGCATAGCAGGCTGCAGTATGTTGTGGGGCAGATGTTAGGAAAATTTGCCTTCATTGGCTGATGTGATTTATTGTTTCTTTTTGTCTGTTTTTCCCTCATCTAATCCCCAGTAGAGGAGATATGAGGTGAAGAATGACGTGACAGGCACGTTGCCAAGCCCTAAATGGCCTTGAGCCGATGGTCCCAGCCCGGAACAGCAGATTGTTTGTCTGGATGAACTGGCCCTTCAGCCAGATAAACAATATCTTTATCACATTAGCTGCAGAACCCTCACAGAACTGGCCATTCCCTGAGGGGGAGACAGGAACAAGAAAATTGGCTCTGACGTGCCTCTGAAGAGATACATAAGACAGACCTCAATTGGCAGTAAATTGGAACTTAGAACTTGGAAATTGGAAATTGGAACTTGCATGCAGCTTGCAGCATTGGGGGACGTCCCAGTCTCTAGCCATGAACCTGATGAGGTCTTTTTGGGTTCCCGACCTTTCCCGTGTTGTCTCCCCCCGGTTTGTGAGCTTCTTTGGCACAACATTGTTATTAATGTGTATAGTTTAGTCTTACCTGCCTTTACCTTCTGTCATTGCACATTTTCTGATTGCCTTTGACTTTTGCTATTGTATGTTTCCAAATAAATTGATTGGGTCCTCGTTAGCGGGTCTCCCTTTCTTTTCCCCGCTCATGATTACACATGTCAAGCCTGGGCTGCTATATTTTGTCCAGGGACCTTTCTCATCAGGCCATCATCCATGTTCATAGTTCCACAACAATCTGTCCGCTCAGAGCCGTGCAGCACTCAGTCCAGTGGCCCAGGATTGAGAGGATCCCAGGAATTCCTTCCAGTGACACGCTTTGTAGTGGGATGTAACCTGAAAACTAAGAGTCAGAAGAAGCTGGCACACATATTGCTAAGTGAAAGAACCCAGTCTGGAAGGTTATGTACTGTGGGATGCTGACTATGTTACATTCTGGGAAAGGCGAAATGAGAGAGTGAAAAGCTAAGTGATTGCAGCCAGACTTCCTGGACTTCTTAGGGTACCACCTGTCTTCCCGGACACAGCCAGGGTTTCTCAGGGCACTGCCACTCTCTCTGGGAACAGCCTGACTTCCTGGGCACCGCCAGGGTATCTCAGGGCTCAGCCAGACTTCCTGGACTCAGCCAGGGCTCTCAGGGCACTGCCACTCTCTCTGGGAACAGCCCGACTTCCTGGGCACAGCCAGGGTATCTCAGGGCTCAGCCAGACTTCCTGGACTCAGCCAGGGCTCTCAGGGCACTGCCACTCTCTCTGGGAACAGCCCGACTTCCTGGGCACCGCCAGGGTATCTCAGGGCTCAGCCAGACTTCCTGGACTCAGCCAGGGCTCTCAGGGCACTGCCACTCTCTCTGTGCCTCTCAGGGTACCCTGCTGGAACAACAGCGACTCACAATCAAGGTGCTTACATATTCTCAATGGCGGCCAGTCAAGACACAAAAGCAAATATCCCCAGTTCCACTAACAACAGTTCCCAAACAAACAGTCAAGCTGTCCATTAAATTAGGGATGGAAGGCAATTCCCCATAGTCCATAGTCATTTCTCCAGGGCTGTCCTGGGGTGAAGGATGACCTTGACCTCACCCTCATCTCCCACGGAGGACTCAGCAAGCGTTACCTCCTGGGACTATAAGTCCTGCATCCGGGCTGCCTGAGCAGGAACTTCCCGGCCCACAAGGCTGCAACGACCTTCGCTTTCTCCGGCCTGTGCTGGTTGGGGAACCGTCCACATCTTTCCACCCCTCCACGGGGTCCAGCTCTCCAGCAGCTGCTCCTCCTGGTCTCCCAGAGACTGAGTGTTCATACGCACAAACTGCTCCACCGTCCTTTGGAGAGCTTTGGCCGGCACCATACCCTGCTCGCTGCGCCATTTGTCGTGCAGGGCGTCCGGTGGGGTCTCTGCTCCCGCACATAAGAACGCAGGATATGGTGAGGCCAAAAAGGAACACCCATGGAGCCATAGGTAGGGGAGTCATACCACTATATTCTCTCTGGCGGCACTGTACTCTCACTGGAGGCTGGATCCACACTGTCCGCAAACCGCCATCCACACTTGCCAGCCCAGCCGCCATCTTCTTGCTAGCCCCCATTCTTCTCTCTCTCCTAGCGTAGCCACAGCAGTTATATTAGTGGCCAATGGCTCACTGGTTACAGCTGACGGCCAACTAGCCACAGCTGATGGCCATCCAATCACAGTTGATGGCCATTTACTACCTGAGCCAGCACCTGTCTATGTGAGGCTGAGCCTGGAAACTACTTTCTGGGGCTCTGCCCCCACACCCATTTTCTCCCTGTTCTTTATAATAGCTTTCCATTCCCCCAAATCAAGGGTGATACATGTTTGTGCATAGCAGGCTGCAGTATGTTGTGGGGCAGATGTTAGGAAAATTTGCCTTCATTGGCTGATGTGATTTATTGTTTCTTTTTGTCTGTTTTTCCCTCATCTAATCCCCAGTAGAGGAGATATGAGGTGAAGAATGACGTGACAGGCACGTTGCCAAGCCCTAAATGGCCTTGAGCCGATGGTCCCAGCCCGGAACAGCAGATTGTTTGTCTGGATGAACTGGCCCTTCAGCCAGATAAACAATATCTTTATCACATTAGCTGCAGAACCCTCACAGAACTGGCCATTCCCTGAGGGGGAGACAGGAACAAGAAAATTGGCTCTGACGTGCCTCTGAAGAGATACATAAGACAGACCTCAATTGGCAGTAAATTGGAACTTAGAACTTGGAAATTGGAAATTGGAACTTGCATGCAGCTTGCAGCATTGGGGGACGTCCCAGTCTCTAGCCATGAACCTGATGAGGTCTTTTTGGGTTCCCGACCTTTCCCGTGTTGTCTCCCCCCGGTTTGTGAGCTTCTTTGGCACAACATTGTTATTAATGTGTATAGTTTAGTCTTACCTGCCTTTACCTTCTGTCATTGCACATTTTCTGATTGCCTTTGACTTTTGCTATTGTATGTTTCCAAATAAATTGACTGGGTCCTCGTTAGCATGTCTCCCCTCTTTTCCCCGCTCATGATTACACATGTCAAGCCTGGGCTGCTATATTTTGTCCAGGGACCTTTCTCATCAGGCCATCATCCAGGTTCATAGTTCCACAACAATCTATCCGCTCAGAGCCGTGCAGCACTCAGTCCAGTGGCCCAGGATTGAGAGGATCCCAGGAATTCCTTCCAGTGACACGCTTTGTAGTGGGATGTAACCTGAAAACTAAGAGTCAGAAGAAGCTGGCACACATATTGCTAAGTGAAAGAACCCAGTCTGGAAGGTTATGTACTGTGGGATGCTGACTATGTTACATTCTGGGAAAGGCGAAATGAGAGAGTGAAAAGCTAAGTGATTGCAGCGGCCCGGAGGGCGGAAGGGAAGGAGGAATGACTAGGGAAGCGGGATTTTCAGGGAGGTGAGACTCTTCTGTATGATACTGGAATGGTGGGTACAATATGTTACGCTTCTGTCAAAACCCGTAGAATGTACAACACAAAAAGTGAACCTTAATGTAACCTATGGACTTTAGTTAATTATCAATATTGATTTATTAACTGTAACAAATATGCTCATGCAAGATGTTACTCAAACTGCAGGCAAAGCAACTACATAGGAACTCTCTACTGTCTGTTCAATTTTTCTGGAACCCTAAAACTGCTCGAAAACTATTAATACAATTTTAAAGCTAAAGAAGGCCCTAGTACTTGCTAGAATTCCACTCCCTCGTCAGCTGTTAGCCCAGTGTGTCATCATGCCACGTGACCAGAATGTCTCTCTCAGAGGGCTGCTGCCCAGGTGTGCGTGCTTCCATGTGCTTTTGTTAGGTTCTAAACGCAGGGCTGGGCTTGGCAGATGGATGGCTGCACCCTTTGGGGCATCTGGCATAGCTGAGGGAAGACCAGTATCATTCTCCTGCTCTGAGCCTCTCCAGGCGTTAATGCAATCCTGAAGTTAGCACGTTGCATGACCCATTCATTCTTTTACCCATCGGCTATTTCTCCCTGTTCTCCATTCGTCACTGATTTTTACTCAGACTTTTCTGTGTTGGAAGGACGTTAGGTTCAGCCCCTGTGCTGGTCCAGACTGCTAAGTTGTTAGCAGCACTAGTCTAGCGAGTGTCCCGTCCTGCGCCCTCCCCCGACCCCATCATTCCCACTCACGTAGGGTTATGGTAGGTACAGAGCTAGTGGGCTGTTTTGACCACAGGGCAGTATAGCTGCGTTCACCTCTAACCCCATTTTGCCTGATGGGGTGAAGATACAACCCACCCCCTCAGGCACTTAGAAATTCTGACTTCAAGGTTAAAAGGTACAGTTACAGTGTCTTACTGTGTTTCCCTGAAAATAAGACCTAACCGGAAAATAAGCCCTAGCATGGTTTTTCAGAATGACATCCCTTGAACATAAGCCCTAATGCATCTTTTGGAGCAAAAATTAATGTAAGACCCGGTCTATTTTCGGGGAAACATGGTAGGTAGGAATCATCCCTGCTTCCGGCATCTTCAGTTGCCCCGGTCCCAGGACCACTGATATGGGGGAGAGTGGCACCAGCATCCTTCCCCATCCCCTCTTCCCCAGGTAAACTGATCACAGGTGTCCCTGTTCATTTCTGGACTCAACTCTATTTCTGTGCCCTATGTACCAGTCACACCATGTGACTACAATAGCTTTGTAGGAAATGTGGAAATCAGGGAATGTTGAGTCCTCCAATGTTGTTTTTGTTCTTTTTCAAGGTGGTTTTGGCTATTCTGGGTCACTTGAATTTCCATGTGAATTTTAGAATAAGCGTGTCAATTTCTATAAAGACGTCCGCTGGAATTTTGATGGGGATTGCATTGAATCTGCAGATCAGTTTGTCTTTTTTGATGAAGGAAAGTCATTAAATGTATAATTTATAATTTAACTTTGATGCCTTTTGTAATGCGTTTGCATTAGTCAGGGAAAAAGTCCTTTTGAACTGATCCTGAGTTTGGATGTAGAAAGTGCTGGCCATGTGTGTGGAGCGCCTGGCCTAGGACGCAGGGTGCCGCCCCCCACCCCCGCCCCGCAGGACGAAGGGCTTCCCTCATGTTCTGTCGACCTCCTCCTTGCAGGAAGAGCGTTCGCGGAGCGAACACAACTTAGTGAATATTCAGAAGACCCACGAGCGCATGCAGACCGAGAACAAGAGTGAGTCTCCAGGGCTCGGGAGAGAGCAGGGATGGGGGGTGGGGCCAAGACTGTGGGCGGGGCCAAGATTGGGGGCGGGGCTGCTCTCTTTTCCAAAAGGGACTTTTCCTGTATCTGCAAACTGTATCGTCCAAAGTGAGCTGCTCCTCAGGCCAGAGGGACAGTTTTCCCTTAGGCTGGGTGACCTAAGGTGACCCAGGAGACAGGTGACAGACGGCTGCCTGGCACTGAGGAACCTTAAAATCCCCCAGCTCTAGGGACTAGAAAGTCAGGTAAATGAGGCTGCCCTGGGAATGAGGCTTCTCAGGAAAGTGAGAAAATCTAGGGAAATGCCTTAGAGCACACACAGCTCAGTTCTCGGGGTTTCCCTGGAGAGAGAGCTGCCCCCCCCGGGGGGGGGCCCCCCCGAAGAGGCCCTCAGAGGGTCAGGCTCCTGGGCTGTGCTCTCCACCTCTGAGCAGCTTTGAGAACATTTTCTGCTTTCCCGCGAGCTGAGACATCTTTTCTGCGGGTGTCGTGCTGTGGCGAAGATAAGAGGTCCTCTGTTAGATGTGGTGAAGGCATTTGTACCCTATGGCAATGTGAGCTCCTTGTACCTGGGGTCCCAGTGCCCCCGGGAGCACTTCTGAGCTAGGAGAGCTGGTACCTCACCCAGGGTCTGAGCCCACTGTCCTGGAAGCAGAGCCACGTGACTGTCAGCTGCCCCTCGCCCACACCTCCTCCTCCTGTGCTTCTTCTGCAGTCTCTCCCTATTACCGGACAAAGCTGCGTGGCCTCTACACAACCGCCAAAGCCGATGCAGAGGCCGAGTGCAAGTGAGTGTGACCCCCTCGCCCTGCCCCCGGCTCTCCTCCCTCGCCCGTGCTGCTGCGGATGAGCAGATTCCAACACCCCAGCCTCTCCCAGGAACCCTCCTTCCCTAGAATCACATCTAGGCCCCCCTCTGCCCGAGCCCTGCTGTTTCACAGCTGGCAGCATGGCAGGGGGCAAATCCCAGCTGCTGCCCTGTACTAGTCACGTGGCCTTGGGAGGTCACTTCCCCTGAGACTCAGTTGCTCTGTCATTAAAAAGGGATAATAGCTACCTATAGAGTTGTCAACATAAAATGAGATCAGGCATATAAAATGTCTAAGACCAGTTTCTTCAACTCTTTTGACCATAACAGGTATTAGGAGATACATTCTCTGTTGTGGCCTAATAATAACAACAACAACAACAAAAACGCTGTGTGCCTCACTGTGTGCTGGGTACTATGCTAAGTACTTTGTATATTTACCTCACTGAATCCTCAGAACAATTCTAAAATGGATGTTACCCCCATACAACAGATGAGGAAATTGAAATTCCAAGGGGTTGTGTAATCTTCCACAGTCAAAGTCACACGGCTAGTAAGTGGGGGAGGCCAATTTCAAACCCAAAGTCAATATTCTTTAATCCCATGCTAGAATGATACAATGAAGCCTTTTCACAGCACACACACACACACACACACACACACACACACACATTGGTTTTATGTGTGTGTATTATCACAGAATTGGAACAAGAATTACAGTTTTTACTGTTACAATGTGTAGTCTGTTGTTTAAATGTTGTTACCCAAGAAATTAATTTCATGACTCAATAATGAGTCAGCCAACATTTTACAAAACACTGCCTTGCATGTGTGCGCGGCAGGTGACAGCCATGCGCCCGAGGCAGCACCCCAAGCATTACTGGTGGCTCCAGGGCACTTCCTGTCCTTCCGTCTGGCTCTCCTCAGGCTCTTTCCGGCGCTGGGAATCCCATATTCTCTTTGCCTGCTGTCAGTCATTCTGCAAACCTTTGCTGGTGCCATCCCTGCGTTCAGCCTGGGCAGTCCTTATCTAGACACACAGGGTAGTGAGGCTCCCGCGTTTGAGCTCAAGCAGCCCAAAATGGAGAGACACCCTAAAAAAAAGAAAAAACGTGTATAGGACAGTATGGTTGGCGAGCCAGCAGAGATGGACGGCGTCAGAGAGGGGGAGAGTCTTGAGTGGGGATCGGCAGGTAGGCAGACAGGACACGGTCCAGGGCTCAGGCATTTGGGGAGTGAGAACTAGTCCTGTATGGCTGGGGGAGGGGAAGGCAGGAATGTGGGGGACCCCCAGTACTGGAATTTGTCCTGGAGGCCACGGAACCCACGAAGCTGTAGAAGAGGAGAGAAACCTTTGGCTGCCACGTGGAGAGCAGCCTGGGGGAGACTGAAGGCTAGTGAGGACGCCAGGCAAGAGACACTGAAGTTGAGCTGAGACAGTGGCAGAGGGAATGGAGAAGCAAAGGTGGGTGCAGGGGTCATTTCTGAGGTCAAATTGGGGACGAGTTGGAAGCAGAGAAGTTGAAGATTGCAAGGTTTTTACTTGGACAGAGGGACCCAATGGGGATCCCTGTGCCACACGTTAGGGAGCAGAACAGAAGGGTGGGGCTGACTTGGGGGGGAGACATAGTGAACTTAGATTGGAGGTGTTGCCTTCTTGCCCCCTCCTTCCCCACCCCCGTCTTCTCCCTCCCTGACTGGCAGATTTCTCACCTGCCCGTACTCAGGCCCTCTCCCAGTCACCCGGGCTGGAGCTTGACTTCCGTAAGTCAGAGTCACCCGCCCTCATTTGCATGTAAAAGACAAACTGTGCCTTCCCAGCTTAACTGCTGGCAAAGTGAGGCGACAGCTTCTAAGACCAGTGTGGTGTGGGCTCTTCTCTGGCATTGACTCACCCAGAGTTAAGCTTGTGTCATAACTACAAGTCCCGACTTCTTGCAGTTCTTCTGCTATCTCACTTTTTCAAACGGTCGCACGTGCATGCGTTCATTTGCTCAACCCTGAGTGAAGCCACCTCAGCACCAAAATGCCCTGCTGGGCGTGGGACCGCGGGTGGCGTAGAGATGCCGGCACGGAGCTCCGAGGCTGGGAGGGGACGCAATGCTGTGTGTCCCTGTAGCACTCATCCAGGTGCTGCTCACATCGGCTCACCTGCTGAGTAGGTGCACTGGGACCCTCTGGAAACTGAGGAGGTGCCAAGAGCCTGTTCAGGAACTAGCCTGGCTCCCGGGAGGCGCTGCTGGTCTTTGTGCTGTGTACGCCCCCACTGCACCCCGGCTGCTTTTAAACCTCCACCTGCTTTGCAGAAAATGGAAAGGAACGCCTGTGTCTTCATTTAACAATCACCTCTTTTTAAAAAAGGCCTGGCAGCAGGAGTCACAGGGAAACAAGCTCATAGATCTAATTTTCCATATTCCAGGGGAGGACGAGTCCATTCCCAGGTGGGAACCAGTTCTTTTGTAATGTTAGTTCTAAAGGCATTTCTCAAGATGCGGGTTTGGAAGGGCACAGCAAGCAGTATCAGGAACTGTGTCCTCAGTGACACTTTGGCCACAGACAGTGGACAGCCTCAGTCACTGTCATGCGGGAGACCCTGCTCGCCGCGCCATTTGTCGTGCGGGGTGCCAGGCGGGGTCTCTGCTCCCGCTCCCCGCACAAGAACGCAGGATATGGTGAGGCCAAAAAGGAACACCCACAGAGCCATAGGTAGGGGAGTCATACTAGTATATTCTCGCTGGCGGCACTATACTCTCACTGGAGGCTGGATCCACACTGTCCGCAAACCGCCATCCACGCTTGCCAGCCCAGCCGCCATCTTCTTGCTAGCCCCCATTCTTTTCTCTCTCTTTCCTCTCTCTCCTAGCGTAGCCACAGCAGTTATATTAGTGGCTAATGGCTCACTGGTTACAGCTGACGGCCAACTAGCCACAGCTGATGGCCATGCAATCACAGTTGATGGCCATTTACTATCTGAGCTAGCACTTGTCTATGTGAGGCCGAGAGCCTGGAAACTACTTTCTGGGGCTCTGCCCCCACAGTCACTCCCAAGTTGCCACTACAGGAGGTTGTTTAAGGAGTGCAGACACAGGTATGGTTTAGCTTTCCAAGCGGGGAGTGAGTCACGGGCTCCAATGTCAGGAGCCTGCCAGGAAGAGAGAAGGATTGGCTGCCTGGGTGCCTGGACCATCTTTCACTGGGACCTGGACGGCGGTCTACTTGCTGGTGGGCACCTGCTGACCGGAGGTGACGCTGTGGTTAATCCTCATACACCACAGGATGTGTCAGCTCTCCCTCCTCACCCCGAAACAGACCATTTAGAGCTGTGCAAAGAAGCCATGTGCATGAGACGCTGACATCTGTTACCTTCGCCCTCCTGTTTCAGTCCCCCCCCCCCCGCACCCCACACACACACAGGGCAGCCAGGCCCTGAGGGCTCCTGCAGGTTCCTTCTTGATGGGTGGAGGAGAGGGGGCTGTGAGTGGGCTGCCCCACCAGTCCCACCTGTACAGCGCCCCCTGGCTTAGCTGCTTTGCGCCTAGTTCAAATAATTACGCTGTGAATTTGTATGCAGCAATACTGGATATTTTAAAGGGTGCTGTACTATTTTAGCCCCTTGCTAATGGTCTGCGGGGAGGTGCTGAGGTTGGGGGGAGGATGGTGCGGGCTCAGGGCTCTTAGCTACATTCAACAGAATGCCAACCAGAAAGAGCCCTTCCTCAGCTGGCACACGTGCAGTGGGCCTCTTGGCACCATCCATGAGGCGGGCTACCTGCCTGTCAGAACGTAGGGAACCATGCTTTGCCTGGGAGGTCATACTAGATGACCTGAAGCTTTTATGGTTCTGAGATGAGAAGTGTCAGATCCAGAAAAAACTGCTTTTTAAATAGTAAATGACCTCAAAACATTGTTTCCTCAAACCTCTGCGGTAGAACAACAGTAACTTTAGGAGATGATATTACATTCCTCTCCTAGAGATTCACAATGCATATTAATGTATGTATGAATAACAGCTCTGCTGAGTTCTGCAGTAAGTTCTTTAACTCCGCCTTGCTCTGAGCTGACAACTCCCCAGAGTCCTGGAGTCTCCTGCCCGTATCCCACCTTGGGCAGACCCTGAGTTTTCCTTCTGGCTTCTGAATCTCAAGCAGTTGTTAGAGGTTGCCCGCACTCAGCAGCTTGTCTTCGGGATTTTCAAAAGCAGTCAGGCAAAGGCAGCTCTCTCTGCTTTGCTTACTTACTCTCCGGGATCCTCTTAGGTTTTTGGACCTGCTACGGCCTACTGTCTCATCAGATTTTTATGCTTTAAAGATGAAAAACCACCTACGTGGGGCTTAGAGTTTTCTGCAGAAGGGTTGGTCTGAATTACTAGCCAGCCTGCCTGCCGTAACCAGAAAAGGAAATCTGTGCTTTGGTCTTCATGTGAACCTCTTCTCTCCCTCAGCATCCTCCGAAAAGCCCTAGATAAGATTGCGGAAATCAAGTCACTGTTGGAAGAGAGGCGGATCGGTGAGTTAGAGATGACACGTCAGCTCTGCATTCCTTGCCCAGGCGGAGTGGGGCTTCCTGAGAGCAGCAGCCGTGTCTTCCCGTGGGGGGACCTGTAACCTCAGCCTGGTGTCACCGGACCATGGGCCTCTGACAGAAGCACCAGGGCAGCCTGGGACTGGGAAGGGGGTGGCGGTCATTCCCAGGGCTCAGGCAGGGTCTCCCCGTGCGCCTCTGCACCGTGATGGTTTGCTCTGCTCCCTCTCTACTGCCTGGGGCAGTCGCCAGCCTCCTCCCCACCACCCCCCTCCCATTTCTTCCTGTGGTGACAGCCTGGCTGTTTTTTGAGAGCCACACCCTGGATGACTTGAAGCCAATGTGTCAGAGGGTGTTTGCACAGGATGCGGGCGCGCAGATGCCTTCAGACCACCTTGGCTTTCCCACGTCTCTGTCGCCCCTCAGTGAACCCACAGTGGGCAGACCCCTTGCCCATCAGGACAAATGTTGTCACTCGGACAGCTGGGTTTGAGGTTGACTGGGGATGTTCAGCCATGTCTGAGGAAGTCATGGGTTTGTCCACATTTGATAGTTGTTTAACTTTATTGAATTGCAATATACTGTTAGAAAAGTACACATAAGTGTACTTCCAGCTCTATAAAATTTTCGCTAATGAAAGAAAAGGCTGCAATCAGCACCTAGATCAAGAAACAGGATGTGACCAGCACCTCAGAACCCCCCTTTTGCCCTTTCTAGTTCCTTTCCCCAAGGGTGCCCCCTAACCTGCTGTCTCACCCATCTGTTAGTACAGCCTAGCAGTGTCACCACGGGCACCTAGTGGAAGGGTCATATGGGGGCCCTTGGGGCTGAGCTCCTCTGACACTCAGTGCAGGCGTGCTGGCTAGGTCTGGGGGCAGACACCTGTCCCCGGCACCTCAGGGGGCACACACCTGTCCCCGGTGCCAGGGTGGGGGAAGTGGCGGGGGACTCAGACACCTGTCCCGGCGCCTGGGGGGCTCAGATACCTGTCCCCGGTGCCTGGGAGGGGCTCAGACACCTGTCCCTGGGGGGGGCACACACCTGCCCCCGGTGTCTCAGGGCTCACTTCCTTCCCACAGCTGCCAAGATTGCAGGCCTGTACAACGACTCTGAGCCCCCTCGGAAGACCATGCGAAGGGGGGTGCTGATGACCCTGCTGCAGCAGTCAGCCATGACCCTGCCCCTGTGGATCGGGAAGCCCGGTGACAAGTGAGGGCAGGCACACGGGGGGAGCTGGTGACAGAGGGGCCGAGACTCACACTCTCTTCCAATCTCAGGCCACCCCCGCTCTGTGGGGCCATTCCGGCGTCTGGGGACTACGTGGCCAAACCTGGGGACAAGGTGGCGGCCCGGGTGAAGGCCGTGGACGGGGATGAGCAGTGGATCCTGGCCGAGGTGGTCAGTTACAGCCATGCCACCAACAAGTGAGTGACGCCCTGGCCTGGGGGGTGGGCTCCTGGGGCCGCTCCCCTGCCCACCTTCCTCCTCAATCCCTCTGCATCCCGTTCTCCTTATTCCCCTGCAGGTATGAGGTAGACGACATTGATGAAGAAGGCAAAGAGTAAGTATGCTGGCTGGGGAGGCGTGGGGCCGGGGACAGTCAGGCGGCGGGAGGGACCCCCACCCGCCGTGGGTGACCTGAGCATCCCCCCCAGGAGACACACCCTGAGCCGGCGGCGTATCATCCCACTGCCCCAGTGGAAGGCCAACCCTGAGACGGACCCCGAAGCCTTATTCCAGAAGGAACAGCTCGTGCTGGCCCTGTATCCCCAGACCACGTGCTTCTACCGTGCCCTGATCCACACGCCCCCACAACGGGTAAGGCAGCCCCCCTGGGAGAGGCCATCCCCAGCACCAGCGGCAGGCTGACTGACAGGGCATGGGCTGTCTTCCCACTTCCTTCCCCTCTGTGTCCTCACTTGACGGCCTCTGAGCTGCCCCCTCTCTTCTGCTTACGGTCTGCCGTGTCAACCCTCTCCAGCTCTGTCCTCTGGGCAGTGCCAGCCGACCTCTTCTCTCTGACGGCAGAGCCTTAGCAGCTGAGTGGAGTGGCCCTGATGCGTGTCCTCTAGCCTGACCCCGCTTTTGCCTTGAGATGGGAAGCACCAAACCCAGGACCTGTCTTCCAGCCCACTCCTGGGCCACTGCCCTTTCCTTGCCCAAGGCTGCTTTTCCTCGTGCTTGTGATGTAGCTGGTACCCTGCTTACCCAGCACCCATGGCAGTTTAAAGGCTGTCTCCCCTCTTCCTCCAGGACCCCTGCATGCTGCCCTTAAGATACGGTCCCCGAAAGGCACCAGCCCCTTCGGTATGAGCCGCCTGTGTCGGCAGTGAGGCCCCTTTCCCTGCTCTTCGTACCCTGCCCCTGGCCCTTGGTTGTGAAGAGCTCTGCAGTTAGTAGCAGGCACGGGGCTCAAACATCCAGACTTCTTGGGTGAAGACGAGGACAGGAGAGGCTAGCGGCACCCACACCAGAGGGTGCCACCGGTCTGACCTGGGGGGCCCCTCCTGTCTGCCCCCTGCTGCAGCCCCAGGATGACTACTCGGTCCTGTTTGAAGACACCTCCTATGCAGACGGCTACTCCCCTCCTCTCAACGTGGCCCAGAGGTACGTGGTGGCTTGTAAGGAGCCCAAGAAAAAGTGACGCAAGTTGGCAGACAGGTACCTACCCCCTGCCACCCTCCAGCTGGAACACAACGAAAGACTGTGACAAATAAATATTCCTCCCCTTTGCCTGTGTCTCCTGGGTGGTCCTTTTCCAGACCCTTCTTCCCCCTCCTCATATAGGGCACGTTGGGGGCCCGGAGGCCTCAGGGGCAGGTGGCCTCATTTTGTCCCTGTGGACATTTGCTTTCTTGGCTCAGATGTGCTCTGTGCTTCCGATAGAGTCTCTCCATGCAACACACGCTGTATTTTTTTAAATGTTTGCATTCTTGATCTTTATTTTTAATCGAATCAAATAATTTTTTTTTGGGGGGGAAGGGCAACAGGACTTTATTGGGGAACAGTGTGTCCTTCCAGGCCTTTTTTCCAAGTCAAGTTGTTGTCCTCTCAATCTTAGTTGTGGAGGGCGCAGCTCAGCTCCAGGTCCAGTTGCCGTGTCTAGTTGCAGGGGGCGCAGCCCACTGTCCCTTGCAGGAATTGAACTGGCAACCTTGTGGTTGTGAGGACGCGCTCCAACCAACTGAGCCATTTGGGAGGCAGCTCAGCTCAAGGTGCCGTGTTCAATCTTAGTTGCAGGGGGCACTACCCACCATCCCTTGCGGGACTCGAGGAGTTGAACTGGCAACCTTGTGGCTGAGAGCCCACTGGCCCATGTGGGAATCAAACCGGCAGCCTTCGGAGTTAGGAGCATGGAGCTCCAACCGCCTGAGCCACCGGGCCGGCCTGAGTCAAATAATATTTTTATGGATGACTGATTTTATTATTTTATACACCTATCATGACACAGACATTGCTTATTAAGAAAAATCTAAATAGTCTTGTTTTCAAGCATTAAGCATATAGAGCTTAGATGTCTTGGTGTGAATGCATGAGTGACAATCAAATGACTTCAGTTCATTAGGTATATTTAGAACACAGTAATTAAATGTACTAAAAGGCATTCTACGTGCCTACCTGAAAATGATCATTTTCAGAGTATATAACTCCTCGTAGTAGGTTTGTCTTTTTTTTTTAGTTTCAGGTGTACAAAACAACATAGTAGACAATTACACCCCTCACAGAGTGAGACCCCTCAAGCCTGCTGCCCCTCTGACACCGGACATAACTATTGCAATACCCTTGGCTCCATTCCCTCTGCTGTACTTGACATCCCGTGACTATGTATTTTCTTAGTTATACTTGACGTTCTGTATGATTTATACCAGTTGCAGGTGTGTGGCGCAGGGGGTGGGCCACACCAGTCATAGTTTATTGTTGAGGCCATGACCCAGGCCGGTTTAACGCCCCTCCCGCTGGAGCGATTCCCGAGAGAGCGGCGCTCACAGCTCGTAGCGGAAGTGGAGGCTGCAGCCTGCCATCTTCTCTGAGTAGTCGGCGTCAAAGCGCTCGTTCTGGGCCACAGTGAAGGTGTTTTTCCAGTCACCCACGGTGCCTGGGGCGGTGGGGAGGGAAAGAAGGAGGCCCGAGGTCCCGGCTGCAGGGCTGGGCTCCGGGACCCCGGGCCCAGCCCTGCCGCTGCCCCCGCCCGCCCTCCCCAGCGCCCGTCCCCAGCGCCCGTCCGGCGGGCACCCACCTTTCCTCATGAAGGAGGAAGTGCTGTAGTCCAGGAAGGTTTCAGGTAGGTTGCTGTAATTCGTCATGGGGTTCTTCTTCATCTTCCGGAACGACGTGTGCCGCACGATGCTATCCAAGGTCTCCTCCGGCAGGGGGCGCCCCACAAACTCCACAATCTTCCGAATCTCCCGTTTGGGGTTCTGCAGCAGCAGAGGGGCTCTTCAGGGGAGGCCCCCTAACCGGTGGCCACTTCCGACCCTGCTTCTTCACCCTGGTACTCTGTCCCTGGGGCAAAATTAACTGCCCTCTGCACTGTGACCTGTGAATAAGCTGCGTCTGCTTCCTGGGTGGGTGGCGGCAGGGACAGTCCTCTCTGGTGACAGACAGTGGCCCCGGGGAGAAGCAATGGCAGTCATCGATCGGATGATTGGTAACTACACCTGATGCTGGCTGAGGAGATGCTCAGTGATCAGAGCTGTCCAGAGCGCCGCTGCCCAGGGGTATTGTGGCTCTGAGTCCTGGGCAGGGAAGGTGGGGTGGGGGACCCAGGGCTGCTGTGGGGTTGCCACAGGGGAGGGCGCTTAGAAGGCCGTGACAGGTCCCCATGACGTTCCTGCCTCCCCACATACAACACGGAGGGAGGTGGCACAGGGGGCTCACCTCCAGCATGTCCTCATAGAAGAGGTAGAGAACAGGGTGGGTGCAACTCAGCTCCCACCACTCCTGCACGTGCTTGTGCCAGAACCCATAGGACACTGGGGACATGGGCAGGGACACGGACACAGAGGTTGGTATTCGTTTTAGCTGGCTGCCCCTTAACCCTACCCCCTTCCTTCCGCCAAAGTCAGGCCCACCTTCCCCAGCCATGAACTTGTCCAGGAAGCTGTCCCAGGTGCCAGGGTCAGGGTGCACCTTCAGCATGCGGTAGAAGTGGTAAGCGGACACGGCCACATCCTTTGCATTGCGGGCGACATAAACCACCTGGCAAGGCAGAAGACCGCCCCAGTCTTGGCATCATCAGCACACAGCGTGCCAGGCACTAGACATGTCCCCAAGCACTAGACAGTCCGCCCTTCACAGCATCCCCGCAAGGCAGATTCTCGCGATTTGGCCGAGAAGGAAACAGGCTTAGAAGCCGACTTACTTGGAGTTCCCATGATATGTGCGTCTGGGCTGGGATTAGAGCCCTGCTCTTGGCTGAAGTCTTGACTGGTCCCAGGAACTGTGTTTTATACCAACCCAAGCCACGCAATGCAGAGTCCCCGCCAGCCCCCTCCTCCATGGGCCTGTGAAGAGTCTCACTTTCACTGGCTGTCTGACCCCACCAGACAAGAGCATGAGGTCAATGACCTCTGCCCCTTTAAGATGAGAGCAGGCTGGAGGAAGGAAGACCTTCCCAGAAGATACAGCCAACGCTGGGATGGCCAGGGGTCTCTTTCCCTGGCTTCCTTCGCCGCTCACCTTGACCTTCTGATCCAGCAGGGCCTGGGGGAGCAGGGCCAGGGGCAGGTGTGTCTTGAGGAGCCGTGGGGCTGGTATGTCTTTCAGAACCTCCATACCTAAGCCGTGGGTAGGGAAAGGGCTGGAGCTGGAGCCCAGGTCCTACCTCCCTGCGCCCCACTGCCCCCAGCACCCTGTCACACACCTGTGGGACACCCTGGGCTCTTGAACTCAAGGAAGGGCACCCGGTCCATGATGGTAGCCCTGTGACACTTCTTCAGGTCCCCTCCTTGGTAGATCATGTCCAGGACCTCGCTCACCCAGGTGGTGCCTGGAGAGGGAGACGGTGAGGAGGGCTAAGGGCTGCATGCGTCTGATGGCCCCAGGGGGGTCTGCAGCCAGAGAGGGGTGGGTGGCCCTCCCCACCTACCGGATTTGGGGTAGGTGCTGATGAGCAGGTCATCGGACCTGGGTTGCAGGTTCTGCAGTGGTCCCAGTGCCTCTGCAAAGTACTTGATGAGAGGGACCCCCTTCACGTACTCCAGTGGCGGGCGGGAGGTGTCCTGGACCAGCTCCATGCTGTTGCGTCAGGGGGCAGGGTTGGGCTCACTTCCCTTAACATCGCAGCACTGCCATCTGTTGAATTCTTGTTTTGTTTTAAGGAAACAGGCTGGGAGGCTGAGCGAACTGCCCACACTCAGAGCTAGTGAATTCTGGGGCTGGATTCACAGTCAGGTCTAACGCTACCGCAGTGGGCCATGATTTACCTACAGAGCTTTTAAAACTCCCAGTATGCAGGCTACCCCAAGCCAATTAAATCACACTCTCTGGTGCTAGGACCCAGGTATCTGTTTTTTGGAAGCTCTCTCCAGGAGATTGCAGCACGCACTTGAGAAAACTACTCTTGGGCTCTGCCAGTGTTTTCCTGCTGCGGCTCCTGGTTCCCTCCCAATGGGCCCCTCCCAACCCTCCCCTCCTTGCACTCCCAAGGACCCTCACAGGTGGAAACCCCCAAAAGCCAGCTGGGCCTGTGAGCCACTTGCCCAGCCACACTCCGTCTTTGCTCGGGGATAAACTGAGCAGCTGAGAAGGGGATTCCGGCCAGGTGGGGTTGGCAGTTTGAGCTGGGATTTCCATGGGTCAGGCAGAGGTAGGCACAGAGATCAAGCAAGCGATAGGACAGGAGCTGATTGGTGCAGGGGAAGGGAGGTCTGGCCCAGCCCACCCCCATCCTAGCCCTCACCTCACCTCTGACCGTGGCCTTGTGACTACTTCCTAGTGCTGTGGCTCAGTGTGAGTCACAGAACTGCCCAGAGCTGGAAGTTTTATGGATCCAAAGTGGGAGGGATCTGGAGGCTGTCCTCCAAGAAGGAAAGGGTGGAGTTTAGATTGGGATGGGGCCTTCTGTGCTCCCTTCCTTAACACCCCAGCTAACTGGGTTTAGTGTGTAGAAAATAAGACTGAAACTGTTACCGAGTGCAGGCCCTTCTCGGCACGATGTCCGGGCTTGGTTTCCACACTGGCGACCGAACCCAAGCCTCTAGGAAAACGGAATTCTAGCCGCTCCGGCTTGGTCCGTAACAAAACTAGACAAAAGGGCCCAATAGTTTTCTTGGTTGTTGTGGGGACAGAGCCAGGAGTGCAGTTTCCAGGCTCTCGCCCTCACGTGGAAAGGTGCTCACTCGGGTAGTAAATGGCCATCAGCTGTGGCTAGTTGGCCGTCAGCTGTAACCAGTGAGCCGTTGGCCACTAAGGTAACTGCCGTGGCTACACTAACAAGTGTGGATTGTGGATTGCAGAGAGGCGGATTAGTTAGCAAGTGAGGTTGGTTGGCAGAGAAGCAGACGGTGTGTGGCTCCTGCTTTCTGTGTCTCCAACCCAGCTGCCAGTGAGACTATAGTGGTATGACTCCCCTATCTATGGCTCTGTGGGTGCTCCTTTTTGGCCTCACCATGTCCTGTGTTCTTATGTGGGGAGCGGGACCAGAGACCCCGCATGACACCCTGCATGACAGTTGTGTTTTGGGTTTTTTTTTTGGTTTGGTTTGTTTTGAGCTGATCCTGGTTCCCGAGTGCGGGCTGGGCCACCAGACAGCTTTTTCTAGTGAACGCGGTGTAGAGAGGACAGAGGACTGCAGGGGAAGCTGACACATTCACCTTCCTGCTGACCTCAGTCCAGTCAGAATGGTACCACACTAAGGTCTGGCTGCCTGCAGCTTGAAAAAGTTAAAAATCGAGAGACATGGTTGATGGAAAGAAAAGTAGGTTTATTCCAAATGCCGGCATCTGGGAGGATGGCGTCTCCTGTCCAAAGGCCACCTCCCCATTCCTAGACCGGGCAGGTTTTATGGGTGCACAAGAACAAAGGAAAGGGGGAGTCGGTCAGGCAGGTCCAAGGGCTGACATCCTTCCTGCGGTGGGGTCTGTTAAAAGATAATGTTGTCTCTGGACTCCAGACTCGGACTGGACCACTGAGACCTGGGGCTTTATGTATATTCCAGTGTCTGGGCGCCTGAGGGTGAAGAAATTGCCCTTTTCTGGTTAGGATTCCATTGATTAAATGGATTAATGAGGTTTGGGTAGCAGTTCTTCAGTTAATCAGTGAGGGGAGGAACAAAGGAAATAGCTAAATATCAGAGTGGATCAAATTGCAAACTAAGTCTAACTCCAAGTGGCTAGATAGCAAGCTCTGCAGTGAGTCAAACTGCAAACGAGCTAAGTCTGATTACGTTATTGATTTACCGAATTTCACCCTTACATGAAGACACCAAGGGTTCAGGTCAGGGGCAGCCAACCATTTCAGGAACTTCTGGCTCTGACCACAAGGTCGGTCCAGAGCAATGTGGGCGGGAAGCAGCGTGACAGGATTTGGGGCAGGGCAGGGCAGGCTCTTTTGGAAGCTGCATAGGATAGGAAAGAGCAAGAATGCTCCAGTCTAATAACCCTGCGATTGAGCCCAGCTGGACGGCTCCTGTGGGGGCCTCATTCACAAAAGAACAACGACCCCCAGAAGGCGCTTTTCTTTCCCTGGGTTTAAAGGGGGCTTGGCCTTTGTCCTTGCTATTTGGATTGAATCCAGAGTCAAGCTGGGCACTGGAGGTGTGTCTCCCAAGCCGTCCAGAATGGAGATTCAGAGGCAGGCTGGGGAAAGCTGAGGCAGAGGGGTTGCCAGGCCGAGGACAGGCTGCTCCATGCTGGAGTCAGCAGCCCCTCCCTCCTCTCCTGTTCTCCTGAGGCCCCAGTGACTGGTAGGGCTTCTGCCTCCGACACACACACACACACACACACACACACACACACACACACTCACACACACACCCCAGCAAACACCAGAAGATACCCTTAAGTCAGACTTTTTACTGTACTCAAGTAAAAACAGCCCACACCTACAGGGTGGCGCACAGAAAAGGAGTGAGTAGAGGGTTGGGGATACTGGGGGTCAGGTCTCCAGCATGTCTGTCCAGTGTTCCTGTGGAGACAAGAAGGGTGGTGGTCAAAGGTCAAAGGCAACCTAGGGGATGGGTGGGGGAGGGGCTAAAGCCACCTCTCACCTCTTCTAATTCCAGGTCCTCCTCTTCCTCCTCGGTGCCCATCTGGCACAGCCAGATCAGATCTCCCCACAGCAGCGAGTTCTTACAGCTACCAAGGGGGTGCAGTTGGTGGGAGATACAGAGTCAGGATCACACGCCTCCTGCAGGTGAGGCCCTGGGAGCCAAGGCGAGGACCCAGCTGCCCTGGGCCTGGACTTGGACAACTAGGCACCGTCTGCCCAGAGGTAAACCAGGCGGGGTAGGAGTGCTGAACTCACCCAGGGCACTGGCCCTCTAGGGGCAGAAGCTGCCCTGGCTCCTCCTGTAGAAACTCCTCTGCCAAGCAGATCACGTGGGCCCTCAGGGGGCAGCCAGGGTGGGGGCAGCACAAGGGGCCCTCTTCATCCTGTCAGAGGTGGCAGGCCAGGAAGAGAAAAATGGGGAGTAAGGACGTAGCTAAGACTCGAAGAATTTCTGTGGACCAGACGTTGTTCCAAGGGCTTGACATAAAACCACCATATGAGGCACATACTACCCTTATTTGCATGTTATAGACGAGATAACTGAGGTAGAGGGGTTAAAATATTTGCCCACAGGGACTAAGCTGGCCAGTTTGCTCTATTAGCAGTGATTCTATAACAGCATGGCCACGGCAGCTAGACCCAGAGTTCCTTACAAGTGATCTCTCTCAGGTGGGTCGCTTCATCTCTGCAAGGCAAGCGCAGTCACGTGCCACATAACATTTCAGTCAAAGACCAACCACGTGTACGACAGAGGTGTATGCACCACGAAATTGTCTAAGGATGCGTTTCTCAGAATGTATTTCGTCATTATGCAGCACATGACTGTACTCAATTTACTTACGTTTACTGTCATCTCAATTCATGTATTAAATATTTACTGGCCATCTGCCCTGTACAAGACTGACGTAAACAAGACTGCCCTTGTGGAGTTTAGTATAGGGGGGTGGGAGAGACTGATAATACCGTGTTTCCCCGAAAATAAGACCTAACCAGAAAATAAGCCTTAGCGTGATTTTTCAGGATAACATCCCCTGAACATAAGCCCTAATGCGTCTTTTGGAGCAAAACTTAATGTAAAACTAATGTAAGACCCTTAACCAGGGAACCATGGTCAAGACAAATAAAATACAGTTGCCCCTTGAAGAAGGTGGTTTTTAACTGCACAGACCTACTCATGCGTGAGGGTTTTCTTCCCCAGTAAACATACAGTCAGCCCTCCAAATCCCCAGGTTTTGCATCCCTGGATTCAACCAACCTCAGACTGAAAACAGTTATTTTTGATCCAGGGCTGGAAATCCCCAGAAGTAGAGGGCTGACTGTATGCATTGTTCGACACCATTTTATAGAAGGGACTTGCACGTGTGAGGGGGTGGGGGTCCCAAGCCCCTGCAGGTATGGAGGGAGGGTTGTAGTTAACTTTGGGGGGAGTTATATGTAGATTTTCAATTGCATGGGGTCAGCGCCCCTAACCCCCATGTTGTTCAAGGGTCAACTGTATATGGTATGTCAGACAGTAAGTGCTAAGACAAGAAAAAAAAGGCCAGCCCAGCCCGGTGGCTCAAGTGGTTGGAGCACCATGTTCCTAACACCGAGGTCACCAGTTTGATTCCCACATGAGCCAGTGAGCTGCGCCCTCTATAGCTAAGATTGTGAACAACAGCTCTCCCTGGAGCTGGGCAGCCATGGGCTGCCCAGTGCAGCCCGCTGACCAATGACTCGCAACTGACTGCCCCACCCAGGGGGAGGGCAAGGCTCATAATACCAGCATGGGCCAGGGAGCTGTGTCCTACACAACTAGACTGAGAAACAACTGGCTTGAACCGGAGTTGGGAGAGAGGAGGAGGGAGGCGTGTAGCCGGTTAGCACAGTTGATTTAGAGAGAGGTGCTAATAACACCAAGGTTGCCGGTTCAGTCCCCGCATGGGCCACTGTGATCTGCACCCTCCTTTAAAAAAAACAAACAAAAAAACGTAGCAGGCAGGGAAGTAGGCAAGAACGTTGCACTTTTAGATATGGAGCCAAGGAAGACCTCCCCGAAAAGAAATGACATTTTATCAGGACTGTAGGTCTAGGAAAGAACTTAGAAAGTGGAAGAGCAAAGGGCCTGCGCAGGAGAGTACTAGAAGCACTACGGTATTATCTTCATTTTAGAGGTGGGAGCAGAGTGGCCAAAGGTTGTGGGTGGGCTGCCCTGCCCCTCAATAAACAGCTTGGTCCTAAGTCGTCTGAACTCTAGACCCGCCCAGACCCGGAGACCAGGTGGAGCATCGCACCTGGAGCGCGCGCTCGCACAGGGAGCAGGGGGTCACGGCGTCCTGGTCCGGCTGGGACTCAGTGTCAGCAAAGGGATTGGCGCGGCGCCTGGGGTCCGACGCCCGGGGAGGCGGAGGCCCGAAGGCCAGCGGTATGTGCGGCGGCGGCGGCGGGCAGAGCTCACGGCAGAAATCGGCGCGCAGCCAGCGCAGGGTGAGCGGGAGGCGAACCCAGGGCGCCGCGCGCAGCATGTGCGCCAGCACGCGCAGGTGGAAAGCGAAAGCTGCCTCGCCGCGCAGGCGCGGAGCCACGTGCGCCAAGCGGCGGGAGGCTCGCGGGTGCTGCCAGGCCCACTCGAACTGCGGGCAGGAGTGAGAGCTTCAGGGCCGCGCGGGGAAGGGGGCCACCCGGGAAGCGCCCCAAGTCCCAGCCCGTCTTCCCGCCGCCCCGTCTCCTTCCTTACCCGAAGGGCGGCCACCGCGGAAGGGAAGCCGTGCACTATAAGCACCATCTCCCTGGAGAAGAGAATGCCGGCGTGGCCTGTGACGTCCCACCCCGTGTCAACCCGAATCCCCTCCTCACGGTTCGCCTCCAGTCCTGCCCAAGCGTGGAGCGCCCCTAGCCGGCCTCAAACTTCGCCCACGAGGCCCTGCCCCCTTCGTGGAGGTCCGTCCCCTCGCACCTGCCAACCTCGGGCACCGCCTCAAGTCACAGGGACTTAATGGCCCTCCTCACTTCCTCTCCCATCCAGGCTTTCCATCTTCCATCCCAGCCCCGTTCACCAACCCACTGTTGGCGGACCAAGCCTAAATCGGCAGGCCCCTTCCTACCCAGCCCCATCTCTGAGTCCCGCAGCTGATTCTCACAGGGCTCCCCCTCCCCCTCAGGCTCCTCCCCTGGTGGGCCCGCCCCCGCCCAGTGTTACCGGTCACTCCCACGCCGGGCCCCGCCTCCTTCTAACCGTGACCCGCCCCCTCTTACCAGGGCCCTCGCCCGCTGGTCCGCCAAGCCCCGCCCTTTTTGCGGCCCCGGTTGTGCTGCAGGACCCGACGGGCAGGGTTGACGGTGAACCCCACGTAGACGCGGCCCTGGTACCGAGGGTTCAGGCAATAAAGCAGGTACACGCCGAAGAAGCGCCCGAGCCTCGCCGAGTCCCCCGTGGGGCCCATCGGAACTGGCGGGTTGATTGCTGTGGCCTCTGACCTCGAGGAGGGTTGGTTTGCCAGGGCCGCAAGATGCTCGTCTAGGAAAAAGCGCTTGGGGGCGATCCGAGGTACTCTAGGGTCTACGGCAACGCGGGTTCCTGCACCCTCCTGGCTGGAGCTAGGGTTTCCAAACCGGCCCCAGAACCCTGGCTGTTGTGCGGCTGGCGAGCACCGATTAGCCTCGGCTCGGGCCGATTCCGTCCTTATGCAGATTCTGATTGGCTGACTGACGGTAAGCGCGAAAACCATGGACAGCTGGAAAGCGGGGCTTGTGTGAGGGCGGAAGTGCTGGGTTTACGGAGGCCTTAGTAAGGGCGGAAGTTGAGGCCTCCCCGGAAGTGGTACCAATAAGGGTGGAAGTAGTGTTCGCCGAGTCCGAGCTGGGGTTGTGTCCCCGCTGGGCTGTCGCCCCCGCTGGGCTGCCGCCATGGAACTCAGCGCCGAGTACCTCCGAGAGAAGCTGCAGCGGGGCATGGAGGCACAGCACGTGGTGAGTTGAGCGGCCTGGATTCGCCCAGCGAGGGGAAAAGGGGTCTTGGCGGGCCGTTTGGTACCATGCACACCATTCTGCTCCGTAGGAAGTGGAGGACACGACTCCCAACCGTTGCGCGTCCAGCTTCCGAGTCCTGGTGGTGTCGTCCAAGTTCGAGGGGAAGCCGCTGCTTCAGAGACATCGGTGAGGCCCGGAGAACACCTCGCTCAGCGCGGTCCCAGCGCCGGCGTCGCAAGCCTGGCCACTACCCGCAACCTGACTTCCTTACCCCCACCCATGCAGCCCGGCACCGCGGATCGCGCGTCCAAGGACCCCGCCTTTTAGGCCCCTGCTTCCAGTATTAACACTTAGGCCCTCCGCCTCTCTTGTTCCCCGGTCCAGGGGACTGCAACCTGGGGGACACTTTCCGCCTCCTGGGCTGGGCCACCCTAGCTTCAGGGACTGTGACTCAGGCCCAGGCCTGCCCTTTCCTAAACTCCATCTCGTCCCCAGGCTGGTGAACACGTGCCTAGCAGAAGAGCTCCCGCACATCCATGCCTTTGAGCAGAAAACCCTGACTCCAGAGCAGTGGGCCCGTGAGCGGCAGAAATAAGGGACCGGGATCTGCACAGCGATTAAATTATGAATCAGGGCCATTTTCTGTGTCGGTGTGTTGTGTGTGGGGGAGTGGGAGGGGCGCTGAGGCTGGGAGAGCCTAGCTGCTCCCTGCCCCACCCCTCTCCGCTGTTTTACTCTGGGCAAGTCTGTCTTCACACAGGCTTCTGTGTTCCCCCGATTATAAAATGAAAATTTAATCCTTAAAGTCCCTTTCAGCGTGGGCCTCACAGGCCTTTTCTCTAATTCTTGGTAAACCCCTAGGGGTACTTCCACGTCCCAATCAACCCACCCTTGTATTGGCCATTGCTGGGGATTCCTGCCCTCTGCCAGCCTTCAAGATGCACAGATGAGAAAGTGCTCAGGGTTTCGGGGTCCTGGCCAATTTAACAAACCTTTCCCTCTCCCAGCATCACCCCAATGTCAGAAGCATAATAAAGCACTGCACACTGCCCCTGCAGGTTCCCCAGCCCTTCCCAGCCTCAGGGACATGGTACCCCTACAGGGGCCTCCAGACAGCTGGATTGCTGATGGTTTTTGGCCACTGGAGAAGCCCCAGTGACCTTTTAGCCTTGGGCTTGATGTGGCCACAGATGCCCCTGGGGAGACCAGGAGGTTTTCAGGAATGGAGATGCGGGTGGGGGTAGGGATAAAGGAGGGAAACAAGGCCGACCTGAATCACAAAATCAGAATAGGTGATGCGTCTAGTATCAGCTTCCACACAGGTTCCAGGATTGCTAAGCCTTGCGCAGTTGAGGTCCTGAGACCCACTTGTGGCAAGGGCTCTTAGGGAGCACGGAATTTCACTTTTCTATCATCCCACCCCACCCCCATCCCCGTCTCCCTCTTGTTCCTATCAGGGAGAATGGGTTAGTAAAGCTGGAAGTCACGGTGGTGAGAGGTTAACCCTTCTGGGTTCCAGGGAGTGTTTCCTGAACCTTCAGCTCTGGGCCAGGAGAGCTAGTGACAGCCTATTCAGAAGGGCCCCAGAGGGCCCATCCCCCTCATGCAGGAGAGGTTCACAGAAGGAACCCCACCTGTCACAGGCCGGCTCCTGATTTTCTGATTCTCTTTACCAAGGCCCTGATTGGATCGACCCACTGCATCACAGCTGTGATGGCATCCCTCAGTTTGTAGATGAGCAAGTGAGGCCTGGAAAAAAGTGACCTGCCCACCGTCACATGACTTACATAGAGGTTGAGACCCAAATGGACAGCCCCACGGCTCTCCACCCAGGTGGGTTTTTTTCTCTGGCGTGCTGAAGAGGGAGGAGCAGACAGCAAATGGGGCATTTGGTCCTTGCTGTGGTCTCTGTGTGGGGTGAACCAAGCCCCGCTGAGGCCAGGACACCCATCCCTAATAGCCCTGTGTCCCAGCTCGGGGTAACTCACCAAGCTGGACATGAGAAACCCACTTCCAAGCCCCCTACTTGATGGGGCCCAACAGATTAGTCAGGTCCCTCTCAGAGGCCAGGCCCAGGTGGGACCCACAGTACAAGCCCAGGACTGCAGGAAAAGCTCTCAAATCGAAGGGAAGACTTAGGTCAACTCAAGATGTGCCCTTTACCTGTAAACTCGGGTTGGTCTCTTGCAAAAGGACCCCTTATTTTGTTTTTTTATTTTTATTTTTTTTAAACTTTTTTATTTTAAGTGTGTTTTTTCCAGGACCCGTCAGCTCCAAGTCAAGTAGTTGTTTCAATCTAGTGGAGGGCTCAGCTCACACTGGCCCTTGTGGGGATCGAACTGGCAACCTTGTTGTTAAGAGCACCGCATTCTAACCAGCTGAGCTAACCGGCCGCCCTCAGGACCCCTTATTTTGATCCCTGGGGCCTACAATTTAAAAAACGTTAAGTGCCAGTTGTTTCATTTCCCCATAAGCAACAGTGCCAGCCGCTAATACAACCTGATGCGGTTGACGTAGGCAGATTTGGGAAACATGGGAATGACTGAGGCCCCAGGCCAGGGCCTTGAGTCGCTCAGACCTGCCAGCTGGAAAACAGCAGGCCCCCAACCCACAGCATGGGTGGCTCCCACCCTTCTGTGGCCTAGGGCACGCGAAGGCAGCCCCAGCCCCTGCAGTGGGTCAGTCCTGTCAGGGCTACTGAGGGGGAAGCTGAAGGGTAGGGGAGGTCCGCCGATCCGGCGTTCACGTAGCCAGTCATCAGTCTGAGAGGTACCAGAAAATAAAGCCATTTTATTAGTTTATCCACCACTGTGGCCTGAAGGGTGGGAGTGTGGAAGGGAGGAAGATGATGCCATGGGCCCCAGCTGAAGGCCCGGGCTCCTCTACTTGGCCTGGACGGTGTCCTCCAGGCTTTGCAGGCGCTTCTGTAGCTCCTGCACCGTGGCCTGGAGCTTCTTCATCTCCTCCTCCAGCCGGGATACGGCATCCTGTGGGGCCCAGTGCTGCGTTAGGCCCAGCTCCACCCTGGGCTCCCCTTACCCTGGCACCCCTCCCAGGAGCCCCAGGCCTTGGCCCCTTCTGTCTCAGCCAGCTGCAGGCCTGGAGACTGTTTGCTGAGGCCTCAGGGTCCCCCACTCCCAGCCCCCTCGTGGGTGTGGGCAGCCTCTTCCCCGGGTCACCGACCACATCAGTGGTATTCCCAGCCTGACACCCAGGCTCCTGTCCGCCTCTCA
Source organism: Rhinolophus sinicus (assembly GCF_036562045.2). Taxonomy (NCBI): domain Eukaryota; kingdom Metazoa; phylum Chordata; class Mammalia; order Chiroptera; family Rhinolophidae; genus Rhinolophus; species Rhinolophus sinicus. The sequence continues at coordinate 17,453,714 of NC_133767.1, forward strand.
CCGAGCTGGGAGCGCCACTGGCCTCTGGCATTGTCCTCCTACGGCTGGTGTCCAGGCCCCGGCTGACCCTCAGCTCCCGGCTCTTTGGGGGCACGTAGCCGTCCTTGAGGGAAATGAGGAGGGGGCCAGCATCCCGACCCCCCAGCCACTCCTCAGCCGTGAGGGCAGCATCGGGCCCTGCAGTGGGCGGGTACAGGTCCTCCTGGAACAGGTCCGACTGTGGGCAAGGGCAAGGCTGGTTAAGAGAGCACTGAGGCCACACCACCACCCTTCGGCTCTGAGCCGAGTGCCCTGCCCAGAGCCCCAGGACAGGCGTGGGAGCCTCACCTTTCTAGGCACCGTCATGGCAATGGGCTCACATTTCCGCTCATGCAGCTTGTAGAATCTGTGGGAACAGAAAGGTGAGCAGTGCCCCCAGCACAGGCAGGCTGGTACTGAAAGTCAGCAGAAGATCAGTGCTGGCGAGGGGCATGCGAGGGGCAGGGGCAGGGGTCAGTCACCTGGCAATCTCACACTTGTTCACCTCCAGGCCACGTTTGGGCATGTAACCCATGCCACGCTGGGACTCCTTGGAGCTGAACATGGAGAGATAGTGCAGGAAGGGGGCCTCGGAAGTGATCTCGAAGTACCGGATAGAACTGTCCCCCTGCAGGTGGTGGGCGCAAGGGGTGGTCACGCCGACGGGCGCCTCTCGCCGTGGTCCTTTCCCAGCCCCCTCCCCGGACCCCCTGCCCACTGGGCCACCTTGCCACAGAGGTAGACAATGTTGGTGTCAGGGTCAAAGAAGGGCAGCAGGACGCCGCTGCTCGTGTCCAGCTCCTGCAGGGACAGCGGCTCCTCCAGGTGCTTCTGTAGGGACCGGTGGGAGGTAGTGATGAGCTGGGCTAGGTCAGGCCCAGCGGGGGGTGGGATGGGGGGAGCTCTTCACTGGGCAGTGTCCCAGGGTGGGGGACACCCTCACAAACCAACCAGTGGGCCCCCCATCTCATGGTGGGTAAACAGGCCCGCGGGCATTCGGCCAGCCAGGTGGCAGGCAGGGCAGGGGCTAAGCCTCCAGGGTGATTCTCGGCTCCCTGCCACACTCACTGTGTCCCACAGCGCCACCTGCCGCTCGCTCATGCGGCTGAAGCCCGTGGTCAGGATTTTTCCATCCGATACAAACACCGCACGCACAGGCCGGGTCCCCTCGTGAGGGCGGTCCTTCTCCTGGAAAGAAAGGAAAGCGGTGGGTCAGGCGCCCCACACACACCCTGAGGCCAGACCCCAGCGGGGGGAGCGGGGCAGCAAGAGAGGGCAGCATCTAGGGGCCTGGTAGGTGGTGGGGACCAGGGGTGAGGGTCCCAGGGTCAAGGTCATGGTTCACTGGCAACTCACAGCTACAACAGTGCCTTTGCGGGGTTCAATGATGCGCACGCGCTTGTCACGGCAGGAGGTGCAGATGAGGGCGCCGTCTCGGCTCCAGTCCACACTGTAGATGGTGTCCGGGTGCACGTCTGTGCCCAGAGTCAGCACGGCAGCCCCGGTGCCCACGTCCCACACCAGGATCACGTTGTCACAACCTGGGTGATGACCCCAGTGTCAGAAGCCATGAGCCTGCCCCCTCGCCGTCAGGTGACCAGCCCCCCACGTCCTCCCCAGGCACCTGCACTGAGCAGCACATTCTGGGCCGTGGGGTGCCAGGCCACGATGCCCACGCGCTTGGTGTGGCCCTCCAGGGTGACAACGGGCTCCCGCAGAGGCAGCGTCAGGCCCCCATCAGGGATCTCCCACACCTGCAGAGAAGGGGCAAGTGGGCCTGGGGGTCTCCCAATGGTGTCACATCCCGTCCTGGAGCCCCTCCTTGCCCGTGTCCCCACCACCACTCACCATGACTGTGCAGTCCTCGGAGCCACTGGCGATGACATTGTCATTGTGCGGGCACCAGGCGATGTCCAGCACGGGGGCGGTGTGACCACAGACCGTGGGTACATTCTTGTCCACACGTCCAGTCTGGCGGGCACAGAAGGGCCCTTGAGGAAGGTGTTTGTGCCCCTCCAAAGCCAATCCAACCCCCTCCTCCACATCCCTTCAGCCACAGAGGAAGGCTGCAGCATCCCCGGGGCGGAGCAGGGCGCCGGGTGGGCAGCTTTGGTCCTGTGTGCCAGAGGCCAGAGCTGTCAGGCAAACGCGGGAGGGCCGGCTGCAACAGGCGGGGGCGCTCCACCTCCTGCTTCCCGGTCAGACCCTGGCCTCGGTCCTGCCATCTCTATCTCAGTTTCTCATTCGTGCCCTGAGGGCCCACATCCCCACCCCACCTTCCCTGAGTGAGGCTTCCATGGCACATAGACTGAAGCCCTTCCCAGGCACAGGCAGGGGTAGGGGGTTTGTTGTATTGGGGTTAGGATTCTCCAGGGAAGTGTGTGTGAATGCGGGGTGGGAGGCTGTGGGCATGGGTCCTTCAAAAAGGAGAGGGATCGGGGAAGTCCATCAGTACTGGCCCCCAGGCAGGAGCAGAGGTTTGGAAATGGCCACTTCCGGGGAGAGCTGCCACAGAAGGGCTTCCCGCGTGAAGAACGAGCCCAGCTCTGAGCTCAGCTCTCACCCCGACAACCACTTCCTCTTCTCTTTGCTTCCATCAGCCCTTTTAAGGTAACAACTTAGGGCCCATCTCCCCTTCCTGTCTCACCCCCCAAGAGAACAGGAGTGTGCTGGGGGGTGGTCAGCAGACAGCAAGGGGGCACGGGGGCAGCGGAGAGGGCCTCCTACCTCATCCTTGCCTGTGAGCTAGGGGCCAGAGCTTGCTGGGTCCCCAAGGCTCTGACAAGGCCCTCCCAATCCTGAGAGCACCGCTGGGCCTGCCCAGATGCCCAGCCCAGCCCCCTGTGCTCCCGAGGGGAGAAAGCCCCAGGCTGAAACTGGGGAGACCCTGGGTCTCAGGACTCACTGTGTGATCTTTCTCCTGTCATGTCCACTCTGAGCTTCAGTTTCCATATAACTGAAGAAAGCTGAAGGCTCAGTCTTACAGATGACAGCCCTGTGCGCCCAGGAAGGCTTGGTGACATTCACCTAATGAGGACCCCGAGGGGGCCACTGGATGGCTAGAGGTCACCTTAGGCAGAGGGCCACTCGCCAAGGCTCCAGAGGCTCACCTTGCCCAGGGGCAGTACCAGGAAGGCCCCTCCCCCGCTGGCCTCGCAGATCAAGGCCACGAACTTGGGGTTGACAGCACAGAAGCCACTGTCCCAGGTGGTTTGTGAGACTCGTACATCCTCATAGCACTGGTCAGCCTTGGCCGGTTGTCCAAACACATGGCGGAACTTGCTGGAGCGGACCACCTGCCGGCTCATTCTGGGGGTGGGGGTGGGGACACACGGGTTGAGAGCTTCTCTCCCTTCAGTTCCCCCGTCTCCCCCAGGACACCCCCTCAGCCTGGCGTTTAAGGTCTCAGCTGACTTTGCCAGCACTGACAACCTGCTACCCTCACTGTCTTCTCACCTTCCCCCAGCCCTCACTGCAGCTCATCTGCAGGGCCCACCTTCTCCACGGCCCCTCAGGCCTCGCTTCTGTACCCGGGGCCTCTACAGCAGGCCTGCTGTTGGCAGTACAACCCTGCTCCCCAGTGGGCCACACTCGGGGGTTCCAGCGCAGACAGCGTGGAGGGGGTTCCGCTCATCTCAGGGTCGTAACTTCATGACCCTCACACCTACATGGGGAACTGCCTAAAGCAGGGGCCGGGATGGACACCTCGAGGGAAGTGGCGCTTGGGCTTGCCCAGGGGCTCAATCCCAGCAGCTCTCCCAGTTGGACTCTGGGCACCGCAAACAGGCAGATGGCTCGTGCGGATGGCTCCAGTCTGGTTTCTCCTCCCCACTCTGCCTCTCGCCTCCATGTAAGCAGGTGCCCTAAGTGCCATCTCCACCCCCACTGGAACTCTACACAGGAAGGGAGAGGCGGGTGCTGACTTCTCTGAGGTCCAGCTAGGACGGTTTCCCCCAAATGGCTGGGCAGAGAGCAAGCGAAGACCAGGGGACTGCCTCTGGCTCCCAGGCACCAGGACTGAGGTGCCTGGGGAGTGCTGCCTGCTGGGAGGGCACCCTGCCCAGGGCCTCTACTCCACCTCCTGGCTTCACCCATTACCCTGCTTATGGCCTGGCCCTTCTCACTGGGGCCTCTAGCCCTGCTGGTTCACCCCGGGAATCCCCAGGCGGCTCCAGTGAGGAGCTTGGGAATATGTGAGGAGAAGCAGTCTGGGGGCAGGGGGTCAGTCCCAGGTGAGAAGCCTGGGTCTGGGGATCAGGGAGCCCCAAACTGGAGGTTGGGGGACAGGAAGCCATCGCCCCACCCTGCCTCCTCCCCCACCGCAGGTACCAGGCCCGGAAACCACGGAAAGGGGAACTTGATCTTTTCTTGTTTTGCTCTCAACCCCTTCCTGTCTCCCAGCTCAGGGCAGCTGCTCGGCTCACCCCACCCTGCCCCCACCCCCACCCCAAAGACTCCCGTTCTGGGGCTAGTCAGGGCCGGCATGGGTCCTGATCCCAGACTAGCCCATCTCCATCTTGGCTGCCGTGGCCCCTTACCTTCGCCTCTTCTCGGCGCTCCTGGACGCACAGATGGACCCTCCCACGTGCACCCACACCCTCATGCGAGTCCCCTCCACGCAGGGCGTGCACGGGCTCTGTCCTCATCTCAGCGCCAGCCCGCTCTGACAGTCTGTCCTTCCCCAAAAGCCAGCTTCTGCCAAGCTCACGCCTGCCCCACAGGTGGCCCGGGGCAGCGATGCCTTGTCCCTTCCCCGGGGACCCCTGCTTACCTGCTGCTGAGACCTCCAAATGGAGGAGGGAAAGGCGGAGGAGGAAGGCGCTGGAGGAACCAGAGACTGCCCGCTGAGGATGCTCTTGTCAAGACAATGAATGAGAAGCAGCGGCCGCCCACCTCCTTGGGGGTGGCAGCGCCCCTTTGGGCGGAGCTCTTAAAGGGGAGAGCCCTTCCCTCCGAGGAGGCACCGCCTCGCCCCATCAGCCCGCAGCGTCCTTCCCCTCCCTCCGCCCAGAAGCTCAGCGCCCGACGCTGCCAATTCCGAACCCAAACAGATGCTGCTGGCCAGTCGCTGACAATCGAATCTGCACTTTTTAATGTCAAAATGCAAAAATACCCGGTTCCTTCTTCCCTCCTGCCGTCCACTCCCAGCCTACAGTAGCGCCATCCTTTCCCTGGTATCGGCCCATCGGGCCTTTGTACAGCCCCCCACGACCAGCTGAGCTAAGGCTGCCTTCTCTGCCCACTACAGACAGGGAGCAGAGCGGAGGACCGGGAGAGGAGCAGGAAGAGCCCTGCGCCCATGTGCACCCCGAGACCCGGGGTCTTGTGCAGGCTCCTGCCTGGGGAGAGTCACTTAGCGTCTGGGGTCTCATGTCTTCATCTAGGAGCACCTCTGCCCGGTCTGCCTCATGCCCAATGAAGGAAATAATTGACATAGGGTTTGTGCAGGGGCTCGGAAGGGGAAGGAGTCGAGCCCCTTCCCCCGGGGAGCTCTCAGCCTGCTGGAAGGACAGGAGCAAACACCAGCTTTAAGGGAGCGAGGCAGGGGCTCCAGACTCAGAAGGAGGGACTCGTGCCTCCTCTTGGATTTAGAGAAGGGTCCCTGGAGGAAGCAAGGCAGAGGGTGAGAATCAGAGGGCCTTATGAGTTTGACTCCTGGCTCACACTTCTTGCCTGACCTTGGGCAGGTTATTTAACCTCTTGCAGCCTCAGTTTCTCCCTCTGTGACAGTCATACCTACCTCGTAGGTTATGGGGAAAGGAAAGCCTGCTGCACCATATCTGGACTGTAGCAAGTGCTTAATAAATGTTAGCTCTTAATACTGTTTCCAGAATTAGGCTAGACCTGGAAGGATGAGAAAAAGCCAACAGGCCTGGCTAGAGAAGGTCTTGCAGGCTGCGGGGACAGCCTGAGCTGTAACATGATTTTTCAAGGGACTTATTCGAATCCTGCCTCCACCACGGACCAGCTGAGTGATCTTGGGCAAGAAGAGGTCTAACCTCTCTGAACCTCAGTTTCTTCATCTGTACATGGGGGATAAGTATGATTTGTCCTGCCCACCTCCCAAAGCTGTGAGGCTCAAATGAGGCAATGTATGTGGAAGTGTTCTATAGATTGTTCTGTTGTAAAAACCAATGGGTTGTGTTGTACCTGAGAGCCTGCAACTGGACTGGCCTGGACAGAGCTGGGCAGGGATGTGATGTGCAATCTCTAGCTGCATGATAAGAATAACAGCTGGCGTTTACCGAGTGCCTACTATGTGCCGGGCAGTGTTCTAAACATTGAAACCACGCTACATTTGTTTAATCCTCACGACAGTGTCGTTTAATCCTCATGACACTGCTACCAGCTCCATTTTACAGAGAGGAAACTGAGGCACTCACCGCCTCCAGCCCTGAAGCACCTCATTTCCAAGCCAAACGCAAGCACATTGGTGAGGGACCTGAAAACCAGGCCCACAAAAGCAATGAGCCTGACAGGCCTGGAAAGGGAAAGGGTTGAGGAGCATGGGGTTGGGAGCAGACAGGGAGGGAGACGGCTGCAGGGGACAGATGCAAGGCAGGCGGTGGAAGTGATGGGGAAGCCATGTCCCATGAATAGGAGAGTGAGAGTTAATTCAGTGACAGGTGGGGATGGCCCTGCCGTGGGGCTCATGCCTTCCAGTGAGGGGTGTTGGAGGGTGGTCCTGCAGCGTGCTGCTGGCCCGGTATCTTACCATCCCCTCTTTCCTGGCAGCTGCCTCTGGATTTTCCTCTGGGAAACCAAACTTTCCTCACTGACAATCCCTGAGGTTCAAGAGGAGGTCGAGGGTAGGCCCATGCTTCCTCAGCCAGAGCAACCTTTCTTGACTGGTTCATGGATGGGCATTTGACTTGAGTCTACAAAATGAGAAGCAGATTTATTGGAGCTGCTGGAAAAAAGAAGCCCCACTTTTCACTGGGGGTGAGTAAGTTGACAGGCTGTAAGCCCAGCAGTAGTAGCGATGACTTTGTCGCCACGTAGGAAAACGTGGCTGGAACGAACTCACACAGAGGACAGCAGAGGAGAGATATGAAGACACACATGTCCACGACGTCATTTGAGTATCTGGATGGAGCTGTCTAAACCCTTAACCTTTTGGTGACATAAGGCGTAAGTTCCTTTTTCTACATAAGACAGTAAGTTTGAGATGGCTTTCTGGTGCTTGCAACTGAAAGAATTCGGACTGGTACCCCGCCATGCAGGGAGGCTGGACCGGCGGCCCCTCCCAGGTGCCAGATTCATACAGTAAAGAGGGACTGAATGCTGAACACGGGATAAAACCCCATCTCCTTAGCAAGGCTGCCAAGACCTTCTCTGGTCTGTCCCACCCTAAAGAGGCTGTAGAGAATGGTGGAGTCAGACAGATCTGGAGCCCCGTAGTGTCTCCATCTCCTGTCATCTGGCCTAGTGCTGTTTCCACACCTTACAAGGTGCCCAGCTCTGCTCCCTTTCTGGAGTGTGTACCCATCACTGGGCTTCCACAGTTACCAACACACAGCCAGTATTGATTCATTTCTTCTTCCACGGTATTTTCTTGGAATCTATTAAACAAATCCCAGACAGCATAGCCTTCCAACTTAAATACTTCAGTATTTACCTCTAACAGATAAAGACTTTTTAAAAACCCTTTAGAATTTTAAAGGTGTTGTATAATATTAGATTGTTTTCCCCGTACGTATAATTTTGTGACTATTTTGAATGGGTTCTTTTTATTCTAGTTTTGTTTCCTTTTAAAATCAACTTTATTTCCATACAATAAAACACACTCAGTTTAAGCCCATGGTTCAATTAGTTTTGACAAATGTATATATATATATCCATGTAATTACCACCATACTCAAAATATGAAATATTTCTAAAAAGTTCTCTCATGCTCTTCCACAATCAGTCCTCACCCTCAGTCCCAGGCAATTACTGATCTGCTTTCTGTCAGTATAGATTAGTTTTTCCTGTTCTAGAATGTTCCATACAAATGAAATCCTATATAATAGGTCTGGCTCTTTTCACTCAGCATGTTTTTTTTTGTTTTTTTTTAAAGATTTTATCGGGGAAGGGGAACAGGACTTTATTGGGGAACATTGTGCACTTCCATTTTCTCCAAGTCAAGTTGTTGTCCTTTCAATCTTAGTTGTGGAGGGTTCTGTTCAGCTTCAAGTTGTTGTTCTTTCAGTCTTAGTTGTGGAGGGCGCAGCTCAGCTCCAGGTCCAGTTGCCGTTGCAGGGGGCACAGCCCACCATCCCTTGCGGGAGTCGAACCGGCAACCTTGTGGTTGAGAGGACACGCTCCAACCAACTGAGCCATCCGGGAGGCAGCTCAGCTCAAGGTGCCGTGTTCAATCTTAGTTGCAGGGGGCAGAGCCCACCATCCCTTGCGGGACTCGAGGAATTGAACTGGCAAACTTGTGGTTGAGAGCCCACTGGCCCATATGGGAATCGAACCGGCAGCCTTCGGAGTTAGGAGCACGGAGCTCTAACCGCCTGAGGCCCTTCACTCAGCATGTGTTGAGATTCGTCCATGTTATTGCATGTCAACTAAGGATTTTTATTTTACCTAAACCCAATACCATTATGTAATACATAACTACACCTAAAAAATTAAGCAAGAATTTCTTAACATCATCTAATACCCAAGTTATGTTCAATTTCCATGATTGCCTACAAAAAAAAACAAAACCCAGAGGTCATTCTTAATATCCCAAAAATTAGGACCTTATGAGCCTCCGATAAAATGATGCAGCACCTTTGTAGTATTCTTGCCAAAATCAGTATCACCATCATCATCTTGAATCTGATCAAGCCTCTAGATCTAACTACTAGTTTATAATAAATATGGGAGACAGAAGAAAAGGCTGACTAACACCCCAAGGAAGCAATTATGTAAATCTAGAATGTGGAAAATTTTATAGGACAAATGATCTAGCTTCAACAAATAAATAGCATTAAAAGAAAAGGAAGGATACATATTAAGAGTCTTCAGAAACATATCAACCCACAACAATATGTGGACTTTCTTTGAAATCTGATTCAAACAATAACTGTAAGAGGAGATTTTAGAAATTAGATTCTGTCACTTGTCAACAGGAGTCCTAACTCCGAAGGCTGCCGGTTCGATTCCCACATGGGCCAGTAGGCTCTCAACCACAAGGTTGCTGGTTCAACTCCTCGAGTCCCGCAAGGGATGGTGGGCTGCGCCCCCTGCAACTGAGATTGAACACAGCACCTTGAGCTGAGCTGCCTCCCAGATGGCTCAGTTGGTTGGAGCGCGTCCTCTCAACCACAAGGTTGCTGGTTTGACTCCCGCAAGGGATGGTGGGCTGTGCCCACTGCAACTAGAAACGGCAACTGGACGTGGAGCTGAGCTGTGCCCTCCACAACTAAGACTGAAAGGACAACAACTTGAAGCTGAACGGCACCCTCCACAACTAAGATTGAAAGGACAACAACTGGACTTGGAAAAAAGGCGTGGAAGTACACACTGTTCCCCAATAAAGTCCTGTTCCCCTTCCCCAATAAAATCTTGAAAGAAAGAAAGAAAGAAAGAAAGAAAGAAAGAAAGAAAGAAAGAAAGAAAGAAAGAAAGAAAGAAAGAAAGAAAGAAAGAGGACATTTTAGGGAATGGTGTGCCCTTCACCATGGACCCTCAGGTACTTGGGATGAAGGAGAAAGGCGTAACGCTGGGAAATCAGCAGGAGACAGATCATGATGGACCCCACCCTGTGTCTTCTCAAGGAGTTTACAAGGAAAAGCCCACACAAGGTTCTAAGTAAAGAGGTGACAGGGTCGCATTGCAAGAGGCTAAGGGCCTTCTCACACCTGCGGGCTTCCACCCACCTGCAGGCTCAGCCCTGACTCACGCCAGGAACCAATCACAGCCATAAGCAGGAGGCACGTAAGGACGCCATGGCCACTGGCCCAGGCCTAAGTCCACCCGGCCAGGCCATCAGTAGCCATCTGCTCAGGCCGCCTTCCTCACCTGCACGAGATGATCCCTGCTCCTATTTTATGCAGAAAAGAGGTGAGAACTTGTCATGCAAGGTGTTATGTGGGGTCTCAGCTCCCACCCCCCCACATAAGAACGCAGGACACGGTGAGGCCAAACAGGAACACCCACGGAGCCATAGGTAGGGGAGTCATACCACTATATTCTCGCTGGCGGCTGGGTTGGAGACACAGGGAGCAAACATCCACCAGTACCCCAACAAGGCGTCCCCCACACCCCAGTCTCACTGGCAGCTGCATGAGATGCACACAGGAAGTAGGATCCACATGATCCACAATCCACCGTCGACTTTTCTGCCTGACAACCAACCCACCAACCAACGCAGTCATGGCAGTTATATCAGTGGCCAATGGCTAACCAGTCACAGCTGATGGCCATGTACTACCTGAGCCAGCACCTTTCCACGTGAGGTCAAGAGCCCGGAAACTGCTCTCAGGGACTCTAACCCCACACCATGTTACCTGCCTTGACCCCTGAGATAATGAGAGAGAAGGGAGTGGTTGTCCTTTTAAGACACGAAGTTTTGGAGTGGTTTATTCCACGACAGGTAACAAGAACACCAGCCTCCACTCTTCCCCTGTGGACCAGAGGAATGAGGGAGCATGTTGAGTTTGGATACTGAGTTGCAGCAAGGCCAGAAAGGTGGGTGGAGACAGGTCAGGAAGGGCCTTGTGTGCCATGCCAAGGCAGCTGCAGCTTTTTCCTAGAGGAATTGAGCTGGTAACGTTTTGTAAGGTGGCCATACTATGACCAGGAAGGGGGCTCTAGCAATGCAATAAAAGATGAATCGGAAAGAAGGTGATTAGTTAGAGAGTTAGCACAATGGACCAAGCAACACAACTCAGGCAGGGGTGGTAGGCATGGAAAGAGTCAAGGTCAAGACTTCCTCCTCTGTGAGGCCCTCCCAGAGGTGGAGGTGTTGAAGGGTCATGTAATTGGAGCCATGTAGTTGGCAGTGAGAACGAGGGAGCCATGGCAGCAGGTTTGGGCCACAGAGACAAGCTGAGGTTGTCAGAATGTGTAGCTGAAGCTGTGATGTGGGGGAGAGAATGTGGGGAATTTGGGCGCAATTAGACGAGGTGGAGTCCTGGGGATCACCCTGCACCTATTGTGTTAGGCAAAGGGAGAGACACTGCATGGGGAGTGGGGGGAGAGACAGGGAGACAGAGAGACAGAGAGAGAGAGAGAGAGAGTGAGCTGTAGGGCGAGGGGAACCAGGAGAGAGAGGGGCCAGGTGCCAAAGAAAGGAAAGATGCCAGAGGGAGGGAGCAGGCAGTCGCAGCCGATGACCAAAATGTGCTCCTATGATCGATCAAGCTTATTGGCGGCCTCGCCAGGGACAAGTCTGCATGGAAAGGTGGGAGCTGAAGCCAGACTCATGTCAGTGGAAAAGTAAGTAGGAAATGAGGAAGCGGAGACAGTGAGCGTAAACAGCTCTTTCAAGAAACGACTGTGAACGGTAAGAGTGCGATAGGGAAGTGGTTTGAGGTTGCCAAGTTGAGAGAAATTATCCCAGAGACGCAGGGGATGTAAGTTCGTTTTTATATATGGAAGAGAGAGGGTCTGTGAAAAGGAGAACTTGGCAGTACAGCAGAAAGGGCTTAAGTGATACAGTGAGCTCACCAAGGACAAGGGAAGGAATGTGTCCCGAGAAGGAGGAATCAGCCTCAGGCCCAAGGAAGACACTTCCTTGGTGATCAAAGTCCGTGGCTGTTGAGAGGAGATGGAGGTGCTCTTGCTGGTGGGGGCGGAGGGTTGAAAGAGTTCTGTGGGGATGGAGTCCCAGAGAGCAGGTTCCAGGCTCTCGGCCTCACGTGGAAAGGTGCTGACTTGGGTAGTAGATGGCCATCAGCTGTGACTAGTTGGCCATCAGCTGTAACCAGTTAGCCATTGGCCACTAATATAACTGCCATGACTGCGTTGGTTGGTGAGTTGGTTGGCAGGCAGAAAAGTGGACGGCGGATTGTGGATCGTGTGGATCCTACTTCCTGTGTGCGTCTCACCCAGCCGCCAGCGAGACTATAGCGGTATGAACCCCCCATCCATGGCTCCGTGGGTGTTCCTTTTTGGCCTCACCATGTCCTGCGTCCTTATGTGGGGAGCGGGACCAGAGTCCCCCCATGACACACGGGCAGTCGATGTGGGCCAGGTGAACTACAACACAGAGTATAAGGACTGTGGCTGAACTAGCCTCTGGTCGCCATGTGGGACTGTGGGCCTTGTTGTAGCTAAACCTGGTTTTTCAAGACCAGCTAGAAATATGGATTTTTATATGAACGTTCAGATCTTCCAATGTTGGCAACTAATTAAAAATTTTCCAAAAATGTTCTAGGAGCAAAACTAAATATGTCTTTGGTTTGGATGTGCTTTTTCTGGCCCACCGTTTTTTGGAACTCTGTTCTTTGCCCTTGGCACAGGCCTAAAATCTCAGATTCCTTTTTGCTACCAAACTCTTACATACTCTACTTGTCCTTTAAGATTCAGGAAAAAATGTCTTCCCTGTGAAGTCTTCCCTGAACCCCCCCCCCAACACACACACACACACACAGCCACTCCTCAAATCATTTTTTTTCTCCCCTGTGCTAGTGGACTCAGTGCATCCCTCTAGCATGGTAATTAGGATACTGGATAGCAATTGCTTACAGGTCCAGCTCCTCTACCGGACTGAGTTTTAGTTCCCCTGTTGCACAGGGCCCAGCACATGGGTGGAATTCAATAAACATAAGTGCTTCTTTCCCAACACTGCTAAGCAACCACCAACACTTACAGTCTTCCTTCACCATTTCCCACTGCCATTAGCCTCATTCAACGTCTCCTCATTTCTGCCCAGAATGATTCCAAGAGCTGTTAACCAATTTCCTCAACTCCAGTCTCCTTCACTGCCCCCCAACCCCTGATCCTCAGCCAGACTCCGTCTCCCTGATGCACAGACCTGACCATGTCAATCCTATTTCAAGATTCCTCCTTTATTCCTTAGAATAAAAAACAAAAAAACCTCCATGGACTGGGTTAATGAATCTAATGTGTCTGTCCAGCATAGCTGGTCCAGGGGTGGAAGCAGCACCAATCAATGTCTTTTTCTGGAGCCATTTCTGTCATTATGTGGGAAAAACCTTCCTGCAAATGAAGCCAACAGATCAAAATCAAGTGGGAGTGAGGAATGGGGAAAGAGAGAGACGGAGATTGAGTTGATGACTTTGTTGAGCCCTTGATCTAGTTCTGCATGAAGCCAGGTACATCCCAGGCTTTCCCAGTCACGGTGAGATGAACGTCAAGTATAATGTTAGCTGTGGGTTTTTCATAGATGCCATTCATGAGGTAGAGGAGGTCCACTTCTACTTCTAGTTTATTGCATGTTTTTATCATGAAAGGGTGTTGGATTTTGTCAAAGGCTTTTTCTGCATATGTTAAGATGATTATGCGTTTTTTCCTTTATTCTAATAATATGAATATAAATTCATTTATTTTCAGATGTTAAACCAACCTTGCATTCCTGAGATAAATCTCACTTGGTCATAGTCTATTACCCTTTTTACAGTGGCTGTTTGTCAGTATTTGTTGGGAGTTTTGCCTCTAAATTCATAAGATATATTGATCTATAGTTTTTTTAGGTGTTTTTTTTTCTTGTCTGGTCTTTGTCTAATTTTGGTATCAGGGTAATACTGGCCTCATAGAAAGAGTTGGCAAGTGTTCCCTCCTCTTCTATTTCTTGGAAAAGTTTATGAAGAATTGGTATTAATTCTTCTTTAAATGTTTGGTCAAATTCACCAGTGAAGCTATCTGGGCCTGGGCTTTTCTTTGTGGAAAGTTTTCTTTCTTTCTTTCTTTCTTTCTTTCTTTCTTTCTTTCTTTCTTTCTTTCTTTCTTTCTTTTTTACAAATTCAATTTCTTAACTCTTTATAGCTCTATTCAGATTTCCTATTTCTGCTTGAAATTTGGATAGTTTTTGTCTTCCTGAGATTTTTTTCTCCCATTCCATCTAATTTATCTAGTTTACTGGCATACAATTGTCCTAACAGTATTCCTTCATAATCCTTTTTATTTCTGTAAGGTTAGTAGCAATGTCCCCAAGGTGTCTAAAAAGAAATTGGCTTTAATGAAATGGAAGCTAAAATAAATCACTTCAACCTAAAAGACCTAAAATAACTTTTTTGGTGTCAGTTACTGTGTTTTATTTTTTTATTTTTTCATTTTGCTAACAGGAAAAGCTATGTGTAAAATAGAACCCAGAATTTAATGAGATTAAACAAAAACTTTACATGTAGCCTGTCCAGGATAGGCAACTCTATAGACAGAAATTATATTAGGGCAGCTGGTTGGCTCAGTTGGTTAGAGCACAGTGCTCATAACACCAAGGTCGCCAGTTTGAGTCCCACATGGGCCAGTGAGCTGCGCCCCCCACAACTAGATTGAAAAACAACTTGACTTGGAGCTGATGGGGTCCTGGAAAAACACACTGTTCCCCAATATTTCCCAACAAAAAAATTTTAAACAAAATACCCTGATCACTTTAAAAAAAAAAAAAAAAAATTATATTAGTGGTTTCCAGGAACGTGGGGTGGTGAATGACTGCTTTTGAGTATGGAGTTTTTTCCTGGGGTGATAAAAAGATTCTGGAGGATGGCTGGTTAGCTCAGTTGGTTAGAGCATGGTGCTGAAAATACCAAGGTTGCAGTTTTGATCCCACATGGGCCACTATGAGCTGTGCCCTCCTGATTAAAAAAATAAATAAATAAAACAAGACATGAAGTCACAGCAGATGCAAGGAGCTCTCAAGGAGACAGCTACGAGCATGCGGCAGGTCTGGAGAAGAACCACTCCAGGTGGAGGCAGGTCAGAAGGCTACAGAGAGGAGTCCTTAAGAAAATTAAGCCATTGGAAAATCTAACGTTTTTGAATGCAACGATACAGCTCACCCTCAAGGCAGAGTTTAGGCTTGAATTAGTATTATACATACAAAGCAAACAAATAAAACAACAAAAACAGGACACAATTATTAACTCAGTGGAGAGGGGGGACAAAAAGTGGGGGAAAAGCAGTCATAGTAACTACATGGTTCATCTATGGGCATTGTGTACTTAGTTACCCGGATGTAAACTCTGAATATCTATGTAGCCACAATTATGTATGATACAGTAACTGGGGTGGGGTGGGGATGAAGACAGAAAGTATGTGAAAGATGAAAGAGATAAAGCATTGACTTCTGAAATGATAACAGATATTGCCTACAACCAAAAAATCAAGAAGTAGCAACATGAGGGTGCTATTCAGATATATGAAGAATTAGCTAAAGGGGTTGAACGTAGTGCCTCTGGGGAACAGGAAATGAGTGATGGGGGAGCCCCAGTTTTCATAACAAGCCTCACAGAATTTCTAAATATGTGTATATGTAACATTGGAAAATAAATAAACCCAATTGAGGTGGAGAATTTTCCCACGTTCTGTGTGTCTGCAGTTTTGCAAGAAACATGTATTTATTTTTTATGCAAAGATGTTTTACTTGGTCAAAAGAAGAAATTGGTTGAAAATAAATATTTCGGGTCACTGGTTCGGCAACCTTCCAGCCAGGGACATAACCTTCACCTTTATAAATGATTATTTGTAAAGCTGAGGCAGTTTTTAAAAATAGCCATAATTTTCTTTTTTTAATGGCACAAAGCAATAACCATTTTATGAAGCTCATAATTCTGTGGGTTGGCTGAGCAGTTCTTCTGAGCCATAAATCCTTTAACACGCCTCCCATCAAGGTGGGGGGTCTATGTCCCCTCCCCTTAATCTGGGCTGGTTGTCACTCCTTCAATTAATCGAGTGTGGTGGAAGTGATGCTATGTGCCTTCCAAGGAGGGGTTACCAAAAGCCATGCAATTTTCCCCATGTTCCCTGGAACACTCATTCCTAGAGTCTGGAACTCCCATGTAAGAAGTCCAGCTACCCTACCTCAACCATGCTGGTAAAGATGCCTCTAGACGTTATGGTTGAGCCTGGCCTTTAGCCATCCCAACCCCGGCAACAGTTGTCCAACTGAAGAAGCCATCTTGCAAGTGGCTTCCCCAGCCCCCACTATTCCAACCTCAGCCATTGGAGTCACCCTCAGCTGTTCAAGTCATCTGAGGTGAGGGTCAGATATCAGGGAACAGAATACAGCATTTCCTGATATGCCTTTTCCAAATTCCTGACCCACAGAATCAATGAGCATTTAAAAAAACAAATTTATGCCACGAAATATTGGGATGGCCTATTATGTTACACAGTGAAAGACTTCAGTGAAACAAAAGTTGAGGGGAAAAGCAGAATGTGTTTATGTATTAATGTACTCAGTGTGAACGAGGCAATTCCCATGGCTATCACAATGCGGAACTAGTCACTGAGTGCTGAATTGGTGCATACATTAATTATTGGATGCTAAATGAAGGAATAGTGATCTGATTTATTTATCTCTAAGTATTTATTTATTTAGTATTTATCTCTAATATTTATTTATCTAAGTATTTATCTCTTTCTGTTCCAATACTAAACTAATATGTGTAATTTTCAGGATAATTTTAAGAATATCCAAGCAAAAACCAAAACCAAAACCAGTCACTCCTTCATCCCTTTTAGATCCTGACAAAGAAGCAATGGGAGGGGTGTTTAAAGGAACTAAAGTGGCTGCACAGGAAACCATGATAGAGAATGGAAGAAGCTACCTACTCAAGGAGAAACACGGAAGACTGGCAAAAACCTATAAGAACAGTCAAGATGGCTGTAATTCGAGTGCAACTGAGATTGTGCAACATGCTATACACAACAAAAAGGGCTTTTATAGCTATATTTGGAGCAAGGAGAAAAAAGGAAGAAATGGGCCCATTGCTCAGTGTAGATGGTGTAATCTTAACAGATGACCGAGAAAGGAGAACCTCTCAACTTTCATTTGGTTTGTTTTCTACAAAGAGGATGGTGCTCAAAATTAAAATGGTTCAAGGGGGTCGGCCGGTTAGCTCAGTTGGTTAGAGCGCGGTGCTCTTAACAAGGTTGCCGGTTCGATCCCCACATGGGCCACTGTGGGCTGCACCCTCCACAACTAGACTGAAACAACTCCTTGACTTGGAGCTGAGGAAAAAAATAAATAAAAGTTTAATAAATAAATAAATAAATAAATAAATACATAAATAAATAACATGTAGTTAGGAGGAAATCAAGGCCCCCAAAGAAGTGAAGAGTGATAAGAGAACACTCACGCAATTGAAATGTTCAAGACCCCAGATCTGGATGCAATCCATATCCCCAAATGCTGAAAGAAACCGGAGATATGGTTTTGGAACCGTTGTAGACAAACTCTGAGAAATTTTAGAAAATAGGAGAAGTACTGGGGATAGGCGAGTACCATTCTGAATTTCAAGAAATTTTAAAGCGTAATTTATAAAACTATTCACCAATGATTTGGATAGTAGTCACCCTGACAAAGTTCTAGACTCTACATTCTTCAGGTGACTTGTGGGAGCGGTGAGAACTACTCATGCTAATTAAACCTCATTTCCCTTTCCCAGAGTGTTACAACAGTTACAACACTGTTAGACAGGGAACTTTTAGGACTTTACTTGCTTTCTGCCTTGACGTCAAGAAAGAAACAGTCTTTCAGATCATATAAAGAAACCTGAGCACAAGTACATGAATTTGGTGGGTGTATTGAAGTTTGAACATTAATAGTAATTAAATGTTGATTTGGGGGATATCAGCAAAAACAGCAGAGGAAGGACCTATGAAAATTCACTCCCACATAAAAGCAATTGAAAAAAAACTGCAAAAAATGATCAGAATCAACTTTTTAAAAATTCTATAGGGGGCGGCCGGTTACCTCAGTTGGTTAGAGCATGGTACTCTTAACCACAAGGTTGCTGGTTCGATTCCCACATGGGCCAGTGAGCTGCGCCCTCCACAACTAGATTGAAGACAACCAGCTGCTGCTGAGCTGCCGGAGGGGCGGCCGGATGGCTCAGTTGGTTAGAGCAGGAGTTCTCAACAACAAGGTTGCCGGTTCAATTCCCACATGGGATAGAGGGCTGCGCCCCCTGCAACTAAGATTGAAAACAGCAACTAGACTTGGAGCTGAGCTGCGCCCTCCACAACTAGACTGAAGGACAACGACTTGGAGCTGATGGGCCCTGAAGAAACACACACCCCAATAAAAAATTTAAATAATAATAATAAAAGTTTAAAATAATAATTAGAAGAAAATATGACACAAGAAAATATGTAGTTAATGCAAAAGAAAGCAATAAAGGAAAAAGAAAGAAGATATGAGACATATGTGAAAACACAAATTAAAAATAACAGATGAAAGTACAACTATATTAATATTACATATGAATGAATTAAAAAATGCAATGAAAAGGCAGAGATTGTCAAACTGGACAATCTATAGGAGACACACTGTAGATTAAAAGATACAAATGCGTTGAAGTAACAAGATGGGGGTGGGAGATGAGGGTAAGGGGGATCAAATATATGGTGATGGAAGGAGAACTGACTCTGGGTGGTGAACACACAATGGGATTTATAGATGATGTAATACAGAATTGTACACCTGAAATCTATGTAATTTCACTAACAATTGTCACCCCAATAAATTTTTTAAAAAAAGAAAGTAACAAGATGGGAAAAAAATATATCATGAAAGTAACATTAAGAAAGTTGGAGTAGCTATTACTAATATCAGACAAAATTGACTTTAATACAAAAAAGTGTTACTCAAGAGGGACAATTTTATAATAAAAAAGTCAACCATCAGGAAGATATAACAATTATAATCATATAGGCACCTAACAACGGAGCCCCAAAATATGTGAAACAAATTCTGACAGAACCGAGGAGGAAAATAGTAAATTCAATAGTTATAGTTGGATATTTCCATACCTCATTCTCAATAATGGGTAGAATCACACCCACGGCTTGTGTGACATTTGTACTGGACCTCTCTGCTCTAGATGGACAATAAGTAACAGTCACTGCCTGTTGAAAGCAGCGTACAAACAACCTGGGATTGAAAACTTTTCCCTGCAACATCCTCCTACTTAAGAGGATTCTTACGAAATTTTTCAACAAATACAGTGAAAATCAATCTCGGTAGGAGTTATACCAGAGAGACTCAGGGCCTTGAATTCTTGGCTACCATGTCTTGGCTGAGAGCTCTGTCATGCGGGGAACCCTGCTCGCTGCGCCATTTGTCGTGCGGGGAGGCCTGCGGGGTCTCTGCTCCCGCTCCCCACACAAGAACGCAGGATATGGTGAGGCCAAAAAGGAACACCCACGGAGCCATAGATGGGGGAGTCATACCACTATATTCTCTCTGGCGGCACTATACTCTCACTGGAGGCTGGATCCACACTGTCCGCTAACCGCCATCCACGCTTGCCAGCCCAGCCACCATTTTCTCTCTAGCCCCCATTTTTTTCTCTCTCTCTGCTAAGCGTAGCCACAGCAGTTATATTAGTGGCCAATGGCTCACTGGTTACAGCTGACGGCCAACTAGCCACAGCTGATGGCCATGCAATCACAGTTGATGGCCATTTACTACCTGAGCCAGCACCTGTCTATGTGAGGCCAAGAGCCTGGAAACTACTTTCTGGGGCTCTGCCCCCACAAGCTCTAACAACCTTGAAAAAAATTCAGAGAAACCTAGTCACAGCTTCACCAAACTAAAGTTACAGTTTGTTTTAATCCGATAGCTCTCCTGACCAAAACTCTACATCTAGTTTCACTTTGGTGTTTATAGCTGCCAGTTCTGCTACAAAATACAGAAAAGCATAAGGAACAGAAAAGCAACAATCTCCAAACTTTACTACACCTGCCAACTTTGTGAAGTAGACAGAATCCGTTGTATTATCACAGATTTGCACTTAATAAAGTAAAGTTTAGAAAAGTGGTGTCACCCACCCATGTTCACAGATAAAGGCATCTACATCTGAACTTCCCTAGGAAGTAAGTACTATCTCCTCTTTTTCAGATGAGAAAACTAAGGAAGACGTTAAACTACGTCTTAGGTGGTAACAGGATTCAAATTCAGGGAGTCTGATTCCAGAGCCTGTATTTGTGTTTCTCTTTGGGTTTTCAAACTAAGGGAAAGCGAAATAACACAGTCAATGCACGTACACCTGAAGGTGGATCCTGCTTACAGCCTCCACTTGAGACTCAGGCAGACATGGGTTTGAGTCCCGGGCCTGACACTTATGAAATGTGTGATCCCACCCTTTCCACCTCAGCTTCCCTACGTGTGAAAAGAGGCTGATGTCTGCTTCACAAGGCTAGCGTGAAAATCAAATAAGATCATGTACTCCCCAAAAATCTAGCTCTTGGGAGGCACTGTTTCCCCTTCCAGTTCAGCCATTGCCGACCTGACATAAAGGTGCTTGAAAATGTTGAAATGATATAATCCAAGATTGATAGGTGTGTACTATTCACGTATAGATCAGTGAATCTATAACAACAAACTGTGATAAGATGCATGAAAGAAAAGGACTCAGGGAGGGAGGCATATGAGCACCATATAGTTGAGACTGGGGGCTCAGGGAAAGACTCTGTGTGGAGGTGAATAAAATATTCGGCCAGTACCAGGGAAGCAGTACTCCCACTGCTCAGACTACATATAGAAAAAGTCATTCTATTTGGGATGCTGCATTTTCACAGGAACACAGTCAGCTCTGAGCTCATCCTGAAAAGCACATCCCGGCTGATAGAGGGTGTGGAGACCATTCCATAAATATTCACCTCCCTCGCTCAACAATATTTATTGAATGTAAAACACCACTTGATACGGGAGAGGGTTTCAAAGTGAAGACAGCATATGGACTTCAGAAAATGTTACAGTCCAGGAGGGAGGGCTAGATGCGTACCCAGATTAAAGATAATGCAAGCCTGACATTCTCTCTAAGACCAAAAAGCACAGGTACAGCTGGAGGATACCTGAGACACCTCCTGAAGGGGACGGTATTTGAGCTCATCCTGGAGGTGGAAAGGGTTCCTATCATCGAGCAACCTATGCCACGTAAGGGAGCATGAGCTAAGGTACAGAGGCAGGCCTGTGTATGCTAGGCAAACCCTTGAGAACTTCAGCTTGGCTAGAGTGAAAGGCTCATCCAGAAAACGAGCCTTCAGGGATGCATTTGGATCAAAGCGAGCAGAGTGTTGGATGTTGGTAAAGCAATCTGAACTTCATTTGGTCGTGAATGGGAAGAATTTGGCGTTCCTAAAACAGAAACTTTGTGATGGCCACTGCAGTTTTGCCTGCTCCACACTTTCTGGGGAAACCCCCGCCCCAGGCCAGTTCACATGAGGCCCGTAGACATAAGTACACACCCAATTCCACACTGATTGGTTCAGGGATTCTTACAGGCTCCAAACAGACCAATGACCAAAGGGAGTCACATCTGAGGTTTAGTTACAAGGAGACAGGGAGACACAGACAGACAGACAGACAGAGATGAGCTTTTACCCCTGCTGGAGTTACTAGAAAAAAGGTGGACGTGAGAATCTGCAAGTACTGGGAGCCACCTTGCCACCATGAGAGGAACCCCCTGAGAATGGAACCGACTCAGAAGAAAGCACAGCTCAGAGATGGGACCAAAGTCCTAATGACATTGTTTGAGTTCCTGGAGCCAGCTGTGCCTTACACCTACCTCTAACTTTTTTATGAGTGAGACAATAAGTGTCCTACCTTGTTTAAGTCAGTTTGAGCTGGGCCTTTGACCTCTCATTGCTGAAAGATTCCTGCTTCATACAGACCTCCTCTCAGCTGTATCGGAGGAGAAAGGAGACTGAGGAAAGGAAGGACTAGTCAGTACAGTAGTTAACGGTACAATAAGATAGTAAATGCAAAGTGAAATGAGGAATCACAAGGAAACACCAGGCAAACCCAAACTAAGGGACATTCTACAAAATAACTGGCCTGTAATCTTCAAAAGTGTCAAGGTCATAAAAGACAAAAACAACAACAACAAAACAACCAACCAAACCAAGGAACTATTCCAGATTAAAAGAAATGAAGGAATCATAACAACTAAATGCAACATGTCATCCTGAATTGTATCCTAAACCCAAAAATGGAGATTGGTGGGAAAACTGGAAAAATTTGAAACAGATCTATAGATTAACTCTTTAACGTTAACATTTTGATTTTAATAATTGCACTGTGTTTATATAACATGTTAACGTCTAGAGGGTATTGATGAAGGGTATACAGAAATTCTTTGAATTATTTTTGCAACTTTTTGGTAAGTTCTGAAATTATTTTGAAAGTTAAAACGTAAAAAATAAAAACATGAAATTAGGGTTTGATCACTGGTAGAGGGGATGGCTCTGGGAAATACTACAGTCATAAAATGGCAAGGAGTTGCCTAGATGTGGAGAGAAAGAAAAATATGAGAAAATAACAGGGTTCAACTCCGAGAGAATGGCAGCGATACTGAAGTAAACAGAGTCTGGAAGAGAAACAGACTTGGGAATAAAAAGGACGACCTTGGATGGACTGCTGTATTGTATGTACCGGCTAGCCTCCAGGTGAAGCTGTATTAGCAAACACTGAAACTTTGGAACCAGGCAGAAGAGCAATGGCTAAGTTCAGAGATTTTACATAAAGGAAAAAGTCAACACCACAGGAATATGATAAAACGAAGGGAGACACTATGGAGAGAGAAGGACAGCCCCGGCAAGGAGCCCAGGGAGGTGGGGGATGCAGGCAGAGCTGACCACAAAGATTTCAGAGACGAGATCACCTGAAGAATGCTGATAGCAGAGGTGAGATGTTTGGTCACAGCTAATCTCTAATATATGAAGAATTGTCACAAGAAAACTATAACAGAAGATTTTAGGATTTAAAAAAAATGGTCAGTAGAATAATAATAGATTAGACCTTATTTGAATAAAAAATTTAACTGAAAAAAAAAAAAATTCACGTTTTCCAATTTCAAATTTTACCACAAAGCTATAATAATCAAAATGGTATGGTACGGTAATAAGCAAAGACATATAGATCGATGCAATAGAGCTGAGAATCCAGAAATAAACCCATATGTCTATGGCCAATGTATTTTCAACGTAATGCCAAGACCATCCAATAGGAAAAGAATAGTTTTTTCATCAACATGGATGAAAGACCTAAATAAATGTAAGAGCTAACCCTAATAAAACTGTTAGAAGGAAAAATTGAAAATAAAGAACACTCCGTACTTAAATCTTAATAAAGTATTAACTGTGTTCTGAGCTCTATCCCTGCACGGTTGCTGTTTTCTCAGTTGGTGCTAGCTAGCTGAGTTCGTTGAAATGGGAATGGTCATTGGCACTCTTCACTTGTGTTGCCCTGGGCAAATAAAGTACCCACTGGCCTCTCCTGTGACTGCGACGTCACAAACAAGTAAGAACTGGTTTGAGACTTAGTCTGGGTAGATCTAACAGGAGAGAAATAAGCCAACTAGCAGCTCTTTGAAAAACTCAAACAATGCAGTGAACTGTGAGGTAACGGGTTACCTGATGGAGAAAATTTCTCAAGCTCCTTCTTCCTCTGTAGTTCAGTAAGCTTCGGTTTTATTGTCCTGTTAAATGTTCACAGTATCTACTTCATATGGCTGCTGCGAGGATGCTAGGACATAAAGTGCCTGGCATACAACAGATGTATAGCCTATATTTGAGGAATACAAATCTATGAAATTAGAGGTCTGACAAGTTCGCGAACTTGTGGCAACGATGTTGCTAACCTTTTTTTATATCAGAGGGATTATTCATTATGAATTTGTACCAACTGGACAGTTAACCAAGTTGACTCTTTGGAAGTGCTGAAAAGGCTGCGTGAAAGAGTTAGACGACCTGAACTTTTCGCCAATAATTCATGGCTCTTGCATCACGACAATGCACCAGCTCACAGGGCACTGTCTGTGAGGGAGTTTTTAGCCAGGAAACAAATACCTGTTTTGGAACACCCTCCCTACTCACCTGGTCTGGCCCCCAATGACTTCTTTCTTTACCTGGAGATAAAGAAAATATTGAAAGGAAGATGTTTTGATGACATTCAGGACATCAAGGGTAATACGATGACAGCTCTGATGGCCATTCCAGAAAGAGTTCCAGAATTGCTTTGAAGGGTGGACTAGGCGCCGGCGCCGGTGCGTAGCTTCCCAAGGGGAGTCCTTCGAACGTGACCATAGCGATATTCAGCAATGAGGTACGTAGCTCTTTTTCTGGAATGAGTTCGCGAACTTAATTGTCGGACTCCTAGACAAATCCCAGTCCAATCTCCTTGGAAGTACCAACTTCGGCCACTAGAGGGAGAGCTCCGTCACACGCATATAAGAGATACTAAGATAGCCAGAGGTGAAAGGCACCCCTCCGGATACACCCGCCTTTCCTAAACCAGGAAACTCACTCCCACTCAGGAAACCTGGCTGCATGCTGAACTCCATGGTGTTTTCTCTGAGTCACTATATTCTCCTGCAGTTGCAAAATGATCTGAGAAAAGGTTTTTACTCCTTACTGAGTACCATTGTAAACTCCTTGCCAGACTCCAGGGCCTTCCCCAACCTGGCCCCAACCTACCTCTCCAGCCTGAACTCCCCTTAATCCCTAATGCTGCAGCCACCCTGGACAGATCACGGTCCTGCCTCTGTACCATGTTGCTCCTTCTTGGTGCCTTTCCTCCATCCCGACCATCTGAAACCCTATTTCTTTCTCAATGACGCAAATGCCACATCTTCCATTACTGCCTCCTCGTCTCTAGAAAAAGCAATCTCACCCATCCCTGAGCTCAGACACCGTATATTACATCATCTAGTTTATATTAAATTGATGTATGTATGTGCATCATTTCTTTCTTTTCAATAGATTAGAAACTTCACAAGTAGAGAGGCCAGTGGGGAACCCGCCTAAGGGTAACCCAGCGAGTGAGAGGCAAAGACAGATGGAATTTTTTTTTTTAAGATTTTTATTGGGGAAGGGTACAGGACTTTATTGGGGAACAGTGTGTATTTCCAGGATTTTTTCCAAGTCCAGTTGTTGTCCCTTCAATCCTAGTGTAGAGAGCGCAGCCCAGCTCTAGGTCCAGTTGCCGTTGTTAGTTACAGGGGGCACAGCCCACCATCTCTTGTGGGAATCGAACCGGCAACCTTGTGGTTGAAAGCCCACTGGCCCATGTGGGAATCGAACCGGCAGTCCTCGGCATTAGGAGCGTGGAGCTCCAACCGCCTGAGCCACTGGGCGGGCCCCAGAATTCTAATTTGGGTGACCTGCTTCTGAGACCTCCTGCTCCTAACCACTAATTCACACTAGTAATCTTTCATCAGCCACAGTGCCTAGCTCAAAGCTTTGCACACAGTGACATTCGATAGCTTATCAAATGCGTAAGTTTGGGGGGAAAATCAATCTAATTAGCACCTCTTGAAATTTCACTGACTTGTGGGCTACTGGGAACCAGCAACTTAGTCTCGTTAATCTGATCTAGAATGCCTGGCCATAGATCTGATTATGAGCCATTTCAGAATCACAATGACTGTTCCAGTTTGTCTCTTGATCTATAATGCATATAAGGACCTACGCCCAGCTTCTAAGGGAGAAAAAAACATGCTTGCTTATTGAAGCCTAGGGAATGGGTTTTTCTGAAGCTTCCAGCTCACATTTTCACTGCAGTGAGGGGGGCGGACTAGATGGTCTCTGAGGGCCCTCTTCAGTTTTCACAGTCTATGATTCTGGGAGACAATGGAATTAAAAGGAGCCTCTGCCTCTGTGTCAGAAGATATCATTTTCAGGCTCAGCTCCCCAACTCCCAGATTCCCCACCTGTAAAACCTGACTCATCCATTCAAAAATTTTTCAGAGTACAAGTGCCAGGCGCTGGACAGGAAGGGACAAGACAGATCCGGCCCCTGCTCATCCAGCTAAGAAAATCAGAGGACACCTATATTGTGGGTTTGGTTGTCTTAAGGAAGAAATGAAAGTGGTCAAATAATTGTGTGAACTACGAAGTCGATTACAGACTCAAAAGAGGATGATCTTGACAGAACCCCTGTTTTGCCAAATCCATGACAACAAAAACATGACCTGTTTTGCTGTTTTTGAGGAAAGCCTAATGGTATATTTTTCACCAAACCCAGTCAACACTGCATGCAGCTTTCTCGCCTTTCCCCTTTGGTCGCCGTAAAGGTGGGCTGAGGTTATCTGTCCTTGCTGTATGGGTACTGCAGGTTTTGTGGCAGAGGCCGGGTCCCTAGCCCATTCCTGCAGGTCTTTGTTGGAAAGCCATCAGGCTGTGAGTCTGGACCCCTGAGTTCTGCAGCCCTCAATTGTGTGAGTGGCTCCAAGTCACCAACCCCAATTAGGCTTCAGTTTCCGCATCTGAGAGACAGGTCACATCTGTGAGACAGGCCTCCCATTGCTACTGTGAAATATGGACGGGATCACTCAGCATCTGGCTGAGCCTGGCCCGGGGAGGCCAAGTCTAGAGGGCTGGTGAGGGTTCCCTTAAGGTATCCCATCTCCAGCCCCGGGCCGAACTCTGGCTTCAGAGGCTCTGTTGGGGCCAGGAGACGCGGGGAGACCAGGTCCCGGTCCCAGCCCCAGCACACACTGGCTGGGTAGCTCCAGGTAAGGTCACCGAGCGGCCCTACTGGCTGTTCTGCATTCAGCGGGAAGGTATAAACCTTCTCAAGACCGACAGCCCTGGGGAAACCCTCGGTTGACTAAAGCGGAGAGAGCAGGCGATTGACAGGGTCCAGAGCCAGAGCGGTGGAAAAGCCAGGCGCGCGCCCGCGGGGTCACGTGACGAGCGCGGGGCGCGCGGGGAGGGGGGCCCGGCGCGCGCGGCTCCGCCGGTGACAAGGCGGGCGGGAAGGGGCGGGGCCGCGGGCGGGGCCGTAGGGGGAGGCGGGCGGGCGGGAGGGGAGGAGTGGAGATGGCGGCGGCGGCGGCTCAAGGGGGCGGGGGCGGGGAGCCCCGGGGAGCTGATGGGGTCGGCCCGGGGGTCCCGGGGGAAGTGGAGATAGTGAAGGGGCAGCCGTTCGACGTGGGCCCGCGCTACTCGCAACTGCAGTACATCGGCGAGGGCGCCTATGGCATGGTCAGGTGAGGGGGCGTTCCGGGGCAGGGGGCGTCCTAGGGCGAGGGGGCTGGGGGGACAGGGAGCGGTGCTGAGTGCTTTCTGGGCCGTGCAGATCCCCGCGTCCTGAAGAGGCAGAGGCTTGAGGAGGCTGGGGAGCGTCCCGGGGACAGGCCTCTGAGTGCTTTCTGGGGGAGGGGGCCCTGCGTGCGTTCGAGGGAGAGGGGCTGGGAGGGTTGGGAGCGACCCTCCTCTAGTGAAGAGAGGGGCACCTGGGTGTGCGGCGGGGAACTGTGGGGAGCCTATAGACCCGGGCGAAGTGAAACCAGTATGCTTGGGGAGGTAACATTCTTGGTGAACAGGAGTGAAGGACCTTTCTGTGGGGAGAGGCTGCACTGGATTCCCCCAGCGAGGCCTGCCAAGGAGTTGGGAGAGGAGAGTGGAGCTCAGGGTGGGGCAGGGCTTTGGGCCTGGCGCCGGCGGCCCAGTGAGCCGGAGGGGGTCCAGGAGTGCCTCCCTGCAGCTGTGAGGAGGGGTCTGTGGGTTCACCCATCCCCACTGTGTGCTCTGAGCCTTTGTTCTAATGGGAACAGCCCTGCTGCCCAGGTGCCTCGCCCTGACACCCCTGCCTGCCTTTTCCCTCCCTCCTGTGACTCCCTCCTCACTATGTTTGCCTCACTGTTTGTCCTCCACGCATCTCCCAGCCCCTGAACCTGTCTTGGGTGGAGGGAGCCCATCATGGGAAGGGGAGGAGGAGGGGTCAGGGCAACTAGAATGGAAAGGGTTGAGGACCGGGAAGTCGGTGAACGGTCGGTCTCTTCCTCTGTTTGTGAAGTCACTGAAGGGCTGCCTGGCTGGTCCCCAGCTTTTTCCCTGGAGGTCCCAGGCCTTCACAGCAGGAAGGAACCAGCATTGTTTATGACTTGGCCAGAACCCTCTCTGGCTCCCTCCCCTCCCTGCCAGGGCCTGGGTGGGGCCGCCAGGCCTGGACTCCCCCTTTGGAGGACCACATCAACAACATCTCTCTGGCCCTCTCAGCTCAGCTTTCGACCACGTGCGCAAGACACGCGTGGCCATCAAGAAAATCAGCCCCTTTGAGCATCAGACCTACTGCCAGCGCACACTGCGGGAGATCCAGATATTGCTGCGCTTCCGCCATGAGAATGTCATCGGCATCCGGGACATTCTTCGGGCACCCACCCTGGAAGCCATGAGGGACGTGTATCCTTCACCTTGGCCAGGTGGCTGGCTAGACACAGCCTCACAGCTGGGCTGGGAGCACATGGGCTTGCTTTTTCCTTCTTCCCTGTCACCCTCCAAAACAAACCCAGTAAAAGAAACTTTCTAGCAGAAAAGAGGCCACAGAGTATAAGGGGCCCTGGAGGCCTCAGGTGAATCCGTGTGACCTGCTGCAGCCAGGTGGCATGGCCTTGGGCAAGTCTGTTCTCCACGCTGTGCCTCTGTGAGGGGCTGGCGAGATGGTCTCTATGGAGGCATCATCTCTGACAGTGTAATTCTGTGACGCGATCCAGCCTCTGCCCACAGACAGGTCTGGTTGAACAGACGAGGATTCTTTCCTCTCTGGGCCCTCAGACTGGAAGGCAGGCAGGCAGGCAGGCAGGAAGAAAACGGCCCTTTTGGGAGGGCCTACTAGAGTCAGGTACAGGGCATGTGCAGGGCTTTGGCATTTCTAATTCTATCTCCCAACTGCCCCCTAGGAGCTGGGACTTCTCAGCTCCATTTCACAGATGAGGAAATAGAGGCTCAGAAGCCTAAAATCAGCACTTCTGTTGGTGCCTCCCCCGTCCCCCAGGTGAAACCCTGTCCTGCTCTCTCCAGGCTTCCTGCTCAGCCCCACCCCAGTCACCAGTGGACTTGTACCTTGCCCGGGGAGTGACAGCCATGCCGCTGTTACCCTCCCCCCATATCACTTTCCTAGTGTGTTGTCCACTTCCTGTCTGGCTCTGTTAGCAGCTTGTAACACACCCGTCACCACTCTCCCACCCCACCCATCCCCAGTCAGTCCCAGTTCTCCACCCAAGCCTGGGGGTTTGCACTGCAGTGTCTGCAGCCCCCACCACAGGCTGTGGGCAGGAAACCTCCCCACTCACCTCCAGCTTGCTGTGTGACCTTAAACAAGTCACTGCATCCTGCTGGGCCTCCTTGTCTATAAAAGAGCTGGGTTGGTCCAGATGTTCTCAGAAGGCCCTTTTGAGGCTGATTCTCAAAGACAGTCCTGACATATTCTTGCAGAGACAAACCAAGTGACATTCATGTATGTATGTTTAATTGTAAAATACAAAAGGACATTTACTCCCCTACCTTCGGATGTATAGCCAAGTGCTCTTTCAGTAGGAGTGTACTGTTGGGAATTTCTCATTTGTCTTGCACAAACCATTCCCATAAGGCAGGCATTTATTTTTAAGCAAACATTTATTGCATGCCAGATGGTGTTCATACGTTATCTCATTTAACCCTCTCAACAGCCATGTGGCTCAGGCATTTATAATAGCAATGCTAGTTCATGTTTGCTGAACACTTACTACGTGCCAAGCTCCGGGCTGGCTACTTTATATGGGTTATCTCATCTCGTATCGTCACAACCGCTCTTGAAAGAACCATTCTCTCCCCTACTTGACAGATGAGGAAATAGAGATGGAGGCAAGTTGAAGTCACAAATGAGCAGTGGACTGGGGGTTTCAGACACCAGCAGGTGAACCCCAGAGCCGCTGCTCTTAACCGTGAAGTTCTCCTGCCTCCCGCCGTTTATTGTCCCCATTTCCCAGGAGGGAAACTGAGGCCCCAGCACTGAAGTGTGTTTGCTCAGGGTCACCAGCTGAGAAGCAGCAGAAGCCCTGAGTCCAGTTGCTGAGAAGGGGCCCTGCCCAGCTCGCGATATGGGTTGGCAGATGTTGAGTCCTGGGGGTGCCAGCTGGAGGTGGGGTGAAACCCAGTCACCAGAGCCCGTTCTTCTTAACCAAGTGCCTCCTGCTACCCCCGCCCCCGGGGGTCTCCGGCGCCATCCTCAGCTACATCGTGCAGGACCTCATGGAGACAGACCTGTACAAGTTGCTCAAAAGCCAGCAGCTGAGCAACGACCACGTCTGCTACTTTCTGTACCAGATCCTGCGGGGCCTCAAGTACATCCACTCAGCCAACGTGCTCCACCGGGATTTAAAGCCCTCCAACCTGCTTATCAACACCACCTGCGACCTTAAGGTCAGAGCACTGAGTGCCCGTTTCCCTCCCCGTCACCCCTCCCTTCCCCAGGGCCTGGGGCTTCCGGGCGGGCGCCCAGTAGTCCCCTGGAATATGAGGGCATCGCAAGCAAAGGGAACAGCAGGGGCTGGGGAGGCTTTGAGCCCCGAGCTCAGCAGCCTGGGTTGGATTCCAGATCTGTGATTTTGGCCTGGCCCGCATCGCCGACCCTGAGCACGACCACACCGGATTCCTGACGGAATATGTGGCCACACGCTGGTACCGGGCCCCAGAGATCATGCTTAACTCCAAGGTAGGGGTGCCACCCTCCCCCCAAAGGGAAGGGGCTAGCTCCCAGGAGGCCCCGGAGCCACCTCGGAGCCAGGCACTGACCACCATGATGCAGGAAGTCTACCACCTGTGCCGTGTCACATTGCTCTGGCCCTTGACATCTGGAAAGAAGCTGAGCATTAGCTTCTTCTCGAGGCTTCAGCGCTCTGCACGGAATCTAGGTTGGGGGTGAGGCTGCTGAGGCTGGCCCAGGAACCCACCTCTTTCTCCTCCTCCCCAGGGCTATACCAAGTCCATTGATATCTGGTCTGTGGGCTGCATTCTGGCAGAGATGCTCTCCAACCGGCCCATCTTCCCTGGCAAGCACTACCTGGACCAGCTCAATCATATTCTGGGTGAGGGGGCCTGGCCAACTGAGTGGAAGGGAGATTAGCTTATTGGAGGTGAGCTGTCCTGAGGTTCAGGGTTGGTGAGTCTGCAGCAGTCGGATCAGGGGTACCACCATGTGTGGAGCCCCTTCAGCATCTCACGGTATTTCAATGAGGTAGATACTGTCCCCACTTGATAGATGGGAAAAGTGAGGCTACGCCCCACACTTAGGGAGTGCTGGAGCTGGGACTTGAACCTGGGCTGCCTGAATCCACGCCCTTTGCTTCACCATCATTGTGCTGGCTGGGTGATACCTGTCAGGGCCTTGAGTGGGTGGTGGG
The DNA here is from genome assembly GCF_036562045.2 of Rhinolophus sinicus. Classification (NCBI taxonomy): domain Eukaryota; kingdom Metazoa; phylum Chordata; class Mammalia; order Chiroptera; family Rhinolophidae; genus Rhinolophus; species Rhinolophus sinicus. The sequence goes on from NC_133767.1 coordinate 17,485,000, forward strand.
GGATCTTATTCTTGGCTCCTTCTGTTCCGGGAAGGGAGGGAAGATCTCTCACCAAGGCACCTGCCCTGCCCACAGGTATCCTGGGCTCCCCCTCCCAGGAGGACCTGAATTGTATCATCAACATGAAGGCCCGAAACTACCTACAGTCTCTGCCCTCCAAGACCAAGGTGGCCTGGGCCAAGCTTTTTCCCAAGTCGGACTCCAAAGGTGAGAGCGACATGGGGGGCTGGTGTGGGATAAAAACTGGGTGCAAAGGGGGGCCTGAGTAGATAAGCCCCCTGGGCCCAGAGAAGCAAAGCCATGGTGGGAACCATGACCCCTGACCCCTGCCTTTCCCTAGCCCTTGACCTGCTGGACCGGATGTTGACCTTTAACCCCAATAAACGGATCACAGTGGAAGAAGCCCTGGCTCACCCCTACCTGGAGCAGTACTATGACCCAACGGATGAGGTGAGCCAAGCAGCCAGGCTGGCAGGGACACAGGTGGGGCAGGCATCGCTCAGTACCTGGCCTGAGCCCCACTTCTTTGCCACCCCAGCCAGTGGCCGAGGAGCCTTTCACCTTCGACATGGAGCTGGATGACCTACCCAAGGAGCGGCTGAAGGAGCTCATCTTCCAGGAGACAGCCCGCTTCCAGCCTGGGGTGCTGGAGGCCCCCTAATCTGGACAGATTGCTCTGCTCCCTGGGGCCCGGTGAGTGCTCCCCACCACCCATGCACAGATTCACCCTGATACCGGGTACCCAGGACACCCTACGTTCAAAAGCTAGCCCATGTCCATGACCCACGTGGATGCTGGTGACAGCAGGGCAAGAGCCTGCCCAGGCCACAGACCCATGGTCCAGCAGCCTTTGTGTCCGTCTTCCTTTCCCTCAGCCCCAGGTGTCTCCCACCTGTCACCCTCGGCACACTCCAGCCCCAGTAGCCCTTCCAGGCCCTCAGCCGTCACCGAGATACCCCTCACCCACCTGAGGAATGGAGCTGGGCTTGGCCTCTCCAACTATGGGCAGATAGGCAGATGAGGCAGTAATTGCTTTGGGAGGAGCCAGCAGCGCCCAGCCTGACGGAGATGCCAAGCTTTCTCATACCTGGTGCCAGCCAGGGCAGCCACTCACACACCTTTGGGAGACCCTGGGGGGCCTGCCCCCAACCCATGCTGCCTTCTTCCCTCCGCAGTCTCCTTTCTGTCTTTCTGCCAGCTGCAGCCTGATAGAAGGCAGGCAGGCACACCTGGGTTCAAACCCCAGCTCTGACCTGTCGTAAAAGCTGTGTGATGTTGTGTCAGGGAGCTCGCCTCGGCGCCTCAGTTTCCGGGGGACAGTCCTGATAATGAAAGAAGCACTTGCAAAGCCCTAAGCATTGTTCTAAGAGGCTTATGAGTGTGAACTCACTTAATTGTGACAGCAGTACAGTGAGCTATGTACGTCCTCATCTTTCCCCATTTACCGATCAGGAAACTGAGGCACATCCCACCCAACTGTGAGGATGAAATGAGAGAAGCTGAGGGCAGGGCTCTGCAGGTGCTCCCATGGGTGCTAATGGTTCCTTTCCTTCCTGCCTTTTTGTTTAGGCCCTGTCTCCTGCCTGCCCCTCCCCTGCCGGACTGTTAGAAAATGGACATTGTGCCCAGCCAGACCCCGGCCGCCCAGTCGAGGCAGAGGGCGGGCCTGGCCACCTTCCCTTGCTTTGCTCAGGCCTCCTGCGTGCAGCAGGCCAAGGCTCCCTCCATCCCGCCCCAGTCCCAGGACCTGAGGGCCTCAGGAGGCCCCAAAGCCAGTTCCCCTCAGCTGCTCTGCCTTCCTGTCCCCCAGCTTTCCCAGTCTCTGGCAGTTCTGGAATCAAAGGGCTCTGGCTGCCCCATGGGACACTGAGTAGGGACTCAGGGCCAGCCCTGCCCCACTCACCTCATTAAAACCCCACCCATTTTCCCTGAAGGAACATTCCTTAGGCTCAAGGGCTAGTATCTAGCAGAGGAGTACGACCCAGGCCTGAACCCCCTTCCCCCCAAGCTGCCACATCTAATGCCCCTGCTGCTTCTGTGTGTGGGTGACCGGAAGTGGAGGTGGGGGGGCCCAGTGCCCCTACCCACCCCGTGCCTGTATCTAATATATAAATACAGAGATGTGTATATGATGGCCCTGGCTCTGTCTGTGTTTGCCGATGCCGTGCCCCCAACCGTTGCAGCTGGAGAACAGACACGCCAGCCCAGCCACTTCCCAGCAGTGGCTTTCCCAGCCCTCCTGACCTTTGACTCCCTGGCTGGCATGTGGGAGTGGAAGGAGCCCCAGACTCCTGGAAGAGTGGGGTCAATTTTCCCTTTAGTCACTGTCCTCTCCCCTCTCTAATGGCTTCCTGTCTGACTGGCTGGGGTGATGAGGGGGTGACTCAGGGGCGCCCTACACACCCCCGGATTCTCTGGAAATGGCAAGAGGTAGTGAGTTGTGTCCGCTGCCACATGCACCAGGGAGAAGGGGGAGGGGGAAGGACTGCACCACACACGGCCAAGGCGAGAGGGGCGGCCGAGGCGAGAGGGGCAGCCAAGGCGAGACAGGAGCAGGGGTCTGGGGGGTCTGGGGGTGTGAGGGCCGCAGCTGCCCGGCCTCTCCCCTGCCTCCACTCCATCCCTAGCTGAGCCCTGCAGCCTGGCCCTGGGCCAGCAGCAGGCTCAGCAGGTCCTAGGGGGCGTGGTGTCGGCCAGTGTGGAACCAGCCTACACCAAGACAGCACAATTCATCAGGCCAGCGGAGCTCAGGGCACGCAGAGCCGGACAGGCGGCGGCCATGAGCCCCCTGCTGTACTACGCCGTGCCCGCCCTGGGCAGCTACGTCATGCTGTCCATCTTCTTCCTGCGCCGGCCTCGCCTGCTGCACACACCCTGCGCTCCAGCCTTCTATGCCCGCCTGGTGGCCCACCGGGGAGGTAAGCTGGATGGGGGTGGGGGGTGAGCTAGGTGCCACAGTGGACAGCACAGAGGGGTACTTCTAAGGGACCGGACGGTAGGAAGAGGGCAGAGACCAAGGCAGGAGAAGAGCGGCCTGGTGGCACCGGATGTGGAATGAAGAGGAGGAGGCCGTTCAACCTGGGCAGACGGGTGCTGAGGCGTGGAGAGAGGCAGGAGGAGGGAGGAGGGGGGCCAGGCCCCAGCGACCCACCGCGGCTGCCCCACAGGATCTGGGGAGAAGCTGGAGAACACCATGGAAGCCATAGAGAAGTGAGTGCACCTGCCTAGCCGAGCTGCTGGGTAAGGTCGTGCTGCTTGTGCATTGCATAATGCCAAGGGGTGCCACTGAATTCCTAGAGCCCCTGAGGTATGCAGCGCACAGGCACAGCCTGCATATTGGGCCCTACACTCTGCCCCACCCTCCCCCAAACCTCCCACCCCGCCACCTGGCCCTGCCCCGCCCCCACCCTGCCCTGCGCTCCCACAGCTCCATAGCTCAGCGAGCCAACCTCCTGGAGCTGGACTGCCAACTGACACGGGACGGTGTGGTGGTGGTGTCCCACGACGACAACCTGTCCCGCCAATCAGGCGTGGACAAGGATGTGGGCAGCCTGGACTTTGAGGTGAGCTTTGCCCAGCCCCACACCTCCCCAGAAATCCTCCAATGGGCCTCCTGGAGACATGCTCCCCGCTCCCCACTCTCCGTAGGAGCTGCCCCTCTACAAGGAAGAGCTGGAAGTTTACTTCTCACCTGGTAAGAGCATGGCCAGCCCGAGGGAGGTCATGGCCTCAGCCTCTGCCGCCATCTCCTCCTCTGGGACTCACCCCTCTTTCCCTGGGTTCTTACCCATCTCTCTTCCCACCACCCCGACCCAGGCCACTTCGCTCACGGGTCAGACCGGCACATGGTGCGTCTGGAGGATATGTTCCAGAGGTTCCCCCGGACGCCCATGAGTGTGGAGGTCAAAGTGGAGAACGATAAGCTCATTCAGGAGGTAATCCTGCAGGCGGGCTGGGGGGCTGGGGCTGGGGGCCAGGCCCCTCCCCATCATCTCTTCCTCCCCCTCCTCCCAGATAGCCAGCCTGGTGAGGCGCTTTGGCCGCAGTGAAATCACTATCTGGGCCTCGGAGAAGAACTCAGTCATGAAGAAATGCAAGGCAGCTGTGAGTCCCCATGCCCCCCTGTTCCAGGGGCCCCTCCTCCCAGGAGCTGGGGCCCAGTCCAGCCTGATGGGCCTGGGGGGGGCAGTTCTGGGAGGATTTGGAGAGGTGAGGTGGCGGGGAAAGTGTGTGAGTAAAGATGTGCTGGTGGGAATAGGGCTGCATTTAAGCCTTGAATTCTGGGCCAAGATGTGCCTCTGATCCTGCAGGTACAAGGGCTTCCTGAATGTCCAAAACGGTTTCCCCTGAAGCCCAGGCTTCCGCTCTGCTTCCCTGGGAGCACACTGACCCCCCTTCCATCCCTCCCCTCTCTGCCCCTCCCAGAACCCGGAGATGCCACGCTCCTTCACGATAAGCCGAGGAATCTGGCTGATTCTGCTCTATTACTTGGGCCTGCTGCCCTTCATCCCAATCTCTGAGAAGTTTCTCTTGTGTTTCATGCCCACCATCATCAACAGGTACCCACAGGGTCCCCATCTCCCTTCTCTCTCCTCCCCCGGGCCCCCAGCAGCTTCTCTCCTCAGAGAGACACGCCCCCCTCACGCCCCATTGCATACAGTCCCCAGCTCGCACACCCCAGTGTGCTTTGAAGACAGTGGTTCTCACCCAGCATTCAGGAATACTAAGGGGGCCACAACCCCCCTGAAATTCTATGCACATGTGTTCATGTCGATGGAGTTTTAGGACAAAGTGTGTGTTTTTTCATCCATTCACCGAACAAATATTTATTGAGCACCTACTGTATTCCAGGGGCAGTTACACAGATAAGTGAGGCCAATTGGGGTGCAGTAAGTGAGCTTACCACCTGGCTAGGGAGACAGATGTTAATCACTCTCTGATTCTCAAAAGGAAAAGCAAGTGTTTTCCCACTGGGAGACAAGGATTAACAAAGTAACAGCTGGGTAAAGTATCAGGAATTTGGACACTCCATCAGTTCTCAGGCCTGGCTCCTCCCTTTGCTTTAGAGAGAACTTGTGTGGCGGCCCCCCAGTGCTTTCTGCTCCCCTCTGTTGTCCTGAGGGAAGCTCCCTGCCAGCACCCACAATCCCTGCTACAAAGAGACATCATTAAACTATAGGACTCTGTACACTGAACTTTTTATCCAGGATTTACAGCTTTTTCACAGCCTTTCCTTTAGTTGAGTTTTACCTTGCAGCACCCCCTGGAGGTACAGGAGTCATGACCCCATCGTATCTGTGGAGAATGTGAGGCTCAGAGAGGTTCTGTAATTTGCTTAAGGTCACACAGCTGGAAATACAGAGCCCAGTTTGCCTTGGGTCTGACTCCAAAGCCTGCCCCAGGATATTGTGAAGGGCTTCTTGAGTCACCCCTGGAGTGGGGCAAGTAGCCGACCCACTAAACGCTGTCTCGTGTCAGGAAGTTGCTCAGGCCCAAGTAGGAGGACCTCCAGGTTGCATGTCCAGCTTGGGAATCCAGCTGGGTTCTGGTCCCGGCCCCACTATGAACCTGCTGTGTGACCTGGGGCAAGTCACTGGAGGTCTCCAAGATTCAGTTTCCTCTTCTATAAAATGGTGAGAGGCCACGCCCTCAAGGAGCCAGGGATGCAGGAGTAGGATCTCACTGAACAGTTTTCATCGGGGCTGCACAGAGGTTCTTCTAGAGGGGGCGGGTTTCAGGTTTCACTGGTCAGGGGTCACTACCACCCCTCCTCCCCACCCCAGCGACAGAGAGAGACCCATGGGCTGACACCACCTCTCTGCAGGACCTACTTTCCATTCTCCTGCTCTGGGCTGAACCAGCTGGTGGCCGTGGTTACTAAATGGTGAGGTGGGCGAGAAGGCTGGGGGAGGGGGGTGTCCCCATGGAGACCTGCCTCTGCCCTTCTGCTTAGTTCCTCTCATCACAGGCTTTGCCATTCCCCTCCCCGCCAGGCTCATCATGAGGAAAAGTCTGATCCAACACCTGGAACAGCGAGGGGTGCAGGTGAGGCCTGACCCCCACCCCCTCAGCGAGTGGGTGGTTCACAGCGTGGGCCTAGCCACAGCGTTGCAATCACTATCTGGGTAGCTTGGGCAGGTCACCTTCTGAGTCTTGGTTTCCTCATGTGTAAAATGGGGGTAATGGTACAGTTAACTCTTCTGTAGATGTAACGCCCTTAGTACGGGCTTGATGAACGCTAACCTTTATGATACACTGAACTGTCCTGATCCCTGACGAGGGGGCTGGGCAAAGAGCAGAGAAGGGAAAACCAGCCCAGCCCGCTGCTCCCAGGGCAGCCCCTGGTTGTTGAATTAACACCTTTGTTGAGAATATGTTCCAGGCATTATGGTTCTGGGGACGGAGCAGGGAGCTTATCAGCAAGGGCAGAGGAAGGAAGTGAAGCAGGCCATGGCAAGGGCAGCGAGACAGACAGGAAACAGTGCGGTGGTCTGCAGGCTCAGAGAAGGCGTCCTGGAAGGAGTGAGGAGCCCGCTCAAGGGAGTGCGTCTCAGGCAGGAGGCAGGCATGTGGGACGGCCCGTAGGAGCCAGAGGCCTCGCAGCCTGAGGAACCGAGGGCCGAGCCACCAGGCTGCAGCCTGGAGGAAGTGGAATGGGGAGCTCCAGCAGGAAGCAGAGGCGGAGGCAGTCAGCCCTGGACCCCAGTAAGGAGCCTGGACTTCTGCCCAAAGGGAAGGGGCGCTCTGAGGGGTGAAGCAGGGGACAGACCTGAGCCAAGGTTTGTGGAGTGAGGGTCACTATGTGGAGAAGTGCTTGTGGGGGCCACTGTGGAAGCAGAGTCGTGAGAAGGCTGTCGGGACTGGGCCTCAGGTGGCCGCAGTGGGGATGGATGGGAGAGTTAACTCACAGACAGACGGCCACTGATTGGATGTGGGCCCGAGGGCGGCATGGGGATGACCCGGCTCCTTCAGATGAGCCCTCCCATTCCGGGCTGCTTCTCCACAACTCTGGGAGTCTGGCCCATAACTCTCAGCTGTCACATTAAGAAACCTAGAGGGCCAGTGATTTGCCCAGGGTACAAAAACCATCTCCACCTACCTCAGTGCCCACAAGAGAGAACTCCAGAGGCAGCAGCAGGTGCGGGCAAGCTGTGAGGCACTGGCAGGCTGGTGAAACAGTCCACAACCAGCTCACCAAGGGAAAAGGGGCCCTGGATAATTTCTCAGGTGTATAGACTTCATTCCACCCTGGCCAGTTTCAGGCTCCCAACATGAAGTCACTGAACACGGAGTTGGGAAGAGATGTGAGGTAGCATCATAGAGTGTTTACATCGAACACATTCGACAGACATATGTGGCCTCCAGGTCATAGGTAGCAACACTGTTAGGAAGGGATGAGTTTTTTAGTATTTATTACCTTTGTTTTTAATATAATTTATTGAATTGCAAATTCATGTAATAATGATGGCTGTGCTTAAAACCAGTTTGCAAAATTCCTGAAAATTAAAGCTCCCCAGAACACCACCGCCAGGTCTCCACAGAGGAGAGCCCCACTATGTAAATGCAGGGGTGGGGCGGGTTTCCAGGTAAAGTTGTCTGGAAACTACAAGCCCCTCCTTCCCCACTCAGGTGGTATTCTGGTGCCTTAATGAAGAGTCGGATTTTGAAGTGGCCTACAGCCTGGGGGCCAGCGGCGTCATGACCGATTACCCTACAGCCCTGAGACGCTACCTGGACAACCACGGGGCCTCCTGAGTCCGAAGCCCTCGCTCTCCTCTCTTTCTCTGCCCCAATAAATAATTCCTTTTCAGTCACGCCTTTGTGTTTGGGGGAGGGGAAGAGTGGTTGGACATCCTGGAAAACTGAAAATGGCAGCTTAGGACAGAAGAGGCTGGAGGCCCCTCCTCCCTGCCCCCAATCAACCTGACCTACTGGTTACACCACATTCCAGACCCAGAGTAAGGCCACACCCTGTGCCAACCTGGTCTCCACTCTCCTTAGGAATGAGCCACAGATAATGGTTCCATTCTCCTGAGGGGTACACAGCAAGGGACTTGAGCCCCCGCGGGCCTCCTGCCTGGCTGCTGAGCGGGCAAGGCTGGGACAGCTGTGTTCATGGCGCCACTCAGCTGCTGCCTCAGCCCTTCAACCTTCCCCTCCCACGTTTCCTACTCCAGAAGCTCCCTGAATTCCTCAGCCCTCTCTAGCCCCAGTACCTCATTCATTTCACAAGACACATAGTTCACAATCGCGTAGTGACGACCCTAGGCCAGGCCGGGTACTGGGGCTACCGCAGGGAACCAGCCGAGTTCAGTACGGCAGACGCGTTTGAACAGACAGTCCAAGGTGAGGAAGGGAAAGAAGGGGACGCCCACGCAGGCACCTACTCGGCCTGCGGCGGCAGAGGCGTCCGAGGCGGGGATGCCCAGCAGTAGGGATAGGCTCGTTCCCAGGCTCCGGCTCCCGGAAGTCTACACCGAAGGACCCCTTTAGCTCTTGCGTCCCAAGAGCCTGTCCCTGCTGCCGCGGCAAAGGCCGTGCAGTCAGACCAAAGAGCATTGCAGCTTCGCCTGCCGACTGGGGAACCGCGAGGGAGCTGCCAGCCCTCTTTGGACCTGAGTTCCGGGCAAAACGGGAACAATAGCAGAAGCTGCCTGATAGGATTGGCGCGGGGGTTAAAAGAGCGGGGCAGGGTGGTAAGTACACAGATGATCGTGACTCTTATATCCCGAGGGCGTGCATCCGGACGCCGTCCCCCTCCGAACCCCACACTAGGTCAGTGGTACCTCTGATCCTTGCCCCTTCAAGGACCGCGGGAGGCCAGAGGGGCGGCTGACTGGGTTGCGAGCTGCAGCCGCATTTCCGGGCTGGCCGGAGCGGGGAGCGGGGGGAAGGGCAGCCCAGGCCTGCGCTGGCCGCTGTGTGACGCGCCCCCTCATTTGCATGCTGCGCACCGATTGGCCACGGCGACCGCCGGGACCAGGGGCCTGTCCCCTCCCCCTCCCGTCGCAGCGGCGGCAGCAGCTGGTCTCGGTGTAAACAAGTCGCGGCGGCTACGAACCCGGGCCGGGGGGCACGGCGCCCACCAGGAGCGCCCCCCATTCCCAGGCCAGGCCACCCCGGCGGACCGGGCCCCCGCGCGCCCAGGCGAGGTGAGGCCCGCATGGTCAGGGCTGCGCGTCGCCCCGCGCCCCCGCCCCGCCAGCGAGGACTGTCCCCTTCCCCCGGCGCCCGTCCCCCATCCCGCGCCCCAGGTGAGCCCCGGGGTCTCAGGTAAGGCTCCGCGATGCAGGTAAGAGTCTCTTGGCATAGACGTGGCCTCAGCGTCCCCAGGTAAGAGCCCCTCCCCTCCTAGGGGACCCTCCACCTTCATTGAAACCTCCAGCCTTCTCCAGGTGACGGACCCTCGCCCCAGGTGGACTCCCTGTACGTTAAGTGAAGTCGCCCCCGACCCTCCCTACCCCCGCGGTTGAGGAACACATTCCTAACTCCTCCGTGCTCTCCCTAAACAGCACTGACAGCTCATCCACGCTAAAGCCCCTTCTTCCAGCTTCAATTGCCAGGTCAGCAGGGGTGAGGCGGAAAGCAGATGGGTGACTCATCTTGGGCTCCTCCTAGCCTCAGTTTCCCCACCTGATACAACTTGAGGCCTCTTCAGTGAGTCAAAACTGAGACATCTCTGGCCCCTGGAGAGGCTGCTGGCTCTGGGGAGAGGAGACAGTAGCCAAGTGTGACAGAGAGAGTCCCTGTGGCCCTGGGTGTGCCTGCGTGTGTGTGGCCCGGGTTCTGACAGTCCACTCACTCCCTCTTCGCAGGCACTGGGCTCCCTCTGCTCCCCGTGGGCCGCTCCCCGCGTGGGGCCACTGCCCCTGGCCCCCGCCATGGTGCGGATTTCAAAGCCCAAGACGTTTCAGGCCTACTTGGATGATTGTCACCGGAGGTATAGCTGTGCCCACTGCCGCGCTCACCTGGCCAACCACGACGACCTCATCTCTAAGGTAACCAGGTCACAGTTGGAGCTGGAATAGAAGGCTACAGGGGTTTCTTGTCAGCTCCCCACCCACAGCCCTGACCCCCTCCTCTCTCCCTCCCACTCTTTAGTCTTTCCAGGGAAGCCAGGGCCGTGCCTACCTCTTCAACTCCGTGTGAGTATTTGGCCTCCCTTATTTCTGTCCCTGACCTCTGTTGTGACCTGTGACTGCTGGCATCATGCTGAGACTCCCAGCAAAAGGTTATGATGGCCCTTCTCTTGGATGCTAAAGACAAACACAGTTGGATGCAAGCTAGAGGGGGGCTTTGTGATGGCGGGACCCTCCCTGGGACTGCCCCCCATGTCCCCACAGGGTGAACGTGGGCTGCGGGCCAGCCGAGGAACGGGTGCTGCTGACAGGCCTTCATGCTGTCGCTGACATCCACTGCGAGAACTGCAAGACCACTCTGGGCTGGAAATATGTGAGTCAGTGCCCTCTGACCCCAGGCTAGCCTTTGACCTGACCTCACATCACGAGCAGTCATCTGGCCATCGTTCAGAGTGTATCAGCCCCGCTCACACAAGTCAGACTGTCTTTTCATCCCCTGTGAATGTTCTCTTCTCTCATATCCTGCAGGAGTTTTTCGAATTTTTCTCTTAACTCTCCTCACTGGCACAGCATCCCCCTTTTTGCCATGAGGATACAATCAGAATTCCCCTTTATTCTATGCTGATTGCCATGCAGTTATATGCTTGGCATATAGTATCTCATTCAATCATTACAGCAACCCTGTAGGTAGAGTCTATTATCATGTCCACTTTGCAGAAGACGAAAGGAAGGCCCAGAGATGTTAGGTCCCTTGTCCAAGGTCAGACAACCAACTGGTAAGTAACAGAATAGGGATCAGAATCCTACTTTTGTTTTGTTTTTTTAACTCCAAACTCTTGACCCCAGCTTCTAGTCAGAGGATCAGAGAAGTTGCCCAAGACCCCACAGCAAAGTGGAACTTGGGTCCATGTGCCTGCTTTTCCACTGCCCCCATTACCACTGCTGCTGTCCAGAGTCTGATTTCACTACTCTGAGTCTCACTTCCTTATCTGGCAGTGGAGGATAAGGAAAGCCCCCCCCTGGCACCCAAGATTGTTACCAGGATTAGATTAGATGCAGCAGAAGATATTCTTGGGAAACTGCAGGCCCTTGGAGCTGTGGATGCCCCAGGCAGAGGCAGGCGACAGCCCTGACCTGACTTCACCCCTGACCCTGTCACACACTTGCTTTGTGTCTCTGGACAGGTGGTTTGGCCCTTTTGGATCTCTGAAATAAAGAGGTGGCCTAATTTAGAGGTCAAAAATGCAAGTGCTTGCAGAGCCAAGCAAATCCTGTGGATCCCGGGGCAAGGGAAGGGGCAGTCTGGCAACCTGGAGTGAGCGTGGGCTGCCTATGTTTTAGTATTTCAAAGTTATTTTTATTCATCTCTGCTGGCCAAACGAAACACAACATGTAGGCCAAAACTGGCCCTCGGACTACAAGTTTGTAATCCCTGGATCTTTTAGAAACTTTCATATTCTCATTGTTGGAGCCAACATGAGTTTAAAAGTACCCATGATTTTTAGAGCTCCGTCTATCTCCTGTTAGTGAGAAATTTGGCCCTGACACTTACCAGCTCTGTGTCTGGGCAGTGGCTTGGTTTCTCATAGGTGAAGTGGGGCCAGTCATATCCACGCTTCAGCCCCTATCCCTGTTGATAAGGCCCTTGCTCCAGGGATGACGGCCTCTCCCCTCCTTTCAGGAACAGGCCTTCGAGAGCAGCCAGAAGTACAAAGAGGGGAAGTACATCATTGAGCTCAACCACATGATCAAAGACAACGGCTGGGACTGACCTCTGTTCTTGCCACATGTGGCTCCAGCCCGGCCTGGCCGCCAGGGGGCGCCACTGGCTTCCCTCCGCCCAAAGGGAGCTCTGGACCCTCAGAGCCCCTGCAGAGGAAGGATCCAGCTCCTGTACATATATTTTATTGCATGCACTGTGACCTTGGGGGGAGATCAGAAGGTGGACGACACCCCCGCACCTCCCTGCGATCTGGCTGGCTTGGATCTCGTTTTTAACCTCTTCCTGCCCTGCCTACCCTATAGATATGGCCTGTGTGCTGCGCTCTTAGCCCCAGGGCACCGTCTGCCCTGTGAACTCCTCCCACTGGGCCCCTCGTACAGCACGCGTGTCTGCTCCCCTTGTTCTGTAGCGTTTGTACATAATAAAACAATGGAGTGGAGACAGCCCCAGGTTCATGTGGAATCGGGAAGTGGGGACTCAAATGCACATTCCTGCCTCTACAGACCTGTTCGCTTCTGAGCCCCAATGCGGCAGCGGGTAGGCACAGCGATCAAAGATGGGGGAGCCTGCCCTCCTCGGGCCTGGCTTCAGCCGTCTCTAGAACCCAGAACAGGTCTCACTGCCCGTGATTCCCCAGCCCACTCTGGCGCCTTAGGCCTTGACCTCTGCTAATGTGCGTCTTCTCCGCCTTAGCGGTTTGCCGCCGCCGCCGCCGCCGCCGCCGCCGGGGTGGTGGGGGCGCAGCTCTCCTGGGAGGCAACCAGCCCGCTGCCCTTCTTGTTCCAACTACAACTTCCAGCGGTCCCAGCGACATCTGTCTGTCTTCTCCGCGCCGAAATGGGCGCTGGGCCTGCTGGGAAGTGTAGTTCCCAGGGTTCCCCAGCCGGGACCTTCTGGGAAACCCATGAGCCCAAGGGTCAGACTGTAGAGCTGTGGGAACCTCTGAACTTTTGAGACTTGGATGAAAGTCATGCAAGGTGTCATACAGGGTCGCTGGTCCCGCTCCCCACGTAAGAACACAGGATATGGTGAGGCCAAAACGGAACACCGAGGGAGCCATAGATAGGGGAGTCATACCACTATATATAGTCTCGCTGGCCACTGGGTTGGAGACACACGAAGTAGGATCCACACGATCTGCAATCTGCCGTCCACCTCTCTGCCTACCAACCGTCCACCTCTCTGCCTACCAACCAGCCTCAGTTGGTAACTGCAATCTGCCTCTCTGCAATCCGCAACCCACAATCCATGCTCGTTAGCTTAGCTATGGCAGTTATATCAGTAGCTAATGGCTAACCGGTAACAGCTGATGGCCAACTAATCACAGCTGATGGCCATCTACTACCCGAGCCAGCACCTTTCCACGTGAGGCCGAGAGCCTGGAAACCGCTCTCTGGGACTCTGTCCCTACAATGAGAATGGAGGTTTTTCAGAATGGGAGCCAGGAAGGACTCCAGGGTTCAGCCCTCAGCTGCCGACTCCAGTGCCCTGAATAACAGATAAGCTCAGGCTGCCTCCCTCCAGCCCAGCTTTTCCCTCCAGTAATGCTTCGTTCCTCCAAAACCCTGTCCTCCAAGTGAACGGGGTGTGTGGGGGGGGAGGGGGTGTCGCCTGCCAGAAAAGTCTGGAGCGGCAAGGTCTGCCCCAGGACTCCAGACTCCATCCCAGGGTCCAAGCCCCGCCCCTCTGTAGCTTATCCTTAGCTGGGGCTCCCCCCGTGGGAACGGGGACCAGCTGGCCGGAAGCGCCAAACTGCATCCCTGTCCAAGCCCTGGGGATCAATCAGGCCGAGGAGTTAATTATGTAATGAGGGGGCAGGGGGTTGGGGCTAATGAAACCTGGGGGGGGAGGGGAGAAGGGGAGGGTACCCAGGTATCCGGCCCCCTCTTGGACCCCTTCCAGGCCCCAGGGGTCTCCACCCCAGCCCAACTCCAGGGCCCCAAAGAGGGAGGGGCTGTGATCCTGGGTCTGGAAGGGGCTGAGCTGTGAGCTATAAAGGGGGCATCTCACAACACCGGGGGACTCTAGGCAGCGTGACCTGAGGCCAGACAAGGATTACTCCATGTACCATCCACGGGAGCTGTACCCCTCCCTGGGGACCAGCTACCGCCTTGGGCCCCCCCAGCCAGGGGCTGATTCCAGCTTCCCGCCAGCCCTGGCAGAGGGCTACCGCTACCCTGGTGAGCTTTGGGATGAGCTCCCGTGTGGGGATTGGGAAGTGCTGTGGACCTGGGATGCCTCCTCATTGTCTCCCCATCTCCAGATCTTGACACGCCCAAATTGGATTGCTTCCTCTCTGGGATTGAGGCTGCCCCCCGCACCCTGGCCGCTCCGCCACCTCTGCCCCCAGTCCTGGGCACTGAGCCGGCCCCCACAGCTGCAGAGGCCCTTCATTCACTCCCTGGAGTCAGCCTGAGCCTGGAGAATCGGGAGCTGTGGAAAGAGTTCAATTCCGTGGGAACTGAGATGATCATCACCAAAGCTGGGAGGTGAGGGGCGGGGCCAGGCCCGAGGACCCTGAGAGCTCCTGGTGGGGGGGTCTCTTGGAAAAGGCAGATCCTGGGGATGGGGCTAGGTTTGGGGGCTCGTAGGGGAGGGCGATAGCTCTGCCTAAGTTCAGAGTGTGATTGTGGCCTGGTTCAGGGGTCACTCAGTGACTGGATCGGGGTCGTGCTGGGGCAGGGTCGTAAGTCTGGATGGGTCATAGGTTAGTATGTGGCCTAGAGCAAGGGGTCAGTCTGTGACTGGAGCTGGGGTTCAGACCATGAGAAGGGTCAAGGGCCAGCCAGTGACCATCAGGGACATCTGGCTAGGATCGGGATTAGGGTTAGAGTTTGTCAGTACACTACTAGGGCCCCGGTCACTCTGCAGGCAGGGATATAGTCAGTGTGTGGGCTCATGGGGGTTCTTATCGAAGCCAGGAGCTTAGGGGTCTTCTGCCCCACTGAAGGCAGGGCTTTTTTTTTTTTTTCCCTGAAGCAAGTTTGTCCAGCAGTTATAGATTCTGGTGCTGGAGATCAGGTGAAGAGACCAGGGTGGAGAGCAAAGAGGCTCCTGGCAAGATTTCTGGGAGAAAAGTGTGTCACCCCTGTTTCTGCACATGGATTTTGAGGGGCCAGGCGTCAGGAGTCCGAGCTCCGCTCCAACCTGCTGCGTGACCCTGGTCAGATCACCTAACTTGTCTGTGCTATTTCCTACCTGTAAAAAGGAGAAAAACAAGCTTCCAGACCCTGCCCTTAGTTCTAACTCCACCTCGAATGTTCTCCGACAGAACTTCGTGAGCTGGTGTCTCTGCCCGCTTGCCGGTGCTGTGCCCGCCTCTGGCGGGTGGGTAGCTTCAGGCCTCTTTCATCCTCTCTCCCATCCAGGCGCATGTTCCCTGCTTGCCGAGTGTCTGTCACCGGTCTGGACCCCGAGGCCCGTTACCTGTTCCTTCTGGATGTCGTGCCAGTGGACGGGGCTCGCTACCGCTGGCAGGGCAGGCGCTGGGAGCCCAGTGGCAAGGCAGAGCCCCGCCTCCCTGACCGGGTCTACATTCACCCCGACTCCCCTGCCACCGGTGCCCACTGGATGCGGCAACCTGTGTCTTTCCATCGTGTCAAGCTCACCAATAGTACACTGGACCCCCATGGCCACGTGAGGCCCAGGCTGGGACCCCGGGATGGGGGTGGGAGTGGGGCGCAGGGCTGGGGGTCACTCCTGTTTCTTGCCTCCCAGCTGATCTTGCACTCCATGCACAAGTATCAGCCCCGAATCCACCTGGTACGGGCCGCCCAGCTTTGCAGCCAACACTGGGGGGGCGTGGCCTCCTTCCGCTTCCCTGAGACCACATTCATCTCTGTGACAGCTTACCAGAACCCACGGGTGAGTGACCGTGCTTGAGGGGGTGGTGGCACCCTGCCCAGGCTACAGGAGCTTTGACTATGGATGTGTGCCCCCAGATCACACAACTGAAGATTGCAGCCAACCCCTTTGCCAAGGGTTTCCGGGAGAATGGCAGAAACTGTAAGAGGTGGGCACCGTTCATTCTCACTCGTTCACTGAACAAATGTTTCTTAATCACCCACTGTGTGCCAGCACCATGCTGGATGCCAGGAACCTCACGGTAAGTAAAAACACTGACTCGACAAATCCTTTTGTCGCACCTGCTTGTGTGCCAGGCACAGTTCTAGGCACTGGAGACGAACAAGCCAAAGCCCTGCCCTCATGGAACTGACACTCTGGTGGCCAGAGCAGACACCTAAATGAGAGAAATGATGTCTGTGAGGGATGAGGTCTAAAGGTGAAAGAAAGAAAGAGAGAGGGAGGGAAGGAGGGAGGGAGGGAGGGAGGGAGGGAGGGAGGGAGGGAGGAAGGAAGGAAGGAAGGAAGGAAGGAAGGAAGGAAGGAAGGAAGGAAGGAAGATAGGAAGAACTGGAGTGAGGGATTTATTGGGTAAGAGGCCTGGAAAGGCCTCACTGAGAAGAGACGTTTGAGAAAAGACCTGGAGGAATTGCAGGAGAGAGCCGTGTGGCTACCTGGGAACAGTATGCCAGGGAGTGGGGTCAGCGTGTGTGAGGGCCCTTAGGTGGGGACATGCCTCTGGTGTGTGGCTGGAGGGCAGTGAGAGAGGGGATGGGCAGCCAGACAGATTATGCTGGACAGCAAAGGTTTCGTTAAGCCTTTGGCTTCTGTTCTGAGTACAGTCTCTCAGAGCTGGCCCTCGCCCTTAAGGTAGAAGAGACAGACGTGAATCAAAGGATCACCCTGACAAATGTGACAGCGTAACTTGACAAATGTTATCAGGGAGGGTGTGTGGGGCTGTGGGAGATCGGAGGGTTTCCTTGAGGAAGTTATGCCTGAGCTGAGACAAGAAGGATGAGTTAACCAGGTGAGGGGGAGAAAGAGCAGAAAGGCCACTAGCGAGTGGAGACGGCCAGAGCGAGCAAGGTGGGATGAGCCTGGGAGCTTGGGAAGAAGTTTCTATGGATTTGAAATGCAATAGGAAACCACTAGAAAGTGTTCAGGGGCAAATAAATCCCAGCTCTGCTGCTCCTGTCTGGTATGTAATGATCTGGCCTTCAGTTCCTTCATCTGTAAAATGGGTGTAATAGTGGCACCTACCTGAAAGGGTCCCTGGGAGGGTGCGTGCCTGGCCCCTGGTAAGTGCTATCACCATCACCACCACCACCACCATCATATTCCCCAGGGAGCGAGACGCCCGCGTGAAGAGGAAACTTCGGGGCCCAGAGCCAGTAGCCACAGAGGCCTATGGGAGTGGAGGTGAGTGTAGCCCCAGTGGTGATGGGCCAGGCCTGGGGGGCTGGTTCTCCTTAGCCAGCCTCTCTTCTGCCTCCCCAGAGGCCCCAGGTGGTCCCTGCGACTCCACACTGGGTGGGGACATTCGTGAGTCAGATCCAGAACAGGCCCCGGCGCCCCAGGAAGCTGCCGCGGTCCCAGCGCCTCCCTGCGGTGGGCCCAGTGCAGAGGCGTACCTTCTGCATCCTGCAGCTTTCCATGGGGCCCCCAGTCACCTTCCAACCAGGTGAGTAGGATGAGGGCACAGGGCTGGGCTAGTCCAGGTGTGGAGAACCCCACTCCTGTGCTGACCCCTTTCTCCACCTCAGGAACCCCAGCTTTCCTGAGGCTCCAGACTCTGGGCGCCCGGCTCCCTACTCAGCTGCTTTCCTGGAACTACAGTCTGGGCCAGGCGGCTCAGGGTACCCGACTGCACCCCCAGCACCCTTTGCCTCGCACTTCCTCCAAGGGGGCCCCTTCTCCCTCCCTTACCCTGGGCCTGGGGCCTACCTGGATGTGGGCTCCAAACCAATGTACTGACCATTGCTGGGCCCCGCTGCCTCTCCTCCTCGCCTGGTGCTCCATCACAAATTTCCAGTTCCCTTCCCCCAGGCCTGTAGCCCCCTCACTTCCACTGGCCCCATCCCCCACACCAAATGGCTGCCTTGGGCCTCTCCCACCCCACTTCACACTTTGATTTCACTCCCACCCCCTCTGGCTTCAAAGCTCTGGCTAAGCTGCTGGAGTCCAGCTGGGGCCAGCTTCCCCTTCCCTGCTCTCACCTCGGTGTGAATGGAGGGAGGCCCTGCCTGGCCAAATGGGGCCTGGGACCAGCATTGCCCACTCCTGGGCCTTACCCTCACCCCAGTGGGAGCCACACCAGCCTATTCTCAGGACCAGAGTATTTTTGTTAATAAAACTCAAAAGACATCAGTGCTCTGGAAACATTGGGCGAATGGTGTTTGGTCCTGGGAGGTTCTGGGTGAGCACAGGTTTTGTGGGGAGACTCCAGCCCGACTGAGACTGGCCCTTTCCTGCTGCTTGGCCTCGTACACGTAAACCCACCTGTTCTGGGCCTGCTTCCTCTTCAGGAAAATGGGGAATCAGTGTCCTGACGCTTACTGTTTTGAGAATGAAACAGGGCTGTCTCTGAGAACCCAGGCCTCTACAGGGCACACAGGAAGAGGGGTAGCTGTCAGCGGCTGGGGACCAGGAGCCTCTCACCTTCCTGGTGGGATCGGGGCTCTGGGCCAGTGAAGCCTGTAACGTCCACCCCAAGCCCCAGGCCGGCGTCGCTGCTCATCCCCAGTCAAATCTGACACAGAGCCAACGACCATTTTTTTTTCTTTTATTAGAATGTTTTTGTTTTTTTCTCAAAATTTTTATCTAAAAACAAAACAACAAAAAAAAAAAAAAGGAAAAAAGAAAAACAAAAAAGTTATTGGAAACTTCATGGTTCAAGTGGGGAGAAAGGAGCGGAGGAGCATGGAGTCGAGGCTCTGAGCCTCTCCAGAGAAAAGTCCTCACCCTTGAAGTGCCCTCGCTGGGGGGACAGCAGAGCTGGGGACAGCCCCCCCGCCTAGCCTGTCTGGAGAAGAGGGCAGTCACAGTGGTCCAAGGGCCAGAGGGGCTGGAGGGGGCAGGTGCCGATGGCGTCACAGGAAGTAGTCGGCCACGGGCTTCTTGGAAGGGATGCCCCGTGTCTCTTGGGGAGCGGCCTCGAAGATGATAAAATCTTTCTGGAGATGCTCGTCTAGCTCCAAGATGGCAGCCACATTCCCGCAGCTGGAGGGCAGAGGGCGGCAGTGAGAGTGTGTGTGCCCAGCCCCCACCCCACCCTGACCTCTGGCCGGGGCAGCTCACCGGTAGCAGTAGTTGGGTGCTGACCACACAGTGAGCACTGTCTCGTTGAAGTGCCACTTGTAACCTTCCATCACCAGCTGGTGGGCACGGCAGATCATGTCAATGTCATTGGCAGCGTTGAACTGGGCCACCACGTCACTGCCAAACAGGTAGCCAGCCCCACGGGGGCTCACACCCCAGCCAGTCGTGTCTGAGGCAGAGGGAGGGTTGGGGAGCGGGTGTCCTCAAAGGAGAATATCCGGGCCCCCTCCCCCAATCGGGCCTGTGGGGCAAGAGCACAGGGACTGAACGTGTTCTGGGGGTCCGGGCGGTGGTACAGCAAATGCTGACGCAGACAAGCTCCAGAGACAGACTTTCCTGCGAGCAGGAGCCGCCTCATACCCAGAGTGACCGTGTAACAGGTACACACGAAAGCACAAGAACCATGTAGGCGGGTACAGCAGGTGTGAACAAGGATTGTCACACGGCTGGTCTAGCAGCGGTAACGGGACAGTCAGGCACAAGGATGCCTGGCAGGAAGGCGGAGGCTGTGCGCTGCAGCAGAAGAAGCCGGGACTGGTACGTAGGAGACCTGGCTTTCAGTCTCAGCTCTGCTGTGTGCTGGCTGGGGAACCCCACGATGACGGTTTCTCAGGTACCTGACCTCTGCAGAAGCCCCTTCACGTTCAGGGAACCATTGCTTTTGTCCTAAACAAGCCTCTGATATGAGCCCCGATTCCCTCTCGGAGCGCAAAGCACCCAGCTTCCCTCGCTCCTGATCAAGGGTGCAGGGGGTCTACAAGTCAAGCTCAGATGTCGGTGAAGACCAGCACGCTCTGCTCTTCCCCAAACTCAACCAGCCTGATTCTCCCTTCATGGCACTTGGCTTTAACCAGAGGACCCCGTGAGTCTCTTGCTGCCCGGCTGCCCGTGCCCCGCCTGCCCGCCCTCACCTTCAGGGTCGGACCAAAGCAGGTCACACATGGGCCCATCATGAGGCACCTCTTGCTTCCGGTCAATTGTCCGGATCTGGTCCAGGGTCTGGATGGAGGGGGAGAGGCCGCCATGCACGCAGAAGATCTACAGGGAGAGCAAGGAGAGGAGGGAGGCTAAGCCCCAGCCCCCCCGCCCTCCCCTCCCACCAGCCCCGTGGAGCCGGGCCGGCGCACCTTGCCGTCGATGATGGCCGACAGGCTGAGGTAGTCAAAGATCTCGGTGCAGTAGCGCCACACGGTCACCGAGCCATATTTGCGCAGGCACTCGTCGTAGAAGCCGTAGACCTGGGTGATCTGGCGGCTCTCGTGGTTGCCTCGGATCAGGGTGATTCGGTCAGGATAGCGGACCTGCAGGGAACCACGCAGGGCCGCGATCAAGGTTCTGCCCCTGTCCTCGATCCCCTCACACCTGCTGGGCCCATTCCATCCTTGTCACCACCCCCGGCCCAGATTCCTACCAGTCACCTCTTGCCTGAATGCACCCTGACTCCAAAGGCCCCCAGCCCCTCCTCCGGAGGACACAAAGCTGACCCCCGACCCCCAATCAACTACAGACCCAATGGCTCCTCTTTCACCTGTCAGGTAGAGACCGGTCCTTAAGATGACATTCACAGCACTGTCCCCTGGCCCTGTACACCTGTCTCCCACCAGTGGACACTGCATCCAGCTGAACTCAGCTCCCTGCCACTTCTGGAACACAGCGGACCTCCACTGCTTCCCCTATGAGGCCACCCTTCTAACCTCATCCTTCAGGGACCGAGTCAGGTACCCCCAAGCCAAGGAAGCTTCTCTGACCACCCCACCCAGCAGAACCTGCCAGCACCACCAGCACAGCTCAGAGCTTGGGGTGGGTGGAGTGGGACAGGAGGGCAGAGACGATGCCCACAGGTGAGGCCTGAGGGGGCCCAGGGGTGGGCTCCACACGCCAGTGGTCCCCACCTTAAGTGCCAGCAGCAGGAGGAACGTTTCAACGCTGTAGAAACCACGGTCCACAAAGTCCCCCATGAAGAGGTAGTTGGTCTCAGGGACATCGCCACCCACCTACAGGGAGGGAGAAACATTCTGCGTTGTCCTCAACTGTCCTCTAGCCACTGGGGTAGCCCATTTCCAGTCACACTGAGGCGCTTCTTTCCAAGGGCCCCCCTAACCAGAGGCCTCTTGCCCCCCCACTCCACTCACCAGACGCAAAGGTTCCCTGTGACCCCGGGTCATCCCCGCCCCGTGCTCCCCACACTCACTCTGAACAGCTCCTTCAGATCGTAGAACTGTCCATGGATGTCGCCGCACACCTGGGCAGTGAGAAGGTGGGTGGGAACTCACAGTCCGAAGGCCTCTGCTCCCAGGGGCTATCTTGAAATCACCCACTGCTTTAGTAGATCCTTATCATTCTCCTCGGGGCCCCAAATCTCTCCCACCCCGAGTTAGCCTGGCCTGGAGTCCACCTCCATCCCACACAGAGTGCCAACTATTCTGGGGGCAAGAGCTAGACTTGCAGCTCCTGGAGGACCTGACCCCCTCCTCACCCTACTCCCCTCAAAGTATCTGGAATAAAGTTACTAATAACACACAACACACAGAAACACAGGTAGAATCACTCACCAAATTAAGAGTCCTTCTGCCCTGGTCAAGTGTATCCCTCCAACAAATCAAAAGACCCTTCCCATGACATCCATTTCTTATAGTGAGACTCCCTTGAAGATGGGGCTCCCCAAGATGAGGGGCAGATCTCTGGAGCCCAAAGACCAAGCCAGGCTCTGGAGGGACAAGGGCTACTCACTGTGACTGGCGAGTCCACCCTCTGTACGTTGCTCTCCTCTACCAAGATCTCTCTGGAGAAAGAAGACCAAGGTCACCACAGCCAGGCCAGCCCAACCCAATTCCTGACCTTTTTTTTTTTTGGGCGGGGGGCGGGGTGCAGGGGGAGGAAATATGAGGTGGTCCTTGAACCTCTAGGGGGCAGGAGTGAGGTGTGCGATCTCCCCAGGAAAGAGACTGACCACTGCTGGACACCCTTGCTGGCTCCCCGCTGCCAACAGGCCAAAGGTCAAGCTCTTGTTCCAGTTTTCAAAGCCTTTCCAGGCAGGCTGTCACTTTCCCAGTTCTGCCCCTCCCTGCCGTTCCCTTTCACACATCCAGCACCCCAAGAAACAGATCTCCTCTCCACCAGAGCCCTCTGCTCCCGCGCCCCCCACCTGGTGCTCCGAGCCTGTGCCCCGGGCTGAGCTCAGAGGCCCTCTGCCCATCACAGGGGCCTTCTCCCAGGCGCAGCCCGGTGCCCTGGGAAGGTCGGCACCAGCGTGATCTTCAAAGTGATACGTCGTTTCTTTTTCATTATTTAGATGAAGCGAGGACTTTGTTCTTTCATCCCTCCTTGCAGTGGTCTCCTTCCACTTGAGTGGGCATGTCAGGTGGACAGGCACCCAATTTAAGGAGCACCCTGCTTCCAGGTTGCATCCTGGTGACAGCTGCAGAGGTGAGCGTTCCAGTTCTCACCTTGCGCTATGACTGCAGGAAGAGCGTTGCATGGAGGACACACTCAATCAAATCACCACCCTCAAAGGTGGTTCCCCTGCTCGAATGAACAGCTGCAGTGACCCCCGCAGGACTGCAACCAAGGCAGCAGGCTCCAGGGTCTGGCTTTTCTCAAGCTCCTGCTCCGCCCGCCCTCTTCCTGCCTGTCTCTTCCCACCAGACTGGGGCTCCCCGAGCTCCTCAGGGTTCCCTGGAGGTCCTTTGGGGTACTGTGTACGACACAGGCAGCTCCTGGAGGTGTGCCCTGGCTTTCTGGGCATGGGAGGAGGTGCTGGCTGTGATCCCGGGGGCCATGCAGCTACCAGGCTCTCCCACCTGTACTGCACCTGCGCTCAACATCCTTCCACATCAAGCGCTTACAACGACCTTTGCGACTGACTCGGGGAGGTTCTTTTCATCCTCATCTGACAGATAAAGAAACCAAGGCTTAGAGAAAAAAGGGGCAGGGTCAAGGTCACAAAACTGGAGAGAGCCTGAGCTGGAACCCAGGAGCCCAACTTTCTGAGAATTTCTGCCAGACTGTGAGTCAAAACCCAGCCTCAGTGTTAGCAGCACCCCAGCAAGGTCTGGGCACCAGGCCCAGCTTCCCACCCCAGCCCTGACACTTACAGCACACGACCCGCCCTCTCAGGGTTCACATCTGCTCACCTTTCCTCCCACAACTAACACTGCCTTTTGTACACGCTCATCAAAGTGCCAGGGCCTGTCCTCGGATTTGCAGGATTTGCAGAATCTCGTTTGAGAATCCTAAGGATTTCAAAGACTTGCAGAGGTAAAGGGACTTGACCAGGGTCACGTGATTTACAGGTGACAAAGCTGGGATTCGTACTGAAGACCACCTGATTCAAAACCCTCTGCTCTTCGAATATGCTGACTTTTTTTTTTTTTTTTTTTTTTAAGGAGGGCGCAGTTCACAGTGGCCCATGTGGGGATTGAACCGGCAACCTTGATGTTACCAACACCATGCTCTAACCAACTGAGCTAACCGGCCGCCCCTATGCTCACTTTTAGCAGGACCAAGTTCAGCTCGTACACATCAGGCCGCTGTAACCCCACAGGTTTGAGCCTACACACCCTCGAAGTGATCCGAAGCTCTTGACACTGCTGGTCTGGGCACCGGGTGGGTCCCTAGGTGCTAGAGCTGGCCCTTCCTCAGACCGTGCCTGGAATGACAGTGGTCAGCTCAGGCCTCAGGCAAGACCCTCCGAGCTCCATCTCAGTTTCAGCTGGGCTGGACCCTCCCACCTCTCAGTTCTCCTCAGCTCCCTGCTGCCTCTCTGACAGTCTACATGTGTCCGCCTGGCTGTTCACAAGCTTAGAGCACAAAGACCTGCCTCCAAAACCCAGCGCCCCTCCAACCAGCTGTGAGTCCTGGGGGAGACATTAGCTTCCCTGAGGCTCGGTTTTCTCTTCTGTGAACTACACACCCCAGCCCTGCCTATGCCAGTGGGCAAAGGACAGTGAAGACAGTATGTAACTTCTGTTATCCTAGAAACTCCACCGTGCTACCCAAGCATCAGCTATTATCACTACCAAATTAAGGTCCTATGGGGGGAGGTAAGACTTATGGGGTAAAGATTAGTGCCAGGCAGCAATCAGTTTTAACTCCTAAAAATGCCAGTCAAGACTGAGGAAGCACGCAAAACATGAAAGAGCTACAGACAAGCATTTAAAAAGGGGCTTTGCCCACTCGCCAAAGCCACGCAGGCTCTCTCTGGCTGCTACGCATCTGTCTGCGTGGGGCTGAGCCACGCAAAGAGCCTCATGGCCATAAGGTCGGAGCCCAGCTCTGCCACTTTCTCTCTGGGTGACCTCGGCCAAGTCATGAAGCCTCTCGGAGTCATGGACTCCTGTTCTACACAGTGGAGGAGGTAATTCCAACCTCATGAGATGGCTGTGGAAATGGATATAAATGCTTTGCTAGTACAAGGCCAGGCTAAGAGTGGCCTGTTGTTCACTCTGCCGGCTCTTCCCCCACAATTCTCCAGCATGGTGGGAGCCCATCAAACAGTACCTCAGAGGAGGCAGGTAACTGGTCTCCTCACTGGGGACACGTGACGGCGCCTCCACGCCTACTCTCAGCCGGCTTAGGATGCCTCCCTCACCAGGCCTGCTGCCATCGGCTGGCCAAATTCTTCTTATCTTCCAAGGCCCCCTTCTCTTAGAAGCCTTCCCCGACCACTTCAGTCCAACCAGCACTGCCCTCGTCCCACACAGTAACACCACCGAAGGATCGCTGCGCGCTTACATCCTACTAACACGTGATGCTAAGCTCCTCCCACACAGCAACTTACTGACTGCTCACAACCACCTTATTAAGTCCTATTATCCCCACTTTACAGGTCAAAAAACTGAGATCTCCAGTACAGCTAGTCAGGGGCAGACTCCAACCTACAGCCATCATTCCAATGCCTGGCCTCTTAACTACTACATATCCCACTTCCCACCGACCTCAGAGTTGGGCCTGCCTTCCTACGCTGGATTATATTCATACTCTGACTTATCTACTACCGTTTCTTAGGCTCCCACACAGAACATGCGTGATCCAACTCCACCTTCGTGCATTATGGCCTGAAAAGGGACAGGACACAGAGAACTGGCTTCAAACTCCATCCCTGACTTGCTGGTTGACTTTGAACTTGAGTCCTCACCTGTAAAACGGGGACACCACCACCCAACTGGAAGGGCTGCTGTCGGAATTGTAAAGAATTTCACAAACCACAGACTCTTGAGCCTTTCTGCCTTTGAACTTCTGTTCTGGCAGACGCTCCCTTTTGTCATCTTATTCTTCATGGCCTTCCCCAAAGTTCAGCTCCTCCAAGAAGCCTTCTCTGTCCCCCCAACAGATAGGGCTGTTTCCCTGCGCTTCCAAAGGACTTTCTAGAACTCGCTAACTCCACTGAAAACACATCAAGTACTTTCAGGGTCTTTATCCAGGTCTGTCTCCATCGCCCCCACCCCCCCACAGGCAGATTGCTCCTCGAGGAGAGACGGTTCCGGGATGGGCCAGGCCCCAAGTGCTCCGCTAGGTCTGCCCCAGGCCGGAACCGTGGGCAGCGGCGGGGTCCCCCGGCCCGGGACCAGCGGGCTCACCTGGCCTTAGCGCACAAGGCCTTGACTTCGCTCTCCTTGATGAGCTCGCAGCGCCGCAGCTGCTCGATCTGCCGGTCCAGGTCGCTGATCTCCGCCATGGCCCACCCCCCGGCGCGGGTCAGAGCCGGGGCCGCCGCCCCCTCCGCACCGCACAGGGGTCTCCTGGGAAAGGCGAAGACGAGCCCAAATCAGTGTCCGTAGGGGGCGCCAGGCGTCGGGGGGGGGGGATCAACTCCATCCTGGAGCTGGCTCGGCCCCCCCCCACCTCCCCTCACATCGCCCCACGGCCCTGGCCGCCCCCGGCTAACTCCCGTCGAACCCCGCGATCCCGCGCTAGGGACGGTGGCCTAGGGGGGGTCCCCGACGATTACCGCCGCTGCGACTTCGACTGGGGCTCTCGAGCTCCTCGCCTGCCTCCTTCCCTCCGCTTCGGGCCGCTTCTACTTCCGGCCCCGCCGCGGAAGCAAAGGGAAGCCACTTCCGTCGTGCGCCGGAAGTTGCGTCATACACACCCGCGCGCGCGTCCCCCCCCCCACACGCAACGCCCTGAACCCCCGCTCGCGAGCCGGAGGGTGGAAAATGAGCCGAAGGAACCGGATGTCAGCTACGTGCGCGCGGAAGTCGTCGTGCGCCAGGCCGATCGGGGCTGCGAGGGCTGCGCGAGAAGCCCGCCAGCTCCTCTGCCACCTGCCAGGGAAACTGAGCTGAGCTGGGGGGGGGGGCTTGCCTGGTAATTTTAGCTTTTTTTTTTTTTTTTAATTTGTTTTAGTTGTCTTCCCCCATTACAATCCCTGAGGGATAGAACTTGGGTTCACTCTCGCAGCCCCTGTGCTTGGAACTGGGCCTGGCACAGTAGGCAGACGTCAGTATTCGTTCAATGGATGAAGGAATCCCACCAGCCTGAATCTAGTTCCACGGCCACAGAGAAATCTCTGCCATGGGCGACCTCGGAAGTTAGAGGCAGAAAGGAGTCCCCTTCGCCACAGCAAGCCTATGCCTGTCCACATGACCTCCCTGATTCCAGAATGATCCCCTTGACACCCCTGTCAGTTTCTGTTGTCTGCCAGTTTTATTCCTTTTTTTTTTTTTAAAGAGGAAACTGGCTCAGAGAGGGTAAGTCACCTGCTCGTGGTTGCATAGCTAAGTATTTGGGGTTTGAATCAAGGTTGAAAATTGAACCCAGGAAAGGTGTTTTAGTTTCTCCATTTCTCACACCACTATCTGGAACTTAGTCATTACCGTGTTTCCCCAAAAATAAGACCTCACCGGAAAATAAGTCCTAGCATGATTTTTCAGGATGACATCCCCTGAACATAAGCCCCAATGCATCTTTTGGAGCAAACCTTAATATAAGACCCGGTCTTATTTTCGGGGAAACACGGTATAAGAAGTCCAAAATTCCCCAAACTGGTATTTGAGTTCCCCTGTTTCCCTACTCTTTTGCTGCCAGAGGAAGCCATTGGTCCTTAAGCAAACTTTGTGTCTGAACCTTTGTACACACTACTCCCTTCTGGAATGTCCTTTTCACTATCTCTAATTGACTTCAATTTCTGTTCGCTTTACTTCAGATTTTGTTTGAGTTGAGGGTAAGCACAGATGTGCGAGCCAAAGTTTGGAGGGAAACTAGGAAGTTTGGTTTTGTACGTAGGCAACGTACAAAGAGGACCAAGTTCTTCAACTCTGATAAGGTCCTAGGTTAGTCAGTTCTATGCAGGTCACTACAGGCATGTAGTAGGTGTGGAGATCAGAAAGGTCAAGGTTATTTCTTTTCTCTCCCTAGAAGGGAGCTCAAACAGGAAAGAGCCCGTATCAGGAAGTTTGGGAAATGGCAGGTCTATGATTAGGATCTTGAACAGCTGAGACCTGGTGTATTTACGGCTACACCCCAGCCTGGGTGACTGGGGAAGGGTTTGAGGTAAATGCAGAGCCCTCATTCTGGCTTCGTGGAAGACGGCAGCTCGAGGCTCAGTTCTTAACCTGAAACCTGAACTCCATTCTCTGTATGTGTCTGCATTGTTGAGGGAGTATTAGAGAGGATTCCAGGTCCTCCGACGGGTTCCACAGCCCAAGAAGACTAGGAAGCCAGTTCTAATCCCATTTCCTATGAAGGTGGGAAGACAGAAGGTTGACGGTGTAGAGAGATAGATTAATCGTCTCGTTTCTACCGAGAAACAGTGCGGTCTCCAGTAGTCTTGGGCGAGTTAACAGCACCTCCGCATTTAGGACACTTACGTTACCTGGCTCATAAACTCAGGAAGTCTTGGCTTTTGTTAGTGGCTGTTTGTCACAGGGGCCTTCTGCACCCGTGGGTTCTGGGCCCAAAAGAGGCTGAGCCTGCAGTCTCCAGCCCGCATGCCCCTACCATGAGCCTTATCTGATGATGCTGGTCAAAGGGGTAAGAGCCCTTGGTGGTTGGAAGAACCTTTCACAAACTCTCCTTGAGGCCCTGGGCAATTATAAAACAAAGCAGGAAGGTCCCACCCCACGCCCTTCACCTTTGTCTTACTCAAGAAGGAAGAACATTAAACAAGGGCCCTTTCTTCTGGGCTCTGCCACCTGCCCAGGCCCACCCGTGGCCCAGACACTACAGACAGGGACAACAAATTCCCCCTTAAATAGCTGTTTATTGGCAGTGGGCCGGAAAGGGCGATGGAGTTAGCACACACAGACCACACCACGCACCAGTGTCACAAGGGAGGCAAGAGTGATGGGAAAGAGCAGCCTGGAGCCCCGAATGAGGCCTCCTCTTCAAGAGTGTGGGACGGGACACGGCCTGGAGTGTTGAAGGGGGCAGCCTTAGAACACCTCCACTTAGTAGGCATGGTTAGAGATGAAGAGGGACTGGCTGGCTGCAGCCCCGGCCTGGCCGCTTGGGGTGTACTTTCCTTGGCAGGCGAGGCTGTTGGCCTAAGAGGGGAGAGGAGCCAGAGTGAGAAGGTCTGTTCTCAGGATGCCATCCACCCCAGCACTCTGCCCGCCTCCTGCCCCCTCCTCACCAGTGCTCGCTTGACATATTCCTCCTGGGCAGTCTTCAGGTTCTCCTTCTTCCCACCCCAGGCCTTCAGGGCAGAGGCCTGCAGGGCTCGGCCGTAGGAGAAGGTCAGGGCCCACGGCTTCAGCAGGGGGCATTTGTTGATAGCATTCAGGTTGATGGATGCCTCCTCCTCGCTCTGGCCTCCAGATAGGAAGGTGATCCCTGTACAACAAGGAGGAAAACGGGGGCAGGGCTTGTAGTCAGAGGCCCTGGGGACAGGTAGGAGTCCTGAGAAGCTGACCTGGAAGTCAGGCCAATGGGCCTACAGATTGTGGGGACAGTTTGTGTGTCTCCCAGGGGGCGAGGTGAGGGTGTGGGGCTCACCAGGGACAGCCGGGGGCACCGTGCGGCGCAGCGCAGTGACGGTTGCCATGGCGATCTCCTCATTAGAGAATTTCTGGGTGCAGGCGTGGCCTGGGGTGACCATGTTGGGCTTCAGCAAAGTGCCTTCCAGGTAGATGTGATGGTCACTCAGAGCCTTGTAGACCGCCGCCAGCACCTAGAGCACCCGAAGTGGGGTCGGGGGACAGGAGTCAGCCCTCGGGCCCCAGCCCAGCGGCCGAACGCCCCACACTGCCCAGGCAGGCCGGCCACCTACCTTTTCGGTCACATACTGACAGCGCTTCAGGTCGTGGTCCCCATCGGGGAGGATCTCAGGCTCCACAATGGGCACGATGCCGTTCTGTGGAGTGAGAGACGGTAGCAGTGAGGCCGCCTAACCTGCAGCCCCACCTACAGCCCCGCAGCCACGGGCCAAGGGCTTATCTCCATGGAGACAGAGGCTCAGGGCTTCAGAGCCCTCAACAGCCCAGCGTGGTAGGGCTGCTGGAGACAGGATGTCAGATCCACCCACACGGGCCCTGGCCAGCCCCTCTGCTCACAGAGCCCTCGAGTGTCCTCCACGGGCCCAAGTCTGACACTTGGTGCAGATCCCGAAAGGCTGTATGTATCCTGGCAGATGGTGGCAGGCTAGCAGATGCCCTGGAACCGAACGCGGTGGGAGCTAACCTGTCAGGGAGGGGCCGGCCCACCTGCTGGCAGATGCTGGCATAACGGGCCAGAACATTGGCGTTTTCCTTGATGGCAAGGGATGAGGGGGTATGTTCCCCAATCTTGAGCACACAGCGCCATTTGGCAAAGTCAGCTCCATCCTTCTTGTACTGGGCACAGCGTTCAGACAGCCCATCCAGCCCTGAGAAGGGGACGGAGAAGTCAGCATGGCAGGAGGGAGCAACAGGCTCCCACACCCACCTGCGTGGGTTGGTTGGTAGAGCAGGGAGCAAAACAGTTCTCACCTTGGGTGGTGGTCTCACCGTTGGTTCCTGCCAGGGGTACCACACCCTTGTCTACCTGTTGGGTGGGGCAACAACAGAAGATGGGAGAAGCCATCTCTAGTACCCTTTTCTTCTCGAGACCCTGCCCTGCC